>NC_057350.1:1225000-2440000 GCF_016509475.1 Prionailurus bengalensis | reverse complement strand
ACACTACCATATAGCCCAGTACCCGCAGAGAGGTCCAGTGTCCTGGGGCCTTCCTGCCGGTGCCCCTCCCCCACACCCCCCCCAACACACCTGCTCTGAGGGGGGACAGCGTGGGCGTGGCACGTGGGTGGAGGCCGCTAATCCACACGTGGGCTTGGCCACCTTCTGTCTGCCACCGGCAATACAGGGGTCCTGCTTCCCACCACAGCATCACTGAATAGGTTGTCAATTTTAGACTTTTGCTGATTCGATGAGTGTAATAGGAACTAGAGTGCTGGTCTCTGCCCCCGTCCCCGGCACAGAGCTCCCGAAGGCCCCGTAATTTTCTAGGTGACAGGGGCACTGGGAGCATCTTTTGGGCTAATGAGGTGACTCAGTGGGCTCCTGGATGGCTCCTGGGTCTTTCTGGGGACCTGAAGCTCGGGACTGGAAGCTCGGAACTTTCAGCCCCGACCCCCAATTCTCCGGGGAGGGGGAGGGGCCGGGTATGGAGGTGATGAGCCGCCTCACTCCTGCGTGAGGCAGCCCCGCAAATCCCAGCAGGTGGGGCCCAGAGAGTTGCCGGGCGGGTGCACACGTCCCCGCCGAGAGGGTGACGCACCCCGAGTCTGCGGGACAGAAGGTCCTGTGCTCAGGACCCTCCGGGACCCGCCGTACCCACCCCTCCATCCGACTGCTCATCTGCAACTTTGTCCCCTCCTTTATCACACGATGACCCGGTGACCGTGTTTCCTAGAGATCTGGGAGCCGCTCTAGCAAACTGATGGAAGCCCAGGAGGGTCGTGGGAACCCTGGTTGTAGCCCGTGGTCAGAAGCGGTGGGTCCGCTGGGCCCTGCTGGTCGTGATTGGCACCCGAGGTCGGGGGGTGGCTCACGTCTTTACCTTTTTATCTGGTTGGGTTTTTTCTTCTTGATTTTCAGGAACTCTTTATATATTGTCTACTAGCAAGATTAATCCTTTGTGATCTATATTACCTTTCTTTTCAGGGTGTTTATCTTTTGACTTTTTGTTTATGATGTTTTTTTCCAGGCATGTCTTTATTTTTACAGTCACATTTATAAGTCTTGTATTCTTTGGTTCTAGATTTTGACACGTTATTAGAAAGGCCTTCTCCACTCCAGGGTTAAAGAGATTCATGCTATTTTCTTGTAACGATTTCATGGTTTCATGTTCTACATGCAGATGTTTGATCTGCCCGGACTGTACCCCCGGGATAGAGTGTGAGGCATGGATTTAATGGCTCGTCTCCCAGTTGGGCACTTAGCTGTCCCAACATAATTCGTCTAACGCCTGTCTTTGTGATGACTCTTTTTTTCAAATATCTGATAAGCCTCCCCAAAGCCCTATAAGATTAGTATCGATTCTATTTGATAAATAGATCCACAACAATAAAATGGGGATAAGATCTATCTTCTGGGTGGCTGGGATTCAATGAGATAAACATATGTAAACCCCTGAGCACAAAGTAAGCACTACTCAATAGCATTTTCAAAACCACAGCGCTAAACCAGGATCACCCTGCTGTACGGAATCTCAGAATCAGCCTGGGCCACAGTAGTGATAAGTGAGCAGAAACGTCTTGTCGTGTTACACTACTTTGGCCCTACTCCTGAAAATAGTTATGAAAATGACAGGAATACAACTTACACTTCTTTATTCAATGCCTCTTGGTCTTGGGCTCTCCTGCCACTTCCCAAGGATTTTCATTTCAGTCCGTGTCTATGTTCGATTTGAAATTCCAACTCTGTCTCACGCTAAATGCCCATGTGTATTTGGGTCTATTTCTTCTTTCTCTTTTAATACTTTATTTATTTATTTTGAGAGAGAGAGAGAAAGTGCGAGTGGAGAAGGGGCAGAGAGAGAGAGAGGAAGAGAGAAAGAATCCCAAGCAAGCTCCGCACCGTCAGCACAGAGCCCCGCGTGGGGCTCGATTCCATGAACTGTGAGATCATGACCTGAGCTGGATCAAACCAAGAAGGGGACGCTTAACCGACTGAGCCCCCCGCCCCCACCCTCCAGCTGCTCCTGTATGGGTCTGTTTCCGACTGTCTGGGGTCCTGCTGGTCGGCGGGCGGGACGCTGTCCAGCCCTCTCCGTTTGCGCTGTTAAGCCTTCGTAGAGGACTTCGCCACCTCGTAGAGCGTGCTTGTTGTTCTTTCTTCACAAAATTTCCCTGGCTACTTCTTCTTGTTTGTTCTTAACACCGTGTTTGAAGTTAGCCTTTCTAGTTACAGAAAAAATAGGGCTGTTGATATTTGTTATTGTAAGGAGTGCCTTAAATTTGGAAAGCGGCTTGGGGAGAGCTGCCCATCCACAACGTTAAGTCCTCCAGCCCAGAGCACACTTTGTGTTTTCACCCGGGCCACTTTGGGGGGGTCTTTGAAGGTTCTCCCCATATGTGTTTTACATGTTACACGTATGCCTCGATACTTCCTGTTTATGATATAGCTGTTGTGGGGCCCTCTTTGTCACATCTTTTATATGGTACACATACACGTATGCACACATGCATTATCTATCAATCGTTGTAGACGTATACGAGGGGCACTAATTCATTAATGCAGATTAGTTTCAATATTATAAGTAACCCACTAAACTATCTTATTACTTGTGCTTATTTATTTATTTATTTATTTTTAATTTTTTTTTCAACTTTTATTTATTTTTGGGACAGAGAGAGAGAGAGAGAGAGAGAGCATGAACGGGGGAGGGGCAGAGAGAGAGGGAGACACAGAATCGGAAGCAGGCTCCAGGCTCCGAGCCCTCAGCCCAGAGCCCGACGCGGGGCTCGAACTCCCGGACCGCGAGATCGTGACCTGGCTGAAGTCGAACGCTTAACCGACTGCGCCACCCAGGCGCCCCACTTGTGCTTATTTAAAATGTGTGCTTGGGGCACCTGGGAGTTAAGCGTCTGACTTTGGCTCAGGTCATGATCTCGAGGTTCGTGAGTTCGAGCCCCACGTCAGGCTCTGGGCTGACGGCTCAGAGCCTGGAGCCTGCTTCGGATTCTGTGTCTCCCTCTCCCTCTGCCCCTCCCCTGCTTGTGCTCTCTCTCTCTCTCTAAGAATAAATAAACATTAAAAATATTTGTAAAAAATGGGTGCTTTATCAGTCATCTAATTGCCAAAATAATACTTTTTTATGCCTCGAATTTCTTTCTCTTGTCTAATTTCCCTCTCTGCCAGTATCTCGTGCAGTGTTAAATAGCAATAGGGGTAGGGGGATCCCTGTCTCGTCTCTGACTTCAAGGGAATAACTCCAGATCCTCTTCATTAAATACAGAGCTGCCTGATGGGCTGGTATTTACACGACTGTAGCGTTATATATGTTGCTGTATTAAGGAAGAATCCAGCATTCTTATTTCCTGGAGCATTTTTTTTTTTTAAATCAAGAATGTTGAATTTGGTAAATGCCTTTCCTGAATTAATAGAGATAATCATAAGGGTTTTCTTCTTAGATCTATCCCTAGGATGCATTATATGAGCAGATTTTCCAATACTAACTCACCTTTTTACTTTTGCAACAGATTGCATTTGCTGGTCGACTGTTCTTTAGCATGTTAATGGATTCTAGTTGCTAATGTTTTATTTAAGACTTCTGCATTGATATTTGTAAGCTACACTTGTTTCTAGATTTCTCTTCCTTTGTGCGGTGTTTATCCAATTTGGCATTCATGTTATAGTTCTTTAATGTAAAAGAGACATAAGTTATCTCTTTTTTTCTACGCTCTGCTGTAGTTCAGAGACGGTGGGCTTGCCCTGGGAAGCCCTCTGAGCGAGCGGTATTTTTTGAGAAGGAGGGAGGGAGGCTTTAACAACTTTCACTATTTTTTATTTGGAAATTATCTGTTTAGTCTTTCTATATATTCCAGAGTCCATTTTTTCCCTAGAAAATTAAATGTCATCCCAGCTTAAGATTTATTTTAAACAAATACTGTAGTTGCTTAGATTAAATCAGTGCACATTAGTCACTGAGAACCATCTTCCCTCGTTTCTGTGGTTACTCCAGGGTATTTGTACCGCCCCCGCTGTCCTCACCCGCTCTCCTGGCCCCCCCCACCCCCACCCCCCACCCCGTGCCAGGCGGGTCCTTCCTGGGCCCCTGCTCCTCACCTCCTGCTCCTTTGTCACCTTCCTTCTGCTTTCCTGCCATCTAGTTTTCTGACCTGCTAAGTCAGTGCTGAACTCACTCAGTTTCGTTCTTCCTTTTTTAAATATCGATGTGTGTGAACCTGAGGCCGTGTGTGTTCCAGGCAGCTCCTCCTTGACTTTGTTCTCGGGAACTGTGCCTCCGGGCTGACATCCGCGCCCCTTGACCCGAGAGCCACCGAGGAGCAGATCTGTAGATTTCCCGAGCAGAATGGCTGTTTGTGCATCAATCTCTGGTGTTGTTGCGTTATGATCGGAAAAAGTGGCTGTGGTATTCCTGCAGTTTGGAAAGTGATCGAGGGTCTCTGGGCGGCTTTGTGGACGGACAACACAGTTTCCTGTCCCGGTGCCCGGGAGGAGGTGGCCGGCCCTGCTGCTGGCCCGGCGGCATCTCCCCGACGTGTATGTTACGGCTCATCGTCGGGCCTCGAATACAGCTCCTCTGTGTCTTAGTTCTGCCTGGGACCGGGACGGTACAACAGTTTCCTGCTGGTAGCGGGTCAGCCTCTGTCTTTGTGTCTCTTCACAGGAGAACCTACCCGAAGTAAAGACACGACCTCTTCCTCCACGCGGAAGTCTGGATGGTGTGAGTGACCGGGCTGGAATGCCCGCAGGGCGTCTGGCCTCCTTCCCCCTCGCCCTCTTCCCCACTTGTGCGTGTCTGTGCAAGTCTCTGCAAAGGAAGGAACCAGAGGGTGCAGGGAGGGCCCCGGGGCCAGTGGGGGCTGCTGGGTCTGGGGGAAGGAGCCCTGGGGGCCCAAGAGCATGCGGCACAGGAGAACCCAGCTGGTGCTGCTGGGCTGGCCGCAGCCGAGGCAGGACAGAGGGGCCCTGGCAAGCCACCCACCGGCACCCACACCACGCCAGCCTCTTTAAAGTCGTCTGTGGCCTTTCATCTGGAGCCCGGGCCCAGTCTGCCTGGCACAGCTGGGTGACCCCTTGGAGGGAGGCCTTCATTGCCTACCAGAAGTGGGCTGGGGGGTGTGGCAGCCTGGCCGGGTAGCCACCGGCCCTTCTGGGCTGTGGACTTGCATTTTCATTTAAAAGGTGCAGGGAGGGGCGCCTGGGTGGCTCAGACGGTTGAGCCTCTGACTTCGGCTCAGGTCATGATCTCACAGCTCTTGAGTTCAAGCCCCACACAGGGCTCCACGCTGACAGCTCGGAGCCTGGAGCCTGCTTCGGATTCTGTCTCTCCCTCTCTCTCTGCCTCTCCCGCATTTGCGCTCTGTTTGTCTTTCTCAAAAAAAAAAAAAAAAAAAAATTAAAAATTTCAGAACGTGCAGGGAAAAGCTGGATTTTCTGTAACAGTTAAGTGCTCAGTGTTCAAAATGAAGCGTTTATTAGGCGTGATTCTCTGAGCCTGGTGAGTTCTGGGGCAGAGCATTAAACAATAAATGAATCATTGATTTTCAGTAACCGGCCGTGGACGCATGTGGTTTAGACCCTTGGGCAACCATGGGTGCCTCCTCGCAGGCTGCTGGCGGGACGCACATGCCTTTGCACGCGTGTGCGGCAGACTGGCTTCGTGTTGGGGGGACCGTGAGCTGGGACTCAGGCGCAGGTGGTCGGTGTGCCGGTGGCTCCAGAAAAGAAGAAGGGAGTGGGGACGGTGAGGGAGGGCCGGTCAACGAGCGACCGCCTGCCCACAGAGCCGGTTTTCTGTTCGGGCTCCACCCCGTGGGGTCCTCTCAGGACCTGCGCACAGTGCACTCTGAGAAAGCGGGGGCGGGTGTGTGTGCACATTTGTCCCCCCCCCCCCCAACTCAGGGGAGGGCCTGCTGGGTGAACTTCCTGGAGAAGGTCCTGGGCTTGGGGCAGGAAAGTGGAGACCAGCAGGTCTCAGAGGTGGGACCCTACCAGTACCCCGGCCATCCAGCCGCCACCGATCAGAGTGAAGTGTGGGAAGGTGGCCTGGGCTGGGTTGTCTCGTACAGCCTGTATGCACCACTCAGGCCCTGTCCACATGGACGGTCGTACATGCCGCTGATTTGGTGGGAAGAGACACAGAAATCTCGGTCAGCTGACACCACCCTCCCACCTATTCCAATGAGTTCTGGGGCCTTTGGAGGTGACTGTCCTGGGTGGCCTGGCCCTTGCCTCCCACCACCCTCTTCTGCCCTTGGCGCCTGACATTACACATGCCAGGGGCCGGCCCATGTGGTGCCAGCAGGCCAGGGGCAGCTCCCTGGGCGTGAGAACAGCCAGGAAAACCTCGATGGAGGTCATTGAGGGTCTCTGGCAAGGCGGTCGCTCCTGCCCCTGACTCCCACCTCCGTTGATCAGGACACAGGTGAGGGGCAGGCCTCTCAGGGGGAGAACCTCAGCTTGAAAGGATAAAGCGAGGATCCAGGCTGTCCGAAAGCCAAGAAAGAAGGCAGCGGAGCTAAACACAGGAGCACAGAGCAGAATGTCGGGAAATGTCATCCGCAGGGCCAGGTCTGATTTCGTGATCCCTGATTATTCGAGTCACATCACGCAGAGTAAAACCTGGGAAGAGGGTACTGTCTCTGCACAAGCAGATGTGGAGAGCGGGTTCTCTCTGACAACAACGCACAAGGACAACAGCGGTTTCTAGGAGGTGGGGGGGCCCGGGTTGCGCCCCAGCTCTGCCCTCTAACCCGCCGTGCACCCCTCCTCCCCGCCCCTCCTGTGTTGAGGGGATGAGAGCAGCAGGCTTGCTCCCACACTTGGCCGATGCCGTGAAGAGGGCTGCAGCAGGTGTGTTTCCAGTCACCCAGGCTGGGGAGAGACTGCGTCCTTAATGACAGGCAGCAGCGCCATTGCCGGGTCAAAGGATGGAACGTAATCACTGCCTTTTGCAACGGTGGGCTCGGGGAAGCCACCGACGCCCCCGCCAGCACCCTGGAGTCAACGCGATGGCCACCCTCACCTTCCTCGGCTCTCCCCACCCCCGGCAAGTTTTTGTTAGTTTAGGAGGAAGAAAACGTTTGTATGGCATTTCCTTGGTTCCTCACGACTGAAGGTTGTTTCTCTGCAAAATTGTTCCTGCTTCCACTCGCCTTCTGTGGACTATCTGCCGGCCCGAGGATGTAATTGACAGATGGCTCGGATGCCGGGACGCATCGAAACGCATGTAGGGAAACGTCTGACCTGGAGGGGCCAGGCTGCCTGGCCCAGCGCAGTGCTGCGCGTGGAGACGCTTCCCAACACGTGGTGAGCCCACCAAGCGCGATCACAGAGGAGCGGGCACGGGCCAAAATGTTCAGAGCATCACGCAGCTCACCTTGTGGATCCTTTGGAGACTCGCCTGTTAACTACTTTAACGCCAGTTGGGTTTTTAAATATTTATTTATTTTGGGGAGAGCGCAAGCAGGGGAGGGGCAGAGAGAGGGGGTCAGACAAGCTGACAAGCTGACAGCAGCGAGCCCCACGTGGGGCTCAAACTCACAGACCACAAGATCATGACCTGAGCCGAAGTTGGACGCTCAACAGACCGAGCCACCCAGGCGCCCCAGTGTCAGCTGGGTTTCTAATTACACTTTTCTTTTGGGATAATGTAGATTCACGTGCAACTCTAAGTGTGCCCTTTACCTCTTTTCTCCCCAGGGGCGACACCTTGCATTGCCTCCGGTACCCACGCCGACGGGACCGTGACATTGACACAGCTCAGATGCTGCACCGTCCGTCCCCACCAGGGTTCTTCCGCCCCCTTCCCTGCTTACCCACACCCTCTCCTTAACTCTCAGCAAACACTCATCTGTACTCCATTTCTGTAATTTTGTCATTTCACGAGTGTTCAGTAATGGAATCGCAGAGCATGCGACCTTTGGGGTTGGATGTCCTCATTCGGCACCGTTCTCTCAAGGCCCGCCCAGGTCCCTGCACCTGCCAGCAGGGTTCTTTACCGCTGTGTAGTGTTCCAGGTGCGGAAGGCCTGTTTAACCAGCCACCTATCGGAGGACATCTGGGTTGTTTCCGGTTTGGGGCTACTTCAAATTAACCTGCCACAAACATTTGCTGGCTGGCCATTCCTTTGGCCCGGGTCTCTGAGCGGCAGGACAGAGCAAGCACCGTGGTGCCTTCCTGCAGGCACAGAATATGCAGTGCCCCCATACATAATTTAACAGGCTCTTTGGAGCCTGGGGACAAGGTAACGGGCTACCAGGAAAAGACCATTTGGGCACCAGTTCCAGCGACCTTTAAAAAACCCGAATGCTATCAGGAGCAGAGGATCTGGAAAGAGAATAGACATTGATTAATGGGAATAGCATCATGTTCACCATTATTAGAAGGAATCGCCAGACCAGTATTTGTGCTGAATTCAAGCATTTTTCAAATTCCCATGTGAAAAAAAGTTCTGATAGTTCTGTTCGCAGGGAAAAGAGCCCAGAAGCCCCCTTACTGCTCATGAACCCAGAGGCTGGCTGCAATGGAGTGGGAGGCTTGGTCCTTCCCTTCCTTCCCTCCAGAAAGGAAACTCCCATACCTTGGCTATTATAAATACTGCTGCAATAAACACAGGGGTGCACATATCTTTTCAAATTAGTGTTTTCATTTTCTTTGGGTAAACACCCAGTAATGGAATTATTGGATCATATGGTAGTTCTATTTTTTTTTTAAGTTTATTTATTTTGAGAGAGAGAGAGAGTGCAAGTGAGGGAGGGGCAGAAAGAGAGACAAAATTCCAAGCAGGCACTGACACTGTCAGTACAGGGCCCAACGTGGGGCTCGAACTCACAAACCGCGAGATCATGATGTGAGTTGAAATCAAGAGCCGGCCAGATGCTTAACTGACTTGAGCCACCCACGTGCCCCTGGTAGTTCTATTTAAAAAATTTTTTTTGAGGGGCGCCTGGGTGGCACAGTCGGTTAAGCATCCGACTTCAGCCAGGTCATGATCTCGCAGTCTGTGAGTTCGAGCCCCGCATCGGGCTCTGGGCTGATGGCTCAGAGCCTGGAGCCTGTTTCCAATTCTGTGTCTCCCTCTCTCTCTGCCCCTCCCCCGTTCATGCTCTGTCTCTCTCTGTCCCAAAAAATAAATAAATAAATAAATAAATAATTTTTTTTAATGCTTATTTATTTTTGAGAGTGAGAGATAGAGCACGAGCAGAGGAGGGGCAGAGAGAGAGGGAGACACAGAATCGGAAGCAGCCTCCAGGCTCTGAGCTGTCAGCACGGAGCCCGATACGGGGCTCAGATCCACGAACCATGAGATCACGACCTAAGCCGAAATCAAGAGTTGGACGCTTAACTGACTGAGCCACCCAGGCGCCCCTAACTAGTTCCCTTTTAAGGGAACTATGGAAAGAAGAAAAAAGTGCAACAACTTATGTTTACCCATTTGTTAACCACTCCCAGAGCTATCCTTCCTACACATCCAAGTTTCGATCTTCTTCCTTTCCCTCTGCAGAATAGCCCTGACCATTTCCTGTTGCACCTGCCTGCTAGCCACAGATTCTTGCAACTCAATCTGAAAATATCTTTATCTGCTCTCATTCTTTAAGAATACTTTTGGGGCGTCTGCGTGGCTCGGTCAGTTAAGGGTCTGACTTCGGCTCAGGTCACGATCTCGCGTGGGTTCGAGCCCCGTATCGGGCTCTCTGATGTTGGTGCAAAGCCTGCTTCAGATCCTCTGTCTCCCTCTCTCTTGGCCCATTCCCTACTCTTTTTCTCTCTCTCAAAGTAAATAAATAAATAAATAAATAAAAGAATACTTTGCTGGACGTAGAGTTTTGGGTTAAGCTTTTTCTTCAACTTGGCACTTTAAAGGTTTATGCCATTAGTTTCTGGTTGACGCCGTGTCTGACGAGAAATGAGTGGAAATTTCCATCACTGTTCCCCAGAGGGCCGTGTGTCCTTTGCTGCCTGCTTTTACGACACTCTTTTTCGGTTGTTAGCACTTTGACCCTGATATCCTTGTACATAAGCTTCTTTGCATGTGTTCTACGGAGGCTCTACTGAGTTTCTTGACCAGTTAAGTCGAGGTTTTTCAGCAAATTTGTGGGGTTTTGGCCATTAGTTTTTCAAATGAATTTTCTGTCGCATTCTGACGGTTTTCTCCTTCCGGGATTCCTATTACACGTGTGTTAGGTCACTTTATCCTGTCCATGGGTCTCTGATGCTCTGCCCATTTCATTTTCAGTCTTTTTTTCTCTTTTTCAGATTGAATAATTTGTTTTGATTTGTCTTTCAAGGTCACTGAGTCTTTCTGCTCTTTCCAGCCTGCTGGTAAGGCAGTGAAATCCTCAGTTATTGTGCCTCTCAGTTCTAGACTTTTCATTTGGTTGTTTTTATACTTATTCTGTCTCTGTCTTTCCTCATTAAGAGCGTATTTTCTTTTCATTCTTTGAACACGTGTATGACAGCTGCTTTATAGCCTTAACCTGTGAACGCGCTATTTGGGCATTTAGGGGCAGGTTTCTAATGACTGCCTTTTGTCTTGACTATGGTTTACACTTTCTAGTTTTCTTATGCCTAGTAGGTTTTTAGTATATATTGGGCATTGGTAAATCATAAGTTGTAGGGGCTCTGGATCATCTTCCACCGAAGCGTCTTGACTTTTGTTCTTGCTGGCAGTTCAGCTAGACTTTATCACCTTGACTTTGGAGAGGCATAGTTTTATGCTTTTTGTTAGGGTGGATCTGAGGAATGTTCAAGGTGTCCCCAAGCCCCAGAACTCGGCAAGATTTAACATCCAAATGCTGTCTGTCTCGCAGACCATGTCAAGGCTTTGCATTATACTGCGTTACACTACACTGTGTTAAGATAGGTCTGGTGTGGGCCTTATTTTAGGGCAGGAGTTGGCAACCTAAGGCTCGCAGACCACCTCTGGGCCATGCCCTGTTTTTGTATGGCTGTTGAGCTAAGAATGGTTTTTATATTTTTAAATAACTGTTTTTGTTGTTGTTTTTTTTTTAAAGTCCCAAAGGAAAATGTAAGACAGAAACCGTATGTGACCTGCAAAGCCTAAAATACTCATCTGGGCCTTCGCCGATAAAGTTGGCTGACCCCTGGGCACATGGTCCTCCATCTAGTGTCTCAGCTGAATGCCCTGGGAGTTAATGAGGTACCAATGAGGTCTTTCCTGTAGCCCAGCTTCACGTCTAGCCTTTGTGCCATGCTTGACTCTGTCACGGCCATCTTCCGGGAAGCCCCAGGGAGCTTTATCCCACTCACGCTGAGCCCAGCCAAGGCCACATGGATTCTGGCTCTGTGGCCCTCCTTCGCTCCTTCTTCCCCTGTGCTCCGCCTCACGGGCTCCAGCTGTCCGAAACTCTGCTCTTGGCCTCCTCGCCCAGCCACATCGCACATGCTACGTTCTACACACACACTCGGCAGCTTTGATCACACCCAGACTACTTCGCCGTGCATTTACTTTCTCTCATTTGCAAAAGTCAAACCACCTTCCTTGCACAAGAAACTTACACGCGTTCTAGTAGGGTTTAATTCTGTGGCACTCCCCAAACATGCCCACTCGGTGAAGGCCCTGCGTGGCTGGGCACGAGGGAGGGCTCAGGACACAAGTAAAAGGCACAGCCCCTCATTCCAGTATTTTGCAGTACGGTGGGGGCAGGCGTGGAGGCAACCTGCTGTGGAAATTCGGAGAGAGGCAGTTCCTTCCGACCACCTGGGAGGGTCTGTGCGCGCCTGCCTCCCAGGAAAGCCTGGAGCAGGAACCGCAGGGCTGCAGGGTCTCTGGCTACAGCCGGAAGGTGTGTAATCTTGCTGTGCTTTACGGCGGCGACGCTACTTGCTAAAACCAGTGTCACACGAAAACACAGGACCGGAGTTTCGCAAGGGGTAACCGCCATTCAGCCCAGCGGTGGGAGTTAAGCTGGTGCCTTGACCGGCTCCCCTGAGGCACTGGGTGTCCGGTTACAACAGCAAGAGCTGGGTGATGGGCAACAGGTCACAGAGATGAGCAAGTGCCTCACCGGTGCCCACATGCCCCCCCCCCCTTAGTGACCCCAGGGTCGTCCCAGTGCCCACGTGCTGTCAGTGCCCCTCAGGGTCACACCAGTGTCCAGTGATCCCCGGGGTCATCCGTGTCCGCGTGCTGTCGGTGACCCCCGGGGTCGCGCCCGCGTCCAGGTGCTGCCAGTGAGTCGCGGTGGCCGCCGCCCCCGGGCCCCGAGTCCCAAGGGGATCCGCACGGGGGGCGGCGGCCGCGCAGCCGGGTGGCCAGACGCTGGGGGGCGGTGGAGGCGTCCCCTCGGCCGTGGGCCCGAGGGAAGAGCCGCGCGTCCCCGCGTCCCCCACGCCGAGGGGACCCTGCTGGCGGGGGCGCCCGCAAGTAGACCGCAGCGCGGGACCCACGCCGGGGACCGCGGTCGCCTCGCGTGGAGCCGCGGCTCCGGGACGCACGTGGGAGCCCCGCAGGGCCGCGCCGGGCCCGCCCCCCGCCCCGCCCCCCGGCTGTCGGAGGACAGCGCCCGCCCCCGGCCCGGAGGCCTCCCCTTTAAGCCGCGCGCCCCGGAAGCGGTAGCGCGGCGGCGCCGGGACCGGAAGTGGAGCGGCCGGCGGGCGGCGGCGGCGGCGGCGGCGGGCGGCCGGCTCGGGAGCTGCCTCGCGCGGCCGGGCGGGCCTCCCTGTTGCGGCGCCGCTCAGGCTCGGGCTGGCCCGGCGCGGCCTCGGGGCTGCCCATGGGGCGCGGGGGGCCGGGCCGGTGACGGCGGACGCCCATGGACGCCCCTGAGGCGCCGCTGCCGCCGGTGATCTACACCATGGAGAACAAGCCCATCGTCACCTGTGAGTCCCGTCGGCGCGGGAGGGGGCGGCGGCCGTTGCGGGGCCGCCCGGCCCGGGCTCCCGTCCCCAGCCCCCGGCCCTTGCGGCCCGGCCCCCGCGCTCCCTGCCCGGCCGCTTCCTGGAACGGAGGTGTGGCCGGGGCGGAGGCTGCGGCGGGGCCCTCCGAGCGGGAAGGCGACCTCCGACCCCGCCGGGACGGCCTGGCGGGCCGGGGCCGCTGCACTTGGACGGCTCCCGGGAGGCGCGCGCGCCCCGGAATCGCGGGCGCGGAACGGGGGGCCCCGCCGTGCGGCCCCGTGCAGCCCCGAGGCTTGGCAGGCGGCCCCGCGCGCGGAGGGGACCGGCCTTCCCGGTGGGGGCGGACCTGTCCTTCCCGCCCGCCGTCGCCTCCGCTCCCGTGGGAGGGTCTCGTGGCTCTGAGAGTTGCGAGCGTGGACGAAGTTTGCGTGCGTGCGCACTTCGCTCGGGGAAGTGGTAGACGTAGTGGGAGACCGAGCACGCGACGCCGGCGATGGGTCGCAGCGGTGCGAAGTGTGCGGCCACCGGCCTGACAGCTGCCGGCCGAGCTGGGCTGCGAGCCACCCCCAGTTCCGGGCGCGTTACCCGCGAGCCCTCCCCGCGGCCAGAGGACAGACCCGCTGCACGGGTGAGCGTCCCCTGGCCGGCTCGCTCTCGGGACAGCCAGACGGGTGGCTCCCTGTCGGGCGTGCGCCACATCTCGGCATGCACGCGGGGCCCGTTTGCTTTACAGAAAGAAAAATTCTACTTTTTACAGGAACTTTAGGGTTAGATGCTCAAAGGAACACGGAGGCTATAGGAGATGTCGAAAGGTCGGCTGACGTTTTGATGTCTTGCAGGGAGGTGTTTCAGGCTGTTAGGATTTTTGACCTGTGACCGTGTTCAGTTTGTTGCCGGTGGTCTTCTTCTCCAGCACGGTCGGGGCGCCCAGGCCCTCGTGGAGTCCGCTGTGCGGGCCTTGAGCACCTCCCGTTTCCTCCCGTTATTCTCCTTTTCTGGTTAGGACGCACTCCTGTGTGCGCCCTCTCGTCGGACCCTGAGAGGTGGCGTGTTTAAGGTTGCAGCGGGCTGCTCCGTCGTGACGTGGTAGACCTCCTTAGGGAGACGGGCTGCGTCTGCTCTGAATTTGGACCCTGGCGTGGTTCAGCAATGGCTGTTTTCTTTTCTCCCCCGGAGTATTTGTCACCTGAAAGTCTTACTCAAGGTGTTGCACCCGCACACCTTCAGCCCGGGGGGACAGGTGCGTGTGGCCCTGCGGAGGCCCTGCGCTCTGAACCCTCTGGGAGGAGGGGCCCTGCTGGCCCCGGTCTTCACCGTGTCCGAGTAATCCAGATCCTGGAAACGCCTCCCCCAAGTGCGGGGCGCTGGGAGCGCTGGGGGATCCCCAGAATCTAATTACAGCTTCTGCCCCTTGGCTTGTCTTCTGTAAGCACCTTCCTGGAGGGAAAGCTCCTGGGTGTCCCGACTTCGTGCGTGAGTTGTTACCCCGAAGGACAGCGGTCCACAGGGGTGTTGAATGTTCGCTTTTATACACACGCGCGTGACCGCCAGAGGACACGCTCTCCTTTCCGGCAGGTTTGTCATGAAGGCTTGTCCCCTGTGTGGAAAGCGCACCGAGTAAGGGTCTGAAAAGGCACACAACCGGTCAGGAGGCTTGAGAGAATGTTCGCTGGGAAAGTACAAAAGGTCCCTTTAAACGTGCCACGTTCACACGTGAAGTTAGCTTGGTGTTTCCGTGCCAGGGGCTGACGCTCCGGGAGGCACCTGTCTGGTCCCTTCTCCGGGCCCGGCTTTGCAGGGAGGAGCTGGTAGTCCCAGCCGTAGACAGAATCCGCCCCAGGCTCCGTGTTCTTCAGATTTTTGATCGAACACACCCGTCTTAGTTTGCAGCACTTCTGTTCTCCAAGTCTGTTGGCCTCTTGGCCGCCCTGCACCTGGGAGGTGGGGCCTCGTTCCTTTTCTGGCGAAGGCAGAGCCTGTGCTTGGTTTTGATGTTTCTCCTACAGCTTAGGACGTCTCACTTTCAGTGGAAGTGAATCGTGAGGAAGCGAATGCGGGGTGGGACTGGGTCGGGTAAGTTTAGGAAGTGCTTCTATGCATGTGGCCGGGAGAAGGGCGGAAAGCGCCCAGAGACTCGGGTAAGTAGGCTGCGTTATCACTCGGCAAGCTGGCTGGGTTATTTTGATAAGATTCTGAAGCTGCCTGTAAAGCATCCTGACCTTCAGCCCGTCATTAGCAGTTTCTGAACCTGCTGCTCACTTGCTCCTCCCGACTCCCTGAGCAGGGGGTGTGTGTAGACCCGGGACTAGCTAAGTTAGTAAATCCCAGAGACATGCACAGGGAGGTCGGCCAAGCGGGTAGTGGTGCTTAATAGCGTGACGAGTTCCCCGATCGGAGCGATTTGAATACCTGTAGGATAAGTTATTAATCACGAAAGATGCACAGTCTGAAACAAACCCAGCAGTTTATTTGATCTAAATTTAAGTTGGGCTTAGATTCCCCCCCCCCCCCCCCCCCCCCCCCCCCCCCCCCCCCCCCCCCCCCCCGGCCACTGGGTCAGTTGTCTACTGTGGAATGAAGGCTTAGGTTTCTGTTCCAAAGGTATGTCAGGAAAGATATGTTCCTTTCCCGGCTCTCATTTAGTGGGCAGAGTTAGTGTAATTCCACTGATTTGTGGTGTTTCTCTGTTGACTGCTGGCATCACGCCTAAAATGGCACAGACCGTCTCTCCACCTGGAAGTGCACAGTATTCGAAAAATAATAGTGCTTCATCCAAATGATCTTACCGGTCACTTCTTAGGTTGCGTACTTTATTTTTCTGAATCTCTGTATTTGGTTGGGGTTTACATCTGACATTATACGTTTTGAAAGGGGGAAAAGGCGACAAAAACGAGCACGTATGTAAATGCTTTGAACCTGGTTGGAGTTTGATCCCCCGCCCCCTGTACTTTTTCAATTCGCACGTTGTGATTTTCCACCCACCCGGGAAGTATGATGCTTGTGATTTAATCACCGTCTCAGTTTGAGTACCAGAAAAGTAACTTAAATTGATGCACATAAATGTAGGTCTTGGTCCATATTAAAATTTTTCTTTAATGTTTATTTATTCTTGAGAGAAAGAGCATGAGCGGAAGAGGGGCTGAGAGACGGAGACCCAGAATCCGAAGCAGGCTCCAGGCTCCCAGCCGTCAGCACAGAGCCGGACGCGGGGCTCACACCCACGAACCGCGAGATCGTGACCTGAGCCGAAGTCGGACGCTCAACCGACGGAGCCACCCAGGCGCCCCTAAATTCTTAAGCCGATAGTGAATCAATAGTGGAGATGTGGGAGAAACATTTGTCCTTAGGGAACCTCCCGCTGTTCCGTGAGGTATATTTGGAGGGCAGGGACCGAAGGTGCTACCAGAGGTTCTCACCCTGCAGTTTGTGTGTTGTGTATGTGTGCGTGCTTAACACGGGTAGGTCTTTCATGCATGACCTAGAGCACGTCATGGTCTCTTCCTTATCTGTGAAGTAGGGATGGTGATAGTACCAATCTCATAGGGTCGATAAGCGCTCGGAAGAAGAATCAACGTGCAAGAAAAGTTAACTACCAAGCAGTGATTTCTAAACTTTTCTTTATTCACAGTGCCTTTAGCGTTTCAGTAATTTTTTCATGGTATCTCTAAGTTAAGAAGAAGACTTCAGGGGCGCCTGGGTGGCTCAGTCATTTGGGCGTCCGACTTCAGCTCAGGTCATGATCTCACAGTCCGTGAGTTCGAGCCCCGCGTCGGGCTCTGTGCTGACGGCTCGGAGCCTGGAGCCTGCTTTGGATTCTGTGTCTCCCCCCACCCCTTCCCCCACTCATGCTCTGTCTCTCAAAAATGAAGAAACGTTAAACAAAAAATTTAAAAAGAAAAGAATACTTCGTAATTCCACTTATTAGTTAGGTCCAAATAATTTTATTAAGTATTATGTCTTAACGGTAGTTATTTGAAAAAATAATACACATAAATTAGAGGAAACATTTTCATTTTCATTCTTAGATAACCAACCACAGTAACATAAATGGGATGGTTGTACCTGTTGGGCACTGTACAACTTCTGTAGCTTGGGAGTCGGATTGGACAATGCCATCCTCTGTGTGTGTGTGGAGGGGGAGGGTTTATGGTACTTTCCTTTTATCCTAGCAACCACCCTGTTTTATAATATAATGATGTCTTTGAAAGGAATGTAGCAGGACCTGATACTGAAACTGAATACGTCGAGTGGGGTTCAGTACCTCTCAGCACTGCTGTCATCCTCGTAAATTCAGAATACTGTCTGATGGGGCCTCTGTGGGTTTGCTGCGGTACCGGGAGGCACCAGGGTACATGGCTTGGAACCCACGTTACTAGTGTATTACCTCTAGGGTGGATTTGAAAAGATAACGTAGAAGTAAAGTTCCTTTTCTGTTTGAATTTGCTTACAGGCCTGATTTACAAGATGTGTTTGTGAAGAGTCTCCAGTGAAGTGTGATTTGGTTTATGCAGGTGAAACTCCAGGGTCTGATTTTCGTTCCTAAGCTCTGCCGGGACGAGGTAGTCCAGTCCGGCGGACGTCCCGACCGCGTGTGCCCAGAGAGGAGCGGAGCACGGGGCGGCCTGGCACGCTGGTGGGGACCGGCGGCCTGGGGGGGTCGCCTTCTGCGGGCGTGCGAGTGACGGGCGGAAGCACTGCTCGTCTCAGAAAGCTTTTGGCCGGTCGTCAGAGCGTGTGCTCCCGGGAGCCGCGGGATTCGGTGTGTGCGGTCACGGGGTGCTGGTCCCCCAGCGCCTCCGGTGCCTGGCGCTTCCCATCCCGCCGCCACCGGCCGCCGGCCTTTGGTCCCCTGGGCGCACCGGTCGCTCCCACCTCCCTGAGCCTCTGCCACCCTGTGCCCTGTGCGGCCTTGGCCTTGCTCCGTCCCGTGCGGCGTCTTTCCTCTGTAACTGCTCTGGGCGGGAGTGCACGTGTATGCACGTGCGCTCGGTGTTTTGGTCGCAGAGAATATTTGGTTTTTCAGCGGAACATTGAGGACTCCTCCCTTTTTTTCTCACAACTGGCAGTCAGTCTGCCCACGGTTGTTGCTGACCTCTGACATTTGTCTACAATCCAGCCACTTCTCCCACCTTTGCTGTCGCTCCCCCGAGCACCAGCCAGCGTTGCTCTCCCGGCTCTGCCCCAGCGGCCTCCCCGCCACCTCCCTGCCTCCGCCCCAGCCCTTTGAGGCCGCTTCTCCCTGGGGTTCTGGCGAGCCCGCCCTAAGAGAAGTCCCGGCGTGCACTTCCCTCGCTCGGACCCTTCCAGGACCGCGCGTCAGCTGTCCCTCTACACTGGTGTTTTCCAGACATTTCGCCCAGACGGAATCCCGTGGCGTGCAGCCTTGTGGCTGCCTTTTTGTCCTCAGCGGTGTCTGGAGGCTGATCGTCCTCGTCCTTGGAGGCTGTGCCTTCATCTGGAGTCCGTTCCTTTCATTTGTGGCTAGCGGGCCGCCCGAGGGACGGACCCCGTCTTGTTGAGCTGTTCCCGGCTGGTGGACGTTCGGAGTGTTTCCGCTTTTTGGCTGTTGTGAATAGTATGGCTGGAGCATTTGCGGGTCTATCTGTGTGGACGTGTTGTCATTTTTTGTGGGGGCATTCTTAGGAGCCAAACTGCTGTGTTCTGTGATAAGCTTATGTTTAACTTTTTAAGAAACTGCTCAGTTGGTTTCCAAAGTGTCTGTAGTGCTTGGCCATGGCCACCAGCAGTGTGTGAGGGTTCCAGAAGCTCTGTATGCCCGTGGACACACACCTGTTGGTGTTTTTTTTTTTTTTTATTAGAGCCATCCCAGCAGACGTGACATGGTGTCTGATTTTGGTTTTAATTTGCATTTCTGTCACGACTAGTGACGTTGAGCATTTTTGCCAATTCTTAGTAGCCTTTTGTATATCTTCTTTAGTGAAATGTTTATTCAGATATTTGGTCCTTTTCTTTTTTGATTTTTTTTAAATGTTTATTTTTGAGAGAGACAGAGCACAAGTGGGGAAGGGGCAGAGAGAGGGAGAGAGAGAGAGAGAGAGAGAGAGAGAGAGAGGGGAGAGAATCCAAAGCAGGCTTCAGGCTCAGAGCTATCAGCACAGAACCTGACATGGGGCTCGAACTCAGGAACCGTGAGATCATGACCTGAGCCGAAGTCACATGCTTAACTGACTGAGCCACCCAGCCACCTTGCCCTTTTTTTTTTTTTAAGTTTATTATTTTTTGAGAGAGACAGTGCCCCCATGTGTGCATGAGTGAGGGAGAGTCAGAGAGAGAGAGAGAGAGACAGAGAGAGAAAATATCCAAAGCAGGCTCTGTGCTGTCACAATGGAGCCCGATGTGGGGCTTGAACTGTTGAACAGAGAGCGTGACCTGAGCCACAATCAAGAGACGAACGCTTAACCGACTGAGCCACACAAGAGTTCCTGTTTTGCCCTTTTTTAAATTAGATTGTCATTGAGTTATAAGAGTTCATTGTATTTTCTGATACCTGTCCTTTCTCAGATCCATGATTTGCAAATATTTTTTTCTAATCTTTGGCGGTCTTTAATTTTCTGAATGCTGTCTTTTGGAGTACAAACATTTTTATTTTTTTTTTAATTTTTTTTTAATGTTTATTTATTTTTGAGACAGAGAGAGACACAGCATGAATGGGGCAGGGGCAGAGAGAGAGGGAGACACAGAATCGGAAGCAGGCTCCGGGCTCTGAGCCATCAGCCCAGAGCCCGACGCGGGGCTTGAACTCACGAACCGCGAGATCGTGACCTGAGCTGAAGTCGGACGCTCAACCGACTGAGCCACCCAGGCGCCCCCAAACATTTTTAATTTTGATGAAGTCAAATTATTAATTTTTTTACTTTTGGGTGGTGCTGTTGATATTGTATCCAGGATCTCTTTGTTCAGCCCAAGTTCATTGTAGTTGTTTGGCGGTGCATTTACCTGATGATTAGTTCTTTTTATGTGTTTATTGATGATTGGACCGCTTCTGAGTTACATGTTCAGCTGCGTTTACTTTGACATTTAAGAGGTATAGCCAAAAACATGACTAAAACACGAATTGGAATGGTGCTAGGAAAAAAAGTGCATTCTATTTTGTATTTTATGCCATATACCTTAGTTTCCTAGGGCTGTTGTAACAGATTATCGGAAACCTGCTAGCTTAAAACCATGGAAATCTGTTCTCCTGCAGTTCTGGAGACCGGAAGTGGAAAAGCGAGGTGCTGTAGGCCGTGCTCCCTCCTGCGGCTCCTGGGGAAGACCCTTCCTGCCTCTGCACGCCGCCAGCAGCCCCTGGCATCCCTTGGCTCGTAGCTGCGCCGCTCTCGTCTCTGTCTTGTGTCCGCCTTGTCTCGCGTGGTTTGTCTCGCTCTGCATTTGCTCCCCTGTCTCTTATCGGGACGCGTGTCGTGGGATGTAGCGCCCACCCGGATGATCTGGGGTGATCTCATTTGGGATCCTGAACTTCATTCCATCTACAAATCCTTTTTCCAAGTAAGATCCCAGCCGCAGGTTTAGGGGTTCGGGAGGTGGACAGGTCGTTGGGGGGCCGAGTTCGTTCCCTGCCGCAGTGTCTGCGTTGGCATCCGGGCGCACATCAGCCAACATCCCTCGCGCTTCCCTGGTTGTGTAACGCGGCCTCGGTCGTAGCGGTTTGTCTTTGCCGGTCTCTTGACCAGGGGAATGATTCCTCGGCATCTGGGATTTGGGGCTCTAGATGTTGGCACGAGGTGGGATGGTCTCTTAGAAAAAGTGAACATTTTTGGTAATGTCTCTCTCTCTATTATTTTCTCCTGGGCGGTCAGTGCCTTTATTTGGCTTCTTGTGCTTGTGTTCCGTGGTGTTTTGTTCCTTCATGTTCTTTTAGGTCCTTGTTTGCAAAATTTTAAAGAAAGTGAGCAGAGAAATTATGAGGAAACTGACAACAGGTTTAGACCTTGGTTTCACTGGGAGCTGTTGTTAAGTTTGGAATGTTTCTTGTTTTCAACAGATCTGTTTAGCATTCAGAAGTAATTGTGTACATTTTAGAGCTAAAATTTTAGGTAGAGCCTTGGAACTAATAACCTTTTCAGGTAGTGATTTTTACTAGCTTCACAGCTCCCCATTTACGGGCACTTTTGGATCGGTGGATCAGTTAGTAGGCTTCTAAGTGTGGAGGTGAAAATAGGACGGGCCGTCGGGTCATTTTGAAGGTGGGTTCGGCTGTGCCCGGCAAGGGTCCCTCAGTATTTGATGGCACAGCGAGGATCGGCCTCCTCCCATGCCACGACTTTACCAAGTGGGTGGGGAGGCAGACACCGTCTGCCCACACCGAGGGGGGGACTTGTCTCTAAAATTACCCCTCAGAGAAATCCTTTGCCATAGAGTTAAGTAAAATAAAAATCTCGCTTCCTAAGTCTCAGAACCGAGTAAGTCAGCCACGCTAGGAATCCTCAGTGTGGTCCTGTCCATTCTAAGGTTGCATTCATAGCCTGGGAGCCTATTCTGACCCCCAGCACTCGGCGTTAATCTCTGCTGCAGGGTGCCCTGAGCTGCGGGGGCCCTGGCTGTCTGGTGTAGGGTTGGGCTCCGCAGCGGTGATGTGTGCAGGTGCATCCGTGAGCACAGACCCCGGCCCTCGTAGAGCCTACATTCCAGCAAGAGGAGGTAGACAGTACGCATGTGTAGTAAATTATGTAACTGTTGATAAGTGCTGTGGGAAAAAAGAAAAGGGGAAGAGAAGTGGGAGAACCTGTAGCATTTCAACTTTTTATTGCAAGTATGGAGACCTGCAAATGAGTACAAAAGTGGTAAGAACAGGGTAAAGGAACCCCGCGAACCTGTCACCCAACTTCAGCAGTTGGACGGATTGGCCAGTCTTGCACGTCCAAACCCCCATCCCCCTAATCCCGTGTTATTTCCGAAGCAAATCCCAAGTGTATACACTTATGCGTAAGTGTATGTGTTATGGACCGAAGGTTTGGCTCCCCTCCCCGCAGTTCCTAGGTGGGAGCCCCGCTCCCCAGTGTGGCAGTATTGCGAGACGGGGGTCTTTGGGTGGTGAGCGGGTTAGGAGGGGATGTAGGCCCCGGGGATGGAGTCAGAGGCCCATGAGAAGAGGGCGAGCACGCGCCCTCCCTCCTCCTGCACGGCAAGGAAAGGCCACTGAGCACCAGGATGGGCGAGGCACCAACCAGGAAGAAATCAGGCACCTGGCACTGAATGGCCAGCACCTCGATCTTGGACTTCCGGGCTCCAGAACTGGGAGAAAACAACTCCTGTTGTGGTATTTTGTCATGGCAGCCAGAGCGAAGACAGTGTGTGCCTTTCAAGACAGCATATCTCTGAAAGACCGGGACTTTTATTTTTTGAAGTTTGTTTACTTATTTTGAGAAAGAGAGAGAATGAGGAGCTGGGGAGGGACAGAGAAGGAGAGAGAGAATCCCAGGCCGGCTCCGTGCTCTGTGCTGAGCCCAACTCAGGTCTCCATCTCATGACTGTGAGATCATGGCCTGAGCTGAAGTCAGATGCTTAACTGACTGAGCCGCCCAGGCGCCCTGGTGTTTGCATTTTCAATGTCTTTTTTTTTTTTTTTTTTTTTTTTTTTTTCTAAATCTTTGCATTAATTAGTATACCAGTAGGGTTTTGAGCTCAGTGCTCTTCTGGTCTGTCTTCAGATCCCGGTTTCCCTCTACCTCTCTTTTGAGGTTTAATTAACTGCTCTCTCTTCCAATCTTCTTTCTTCCCCCCGTTCTGTGGGTACTTGGGGATGAGAGAGGTAGAGCGAGAGCTGCATCAGAATCCCCTAGAGGGCTTGTTAGAACCTGACCCCGGGCTCCACCCTAATTTCTGGCTCAGCGGGTCAGGGGTGGGCCTGGGAACGGGCATTTCTTTCTTTTTTTTTTTTTTTCCCAACGTTTATTTATTTTTGGGACAGAGAGAGACAGAGCATGAACGGGGAAGGGGCAGAGAGAGAGGGAGACACAGAATCGGAAACAGGCTCCAGGCTCTGAGCCATCAGCCCAGAGCCCGACGCGGGGCTCGAACTCCCGGACCGCGAGATCGTGACCTGGCTGAAGTCGGATGCTTAACCGACTGCGCCACCCAGGCGCCCCATGGAACGGGCATTTCTAACAAACACCTTGGTGATGGGGCTGCTGCAGGCCCAGGGAGCCACTTAACGCAGTCTCTTTCACTCAGCCGTCGACAGTGACTCGTGAACTCCGACTTAAAACATTTTTAATAGCTCTCTGATGTTCGGATATATCCCACTAGGAGCGCAGTCAGACTGCCTCCCTTGTCCGACTTCTTTCTTGGTGCTTATACTGCCCACCGCGCATACGTTTAACTTCATTTGTTGTATTTTTTTTGTGACGTTTTTAGGGAAAGCTTTTTAAAAGCTTAACCTTGTTTTGTAATAATTAAAATATTTACATGCTTTCAAAATCGTATCTTCCAAGCAAGGTATATGGACAAGAAGGCAGTGTGTACTTGGGTCCTCTCCACCCTGTCCCTTCCTTCTCCAAGTATTCTCCTTCCATAAAAAAAATTCATACGTATTTGTACTTCCCTTTCTTGGGTAGGAGATTGCAGACCACACACACACACTCCCCCCCTCGCTTTTTTTCTCAACATTTCCTGGAGATCTTTCCTGTTGGTGTTTTCAGTCCCGCGGAACTCTGTTACGTAGCCATTCCGTGGTTTGTTCTCCTTGGCCCCCATCCGGGGAGAGAAATGGTTTTGTATTTTGCTGTTTCATATAGTCCAGAATCAAACAGCTTTGTGCGTGTGTCTGTTGGGATGGATCCCTTCAGGGATTGCCGGGGCTATGGAAAACACGTGATTTTGCTAGACGTTGCCAAATTCCCCTCCATGATGGTGCGCCCTTTGGAAGCTACAGCTGGACCTCACTGAGAAGGTGGTCTTTGGGAACCCTAGGGGAAGAGCGGTTTTAGGAGCCCTTGTCTCCAAAGCCCCAGAGCAGGGGCGGGCCTGTGGCAGGCATGATCTCTTGAACTCGTAAATGCTGTGTGTGATTCAGACTGCTACAGTCATTTCGTATTTTCTTTTCTTTTTTTTTTTTTTAACTAAAAAAATTTTTTAAGTTCATTTTGAGAGTGTGTGCATATGCAGAAGAAGAGCGGGGGGGGGGGGCAGGGGAAGAATCCGAGTGGAGCCCGACGTGGGACCCGAACCCACAAACCATGATTATGACCTGAGCCGAAATCAAGAGTTGGAGGCTTAACCTGCTGAGCCACCTCTCCATATTTTCTTTATTTAAAAATATGTAAACCGACAAGGGCTAACTCTTCAGTGTTCTTTATTTAGATGCACTCATCCAGTCTTCTGTTTATGTTTCATCTCCTGAGTTTTAGGCCGTGTTCGATCCGTGAATGCCAGAGAAGGGGACTGTTGTCCTGGTTAGAATTGTTTACTCGAACCTTTTGGCGCTCTTGGCGTGTGCTAAATTGTCTTCGCGTCAAAAAGGAAGACGACTTTGGGGCTTCATATCTTGTGCGTAGTCTCTGCGTATTGGCTGTGGTTCCTTTCCTGCTTTCTCCCGCGGCACACAACGTGATTACTGCCAGCGTAGATTGTACTTTTCCCCTTTGATCACACCCGGGGTAGTAACTGTTCTAGAGACCGGCTGCTGGGGGAGAGAAGAGCAGCATGGAGAGCGGCCACGTGCACATGTCACGGCGGTGAGAGCGGGGTGCAGTGGGTGTACCTTGAACTCCAGTGCTGGAGGGGCAGGATACACAACTCGTGATTTAACATCTGTATTTTGGCAGGAGAGCGGACGACCCGACAAGGGAGCTCTCTGTCACCCCCATCGTGTTGACTGTGGGAAATTGCTTTTCTTTACTCTTGGCCTCTGTGGTGCGGCGCTGTGGGAGGGAGGGCTCACTTGCTTCCCAAGCATGTGCCTCGCGATGAAGGGAGGGCAGAGTTTATACGCCGAAGCGAGGGGTCAGTTGCCCATCTTACAGGACAGACTATACCTGGGTTTCTGCTTCTAGAATCTGAATGACTTCTGGATCTTCTTTGTTTTTTCTCATTAACCTCACTCCCCACTTCCAAGCCCCAACTGTGAAAACCTTGTATGTGCAGATACTCGGGGAGGACAACGGGGGAGGGTTTCTGTATCCTGTGACTATGCATCTGACGTTAGGTTTCCCCACGAAAGAGCTACCGGTTTGAAGCATTCATTAATTTTCATTACTGTGCTGACATGGTACGGGAAGTATAGCAAACATGCTTTACACATGATTGAACGGGCTGGCGGGACCTCCCCGCTTGTGACCTTGGGCGTTTTTATCGTCCGTTTGAAAGTCCGTTCTCCGAAAAGCTGTTGAGCAACGGAGTCATGTGTGGTCTGTGGGCAAGTGCGTGCGGTGTTCGGGTCACTGACGGGGCTCTCTCTTCAGCCCCCCGTTTTCAGACGGGAACACGCTGCCGGCTGCTGAACCGTAGCTTGCGTTCGTTAACCGCAAACCCGAAGAGTGGCTCTTTCTGAAGATTTGTCTATAAGGCGAAGGCTAGATACGTTATATATTTCCTTTGACGTATTTGTTCAAAGGCAGAATCATTGAATCCCTCGCTTGGAAGGGCCTCGAAATTGGTCGTCCGTCCCTAGGCCAGGCACCCCACAGCCGGCAGCCTCCAGTATCCCGGCGAGGAGGTCCTCAGAGCGGGGACACCCAGGCCTCCAGACGCAGGTTCCTCGGTCTGTCACCAGCACTCGTTCACGTTGAGTTACAACCCGTCCGTCTTGGCCACCCGTCCGTGCGGGAACCTGTGGAGTCCCGCAGGCTAAGTCTAATTGCCCGTTAGATTGTCGAGGACACCCACTTTGCTAACAGGCTAAAATAATCTGGACGTCTTCAAGAGCTTGAGATCAAGTGAGAGGAGTGTTTTATTGGAGAAGTTACTATTTCCCTTTACTAAGATTATACTAAAGAATTTGAAGAAAAATTATACTGTATGAGAAATTTGTATCAACAGATATTTAAAAGCTTTATTTAAGATCTTTTACCCAACATCAATCTGCAGCTAAAAATACTGAGCTTGAAAATACACGTATTAATTATGAGGGAAGCTACCCATCAGCTGCAAATTGGCTGAACCTTTTGTTTTTCTCTGCAACTCTCTCATGGTTATAGTGTCCCGATCCTCTTATGCTTCTGTGTTAAGATTTCATAGCTTTGCATGTTTAAGGGCTGGTAACTGGTAAGCAAATGACAGAAATGTTCACTGTTGAGGGAAGGAAGGGTCTCCTGGAACCTGTATCTTCAGCCAAGCAGCATCGACAGAGCCTGTCTGCAGATTAATCAGCACACAATAAAATTAAGAAATAGAGACGAGGGGCGCCTGGGTGGCGCAGTCGGTTAAGCGTCCGACTTCAGCCGGGTCACGATCTCGCGGTCCTTGAGTTCGAGCCCCGCGTCGGGCTCTGGGCGGATGGCTCGGAGCCTGGAGCCTGTTTCCGATTCTGTGTCTCCCTCTCTCTCTGCCCCTCCCCCGTTCATGCTCTGTCTCTCTCTGTCCCAAAAATAAATAAACGTTGAAAAAAAAAATTAAAAAAAAGAAATAGAGACGCAACCCAGAGCCGTAGAGAAGAATGTTGAGTGCAGAGCCAGGCTGCCTGGACGTGAGTCAGTCCCAGCTTTTAGGCTTATTGGTTGCTTGACCTTGGGCAGGTTAGGGAGATGCACCTGCTCGGGCCTCAGTTTCCATTTGCAGAGTGGCCTTCTCTCCTCGGGCCGGCTTGCGAGTGCAGAGCACGTGTGCCCAGTGCTGAGGGTGTCCCCGGTGCACTGTGCTGTGTTTGGACAGTAAATGGACGGCCCCTCTCTGACTTCTTGTAGCCAGCTCTCACCTGGTGCCAAACCGCCTATAGCTTAGCAAGCCCTCCTAGAACCTCAGAAGAAAGGTATTATGCAAAATTTGTCGTTGTTGCAAATTAAGCGCTTTAATTTTTCTTGTGGTGTTGTAACAAATTGTATAGACTCAGTGCCTTAAAAGAACACAATATATTATTTTAGAGTCGTGGAGGTCAGAAGTCTGAAATGGGTCTCATTGGGCTAAAATCAGGGGGCCGCCGGGCTGATTCCTTCTGGAGGCTCCGGGGGAGAATCCGTTGCCTTGTCCTTTACTGGCGTCTAGAGGCTGCCCACATTGTTCGGCTCACGGCCCTTCCTCCGCCTTCAGAGGCAACAGTGACCAGTTGGGTCCTTCTCAGGATGCCACCTCTTTGCTTCTGGCCCTGCTGCCTCCCTCCTCCCCCATTGAATTACTCTCCTGTGAGCACCTTGGCCTTCCCGGAGGATCTGGGGATAATCTCTTTGTTTAAGATCACCCGAGGAGCAGCCCTGTCTAGCTGCACCCTTGCCGTGTGAGGGAACGTATTCACAGGCTGACGAAGGCAGGACCGTGACGTAGATTCCGAAATGCCCTTTCCACGTGTCTCGGGGGAAAAAAAAAATCATGGAAAGTAATGGTTCTACAAGTGTGAAAACCCCGTGTCCTTCCCAACTGAAAGTAACTTTTAATTTAGCCTTGTGTTTCCCCTGAGGCATAATTTATAGCTGTCAAGTACTCAAACCACATTTGGTAATTTATGCTACTTTTTCTGTAGACCGTTTAGTGCCAAATTCAATCCTCTTGTCATAATTGAGTCCTAAAATCGTTTAAAAGTTGTTGCATAAACATCGTAGGAACATCAGATTTATAGCTTTTTGAAGGTAGGTACGGGCGTTTTTCTTTTAGGTTAAAGAGAATACCTTTATGTTATTTTAGTTGAGACATCCCATATTCCTGAAATGCAGAAAGCAAACACCCCTGTGATCTTGTCCCTCAGATAGAACCCCTTTGGACGGTTTGCTTTGGACGGAGACTCCCGGGGGGTAAAGTGCCAGTTGTTGGCCTTGTCTGAGGCATTTTTGCACAAAGCAGGGCATCCTGACGTCCTCTAGTCTGTGTCAGCCTAACGTTGATTCTGTTCCAGCTGTTGTCCACTGTTACGAATGAAAACTCTGGGGGCGCCTGGGTGGCTCAGTTGGTTAAGTGTTTGACTCTTGGTTTCGGCTCAGGTCATGACCTCACCTCTTTCTCAAAAGAAAGAAAGAGAAAGAGAAAGAAAGAGAGAGAGAGAGAGAGAAAGAGAGAGAGAGAGAGAGAAAGAAAGAAAGAAAGAAAGAAAGAAAGAAAGAAAGAAAGAAAGAAAGAAAGAAAGAAAGAAAGAATTCAGAATCTGAGTCTCAAAAATTTGGACACTAAATAACTTTGTGACTTTGTAGTTGTAGTGAACCTAAGATAAAGGCTTCGTGCTCAACGTGATTGAAGGTGAATGTCGTACGGCCCTTCTGGTTGCTGTAGGACAAATGGTCTAGGGTTGTGCGGGCAGCTCGTGGCTGGCCTGGTGCTCGCGTGGTGTCGTCAGGTGGGGGGTGGGGCATCTGGGCCTGCTGTTAAGCTCTGGTTAGACTCTCATCTCAGTGACAGCATCTTGGGTCAGAAAAGACTGTAGCCGACAGGTTTCTATTTTTAGTTGTGATCGACTTCTTTGAAGATTAGAGCTGTTTCAAAAATAGCTGTTTTCCTGCTGTTGGTGATCTAAAATTGAAGTGATACATCTGTTTCTGAAGTCATATTTTGTAAATTGGACACGTTAGTGTCTTTTTAATGTTGGTATAAGTTCCTCATTACTTTCTCTACAATTGAGTTCCCAAGCCCTTCTGTTTTAAAGGTCTGAGAAAAATGTTGAGTTTGTTGAAAAAGACCCATTTATGCTTAAATCACTGAAGTCATATTTTTTAATTCTTTTTCACTCTGTGTTTAGTTAGTTCCTATCTGCTTTTAGCATAAAAACTTTTGAATAACATGATTAATACATATGAATATATACTTACAAACATTTCAGAATACAGTAATAGTTCAGGAAATAATGAAGGTCTGGCCAGTCATCTGACAGCATGTAACAGAAAATCTGGTTAACTACTGGCATAAGTAATAAGAAAACAGGTTCATATAATCAGAAACCTGGGACTCTGCCTGCCTTTGTTAGGGGTGTCTGAGCTGGACTTTGCTCAGCGGGTCTGGGCGGCGCCCCAGGTGGTTACAGCCCTGTCTTCAGAGCAAGGTGACTGTCCCAATGTTTCCCTTCACGTTTGACCCCTCCTGCCAGGGTCCTGCCGGCAAGGCAGTAGCCGGCGCAGAGGGTGACTTGTGGTCTGCAGCCCCCTGGAGCCGCCTATGGGTGTGGGGGCCACTGTGTGCTCCCTAGTCCTCCTGTCACCACGTGTCCCCTGGAGAGACGAGAGCGGGGTCATACGTGTAGTCACACATGCAGGGAGAGAGGTTTATGTTAATGGGATTATGCTTAGAATTACCCTTAGTAATTATTTTGAAGTCTCCCCTTTCCCTCCCTCTCTCTCCCTCTCTCTCCCTCTCTCTCCCTCTCTCTTCCTCCCTTTCCCTCCCTCCCCCGTTCCCCCCCCCCCCCCCCCCGGACACACACACACACACACACACACACACACACGGATCTTAGTTGTTGCAATAAATACTTTGACTTTACTTTTTTAATAGGGTTCTCAGGGTGGAAAAGTAAACAGGACAATTTCCTGAACAGGGTTCTCTAAACTTCAGCACATCAGTCTTAAGCCTCATTTTTGCTTTTAGTAGCTACTTAAAAAATTTTTTTTAATGTTTTATTTATTTTTTATTAAAATAATTTTTTTAACGTTTATTTTTGAGAGACAGAGACAGAGTGCAAGTGAAGGAGGGGAAGACAGAGGGAGACACAGAATCTGAAGCAGGCTTCAGGCTCCCAGCTGTCAGCACAGAGCCCGACGTGGGGCTTGAACTCACGGACTGCTGAGATCACGACCTGAGTCGAAGTCGGCCCTCAACCGGCTGAGCCCCTCAGGTGGCCCCGTAGCTACTTTCAAAGAACTGAGTCCTTGGTGTTTCTCCCTCTGTTGCCCATGGGATTAAAGTTGAAACATCAGCTTGGACGTTCTGTCTTACCATTCAGACCTCAAAGCTCTAAGGACTTTTCTACTTTGTGGCTATTTTGGGGACTCTACAAAGTATGTGTTGCTAATTACTTATCACATTAGCTGAGATTTCATTCTTTAAGAGTTTTAGCTTCAACTCCTATCTTTCCCTTTTCGTGCTCCGACTCTCCAGAGCCCGTTTTCAGGGGACATCGCAGGTTTTCATAACCCTCGATCTGAAGGTGGAAGAGAATTATGATAATAGGTGTGTATTCTGGAACATCATGGTAGCTTTTCTCTATTCTGATTCCACAGTGTAGATAGAGCCTCAGCGGGTTAGAAGAATTTGGTCTCCAAATGTAAATCGGGGGGCGCGGTTCTGTCTGCTCGGGCTGCCTTTGTGGCTGAAGCAACCGAAACTTGCAGTTCTGGAGGCCGGGAGTCCAAGATCAAGGTCTCAGTAGGGTCTGCTGCTGAGGCTTTCCCTTCTTGCCACGTAGACAGCTGTCTTCTCCCTGTCCTCCCACAATCTTGTCACATCCCTGCTGTCTGTCTCTGTGCGTTCACATTTTCTTTTCTTAGAAGGGCACCAGTCAGATGGGATCAGGGCCTGAAGACCTTAAAGACGTCATTTAACGTAATTGCCTCTTCAGAGACCTGATCTCCAAATACAGTCCCATTCAGAGCCACTGGGGTTAGGACTTCAACGTGACTTTTGTGGGGGAACACAGTTCAGTTCAGAACAGGCACTGAGGTCAGCCGGTCGCATTTAAGCCCACAGTTACTGTGCTGGTTGACCTGTAATCTTTTAAAATTAAATTTGGGACACAAATTAAGATTTATTCCATGAGAGAATTCAAGAAAATTGCAGTCTCCATTTACACGAGTTTTACTGTTAGGATTTTCCTGGGAGCTCACTTGGCGGGGGGGCGTTTCATCGTTCCGCTCTGTGTCCACATGTATGTCCGCTGGAGACTCTGGGACGAGGACGGGCGAACACCAGTGAGACAGGGGACAGCTTCCGTGTGGTTGCCCTTACTGCCGTGTTAGCACAGGAGTGGTAATTTTTGTACATTAATCTTGGAACCTTCTAGAGAGACAGTAGGAATGGCAGTCCACGGTAAGAAATGTGACGCTAACCGAATATTTTCTTACTTTAATGATTTCTAAGGTGGCTGCCAACTGAACGTAAAACATAAAAATTGTTTTTATTTTAACAAAAAATGGAGCAGGAGGAACCCAAAATACTTTGTGTCAGGCCTCGTTCAAGGTTACTTGTGTGGCCGCAGCCCTCGGTATTATTTTCCTACTTTGCAGATGGTCCTCGGAGGCACAGGAGGGTGGCGGTGTCCCCCGGCTGACTCAGCTGGATGAGTAGGTGGCGTTGGCGAGGAGCCGGGGCCGGGCGGTCAGGCTGTCAGCGCCCGTGTGTCCGGTCCCCTCGCCCCCGCCCCTGATGCTCCGCTGCCCGGAAACACCGCTCCTCTCAGCGGGGACTCAATGATACCGTTCTGTGGTTTGGGGGAGGTGTTTTGCTTGGTCTCGTCTTGTTTTTTTAATGTTCACGATAGCAAAACAAGCAACTGTGTTAATGGCCCGCATCAATTCCCAATGATTTCCTTAAGATCAATACGAAAGCAATTTGGATAATGGTTTTGCTTCAAGTTTGAGGATCCTCGAGCGTAAGAGTTTTGAGTCATCTACGTTAAAAGGTTCTGCTTTAGCTTAGGAATGATGTGGTCGTGCTATGATTTAATGAGAGCTAATGGACTTCCCGTTGCGTTGGGGCTGACAGAGCCGAGTTAAGCCCGAGCGTGCGGCCCGAAGTCGGGCCCCCGGTTCCTAACTAGGCCCCGCCCGCAGCCCCGTGGCCCGAGCGCCTCGGCCTCTCACGTGCCGCCTGCACGTCACCTTCCCGGTCGGTGAGGTCGGGTGCTCGGCGGCCCGAGCGGTCAGTGAGGCCCGCCGGGTGTGGTGTGTGTCACGTGCACGGACAGCGTGCTGTAGGTCTTAGCTCCTGCCAGCGTGTCGATGCATATCGAGTCTGTTTCAGTGAAGAAATTCGTGTTCACTTCTCGGGCTTCCCTTTTCTGCGCGGCGTGTGTGGCTGGTCTCACAAAGTCAAGGAAAGCGATGGCTGTGGGTCACGGGCTCGGGAGGCAGCCGGAGGGAGCCAGCTCCCTCTCTCCTGAGCTCCGTGGCCTTGGGCAGGGCGCTCCGCTTTTCTGATCCTCATCCTCTGCGTGGGGAAAGGGGTCCCTGCCTCGTGGAGGTGCCGTAAGGGAGAAGCTGGGTTACGGGTGTCAGGTGAGATCAGTTATTTATTTACTCGTTTTTTATTTGGGGGAGCAGTATTTAAAGGTATAGAACGACTTTGTTTTGTGGTGTCATTTTGCGAAATATAAAACTGTCTACAGTTAGCAACTCAGTAAATTCCAGAGCCCATGTTGCCCGTTTTCACCTAAAAATGTTGTAACTGCTTTTCTCTTTATTCCTGTTGTAGGTGCTGGGGATCAGAATTTATTTACTTCTATTTATCCAACGCTTTCCCAGCAGCTTCCGAGGGAACCGATGGAATGGAGAAGGTGTGGCCTGTTTGGTTTTTTTTGGCTTTATCTCCCTCTTCACTTTTTGGACGTTTCAGTGAGCAAGTGAGGTAGTCAAAGTTAAAGCCTGAGTTCTAAAGTGTATTGGAACGAAACTGAACATGTCACAAGATCTCTTGGCCTCACTCTTTAAGGAGTGTGTTGGCTTTGTTTCCGAGACATAGGGTGGTAGAAACAAGACTGATCTTTTGAGTTCAGGGCCCTCTTTCATGGGAATGACGCGCGTGCTTCTTCCTGGTGGCTCAGAGTGTCTTAAAGGCACAGGCATTTTGGAAACGAGACCTGCACTCTGACCCCTCACGGAAACAGAAGGTGTCCCCTTCACCTGTGCTCTCAGCAGGACCGCTCTCCTCCCTGAGCTCCTGTGCTCTTCTCTGAAGGATGAGCAAGTGTATGGAAAATGTTACATAACAATTGGGGGGAAACCAGCTCAGCCGTCCCGTTTTCCCTTTCCTGTGTATTGTTCATCTCGTGACTTGGTCGGAGAAGTGGTTGACGTTTGAATTATCTCGCTGGGAAACTTCTTTCTGCTGAGGTGAGATCTATTGTTTCTGGAAGATGCTTGGATTTTGACTTGCTAGTTCAGGTAATCTGCTTTTAACCGGTTGTCACTCACACTCACGTAGTCCCGGTTGTCACTGTCACTGCATTATTTCTTACTGACCAGAGTGTGTGTTCCCTGACACCATGTAGATGAATGTGGCTTTCTGGGTGTCACTCACCAGGGCTCTCTACGGGCCCTGGGCTCGTGTCTGTGTCCGCCTGTAGCATTAGAAGGAAATGTGTTACTGAATTTAAAGTAAAGGGCAGATAGACAATGGGAGAATCGGTCACCAGCTGAGGAGGCCCAGCGCCGTCCATGAGAGAAATGATTCGGCGGAGGAGGAATTCATGTCTGGAGAAGATTTCTCGTGCACGTTATTTCAACATCCAGAAAGATAAAAGAGGTGTGTCCGCAAAGCAAGAAAAGGGGTTACGAGGAGACAAGGAGAAACTGTGTAGATTCAGCGTGTGCTCATCTCTTCGTGTTCCCGAGCCTCCCTGAGCCGGAGGAAAGGGCTGAGGAGGCGGGAGGGCGCAGGCACGGAGCCGGGCGGGGGGGGATGCAGCGGAAACTCCACACCTTCCCGGGGAAGGAAGAGAGACGGGGGCCTCGGGAGAGAAGGCCGAGCCCGTGTGTCTGCAGAGGCGGCTCCCAGGGAAGCAGGTGACCGGGCCCAGGACGGCAGCGGGCGAAGGCAAGGGCGCGCTGGAAGGGGGCAGGCGGGGTGCGGGCAGGGAGCGGCCGCCCACCTCTGCTGACGAGGCACCGCGGAGCGGGGAGAAGTGCCATTCTGGCGGCGGCCGGGGGGGATCTGAACAGGTGCAGCCACGTCGTGGCGGAGCTCAGGCCCCACCCCTGCTCCCCAGGCAGGAGAGTGGAGAATTCCTCGGGACGGGCCGATGGCCCCAGGAAAAGTCCTAGCGTGCTCCCACGTGCTCCCACGGTGCCTTCCCGATTGGAGCAGGAGGCCTTCTGAGGGCCATGAGCCGGGGAAAGGGACTGCCGGGCTAGCTGAGGCTTGACTGTGTGGGTGGCACTCGGGTTTACGGCTCTGCCGGAGAGCTTGGGAAGGATTAGAAATGGTGACTGTGGGCTGGGGAAATGAAGAATGCCGCAAGACCACGGGCACGTCACTGAGCTGCCGTAGCCCGGGTGTGTTGCTCAAGCGTGAGCAGTGGCACACACTTAACACTAGGGGAAGCACGCGGCAGGGGTGGCAGTCGCCCGCGAGAGGGCCGTCGGGAGGGTGCGGGGCGCGCAAGAGGACGGACGGGCAGGCGGAGCCTGGCCTGCATCTGTCACGGACGGTCGGACATCCTGTCTCAGAGCGTTCGAGGAGATACAGTGGGTTGAATTGTGGCCCCCAAAAGACAGGTCCATCTGGAAGCTGTGAGTGTGACTTTATTTGGAAGAAGGATCTTTACTCATCTGGAGTAGCGTGGGCCCTACATCCAGTGACAGGTGTCCTGAGAAGACACAGGCACACAGGAGAAGTCCGCTGGGGGTGGAGGCAGCCGTTGGCCTGGTGGTCTGCCAGCCGAAGACCGCCACCGTTTGCTGGAAGGGAGGAGAGACCAGAACGCAGCCAGAAGCAGTCCGGAGCTTCCAGAGGAAGCCAGCACTGCCAGCACCTTGGTTTCAGACTTCTGGCCTCCTGAGATGCGAGCGAGTTAACGTTGTGTTAAGCGTCTGGGTTTGTGCTAATGTGTGAGAGCAGCTCTAGGGAGCGAGCACAGCCGGGAGGCGGAGGAGGCTGGGCCAGGCAGCCGCTTGTCAGTGTGAGAGAGAGAAAGGCTTTTGGACACCATTTGACATGTTAAAGTAGGTACATGTGGCTCTGATGAAAATTTACAGGTAACTGAGTAGATCTTGGATCTCAACTTGAAGCCGGAACTTTACTGGATGCAGCGAATAGGTGTGTGGTGGAGAGCCATCGGTGAGCCGGAGGACGGGGCTCTGTCGCCCTGCAGCTGGGGCTCGGTGCCGAGAGCACAGGTGCGGGGCCCAAGGACACGCCAAGATGTGGGGACAGCCACAGGTGTCGGGGCAGAGGCTAGAGAACCGGGGGCAGGCACCACGTTCCCCGAGGCAGATGAGAAGCTTGCTGGAGCCCACTGAAAGTCCAGTGGGGTGAAAGCCGACCAGAGCAAACCAAAAGCCGTGCCGGGCAAACAGACGGACAAGGACACCAGCCTCTAACGACGCTGCAAATGCAGCGGGGCAGACCGCGCTTCTCAAAGTACTCACGGAAGACGCCTTTCAACCTCGAGTCTGCGTTAGACAGACTCCAGTGTGGAACGGAAGACCGAGTCGGCGCCGCTGCCTGTGGGCCCGGCTGCCGTGGGACTGAGCAGGTTTGTCCCTCGAAGGGCTGGGAGCCAGCTGGGGCCAGGATCTGTCACTTCTGGCTGCACTGGGCCACACGTGTCTACTCCCGAGTGCCATTCAGATGTCGTGTTCGTTGCTTGCCATGACGTGGAGCCGGCTGGGAAAGAAAGAAAAACGATAGAAACGTTTTCAGACACGTGTGATCAGAAACCTTACCACCCTGAAGGAGTAAAAGGACACGTCGCAACAGGAAGGAAAACGAACCCAGAATCCGTAGGATGAAAGGCACAGCTGCCGGTAAATGAGTCAGAAAAACACTTTCCGTTTTTCTGAAGTTACGGTGTCAGCCCTTTTAAAAATTAAAAAATCTAAAACCTTAGAAGTGGGGAAGAAGCAGAGGGAAGAAAGTACTTGATGTATTCAGGGAGAAGAGAGACATTTACTCTAGTCTTTGAGGAAAAACATGTATGCATATTAAAAAGTGAAAATGTAACAAACAGGAGGACAGAAATAGATGGTTACGCTTTCGAACCAGCAGAGAAAAAGGATGGAAAAAGAAAATTTGATTGGTTCCCCAAAGGACAGGAAGGAAGAGTGAGCCCGCAGGTCGGAAACACACAAGGTCAGGCATCCGCAGGATCGTGTGAAATGTGGTTAGTTTCAGTTTATTACACGTGGACTCTTTATTGAACAAAACGTACAAAATCCAGCTGTAGGATTTCTAGGGGTGGAAGATCCAAGGGTGGAGGAAAGGTACCTGTGGCATGGTGGACTTTTCACAAGCGCAGTGATGTGGCACCCATGCCCTGATAGCCTTCCTTTGGGTGTCCGCAGCCTTCCGGGGCTTCTCTGTCCCTCCTCCCTGGGGGGTGGGGGGCAGCTCTCTGCCACCAGTCGTCCTCTGTTTTGGATAATACAGGTGATCACACAAGTATGCGTGTGGCTTAAAGCTTTCGTGTCTTCCAACTGTGCTTTTGGGAATCTCTTTTTTTTTTTTTTTTTTTACAGTAACTTCTTTTTATAGTGAAACTCTTAAGTAAAAGCCGTTTTTCTCAGAAGTCTGTGTTGCAAAGAAGCCCGTGTGTGCCACTGAGTAAGAGGACAGACTTTATGGAGAGGGAGCTTTGATACGTAATTTTGAGCCTTGTCGAGATAATTTATGGCATCTTTTTGGACAGAATATTATCGCTGTAATTCAGGACTAATAGCACGTGTGTACTTGCAAACTCATGGATGTGCTTACAGTTACTGTCGGATTTTTCCCTTTTCTTTCTGCCGAACATCCGTTTTCCTCAGTGACGTTTTGAAAATTGTTTGTAGGTCCTACGGCCGTGCTCCAAAGATGATTCACCTGGAATCCAACTTCGTTCAATTCAAAGAGGAGCTGCTACCCAAAGATGGAAACAAAGCTCTGCTCACTTTCCCCTTTCTTCATATTTATTGGACGGAATGCTGTGTAAGTATTTCTGTAGGGAGAGAATTGTGAGAAAATGCCTTGGAGCAGGATTCAGAATTCACGGGTCTAGCTTTTGTTCAGGCGGCTCTAATTAATCGAATTGACTTTTCAACGTACTCTATTTTGGGGTGCTCTCTTCTCCGTTCCTCAGCCGAGTGTCTGGCTTTGTCCTTCCGTGTTTCTGCTCTGGTCCAGTGCGTCGCCCTCTTGGTCGTCACCAAGTACAGCCTTCTTGTGTTTGGAGATCTTGTGAGCCCCCCGCGCCCTCGTGGCCTCTAGGTATTGTTAATATTGACCCCGAGCTTCCTTTTGCAAACTCCCCACGTTCACTCTCAGGTGGTTACTTGACTTCGTAATCCCTGTTGGTCTCCCCTGCTGGTCTGTAGGCTTTCTGAGGGCAGGGGGCGGCCCTGCTTCCCCACCGCCGTGGTGCCCGTACAGCGGGAGCTCCACGACTACCCGAGTGACGCTCGACGTCACAGCCCTTACGTGTACTTTGCAGTCGTGTGTGTATGAGCCCAGAAGGAAGCTCGTCACTCTTGACAGAACTCTTGTGCCCTGAACTGAGAGGAGACCCTGTGGGTCATTTCTTCCTGTCTGTTTCGGCTCTAATAAAACAAGCATTTCATGATACATAGCACACACGGGTCATTCCACGTTGTGACAGTTTCACCTGAACGTGAGCACGCAGAGGTAGCGTTTTGTAATTATAAGAAAGGACTGGAAGGAAGCTTATGCCTGGACCCTTTTGCCTTTGCTGATTTTGCTTTGTAGCCTTTCCCAGTGGAGACAGTCGTGCAGGGTGGGCTTATACCTCCAGCAGTGAGCATGACGTCCCGTGGGAGATGTCCACCGGGGAGCTTGTCAGAGATCAGCGCCCAGGGCTTTTTTCGGGGTCTGGGCACGTGGGCACCCTCTGCCTGCCTCGTACCAAAACTCTAGACTCCCAGAGGGCAAACAGGTGTTCAGCACAGGCCATATTTGTCCATAGAGCCCGGGCCCCGTGAGGCCCTCCTGTCACGTGGTGGTGGGAACCATCCCACGATCCGTGTTCCCAGGCCTCAGCCAAGGGCCCACCCTGTGAGCAGGCCCACGGACGGCCGTGCCGGGCCCGCGGTGCTAACTGCCCCTTCTCTCCACGCCTGCTCGGTGGCAACGTTAGATTTGATCTTGTGGTCAAGGTTTCTCCATGCTGTAGTTAGTGTTTTCCCCTGCCGCTAATAAGCTATGTCTGGGGGGCCACGGAGACCACCGGATTATCTTGCCCCTCGTCCGGCTCTCCCGCTTAGGTTGAGCACCCGACAATAATTCCTCTGAACCGGTCTTCCTTGGGGCCGCAAACACACTCTGCCGAACGGATCAGCCGGTGCTCCACTCTAGGAAAGAGCCTGTGTGGACCTCTGTCTCGTAAGGTGTGGTCATCAGGTATCCTTGCTTATCTCGCTGCTCAGGTCGTCCCAGATTTGGCCAGGGAGGGTCACTGTAGGCTGGCCCCTGTGTCCTTTTCAGGGACGTGTCTTGAACTTTCCAGCACAGCAAGGTATCCCGGGCTCTCCTGCCTTCGCTGTCCTTGTCCTGGAATCAGCCATTTCTTTGCAGAGCGAGCCCTCAGGCCTCTGGCAGTGAGGGCGTGTCGGTGCCTGTGGCCCTTGGGCGGGCAGAGCTAGGAAAGCGTGTGTCTGGGGGACCGTGGGCTGACACCCGTGCCTCCGATTTGAGCCTCACCCGCGGGGCTCTTGGTTGCCGAGTCCCATGCCGTGTTTGCATCTCCCGTGGCTCTGGACAGCATCACCACGGTTGACACGTGCAGACACAGTTTCAGCATCGCTGTACCTGCGCGACAGCTAGAAACACAGCTGCCGAGGCGTCCGAGACTATTCGCGGGCGGCTAACGGGTTCACGGCGTGTCTTCCTGCCTGGCCGGCAGACCAGGTGCCCGGACGTCTGACCCCGAGCGAGGGGCGTCTTTCTGCTCGTGTAAGTCCACTTTTGGGTCTTTGGAAGTGCTTTGTACTTTTCTCCATTGTAGATTTTAATTGTTTCTTGTCAAATTTCTAAGATTTTCCTTTTATTTGCTAACGTAAGTGGGGTTTTCTCCCTCATTGTATCTTCTAGTTGGTTTGTTTTGTGTACGTGAAGGCTGTTGATTTTTTTCAACAAGGTTGATGTTAACCTTGATTTCTCTTATTGTTTGAGTTAGTTTTGTTGCTGATTCTCTAGGGCCCAAAGTCTGGGGCTTTTCCACGTATCCTATCGTGTCGTCTTCTCTTTCTCGGTTCTTATGCCTCTGGTTCGTTTTGTCTGTCTGGACCCCTTGTCAAGAAGCAGTGGAGGTCGTGGGCATCGTCGCCTGGTTCCTGACCTCAGTGGGCTGCCTGCGGTGTGTGCCCAGTAAGGAGGGAGCTGGCCCCACGACTCACGTAAACTTCCACGAGCACGTGAAGGGGCTTCCGTCCGCTCCTGTTTTCCCAAGGATCTTTATTAGGAATACATCTCGAATTTTGGTAAAGGCTTTTTCAGACTCAATGGAGACAGTCATACGGGTTTTCTCCTCTTAAATTTACGGATGTGTTGAATTGTATTCATGGATTGCCTATTCTTGAGCCATACTTGCATTCCTGGTATAAATAACACTTGGTCAAAGTATTGTTTTCTTAATGTGGTAGTAGTGTCTGTTGATTTAGGGTTTTTTGCGTCTGTGGTCACAAGTGATTGGTCTATAACTTCTTTGGTGCTATCTTTATCAGGTTTAGGTGGCAAATACTGTACTTGCTTTGTAAATATAATTTGGAAGTTTTCATTTATTGTCTATTTGTGAGACAATGTATGTGGCTCTGGGACTGTCTAGTCTCTCAGGTTTGGTGGAGTTCTCCCTTGACACCTTCTGGACCTGGCGCTTTCCTGTGGGATCGCTCTTTGATCGCTTTCTCTGTCCCTTTTGTGGAAACGGGTCTGTTTCAGTCGCTTGTCAGTTTTGGTAAGCTACCTTTTCCTTAGAAATTCTGCATTTCAATTAAGTTATAAAATTTAATTTCATTGGGGTGCGCCAAGTGGTCTTTTTTGGCTTTAAAATATGCTCTGTGGCGGGGTGCCCGGGTGGCTCAGTCGGTGGAGCGTCCGACTTGGGCTCAGGTCACGATCTCACGGTTTGTGGGTTTGAGCCCCGCGTCGGGCTCGCTGCTGTCAGTCTGTCAGTGCAGAGCCTGCCTCGCACCCTCTGTCCCCTTCTCTCTGCCCCTTCCCCACTTGCACTTTCCCAAAAATAAATAAATACTAAAAAAAAAAAAAAAAAAAGAAAAGAAAAGAAAAAGAAGAAAATACGTTCTGTGGCAATAGTTATTTCCCCATTGTTATTTCTTTGTATATTTGTACTTTCTCCCTTTCTTCCTTGATGAAATTAGCTATTAGTGTGTAGTTTGATGATTCTTTCTCCCCAGAGAAGCAGGGCTTTATTTTCTGATACACTGTTCATCTGTTTGCTACTTTATTAATTTCTGCTTTCATTTTTATTATTTCCTTCCTTTTGCTTTCTTATGGTTTACTTTGTTCTTTTTCTAGGTTTTGGTTTTCTTTTTGGGGGGGCTAGTTGGGGACACATCTATTTTCATTTTAAATATAAACAATACAGGTCTTTAAAGATAGGAATTTCAATCCCAGTATTCAGTAATTTTCAGAAATTCTCTGTTTTGTTTGTATTGCCTCTCTTACCTCATAGTTTAACATGAAGTTTTCTTATTTCTGGAAAGAAATTCTTTAAAATGTTTACTTTAAAACTTCTGATTTTATTGCATTGTGATTAGGGTGTTGTTTATAATATTTCTGCTTTATGAAACTTATTTTTTCTCTGTGACCTAATAGTTTTTGTGGGTATTCTGTGTGTGTGTGAGAATGTATTTTCACTTTTTTCATTTTTATGTTTTAAGTTTTTAAGTGTTTTATGTTTCTTTATTTTGAGAGAGCGGGAGAGAGAGAAAGAGGGGGGCAAAGAGGGGTAGAGAGAGGTGGAGAGAGAGGATCCCAAGCAGGCTCCACACTGTCAGCACAGAGCCCCACGAGGGGCTTGAACTCACGAACCGTGAGATCCTGACGGAGTCAAAATCAGAGGCTTGACTGACTGAGCCCCCTCAGGCACCCCTCTCTGCTTTTTCGGTTGTAATGTTAAATGTAGATCCGTAAGAGCTGCCTTACCGATTTGTTGTTTGTGTCGTTTGTATTTCAATGTTTTGTCCACTCACCCTGCCTCAGCGGACAGCGGTAGGTCGAAGTCTTCTATTGCTGGTACGTGTCTGTGGCATCTGCAGTTTCTGTTTTGCGTCGACGGGTCACGTATCGCTTAGTGCGTAGGTTCGTGGCTATTACAGTTTTTACGGAGTGAAATCTGTCATTTTAAAAAGTGGTTTCTGAGTAGAGCATATCATGTTTAGGAAGGCCTTGTCTGTCTGAAGATGGTAAGTGGTTCTCTCCTATGTTTCCTTGTAAGAATTTTATTTATTTATTTGTTATTATTTTTTAATGTTTTTATTTATTTTTGAGACAGAGAGAGACAGAGCACGAGCAGGGGAGGGGCAGAGAGAGAGGGAGACACAGGATCCGAAACAGGCTCCGGGCTCCGAGCTGTCAGCGCAGAGCCCGACGCGGGGCTCAAACTCACAGACCGTGAGGTCGTGACCCGAGCTGAAGCCGGACGCTCAACCGACTGAGCCCCCCAGGCGCCCCATCTTGTAATAATTTTATAATTTGCGTTTTATCCTTGGGTCTGTATAGCTTCAAGGTATTTTTGTGAGTGGCAGGAGCTGTGGGGGTGTAGGGTCTAATTTTATAGTCTTAAGTGGGTAGCAGGTTGGTCTACCGTCATTTTTTAATGGTCTGTCTCTTTTCCAGTTACTGAAAATGTCACCTTTGTTTGGAACCAGCATCATGTATGCACAGTATTCTGGACACTTCAGTTCTGTTAACTCCTGTCTATTCTGTGCCAGGACCAGACTTGTAATAATTCTATTTTTATATGTATCGATACGGGTTCTTTTAAAAGAAATGCCCTTGCTAGTGTACAAAACTTATCTTCCAAAAGTGACCGTATCCACATACTCCATCGTCCCCCATGCTCTTCTCCACATGGCAGTGACTTTCTTCCATCGAGAGGAAAAATGGTCGTGTTTCCTCTAGTTGAATCTGAATGGGCATCTGACTGGCAGGAGGGACACTGTGACTTTTTTTTAAATATATATTTAAAAAAATTCTTATTTTGAGAGAGAGATAGCAAGCGGGGGAGGGGCAGAGAGACAGACAGACAGACAGAACCCCAAGCCGCTTCTGTGCTGCCAGCGCACAGCCCGATGCGGGGCTCAAACTCAGGAACTGTGAGATCATGATCTGAGCCGAAGTCAAGAGTCGGATGCTTAATTGATTGAGCCACCCAGATATCCCGACACTGTGACTTTTGGGACTAAGTCATAAAAGGTAATACATCTTCTGTGGTGTCCTCTTGGGTGCTTGCTCTCAGAGCCCAGCCACCGTTCTTTGTTTTATAAATTGTTTTAAATAAGTTTATTTATTTATTCTGAGAGAGACAGAAACAATGCAAGCGGGAGAGGGGCAGAGAACGAGGGAGAGAGAATCCCCAGCAGGTTCTGCCAGATACAGGGCTCAAACCCACGAAACCGCGAGATCATGACCTGAGCTGAAACCAAGAGTTGGACGCTCAACTGACTGAGCTCCCCAGGCGCTCCCCCAGCCACCATGCCATGAGGAAGTCAGGTGTCCCCGCGGGAAGGCCACCTGGGGGTGTGCAGCGTCAGTCCCTGCACTCCCGGCGATGATCGCCTTCTTGTTGCCTTGTCCGCAGCCTGCAGGCGCCACAGCGGGGGCAGAGGAGCTGGGTGCCCCATGGTAGATGTGTGAGCAGAGAGAGGGGATGGGTCGCCTTGTAGCAGTTTGTCACGAAGCCACGCAGAACAGGAGGAGAGGTCGAAAAGAGAAAAGGAAAGAGCAGAGGAGTTTGGTTGGGATCGCCTTGAGTAAGTTCGGGTTGATTTGGGAAGAATTTTAGTAATCGCAAAGCTTCCCATCTGGGAATGTGGTTTTATTCTCCATTGTCTCTGCCCTTTTTTTATGGCCTCAGTCATGTGTTCTAACGTTTTCCCTAAGTCTTGCATTTTTATCGCTGAAGTTTTCGTAGACGTTATGAATGAGGGTTTTTTTTTCCCTCTTAAAATTACATTTCCTAGTAGGGAGCCCGTGTTTTGCGGTTGTTTTGCATTAGTTTTATTATCTATTAGGGAAAGTTTTCTGGAGCAAGTTGATCATAATTGGAATTTTAGGATGAAGAGAGAAACTCCCGTGTTGTTGTAGCAGTCACTTTCCGGTTCGTGGTGCAGACCCTGGGCATCCCCTCCTTCCTGCCACTGTGCGCCTGCACCTGCCTGCTGGTCCCTGCTGTCCCTGCCGTCCTCCAGGCTGGTTGTTACTGGTTTTGCCTTATACCCTTACATTGTAGAGATGAGTCTCCCTTTGAGTTACCACTTCTGGTGCCTGCCCTCCTCTCTGGCGCACAGGGCAGAGTCCTTCCAGTTTCTGCAGATCTGAGCAAGTCTTTATGTGTGCAGAATATTTCACTGCATGTACAATTCTGCTCTGACAGCCGCTGTGTTTTGATTTACATTGTGACCCATGAGGAGTCTTTGCTACTTTCACGTAAACTTTTTTTTTTTTTTTTTTCCCTTCTGCAGTTTGAGATTTTTTTTTCTCTTCGTGGGTGTTAAACCTTGTGTGATATGCCCTGGTGTGCTTTTCTTCATGTTTCTTGTGCGTGGATTTTTTTTTAGGTTTTGTGGGTCTGTAATTTTAATTTACATTTGGAACATTTCTGGTCGCTACTTTAGTTACTTGTTCTGTTCCTGCCTCTCCTCTCCTCTGGGGACCCCAGTCACTCACATATTGGCCCCTGGAAGCCCTGCTGCTCAGGGACACTGTGCTGATGGCTTTGTAGTCTTTCTCTTTGTCTCATTTGGATGGTTTCTGCTTCCGTGTGTTCAACTTAACTAATTGTTCGGTCTGTGGTATCTAATCTGCTCGTAACCCCCCACTCAGGGTATTTTGCAGTTCAGACGCCGTGGTTTTCAGCTCTAGAAGATCCTTAGGGGTCTTTGCCTTTTTCAACAATTATCTTCCATGTTAAGCGGAGGCTTAACGTCAGTTTTTTCTTTGCTTTCTTGAACACACTGGGTATGGCCGCAGTAAGGATTCTCGTGGTTTTGTCTGCTGATTCTCTTATGTGTGTCATTGCCACATCCATCCTGTTGGCTGATGTTTCTACTTGTCACGGATCATATATTCTTACTTCTTTGCCTGCTTGGCAATTTTTTATGGGATTCCAGACATCGGGAGTCTTTGATTTTTGGAATTCTAGACGTTTTCTTCAGCTTTGCGTAATTTACTTCAGACCCTTTTAGCTATTGCTTTCATGATTTGGGGGTCTGAAACAGTGGTCAGCCTAAGACTAATTCCTCCTTCCTTCCTCAGTTCTCCTCCCAGTGCCCTGCGGATTCGGAGGTTGCCAGCGTGGTCTGTGGGAGCAGGCCCTGATCCCAGGCCCTGTGGGTGTTGGGTCCCGTCGGGATGGGTCTCTCCTGGCTTTGGGTAGTTTGTACACTCCTCTGCTGGTCAGCCCCCTCTGAGCGCTCTTTCCAGGGGCCCCCTGACCTCCGACCTGTGACATCACGGCCTTTGCGTCCGGGGCCCTGTGTTTGCGCCGCGCGGGGCGCCTGGGAGCTCCGAGCACTCGGCTGGCCCGCTGCACGGCTCGCCTCCCGTGTCTCCCTCTCTGTGTTTTGGTTGTTTCCGGTGGTTGGGTCGGTCTGCCCCCTGCCACTTTCACCGTGTTTGGAGGCAGCTGTCCTGCTTATCGGTTGAGGTCCGTCTGCACCCGTTGACTTCGAATTGGGGAGTGTAATCTGTTACTGTTAGTATCACTGTGAGTGCTCACATTGTCCCAGATTTGGCTTCTGTGACCTTTTGACAGGTCCCTGTTCTCGGAGCTCTCCCTAACACAAGACGTGCCAAGGTCAGCTCGTCCTTTCCCTGCCTGAGCCCCGGGGTCAGCCGCTTCTCCAGGGAGCGCTGGTTCCTTCTAGTGGGAAATGGTATTTAGAGACCAAGCCCTGGACTAGACGTGCCCTTTGCTCTGGAGCACGTATGTGTGCACAGGCGTGTCCGCCCCACACACGTGTACACACACACGTTCCGATTACAGTCCTGGTGCCTTTCCTTTCCACGTTTGCGACTTCCTTCTCCGAGCAGCCAGGCGCTCCTTGTCCTGCGTATGTCTGCTTACTCGAATAATTGCTGTCACTGAGCGTTCTCTCACTGCTGTCCTGCTCCTCTCCCCCCACAGGTGCCCTCCCCCTGCCCTGGGGCTGACGCTCCCCACAGGACCACTTCCCTCCTCACCTCAGCTGACCCATAACACCCAGATGAGGTCACCCCAACAGGGAGGCCCTCTTTGCCGTCCAGGCCTCTGACACCTCAGCCAGCCCCCAAGCCTTCGTCGTCTCTCTTGGGGTGTCACATCTTGCACTCTGATACCCTTCTTGCCCTGCATGGCTCTGGTTCCCCGGGCGGGGCCACCCTGCACCCTCCCTGCCAGTGGCTTCTTCCTGTATTGGCTTTGCTTTCTGGAGACACCCTTCACCTCATTGGCTCAGCCTGGGCTCTTCTGAACGGTCACCGGGTCTTTTTAGTAATGTGCGGGGTTTGCTCACTGTTGGAAGCCATGGCCCAGATTATCCACTGCTCATCTCCCCCGGAACTTCGGGGGACCCCGCCCTGCCTGTGTTGCTCTGCGAGGTCTCTGTCCCAAGCACAGTGTCCCGAGAGGGGATGCTGATGTCCCCTCAGGGGGTGTGGCAGCCCCTCCCTGGTTTGTAGACCTGGGAGCCAGGGCTGGACTGGGCAGAGGGTGCCTGGTCCCAGCCCTGTGGCGGCGGCCTATTTCAAAGCGGTCGGGGTGTCCGTGGCCTTTGGTTTCACTCTGCAGGCGTGATGCACTTAGGCCCCTGGCCTGGCAGAGCACCAGCAGCGTGGAGTGGGAGCATCCAGTCCGGGAGCTGCCCTTCTGTGGAGGCTGCGGCGTAGGAACGCCTTCCGGGGCACGTGGAGTCTCAGAAAACCGGTCTTTGCGGGATGGCTTTCCTGTTAATTTTTCAGCAAAAGATCTTTCCAGATTGTATTTGTATGTAATGTAAACTGAGGATACGGAGGTTTTAAAAATCAGAATAAAAATTACGAGTACTGACTTCTGGAACTTTTCACTTACTGATTAAACCAAAGGAGGGGCTGGGTGCAGAATTTGAGGTTTCTTGTTCATGGATCGTTCCCTTTAGCATATTCAAGAGAGACTAAAAAATACGGAGAAAGTATGGGCAGGATAACAAAGAATCTTTCTATTAAAAAAGGGGAAAATCTATGTATTTATAAATAGTAGCTAAAAATTACAGTTTGTCCGATTTGGAAGTGAAGCATGTTGGTTTTAGATTTTTCACTCTGAATTTGCCAAGTGGATTTATGGAGCATAAGGGCAATTATAGACCGTTGCTGATAGCAAGTAAACTTTCTGTGTCTCCGCCTGTCTGTGGAGGGGCTGAGGCCGGCCCATGGGCTTTCTGTGCAGGCCGGCGTGTGCATCTCTGAGTCCGGCGGTGTTGACTCTTTAGGAGCAGGACGGCTCCCCTGTTGGTCCTCGTGAATTGGAATGGCTTTCAGGAAGCCCTAGGTTGTCCTTTTCCCCTGGGTTTGCGTCTGAGGCTGCCTCGCCCCCACGTGGCCTGCAAGTGGCATTGGCTTTCGAGGGGTTCTGGGCGCCGGCAGAGGCCTGAGGGGCTGCGGAGGAGGCGCCCGGAGGGGCCGGGCATCCGGCTTCCCGCAGGTGCGCGGCCTCTGGCCTGCAGGTCCCAAGCCGGGTGGCGGTGGGGGGCGCTTAGCCCATTGACACGGCACTTGCCAGGATGGGACTAATCATGTAGTTGGTGTGCACGGGGCCTTTGGCATAGCAGACCTGAGTTTTGTTTTTTTTTTAATGTTTTTTTTTGAGACAGAGCATGAGCAGGGGAGGGGCAGAGAGAGAGGGAGGCACAGAAGCTGAAGCAGGCTCCAGGCTCTGAGCTGTCAGCACAGAGCCCGACGCGGGGCTCGAACTCATGAACCGTGAGATCACGACCTGAGCCGAAGTCGGACGCTTAACTGACTGAGCCACCCAGGCGCCCCAGACCTGAGTTTTAAAGTCCCAACTTACCCAGTGGACTGTGTTGCCTTGGGCAGCTTACTAGGCTCTCTCTCGGTCTCTTCCTCTGTGACATTGGAACCATCTTCCCTCGGCGTCCCTGGGCCTGCCCAGAGCACCCACAAGGCGCCAGGCTCTGCGTGGAGGGCCCCATCGCGAAGCTGTAAAGTGCGGTGGCCAATGTATTCTCTGTTAGTACACACGTGTTGCTGTTAAATTAAAGGGCGTTGATTAACTTTCCTTCACAGTGACTTATTTATTTTTAGGATACTGAAGTGTATAAAGCTACGGTAAAAGACGACCTCACCAAGTGGCAGAATGTTCTGAAAGCTCATAGCTCTGTGGACTGGCTCATAGTGGTAGTTGAAAATGATGCCAAGAAAAAAAACAAAACCAACATCCTTCCCCGAACTTCTATTGTGGACAAAATAAGAAATGATTTTTGTAATAAACAGAGTGACAGGTAAGTGGATCTTTAATTTTACCTCATTGGCAGACCCCTGGGTGATAGAGGTGGCTGGTTTCTGCGTAGGGGTACTTCCTCAGCGAGTGCGCGGGGCGCCTGACACGTCAGCACGTGGGGGTGCTGCACACCGGGTCCCCGCTCATGGAGCTCCCGGTCTGCTGGGTGAAACACGGGCAGCCGTAACCCCCGGCGTGCTGCCCGGTGACCGCGGCGGGAGAGAGACCGCACAGCGGCTTCCCTTTGAGGATCCGTGGCGCGTGTTGGTGTGGCCGGGGCTTGGGGACACCTTGTGTCCTTGTGTACGGGAGGGTCCCTTAAGCCTGTGGTGCGTGTGTTTACCTTCACACCTGTTCGGAGTTCCTAAGAACCAAAATTCTGAAATGCCGACTGTATCTTTAGAAGCTTCAAAAGCGAACCACGAAACTGCGGCGGCCGCTGTGTCGCGTGGACTTCCTTTCCCCGTGCTCGGCTCTGTCTGGCCCTGTTCTGGCTGCTGGGGGTCACTTCCCTCTCGGCGGTGCCACGGCCCCGCCGGGCAGGCTGGCGGACTTCCTGGTGCCTGCTCGATGGTGTCTCACGGCCGGGCGGGCCGGGCGTTGCTTTGCGCCCGTGTCGCCACACCTGTGGTCGCCCCCGTGGCGGGTGCTCAGAGTGGAGCAGGGGGCCGGGCTACGGAGCGAGGGGAGGAGCCCGGGCGGAAACCCCGGGCCCGTGGCCGGAGTACCGACCGACACTGCCACGCGCTCTTAGAATTCCGTGACCGCGTCCAGTGTCAGGGCCCCCCGGTGGATCGACGGTTCTTCAGGGGAAGGAGCCTCTGTGGGCGTCCTTTTTATGTTCCACACAGTTGTGGGCGCTGAGTGATGTTCAGACTTGTTTTGCTTATAGTTTGAGATGAACGTTAGATTGTCAAACTCACGGTTTCTCTTAGAGAAATTTTGTGCCGTCTGGACTTGGGGGATTTTTTCCTACAGTCTGTTATCCCTGAGTTAGTTGTCCCAAAGGAATCGGCTTAGCATGTCAGCAAGACCCCAGAACTGAGGATCCTTTCCCTGTGTGGTTCGGCTGTGCGGGCTCACTTGCTCTGGAAAGGGGAGCCGGCTGCCGGGAGGCTGGCAGGGAGCCCAGCTCTGGGCCCCGTCGGGGGGAGGGACGGGCAGCGGGGTGTGGGGCAGCGGAGCCGAGGGGCTCACCGGCGGCCAGGCCACACGGCCTTCCGGTCATGTTTCTTTGGGATTTTATTAAGAACATAAATTGGTAGTAATGGGGCAGATTGGTCTAAGCCTGTGAGATGTTCGAATTCTATAATTTTTTCAGAGTGCCCATTGACTCCTTTTAAGGCTATGGTGTAATTTTATCTAATTGCTTAAAGTACGTTCCTGCTGAGCCCACTGAAACCTAACTTGTCTTCAGTGACTAATTCTTTGTACATAAAATTCAACTTCCTGAGATTTTCAGCATTTCTCAGTATATAAACATGCCTTCTAACGTTTTGATTTTCATTAATTTGCAAGCTACCTTCAACAAATCTGTTCTTTATTATCTTTTCAGTGAAGAGCTGGGTCCATACCTTTGAATTTGGAAATATCTGTATTGACAGTTGCTGTATTAGCCTGTTTGATTTCTGGCCTTTGGAAACATTGGCCCACCTGGCCCTGCGGTGGCTTTCTGTTTTCTTTAACTTTAATCTTGTACGCAATTTCTGATTATAAACACTGCACGTTCATTGTAGGATTATTAGAAGAAGCAAAACGAAAATTGATCTTAACTCTTGGTGTTTGGTATGTGTTTTTCAACCTTTTCCTCTCTACGCACGCTTAGACACGGGTAGTGTGTGTGCGCGCGCGCGCGCGCACGTGATACATCACGCATTACATTTTGTGTTTGCTTTTTCCGCCTAATGCGTTGTAAAAGTGTTCCCGTGAACAATAAATGTATTCCTCCACCATTATCGTCAGTGAGCACGTAACACTCCATAGCAGAGATGGTACTGGAAGTTGTTCACCCAGTCCTCTACTGGACAGATGCGTTACCGCCTGTTATAAACAGCACTGTAGACATCTTTTGAGCTCGGGTGTTGTGTACGTCCTTAGTTATTTCCTTAGGATAAATCCCTAAAATGAAAAGTGCTTGGCCAAACGATTTGTGCATTTTTCAGGCTTTTGGTAAGTATTTCAGGCGTTTGGTAAAGGGTCAGAGGGCTGCCCCGTTAGCTGTGTTCGCAGCGGCCCCGGTGACTGGTGGAGGCCCGGGCCTCCGGCTCCCTGCCGCCCTGGGCACCGGCCGCCAGCACGCGCCGAGGAGCCCTTCTCCACGCTGGCGCCCGCCGGTCCGGTGAGCTGTTCTGGGCTGGCTCTCTTGAGTTAACCGCCTGGGCTTAGCGCGAACTTCTGAAGCGCAGTTCTTTTTTGTTAGAAAAAGAAAATCTAGAAACTGTGCAAGTTGAAGGCACAATAAGAGAGAGAACGTAACGAACGTTTTGTCTGGTTGGTAAGCAGCGGCTCACGGAAGACGAGGACCATCCGGGCGGTCGGCGTTTGCCGCAGTTTCCTTCCCCATCCACCCTGTGGCTTTAGGGGACAGTCCTGTGTCCGGTCAGGGGTACGTGTCGATGATGGCCCAGGCTGGAGGATGCCTTGAGGATACATGGCCGAACCGATAGACTCTTCGCAGCTCATGCAGGGCATAAGACACGTCAGTCCTTCGGGGCTGTAGGAATGAGCTGGCGGGACGCCTTGTCTTTCGTGGTAACAGGCCCGTGGGGCGGAGTGACTGGAATGACCAGCTACTGATTCTTAAATTTTCTTCCTGGTACTGGTTGCTCACCTGGGGGATCATCTAGGCCGTGGGCTTCGTGTTTTGGTCCGCTGGTTTGTGATGCCAGAGGTTCAGCCCTTCCTCCAAAGGCTGTGATGGCACACGGAGACTTAGAATCGGTCCGTTTTGCTCCTTGCTAGTAAATGAGGCAACACATTCACCAAGGAGAAATATTGAAGCTCACAGCATCAGTATTTTAAAATCATTTCTGAGTTCATGTTTATTCATCTTCTTTCTAAATTTTTATCATAAAAGATAAAGAAATCTATGTTTTCCAACCTGTTAGATGAACATACTGCCTTTTCCAAATCCATTGGAAACTTGTAATTTTGTGCCTTTGGTATTTCCGTGCCACAGATAGTCTTTTTAAAACAAAAACATTTTTTTAATGTTTGTTTCTGATAGAGGCAGAGCACGAGTGGGGGAGGAGCAGAGAGCGAGGGAGACAGAGAATCTGAAGCAGCCTCGAGGCTCCGAGCTGTCAGCACAGAGCCCGACACGGGTCTCAGAGCCACAAACCGTGAGATCACGATCTGAACCGAAGTTGGATGTTAACCGACTGAGTCCCCCCACTCGGTGCCCCCAGATAGACTTTTTGTAGGGAAATTGTATCATACCTACATGTTAAGCCATATTCTTTAAGCTTTTATTTACTGATTACTTCTAAACCCTGCTCTTGAGGAGCTCGCGGCCTAGGGCCCAGGGGGAGAGAGCTCTGGAGAGGGAGTGTATGCTGCGCGACACTCACCGCCGGGGTAGTGGGGTCACAGGGCAGCGGGGGAGAGGTTCCGGGAGGGCGTGCGTCGGCTGAGCCGGACTTGGAAGGGTGAACGGGAATGTGCTGGATGAAGAGAGAGTAGAGCTCGAGACGTTGGGTGGGCTTGGCTAGGAATAGTGAGAAGCGCTGGGCAGCCGGACCGGGCCAGGCCGCAACGACCCTCGTGTGCCGTGTCAGTGACTCTGAGTGCTGTCCGGTCGGGTACGGGGGACCGGCGACGTTTGTGAAGTGGGCAGTGCGAGTGAGGCTTGGGAGCCGATTGGGTGGGGGTCGCCTTGCCTTCCAGGGGGCCCTGGAGGCCGGATCTGAGACGACTCATCGCACACCCCCGCCCGCTGCCGCGGTTCTCCAGCACTCGCCGCTCCTGTGGCGCTAAACTAGTTCACGAGGAAACCTTCTCCTGATCCGGCTTCTCGGCGTCTGCCTGGTGGTTGCCAGCGGTTAACGAAGGAAGGAAGTCGGGGAGGAAGCAGTTGGGCTGCGTGCTGTGCTCAGAGAGTGTTTTCCAGACCGTCCGTTCGTGTCTCTGCAGGTGTGTCGTGCTCTCCGACCCCTTGAAGGACTCTTCTCGAACTCAGGAATCCTGGAATGCCTTCCTGACCAAACTCAGGACCTCACTTCTTATGTCTTTTACCAAAAACTTGGGCAAGTTTGAGGACGACATGAGGACGTTGAGGGAGAAGAGGACGGAGCCAGGCTGGAGCTTCTGTGACTATTTCATGGTCCAGGTATGGGACTAAGTATAGAACTAGACGCTTCCGTCTTCTCTTCCTTTATAAATAAGGCAGGCTTTTTGTGGTCGCTCGTATCGGCATAGTTTTTAAAACCAAGAGACAAGGTAGTAGCTAACAGATGTTTCCGTCTCTGGGCTCGTGAAGCAGATCAGAGGTGGTCTCCTGGGTCATTCTGCCGTCAGCTCTCCTGCTCAGCATCTAGCCGTTTTCGAGAGGGCCTTGTCCCTCAGAGTGATTTTGATTTTGTTAGTATCTCGGGCCTTCTGGGGTATCCACCATGGAAGTGTCTCAGGCAGAGGGGCCCTCGTCGTGGTGTTGATCCTGAGGACAAAGATGTCTACTGCCTGCATGGCACTGATTACATTAGGGCTCCCCGGGGACATTTATTTCCTCTGTAGCTTTGATTTATTATTATTATTTTTTTAATGTTTATTTATTTTTGACAGACAGAGCATGAGCAGGGGAGGGGCAGGGAGAGAGGGAGACAAAGAATCCGAAGCAGGCTCCAGGCTCTGAGCTGTGAGCACAGAGCCCGACGCGGGGCTCAAAATCATAAACCGTGAGACCGTGACCTGAGCCGAAGTCGGACACTCAACCGACTGAGCCACCCAGGCGCCCCTGTAGTTTTGACTTATAATCTGGGGTTCTGATAAAGGCTAGTTTCCAGTGAACCTTTCTAACACTGCAAAGAGTGACAGGAACGTGGCCCTTAGGTTTCCTTATTCTTGTTCACCATGTCGAGACAAAAAAAATTTTCATATTTAAATTGCACTTGTGTGTTAATTACTGAAGAAATAATGCACTTTGAACAAATAAAAGAGCAATTCTGATTAGAAATTTTGACGTTTATCTCTGACTCTATTGCTTATGTCTTAGTGGTATTTGGGTGATCGGGCGCGCGTGAGGGAATCACGTGTGTTCATGTTCACGGGATGAGTGACCTGTTACCGACCTTTCCGGTGGCCTTGTCACTTCGCCTTTCAAGTGTATCTACACTTGATTTCTAAGAGTTATAAACCCGGAGGGGGAGAATCTAGGTGGACCCACTGGCGTCGGATTGGACTCTGAGATACCATTGTGAACCCACGGTGGGATGGATGGATGGATGGATGGATGGATGGATGGACGGACGGACGGACAGGTGGATGGATAGATCGGGAATATAGATCCGTGTGTGTGAGGATCGTACGTACGCTTGTATTTCCTCGCCCCGTCCTCTGACAGGGCCTGGAGAAAAGATGACTTCCCGGTAGCGGTAAACCCACTTAGTGCTAATAAGGTCTTAGATTCTAAATTCCGTTCTGAAAACGTGCCAGGGCTTCCGGGAGCAGTGGTTGATTCTCGGGCCGGTGGAGTCCTGCGGGGGCCTCGTGCTGTCAGCTTGGAGCCTGACTTGGGACTCGGACCCACGGCCGTGAGATCATGACCTGAGCTGAAAACAAGGGTCGGCGGCTCCACCGACTGACCCCCTGGGCGCGCCCTGCCTGAGCGTCACTCTTAGTGCCGCAGGCTTTTCTCCGTTGTAATCTTTACTGGCTACACGTTGTTTCAAAAAGTCGACTGACGTGTTTGCTTTTTTAAAAACCTTTGTTTGGATCACCAGGAGGAACTGGCCTTTGTATTTGAGATGCTGCAGCAATTCGAAGATGCCCTCGTGCAGTATGACGAACTGGACGCCCTGTTTTCTCAGTACGTCGTCAACTTTGGTGCTGGGGGTGAGTAGTGAACTTGTGGAAGCAAACTCGTGTCTCAGCATAGTTTTCCTCACTTTTAAGTAGTCTGCAGGCTGCCATTATTTAGCCACGATTTGTTCCCCCAATAATTAAATCACCGTTTGTTGCTTTATGCAAATTACATAGGATGCATTTTTGTGGTTCTAATAGGAAGTGAGACGAGAATTGAGAATTGGTCGTTTTCATTGTTAGAAGAATCTTAAATAAAAGCATTTAAGAAGAAGGTACTTTTGTTAGGTATAGAGAGTCATCTCTACAACTTACAGCTGCCTAGGTATGCTTCCGATGCTGTGCCTCCTTGCTAGCCTAAGAGCGGGCCTCCTGTACCGTGTTGACAAGTTGTCTTTGTAATACTTGGGTGCTCGTTGCAGAGTTTTAAACGACACCACTGTAATGTGTGTTCACCGCTCTTTTAAAATTTTAAAGTCTTGAATTATTTTGGAAGTACAAAATTAGCACAGCGAGACCATGTACAGAGAAAAACGTTGATCGTTCTCACTGTTTTTTTGGTTGATAACTTGCTTTGCTGGAAATGGCATCATACATACCACGTGGACGTTTGTCCGTAGCTTGTCGTGCTTAGTAACAGCCCTCTGCGGGCATCGTCCCAAGTTAGCACAGGAGGTTTTGAGCCGTTGCTATCACTAGCTGCATCATGCCGTGCAGTGTTTATCTGAGCGTCCCTCGGTGTGGGACATCTGGGTTGTCCCCAGTCCCGCCGCCACAAACAGTGTGGTGCCAGACATCTTTGTCGGGTGTCCCGAGAGAACCCCGATACGGTGTGTGACGAAAGGAGTGATTTCAGGGAACCGCGGTGTCTGCTAGAAAACCTGTAGGGCGATGAGGTACCGGGACAGCCCGCGGAAGCCCTGGGCACTGGCTTTCTTCTAGAAACGATGAACGCCACCCATTCGTTCTCTCTCAAACCCAAGTTTGGGAGGTTCAGGTTTGGATCTCTTACTTTGCTGAAACACAAATGGAAGCATAGCCAGAGCAAAATATTTACTAATTAAATGTAAAAATTTTGAGAAGAGGTAAAATTACATTTTATGTATCCATATCGTACATGTTTAAATATCTTACATATCTCTTTCAGCATATTTCACATAAAATCTTTGCCCTCTTAGTTTTAAAATAAATCTGGGACCAATTAAAATCCGAAAGTAAGCCTGGACCAAGTTGTGCAGCTCAATGATGAGACTGTTCATTTTTGTTCATTGATTTAATGGATGCTTATTGAGAGCTCTATGTACCAGGTGCTGTTCTGAACGTAATAGGGAACAAAACAAAACCCCTTCCTTCATGGGGTTGATGAAGGGGAAGCATAAATAACTTACGGTGGGAAAATAAATAGCTTGAAGTCAGACAGTGTGATAATGAGAATAAATAACTTGACGTCAGGCAGTGTAATGGGCGCGGGCCGCAGGAGGGGTTGTGGGTGATGGGGCAGAGTGTGACGCTAGGTGCTGGGTGATCTCGGACAGTGTGGTCCTGGAGGCCGTCTGAGGAGGCGGCACCGGCACAGAGGCCCGAGTGGAATGTGAGAGGCAGCCAGGGGAACGCTAGGCAGGGGGCCGGCCGAGGGGCCTGCTGGGGGAGGCGCCCGGGGGGGTGGGGGGGGGCACCTCCCTGAGTGTGCACTTGGACAGCTCTGTATAAATCCCGGTCAGTGAAGGATGCTGTTGTAAGTTGGCACTCGAGATGTTTACTAACGTCAGCGTGCCAACACGGAGTCCTACCCGGTGGGGACATAGCATGAAATGGTATAACCGCTCTCTTTTGGAGTGAGTGAATAGATTTCAATTTTTGCCATATGGATTGAATGACTAGTTATCATGGGCTCTTATGCTTACTTTAAGACCGTGTTTGAGTCTGGGGCTGTCCGTGAGAATTGGGGAGCCTCGTTGGAAGGTTTTGACAGGCAAGAATTTTTACCTTCTGCCCCCCACTACTACTCCTTCTTTGTGCCTCCTGTCCTTCCTCTAGGAGCGTGATTTAGGTAGCTGACACGGTTGAGTTAGAGACAGGCGTGAGGCTTAAGGATGGGTGAAAATGGGTGAGGGAGGCGGAACAGACGGCACGGTCACGTGAACGGGCTGCTCTCGGCGCCCGGGCAGAGGGGAGCCGGCACAGCGTGCCCCAGCCCAGGCCTCGAGCCTTCTCCCGGAGCTGGCCGAGCGCGGAGCCTGGGCCTCCCTGACCCCGAGCCCGGCAGTCTCCCGTTGCCTCCCGGCCTGCTCGTGACCCCCTGGGTGCGGGACGCCGGTGTGCCTCGTGGCCCGGGCGCGCTGCCTTGTGCCTGTCATCAGTTGCCGAGTACCGGCGGGACGCGGGCCGTCACTACCCGGTCCGCACCTCTCTAGACTGGTTCCGTGCCAACGCTGAGGGGGCGGACCGGTGGTGAGGGGGCGACCGGTTGTTCAGCTGCCCGTCGGTACCCGGGGTCCCGCAGCCCCGAGCGAGAACCTCGGTGAGGTGAAGTAATGTGTCGTCAGCGCCTTTCATGATGTGTGTCTGTTTAGATGGTGCCAACTGGCTGACTTTTTTCTGCCAGCCGGTGAAGAGCTGGAACGGACTGATCCTCCGAAAGCCCATAGACATGGAGAAGCGGGAGTTGATACAGAGGCAGGAAGCCACCCTGTTGGACCTGCGCAGTTACCTGTTCTCTCGCCAGTGCACCTTGCTCCTCTTCCTGCAGAGGCCGTGGGAGGTGGCCCAGCGCGCCCTGGAGCTGCTGCACGGCTGCGTGCAGGAGCTGAAGCTCCTGGAAGTGAGTCCCCTGTTCCCCGTTTCCCCGCTGCCTCATTGTTCAAACACAGGACTCCGAGCCCCAACACCAGGCATCGAACCGTTGGTGCCTGACGGAAGAGTTTTCTTTTTTTCTGAACGTTCTTAATTTTTAGCGTACCGTTTGTTCCCCTTTACGTGAATTAACCGTTCAAAAGTGTCATTTCCGCTCTCAACGCGGTGGAGTTCGTGTGGCCCGAAGCAAGGTGTTTCTTCATATAAGTTTTTCAGGTGCCTTTGGCTTATTCTGGGGGTCAGGGCCGGGGGGCGGAGGGGGCGGGCTGGTCTTCCCTGAGAAGGAGAGCTCACCTGGCGGACACGCAGTGGACCTCCGTCTTACTGCAGGACCGTCTTTTTGTCTTGCACGTGAACCCACGGGTAGCACCGTGAGGGACGCACACCGGCTGTGCCACGTGCGTCAGCAGCACGGAGTCTTGGCCAGGTAAGTCGTGAATGCGTGTGCGCATGTGCGGGTGAGTGGGGGAGACCAGGCAGTGAGGCTTGAGTGAGGCGTTTGCCTTGAAGGATGGCCTCCCTGCAGGCCCGCTGCGCTCGCCCACGGCCCACGGACCCAGACACGTTGCGGTGAAGTAAAGGGAACTTTATTGACGGTCTCGTGGGGGTGGGGGGGGGTCCTCACCTTTTTTGTTTCTTTACCCGGAAAAACGCACACATGCACATATAGAATCTTGCACACAATTTCAGAGGATTCGTAGACACCCCCACCCCACCCCACCCCACCCCGTTCCCCGGTTAAGAACTAAGTGAGTGTTTGAACTGCATCTTACAAATGAGGAAAGTGGGCCTGGAAATGGTTAGACTTACCCAGTAACACAACCAGTCTCAGCATCAGACCCTCCATGCCAGACTCGCGTTCTTTCTGTCACACCCCTGCCAGCGTGTCGAGGGCCGCAGTTATAAGAGGTCCTGGCGTATAATTGTACTGCATGAGCCGAACCATGGTGGAGTGTCTTTCGTTATACGGTGACTTGGATCCTGTGTATCCTAGAATGCTAAGTAATAGCCTTAACACTTAGTTCGAATAATCTTAATTTAAACAATTTTTTTTTTACCCAAATTATTTTAGTTGATTTCTAAAGGAGAAATGCTTAGCCTAGCTGAGCCACAAACTCAGGAATGTAAGAATTTGTATCAAATTATTTTTCTTGCCTAGATACCTAATCGAGCAAATGAGGGAAATAGCATTTTCCACCTTGAAATGATACTCTTTTGGCTTCGTCTAACCACATAGACTTGGGTGATCTGCTTTGGCCTCTCCGATCTGACCGTACAGACCAGGGGGCCGTGAGGTAACCGTTCATTAATTGGACAGGGCTGTCTGTGTTCGTGTGCCTAGATGTTTCACCTGATTCCGAGATTTTGTCACCTTTAGCGGATGGGGGGAAAGCAGGGTGTGTGGGAGAGGCCACGCAGTTCACGCTCAGTACCTTCAAAGCGATGACCCCAGGAGGGTTATTAGGAAGCACTGTCTACGGCACAGGGCACGGGTGGGAAACCGCGGAGGGTGGTGCAGCCAGTCTCTAGTGCTGGTCCCCCTCCTGTCACAAGCCGAAGGATTTAAGAATCTGTCCGAGAGGCTTTCTCTCGCCTTAGGAAATTGACTGGTCCCGGCACGGCAGCCAGTCTGGGGGGAGCGGAGACACTGGGAGAGTGGTGAGGGCTGCTGGCCCTGCAGGGAGGGAGCCGGGCCCCTGCGCCCCCGTCCTTACACCTTCTGGAAGCTGGAGGGCAGGGGAGCCTGCGGAAGTGTTAAGTACAGCTCCCCGGATCTGGGAGGCCTGCCCGGGGACACCAGCACAGGGTAGGCATGGGGGGACCATTTCCTCAGATGCCGGCTCCCAGGGGTCCTGGTCCCACCACGGATCCCTTCTTGTCCCGACGCACCAGACGGGGCCAGTGGGCTACACGGGGACGTGCACGGTGGCCCGCTCTTCTATGGCCCTGCCGCCCACCCCAGCTCGTCTCCCGAGCGCCGTGATACTTCTGGCCGTGGCAGGAGTACGCGGAAATGGGGCACCCTTCCGGCTAGAAAGAGTCACGTGAGCAGCAGGTGGCTGGGGCTCTGTTCGGAGCCGCTCCTGGCTCGGAGTCGGCAAGTCAGCCGGAAGCGGTAGGATTCTGCAGGCTCTCGTCCTCCCCGTGCAGGTGCCCCGAGGGCTGGGCACACGCTTGGTGTCGTGTTGTGCACTTCACATCCCTTGTGGTAACGTTTCCACTCCCTTCTTTCCTGAGTAAAGTGGTCATCGTCATCGACCGTTCCTCCGGGGGAGGCCGCCCCCCGCTTTCAATCACGTCGATTGCACTTGGCACCTGTCCGGTTCTGCCGTGTCCTGCTTGTTCTGCGTGGACCATAGCTGGATTCGGGGTGGGGACACACACCCCACCGTCCGCTTTCCCTTTCTCCATGCTAGCGACCCACCTTCTCGTTCCCTCTTCTCCGCGTGCCGGGCCATCCCTCGGCGTCCCCGCCGCACGAGGGCCATGGACAGTAGCTGGGCCCTGGAAGCGTGGCCTGCCGGTTAAACCACGCGGGGCCCAGAGCTGCCGACCTCCTTTGTCGACTCCGCTCGTCCCACGGCTGAGCCTGCGCAGTCCTCACGCAGCACCTGCTCTCACGTGTGGTCAGCCGTCCGCTTGTAGCCGTCCACTGGGAGCTTCCCTTTGTCCCCTGTCCTGTCCCAGCAATTTGGCCATAATCTCGTCATCAGGTGTCCTTGTGAGGGTCGGCTTTGGGGAAGACAGTCTAGCGTAGGCTGGGAGGGGGGGCTCTGGAGCCAGACTGTCTGTGCTTGGACCCCACCTACCCCTCCCCGCCGAGACCTTGACTCACTTACCCCTCAGAGCTCCCCTTTTCCATCTGTGAGATGGAGGCAGACCCGTAGCTGCCATTCGGGTGGTGAGGACTCAAGAGGTGACGTGCATCCAGGGAGCAGAGCCGCAGCGCCTGCGTGTGTCAGCCCTTCGGACACAACTTGTCATCTCAGCCTCTCTCTGTAGGTTGGTTTTGGGTGAGGGAGAGCAGTGTTAGGTCCCGAGTAACAGTTTTTCCGTTGGCAGTTACCTAGAAAAGTTTACTCTTAGGGTTTCTTTTAAGTTTTTGTAGAAACTTTCAAAATCCCAAAGACCCCCAAATTATTTACGTTTTCTGTACATTTAATTCTACTCTAAAAAATAGACTCAGTTCCCGGTGTCTGGGATAACTTTTTGGCGGGGTGTTTCTCGCATCCGTGTCAGTGGCCAGTGCGGAGCTGTGGCTCTGACCCCAGCCGAGGGGGCTTGCGATGGTGCCGTGTGCGGACGGAGAGGCCGGGGACCCGGCCAGCTTGCAGGCTGGGCCCGTGCGTGGCTCTTTTGGGGTTAGGCCGCTTTTGTGAAGTCTGTTAAGCCTAAGTGTTACAGCCTGTTTGTGCATTTCCGATTACGACATTTCTTTAGCAGAAGGCGCTAGTATGTTTGCCTTTGTGATTTGTAAAACATGTCCTTGTAACAACCGCCTGGTTGATTTTAGCCATTGATGTAAAGTATCTTCTTTGAGAGTCGGAGGCCGTGCGGTGGCCAGATGCCGTGGGAGCAAGCCCCCACCTCTGTCATGGGACCTGGCGTCCCACATCACGGGTGCCGGTGAAGAGCCTGGGCCAGCCCTCGTTCAAAATGTGTACAGCTGGGGATTGGGCCTGCCCTGTGAGCTCTGAGGGATCGAGAGGGAGCATCCCTAAAGTATGCCAGTGCTGCGCGAGTTCAGATGACGCTTTCACAGGGTTTCTCTTTTTTTTGTACAACGTTGAAGAAGATTTTCTCTCCGTTTACCAAAAGTTGAATATATTCTCTATATAAATTTGGAAGGCAAAGATAAACATACAGAAGAAAATGTCACTGCATGTCCTGACGGCAGGAGGTTTCCTTTCCGGTCTACGGCCTTTCTGTCTACAGAGAAATGGAGTTGTTTAATCAGTCCTATTTTGAACATTTGAATTGCTCAGAATTATTTGCAATTTGTGTCAGTGTGTATTCTCATCCATTTGTCTTTACGTGATGTATTCTTGCAAGTAGACTTGCCCTTTCAAGGACACGTGTTTTTAAAGCTTTTAGTGTGCATTGTAGAACTGCCTTCCAGAAAGATCCTCCCGTTTTTCAGCTAACAGAGCAGTTCCTATTTCCCTGCATTTTTGGTAAGAAAAAAAGTAATAATGTGCAGATATTTGTGTTTACCAAATTATGTGAGAATATAAGGAAGATATTTTCTAGAAGGCTGTTATACATTTGTTACAATGACTGCCCAAATGACTTTTTAAAAAACGTGTCCTCCATGGGGCGCCTGGATGGCTGAGTCGGTGAAGCGTCTGATTTTGGCTCAAGTTGGGATCTCAGGGTACATGGGTTCGAGCCCTACGCAGGGCTCCATGCTGACAGCTCAGAGCCTGGAGCCTGCTTCAGATTCTGTGTCTTCCTCTCTCTCTGCCCTCCCCTGCTCACGCTTTTTCTCTCTGTCTCTCTCTCTCTCTTTCAAAAAATAAACGTTAAAAGAAAAGTTATGCATTAAAAAAAAATAATAAAGTAAATAAAAACGTGTCCCCCTCAGTACCGATTTGTCTTTTGTTGGGTTCCGTTCTGATTACGTTCACAGGGTAGGCCAGGAAGGCTCGGGATCCCAGAAGAGTGACCTGGTCTAGAGACTGGCCAGAGCCATGCACAAGAGGCCAGTCATGGCCAGTCTGCCGGTTTGTGAGCGGGGGCCACGTGTGCTAGAAGCTTCCACATTAAACTGGATGGAACAGAAAAGGCGTGCCTTCCAGGCTGGTCCCTAGGATTGGTACCCCGAGGTTCGGGCTCAGCAGAGGGCAGAAGCAGAGGTGGGGCTGAGGGGTGTAGCTCCGGGTCGTTGAGTGTGTGCTGCTCCAGGCGCTCCACGGGGCCCCTCCGTGGACAGGTGGAGTTGTTGCGTGACCGTGAGCCACGTGGACCTGAGCTGGCCGAGCAGCAGGGGCGGACGGGAGGACAGGTAAATGCCAGAGGTGTTGCCAAGGAAGAACCAGTGAGGGTTGGTGGCTCTCGGGAAAAGAGAAGAGGGGCTGCCAAGAGTCCTTCGGGAATCCGTCGATGGCTGCAGGGCACGGGGGTAAACACGGGGTGGGGGGTAGGGCGCGCAGATGAGGAAGAACTCGGGAGACCCGCGCCCGAGGGCACTGAGCCAGCCAGGTGAGCAGAGCATCAGAGATCGGTGTCGCCAGGCGGTCGGGGCGGGAGGAGTGTCAAGGCCGCAGAGGCCGCAGCTCTGCACGGCTGCTTCAGTTCAGTTCGGCAAACCCAACTGGCGCCTGCTGTGTGCTAGGGAAGATTTCTAGAGGTGGCCTTGTACGAGCTGGGTTGAAAAAGACTCTTCCATTCAGCAGGCACTCCTTGAGCACCCGGGCTGTGCCGGGCAAGCGTTGTTCTGGGCGCTGCATTTTCAGCAGAGAACAGGGTAGACCAAACCCCATCCCTGGGAGCCTGCTTTCAATAGAAGGAGTAGGCCGAGTGAGAATTTGCCAGGCGGATGTGGCCCGTGGCGGCAGATTCGAGCACGTGTGAGGCAGAGAAAGTTTTACCGAAGGGACTCAAAAGGAGCTCAGTCTTGCTGGAACTTAAGGGACGAGGCAGGCCTTGTCGGGAAGGCTGCAGAGGTACTAGAAGCTGGGTTTTGAGGAGATTATGGAAGTATTTGTGTGTCATCCTGAAGCCTGGGCTTAGTTCCATAGTGTGGTAAGGAGTCGCTGCGGAGCCATGGAAGGTGAGGGACCTGGTGGGGCAGAGGGCAGAGGGAGGCCAGCGATTAGATGGAGCGGGGAGCAGAGCCAGGGACTGAGGGCGTAATCCGGTGGGGAGGACAGGGTTCTGAACTAGAGCACTTGGGGCACATTTAAAAAAAATTTTTTTGAGTTTGAGAGAGCGAGCGAGCACATGAGCGGAAAAGGGGCAGAGAGAGAGAGAATCTCAAGCAGCCTCCGTGCTCTTAGTGCAGAGCCCAACACGGGGCTCCAACCCACGAACCGTGAGATCATGACCTGAGCCGAAATCAAGCATCGTTTAACTGACTGAGCCACCCAGGTGATCCCATCGGGGCACATTTTGTTTATTTATGTTTATTTTTGAGAGAGAGAGAGAGAGAGAGAGAGACTGTGTGAGTGGAGGAGGGGCAGAGAGAGAGGGAGACACAGAATCCGAAGCAGGCTCCAGGCTCTGAGCTGTCAGTGTGGAGCCCTGCATGGGGCTCAACTCAAGAACCGTGAGATCACGATCTGAGCCGAAGCCAGACGTTTAACCGACTGAGCCACCCAGGCGCCCCTGGGGTATATTTTAAATAAATGGATTCAAGAAAAGTTATTCTGTGTGTCTACTAAATACATGTGGAGATAAATCTTGATCTCCTACCGCACACAAGTAATCCCGGGTGGAGTTTTGGTCTAAGCACGAAAGGTGAAACAAGGGAGCTTCTGGAAGATAACATGGGAGAACGTCTCCATGGCCTGGAGGCCGGCAGGTATTTCTTACCCAGGACTGCAGAAGAGTGACAGGCCGGACTGCACGGAGATCACAACTTCTCTCCTACGTGCGTGTGAACGCCCAGCATCGAGCGAGTGAAGAGGCCGCGGAGTTAAACCCCGCGGGTTACGCGGTCAGGACCGGCTCTGGCCCGGATGCAGAGCCCCTGCAAATCAGCGAAAAAAGACTGACAGATCAGTAGAAAAATAGGCCGAAGAAGATACCCAAATGGCCGAAAAGCATACAGAGAGGTACTTCATCTCCTTCATCACAGTGAAAGCAGACTGGTGGCAGAGAGATGCCCACACGTGGCCGGGTGGGACCCGGTGCCTCCCTGGGGAGGGCTGTGCTGTGCGGCAGTGCCTGCCAGGGCGAAACACACGCGCACCCCGGGACCCAGCCGGCCGCCCCCGGCGTCTGCACACACACGGACGCACGGACACACGGACGTGCGTGCCCCAGGAGATGAGCGCAGAAATGCTCGTGGTAGCAGGATTCGGAATTGCCAGAAACAAAGTCACCCGGATGTCCGTCACGTACAAGGGACACAGTCGTGGTCTGTTTGGGCAGTGGACTAGCAGACAGCAGCGAAAACAGATCGGCTTGGACACGGGAGCAAAACAAGTCACACGCGGAGGAATATGTACGTTTTAAATCCGTGTGTACAACGTTCAAATTAAGCAAAAGCAGTCTGTTGTGAAGCGTCTAACCAGGGATGGGTTTGCAAAGGGGATGGCAACCGGCGGGGCTGGCGGGGGGTCGGGGGGGGGGGGGAGACACTGCACGTGTGATTCTCCAGCAGGGGGTGGGCACACTGGGGTGCTTAGGATGCTATGTTTTTAGTGTTTGGTCTTAGAAAAAAAATGTAAGTTTAACAAGAATAAAAAGAATGCCTTTAACTTGAGGCTTAGAAAATGGTAAAACAGCTCTTGGGTTAGTAATAACAGCGGTACAAGGAAAGGGGGGACTTTAGGAAACTAAAGAAGAAACACAGGTGTCCCCGATTTTCCCAAGTTTGCTTTACAAAGGGCTTGTCTCGGTACCTGTTCTCACCGACCAGGAGAAGTCTCGGAGAGGCTTCCTGCTTTTAGGGAAGAAAACGTGAGAAGCATCCAGTCTGTTCTGCAGGGGCCGTAGCCGAGGTGGCGTGCACCTGCGCGGCCCCGGGACCTGCGCGCAGCTCCGCAGCCTCCAGCCACCGCAGCTCTGACCCGTGTCCCTGAGCGCCGGGCTTGATCGCGACCGATTTTGTGCACGTTAGCGAAACGGGTCCCGGGGAGCAGAAGAGCCTAAGAGGTGGTTTTGGGGTCTGGAAACGCTCGAAAACTTTTCCATGTAAATTAGGGGTAACTGCGTGTTCACTTTATGCCGTTTAGGACTTGCCGAAGGCTTCATGGGAACGCTGTGCCTGCGGATAGTGGGTGACACCTGTATTAAGAAATCAGTTTTAAAAGTCTGTCGTTTACAAAAGAGGTTCTCGAGAAGGCCCAGAAGTCTGTGGACAGGTGGCCAGCATCCTTCTTGTTCCATCCTCGTCAAGAGCTGCTGAGCCCACCGCCCGGTTCCAAGTGACACAAAGAGCTGTGGCAGGCTCGCCTTCAGCAGAGGAGAGGCTCATCTTTGCTGGGTTTGGGCAGCGTGGTGTTGGGGGGCTGTGGGTTTCGGGGGGCTGTCGCCACCTGGGTGAGTCCTGTGGCACACTCGAGTGTTTGTGGACGCACGTGTGTCCCGCAGGGGCCGCCACACCCAGACCGGCCTGCAGAGGCGAGCGGGGTTGTTTGAGTGGGTTTAGAACTGGATCTCGTGGAGACTTGCTGCCGTGGCTGTAAACAAGCCCTCTTTCCCAGAGTTCGTGGGACTTTGGAACAATTCTCAAGCTGTACCACAGTGGACGGAAAGAACGTTTAGAAAAGACTGACGACACCAGACAAAAATTGGAACTCGCACGTGCTGATACAAGTGCGAATGTGTCCAGCCACTTTGGAAAACTTTTTGTCACTGTCTGCTCAAGCTGCAACCCGCGCCTGTCCGTGGACTCAGCAATCCCAGATTCCTAGGTACGTGCCAAGAAAAATGAGTTCCGCCGAAAGACAGTAGGAGCTTGTGAACTAGCAGGAGGGTCTGACCTTGGCTGACGTCCTGGCTTGGGTTCCCTGGAACGGATGGAGCTGGTGCAGTTGTGTTCCAGACAGCCTGGCTTAGGACCGGGTCACCAGTCGCCTGGACTGGGAGATGACAGACGTCTGATGGGGGAGCCCGTGTTCTCAGCCCCCCTTGATGGCGGCTCTTGTAACCGCCCCTTGATGTACCCGTGCAGCTGTTACCAGAGACCGTGGCTCCCGTGGGCCGTGAGGCATCCCGAGAGACCCGGTGTTGATCTCTCCTCCTTGCCCTGATGCCACAGGGATCCCTGCAGGAGAGGGGCACCTGATCCTGCCGCCTTCTCCTCCCGTGTGGATTGGTTCCGCGGCTTGGGGGTCTCCCGAGTCTGAGAAGGCTGCTCCCCTAGAGAGGCGGGCAGCACTACCAAGAGTTTTTGCCCGTAGTAGCCAAACCCCGGAAACCACCCAGAGGCCTGTGGACAGGTGGATGGACGCATACGTTGTGGCGGATCCGTGGGAAGGCGTACGGCCCAGCGGTAGGAACAGGCCTCTGACAAGCCTGGCAAGGTGGGATTGCACCGTTCCGTCCGTTCCGTGTGATTCCGCTCACGGGAAGGGCAGCAGTCAGGCAGAAGTCACGGGTGGCGACAGAGGACGGAAAGGGGTTCCTCTTGGGGTGGGCGTTGACCGGGAAGAGGGCCTCGAGGGGACCTTCTAAGGTAACGCAAGTGGTCAGTTCTCGATTTGAGTGCTGCTTATATTTGTACAACTTCACGGAGCTCTAAACTTAGGATTTGTATCCTTCACACATCTCCCCGTATGTGTTTGTAACTTAGTTTTTTAAAGCAATGAGGAAAGTATGGCTACAATTATACTTTACGCGAAGTTTGTTTCACGAGTGTTTCTGGAGGTCTTAGATGAGCCACTTCTGAAGTCCTGGCTGCCGGAGCCCAGCTCCGTCAGCCCCGGAGATGTGTTGAGAAGCATGCAGAGGGTCGCTGGTCCCTTTGGGGTGTTTAGTTGGGATTTGCTTGGGAGCCAAGAAGGACGGACACACGTAAGTAGCAGGGCGAGAGGCCGGTGCACCTCGAAGCCCGAGAGCAGGGGGTGCGGTGAGGTGCCGCGGGCCGTGCCGATTAACGCGCACGTGTCCCCCAGGAGGAGCTTCCACGGAAGAGGGCGTGTGCCGGGAAGCGCCAGGAGCTGCGGTCACCTCTGCGAAGGGAGCCAGTGAGAGCGCTGAGGTTACCGAGCGGACCTGCGGGAGCCAGGGGAGGGGCCGGCTGGGGGGCACCCGTTCCGGTCCCGGAACAAGCGCCGGGTCCGGGTAGTAGAGCGCCTCCCCTTGGTTCCTGTGCGGCACCTGCCGGCTGGGTCGCTCTGCTGGCTCTGGCCTCCGCCGCGGCGCAGGTCGAAGCTCCAGCAGCGGCCGGTGGCTGCCACGAGTGCCGCCCCGTTTACCCCCAGAAAAGCTGCCGCTCACTGACTCTGCTGCTTTCTCTTACACGCTGCTTTCCGGAGGGCGGTGCTTGCTCCTTGCAGAAAAGAAAGATGCCAGGAACATACCTGTTCCACGGTCTTTCCGTGAACTAAAACCTTCATATTGCGGCATGTGCCTCTTTAGGGTCTGCACGCGCACGCGGGTGCCCTCTGGGTGCCTCACTCTCAGGTTCTTGGCCACTTTCGCTCCTCCCAGCAGGTGCTCCGATCCCGGAAACCTGCCGGCGCACACCTGGCCCTTCTCAGTGTCCATTGCCCCATGGCCCCTCCTAGTGCTCCCCCTGCTCCCCTGCAGCCCTTGTCGGTGCTCCCCTGCCCACATGTTCTCTCTCAGAGCTCCCCCCTGCACCCTCACTGTGGTCCCTGCCATGGTCCCCCCAAGTGCTCCTCCCCGCAGCCCCTCCCGGTGCTCCCCGTATGGCCCCTCCTGGTGGTCCCCCCACACGGCCCTGCCAGTGCCCTCTTTAGCAGCCCCTCTCAGTGCTCCCCGCCACGGTCCCTTCAGGTGCTTCCCTCCCAAGGCTCTCCCTGTGCTCTTCCCTGCGGCAGCTGCCTGCTGTGACGACTGGGGCTTCCCTTTCCCTCTCTGGGTTCGTCCGAATCAGAAGCACTGTGCGCAGCCTTGATACGTGCGCTTTATTCTCGCGGGCAAGCAACCGGTGTGTGCCCGAGGAGAGGTGGCGTTCAGCAGAAGTTTCCACAGAACGGCTGCCTGCGGTCGCAGGGTCTTGGAAGGTGACAGTACCCAGGACGTGTGGCACCTAGTTCGCGGGAGGGCCCGCCGAGCTGAGTCAGCTGACCGAGAGCCCACCCCGGCTTGACTGGGGAGGGAGGGACGTGCCCCATCAGGCTCCCGGGCTGTGTCCTGCTGACGGTTCTTCTGCGCGTCCCTGCGTGTGGTCCGTTGTCTCTGCCAGGTTTTCTCCTCAAACATCTAAGTGGTTCAGCTCGTTTTGCAGAGACGGGGCAATTTGGCTTTTACAGGACCATGAAACGGCACCCTGGTTCCTTCTAGTTGGTTCCGGGTCCTTTTATTTGTGCTCGGGGTGTGTCGAAGGAGGCTTTTGGTCAGCGTTAGCAGCTTCCCTCGTCACCTGGTGTAGAATTACCTCTGATGTTCCCATTTTTGAATAGTTCATATTGACGTATCTCAGCAGACTGGGACACCGGATGTAAGGTCCCTCATGACAGTAGCGCCGCCAAGAAAACGGTCGGTCCTGTCAGCTTTATGTGTTAAGATGCCATTGACGGGAGACACATTCCTATTTCAGAGGTGCTTAAGTGTGGGAAAAAGTGCATCTCAGAATTGGTTCTGTGCAGTTGATGGTTTTTTGTGTATGTGGTAATGTGATATTTATCTTACTGGTCCTTTAATGGAGAGGCTCAAATACACACAACAGTCGAGAGGATAATGTGACGAACCTCTGGGTGACCCGTCCCCAGCCGCAGCAGACGAACGTTCTCTTGTTTCATCCGTGTCCCTGCCCGCTTTCCCCTGCATTATTTTGAGGCAGATCTCAGACATCATGTTTTAATTGTGGGTAGTCGTTCACTGTGTATCTCGAGGCAGCAAGAGTTCTTTTTAACAAACACAATGACACCTGAGAAGATTACCACGTTGTATAATTCCCGAGTGTCACCTGACAGCTACTCGATGTTCGCATCTCACGTATGGAGCGTGATCTTTCTGAAATGGGGCCCAGTGCTCGTGTGAGGTCCTGGCCTCTGCCCTTTGTCATGTGGCCTCTTCAGACCTAGAGTGAGTGCTGACAGTCCCCCCCTTTTTGTGGGCTTCTTTTCTTAATGATCTTTCCAGAATATATTATTGAACGTTCTATCCCTGCCCGGTCTCTCCTGTCGTTGGAAATATAAAACCAAATACCGTGTTTGGACGTAGATCACCCCTCCCCTCTCCATAAGCGAGCCGATGGGATTATTGTTCCGTCCCTTCTCTCCCCTGATGGTTTTGCAGATGGCGGCCCGTTATTTGGGCCGCTGCTCGAAGGGGCGCACTAGGACGTGGGGGTTCCGGTGCCTTCCCTGGGCCCTGTCCTCACGGCCACACTTACACCCTCCAGGTCTCTGTCCCGCCTGGCGCTCTGGACTGCTGGGTGTTCCTGAGCTGTCTGGAGGTGCTGCAGAGGATAGAAGGTTGTTGTGACCGGGCACAGATCGACTCGAACATTGCCCACACTGTGGGCCTATGGAGCTATGCCACCGAGAAGGTAACCGTGCCAGATGCAGATGTGGGCGTTGTTCGTGGGCCGTGCGCCTGGGGCGGACGGGCGGAGGGAGCCGTTTGGAGAAGCGTCCACGGGGTCACGGCACGGGCCGTTCTGGTTACTTCAGGGCGTGTCTGGGAGCAGGGATGCTCCAGATGGCTCCCTGACTGCTGAAGATGTTCCACGCCAGGAATTGGGGGAGGGGGTACGAAGAAGGGTGAGCCGGAAGTGTGTAGCAACGCAAGTGGCTTCTGCGTGAGTGACCGACGGTCACCGCGTGTGTGCAGAGGATGGCCTGCTGGCGTCAGGGTGGCCGGGCGCGGACCGGGCGGGAGGCCTGGGGAGGCTCAGGACGGTGTGGGTCGGTTAGTGGCGTAAGCTCAGAACTCCCGGCCTCGGAATCGCTCAGGATTCTTGCACACGGCTGTGAATCCGAGCTGGTCCCAGTAAGATACGTTTTTATATGCAGATAAGAATTATTTGGATAGGAAGGCTAAATTTCTTCTGGGATTTAGTTAGATTTTAATTTGTGTATTCAAACTCATAAATTCTCCGCTGATCACTTCTGTACATAACGGAAAATGGTGGGTTTATCTCAACAGCTCAAGTCCTTGGGCTATCTGTGCGGACTTGTGTCGGAAAAAGGACCTGACTCAGAGGACCTCAACAGGACAGTTGACCTTCTGGCAGGTTTGGGAGCTGAGCGACCCGAAACAGGTACTTCTGGACGTGTGTCTGTGCACTGGCACAGTGGACAGGGACGAGGACGTGGCTCGCATCTTGCCACGTTTAACTCATATTCTGACAGTGTGATTGCTCCCATTTGGGAGATTGTGCTCCTTGTTAGCCGACCAGGTTAACACACAGAGTGTTTTACCATTTAACAGTGTCAAGAAACGTTAGAGATGGCGTAAGAAATTGGAAGGATTTTAAAAAACGTTTTCTGAGTTTCTCATTAGGCTTGAATGAGCGGATCATGACTTCTTACAGCCTGTGTGGAGTCAAAATGCACCAGTCTCCCTCTGAATTAACAGGGGACCTGGTTTCCTAACAGTATGGCCAGAGAAATCCTTTTACTCGGTAAACTACTCCTAGGTCATAAAGCCCTTTGAAAGGAGCCTTCCCGATTCTTGGAGGTGTGAACTGAGACCTAGAGTGTGATTTAGCCAAAGCCTTGCTGAGGTCCGGCCCGCGGGCAGACCGAAAGTATCCGGCGGGCCGTGCGGTGTTCACATTCCATGGTGACCACTTGGGTGAGACCACTTCCGATCGTTGTGGAAGTGATGGAATTAAAAACTCTGGTCTCAGTCAAGAATGAAACACCACGTGAAGGGTTGCAGACTATTTCGTGACCGTATTGCTTGGACAAGCACGGAAGTGGGGATGGAGTTCTGGGGGGCACGGCTGTTTGTGGGTCCACAGGCAGCAGGTGCAGGTGAGTGCCTCTCCCCGTGGCATTTGAGGGTGACTGTAGACTCACGACGGGTCCGAGGATGTGTGTAGGAATGCAAGTGGCTTCTGCGTAAGTGACTGACGGTCACCCCGTGTGTGCAGAGGATGGCCTGCTGGGGTCAGGGTGGCCGGGCGCAGACTGGGCAGGAGCCCTTGAGAGCTCAGGACAATGCGGGTTGGTTAGTTAGAACTGCCAGGCTCAGAATCACTCAGAATTCTTACACACAGGTATGGATGAATAAGGATGAAAAAGGACTGAGGGTAAATAAGGACTCTTATTTCTTTTTAAGCCAACACAGCTCAGAGTCCTTATAAGAAGCTCAAAGAAGCATTATCATCAGTAGAAGCTTTTGAAAAACACTACTTAGTAAGTATTACAAATGATACCTGTCTACCCACGGCCCAAGGCTGTCTCCAGAAGGCTCTGTTGACCTTGGGGCTGAGAATGGGATAGTGTTCGGGACCTCCTCCTTGTGGGCCTTTTTCCACTTCTTGGTGGGTGCCCTAGGGACCTACGGGTGACACCCAGGATAGTTGCTGTTCGTTAAATGTGCATTGGTATCCATGGTGCCATAATTAGGCATAAAAGCATCTTTGGATGTTTATAATTTTGTTCAGAGTGATACTGCGCTTTCAATACAATAGAAATTGTAAGAAAGGCTAATGAATGGTTTTGTGCATACCAGAAAATACGGTAGACTTGAACAAATCTATTGTGCTTCATTTTAAAAGATTTCGATTTGGAGAGACCGTAGGAAGCGCAGTGTAGGTAGGAGCTCGGTGGGCCAGCCGGACTCCTGACTTGCAGGTAACTTGGGAGCATTTGATAGAGCGTTTTTGTCCCTATTGTCCAGAAAGTGAGAAAAACACTAAAAATGTTACCCTATAAGGAAAGTACTTTGAGAAGTTAAATATTCTCTGCCTGCTGAGTTCCGATTTCTTTTATCATTAGGCTTCATAATTTATGTACAAGTTAACGACTTTGCGTAAATCACACATTACATAAAAACTCAGCACAAAAATAGATGTAAAGTAAACAATGATGTTGTTAACAACGAAGTCTTTTGCTTCAGTGCTGGGTAGATACGTGGGGGGTTGCCTAGTGATCAACTACGGGCTCATGCGGATTTCCGCTTTCCCGCAGGATCTGTCCCACGCGGCCATCGAAATGCACACGAGCATCGGAAGGCTCCGGTCTGCTAAGTTTGTTGGGAAGGACCTGGCAGAGTTTTACATGTAATTGAATTTGAAATTTTCTTTGAGTTTCAGACATTTCACGCATGTACTAAGAATGTCAGGTACGGGGCTAATACGAAGCGTACGTAAATGCGTAGAATGAAAAATGTAGGATATGTCAACCGATCATTATCAGGTGTTTTTTTCTATTTCTTCTAAAAACCAAATGGAGAGATTTCTCAGCCTGTTACTCTTAATATCTGTGTTTCTTTGTGATCTCTCTGTGATCTTTGTGTTTCTTTAATTAAATTAGTGTAATGTAACTATATACGCAGGTGGTATACGTAACATCTATGGTATGTAATAATTTTACTTAATGAAAGAGTTATGAGGAAATGGTTACAAATCTATATCCAATGGCATAAACTGGGATACTGATTCGTAAGTATTTTGTTACATAGCATTTTCCCTAGTTACCTCAGTTGTCTTCTGGGAAGATGGACAGCCTTGAGGTCAGTGATGTCAACGTCCAGGAGAGTGAGGTGCTCGTGGCGGGTTGAGGGGCGGTGTGCCTGGTGCAGACTAGCGCCAGCTTTGGAGTCGAGAAGACTCCGCGGATTTCTCACGTGGCTGATGAAATCGGCCCTTCGAGGAGCTGGCGGTGTGCTTGCTATTTGAGCCCTGGAGAGGGATGTAAATCCTAAGGGAAAAGACAGTTAAGTTCGCTTAAACGTGTGTTTGAGATGCTATCTTGAAATCTGTCATTAATAAAGTAATTTTATTAGCCGAAACCAGAAAAGATAACTTACTTTCACCGATTAAAGTGGCCGCAGAGGGCTTCATAAATCGTCTGAGGGAACTTCCTAGTTTTCCACACGCGCTCGTAGCCGCTAGCCAGTCACACACCTGAGGACAGGGCTAGAGTGTGGCACTCCTGAGCCTCCATCTCGTAAATCTGAGGAGTGAGTTTTTAGTCGTTGGAGCGAAGAGGCCGCCCCCTCGGATGCTGTGAGCCGAGCCCCCCCGGACACTGGCTCTGGCGAGGCCGGGAGCTCCAGCGGGCTGGCGCTGGTCCGCCCAGAGGCTCGGCTCCCGGCCCCCGCTTGCCGCAGGCTCGCTGGGGGGCCGCTGGCCTCCGTGTCCGGGGGCTGGGCACTGGCCTGTAGACTGCCTGCTCTAGAACATGAGAATCTTTGGCTAGAGATAGTAACTGAAGAAGTATTAAAGGTTCTGACCCCTTTGAAACACGGGGACGTAGGAATACCGACGTGCGTCGTTTGATAGCTTGCAAATTTATGTGATTTGAGAATTTGAGAACCTTACTTCTTCAAGAGTAGGCTAGTCAACACTGGAAGGTCTCCCAAGGGTGCCTAGAGTGGACGAGTGCTTGTTCTGCGCTGGCCTTTGTCTAGCGAGCTCAGGAGAGCCCGGACCCTCCAGGGAAGGACGGGGGGTCCGTGTCGTCACCGAGGCTTTGGCAAGCTCTCCTCAGTTGTGCCCTGTTCTACTCTAAACATCTTGAAGGTTTAAACTGGGACTGGAAGATCCTCTTGGGCGATGTGTGTTGCTATTTAAATTCTTCCGGGTTCTCTGTAAATCTCTGAGGCCTGGCGAGGGCCGTTTGCCCGAGTTTCAGAGCCTATCCGGGCTCCCTCTCAGTCGGGCTGTACGGACCGCTTCTGCGTGTGCCCGTCTTTAGCAGGTGCTGTGGCACCGACGCGGGTGGACGTGGGCATCCGCGCTTCCTGGCCAACCAGCCGCGTCCCCGTGGATGAGTCCTTCACCTCGCCTCGCCCTTGGCCTTCCCACGCGTCCTGCTCCCGTGGGGAGCGCCAGAGAGGGACTTAGATGGCACAGGGTCGGTGCGGAGGGCGGCGGGCAGGGCGGGATTGTCATGAACCATGACGAAAGCTTCTGTGTGTTGATTTGCAAGGAGGAAAAAGTCTCCACAGAAGGCGGAAGTGTACCTTCAGGGAGCACTGAAGAACTACCTGGCTGAGGGCTGGGCGCTGCCCATCACTCACACGAGGAAGCAACTCGCCGAGTGTCAGAAACACCTTGGACAGACCGAAAAGTATCCTTTGGGTTTAATATTCCCCGCGAAATAGGAGACTTGCTTTCTGTCCGTACGAGCAGCGGGGCCCACGGTGAGCGTTTGGCAGACACCCAACGGCGAAGAGAGGAGAAGCCCGCCTCGTGCTCACGGACCGGGCCGCCTGTAAGTTAGGGGCCTAGTCGGCACGTCTCACGTCTGTCCTGGAGCTCCAGATAACGTAGGCCCCGAGGAGACTCCGCGCCGGGCTGCACGCGGAGGCCCTGGGGACCGGGAGCCCCTGGTGCCGGTGCCGCTGGGGGAGTGGGGCCTCTTCTCAGATCCTTGACTCTCCTCCAGCTACCTTCAGACCAGTAGCCTTTTGGCCAGCGATCACCACCTGACTGAGGACGAACGGAAGCACTTCTGCCGGGAGATACTCAGCTTTGCCAGCCGACAGACGGACAGCCCAGGTCAGACCCGCTCTTTGCGGGGAGGGGCGGGGGGTGCTTTCAAGAACCTCACTTTTGAAAACCCGCTTCGCGCTGAAGCAGAGTTGGCGCACGGCGTCCTAGTAGTTTCGGTGTGGGCGTGGCGATTCAGCGGTTCTCTGCGCGCTCCGTGCTCGTCACGACAAGTGTGCTCTTCGTCCCCACCCCTCCCGCCTCCCTTCTGGTGACCACCAGTGTGTTCTGTATTTAAGAGGTCTTTGTCTCTTTCCCGTTTGTTCGTTTTGTTTCCTCCTTTTTATTTTGAGAGAGAGAGAGAGAGAGAGAGAGCATGAGCAGGGGAGGGGCAGAGAGAGAGGGGGAGAGAGAAGCCCAAGCAGGCTCCGCGCTGTCAGCACAGAGCCCGATGTGGGGCTCGAACCCACGAACCGTGAGATCGTGACCTGAGCCGAGATCAAGAGTCAGACGCGAAACCGACTGAGCCACCCAGGCGCCCCTGTTCTGTTTCTTAAATTCCACATATGAGTGAAGTTGTGGTATTTGTCTCATTTCTTTCTGACAGATACTCAACTTGACCAGCTGACAGCCCTGGTCAGACTCACTTTTAAAACTTCTCTTGTGAAAACTTTCAAATACTGTAGGAAAGCAAAAAATTAACACAGTATATAACACAGGCTACCCACCTAGATTCAGCAGCTGTTAACTTTTGCCGTGTGGCAAACATGTATCTGTACCTTTCTTTCTACTGAACTTGGCAGTGACTCCAGATCACATGACACACTTCACCCTGAAACTGCTTAGGGTGGCCTTCTGAAATCAAGGGTGCCCCCAGCCACCCAAAGAACAAGGTTCTGACTTCAGCTACTAAGTGGTCTATATTCAAATCTTCCTCAATGGTGCAAAAGAAATGTTTTTATAAAGTATTTTTAGTAGAGTCCAGTCAGGGATCACAAATTGCATTTGATTGTTATATCTCACTTCTCTTTTAATTACTTTTTACTTTTTTATTTTTTGAGGGAGAGGGAGAGGGGCAGAGGGAGAGAGAATCTCAAGCCGGCTCCGCGCTGTCCGTGCAGAGCCCGACACGGGCTTGATCTCGCAATTGTGAGTGCGTGACCTGAGCCAGAATCGAGTTGGATGCTCAACCAACTGAGCCGTCAGATGCCTCACTTCTTTTTTAATTTAGAACAGTTCTTCCCATCTCTTTTCCTTTTTTTAATATGCTGTTTTAATATACTAGCTCTATTGAGATACAATTCACCCATTTGCAGTGTACAATTCAGTGGCTTGTAGAACATTCATAGATACGCACGGCCATCGCCACACAGTGAATTCTAGAACATTTTTGTCTCCCCCAAAAGAAGCCTCATACTTATTTGTCCCAGCCTTCCTCCTCCCCCCACCCCTGGCAACCACTGATCCACTTTCTATCTCTGTAGATGCCCATTCTGAGTATTTCACGCAAATGGAGCAACCACACGTGGTCCTTTGTGACTAGCTCATGTCCCTGCGCGTCACGTTTTTAGCACTCATCCATGTCGCAGCCCGTGTCGGTGCTTCCTTCCTTTTCGTGGCTGAAAGTAGTCCTTGTGTGGATGGACCGCACTCTGTTTATCCCTTTGTCCACTGTGTGACATCTGGGTTGTAAGATGCTGACCTTTTAAAGGCATCGAGCCCATTGTCTCACAGGCTCCCCACCTTGTGGAATTTGTTGAGTGTTTGCTCAAGGGAGCATCACCCAGGAAGGTAGGTCTGAAAGGCTTAGATTTAGGCCAGAGATTCGGCAGATCCATTTCTTAAGTGGTGCTGTGTGGTGAGGTTAAATTTATTGTAACATTTAGCTCCTCGTGTTTAGTTTTTCAAGAAGAGTGCTCATTTAAGATAGTTACTGCCTTAGTCCACTTAGACTGCCATAGCAAAATGCCTCACACCAGATGCTTAAACAACAGACATTGTTTCTTGCAGTTCTGGAGGCTGGACGTCCAAGGTCAGGGTGCCAGCAAGGTTGGTTTCTGATGAGGCTTGTCTTCCTGACGTGTCTTTACATGGCAACAAGAGAGACAGAAGTGGGGTGGGAGGGGCAGGGCGGAGAGGGGTGGGGGGGGGAGGGTGAGGGAGGGGGAGCACTCGCTCTACTGTCTCCTGATAAAGACACTAACGCTTCATGACCTCATCCAAACCTCATCATCTCCTAAAGGGCCCCTGTCCACATACCATTGTACTGGGGGCTAGGACTTCCACTTAAAAAGGGGGACCACAGTGGGACCCCTGAGGGCTCAGTCAGTTAAGCTTCTGACTCTTGAGCTCAGGTCACGATCTCACAGTTTGTGGGATTGAGCCCCATGTCAGGCTCTCACTGACAGCACGGATTCTCTCTCTCCCTCCCTGCTCATGTGCATGCACTCTCTCTCTCTCTCTCTCACTCTCAAAGTAAATAAACTTAAAAAAGAGGATGGGGTTGACCACAGTGCAGTCTATAGCAGTTTTTAAGTACTTGAAAGCCAGTGTTTCCAAAGATTTTGGCTTCAGGTAGGTAGATATACGGTTGTTGATTGCTGGGGTGCATTTCACTCAAATTGAGCTATCTGGATGGTTTCTCAGGAGCAACATGGCATTGGTTTGTTTGTGTTTTTTTAGATTCTTTTTTTTTTTTTTAATTTTTTTTTTTTTAACGTTTATTTATTTTTGAGACAGAGAGAGACAGAGCATGAACAGGGGAGGGGCAGAGAGAGAGGGAGACACAGAATCCGAAGCAGGCTCCGGACTCTGAGCTGTCAGCACAGAGCCCAACCCCGAGGCTCGAACTCGGGAACCATACGATTATGACCTGAGCCGAAGTCGGACGCTTAATCGACCGAGCCACCCAGGCACCCCTTTTAGATTCTTTAACGTGCCCCAAATGGTCATTGGCAGAGCCATGTGCCACATCTGCTTTATGTGACACGTATGTGAGACTGCACAGGCACGCCTCCTGCCAGCATTCCTTGACGACGTCTCTGTAGGACTAAGATGGTCTATGATTGACCACTTGTGCTTCCTTTCCTTCTCTCCTTCCTTCCTTTTAATTAAAGTTTATTTATTTATAATTTATAGTTAAAAGGGAGAAAGAGAGCACATGTATGAGAGCTGGGGAGGGGCAGAGAGAGAGGAAGAGAGAATCCTAAGCAGGATCCCTGCTGTGCTGTCAGCGTGGAGCCCGACGTGGGGCTGGAGCCCATGTTCCGGGAGATCGTGACCTGAGCCAAAATTCAGAGCCAGACACTCGGCCGACTGAGCCACCCACGCCGCCCCTCAAGTGCTTTTAGAACATTAATCTCTGCAAGTCTTTCCTTAAGTCGATTAGTGTTTAATAAACTTACCAGTCTGGCAGCCTTGTACGTTTTCTGGAAAACCAGAAAGAAGGCCAGAGAGTACAGTGGGTTCTCCCACTTGGTAACTGGGAGGCTGTGGCCTCGCTGCCCTCTGGGGGTCCAGGACACAGCGCTCCCCACTGGCTGGTTTCATAGGCTGGCAGGCACCTGGGTTTATTTCCGGATATATGGGGGGAACGTGGGCGTCTTTACTTGAGAATTTCTTTTTGTTGAGAATTTCTTTATGTAGGCGGGAAAGCGGTGGAGTTCTTTGAAACAATTCTAATAATTGGACTATTTATGAATACTGTTTTGAAATTCAGGGGGTAATCGACCTGTTTTTCTCTTAGGTTTGCCAAAACAGAGCTTACAGACCTTAATTTCTTCACATTTTATGACTTCCAGGAGTTATCTGGGCATGTGTTTATGCTTCCCTTTTGACCAAATACCTCGTTTAGCTGTGCGAAGACGGCGCGGGGCCGGGGGGTTTACGCCGTCCCCTTTGAATAGCGTCGCTTCCTGCTTCTCGTGCCCGGTAGCGACCGAGGCCCCGCCGCCTGCAGGCAAGCCAAGGTGGGACCTGGCGACTAACTCGTGGTAATGTGCGTTTACAGGTCAGAAAATAGTACTCCCTCTGCACTGTTTTGCACAACTGAGAGACCTCCATTTTACCCCTTCCAACGCCGTGGTCCACGTGGGGGGGGTCCTGTCCGTGGAGATCACCTTGTGCAGCCAGATGCCCATGCCCGTGCACGTGGAGCAGGTCGCCATCAACGTCCACTTCAGCATCGACAAAAACAACTACCGCAAGACCGCTGAGTGGCTGACCAAGCACAAGACGTCCAATGGGACCATTAACTTTCCGACAGAGACCTCGCCTCTCCCCGCACCGCAGAACAACTTACCCGCGCTGGAGTTGTATGAGATGTTTGAGAGAAGTCCTTCGGACAATTCCTTGAACACAACGGGGATTATATGCAAGAATGTTCACATGCTCCTGAGAAGGCAGGAGAGCAGCACTTCCCTAGAAACGCCCTCCGGTGTGGCTCTGGAGGACGGGGCCCACGTGCTGAAATGTAGCGGTGTGACTCTGGAACCGGGGGCCAATAGGATAACGTTCAGGACGCAGGTACGTGTCGAGGTGGGGAGCTGACTTTAAAGACGGGTCGGGAAGGGTGTCGAGCTCGCCCCAGCTGTTGGACGTGTGGCGTCTCTGTGCCCTACCCTGGGCTTTGTTTGTATCCTTAAAGAAAAATAGACTGACGTTTTATTTATTTTTTTTTTTTATTTTTTTTTTTTCAACGTTTATTTATTTTTGGGACAGAGAGAGACAGAGCACGAATGGGGGAGGGGCAGAGAGAGAGGGAGACACAGAATTGGAAACAGGCTCCAGGCTCCGAGCCATCAGCCCAGAGCCCGACGCGGGGCTCGAACTCACGGAGTGCGAGATCGTGACCTGGCTGAAGTCGGACGCTTAACCGACTGCGCCACCCAGGCGCCCCTAGACTGACGTTTTAAAAAATCTTTTATACTTAAACAGATTTATGGCAGTTGATACATTTTTTTTTACAAATGTTTGTTTGTTTGTTTATTTATTTATTTATTTAATTTGAGAGAGAGGGTGCAAGCATGCTGGCCGGGGAGGGGCAGAGAGAGAATCCCAAGCAGGCTCCACCCGCGAGCCCGGACGTGGGGCTCGATCTCATGAATCGTGACCTGAGCCGAAATCAAGAGTCTGATGCTTAACTGCCTGAGCCACCCAGGCACCTGGCAGTTGATACATTGTGAAAGAAGTTCTTAACGTGTGGATAATTCTGTTTGCTCTCGCTGGTATTAAAAAATACCATTTGTTGGCCTGTGCTTTCAAAGAAGGTGGCAGTCACACTAAATTTTGTTTCCTTTTGTTGGCTGCTCGGCTGTCAAATTAGCGGCTCTGACCTCTCTTCCAAAGCTTGCCCTCAGGCAGAGAGCCCTGTAGCCTGGACTGACGACGTGGCCAGCGCAAAGTACCGCTCGCTGTTGGTCACGAGTTCTTAGTGTAGGCCTAGAGCAGGGCTCCGATCTCGTGCCGGATGTTCCATGGAAGAGAACGCCAGTTGTTCCATTGAAAATAACGGACTAGAAGCAGAAGGGCAAAGTGACGCCTCAGTGACTTAGGGAATCCTCGACGGGGGTGGAGGGCGCTCCCGAGCAACCTCCTGCGCGGCCGGCCCCGGAAGTGCAGGGCGGAGGGGGGAGGGCGGGGCTGGGACAGCCCTCCCTCGGAGGATCCATAGATCCATAGATCGGATTGGTACAGGAGTGGGGGTGACTCGCCCGCTTGTGCCTCTAGGCCAGGGAGCCCGGGACGTACACGCTGCGGCAGCTGTGCGCCTCGGTGGGCCCGGTGCGCTTCGTCCTCCCTCACCTGTACCCCCCCGTGCAGTACGACGTGTACTCGCAGGAGCCGCAACTGCGCGTCGAGCCGCTGGCCGGTGAGTGGGCGCCGGGCTGGGCGGGGCCTTCCCGAGGGGTCCCCCGTCCCTGTCCGCAGCCACTGCCCTTTCGTTAAGTCCTCAGAGTAGGAGGAACTGGCGCAAAGACCACGTGGCGCTTCATTGAAAGCACAGACGAGTGACTTTCTCAGCTGTTTAGGCCGAAGACGACGTATTTACTTGGCTTATTTCTTCCATTTGGGAAGAAGAGGCAAAGAAAGCATTTTTTCTATTTAATCTCTCCATACTCCCTACTTTTCTTTTTTTTTAAAAAACAAGCCCCCCATGGCCTCCAGGGAAGGCCCTCGGGTGCTGAGCCGTCTCAGCCGGTTCCAGGGCACCACCGGAGGGCCTCTGCTGACACGAACCTAGCGCCGTGGCCCCGAGGGCCCAAGTGCTCCGAGCGCCATGGTCGCGGTGCTCATACCCTGCTCCCGCCCGTGACCCTCGCTCCCGTTCTTGCCTGCGCCTTCCCGCCCCTCTCACCTGTTTCTTCCTCCCCCCCCTTCCTCGCCTCTTGCCTTCTTCCTTCTGCCCGTCCTGGGGTGGGATTCACAGAGACCGCGGCCCACCTCTGCCCTCCATTTCCTTCCGGGAGAAAGCAGTGGCCGCGCCTTCTGCCCAAAGGTCCAGGCGTAACCCGAAGAAGCCAGAAGCGGTTCTGAATAGCAGCAGTACATTCGATTCCACGTCCGGTCTTTAGTGTCCTTACCGGATTCTCTCTCGCTGCCTTTTTGGCAGATCAGTTTTGAGACCCTCACAGACGTGGTTGCCACTGTGATCCCCAGGTCTCTCCTCGGTACTGACGGGTCTCAGGTTCTCTTGTTCCCAGCGAGGGCCCCCTCAACTGTGCACCCCACATCACCGAGACGAAGAGTGAGGGTGGAGGGGTGGGCCGTGGGGGGGATCATGGAGCACCTAAAGGGAACACATCTGGTTTAGTAGGAGAAACGGAGCATCCTTTTAACCTCACGGTAGGCCTTCCGTCCACTGATTGTGATACTGATCGCTGTCTTTTTCCCTTTAGATAGCCTTCTGGCTGGTATCCCTCAGAAGGTAAAGTTCACTGTCACCACTGGCCATTATACGGTAAAAAACGGGGACAGCCTGCAGCTCAGCAACGCGGAAGCCATGCTCATCCTGTGTCACGCAGAGAACAGAGCAGTGATCTACTCCAACACGAGAGGTGAGGCGGCAGTCACCTGGCGAAGGCGGACCCTACCGTGTGAGGCTGTAAGGCGCCTGTCGTCCAGGCCGCGCTCAGGCGGTGTCTGAGGACCACTTCTCCCTGCAGCTCTCTCATGGCAATGGCCTGCCTGTAGGTGGGCTAGGACCCTGCCGCTGGATGGGACATTATATTTGGCGGGGGGATGGACTGAGAGCCGTGCATATGTTTGGTGGCCAGGCGGTGCTGAGCTTGCTATGGACTTGTAATGCAGCATCATGGCCTGGGTCCCTGCTCCAAGATGATGCCCTGTCAGCCTCCAGTCTCCTCCTACCTCCCCACCCCCACCCCCATCACCAATAAGCAAAAGCAAATCAGCCTTTTTAGGCACTGGGCAGAAGCCCTAAAAAAGCCCCGTGTCCCCCGGTCCCCAGGCAGGAGGTGTGGAGAGAGGACACTGGTCCCCTTCTGGGCAGGCGTTGGTCTGGTGGTGGGACGGAGCGGGAGCACGTGATGCAGGGAAGCACACAGTAGGCCATGGGTGGGCCCTGTGGGAAGTGTCCCTTTTCTGCTTTCAGACTTAGCACAGCGACCGTTCTCTGGCCCACGGCCAGCCAGCTTCCAGACAGTATTACTGTCTTAGAGGGTTTTGTTCCCGATTTTCCTGCCTCTGCCCTCCCACCGTAATCCTTTCTAGTACACTCTTCTGCACACGTAGCAGCAGCAGGAGTTGGGCTGGACCTTCACTGCTGAGCCTATCTCCTACTAGTAGAGAAAGGAACAGCGGAGGGAATGTGTTAGAAGTGACTTTTTCTGTCTTTCCTAGAAAAGGCTTCTGATGCATTGCTCCGGGTTCAGTCGTCTGACAAGGTCACAAGCATCAGTCTGCCCGCTGCTCCTGCGTACCACATGATTGAATTTGAACTGGAAGTTCTCTCTTTACCTTCAGCTCCAGTAACTGGAGGAGAGAGCAGCGTGCTGGGGATGACAGAGTCCCACAGGAAGCATAAGGACACACAGAAAGCCGGCCAGTGCATGGCTACCACAGACCACAAAGTAAGGAGGGGCTGGAATCGCTCAGCTCGGGAAGGCAGCCTCTGCCTGCCGCACTCGCGCGAAAGAGGGGGCTTCTGTTGAAGTGGCAGATTGCCCTTTCCTGATGTCACAGCCTCTCGTTGGATTTAGCACGTGTAGCTTCGAATCACCCCTTCTTAGATAAGGGGTACGTCGTGCAAGGACAGAGACAAACAGGCTCTGAGTTTCCTGCACCAACTCAAGAGGGAAGGACGGTTTATCGTAAGAGAGAATGTTTGCTTAGGGGAGGGAAGTTTGGGTCTGTAGTCCATTTGTCTTGATGAAGAGGCTAGGCTGAGTTCCGTGTGTTGGTATGCTCCCATTTCTGTCCACTGAAACGCCCCATCAGACTTAGCCAGGAGGAAGCGCCATCAGTTTACGCTTTGATGTTGATGTCGATTGACCGTTATCTGGGAGATCCATGGCTTAGGTCCACATCCACGGTCCTTCAGCTCAAGGACTGCATAGCTGCCGTTGTGCTCATTCGGGCATGTCCATGTCTTGCAACACAGATGTCACTTCTGAGGGTTTTTAATGGCCCCACAGGACTGTACATATATGCACACCTTAAAAAGCTGCTGCCGGTGGGCCTGGCTTCCAGTCACCCTGAATCGGCGTGCTGAGACCCTCCGCTCTGGGACGATGACAAGTCTTGGCACACCCTCCACTGCGGGAGGTATCAAAGACACAACGGGTGCTGGGACAGCACGAAGGTTTGAGTGACAACCGAAAGCTGGGACGGGACTGAATGACGAGGTTCATCTCCTACACGAGGCCGCTCCTTCCAGACTGGGAGAGGCGGGTGTTCCCAGTTGGTACAGGGACCAACTCGGAGAGTCCAGCGAAATGGACAAACAGGAATATGTTCCCAGGAAAGAACAAGATAAAACCTCAGGAAAAAGCATCTCAGTGAAACGGAGACAGTTTACCGATAAGGAGTTCAAAGCGATGGTCCCGAAGACGCTCACCAAACAGGAGAAAAACCGATGGACACCAAACCTCAACAAAGAGATGGGAAATACAAGAACGTACCAAAGAGAAATCGCAGAGTGAACAACAGAACGGCTGAACTGAAATACAGACCAGATGAAGCAGAAGAAAGGATCAGCCACTCGCGGTCAGTGGAACTCAGTCAATGAGAGCAGCAAAAAGAATGACAAAAAGTGAAGACAGTTAGGAGCTCATAAGACATCAAGTAGACTAATATTGGGATCATGGGGCTTCCAGAGGAGGAGAGAGAAAGGGTCAGAAATCTCCTTGAAGAAGTAATGGCTGAAAACTTCCCTAATCTGGGGAAGGAAACAGGCATCTAGATCCAAGAAGCCCAGAGAGTTTCAAGGGAGAAGAACCCAGAGAGACCCACACCAAGACACCTTATAATTACCTACCAAAAAGTAAAAGCCAGGAGAGAATCTTAAAAGCAGCAAGATGAAAACCACTTGTTATGTACATGTACGTGATGCTAAGTCTATCGGCAGACTTTTCGGCAGAAACTTTTCAGGCCAGAGGCAGAGGCACGATACATTCAAAGCACTGAAAGGAAAATCTCCAACCAAGAATGCTCTCCCCGGCAAAGTTACGACTCAGAAGTGAAGGAGAGGTAAAGGGCTCTCCAGAGAAACAAAAGCTAAAGGGGTTCATCACCACTAACCCGGCCTTGTTACAGGGAATTCTTTAAGCTGAAAAGAAAGGGTGTTCACGAGAACACATGTGCAAGAATAAATCTCACTGGAAAGGTAAGTATATAGTAAAAGTACTGGGTTAATCAGTTATAAAGCTAATGTGAAGGTTAAAAGACCTAAGTAGTAAAAATAACTACCATTGTAATAACTCATTAAGGAACACACAGATAAAAAGACATAAAGCATGACTCAAAAATATCAAATGTGGGGGCGAGGAAGAGTAAATGTGTTGAGCTTTAGAATGGGATCAAACTTCAGTATTAACTGAAAATAGATCGTTACAGATACAAGTTGTCACATGTAAGCCACGTGGTAGCCACAAAGCAAAAACCTGTAGCAAATGCACGAAAAAATAAAGAAAAGGAACATAAGCATACCACCAAAGTCATCAAACCACAAAGAGAAAAGAAGAAAGGAACAGAGAGAAACTACAGAAACAGTCAGAAAACAACAAAAATGGCAACAGGCACGTGCCTGTCAGTAATTACTTTAAACGAACTCACTCCGTGTCCAGTCAAAAGACACTGAGCGGCTGAATGGGTGAAAAACGCAAGACCCGTGGATATTCTGCTTACAAGAGGCTCACTTCAGATACAGGGACACACACAGACTACAGTGAAACCAAAGAAATCAAAAATCTAGAACAGCTAGCCTTCTATCAGACAAAATAGACCTTAAAACAAAGACTATAATAAGAGACAAGGGGGAGAGTGTTACTTAGTGGGGTCCATCCAGCAAGAAGATACAACACTTGTAAATGTGTGGACAACACGGGAGCAGCTAAGTATGTAAAGCAAATGTTAACAGACCTACAGGGAGAAATGGACAGCAGTACAATGATAGTAGGGGATTTTAATGCCCCATTTATATCCATGGATAGATGATCCAGACAAAATCAGTAAGGAGACATTGGCCTTAAGTGACACATTAGACCAGATGGACTTAACAGATGTTTACGGAACATTCTGTCCACAGGCAGCAGAATACACATTCTTCTCAAGTGCACATGGAACATTCTCCAGGATAGATTGTATATTAGGCCACAGAGCAAGACTTAACAAACTTAAGAGGATTGAAATCACGTCATGCATCTTTTCTGACCCCAACAGTATGAAACTAGAAATTAATTACATGAAGGAAACTGGAATATTCACAGATATGCGGGGATTCAACAGCAGGTTGCTGAACAACCCCTGGGTCGAACACGAACTCAAAGGGAGATCAAAACATGCTTTGCGCCAAATGGAAATGGAGATGGGACATACCCACATTGGCTAGAGGTGGCAAAGGCAGGTGTAACGGGGACGTTTGTAGGGATAAATGCCCACCTCAAGAAACCAGAAGTCTCAAGTAACCCAGCTTTACACCTGAAGGAACTAGAAAAAGAGGGACAAAGCCCAGACTTAGTAGAAGGAAAGAGATAACAGACGTGAGAGCAGAAAGAAATGAAGCAGACTAAAAAGGCAAGAGGAATGATCAATGAAACTGGGAGCTGGTTCTCTGAAACGATACAGTCGACAAACTTTTAGCTAGACTCACCAAGATAAAAAGAGCGAGGACTCAAATCAGAAATCAAGGAGATGTTACAGCTGACACCACAGAAATACAGAGGATCACAAGAGACTGTTCTGGACAATCGTATGCCGACAAATCGGGCAACCTAGAAGAAAGGGATAGATTCCTAGGAACATACCACCTACCAAGAGTGAACCATGATGAAACAAAATCTGAACAGAATGATTACTAGTAAGGAGACTGAATCAATAATCAGAACCTCCCAACAAACGAAAGTCCGGCCAGAAGGTTTCACTGGTGAAGTCTACAGAATGTTCAAAGAAGATGTATTAATTCTTAGTACATTCTTACAGTTCTTAAACTCTTCGAGAAAACAGAAGAGGGGGGATCTCTTCCAAACTCCTTCTACGAGGCCAGCATTGATTGACCTGGTTCCAAAACCAGAAAAGGATGCCACAAGAAAAGAAAATTACAGGCCAGTACCTCTGGTGCGCCTATGTGCAAAAGTCCTCAACAAAATATTAGCAAGCCATATTTAACAATACACTAAAAGGATCATACACATGATCAAAAGGGCTTTATTTCAGGGATGCAAGGATGGTTCACCAGCCACAAATCCGTCCGTGCGATACACCATGGTAACAGTAGCGAAGTGAAGGATGAAAATAGACACAGGAAAGGCATTTGGCAAAATTCGACATCCATTTATGGTAGAAACTCTCAACAAAGTGGAGATAGAGGGAACATACCACAACGTAATAAAGTCCACATAGGACAAGCCCAGACTAATAATGTGCTGGACGCTGAAAGCCTTTCTTTTAAGATCAGGAGTGAGACAAGGATGTCTGCTCTTGTCACTTTTATTCCACATGGTACTGGAAGTCTTTGCCGGAGCAGCTAGGCAAGAAAAAAGAAAGAAAAGGCATCCAAATTGGAGGGAAAGAAGTAAAATGTCACTATTTGCAGATGGCATACTGCGCGTATGTATATGTATATATACACACACATACATATAAAGCTCTAAAGGCTTCATCAAAAAACTTAAATTCAGTAAAGGTGCAGGATACAAAATGAGTATGCAGACATCTGTTGTGGTTCTCTATACTAATGATGAGCTATTGGAAAGAGAAATAAAGAAAACAATTCTATTTACAATTGCATCTAAAAGAATAAAATACCTAGGAATAAATTTAACCAGGGAGGTGACAAACCCACATACTGAAAACTACAAAACAGATGAACATAAGAGAATCTAAAAACATAAAAATAATATAAAAATAGGGAGGGGTACGAAACATAAGAGAGTCTAAAATCCAGAGAGCAAAATGAGGGTGGCTGGGGGGGTCGTGGGAGGGGGGATGGGCCAAATAGGCAAGGGGCACTAAGGAGGACACTTGTCGGGGTGAGCGCTGGGTGCTGTGCGTAGGGGACCAATCACTGGATTCTACTCCTGAAATCGTCATTGCACTATATGCCGACTAACTTGGATGTAAATTAAAAAAATCAATCAAATAAGTGAAATTTAAAAAAAAAGAAAGAAAACTACAGAACTTGGATGAAAGAAATTGAAGAAGATACAAATACATGGAAAGATAACCTGTGCTCTTGGATTGGAAAATTTAATACTGTTAAAATGCCCGTAACTACCCAAAGCAATATACAGATTGAGTGTAATCCCTACCGAAACTCCGATGGCATTTTTCATAGAAATAGAACAGAGAATCGTAAAATGTATGAAACCACAAAAAACCCCAAATACCCACCACTTTCTTGAGAAAGAATAAAGCTGTGGGCACCATGCTCCCTGACTTCAAACTATATTACAAAGCTATAGTAATCAAAACATTATGGTGTTGGCATAAAAGCACATACACAGATCAGTGGAACAGAATGTAGAGTGCAGAAATAAATGCACACATATATGATCAGTTTTTTTATGACAAAGGAGCCAGGAATGTGTAATGGAGAAAAGACAGTGTCTTCAAATAAATGGTGCTGGAAAAACTGGGCAGCTACATGCGAAAGAATGAAGCCGGACCCCTGTCTTATGCACAAAAAAATAACTCAAAATGGATTAAAAGCTAGAATGTAAGACCTAAAGCCATAAAATCCTAGGAGAAAATAGGTGGTGAGCTCCTTGACATTGGTCTTGGCAGTGATTTTATGGATCTGACACCAAAAGCAAAAATTAACAAGTGGGACCACATCAAATAAAAAAGCTTTTACACAGCAAAGGAAACCATCCACAGAGTCAAAAGACAACCTACTGAACGGGAGAAAATATTTTCAAATCGTATATCTGATAAGGTGGTAATACCCAAAATATATCAAGGACTCCTACAACTCTAGCAAAAGCCCCCACAACCTGATAAAAATGGGCAGAAGATCTGAATAGACATTTTTCCAGAGAAGACACACAGATGCTCAACATTACTAGTCAGGTTGACGGGATGTGCAGAGACGGAGCCCTCGTGCGCTGTTGGTGGGGATGCAGACTGGGGCGGCGCTCTGGAGAACAGTATGAACGTGCCTCAAAACATTAAGAATAGGGGCGCCTGGGGGGCTCAGTCGGTTGAGTGTCCGACTTAGCTCAGGTCATGATCTCATGGTTTGTGGGTTCGAGCCCCGCATCGGGGTCTGTGCTGACAGTGCGGAACCTGGAACCTGCTTCGGATTCTGTGTCCCTCTCTCTCTCAAAAATAAACATTAAAAATAGAACTACCCTACAATCTAGCAATTCTACTTCTGGGCATTTATCCAAAGAGAATGAAAACAGTTACTTGAAAAGGTATCTGCACCCCCGTGTTCACCGCAGCTTTATTTGCAACAGCCCTAAGTGTCCAGCGATGGATGAATGAATGGATAGAGAAAACATTGTGTAGATGCACCGTGGAATATTACTCACCATAAAAAAGAAGGACATCTTGCCATTTGCAATCTTGCCACGGACCTTGAGGACGTTACGCTCACTGAAATAAGACAGAGAAAGACAAATACCATACGATCTCTCTTCTATATGGAATCGAAAAACAACTAAAACCAAGCTCATTGATAGAGCAGACCGGTGGATGCCAGAGGCAGGGGTGAGAGATGAGGCATAGGAGAAATGGGTGAACTGGGTTTTTTTGTTTTTTGTGTGTTTTTTTAGTTGAAATAAGTTGAATAATTAAAAAAAAAAACAACCTGCGTTAAACCAGTAGGATAACAGGCTAACACACACAGTCATCGCAGAGAGATGAGGCTTAGAACACGAGACTGGTCAGCACCTCAGGGATAATGTTTTAATTTTCATTCCTTGAAATTTTCTTCCCTTCTCTAGTAACAGAGTTCAGGAAGTGAAGTTGATACTTACTTCAACGTGAGCACGAAACCAGGGCTGGATGAACATGCGTCTGTGCTCTGTGTCATTTGTTCCAGGGGGAAGTAAAAGGAAGCTTGAAGCAAGGCCCATGCCCTTAGCGGAGTTATCAGCTGGGTCCACACCGCGCCCCCAAAGTGCTTGCCTCTCTGTTACGTAGTCGTTGTCGTGTGGATTATTTGGATAATTCATTTTGTAATAGTGATTGATCATGTCGACTTGACAGAACGCTTTGTTATAACCTCCCGCGCGTTAAAAACCGCCTTTGGCGTACCGGCCACGTTGGTGTGGGAAGAGCGAGGTGGCGCTGGTGTTCCTTGCCACGGCATCAGCTCCGGAGCTTTGGAGACCGTTCTGGTGACTCCCGCACGTTTGGCCGCTTCCGTGTTTACTTTTCTCGTCTGTGTACGTAGTTTTATGTTTCTCCTTTGTTCGTGCGTGTGATTAATGGAGGTTTGCTTTCTAAATAAGAAATGGTGAGGCCATCGAATGTCTAAGAGATTGGCAGCCACCGCTGATTTGGATGGATGGTGTGGCGGTGGCTGTGGTCGTCGAGTGGTCTGAACGCGTGTCCCTCCGTCTCTCCTCAGGTGTCCATCGACTGCCCGTGGTCCATCTACTCCACCGTCATCGCCCTGACCTTCAGCGTGCCCTTCAGGACCACACACTCTCTTCTGTCCGCCGGGACACGGTAAAGGTGGCCCCCCAGGCCTTGCTCCTGCCCCACGCCCTCCTCCACGGAGCCCCTGGCTGCGCAGAGCTCGGCCTCAGGGACACTGAGCATGTTTTCTTACGTAACCGTGACGCTGCTTTCCACGTGTTGAGATTCACAGGGATTTCCTGCTGCTCTGTAACAGCCGGTCCGGATTCACATTTCCCCAGATGTCTCAGAAGTGCCTTTGTGCGGTTAGGATGTGGGCAGTGGGATCCAAACCAAGGCCCCGTTTGATTGTTAGAGACTTTCTTCTCTCCTGTTTCTCAAGCCAGCGACCCATTGACAAACTTGGGTCATTTCTCCTCTAGAAGGTCCACCATTCTGAACTTGACTGGTCAGAATCTTGTGGGTTTGTGTAACTGTTTCCAAAGGCAACTGTTAGTTCCGTCTGAGCCAGGATTTCAGCCCCAGCACTACTGACGCTCGGGTCTGGTAGCTCCTTGTTTGGGGGGGCCGCGGGGGTTCTGCACACCCCCGCCGCTCCCGTTTTATGCCCGTGGCCCTCCCCATCCTCCCCACCCCTACTGTGGCCACCAGAAGTGTCTTGAGGTGTAGCACCACGTCCCCTGCAGGGGCAAAACCGCCTCCAGGGGGAAAGCGCTTCTGCTCTAGAAGCCGGGTTCGATTCTGATTCAGCCATTGGACGCGAGTGCTTGGAGGCGGAGCCCTGTGCTGTGTGTCCCCGCCAGGAGACTGTGTCCGGCTGTCCCACCATAAGTGGTGACATGCACACTGCTCCCTGGGCTCAGGGCTGAGTCTGGCCTCTCATCACAAAATGCCTTTTGTTTTCATCCGTTGATGACCTCGGATGACCTTTGCATCATTTGGGAACAACGGTGTCGGAACTGTATTTAGAGCGGACGCTCTGCTAGCGGCTTGCTTGCGTTTCCTTCACGTTACGGGGAGGGAACCGTAGACATTAATGGGGAAGACACCAGCGCTTCCGAGCAGAGCCTGGGTCGCTTTATTCAGACCTGTCGTCGTGTGCATCAGGGGTCGACGTGGACCCCGCACTTCGTTTCTCCAGGACCGTCACTCTCTCCAGCCTAACTCCCCGCAAGCTGCTGCGTGTGCAGAAGTCCAGTGACAGCCGTGTAACGGCACTGGGTCAGAAACAGAACGTTCTTTGGTCCGGTTTTCCTCAGAAGCAGCTTGCTTGGGGAGATTGGGTTTTGGTGGGGACACTTTCCCCCGTAAAATCGAAGGTGGAAACACACGTAACAAGTGGTTCCTACTTCACTTCCCCAGGAAGATCTTCTCAAGAAACCAGAGTACGTTTACTGAAGTTCTTAAGTTTCAAAATCATATTCTTTCTTTTTCTGCTTCAGGAAGTACATTCAAGTTTGTGTCCAGAATTTGTCGGAACTTGACTTTGAGCTGTCGGACGGTCACCTCGTGGATCCTGACAGTAACGCTGACCTACGGCTGGTGCCGCTGAACGCGAAGTCCCCGCAGGTAACGGCTCTCTGGGGTGGAGCGTCCACCCCCGGCAGGAAACGGCGGGGGCCAGGGTGCGACGGTGGTTCCAGCAGGTTTTGATGAAGACATAGTCTGCCTGTAGAGTGAGCCTTGCAGCCCCGAGAGTGACGTCCCGGCGAGAAGCGCGTCTGCTCTGAAACGGCCGCGTCGTTGCCGTGACGTGCGGGCCGGGCGGCACGGGGCGGATTGGGGACAGTGCTCTCTGCGTTCTGAGAGGGGTTCAGCCTTAAGCTTACCCTGCTGTGTGCACAGCTTTCTGGGAACACCTGTCCGTGCCCGAGGAAGACCTCTCGTGTCCGTGTAGCTTTGTAAGGCATCCCACCCGTGTTCGCGCTGCCCGGCCGAGCGCAGACCTTGCCGCCGCAGACGTTCAAAGGGTTTCTCAGGATGTGTGATCTGTAGCATTTTTGAAGGACTTCCCCGGCTAAGGGCTGACCCATTTCAGACGCTGGCCCAGTTCGTCCCTGTGCTCACGGGCGGTGCTGGTGCTTCATTCAGGCTGATGTTAAGTCTAAAGTCATTGGCCTGAACGTAAAGGCGACCTTTGCCGGTCGGTTGATGGCATTTCCCAGTTTGGAAACGTACGAGGCACTGTGTACTGATAAACGTTCTTGAAGCACTTTTATGGTCCCCTGTGCCATGAAGCTTACGGAGTCAGAGAAGATTAAAACCGTTAACTGACTTGGTGCAGTCTTCCAGTGGAGAAGGGCAGGAGGACCGTGGGGCACGGGCGGGAGCACCAGGAGGCGGGTCCCGGCGGCGGGCTCGGAGCGCGGCTTGGGGTGCGGTGTCCGCTGTGCCCGTGTGCGCAATGACAGTGACTCTTTCTGCAGCACATCCACAGCAAGCAGTCAGTGTTCTTTGTGTGGGAGCTGAAGTGGACGCGAGAGCCTCCCCCTTCTCTGCGCTGCCGGTTCTCCGTCGGATCCTCCCCGGCTTCGGGAGGACGGCTCTCCATCCCCTTAAAGCCGTACACTTACGAATTTCAAGTGGAAAATTTTTTCGTATGTATCGCGTTATTTTTTGGTGGGAGTGTGGGGTGGGAAAATGGAAGGTGGCATCATACTCCTTTTAATTAAGAAAAAATCAGATAGAAAAAAGTCTTTCAGAGTAATGAGGCAACAGATCAAGGAAAATAGTTAACACTTGGAGTAGCTCAGTCGTTGGCTGATTTATTTTAGACCCGCGGGTCCTTTTTGGGTGACATGTGTGGCCCTGGCGCAGGCCGGCCGATGGCCTTCAGATGGGTGTTTATAAAGACCCAAGGCTCCTGATCTCTGCTCCCTTTTCTCTCGCCCACATTCAGAATGTCCTGGAACTATTTCTTAGAGTCCTTTCATCCTGATCCTGGCTGCCGCTCAGGGGGGGTAACTTTATAAGGCACATCTCTGATTTTTTAAAAGAAAAGCTGACAATATGTAGAAACTGACTTCACGAGTATTGCAGAGACGTTCCCATAACCTGTGCGTGAAGCGTGGAGCTGAACGTAGCCTTGAGCTAGATGAGGACACGCGGCTGTGTGTTCGTTTCTTTGGTGAGACGCTGGGTGTTGTGTCAGGGAAATCAAAACGCAAATGCACGATTTTGTGCTGTTTCCTTCCCTTCTCTACTGCTGAAGTTGTCAGGCACTTTGAGGTGTGTTTGTGTGTGTGGCTCTTGCTATGAGCGGGTTTTTCGGTAACCCCTTTCAGCCAAAAGAGTGTTTTATTTCACTGTCTTTATCAGACTTAGATTGCGGTGTAGTCACCAGCATGATTCGTCTTTTCGTGGCACAAGCAGGAGCCTTTTTGGTGTTTTAACACCAGCGCCACGACCACTCCCGTGGTGCAGAGGCCGTGACTGTGTCTGGCCTGCTTATTACCACGAGGTAACTCGCCCGCGGTCACGCTGTCGCTTCTGGCTTTGCTGTTTCCTCTCCACGTGGGGAGCACAGAGACATTTCTGGTGGATTGCTCTTTGAAAACCCATTCTCTGGGGCGCCTGGGTGGCTTGGTTGGGCGCTACCGACTTCGGCTCGGGTCACGATCTCGCGGTCCTTGAGTTCGAGCCCCACGTCGGGCTCTGTGCTGACGGCTCGGAGCCTGGAGCCTGCTTCCGATTCCGTGTCTCCCTCTCTCTCTGCCCCTCCCCGGCTTGTACTCTGTCCCTCTCTGTCTCTCAATAAGAAATAAACGTTAAAATAAAATTAAAAAAAGAAAACACATTCTGTGAGGCCCAGAAATAAAGACGCTACTTTTTTTTAAGGAAAGCTGTTTTGAGATTGAGATAGACAGTCTATACACCATGAGTTTCACCCATTCGAAGTAGACGGTTCAGCACAGTCGGCATATTGACAGAGTTATGCAGCCATCATCATGGTCTCATTTTATTTTTGTTTTTTAAATGTTTATTTTGAGAGAGAACGAGAATGTGAGCAGGGGAGGGGCAGAGAGAGAGAATCAAGCAGGCTTCCACACTCAGCATGGATCCCAATGTGGAGCTCGATCTCACAACCCTGGGGTCTGACCTGAGCCAAAATCCAGTCGGACGCCCAACTGACCGAGCCACCCAGGGGCCCCCAGGCTCTCAGTTTAGGACACTTTAAACATTTTGCTTTATTTATTTTGTTTTTTAAATTTTTTTTTAAGTGTTTCTTTATTTTGAGAGGGAGAGAGCGAGCACGAGGCGGGAAGGGGCAGAGAGAGAGGGAGAGAGGGAATTTCAAGCAGGCCCCGTGCTGTCCACACAGAGCCCGACGTGGGGCTTGATCTCACAAACTGAGATCATGACCTGAGATCAAGAGTGAGACTTTCAACCGACTGAGCCCCCCCCCCCCCCACTCCACCCCGGGCGCGCCTTCATTTTAGAACACTTTGATCTTTCTGGAAAGAAACCTTCTACCCCAGCCCTAGGCAACCTGCAGATCTGCCTGTTCCAAACACTTCCTACACACGGGAGCGTGTCACACGGCTCTTTCTGCGACTGGACTCTTTGCCTTGGCGGACTGTTCCCAGGGTTCACACATTGTGTTGCTTAGATCAGACTTCAGACTTCAGTGGAGGAAGAGTATTCCGCCGTGTGCATAGACCACGTTTCCTTTCCCAGTTGTCGGTGGCTGGCCGCCTGGGTTGTGTCCGCCGTGGAGGGGACACACGTGGCGGGGGCTGTTCCGAACAGTGATGCCGTGAGAGTCCCCGTGCGAGTGTTTGCGAGTTCAGCTCTGGTGGGCAGATAACCGGGTGGGGTTGCCCGGTCCTGTGGCAACTCTCTTCACGGTTTTGTGAAGTTGCCGCGCTGGTTTTCAAAGGGACACCGTTGAGTACCCCCCAGCAGCGTGTGAGCTCCGGGTCTGCACATTCACACCGACACTTGTTTTGGTGTCTCCTTGCTTCTAGCCGGCCCCGGGGCCGTGAGGTGGCATCTCACCCTGGCCCTGTTGCCACACTTCCCTGACGGTAAATGATGCCAAACGTCTCTCATGCACTCCTTGGCCGCTTGCATTTTTTTCCTTTGGAAAGATGTCTGTTCATATCCTCTGCCCATTAAAAAAATTTTTCTTTAATGTTTATTTATTTTCGAGAAAGAGAGAGAGACAGAGCACGAGTGGGGAAAGGCAGAGAGAAAGGGAGACACAGAATCCGAAGCGGGCTCTGGGCTCCGAGCTGTCAGCACAGAGCCTGACGCGGGGCTCAGACCCACGAACCTCGAGATCGTGACCTGAGCCGAAGTTGGACGCTCAACCCATTGAGCCACCCAGGCGCTCTGGATGGATCCTCTGTCTTCCCGTCCCCCTCTCTCTGCCCCTCCCCTGCTTACCCTCTTTCAAAAATAAACACCCCCCAAAAAAAGAGAGAGACTGAGGTGCCCGAGGTGGGGACTTGCCAGGCACGCCATCCCTCCAGGGCGGTTGTTTAGGGGCCGTGCGCAGCAGCTCTGCTGGCCGACTCCACGAAGGGCTGGGCCGGCCCCTTCCCTCAGCCCTCTGGCACGTCTGTGGGCAGCACCCCCGTGGCCCAGAATAGCGTTTCTCCAGGTGGTTTCTGCATCTGTGCTTGTCTGTCTCTTTCTTGCCCAGACGTTATATAACGTGAGAGCTGAGATCCTGCCCCCTTCGGGAACGGAGCACTGTAGGACGGGTTCGCTCTGCTCCTTGGAGGTGTCCATCACGCGGCTCTCCGACCTCTTGGAGGTGGATAAGGATGAGGCACTGACAGAATCCGACGAGTATTTTTCCACCAAGCTTATGTATGAAGGTAGGTCTGGAGGCATCTTTTCCCCTGGCTGTTGTGCTAATCCAGTGCTTGAAGTGATGGTGCCCTCCCTTTCTCAGAGTATAGCGTTCTTTGTCTGAAGAGAGAATGTTCTAGAATCAAAAAAGCTCATTTGAATGCTGCGTTGTATAGCAGGTTCCTAGGCTGGCAGGATGTTGGACTTGGTTCTGGGGAGTCATTCTTCCTACAGGTATTTTTAAGCAGTCGTTGGGCTCAGTGCTGACAACACGGGGGCCCCTAGAGCTGCCGTCCCTCTCTGCCTGGGGCTCGGGGCCTTCCCGTGGCCGTGGAAGCGAGGCCAGAACTCTGGCGCTCAGCGGCCCATGCGCCCTGGGGTCCCTGCCCCTGTCCTTTCCCCTCTGGCCTCCTGGAATCCCCCGTTCCGTCCCCCACCTGACGCTGACCCCCGCCTGGGCCCCTCTGCTCGCTGACTCCCCCCAGAAGCCCCGCTCCACCTCTGCCAGGGCCGTCGGCGTGGAGTGTCGGGACCTCTTAGGCTCTAAAAAGTGATTAAGGAGCCAAATATTTCTTTCTTTAGCTACTTAAAAAATAACATTACACGAAATCATGCTTGAAAGATAGCTGTTTTCCAAAACAAGACAAAACAGTGAGAAGGGGCGCCTGAGTGACTGTGGGTTAAGCGTCTGACTTCAGCTCAGGTTCTGTGCTGACAGTGCAGAGCCAGCTTGGGACTCTCTCTCTCTCTCTCTCTCTCTCTCTCTCTGCCCCTCCCCATCTCATGCTCTCTTACTCTCAAAATAAATAAACTGGAAAAAAAAAAGGAGAGAAAAGAAAATAGACGGATGACCTTGATTTGAGTTCTTTCAAATCTGATTCCTGGTTCCACGGAAGGCAGCTGAGCCTTCCTTTCTGCCGCACTCGGTCTGCAGTGACGCATTGTGCTGGCTGGAGTGCGTGATGGGACCCCAGGCCTGCGTAGATCTGTAGTTGGTACAGGGCAGTATTTTAAACAACCTTCTGTGATACTACACCAAAACGTGACAAGTGCTGGGGTTTTAGAGGCCAGTTACAGGGTGGAATCTGAAATCATGTGAATGAACTTTTCGTACTCAGTTTCTTTAAATCCTTTGACCTGGCTTGTGGTTTGACTCTTCCTTCTTTCTTTCTTTCTTTCTTTCTTTCTTTCTTTCTTTGAGAGGGAAAGAGAGTGAGAGTGCCTGGTGCGGGGCGGGTGGGGAGAGGCAGAGGGAGAAGGAGGGGGAGGGAGGGAGGGAGTCAGTCCCAAGCAGGCTCCACGCGCAGGGAAGAGCCCAGCACGGGACTCTGTCACAACCGTGAGATCATGACCTGAGCCGAAATCAAGAGTCACATGCTTAACCGGCTGAGCCACCCGGGCGTCCCTGGCTTGTGGTTTGAAAGGCTCTTCTACCCAGGCAGCATTTTGTGACACCATGGCTTGGTCACTTGGGAAACGGGCCTCCTGATGCACGCGGACCTGCACGTGCTGTCACCTTCTGTTCTACCGTATGACACGTTCGCACCCGTTTCCAGCTCCCGCTGAGCTCATTAGGGTGGTCTGAGTCCTGGGACACTGCCTGGATCCCAGTGGCAAAGCCACGCTTTGCAAAAGCCCAACTTTGATCAGAGTTTGAGATTGTATCATTGGCACCTTGGAAGTGACGGGCTCCCGCCACTCGTTCCCAAGACCACATCTGCCGAATTCCCCAGACTGAACGGCACCGCTAATGCCGTCCGCGGTGAGCTCGGTAGTCTGTGACCCGTGCTGCGCCCGGGTCCACGTGCTGAGCTACCGGATACGGTGCCTCGGGGGGCCCAGGGTGAGGAGCACACAGGGCCTCCCTCTAATGCTTTGCAACTTCTTGTGAGTCCGTAACCATTTCTGAGTTAAAGTTAAAAAGATGTTTACTTAAGGGTTGCATTTAATAAAACTAACTTGACTGCTTCAGGAAGGACCTGCTTAAGGAAAACTGGCAGCTTTTATCCCCAGGTGTGTGGTGTTGGGGAGCCCACCGCCACGACTCTCCCGCCTGTGGGGCCTCGGTTCACGCTGGGACCCGCGGTCCTGCCCGCCCAGCGCGCAGGGCAACACGGGGGGTGGGGGGAAGGCGGGAGTGTGAAGGCAGCGTTGGCCCCGTTGCCCTGGGGACCTGGGGACCACGCACAGAACCGCTCTAGCGTGTCCCTCCCACATGTGGCTTCGGCCTCTGCGTGTCCTTTGGTACCACCTGTCCCCAGAGGCTCCTCCTCCCCGTCTGTAGGCAGCCTGTCCTCTGCTGCCCCTTCTTTGCTGCTCGTGAAGCTTCTAGTCCTTGAAGCCCCTTGGCTCCTGCTTTGCGTCCCCTTACAGAGGGGACGCCGTAACCTCTCTGCAAGGTCATCCACTTCTTGAGGACAAGGCTCCTCTCCTTTTTGCTTTTGAGTGCCTTCCCAGTTGGGGATTCACATCGTGCCGAGTGACCTCACGTTTGTGTCGTAGAAGGTGCCAATGACTGCCGTGCGCGAAGGCTCTCTGAGGCGCTGGTGGAGGTGCTCTCCATACGTCTCTTTCCGTCCCATCGAGAGGCTTGTCTGAGCGGCGGAGTTGGGGTCGGGACCCCAGTCTTATGCCGCCGCTTACCAGACGCGCCAGCGTCCTGCCCTGCCCGCGTTCCAGGTTGAACAGCCAGGGCGGCCACCGTCTTGAAACATCACACACGAAGTTTTCAAGTGAAATTGAATTGCTGCTGTTCATTTCTTGAGGAGAAAAAAGTGATTTTCCCTATGCGTCTAACATTTATTTTCGTTATTAAACTGATGTGTTTTATGTTCAGAAGCAGTTAGGAGACATTAAAATACAGACTGTGTCCAGTTTGGGATTTTGCGCTCTGGAGCGCGGGACTATTGACGCCTCTTATTTGGGTGTGAAAACCGAATGCTCTTGCCGGGGCCAAACCAGTGCTCTCGTCTGCGTTTCAGTGGTCGACAACAGTAGCAACTGGGCGGTGTGTGGGAAAAGTTCTGGCGTCATCTCCATGCCTGTGGCCGCCCGGGCCACTCACCGCGTCCACATGGAGGTGATGCCCCTCTTTGCGGGTTACCTGCCCCTTCCCGACGTCAGGCTCTTCAAATACCTCCCCCACCACTCCGCGCACTCCTCGCAGCTGGACGCTGGTAAGGACTCAGAGATGGGGTGCGCTCACGTCGGAGCGAAGAGACCGCTCCGTGCGGGGATGGGGGAGGGGGGCTCCGCTCGCAGCGCCCGCGCTTCCGGACCAGTCGCGTGTGCTCGGTGCCGGTGGCGTCTAACCGAAAACCCGCTCGGGGTTACGGGTTGTAGGCGCCTGCTCCGGGGTTGGGTCCTCTGAGGGCCCGCGCGCCGGATCCCCGTAGGGGTGGCCTCGTTTAACGTTCTCTCGTTCGGAAGGTCAGCTTGGGTGGCTTGCGGCTCCCCGGGGCAGGTAGCAGGTCCCCGTCGCGGGCCCGCACCTCACTTCCTGTGCATTTTGCAGATAGCTGGATAGAGAGCGACGGGCTGTCGGTGGACAAGCACGTGGACGAGCAGCCGGACGGCGGCGGCGGCGGCAGGTGCAGGGGCAGCGCGCACCTGGCCTCCGGCGGCGAGCACAGGGGTTTGCCCATGCCCCGGCTGCAGGCGCTGCCTCCCGGCCAGGTCTTCAACGCCAGCGTGGGCACGCAGGTGTTGGTCATCCCCAGCAAAGACGACCACGTCCTCGAAGTCAGCGTCACATGACCGTGCCTCGGGTCCTCGCGCGCCCCGGGCCGTTCGTGAGTGCGCTCGAAGGGGTCCCGCCTCCTCTGCCCCCCCGTCGTCACATCCTAGCGCTAACCGGACTCTCGGTGATTCTGCCTGGCCGTGGAGGCGTCAGAGAATGTCAGCGCGCAGCCGGTCGGCCGAGCGACAGCGTCATTTCCGTGTTGTCCGTGGTGTAAGATTCCCCGTTACTTCTTTTTTCCTCCCTGTCCTCGTGCCGGCGCCTCCGGGGTTTGCCTGGACCCCACCCCCGCCAGCCCTCTCCCTGCCCCTGGAAGGTCTGTGCCCTGCTCTCTCACCCGGCAGTCTCCCGGTCTGCCGGCTCCTCATGGAGTCCGTGGGCCTTCCAGGGGGACACACGGCCACCCTCGCCGTCTTAGTAGTGACACGTGTATGCCTTTCTGGGCACACGGCTGCCCTCTTTCTGGACCGGTTGGATTTGTAAGGCTCCCGAGGGATAAAACACCATCCTTTACCCAGATGAGTTGTGCTTCTCTAGAATAACACCCTTGGAGAGCGGGTCAGCGAGGCTGAGTGCTGGAGGGGGGAGGGAACTGAGCCCCTTCTGTGCCTTGGGACGTCACACTGGGAGGGCCTGGAGCCTCCGTTAGCTGGAGCCATTTTAAGGTACTTTGGGGAGACTAGACCAGGGCCTAAAGGACCACTGGTACTGAAATAGTTTAGGAATAAACGTTTCTGGAACCCCTTTTCCCCATGATACTGATTGAATTATCATATGCACTTGGAATTAAATATGTATTTATTTTAATTATCATTACATTGGGGGTTGGTACATTGTTTTCTTCTCACCTTAAAAGTCTTTCCGTGTCATTGTCGCCGTGTAATCGATACTTTCTTCCGCACCTTAAGTCCTAGAGGTTAAGAGGCTCCATTTCAGTGGAGATTGGCGGGGCCCTGTCAGTGTGCTTCTAGTCTGGTTGTGGGAATGACGGAAGTCTTGGAATATTCTCTGCCGGTCCACTAAAATTGCAGTCGTAACCGTACCAATGGATTAATTTGCTCTCGGTTGTAAATTTAATTGTACATATGGTTGATTTATTATTTTTAAAAGTACAGACTAACTGATGTAATGTTTATGTACAAGTTGCACCAAAAATCAAGGACAAAATAAATGTGTGTTTGTTTTTACTGGTGTGAGAGTCACGGCTTGTAAATAAGTGTTGGCTGTATGAAACCTTTTCCAGCTCTCCAAAGCAATGTATTTTTGTACATAAGAGAACTCTTACTTCCCCGGGAAAGCGTGGTCAGAACGGAGCCCGGCAGGCTGATGCAGAAAGGGAGTGCGGTCAGGCCCAGAGGGCACGGCCTCACGCCCAGCTGGAGAGGAAAGGGGCCTGCTTGTCACCTGCCAGAGAGAGGCTGGAGGAGGCTGGCGTTGAGGGGGTGGCGGGGACTTGGGGCTGCGGGGGTGCAGGGGCAGATCAGAGTCCTTGTTCCCACGCTTCTGTGTTGTCTCTCAAATCACTCAGAAAATAAGGTGGTGTGATTCCCCCGCACCCCACCCTGTGTCTTTTTCGTTTACAGAAATTGGAGATACGTAAAGAAGATCAATATTTGTGAGTTTAATTAAACTTTTCAGAAATTAATCTTCCTTAGGTGCACTTTAAAACTAATAAACTTGGTCAACTAGGCAAATTAGAGCTTCGGAGTCTAATGATAGTTTAGGGTTTCTAAAATGTTTGTTTTGTTGTAAAAATTGATGATTGCCCTACGGATCTGCCAAGCCCTGTGGATGAAGAGATGTTTGAGATGTGATTCCGCCCGAAACACCTCACGTGGTCAGTCTCGGAGCCACCGTGCCTAATGCGGCTTTCCCTCTACACTCCGGAAGGGGACGTGTGATTCGATGGTTACCTTATTTCTGTTTGATTGTGTGTGTGTGTGTGTGTGTGTGTGTGTGTCTAGGTTCCAATCCCAGGATGAAATTCTCTAATTACGTAATATATAGAGAGGGAGAAAAGGAAGGGGAAATCCAAAATGTTCATGGTGGCTTCTTACTGTCCTCAATTTATATGAAATAAAATTTATTGGAGGTTCGGTTTTTTCCCCCAATTACCTGAGAGATCTTTTGCAACCTAAGTTACAAGGGTGCCTCTGTTTTTATTTTGTTTCATTTTACCCGAAAGAAAAATGTTACCTATACCTTCGTCTTTTTTTTTTTCTTGAAGACAGTAATTCGATTTTTGTTGTGTTTACAATAAAATAAGGCTCATGTGTTTGCGACAGGCTGGTTTTGTTAGTAAAGATGTAGCAGCTGTTGAATAATTGTGAAGCCAGATATGGAATGTGCAGCTAAAAAGCAGAATGTGCAGCTGTTTTACAAATATCTGTGGAACATGTAAATACTAGCAAGTGGAAAAGGAAATAAGTTATAATTTTGGTGAATTTCATGGGATTTCCTATGATTGGAAAAGTTATAACTTCTGATCTAATGTGAAAATTGTATTTAATCTGAAAATGACTATTACCTACGGTCCATTGTCAGCACAGCCGGTCGTGGGTTGGATTCTTATATAAGGGAGTCTTGGTTGATATCCCATAGTCAGTAGAGAAAATACACACAGGCTACTATCCAGTTTGTCTTTAGTGTTTAAAAGAAGAGTGAGTTACAAAATGAAATGAAAGAAACACTCCAGAAGTGTGCATTGAATGAAAAGGATACTACTTTTTAAAGAACAAACTACACTGATCTAAATGTTCTGCAGTCAACTGTGATCTTTAAAATAAACCCTACGTGATTTTGGAATTTGATTTTTCATGAAAGTGCCCCCTTTCTCTAAATTTATTCATCATGTACGTCAGGCCGTAAGACCCAAAAGTATCCTTAATACAATTTGCCGGGATTCTGTGACTGGAAAAGGTGACAAGTTGGTGACTTTGACACTGCAGGTATTAATTCCATTTTCATGGTTTACTACGAGAGTCATTTTTCACATTATTCTGTAATATATTGTTAGACTAAAACCATTGTATTAAGACTGTTTAAAATGTAAGCATTATAATTCTGAAAATACAGATTTTAAGAAGAAACTTTGCTGTTTTGAACTTCATTCTTTTGGTGAGGAACATGAAAGTTGAGTGTGTGAAGTTAAAGAATTTTCTGGTTTTCTCTCCCTAATCCTTCTTCCTGACTCGAAGCATAGATTATTTGCTTTGTGGGGAACACAAGGGATTTTTTCATAATTCATTACCCTACAGGAACAATAGCAGACAGGAACAAAGACATTTGAGTGTTAAGGGCTTGGGGTTGTGGGTTTTTTTGTTTTTGTTTTTGTTTTTTTTTTTGGTAGCTCTATCTGCCAATGGAGTTAATTGCCTTTGTGAGGTTTGGTAGCATCGCTGATACAATTTCTTTAGTTTACTCAGTCTCCTTGTTTTTGGTCCCCCCATTCATAATGCAGAGCTTAAATAATTAAGCGTGGGGTCGGAGCGCCTCACCCACTCAGGACGTGAACCTTCTGGGCAGCGGCGCAAGCGGGACCCAAGAAAGCCAGAGCCCCAGCCCTGCTTGGTACCCACGGGTGCGCGGCTCCGGGCGCGGGGAGCGGGGCCGGCAGTCTCACGCCCCGCCTCGGGGTGCGATGGGGGCGGGGCCCACGAGCTGGGACTCCGCCTCGGGCAGGAGGCCTGGGCGGGGCTCAGCTTTGGGAAGGAGCGAAGGCGGGACCTGCGGGATAGGACTCTGTCTGGGGGTAGGGGCGTGGTTCGAGAGCTCCGGCTCCGCCTTGTGGAGGAGAGGGGGCGGGCCTGCGGGCTGAGGCTCCGCCTCAGGAAGGAAGCGGGGCGGGCCTGCGGGCGGGGACTCCGCCACGGGAAAGGGGCATGGGCGGGGCTCAGCCTCTGGACGGAGCGGGGGCGGGGCCTGCGGGATAGGACTCCGCCTGGGGTGGGGACGTGGCTCGCGGGCTCCGCCTCGGGGAGGAGCGGGGGCGGGCCTGAGAGCTAGGTCTCCGCCTCGGGGAGGAGTCGGAGGCTGAGACTCCACCTCGGGGAGGAGTGGGGGCGGGACCCGCGGGCCGGGACACTGCCTCAGGGAGAAGGGGGCGTGGCCTGTGGGCAGGGCTAAGTCTCGGGCTGCACCGTCCCTCCGGGTCGCCTGGGGGCGCCGTGGTGCGGCGCCGCGGCCACTCCCGGAAGCGCTCTCTTGGGGTTGGCAGTCCTGGAGGCAGAGGCTGCCCGACAGCACACGTGCGGCAGCCGCGATGAAGTTCGCCTACCGGGTGAGCGAGGCCGCGGGGCTGGGTCCGGGGTGGGGGGCGGTGGGGCCGCACCGTCTCTCAGCCTGTAACCTGCGCGGCCGGCCCCAGGGCCATGGGCGGACATCCCGGACCCGGACGGAGAGGCGGGCCCCGGCCCCCAAGCGGCAGGTGTGGGTGGGAGAGAACGGAGCCCTAGCGGGATGAGCATTGACAGGCCAGCCCTGGACTGAAGGCCTGATTCCCGGCTGCACGCGGGCAGAGGAGCCGCGGAGCCGAGCCCCGGAACGTCGCCTTCATCTTCCTTCGCTGTCAGGGTCACGTGGCTGCCCGATGGTGGGGACACTGGAGGTTTACCCCGTCCACACCTTGTGGGTCCCAATTCTTGAGGGTAGTTCTGCCCCCGGCCTCCTGCCTGGTCGCGTGCCTCTCTCCCTGGTTCGTGCCAGGTCCTTAGCGCCTTGGCCTGGCTCTGGCCACAGCGCAGGCCTTCTTCAGCGCTACCCCGCACTTGCTGGCGCTTGCCCATCAGTGCTCTCTTCCCCTGCCACCCAAACCAGGAGGGGCTGGGTGGCGGCTCTCTTCCCGCCCATAGCCAGCTCCTCTCTGGCGGCTGCACTTCACCCGCTGTCTCCATTCCTTGGGGCCACCTTCCTGGTCGGGACAGCATCACCGAACCGCCTCCCTGCTCTCCCTGTTGTTCCCGCTGTGGTGAGCATGGCCTTAAAAAAAAAAAAGGGTGGGGGGGATTTGAATCACAGCTGGCCTCTGCTTAAAATGTTCTCGGCTGGCCAGGCTTCTCCCTCTGAGCTCCCTGAGGTTATGAGGGTCATCACTTCCAGACGCTGGCCCTGCTGGCTCCTTCTCTCTAGGTTCTGGTTCTGACGGCCCCTCCAGGGGTCCTTCCCTGACCAGTCTCGGAACTACCTCTCTCTTCCAATCGCTACACACGCTCTGTAGTTCCTTCTTCAGTGCCCCGCCCCCTGGACATAGACTATGAGGGCATCAGGGCACAGACCCCAGCGTCCAGCCTCATGTCCAGGGAACACATGAGTTTGGCGACGAATGAATGAATCAGCTAATAAATTGGAGCCCAGCAGGTTACTTTGTTCAAGAAACCTTGAGCCCCAGATGCCCTTGGAGTGCCCTTTTCTCCTCCTGAAACGTGGGTCCTGTTCTCTTCTGCACTTGGCAAACGCCTCTGTCCTTGTACGCGTCCCACATACTCCCAGTGCCCCTCTCCCACCTCAGCAGGAGCTTAGGGCCCCTGGGGGTTGGGCTCACTTTGCTTTCTTCCGTCTCGCTCAAGGCTGGGCTGCACAGGTGGCCAGCAAGTGTCCCAGGGGATGCGTGGAGGGACCCCAGGAATGACCAGGGACCTGGGGGGGAGCAGGGAGTCTGTGCTGTCTCCGTGACCAGAGAGAGGCCTCCTTTAGCCCTTTCCCGAAATTGAGACTTTTGTACTTTTGTTGTGTTAAGATGGCTTTATTTTCTTTCCAGTTTTCGAATTTGCTGGGGACAGTCTATCGGTGTGGAAACTTAAATTTTACATGCGATGGAAATTCAGTTATTAGTCCTGTGGGAAACAGAGTGACGGTGTTTGACCTTAAGAAGTAAGTGCGTTACCAAGATGTTAACGACGGTGACCGCTATGGCGTGTGGGCAAAAGCTGACCGCGCCTTCCTCTCACTAGTGCCCCCGTTAAATGCCGCAGCCCGAAAGCCTGTTCCAGGGTGTACAGAGTGTCAGCGGGTCAGGAGTGCGCCTGGTCCCTCAGCGGAAGCCCAGTATCTAGGTTGTTGGCCTCACCTCCAGGGCAGAGCTTCCGCTGCTGGGCTGCGTTGTCGCCGGCTCACTGCGGCTCAGTTCTGCCTGCTGGGTGTGCTGTCCTCCCGGACGAGCATGTGGCTCTGTCCTTCTCAAGGGGAAGGACTCCTGGGCGGTTGTCACTGCTTCCCACAGTCGCGTGGCCGGGGTGAGACCCTCCTGTCGCCTGGGTTTCTGTCCTGCTCTGCGGGCCTCAGCCTGTCTGTACGGTGGGACGATGGTCCACGTCTTTGCCGAGGGGGACTTCTGAAGCTCCTGAGAGCAGTGCTTGTGGGGGAACTCAGGGCCAAGTGCAGGCCTGACTGTCACGGCTGCCGGGGCGTTTAAATGACATCTGCTGGGGCTTGCTGGAGCAAGGAGCACGCGCTCGTTGGAGGAAAACTAGAAAGTAGGACAGCAGGGAACCAAGTTAGACTCTAAGCAGCGGTTACCCGTCTTTAACGGTTTTTTTTTGCGTTTTTGCACACTCTCCCAGCTCTGTAAGAACAGTTCTGCCTACGTGTGCCGACCTTGTGGTTAATCCTTTCTGTTAACGTGTAGCTTGTTTCCAGTTTTCCGACTTTGTAACGTCTGTAAAATTCTCCCCAGATGTGGTTCTACAAACAAAATTGGCAAACCGAAGCCCAGTTTTAAGGTTTTTAATCTGCTTTACCAGATACTCTCCGAGGACCTGTTTTTCTTTCTGCTCTCCCAACCGGGAGCTCTGGCCCCAGAGCCAGGAAGGGACAGGAAGGGTGGGGAGGGGAAGGGTCTCAGGCCACCCCTGCCCCCCTCGTCTGACAACTGAGACCAAGGACACGGCTCTGGTTTTGTCTCCTAGCAACAAATCCAGCACTTTGCCCTTGGCCACTCGGTACAACGTTAAGTGTGTCGGGCTGTCCCCAGACGGCCGCCTGGCCATCATCGTCGATGAAGGTAAGTGCCCTTGGCCGGGAAACAGCGGCTCAGGTGGTTGGGGCACACGAGGCCGTCACCCTGTCCCGCTGGGGGTGTAGGCAGGCCTCCGCGGTCCTGCCTGCGGCCCGGGCGGGCTTTGGGATGAGGGTTTGGGGGCGGGGGGGGGGGGGGGGACGCAGATGCGCCTGGGTGTCCCGTCTGGGGCGACCGCACATCCGCCACTTTCCCTTCCTGCAGGGGGGGATGCGCTGCTGGTCAGCCTGGTCTGCAGGTCCGTGCTCCATCACTTCCACTTTAAGGGCTCCGTGCACAGCGTGTCCTTCTCCCCTGACGGCAGGTGAGGGCTTGGCGCGGCCTCCGTGACCTGCGCGGCGGGGCTCGGGGGGGGGCTCTTTCGACGGGAGGTGGTAGCGCGGGAGCCTGTGCTCAGGCCTCATCTTCATGTGTGTCTGGGCTCCCGCAGGACTGCACGGCCACAGGCCCCGCTCCCCCTCCTTGAGGGCTGGGGTTCCCACCCTGAGCGGGAGATTCCGAAGGTCCTTGTCCAGGACCACCTCCAGAACAGCCACTGTCCTCAGGAGGACATTGTGGCCTCCAGACAGCAGAGCCACAGAGGGGCCCCTGTCCCTGAGTGTCACTGACCCCCAGCCTCGACGTGCACAGTGAGAATGTTGTGTGCAGACAGGGCCCTGGCTGGACCCAGCCTTGCTCTGGGTTCAAGGGCCACAGGAGAGAGGGCCGGTTCCCAGCATGCTCACACCCAGGCTGACCCGGATGTGCCCTGGAGGGGGCAGCCCTGGATTTCGGCCGCGAGCCCCCGTTCCACGTCCACACTCAGAAACTGCTTAGAACGGCCTCCAAGGCAGTGGCCACTCCCCAGCGCCCGGCGTGCAGAGCCCTGTTGTCCTTCCGGCTCCCGGGGCGTCTGTCCCAGGCTGGCGGGCGGCCAGAGGTGTGGCAGCATTCAGGGTGCCTGCAGGGTCGGTCTGTCTCTCTGACTGTCCACCTGTCCTTCTTTGGCCTCAGTCCCTGTGGGAGGAGAGGGGACCTGGGGGCCATGGAGAGGCAGGCCCCTATGTTTTGCCTCTCGTAGGAAATCGCCTCGTAGCACGTGCACTGTCCTCAGAGGCTGAGCTGGTCTCGGGACTCCATGGGTCTTATGGATCAATGGCCCCTTTTCTGTGGCAGGAAGTTCGTTGTCACAAAAGGCAACATCGCTCAGATGTACCACGCTCCTGGGAGGAAGCGGGAATTCAACGCGTTCGTCCTGGACAAAACCTACTTTGGGCCATACGATGAGACCACGTGCATCGACTGGACGGACGACTCCCGGTGAGGCCTGCGGGCGGGGCCTGAGGGGGACGCCTAGTAGCTGGCCTCTTGTTGGGGGGGGGGGCGGGGGGGAGCCTGGTGACTCTTGTCGAAGACCAGAGTTTCGGTCTGGAGTGGCCTCCGTCCAGCCTCACGAGGTGCTGGAGGCAGGATGGGCTCCTGGTTCTGAGTGGGGCCCGCGCTGCCTGGGGCATCCGCCCCTGGACACCGGAGCGCGGGATGGCAGCCTTGCTGGGGATGCTGTATCCGGTGTGACACGGCCCAGTCGGTGCCACCAGATGGGCGGAGCAGCTGTGTCCACGGCAGAGCCGGGAGCTGCTCCCAACATGGGGGCCGGCCCCGTCCCCTCACGGCCGCATCCCTAACCGCCCTGAAAGGCACCTCAGCCGCTTGCTCGCTCCCAGCTGCCCTGTACTCTGTGCACGGGGACAGTGGAGGCTGGGGGTCAGTGCCGCTTTGCACACCGGCCACCGCCGGGTGAGAGGTGGGGCTCAGTCGCGGGCGGTTCCCAGTGCGTCTGCGGGAGATGGCCTCGTGCTCCTAGTGCGTGGCTCCTCTATGGGCGGGCAGGGGCGGCGCCCTGTAGCCATGCCTTCCCGCCTCTTCCGCGAGGCGATGTCTATTCCCGCGTCTGCCTGTGTTCATGCCCTAAGCAGGGCCCCCCACGCGGCACCCCGTGGGCATGGTGGTCCATTCTCAGGGCTCCCTTGGGCTGCCCTGTGGGGAGGGCAGTGACCCGTCCACCAAGACACGCAGATCGGTGCAGTGCAGGCCCGGCTGCTCTCCCTGGGTCTCTCCCCCGCGCTTGTGTGGAGCTCCACCACAAACCCCGAGGACGAGCTGAGTCTCTTTTGTCCAGGTGCTTTGCGGTCGGGAGCAAAGACATGTCCACGTGGGTTTTCGGAGCTGAGCGCTGGGACAACCTCCTCTACTATGCGCTGGGAGGACACAAGGACGCGATCGTGGCTTGCTTCTTTGAATCCGGCAGCCTAGATGTATGTTTCACTTGCCCGATGGCGTCCCAGATCTCAGCTACGCGCCAGCTGCCCCCCCCCCGCCCCCGTAGACACAGGTGCCCCCCGGGTTACCTGGGGGTGTTCAGGAGCCAGCGGCACCTGTTGGCTGCCCGTTGGCCATCGTCTCTGCCAGTGCTCAGGGGCAGGCTGCAGACGGATGTAGCTACGTGGGATTTTGTCCACCACGTGGCTGGCGCGGGCTGACCCGTGCCCACTCCCACACGCTTCCTTTTCCAGCTGTACACGATCAGCCAGGACGGGGCCCTGTGTGTGTGGCAGTGTGACACCTCCCCCGAAGGCCTGAGGCCGAAAGCCCCCACGGGCTGGAAGGCAGATCTGCTGCAGGGGGAAGAGGAGGAGGAGGAGGAGCGGGAGGAGGAGACCACAGTCCGGGGGAAAACCGCACCGGCCCCGGAGGAGCAGCAGGGAAAAGTGAAATACTCTCGGCTGGCCAAGTAGGTGTCCTCACAGAGGCTGGCGGGGGCCTCGCGCCCTCCAAGGCTGAGATGTGACAAGGAGGCACAGAGGGCCTGGGAACCAGCCGGGAGGCCTCCTGGTGTCCCAGGTGCAGGGTCAGGGAGGGGAGAGCCTCGGGCAGACACGGGCTGCAGCAGGGCCCGTGTCCTGCATGGAGCCGGGGCGCCTGGCCTGGGGCACAGGCATGAGATGGGCCTGGCGCCCCGGCTCTCCATCCACGGCTCTTCTGACCCCCCGTCCATTTAGGTACTTTTTCAATAAGGAGGGAGATTTCAACAACCTGACTGCTGCGGCCTTTCACAAAAAGACCCACCTCTTGGTCACCGGCTTTGCTTCTGGAATCTTCCACCTTCACGAGCTCCCCGAGTTCAACCTCATCCACTCCCTGAGGTGAGGGCCGGGGGGAATGGCGGGTTGCACGCGTGCTCGCCGGCCCCACCGGACGACGGCGGGGAGTAGTGCGGGGCCGTGCGAGGTGAGGCTGTGGGACGGCCAGGCGGGCGGGGAGCAGAGTGGGCTCGTGGAGCCGCCTGCCCGCCCTTTTCAGATGCCCCGCCTTCCTGCCCAGTGTCTCCGATCAGAGGGTCGCTTCCATCGCTGTCAACGGCTCCGGAGACTGGATCGCCTTTGGCTGCGCAGGTTCGTCTTTGTGCGGGGTCCGGCCAGAACAAGAACGGAGCTCCTGTCCCAGGACGACCGCCTGTGGCCCCCTCGCCTCCGGGGCCCGGTGCCAGCGAGCACGGCTGGTCGGCCAGCGGCCCTCGTCAGGAGCAGCGGTGCAAGTCCACGAGCGATGCCTCGCTTGCTGAGCCCCTGTCTCCATCAGCCGGGCCCATGGCCGTGGGCCTCGGGTGGGCTGCGTTAGGTGACGGGGCTGCCGCGAGGCAGTGACACGGGGTGGCAGCGTCCCTGCCGGGTTCCCTCACTCAGGTGGAGGGTGACAGAGGCACTGGCCTCGGTGGGTCGGGCGGTCTGGTGCCGGCACAAGGCAGGACCCGATGGGGCGTGGGGCACAGTATGGTGGGCAGGTCCCCAGCCCCTCCCCACGTGTGCTCCGTAGGCCTGGGCCAGCTGCTGGTGTGGGAGTGGCAGAGTGAGTCCTACGTGCTCAAGCAGCAGGGCCATTTCAACAGCATGGTGTCTCTGGCCTACTCCCCCGACGGGCAGTACATCGTCACCGGCGGGGATGACGGCAAGGTGGGGCTGGTCAGGTGACCAGGGCCGTGGCCTGGGGTGGGAAGGACGTGGGGCCTTGTCTGCTGGCTGGGGCACTGGGGGCTGGCCCAGCCGGGGAGACCCAGACTCCAGCTCCGGGGTTCAGCCCGGAACTCACGGGCTCACCCCGCTCCATCTGGGCTCGCGGGGAGGGGTTCACAAATGACCCGGGGCCGGCTGGCTGTTTCTCTGTCTCTGACTCGGATTCCCGCACACGTGTGCCCACTTGTCCGTGGTGGCAGCCGTGGCATGTGGGTGCGGGTACGCCCCAGGGCGACACAGGCCCCACAGACCTCTACCCTCCCTCACGTGGAGGCGGCAGAGAGGCAAGGGGCAGATGGCGTCTCTAGGCTCGGTGGGCACACGGTGGAGTGTGCACATGTGTGCGTGTGCGTGGTCCTGAGCTGGTGCCGGCCTCCCTCCGCGCTGCAGGTCAAGGTGTGGAACACCCTCAGTGGCTTCTGCTTCGTCACTTTCACGGAGCACTCGAGTGGGGTCACCGGCGTGACCTTCACTGCCACTGGCTATGTCATCGTGACCTCTTCCATGGATGGGACCGTGCGTGCCTTTGACCTCCACAGGTGACCTTTCTAACAGTCTTTCTCTGGGGCGGGCCGTGATCGCGAGGCAAGGGTCGCGGGCGTACACACGAGGGTTCAGGGAGGGCCCAGGAACCTGAGCGGGGGTGTCCGGGACTCTGAGCGTTGCCAGCTGGACTCGTGTCTCGGGGCAGGTACCGGAACTTCCGCACCTTCACGTCTCCACGGCCCACCCAGTTCTCCTGCGTGGCCGTGGACTGCAGCGGGGAGGTCGTTTCGGCCGGGGCGCAGGACTCCTTCGAGGTCTTCATCTGGTCCATGCAGACGGGCAGGCTCCTGGACGTAAGAGCCGCACGGCTGGGGGCCGGGGTCGGGGGCGCAGCCACACGCAGGAGGGGCGCCTCTGCAGACCCGCGGGGAGCAAGCAGCTCCGGCTTCCGGCCGGGGCTCCTCCCGTCCTGCGGGGATACAGCCAGCCCGTCCTGCGTCCTCGGGGCAGCGGGACCTCGTGCGTAGCACCCTCGGGGCGGGTGGCCTCTTCATACCTTCTCTTCGGTCGCCACAGGTTCTGTCCGGCCACGAGGGCCCCATCAGCAGTCTGTGCTTTAGCCCCGTGAAGTCCGTCCTGGCCAGCGCCTCCTGGGACAGGACGGTGCGCCTGTGGGACATGGCTGACAGCTGGAGGACCACGGAGACGCTGGGCCTGACCTCGGATGGTGGGTGCACGGGCCAGGGGAGGGGGGCTGGCGGGCGGGAGTTCTGACACAGGGAGGAAGGTTGCGTTAGACGGGGCGCTGCCCGTCCATCTTGGTTGTGGGTTCAGATGTAACTCCAGGATCCCCCGCCGCCCCGGGCATGGTGTCCCTCGGTGTCGGGGGCCTCGCGCGCTCGCTTGCTCAGCCGCTGGCCCCGAGAAGCAGCCAGCGCTGTCAGGCGGAGCCTCGGGGAGGACTCTGGGGTGATGGTAGGCTGGGAGGCCCCGCCACCCGGGCTCCGGCCGTCTGCGCATGCGGGCGAAGCTTTCCTGCCCCGCACACGTGACGTTCGCGTCGTGGGCCCCTGGGACTCGCGGCCTGTGCGGTGTCTCTGCTTCCCGACACCCCGCTCGGCTCTGGTTTGTGCTCTTCGCGGCCGGCCGGCGGCCTGTGTCTGCAGGGCCTCCAGGTCGTCAGTGTCCAGTCTGTCCCGCGGTTCTGTCAATCACCTGTGTCCTGCTCTCCGTGTGCGGCACCCCCGCCGGGCCTGGCCCCTCACCCCCCGGCCCCTCCCAGCAGGCTGGCCTCCTGCCTGTCTCGTGACCCCACCTGGACCCTCTCGCCCCCTGAGGCAGTTGGAGCCCTGCCCTTCGCTAGCACGGCCCCCTGGGGCCTCCCTCGCAGGGTGGGGCTTGTCTGGGGGAGCTTCGTGTGCCTCCACTGGTGCCCGCCTGGCTCTCCTGCATTGACACCGGCTGAGGACGGAGGGTGTGGCCTCCTGCCGGCGCTGGGCTCCTTCTCTGGCCCTGATCACGCGTCTCTTTTCAGCCCTGGCTGTGACCTTCCGTCCCGACGGGGCAGAGTTGGCCGTCGCCACACTGAACTCACAGATCACCTTCTGGGACCCCGAGAACGCCGTGCAGACGGGCTCCATTGAGGGCAGGCACGACCTCAAGACGGGCAGGAAGGAGCTGGACAAGGTCACCGCCAAGCACTCGGCCAAGGGGAAGTGAGTTCCTCAGTGAGCGGGCGCAGAGCCCGGGTTGGGATTGCGGTTGGCGGGTGTCCGTGTCTTTCCCCCCCTCGGCCTTGTGGACCGTCGGGGACTGGTGTTTGCACACCTGCCTCTGCTCCTTTTGGGTGTGGCTCTTGGGGTGGGGTCACCAGGTAACCCAGGTTCACTTTTTCGAGGAACTGCTGGAGTGTTTTGCAAAGTGACGGCACCATCTGATATCCCCGCCGGCAGCGGGAAGGGTCCCGGTTTCCCCACGTCCCCGTCCCCGTCGCCGTCCCTGCCCATTACTGCCAGTTTTTCTAAATCACAGCCGTGTGGGACGGGGCGTGAGGTGATGTCTCGATGTGGCGCTGACTTGTCTTTTTCTTAAGGACTGATGCTGTCAAACACGTTTTCGCGGGCCGAGCGGCCGTCTGGACGTCGTGTCTGGAGAAGCGTCTGTCCAGGGCATTTGCTTGTTTTAATTGTGTGTTTCTCGAGCTGTGTATGTATTCGAGACAGGAGCTCCTCGACAGACCTGTCCCTTGGAAATCTCTTTTCTGCTCTGTGGGTTCTCTTCGCTTTCTCTGGTGTGTTTTCAAGCGTGAACGTGTTTATTTTCTCTTCTGTCGGTCGTGCCCTTTGGTATGTGGGACAGTCGTCTCCCGTGGCCAGGCCCGTAGGCACCTGGTTTCCGGGGATGCAGGGCCGAGGAGGCCCCCCTGCCCGTGGTTGCCTTGCGGGTGACAGGCACGGTGGCCTCCTTTTCCTTCTGACTTCAGCAAGGAAACATCGTGACTGGAGCCATGCGGTCCTTTCGTGAAAGGGCCATGTCCGTTGGGAGGTCCCTTCTTGGGGGGCCTGCTGCCTCGGAGCCTTGTGAGCCCCAGGCCAGAGCCCCGTGGACGATGCCCGCTGGGCTTTGAGGGAGCGCCACACGCTAGGGGTCCCTGGGGTGAGCGTGTGTGTGTCCCCTCTGCTCAGGGCCTTCACTGCTCTGTGCTACTCTGCGGACGGCCAGAGCGTCCTCGCGGGAGGGATGTCCAAGTTCGTGTGCATCTATCACGTCAAGGAGCAGATCCTCAGGAAGAAGTTCGAGATCTCCCGCAACCTCTCCCTGGACGCCATGGAGGTGAGCGGGTGCCCGGGCCTGGGCTGCCCTCCCCACGTCCTGGCGCCACGGGGACCGGGAGGAGGCTCCAGGCGTGTATGCGCCTGCCTGGGTCCCCGCCCCCTCCCGAGGGATTCTGGGCGCGGGCGTCCCCGTTTCCCTGAGGACGGCAGGCTGAGGGGGCAGACGCCCCACGTGTGCCGGCCTCGTGGAGGCTGACGGGAGCCCTCGGTGCAGCGCGTTAGGGAATCTGACCGCCGTGGTGGTGGCAGCGGGGCCCCTGCGCGTCCGCAGCAGCTCTGAGGGCGGGTTCTGCTGCGCAGCGGGTAGGGACGCGTGTCCCACGTGCATCCCACACGGGGCCGGGTCTCCGTCAGTATTTGTGGCATGTGAGGAAGGCAGGGGACAGGGGACAAGTGAGACATCTGGAGCTTTGCCCTTCTAGGAATTTCTGAACCGGAGGAAGATGACAGAGTTTGGCAACCTGGCGCTAATCGATCAGGACGCCGGGGCAGAGGACGGAGTCGCGATCCCACTGCCGGGTGTGAAGAAAGGTGAGCGGAGGGCCCCGCGTGTCTCCAGAGGCCCCGGCCACAGCAGGCTGCGCTGCCCACCTCCTTTACCCGCGTGACAGCAGCCTGGCTCAGCGGCTGGCACCCGGCCCTGTGCCTCGCGCTCACCCACACGTGGGCCACGGGGAGGGCTCCGGGGTCAGGGAGCTGGCGGTCCAGGAGGCCCACAGGGTGCGTGCCCCTCACGGGGACGGGGCAGGAGAGCCGGGGGCCTGGTAGACCGTCAGGAGGGGACACCGCCAGCTAGAGAGCCTGTGTGCCAGCCCTGGGCAAGCAGCTGCTGTGCAGCTCCCCGCCCCCCCTTCCCTGTGCTGGCCTGGGTCGGCTCATTCCAGCCCTGGCTTGTGCCCCACCACGTGCCTGCGGGCCCATACTGCACGCTGGGGAGTGGGAGCTCCTCAGCGACTGGCTGGGTGACGGACCCAGGACCGCACGATCGCCGTGGGCCCTGGAGCAGCCCTGCCTGCACCGAGCCCCTTCTCAGGAACCTCTTAACGAGAGGGGGGTCTGTGAGCCCTCAGTGATGGGCAAGGGTGCTTCTCAGCCTGTCTGGAGACCTTTTTGTTTTTCTTTTTAAATTTCTTAATGTTTGTTTCTGAGACAGAGAGAGACAGAACATGAGTGTGGGAGGGGCAGAGAGAGAGGGAGACACAGGATCTGAAGCAGGCTCCAGGCTCCGAGCCATCAGCACAGAGCCCGACGCGGGGCTCAAACCCACAAACCATGAGATCATGACCTGAGCCGAAGTCGGTCGCTCAACCGACTGAGCCACCCAGGCGCCCCGTGTCTGGAGACCTTTGATTGTCACAACTCGAGCAGAACAGGCACTGTTGGTGGTGAGTGTGGGGGACTGAGGGGTCTGCTGGACCCGTGAGAACCCAGCCCCATGTGTTGGTCCCCCTGAGGTCAAGAGCCCCCAGAGAGAATTTGTGGGGAGATACACACGAAGTGTTGCTGAGCTGGCTTCCAGGTGGCTGGGGGCCGGGCAGAGAGGAGCCTTTTCTCAGGTGATGTACGTGTCGTTGAGCTTGGAACATAGCACCCCTCACACCGCAGATTTGAAAACAAATTTCAGGAGCGCCTTGGGGGTGCTCAGTTGGCTGAGCCTCCTACTCTTGAATTCGGCTCCGGTCACGATCTCGTGGTTCATGGGTTCAAGCCCTGCGTCAGGCTCTGTGCTGACGGTGTGGAGCCTGCCTAGGAGGCTCTCTCTCCCTCTCTCCCTGCCCCTCCCCCACGCCTGCTCTCTTTCTCTCTTTCTCTTTGTCATAAGAAATAAACTTCAAAAAGTTAAACTAAAACAGGTTTCCAGAGGAGATGCACGAGGCGATGACCAGTGAGGACGAGCCCCCACCCCACAGAGCTGCCCTGTGAGGCCGTGCGTCTCGTGCACTGCACAGAGTGCTTGGCAGAGTGGCCGGTGGGGACTGGAGCCACCCTGCCCTCAGCCTTTGGGTTGTGCCAAGGGCTTTTCGCAGAACAGGGCAGGTGTCTGTCGGCCAGGCTGAACGCCCACAGGAGCGTGTGCTCCAGGGGCTCGTCTGTGGAGGCCAGCGGCGCCCGTGAAACAGCATCTGGGGCCCTGGCACAAGTCTCCCCGCGGGGCCCAGGGGCCAGAGCCGCCGCTCCCGCTGGGCCTGGAGCAGCAGGGCAGCCCTCCTTTCGCGGAGGGGGAGGGCTGCCCTGTAACCGCGAGGCCCCTGTGTTCCAGGTGACATGAGCTCTCGGCACTTGAAGCCTGAAATCCGGGTGACTTCGCTTCGCTTCTCTCCCACCGGTGAGCCCCGGCCAGTGGGTCGTGGGTGCCGGGAAGCGTGGGGGTTGGTCCCGATGGGCTTCCGGGCCCACGGTGCACGTGGTGGGCCTGGCACCTCTGTTCCAGTGACGAGGTTGGTCACAGCATCTGGCTGGCTCTGGGCCTTGCTGTCCTCCATGCATGACGTGTGGTCTTTGTTCGCTCCCGACACGCTGGGCTTTGAGGCAGAGGCAGGCGGCTGCGCCGAGCATCCTCACGTGTGCCAGTCTGCGGTGCGGCAGGGGAGGGTCTGTGCCCGCAGGGCCTGGGACCGTTAGGTAAATGCGGTCCCGCAGGGCGGACAGGAGGGGGGTTGCCGTGGGCTCGTCTGGGGGGTGACGGCCGACACTCCCCAGCATCGACGGGAAGGCAGAGGCAGCAGGGCACAGAACGGCACGTGGCCGAGTACGGCCGTGCGAGTCGGGGTGCAGACCGTGGCCCAGTCTCGCCGGCTCCACAGTGGGGACGCCACATTGCCACAGAGCCGGAAGCCCACGGGCTCACGGAGGACTTGACCGGGCCTGGTGCTCACGGGACGCGAGCGGAGGCACACGGGCCCTGCCCTGAAGCGGCTGGTGGCTGGGGTGGGAGCGGGGGGCGGGCGTCCCCGTGCCCCTTTCTTGCTGATACTCTTGGGACCGCGGGGACTTACTCGGTGCCTTTTAAGTAAAAGCGGGGAAGGTGAAAGTGGGTGTTCAGGAAACCCCCCGACTGCCTAATTCCCAGGGCGCTGCTGGGCGGCCACCACCACCGAGGGGCTCCTCGTCTACTCCCTGGACGCCCAGATGCTGTTTGACCCGTTTGAGCTGGACACCGACATCACCCCCGCACGCATCCGGGCGGCCGTGCGCCAGCAGGACTTGACCAGGGCCATCCTCATGGCCTTCCGGCTCAACGAGCGGACGCTGCTACAGGAGGTCCTGGAGTCGGTGCCCTGGGACGAGGGTGAGCGCCGGGCGGGCCCGGCAGCTTCTCGGCCCCTGCGCGCGCGGGGTGGGGTCTAGGCCGCGCTCGCCTTCTCTCCCGCGGGACAGTTCTTTGCAGAGTGAGTACAGTTTCCTCCCCCCGCAGTCGAGGTCGTCAGCTCCTCGCTTCCTGAGCCGTACGTGGAGAAAGTGCTGGAGTTCTTGGCTTCCTCCTTCGAAGTGTCTCGCCACCTGGAATTCTACCTCATGTGGACCCAGAAATTGCTCCTGGTGCACGGGCAGAAGCTGAAGTCTAGGTGAGGGGTGCGTCAGCTGTGACGCCCGTCTCCCGTCGCTCAGCTGTGCTTTGCTGCAGGTCAGAGGGGGAGCTTTGTGCGCGCGCGCGCGCGCGCGCACACACACACACACACACACACACACACACACACACACACGAGAGGGCACGGCTAGCGCCTCGGTGAGTGCTGTGCGCTGAGACAAGTCTCCTTTCCAGAGCAGGGAAGGTGCTGCCGGCCGTTCAGTTCCTTCAGAAGAGCATCCAGCGGCACTTGGACAGTGTCTCCAAACTGTACGTGTGGCTGGTGGGGTCAGTGGGTGGGGCGGGGTGGCCCATCACCGGCCGGTTCCACGCTGGGGGCTGCCCCCTGAGTCGTCTGTTTTGGGGACAAAACACTGGGAGGTGTTCCCTCCTTCCCTGGTGAACGGAGCGCACGGGCCACCCGCGGCGGGACTCGGGGCTGGCGGGCTGCGGGTGTGGCCGGGAGTTTCGAGCGATCCCCCAACGAAACGAGTTGTCTGTCCTATCGCCGGACGGTTCGTTCGTGGTTCGTGCACCTTCTGCCCCCCGCCCTGAGGCTCAGCAGAGTCACAGCGGCCGTGATCACCACCGCTTGGCCTTTCCTGGGCCCGTTGACTGGGCACGTAGGGGGCCTGCGGTCTTCGGGTCAGTGTTGAGGTGTCCCAGCCCTGTTTCCGGAGTGTGTTCTCTGCCCTTGCTGGTGACTGCCGGTGTCTAGAGGCAGGGCCTGTGCCAGTCCTTGACTGCCTCCTCAGTCTTCAGCCCACAACAAGCCCTTCCTTCTAGTGTCCTGGCCGCCCGCTGGAACACGCCAGGGGGCGAAAGGGGTCTGTGTTAAAGTCTGCCGCATGCTCAGAAGAGCCTTCTCTCTGTTGAGGCTTCCGTGACTCGACAGAGCTCAGTCCCAGAGACCAAGTGCCTCTCGTTAGACGGATTCTTCCGTCACGTTCACGTAGATGCGTGATAAATGCTTCGTTCCTTGGACGTCCATGCTGCTGATGTGTAGGGTGCTGTTGGCTTTTGTGTATTGATTGGGGAAGCAACACTTCAGTTACATTGCCAAACCTAGATTGGGGGGGGGGGTCAGTTTGGTTTTTTTTAAAGTTCATTTATTTTGAGAGAGCGAGCAAGCACATGCACACGTAAGCAGAGGGAGGAGGAGAGAGTGTCCCAAGCAGGCTCTGGACGCAGGGCTCGGTCCCACGACCTATGACCTGAGCTGAGATCAAGAGCCGTGACTGAGCCACCAGGGCATTCCACCTCGATAGTCCCTTACCTTTAACTCGTTCTCACTGGGTGGCTTCCTACATGGAGACAAGGGTGTGATTTTTTTCCCTTTATTTTGTTAACGTGGGGACTGACCTGATTGGGAGTGTCCCTCTCTGCTCTCTAAAAGGCCTTCAAGCTCTGCACCCGCCCCTTCCTCCGTGTCTGGTGGGGCTGGGGAAGCTATCGGGATGGGGTCCGGGCAGGGGCAGGGGCGGTGAGGGCAGACCAGAAGAGGTGGGTCTTACCGCTGGGTCCTTGAAGGCCGCCACTCCTGCAGGGCTGGGTGGCTCAGAAACCGAGTTAGGAGGGGCAGGTAGGGGGCTCCTGTAGTCCCTGGCTGGTTTTTCTCAGGGTCACAGGGAAGGCGGGTGCCGGGTGAGCCAGAGTCTTGATAGAAGAGAAAATCTGCTGCCCTTCCTGACGTGACTCCTGTGCGCTTTTTACAGCTGTGACTGGAACCGCTATAACATCCAGTACGCTCTGGCAGTTTCCAAGCAGCGGGGCATAAAGCGCCCCTCAGAGCCGCTGGGAAGCGAGGAGGAAGCGGACGCGTCTGACGACGATGACACTCTGCACCCGCTCGGGGAAGGACAGGAAGACGGGGACAGACAGCTGGTGTAGAGCCGGCCGCGTTCGCCACCCACATTCCACGTGTTTTGGTTAAGACTCCCGGAGAGATGGAACCACGCGGCCTGGGCCCGGAAGCGAGTGGGAGGGCCGTCTGAGGGCTGCGTAGGTCCCCACGCCGGGACTCCTGTTCCCACGAGAACCAGACGTGACAGCAGCGGCAGCGAGAGCGCAGGCTTGTCACACAGGCCCGGGGCCCGCGGTGTAACAGCGAACGTTGCTCATCTCCTGTTGAAAACGCCTTTTACAGAAGCGAAAGGGTTCATTTTTATAGGCTCAAATTTTGTAGGACTATTATTTATATTTTTAATACACTCTTAAGGACAGATTTAGAGATAAAAAAGATGAGGTTTTGTACATAAAAGTGGATTAAATCTGAACTCTGAATTGAGAATGTTTATAACATATCCTGGGTCGTGCAGGGGGATAGGGTCCCCTGTCTGTTGGCCTCCTTGTGCAGGGGGCGTGGAGGAGCAAGGCAGCGGGGTCACCCTCGTGGCCCCCAGGCTGGGCTGCCTGCCTTGGGGGTCAGTGCACTCTGACCTTGGAGGGGTGCTAGCAGCCCCAGAGCTGAGACCGGACAGCTCCCTTGGGGAGCTCGCGCAGGCGCAGGGGGTGACACGAGCTGCTCTTCCGTGGAAGGCCCCTGAAAGCCTCACCGAGCAGGGCACAGAACCAGCTTCTCCCCAGCTGGGGGCCTGTCCCAGGGGCTCAGTAGCGAGGGCCACGAGGGTCAGGAAACTGGGCCGACCTGGGTGCAGCCCTTCCCTGAGGCTGCCTGGAGGCCTACAGGGTCAGGTGCGGGTGGGGCAAGCGCCTGGGGGCCCTGTGACCCTTGGGGGCCCATGTGCAGGTGTCACCGGGTGTTTGTGTCCCCAGTTCTCCCCATGCTCGCGGAGGCTGGAAAACCAGCCAGTCTTTCCAACTCACCTCTGCTTTCTTGCTGAGTTTCACATGTGCACGTTGAAGTTACGAACATTGAGAGCGGGAACTGGTTTAGAGTGCGGTTGGAAGGCCAGCAGCGGAGGCTCTCAGCCCCATGGCTACTGGTCCACTGCAGACCCCAACCAGGAGAGACTTTCCTCCCGCCCCGGCAACGGCCCAGCCAATGGGAATCCGCTACACTTCCAACTCCCAGTTTACTCCAATGGACTGTTTACAACGCGCCCCCCCCCCAGCCCCAACTTTATAAATGAGCCTTCACTGGACCGCCCCGTGGTTTGACTGTAGTTTCAGCTTGGTGGTAGGGCTCCTGTCTCCAACAAACCCATTTTTGCCTGTAAAATAACCCGCAGCGTTATGTTTGACAAAGTGTAGGCGAGCAGACCCTGGAGAGGACAGAGGAGTGGGAGGCGGGGGCCCTGCAGGGCCTGGAGATGTGGCCGGCCTCCTACACGCTCAGCAGGGAGGCGGCTCTCAGCTCCCAGCCCTACTGAATCAGAATCTGCATCGTAGCCCTCCCTTCCCCAAAATGGAGACATAGTGCATGTTAGCATCATCCCCGTGACCCCGTCGCTCTTATCAGCTCATGTTCTGGAGGTGACACTGAGGGGACAAATGAACGCACCCACCCGCTGGTCCCCCAGGAGCCATGTAGAAGCCAGAATCCCCATGGGAGAGTTCCCAGCTGCAGGGAAAGGATTGAGAATGGCTCCCTTGGGACCAGAAGAAATTGGGTCCATCTGTAGAAATGGAGGGGTCACGGCTGAAGGTTCAGGAATAAAGACAGTGATTGTTCCAAGCTCATCTTTGGTCCTTTTAGAATATCCTGAATTTGTTATTGTAGTTTCCCAGGAAGATCTCTCTGCAGAGATTTACCCTAAGTCTTAAAAAATGGAAAAATTTAAACATCAATGACAGTGGCAGCTTTGGGTTGAAATGCACAATATGTCTGCAGTGTTCCAGTGGCTTCCAAAAGTGACCACTTAAATTATCTTGGGGGCACCTGGGTGGCTCAGTGGATTAAGTCCAACTTCACCTCAGGTCATGATCTCTCTGTTCGTGGGTTCGAGCCCCGCGTCAGGCTCTGTGCTGGCGACTCTAAGCCTGGAGTCTGCTTCGGATTCTGTCTCTGTCTCTCTTGCTCTCTCTGCCCCTCCCCCACTCACGCGTTGTCTCTCAAAAATGAACAAACGTTTTATACATATGTATATAATATATATATTACATATAAACTCTTGGACACCTGTTAGTTTGCAAAATAATAGATTAAGGGAAAGTATAATAAAGAACTCATCCAGGCGGCTCACGTGACCTGAATCCAGGATAACAACTAGGTATTTTTAACGGGAGAATTCCAGCTAGTACCTGAAAGAGTCCTGCTATCCCCACTCAGCAAGGATTTAATGCATGCAGACACTCTGTGCATCCGAGGCAGCGCGCGCCTGCAGCAGAAAACAGACATCCCCGTGGCTGTCCTCGCCCCAAACCGACCCGGGGAGCCTTTCCAACCAAGCTCAACTTGCAGGAAATGCGGAAGGCGGAGCCTCGAGGGGGCTCCCATCCGGATCCCGAGTCAAACACCACGAAAAGACGACTTGAAATGTGAACGTGGGTTATTCGCCATCAAGGAGCTGCTCCCAAGAGTGCTGACAATAACGAAGTCTGGAGTCTGACTCTCTATCGGCCTCGAGCCGCGCCCGCCCCGGGTGCCACAGCCCGCCCCAGCTGGGTAGGGGGTGCTTTCCGCCCCGGGGTCCGGGATCCCGAGCCCAGGGCAGCAGCAGCTCCCCGGGCGGCGGGACACGCTACTGCGTCGACTCACGCAGACAACAACCAGCGCACTCGCGGGAGAGGGGCCGGGGCGGGCGGACGGTGCGCAGGCGCGGCCCCGCCCACCGGCGCGCTCACGGGAGTCTGGGCCGGGGCGGGCGCATTGTGCGCAGGCGCGAAGCACGCTCGTTCAGCCCAGGCCTCCGCGGTCGTTGGCCCCTGCGACCCACTGTCCCCGCGCAGTCATGGCGGCGGTCAGGGCTCTGGTGGCACCCAGGCTGGCGGCGGCCTCCGCGTTCGCGCCGCTCCATGCACCCGCCCCGCGCGCGGCCCTACACAGCTCCGCGCCGCGGCCCCGGGCCAGGGTCGCGCTGGTAAGCGGACTTCGGCGGGCGGGCATGGGGCGGGGCTGCCGCCAGAGGTCACGGCCGCTTCCCATCCAGTTCCGCCCGAGGTCGGGCCCTCCTCACCCCCCACCCCCGAGGTCGGGCCCTCCTCACCCGCCCCCCCCCGAGGCCCGCCCCCCCCCGAGGCCCGCCCCCCTTAGCCCCTCCCCTCCCCCTCCCAAGGTCGGGCCCTCCTCACCCCCACCCACTCCCACCACCCCCACCCCCCGTGCCGTCCCCCAGCCCTCCTTCACCTCTGCCCGCGGCGGTTCTTATGGTCCTCACCGCCACCCCACCGAGGCCCGCCCCCTACCTCTCTCCATGCAAGTCCCTTCTTCACGCCCCTCCCCCTGGCCGGCTGCCTCCAGGTGGAGTCCCCCTTGACACCCCCCACCCCCCACCCGCGCTGTCCCGCAGGTGCTGTCTGGATGCGGAGTCTACGACGGGACTGAGCTCCACGAGGCCTCAGCGTAAGCCCTGGAGGACCCTTTGCCTTTTCCTGAGCCATTTGGAGAAATGTTTGATTAGAAAGGCAGAGGAAACGAGCCACCAGGCACGGGGAGGCACACGGCGGGAGCCAGAGATAAGTTCTCTAAGTGCCACCTGTAGCGTTGTCACTCAGAGACAACCATGGAATACATCTCGTGTTTAACACCCGTGGTTAACTTTTATTTTTATTAAAAAAAAAAAAATTTTTTTTTAACGTTTATTTATTTTTGAGACAGAGAGAGACAGAGTATGAATGGGGGAGGGTCAGAGAGAGAGACACACACACAGAATCTGAAACAGGCTCCAGGCTCTGAGCTGTCAGCACAGAGCCTGATGCGGGGCTCGAACTCAGAGACTGCGAGATCATGACCTGAGCCAAAGTCGGACACATAGCCGACTGAGCCACCCAGGCGCCCCACCCATGGTTAACTTTGAGGTCAGATTGCGTCATCATGACTCTAGGGCGATGAACGCCTGGGTGGCTCAGTCGGTTAAGCCTCCGACTTCAGCTCAGGTTATGTCCTCGCGGTTCGTAGGTTCGAGCCCTGCGTCTGGCTCTGTGCTGACATCTCGGAGCCTGGAGCCTGCCTCCGATTCTGTGTCGCCCTCTCTCTCTCTGCCCCTCCCCCACTCACGGTTTGTGTTTATCTCAAGAAATAAACATTAAAAAGTTTTTAAAAGAAGGCTGTGAGGCACGAGGCACCTTCAGCTGTGGACGGTGTTTTTGATGTAACCTTTCAGATGTTAGTAGCGTGTGGCTTTTTATTAAAGGCTTCTGTGAGCAGGACTGGTAGATGTCAGATCTGGAGTCGGTGGGCAGGGAGAGTTAGGTCATGGTTGGGGAACCTCTGCCTCCCAAGTGCAGGGCCCGAGCGTACCCAGAGGAGCCTGAGGCCCCTCCCCGTCCTGCACCTGCCTGCGTGTGCGGGTGTGGGCACTGGACATGGAGTGGTCTTTGGAGTGGGCAGAGCTGGCAGGCGGCAGAGGGCCAGGAGAGCTTCCAGAGCAGGGCTCGGAGCAGGGGCATGAGAAAGCAGGCGGGCTACGTGAAACCTCCGGGGTGTGGGCAGGGAGCCCTGTGTGGAGAGCCCTGCAGGTTACAAGGACGAGAGCCTGAGTCCCAGGGTGGTTCTACCGGGTCACCCACCTCATGTCTCCTCCTCTGAAAGGGGGACAGTGAGAGCCCCGTGTCTGGGACAGATTTGGACTTGTGCCTGGCACACAGCAGCCCTCAGGGAGACCTGCATAGCTCTCTCCCAGCCCTGTGACTATCATGGGAGAGGCGGGAGAGAGTGAGTGTCGTGATCGGAAGCCCCCCTCAAACCCTTGAGGGCTGCGTTGATTGGCCTGTGGGAGGAAGACCGCCCTGAAGCAGCCTGGGGTCCAGGCTGGGACACCAGTCGAATCACCCGTCCCTGCACCCCGGTTTGTAAAGGGAGCTTGGGCACTAGCTGGGCTCTGCAGGCTAGTTCGGGGACAGCGAATCTGGATTGTGGCCGTTTGGGTCATCGGCAGGCCAGCTGTAACTTTTTGTAAAGCAGCAGGATATTAACGTGCACGAGAGACTTCTGCAGGGCGGCCTGCAAAAACCCTGCTTGTAGAAACACGCTAAGAGGTAAAGCTGGGTTGGGCATGTTTCAGTTCTGTGTGATTTTCTTCCATGCAGGGTACTGGTTCACTTGAGTCGTGGCGGGGCTGAGGTCCAGATCTTTGCTCCTGACGTCCCTCAGATGCACGTGATTGACCACACCAAGGGGCAGCCTTCTGAGAGCGAGACCAGGTGTGATCCTGCTCCTCCGTCCTGGAATGTGGGCACGGGCCTGGTACAAACTCCCTGAGAGCCGGCATGCTGGGTGGCTTTGTCCTGGCGGGGACTCTGCCTGTGCTCTGAGTTCTGAACGCAGTCATTCAGAGCCCCCGTACTCAGGCTGTCCTGTGGTCGTGCTGTTGTTATCTTTTAATGCCTACCAAAACACGAAAGGATAGAAAAGTCCGGCTAAGTTCCTCCTATCTTTGTTTTAACGCACTGCTACTTTTTTTTTTTTTTTTGTACTGTTTATACCCTAGGTGGGGCTTGAATTCACGACTCTGAGATCAAGAGTCATCGCCCCACCTTTGTTTTGGTCAAGGCTGTGCCTCCCAGCTGGGTCTCGTGCCGCGTTCACCTGTTTGGGCCCCAGATCTCTGAGCTGGCTCGAAACGGTGTTCTGGCGCTGAGGCCTGTGCGGTCTTTGTGCTCTCAGAGCCTTCCTTCTCCAGTCTTGCTCCAGGGCAGGGACGGCCACACTTGCCCGCTGGCTTCGCACAGGGGGCGCTCTTTCTCCTGGGAGCTGGTGTCGGCCGCCCCCCCTTCCTTTTCTGCCTGGGACACTGGTCCTGGCTGCAAGGCCTGGGGGAACACCGCACGGCGCCTACTGTGGCTGACCCTGGTTTCCTTCGCTTACCTGTGCGGCACCTTGGCCTTCCCCTGCTCTGTCCTGTCTTTCATCCGTCCCCAGTTCTGAGCACTCCAGATGCTCCAAATGGCCGTGTCACCTTCTCTAGGTCCTGACCTTGAGTGCAAGTGCTGGTGCACTTCCCTGGCCCGAGTACAAGTTTTCTTGTCCTGTGGTAGTGTCCCCCCCCTCCCCCCCCCCCCCCCCCCGTTTTGTAGTCTGCAGGCCAAAGTTTGCTTCAGGCCTCTTTTGTGTTCTTTCCCAGGAACGTTCTGACAGAGTCTGCAAGGATCGCCCGCGGCAAGATCACCGACCTGGCCCGGCTCAGCGCTGCGGATCACGACGCTGCCATCTTCCCTGGAGGCTTCGGAGCCGCCAAAAACCTGTGCGTGTGGGGTCTCTGGGGTGTTCGCTTTTCACCTGTAGCGAAGCCGGGGACGGAGACGGGGTGGGGACGCGAGCAGCCGTTGGGGATCTCAGGTTCCAAAGGGCTGCACGGAGCTGGTCTGTGACAGGGAACCGGCGTGGCTTGGGGCTTAGGTCAGCAGTTAGCCTGACGTGCTTTTTCTGTCACTTCTCCCAGAATGCTCCTGGGCTGCTGCTGCGGGGGTGGGGGTGGGGGGGGTAGGGGCTTTCTCTGATCTCACCCTGTGCCCTGCCGGTCTCCGTGTCCGTGTGAAGCTGCTGTTCCGGTGGGCCGTTCAGATGCTGGTCCCAAGTGGAAAGGTTTTGCTCTCTGGTTGTCACCCTGGTAACTAGATCTGCAGCCGGGAGGGCTCGCTCTGGCCTGACGTCCTGTGGGTTTTAGATCCTCTTTCTGTGCGCATCCCGGAAGCTCTCTGCGCACTGGCCTCGCCATCCAGCACATCCATTCCAAGGCGGCTTTGGCACAGCCGTCGTGGGTGGGAAGCCGGGGGGGGGGGGGGGGGGGCGGGGCGGGGGGGCAGCTGCCTTGGGTCCTCGGGCTCACTGCCGCCCTTGCCCTGTTGGCTTGGCTGGCCAGTGCCACCACCCGCCCCCCCCCCCCCCCCGCGGCGGTGCAGCAGCTCCCTGGCTGGCTCTGTGGGTGCCCCGCAGCCAGACGTCAGGTTCCCTGATGTGTACGCTGACCCCTGGCGGCTCCCCTCTGCCTGCAGACATCTGAACAGCTTTCGTCCACGTCCACATCCCAGCCCTGCGTTCCCAGCCCCTCGTGGCGGTGCCTCCCGCTCCTGTCCACTTTGTCTTCCAAAAACCAGCCTTTCAGGCGACTGCCACCTCCACGCACCTCTCGGCAGTAGATGGCAGAGGACGGCCTGAGGTGCTGGCTGGACTTCCTCTTCTGCCAGACCGAGGTTTTTTCGTCGGGAGGACGAGCCTTATCTGTGACCCTTAGCTCCTCCCTGAGGATGAGGGCACTTTGGGGGTCTCTCGGGGTTGTGTCCCCGGCACAATTGACCACCCACGCTTGGTTAACTACAGACACGAGGCGCGCTGGGTTGTCGGTGGGTCCGTGTCTGTGCGCTCAAGGAAGCAGCGGCCTTGGGTCAGTGCTGTTGTCTGAACCCACTTCCTGGGGGAAGCTGTGGCTTATGGTCGCTTGCCCTGTTTTTCCCAACCTTTCTAGAAGTCAGGCAGGCTCCCGTGTCCTTGGTCTCCGAGGCTGCGGCTGCTGTGGTTGTCGGTTGTGCAGGGTGCACGTGGAAGGCTAGTTCGCTGGGGATGCGAGTTCACAGCGGGAACCGGGTTCCTCTCGTGTGGGGCCTCAGGCTCCTGCCCGGCCGTGTTTCCTCCGCCAGAGGTTCATACGCGTGGTCGTGTTAAACTAATGAGGTGGAGGTGTCTTAAGCTCAGTGATGTGTACTTTGTGTTTTCCGCCAACGGGGTGGCTTGTCGGTGGCCCTCTAACCACCTCACAGATCCCGTTGGGTAGACGACCCAGCTCTGACGGACACCGTGTTTCCAGTTCCCCTTTTGTCTCGAGAGCTGTTTGGAGGTACAGTTGACACGTGTTTAAAGAGTAAAGTTGAGGGGCGTCTGGGTGGCTCAGTCGGTTGAGCGTCCGACTTCGGCTCAGCTCGTGGTCTCGCAGTTCATGAGTTCGAGCCCCGCGTCGGGGTCTGTGCTGATAGTTCAGACCCTGGAGCCTGCTTCCGATTCTGTATCTCTCTCTCTCCCCTTCCCCTGCTCATGCTCCGCTTGTCTCTCAAAAATAAACAAATGTTAAAAAAAAATTAAAAAAAAAAAAAGTGGGGTCCCTGGGTGGCTCAGTCGGTTGGGCGTCCAGCTTCAGCTCAGGTCACGATCTCGCAGTCCGTGAGTTCGAGCCCCGCGTCGGGCTCTGGGCTGACGGCTCAGAGCCTGGAGCCTGCTTCCGATTCTGTGTCTCCCTCTCTCTCTGCCCCTCCCCTGCTCACGCTCTGTCTCTCTCTGTCTCAAAAATAAATAAAAACATTAAAAAAAAAAAAAAAAGTAAAGTTGGCTGCGTTTGGACTTGCACGCACCCCGAGGATGCAGCAGCCCCTCAGGGTGGCACACCTCCCTCGCGCCCACCGTTGTCCGGTCCCGGGGCTGTGACGCTGCCGTGGGCCTCCCAGGACGGAGGAGCCGCGTGTGCAGAGCAGACAGCCCAGAGATGGGGCTCGTGGCAGGGAGCGTGTACTTTGGGATTCGGTGGGTGTGACCAGTTGCCTCCCAGAGCAGTGCGGGTGCACGCCCGCCGGCTGTAGGAGGGGGGCCACGCCGGACGCCTCCGCGGTCATCGCTGCAGTGACAGAAGCCGTGTGTCGTCTCACCTGCGCCTCCCGCCCGGTCAGTGGGGGGCCTGTTGGCTTTAGGTCCACGGCCTGCGACCCTGTCACCTTCGGTTCGCTGTGGCATCTGCTGCCCTCCCCCGCTGCTGTTTTTGCTTCTTTCTGACGTAAAGTTAGAAAAAAACACGTACGTGTAACTGTACAAAACACACGACACACACGTGAACTGCTTGTCACGGGTGCTGGGGAGGGAGCAGAGCCACACACGACGTCTGCGGGGTAGGGTTGGAGGCGCCCCGGGCCGGTGGACACCAAACTGTGAGAGGCCTCTTCTCGTGCTAGGAGCACCTTCGCCGTGGACGGGAAAGACTGCAGAGTCCACAGAGACGTGGAGCGCGTCCTGAAGGAGTTCCACGGGGCCGGCAAGCCTATCGGGTACGTAGGGGTGGGGAGTGCAGGGCTGCACCGTCCTGAAAGCCTGTTTTCGCGGAGGGGTTCACAGGGCGTCCTAGGCACCTTCCAGCTCGGGAAATTCACTTGGTGACTTAACAGGAAAGAGAGCTCTGGGAGGTTCCCCAGTCAGTCCTTCCCTGACCGCCAGCCTTTTCCAGGGCTCATTCTCCTCTGCTGACCTCTGCCTTCTGTCCTCGCTCCGGGCAGGCTGGAGCCAGTCACACACGAGCACCGTTCCCCAGCACCTCCCTCTGGGCCTGCACGTTCATTGCGTGCTTGGGCCTTTCACACTTGTCTGCACACCCAAACTCACTGGACCTTGCTCTTGTCGAGGTCCGAGGTCCTGGGTCCTGGCAGGTGGGGAGGCCGGCCAGCCCTGCCACCAGGAGCATGATGGTGCCCCTGTTGCCAGATCTGAGCCCCTGAGACTCGGCTTCCACGGACGCCTGGCCCCTGCTCTGACGAAGGTCGGTGTTTGTCCGTGTCAGTGCGCCGGAGCGTGCAGAGTGCATGGCTTCGGGTCTGCTGGTTGGAGAGACTCCCTCGGGAGCTCTGCGGTGAGAGATGCAGTGAAGACGGCTCATTGTGGTATAGACGGGAGCACCCCAGATCCCCTCTGACATCTGTGTGAACAGGGCTGTGTTAGAACCCTCCCACCTGGATGGGATGTAGCGCCTGGCAAGGACAGTCCCCGCCCAGTCACTCTGCGGGGAGCCCCCTCCTCACGAACGGGGCCGGCCTCGGGTCTGCGGTCGGGAGCATGTCTGCTCGCACGGTGCCTTCTCAGTCCCGGGCCTGCTCGGGAGAGACAGGCAGCAGGTGACGGCCATGCTCCACGCCTCTCTCTCCCAGAATGCTGTCACTGGAGCGGCACCCACTTCTGTGGGCTGAGCGCTAACGGGGACCCTAGCGCCCTGCTCGTCATGAACACAGGTGGAAGCAAGGGGTCCCGGTGGCTCGGCCACCTCTGTGTATGTCCTCTGACCTCCGTGCAGGAACGGTCCCAGCAGGGGCCTCTGTCCGGAGCACATGGCTTTGGCTTGCTTCGGTGTCCACAGCCCAAGACCAGCACGGCCGGCCACACAGACAGCCCCACTTGAGGGCCGATGCCGCCAGGTGTCTGTGCAGGCTCACGACACAAGACACTCTGGAGACCCTAGGTCCGGGGACTGTGTCAACTTGGTGGCTGGGGGAAATTTCTGTCCGGGGTTTCTAAGTAGGCGGGTTAGCTGTGGGGCTTGAAGCACTGTGTAAGTTTGTTTTGACGATACTTTTTCGTGGCTTGTTATGATAGCTCCTACGCAGGGCCTTTAAAGGCCGCGCAGGAGAACCAGCTGGGCGCTGTGGAAGATGAGCCAGAGGAGAGGCCTGTGTGGGAACACGGTGGCCCAGAGAGGTCTGGGCGGCGGCTGGAAGGGTTGTGGACCCCGGGTGAGGGGAGGGCGGTCCCCGACAGCCACACGCTGGGGCGGCCCGGCCCGTAGCCGCTATGGTGGATGGCCCGTGTGCCCCCTGAGCGCGCGCTGACGCGGGCAGGGTGCCGGTGTGATGTCTGGTGCCCAGAGGTCTGGTGTGGCTGAACCACCATGCTCGGAGCGACTGGTCGGGAGTGCCTCCCGACTGCGGCCCGCAGGGGAGTTGAGCGGAAGCTCGCGTCACCTGCGACACCCCTCGCCCCGTTGGCCACGGCCGCCCCGGGCGGCCCGGCTTCCACCTCTCAGCTGCCAGGCCCTCTGGCTAGTGTTGGCACTCATCCTCAAGGTCAGGGAGGTTTGCGTGCCTTGCTGCGCCCCCTGGCCTGGCGTCCACTCGTGTGGTCCCGAGCTGACCCTGTCCTTCACTCTTCAGCCTGTGCTGCATCGCTCCCGTTCTCGCAGCCAAAGTGCTCCGCGGCGTCGAGGTCACCGTGGGCCACGAGCAGGAGGAAGGCGGCAAGTGGCCCTACGCGGGGACCGCAGAGGCCATCAAGGCCCTGGGCGCCAAGCACTGTGTGAAGGGAGTGACCATATCCTTTCTGGCAGCCAGGGTGGCGGTGGCGGTGGCTCCGGGGACCCCTCCTCTGGCTCTCGAACCGGGAGCTGCACTGCCGGGGGCACCTGGGAGCACATGCATGACACGTGTAGGGTCCGATGCCGGCACGTGGCCCTCCCTGGCCGTGTCTCCAGGTCGGCCTGGTGGATGCGGGCTGGGTTCGGCACACCCCAGGCACACAGGGCCACCTGGTCAGGCGAGCGGTCGGCCTCAGGCTCGACGGGGACGGCTTTCTGGGTGGGAGGCTGGGAGCTGCCTGCCAGTGAGGGGAGTGAGCTTGCGCCCCAGGGTGGGGTGGAGGCTGCCCGTGGATGGGAGCAGTACCGGGGGGTTTCCTGGCTTTGGTGGAAGTTCCCCTGGTGGTGTGGACGGGAGCCAGCCCAGTGGCCTCATTGGCCCCTGATCCTCCTGCAGGTGCCCGAGCACTGTGCACACAGAGCCTCAGGCCAGGGCTGACCACAACCCAGGTCCACACCTGGACCCAGACCCAAGGAACAGAGCAGCACGGTGTCCCGGAAGGTGCTGGAGACAACACCGTGACCCTGGGTGTCTGTCTCGAAGGTGCTTTTCTCTCCTTGGAGGGCCGTTTGGCTTACAGACAGTTTTGGTTAAGTGCCCACCTCCCTCCTGTGCAGAGTGGCCGGCCCGCCCAGCAGCTGTGTGGGTGGAGCTGGCCCGGGGTCTTTGGAGTGGGTCCAGGAGGGCACCTTATAGGGAGGGGGCAGGGCCAGTCCCATCAGCGCTTGGCGTCTGCCCGACCAGGGCGAGAGCTCGGCTTGTGTCGGGGGAGGGTCCCGGGTCGGATTGGCCTCTTGTGGCCGACACTCGGAGCGGCTCTCTGTTCCGGTTTCTCAGACGAGGTTGCTGTGGGGCCGGCGCTCCTGTGTGTGCAGCCCAGGTCTGCGGGCGGGCCTGGGTCCCGTGGGGGCCTGCCACCGTGAGGGGTCTGAGGAAACCAGCGCTGGGCTCACTGAAGTCAGGACGCGTGTGCTCTGGTTATGGGGTGTGAGTGGCATGGGACGTGGACCCTGGCCGCGGGGACTGCGGCAGGAAGGATCCCCCATTTGGAGCTCCATTGAGAAGGGCGGCGGAGCACACTCTGGGGGTGGGCGGGGGCGGGGGTCAGGGTGGCACTTCACGCCCGCCACCCGTGTGTCCTTGCCGGGTGACTGTTTTCCGTAACTTCAGTGCACGAAGCTCACGTGGACCAGAAGAACAAGGTGGTCACGACCCCGGCCTTCATGTGCGAGACGGCGCTCCACCACATCCACGACGGGATCGGGGCCATGGTGAAGAAGGTGCTAGAACTCTGTGGGAAGTGACAGCGCCGTGAGCCCCGCCTCCTCCACCAGGTGGAGCTAGTGGCCTGGCTTCCCGTGCTGCCTGCCGTGCGGCAGGAATTCGATTCTCTGCTTGCATCTATAGGTGCTTTTTGTCTGAAGAGCAATCCTTGGCTGGGGTCGGCGGAGGCAGGCAGGGCCCGCACTGAGCCTGCGGCTGGTGCCTGCTTGGTGCCTGCGGGCGCAGGGGCGGCTGACATCCTCCTGTGACAGAGATTAAAATGGGACCTGCTCTTTCAGGAGAAGAATTGGGGCACAACATCCCACACTCTTAGGTTTGGCCGGCTGTAGGGTCCTTGGTATCTGGAGGGGAAGAATTTTTAAGTTTGTGGGTCTGGTAATTAGGAAACCACGTCACTGAACTTCTTGGTGATTGAGAACTCTGTAACTTGGAGTAATGCGTTCAGAAATGACATGGGGGCTTCATTTGAGGCCGGGGGAGTTTGCTTTCCCAAATGGACGCCGAGACAGCCGCGTGTCGGGCCTCCTGAAGCTGGCACGCGGAGCACAAACCAGGGCTCTAGCTTTCCAGAAGGGGGGGGAGGGTGTGGCAGCCGGTCTGTGTGGTCGGCCTGCTGGGCGGAGACCGTCGGGTTGGTCCCAGGCCACGAGCAACAAACAGCCGGTGTCGGATGTACAGAGCAGGGGCAATAAAGCATCTTGTAGCCGCACCAGCCGGTGTCTGTCGTGCGTGTGCTTCTGTTTTGGGGAGAAACGTCGACGGCGGCACCTGAGTGCAGGGCAGGCTTCACCCCCTGTGGCACATCCCTCCTTCTGTCCGCCTCCCGTGACCCCCGGGAGGATGTGCCCGCACGCAGCTGCCATTGCGTCCGTCTGTGCCTCGTTTGGTTTTGAGAAAGCTGCGGGGGTCGGCATAGCGGGCCGCTGAGTGTGGTGCAGCTGACGCTGAACTGTGTGGGTGCTGGCCTGGGAACGGGGCACCGAGGCACAGGCCCCCCACGCCACCCTTCAGCACTCTGCTGCCGTGAGAGGTAAGTGACAATGAGCCTTGTGGTTTTCCGGGCTTGGAGGGGAGCACGGAGAGCAGGGCCTGTGGACAGGGCAGTAATGCCTGAAAGCGTGCCCCCCGGCCCCCACGCTCGCCTGGTATCTGTGCCAGCCGGCCCCGACGTTTCGGCCCTTCCTCCGTGGGCACTCCGTTCTCTGCGTCCTGACCTTCCCCCGCTGAAGCAGGAGCCCCCTCGGCACACCCACCGGCACCGGCCTCACTGGCCGGGATGGTCCTTGCCCTGTGCGCTGTCCCGGGGCCCGTCAGAGGTCAGGTCACGGACGACCACCTCTCTCTTAAGAAACTTGTCTGTGGAAACACTTGTTCCGTGTGTACACCCGTGCACGTGGGGGCAGGGGGGCTGGATCACCAGCGTGTGGCTCACGGAGTTATCACAAGGCGAACACAGCTGTGGAACCAGAGGACCCGTCCCTGCCACCACCCCCCCCCCCGCCCGCCACCACCACCACCAGGGATGGTGCACGTCTTGGCTCTGTGTACAGGCTTTTCCCTGTGGAAATGTTCCCAAATGGGCTTCTCCACGGGCTTTCCCATGTCGCCCGAGCGCTGCCTTCACAAATGTCCTTGTCGGTGTTTTGGCGCATGTCGCGGCCCCGGCTGTTGCCACGTCCGGGGGCGAGGCCGCCGGGTTGCAGGGATGTTTCGAGCTTGGCTTTAGTGGGGAGGGTCCATGTGGCGCTGGGGCCTGGCCGGCCTCCTCTGTGTCCTCCCCGCCACCCGGTGGGCATGGATGGCGTGGCCCTTGGTTTTTTTCTGCTGTCTCCTTGACGTCCGCTGAGGCCCATCGCCTTTTGTCTATTTCTCGGCCTTCTGACGATCTGGTTTGGTGAAGCACGTGTTTAGGCTTCTCATTGGAGCTACTCGTGCGTTCTGGTTGCACGTCCTCCGTGGGTACGTGGGCTGCACGTGTCTACTCCCTTTTCTTCCTCAAGGGGCCGTGACGAGCAGCCCCTCCCAGTGCTTGTGCAGGCCTGTCCCCCGCCCTCCCTGGTGTGTGGGGTTGTCTTGAACTTCGCTCCCCAGGTCAGGAAGGCGTCTTCCCGCTCCCTGTTGTCTCTCTCCACCTGTATGTCAGTAGTCTGTCTGGAGGCCGCGTTTACGAATTCACCTGCTCTGCGGGCCGTGCACGGTGGCCCGGGAGCAGTCCCCCCGTGGCCACGGCGCCCCCGGGAGCTGGGCCCTGCGCAGGGGTCGCCGCTGGCACCGCCTGGAGCCCCCTCCCGCCTCTGCCCGCCCGGGGGTCTCCCCACGGGGCTCGGGTGACGTCAGGTGGTGCGGGACCCAGAGCCCGTGCTCAGGAAGTGGCAGGCTGGCTGGCTGTCACCTCCTCTCGCTGTGCTTCCCCGGAGGGGCCCTAGAGGGGGCGGGGAGAACGTGAGGGACGGTCCCCACGGAAGTGCTTGTGTGATGGCGTAGTGTTCGCACAGCTCTGCGTGCTGGCCGTCGCCGTCCATCCTGTCCCTTTTCAAAGGGATGAAGTATCTGCTCTCCCAGTTCAGAAGGACACGCGCGCCTTTCCTCCCAAAATCCCGCCGCCGCGATGCGTGTGGTGACCGCCAGCGTGTGTGGCTTCCGCGTGCCACAGCCCGGCGGCACTCGCACCCGCTCAATCCTTGCGGCAGCCGTGGGAGGGGGCCCGGATTGCCCCACGCTGAAAGGTCAGGCGGAAGGACCCGCGTTGGAGCCCGTGCTCTGGAAGTAAACCCCAAGCGTCGGGAAAGCCCGGAGAGTGGCCCAGCGGACCGGAACCAAGGGGGTGCGGCCGTCTCTTCATTGACGATGAACGAGTGCCTCCTGCGTGGCAGGCACTGTCCCAGGGGTGGGGGGACAGGTGAATGCGAGGTGGCCGGCCGTGTGTGAACAACGTTCCAGATGGAACCCCGGAACCTACGGCCAGAGAGTTAATTCAAGGGCGGCACCGGCGTGGGGCCGCAGAGGGTACGGGTGACGTGGCTGGTGTGCGCGACAGGGCGGTTCCGGTGCCCAGAAGCCCCTTGACACAGAGGACAGGCTGAGGAGGATGCCCGTGGCTTGGGCCCTGCCCCCGCGGGGCATCTCTTCACCTGTCCTGTCCCCTCCACCCAGAAAGCCCAGAGCCCCTGGCCCCTCGGCTCCTTGCTTTAACATCAGCCCCCAGCAGGCGTCCCACACCCCCTGGCCCGCTGTTGTGAGCTCGTGGTCTGTATCTACGCGTTACTGGTTTCTCATCTGCCCTCTGCATGGGCCAGGGGTTCCAGGAAGGAAGACACCAGCCTCACACGTGTGCCGGGAGCCCCGCGGATGGTAGGCTCGGCCCGAATGCACCGGTGGATGCCGGGAGCCCTGAGGCTTGCTGCTGGAGCGTGCGGTTCGTGCAGAGCTCCGTCCGGGAGCCCGCCCTCAGCCCAGCTCCAGGGCCCCCTTCCTCACCCCTCCCCACCTCTGAGCGACGCCTGCTTTTCCTGCATTTCTTCTGCAAGGCTTCCCTTGGTAGCACTGTTTGCTCCGTACTGACTGTTTTCTAGAGCAGTTTTAGGTTCACAGCAAAATTGACAGGGCTCCCTTACACCTGCTGCTCTCGGATATGCATAGACCCCCCCCCCCCCGCCATTATCACTGTCTCCCACTGGGTGGTGCCTCTTACGCGAACCTGCACTGACACGTCATCGTCGCCCACGGTTTACGTCAGACCCACTCGCGGTGGTGCGCATTCCGTGGGTTGGACAAATGTGTAATGTCACGCAGCTCCCGCTACGGTGTCTTACAGGGTGGTTGGCGCTAACGGTTTTCTGTGCTCTATTTATCCCTCCCTCCCTTCTCAGCCCCTGGCAACCCCTGACCTTGCTGTTGCCTCCATGGTCCCGCCTTTTCCGGGACGTCGCCCAGATAGAATCGTACAGGGTGCAGCCTTTTCAGATTGGCTGCTGTCACTTAGTGAGATGCACCCGCGGACCCTCCGTGTCTTCGTGGCGTGACGGCCCGCTCCTTCTTAGCGCCGAATACCATCCCGTCGTCTGGACGCACCCGTGTGTTTGCCCATCACCTCCCGAAGGGCACCTTGGTGGCTTCCAAGGTCTGGCAGTTATGAATAAAGCTGCCGGAAACATCCGCCTGCGGGTTGTCGTGTGGGCGTGAACGTTCACCTCCTCTGGGTAGACCTCAAGGAGCACGACCGCTGGGTCGTATGGTCAGAGCGTGTTCGGTTTTGTAAGAAACCGGCAAACCTTCCTCCGCGGCGGCTGCCCCTCTCTGCTTTCCCGCCAGCAGTGAGGGAGCGTTCCTTCTGCTCCGCGTCCCCGCCAGCGATCCGTGCTGTCGGTGTTCCGGGTTGTGGCCGTTCTCACGGGTGCACGGTGACGTCGTCGTCGTTTTCATTTTCGTTTCCCTGATGACTTGTGACGTCTGTATGTCTTCTCTGGTGAGGTGTCTCTTCAGGTCTTTTGGCCATTTTAATATCTGTTGTTCATTTTGTTGAATTTAAAAAGTCCTGTGGAGGCGGGCGCCTGGGTGGCTCAGTCAGTTAAGCGTCTGACTTCAGCTCAGGTCACGATCTCACTGTTCCTGAGTTCGAGCCCCGTGTCAGGCTCTGTGCCGACGGCTCAGAGCCCGGAGCCTGCTTCGGATTCTGTGTCTCCCTCTCTCTCTGCCCCGCCCCTGCTCATGCTCTGTCTGTCTAGCACTCAAAAATAAATTAAAAAAACATTAAAAAAAAAAAAGGTCCTGTGGATATTAGCGCTTTGTCAAAGTCTCCTCAGTTGGTGGCTTGTGTTCTCACACTTGGCGGCTCTTTGGCAGTGTGCTTGTTTTTACTGTGGATGAATTTTAGTTTATCAGTTGTGTCCTTCACGGATTGTACCTTCAGTGTTGACCTAAGAAGGCTTCACCGTCTGGGCCGACCACGCTCTCTCTGATGTCATGTTCTAGGAGTTTTATAGTTCGGCCTTGCACATTTATGCCTGTGACCCATTTTGAGTTCATTTTTGTGAAGATTTGGTTTTTTGCATGTGAATCGTCAGTTGTTCGTGCACCCTCTGTAGAATAGACAGTTCTCCCAGTCTATTGTTTTTGCGCCTTTGTCCGAGTTCGATTGTTTTTGCGTGGATCTATTTCTGGGCTCTCTGTTCTGTTCCGTTGGTCTGTTTAGCTGTGCTGGTGCCCGTCCACATTGTCTTGATGATGGTGGCTTTATAGGAATTTTTGGAGTCGGGTAGTACCAGTGTTTTAACTTTCTTCTTCTTTTTTTTAAATACTTTAGTTTTGAGAGAGAGAGTGCGCGCGAGGAGGGGAGGGGCAGAGAGGGAGGGAGACACAGAATCCGAAGCAGGCTCCGGGCTCTGAGCTGTCGGCACAGATACCCACGCGGGGCTCGAACCCCCAAACTGCGAGATCATGGACCTGAGCCGAAGTCAGACACTTAACCGACTGAGCCCCGAGGCACCCTGCCGTTTCATTGATTTCTGCTCTAATTTGTATGACATCTTTGTTTTGGATTTACAATATGCTTTTCCTTTTCAGGTTTTCTAAGGTGGAAGTTCTGATTGTTCATCTCAGATCTTTTCTTATTTTCTGGCATATGCATCCGATGCTATAAATTTCCTTCTGAGCTCTGCTTTTTGGTGCATCCCACATATTTTGATAAGTTCAGATTGTCATTTAGTTTGAAGTATTTTTAACTTTCTCCTGAGACTTGTTTGATCCCTGTGTTATTTACAAGTGTGTTGTCCAATCTCCAAGTATTTAGGAATTTCAGTTATCTTTCAGTTACTGATTTCTGGTTGAATTCCACTTGTGGTCTGAGAGCAGACATTGTATGGTTTCCATTCTTTTAAATTTGTTGAGATGTATTTATGGCCCAGAATGTGGTCTGTCTTGGTGAGTGCTCCGGTGAGCCTGAGAGGAAAGTGTTTCCTGCTGCCGTTGGATGAAGCAGTCACAGATGTGCCCAATGTCCAGTTGATGGAGGGTGGCGTTGAGTTCGACTGTGTCCTTACGGATTTCCTGCCTGCTGGATCTGCCCTTTTCTGAGACAGGGCTGTTGAAGCCTCCAGCTGTAATAGTGGGTTCATAATTTCCCCTTGCCATCTATCTGTTTTTGCCACGTGTAGTTTGACACCCTGTTATCAGGCACATTTATGTTAAGGATCGTTAACGTCCTCTTGGAGGATTGACTGTGTTGTCATGATGTAATACCCTGCTTTATTCCTGCTAATTCCCTTGGTTCTAAAATGCTGTGTCTGAAATTAATAAAGCTGCTTCCACTTTTGGTTAGCATTTACATGGTACGTCTTTCTTCATTTACTTTTAACCTAAATGTGTTTCTGTATTTAAAGTCGGTTTCTTCTAGACTACCGATGGTTGGGCTGTGTCTTTTGATCCGCTCTGACAACCTCTGTCTTTCTGTTGGTGCACTTGGGCCCCCGACATTCCAAGAGATAACTGGCGTAGTTGGGCCACTGTCTACCGTCGTTGTTACTCTGTTGCCCTTGGTCTCTGTCTTGTTTTTGCCTTCCACTCTGTTTCTGCCTTTCCTGGTTTTAACTGAGCATTTGACATGGTTCCATTTTCTCTCCTTTCTTAGCATCTCAGGTCATTTCTCTTTTGCCTTTTTCGGTGGTCGCCCTGCAGCTTGCGATACATTTACAGCTAATCCCGACCCCCTTTCGGATAGCGCTGCGGGCTCCCAGGTCCAGGGGCCCCTTATGGTAACACGACCATCCTGCTCCTCCCTCCCTCCCTCCCGAGCCCCGCACATGCCGTCGTTCATTTCACATACCCCTCAGTCAGCACGACTACCCTCCTTGCTGTTACTTTGAACCAACTGCTGTTAGATCAAGTAAGGAAAAGAGAAGTACAACTTGTAACTTTTCCTTCAGTGACTTATGTTCCTTTAAGGAGATTTTCATGTTTCTTGCAAGGCAGGTCTACTGGCAACAGATCCCCTCAGTTTTTGTCTGAGAAAGATGATTTCCCAGGGTGTAGACATCTAGGCTGGTGGGCTTTATCTCTCAACCCTTTTAAATATTCACTGCACCGTCTTCCCGTCACATGGTATCTGGGGAGACACGGGAGGTCGTTCTTTGCTCCTTGGTCGGTAAGGTGTTTTTTTTCTTCTCTGGCTTCTTTTCAAGACTTTCTTGATCTCCTGCAGTCTGAATATGACAGGCCTAGTTGGAGATTTGTGGCCTGCCGCCTTTAACATGCTCTACGCTGAGGGCAAGGCTGAGCCCCTAGGCACTGCTCCCAGCAGCACAGACTGTTCTGGAAAGGCGGCCCTGGCTCTGGCCCAGCAGATGCTGCAGTGTCTCCTCTCTGATGCACAGAAGCAGGAAGGTTGTGTGGCTTTGGACGTTCTCACTGGCTCTTGTTGGATCTGGAAGTGCTCCCCCCCCCCCCCCCCCCCCCCCCCCCCCCCCCCCCCCCCCCCCCCCCCCCCCCCCCCCCCCCCCCCCCCCCCCCCCCCCCCCCCCCCCCCCCCGCCGTGTGAGAAAGGAGTGGGCGTGTGCGGCGGGAGGGCGGTGCCACAGCTGGGCCGGCCTGGGCGGGTGGGAGGCGCTGGCCGCACAGAGTCCAAGGCCGAGTGCTCCCTAGGGGCGGGGAGCGGGAGCCCCAGAGGCCCTGCTCCGGGTGGCGAGCTGGGGTGCCCGAGTCTGGCAGCTGCACTGGTGAGCAAATGCCCGCAGACACACTTGCAGTCTGGGGCCGACCAGCCCAGATTGTGGACTCGCACAACCACGAACAGATAAAATGATGTTTTAAGTAAGTCACGAGGCTTCAGGGTAGTTTGTTACTCAGAAGAGGCGACTGATAGGCCCCGGCCCAGGCTGGGCTGGGGACCTGTTCCATCCCCCGATCCAGGGGTCTGTGCGTCTGGCTGAGCCCCAGGGGGTGGACGGGGCTATTCTTGTTCATACGGGGGCAGAGTCCCCCGCATAGGGCCTGGTGTGAGGCGTGCCCTGAATCGGTACCTGTGGGCTCGACAGGTAAATTCTGTACCCCAGGGCTTGCATGACTGCTCAGGTGAGCATTCCCTCGCCGGCCCGACCGGACAGCAGGGGTTGGGGTCTGGAGAGTCAGCAGATCTCCCAGACACCGCATCCGGGCAGGCGGTTGAAAGAAGGAAGTGGGTGGATGGCCGGGTCACAGCCCGCCCGTGGCTGGGGTGCAGGGGAGGCCCATGCCTTGGCAGTCCACGGTGGGACTGGCCGTCTGTAACTTGAGACCTTCCGTCCTACCTGCCCTGGGCCTGGCCCCCTGCTGTGCCATGTGCTGCTCCCTCACCCCCGCCACCCCCACCCCCACCCCCACCCCACCCCCACAGGCTTGGGCTCTGAGGATCAGGAGGAGGGAGAACAGGGGAACTGCCAGGCGCAGAGTGCCGCGGGGTGAGTCCTCGGCTGGCGGGCGTCAGGGCGCCATGGCACTGGAGTCACCCTGCCACGGTTCCTGGCCAGGCTGCTGTCTTGTCAGGCTTTCCTTTGTTTTTAACCGTTGTTGTTCTTTTTTTCTTCTTGTGATAAAATGCACATAACGTAACGTTTAGCATCTCAGCCATTCTAAAACTTCAGTGGCGTTAAGTTTGTGGTGTGCACCCGTCGTCATCCCCGTCTGTGGCCAGAACCCATCTCCGTCTTCCCGAGCGGGGACTCTGTCCCCATAGAGCACTAACTCCTCTCCCCTCCCCAGCCCCCAGCCTACTATGGGTCTGAATTCGCTCCGGCACCTCCCCCTTTAGGCTTCGTGCGTGATGGTCCCGTGAGCACGGCTATATGGGCACCAAGTGCCTGACTTCAGCTCTTTTCGGGAGATGCCAGAGGTGGCATCTGTGTTTATGTTTTGAGGAACCTCGTGCTGTTGCGTGCAGCGGCTGCCCCGTTTTGCGTTGCCGCCGGCTGTGAACGGTTCTCCTCTGCACACCCTTGCCCACACTTGTCCCTTCCAGGTAACTGCCATCCTAGTGGGTGTGAGGCGGTCGTGGGGGTTTCTTGCCGGGCCTTGTCTACAGTGCTCCCCAGGGAGCCGCTCTTGGCCTCGTAGGTCATTTCTCAGTGGTTCTGCTGCCCCCGCCCACGAGCTGTGCTGGACACACAAGTGACCCAGAGCCCCGACTGTGACCCTGCGTGTCCCTCATTCACTTCTGTGCCGAGTGGCTGCCATATGTGGGCCCTGAGCTAGATCCTGGGTGGACAGTAGGGGTCAGGAGAGAGGTCCTTAGGAGCGGCGGTGCCATGGAGACCTCTGGGCCGGCAGAGACACCTTCAGGAAGCCTGGCCGGACTCACCTCTGAGCCTCCCCTGGTGCGTCCGCCCCTGGTGCCAGGGCTGCGGGGGCTGTGGTGGGGCTTGGCGAGCTGTTTGCGAGGGACTTCAGGGGTCCCGGGTGTTGTGAAAATCGGAAACCGTTGTCCAGGAGAGAAACAGAGCTTTTAGTGTGTGTGGGGGGGGGGGCACCCTAGGTGTTTGTGTGCTCGGGGTTTGCCCATGTGTGAACAGGGGCTTTCTATAACAGACATCCCCAAAGAGACAGGCCCAGCTCCCCCAGGTGGCTGTGGGCTTCCAGTCGGGTCCTGAACCTGTGCTCCTTAAGTGCACATGTGACCTCAGATCCTGAACCCCTGCTCCCTGAGTACCCGCGTGACCTCTGGGGCTGAATTCGTGCTCCCCAAGTGCACGTGTGACCTCAGGTCCTGAACCCGTGCTCTCCGAGTGTACGTACGACCTCTGGGGAGCTGCTTCAGGAGCCACAGGGGTGTTGCTTTGGATGTCTGAGAGGCCGACAGGGCCCCATCTCTGATGACGGAGTAGACTTGGCAAAGGCTGGAGCTCTGGAGGAATTCAGACGCGCTCCATCATCCACTGGTGCCACCGGTCCGTGCTGGTCTGTGCTGAGAGCACATGCCCCTTGACCACCACCAGCACTGCCCAGGGCCCAGGGCGTCTCCTGTGCCGGGGGCGGCGTTTGGCCAGGAGGGCCTGGATCCTGGTTCCTGCTCAAGCAGATCCCAAGACTGTCGTGACCATAGAGGGGCAGTGAGAATACCTGCCCACGGGGCTCACGGGACCTTGGGGTGAGTGTGGCTGTATGTATACGGTGGTGTGTGTGCACCTGTGTGTATATGCAGGTATGTGCAGTTGTGTGTATATGTTGCTGTGTGTGCACGTGGGCTGGTATGTGTGCCCAGAGGCATACGTATAGGTATGTGTGATCGCACGTACATGTTGGTACGTATGCATGTGTAGGTATGTGTGCTCATAGGTGCCTACGTAGGTATGTGTAATCGTGTGTAGGTATGTGCATGAGTGTAGGTATGTGCACATGTGTAGGTGTGTGCAGGAGTGTAGTTATGTACGCATGTGTTTGTATGCATGTGTAGGCGTGTACGTGTGTGCAGGTGTGTACACGTGTGTAGGTGTGTGCGTTAGTGTAGGTGTGTGCGTGCATGTGGGTATGTGCGTGCGTGTAGGTGTGTATATGTGTGTAGGTATGTGGACGTGTGTAGATATGTACACACGTGTAGGTGTGTGCGCGAGTGTAGTTACGTACGCTTGTGTATGTATGTGTGTGTCGGTGTGTGCACACATAGGTATGTGTGTGGGTGTGTGCGTGTGCTCACGTGTAGGTGTATGTGCGTTTGTAGGTGTGTGCGCACAAGTAGGTGTGTGTGTGTAGGTGTGTGTGCACGTTTAGGTGTGTGTGCACTCGTAGGTGTGTGCGCGTGTGGGTATTTGCGTGTGTAGGCGTGTGCGCACGTGTAGGTGTGTGCACATGTAGGTACGTGTGCTTGCACATACGGAGGTGTGTGTGGTAGCGTGTAGCGTATGTTGGCACATACACGTGTGTGGGCACACGGGTGTGTTACATACGCGTGCAGGCCTGCGGGATGCGCACGTGAACGTGAGCCTCTGGGATGGCATCAGGGAGGTGCCAGCCTGCAGGCGCTGCGTAAGCGGTGGCTGTGTTTATCGCGTGAATTGCAGTGTGAGTTTCCTGTTCGGAAACCACCTCAGCCACAGAAGAACGACCCCCGAGCGGTCGGGTGGGGCCGTGGGCCAGTGGCCCGGCGCTGTGGGCCGTGTGGGGAGCAGCAAGGGAGAGGAACGGGGTGGGTGGGTGCCGCTTCTGGCCGCGGGCCGCCGCAGGGTGCGCCGCCTGCTGCTCCGGCGACAGGGGGCCGGGTCTCCTGCCCCACCTCTGCCTTGCTGGGAAAAGCTTTGGGCGGCTCCGGGGACCCCCACCTCTCCAGCCGGAGGGGCGGAACCCAGGGGACCGGATGTGCCCAGCAGGAAGCTGGAAGGGTCCCAACTGCCCCGACCCCAAGGGGCTTGGGTGCTGCTCTGGAGCGTCTGTGATTTGTGGGGTGCAGGGGTCAGTGGCGCCCGGGGGTGGCCTGCCCGCCCTGTCCACAGGCCGCAGCAGAAGTGTCCTTGGGAGCTGCCGGCACCCTTCCCTCGGGCCGTTCTGAGGGCCAAGTGAGGTCACACTTGTGTGAGACTCCGCAGACGAGACTGGCACATTCGCACCAAAACCCTGTCCAGGGAGGCTTTGGGGTTTGCCATGCGGGACTGCAGAGGGTCTCCTCTCGGCCCTCGGGCCCAGCAGGCACACCCCTGGTTTCTACTCAGTGGTCAGCCTCAGGGCTCTGCTCACATTTGCCCCCCATTCCTTAGGCTTCCCAGAACCTTCTAGATTTGGGGCCCCATCGCTTAGGTCACCATGGGTCTCCAGGGCGTGGCCCCACAGTCCAGGTACCATCCATATTTTATCTCACCTGTCCCTGTGGACCCGGAACATCGGCGTGGTGCCACCACCGACCACGCAGCAGACTCCCATAGTCGAGGCCACGAGTCCAAGGTCACGGTTCTGGAGGCTGGCTTCCTCCTGAGGCCGCGAGGGAGAGTGTCCCGCGTGCTGTCCTAGCTGCTGGCGTTTGCTGACGGCTCGGCGGTTGCTCGGCCTGTAGAGGCCTCCGTCCATCGCTGCCCGAATCTTCAACGAGACGTGCTCCCCTGTGCCTGTGTGCACACCGCCGTGTTGTAGAGAGATGCCAGTCCGTGGAGCAGGCCCAGCCTAGTGACCTTGGTTCAACATGCTCACATCTGCAAAGACCCTGATGCCAAATAGGGTCACATCCCCAGGTACTGGAGGTTAGAATATGCCAGCGTGAGTCTGGGGAGGACACGTTCAGTCCTTTACAGTAGGCGCTAGGATCTCGTTTGTAAGCGAGGAACTGAGGTGCAAAGCGAGGGTCCCTCCAGAGGCCCCGCAGCCCCAAGGAGGGCCACTGGGGGGACCCCAGATGCTCTCTCTGCACCTCCCCCCCGACCATGGCTTCCAGGCCCTCCTGCATCTTGGTGGTCGGGGCCTGTGGTAAGTCTGCCCTCAGGTTCCCTGTGATCTGACTGAAGGTCACGCTGGCTGGGCTGCCCGAGAGGACGTCTGCCTCTCAACCTCATGGGTCTTGTCTCTGTGCAGAGTCTCCCAGGACCCCCTGAAGCTCCTCGAAGGCACAGGCCCAGCCCCACGGCTCTGCCGCTGAGAATGTGGGGCCGAGGGGCCGTCACAGTGCCCCTGACTGCTCTGATCTCTCTCTGTAACTTCCCCTCTGGAGGCCGCCCCCCGACCTAGCCGTCGGCCCCTGGCCTCCCTCCTGGTCTGCGCGTGCGCCCCTGAATGTGGTCTTAGCTCTTGAGTCCAAAAGAAAAGGGCGTTCTGCAGGGAGTACGGCGAGAAAAATTCCTGGAATCGTCTTTACAGAACACGAACGTCAATGTGTTTTCTGGATGTTCTCTTCAGCGTCTTCTGCCTCCTTTCCACGCTTCCCTGAACTTCCTGGTTTTGGCTGAGGTCAGATAGCAGAAGTACTGAAATATTTCTCCTTAAGTGTCTCATGGTACTTCTGGGCTGGCCCAAAACAGGAAGTTCTGTGGGACGTGTCTCCAGAAGTCTCTGTGTCCACCAAGGACTCCGTGCACATGACCTGGGGTCCCACAGGAGCACTCAGACTCTCCACCAGGGAGGGACCCGTTCCTCCTGGCTCGGGAGGACACCATTAGCTTACTGGGGAGAAGACACGTTTTGGGGGAAACTAGGAACCTGTGTTCGTGTCCTCGGGCTTCTGAGCAGACACTTCTCCCAGCCCTGGACGCCTCTCTCTGGTAGAGGCTGTCCTGTCCTGTGTCCTCACCCGGCCGTGCCTCCGTGCGTGTCTGTGTCATGTCCCCTCCTCACACGGGCACAGTCATGTGGGTTCGGGGCCACCCCAGTGACCTCACTTTAACTCGATCCCCTCTGTAAAGGCCTCATCTCTACAGTCGTATTCGGCATGGATCTTAGGGGGACAAAATTCAGCCCATAAAACCATCTTTGTTGTTTTCTAAGTCAACGCGAGGTGGAAGGTGAGCTTGCTCTGGGGGCCACGGGAGGCGGCCGTCCGGGCCCCTCTGACAGCCTCCAGGGGCCTCGCCCTAGCCACCGCGGCACGGCCCAGGACGCAGGGCTCGGAAGGCGCTGGCGCTCCCCAGGCCAGACACCGTGTCCCCGGGGCCCCCAGCTGGCTGTCTGAAACTCCTTCTCCAGAAACAACCTGACCCGGGTGTCCAGGGATTCTCAGAGGAGGGACGTGCAGGTGGGGGTGGGTTAGCCTCAGGATTGCCCCCGCCTCGTCCGTCAGTCCTGGCACACACGCTCCCTTTTGCCTCCCAACCCAGACAAGAGCCGAAGCGCTGGCCACGGGAGCCTGAGTGCCCAGAGTGCCCCTCAGTGGGGTGGGGGTGGTGAGGGCCGAGGCCAGAAGGGCCGGAGGGGATGTGGAAGGGCTTCTGTGGGGATGCAGTCCCTCCAGCAGCCTGGGGGGAGGGGCGGCGCCCAGACTGGCTTCCCCACCTGCCCAGCTGCTCCCACAGGGCAGGGTGGCGCTCGGGGCCTCGGCCAGAGCGGAGAGGGGCAGGTGGTGCGGGCGTCACAGCCCTCAGCTGCCTCTGGTGGAGGAAGTTGGTCTCCGGAGCCCCGTAGGGGATTTTGAGGGGGATTTCCAGCCAGGGGCCAGTTTTTATTGAAAGTGCTTAATGGGCCTGAAAGGTCTGTCCTTTATCAAATGAGTCACCTTGGAGGGGAGACAGCGGCCACAGCATCTTGGGGTCCCGAGCTGTGCCCTGGCTCGGTGGCCGAGCGGGTCCAGGCCAGGCTCTGGAGGGAGGGCCAAGGCAGGCCTCCTTAGCCCGGCCCTCCATCCGTCCCGGCGGGCGGGCGCCGGGTCCGCGGTGGTTACTTCTGTGTGTCACCTGCATTTCTGTGCGTCTGTGAGGGTGTTTCCTGGCGAGCCTGGCATTTGATTCGGTGAGCTCTTGCCCGCTTCCCCCCGCACCCCCGCAAAGCCCGACACCAGGAAACCCAGGCCGACACCAGGACCGTGTGGAGCCTGTGGGACACCCCCCTGCTGGCCAAGTCCCCAGACATCAGATCTCAGCTGCCGTCCTGACGAGGGGCTTGGCCCGCGCTCCACTCCCCCGGGAGGCTCCCGGGGCCACGCTAGCTAGCTGTGAGGGCAGGCGGTGGGGGGCGCCGCCTCCCGCTGAGCTGGGCACCCGCCCCTGGGCGGTGCGGATGCTGCCCACCGTCCCAGCGGACACAGAGGTGGTCCCGCCCGACATGGTTGTCCCCGGCCCCCGCTCACGACGGCGGCGTGGGGAAGGAGAGGGAGGACCGTCCAGAGGGCCGCCTCCGAGAGCTGAGCCGGCCACGCGCCTCATACCCGGCTACGTCCCTGCCGTGGACGTGTCATAGCCAACTTGCCAAAACCGGAGGACGGAAAAACCGGCGTGTCCCCTGCCAGCCTGGAGCAGGCGCAGCCGTGCTTGTGTTTGCGGTGTCTCCGCACACACGCGGCCGGCTCACAGACCTGGTAATCGTGCGCAGTTTAGCACGTTGTAAAAACCCGAGCGTTACTGCCATTCCGTCCTCCCTTCTCTGCCTCCCTGCCTCCCTCCCTGCTTCCCTCCCTACCTCCCTCCCTACCTCCCACCTTCCCAGCCTCCCTCCCTCCCTCCTTTCCTGCCTCCCCGCCTTCCCGCCTTCCCGCCTTCCCATGGTCCTTCCTGCTGGCCCTGGGCATTTCCTCAAGGGGCATTTGCATAAGACTCCTTCCCCACCGCCTTGTCCTAACTGACCTTGGGGATTATTTGCAACTTTTCCTGATTAAAATGAAGTTGGGAAGGATGTTTTGGTCTCTGAGACTTTTTGCTCAGGGCACTTTCTCAGAAGTGGGGTCAGAGAATCGGGGTGTCGGGTTGGGGATGGTTTCCAGCCCCGTGAGCTCTTTTTTCTTGGATGCTTCTGGGCCCCTGCCGTCCTGAGGGCCTGACTCCAGGGCCCTTCCGCTGTGGGGCAGGGGGTGGAGTGGGGGGGTGCAGGAGGGTCCCCAGGGCCTTCCCTGTGGGCTTTTGTGGTGAGATGCCCTTCTCCTGGGAAGCCCCACTGCCAGGCCACTGTGGCCGTGGCCGTGTCTCATTCCCTCTGTGCTCCCTCGGCCCTGGTGAGAGGTACCACGGGGGGCTCTGCTGCCTCTTAGTGGAGGGCTCCCCACTCTTCGTAATAGTCTGAAGGGAGCCGGGCTCTGAACACACTAACTCCACCTTCTCTGGATGGCTGGGTGGCCGGCCAGGTCTCGGAGCCCGGGGCAGGGGGTGCTGGGTCAGGCCTGGGGCTGAGCTGCGCTCCACTTTAGCGGCCCACTCGAGTGCCGCCACCACATCTGTCCAGCTCGTCTTCCCGCTGACCTGAGGCAGGTGGGAGCCCGCACAGCCCCCCGGACGCTCAGCGCTGGGGCTCCCCGGGCCCCTCTGCACACGTAGGTGGCTGGCCCTCAGTGTCCCTTCTCCCCTGAGTTCATCCTCCTGGAAACCAGCAAACCCAGGTGCCCACCAACGGCAGGAAGAGTCAGCTCCTCCCACCCGACCTGTGTGCCCCTCTCTCTCCCACGCGCCCCTGCCCTGCACACACCCAGACCCCTCTGCTCGCCCTTTCTGGCAGGGACGGGCCGCACGCGTTCCTTCCTCCTCACATTGTGGCCTGCTGAGGGGCCAGACAAAGGTCCTCTGGCCAGATCTCAGCCAGGCTCCATGCTGGGCTCAGCCTGGGGCTTCCGGGTCTGCCCCTGCTGAGTCCCTCACCCCCGGTAGCCAAGCTGACCGTGTCCCCTGTGCCCCTGCTCGGGGGTCTCTTCGGTGTCTCCAGCACCTCCGCCCCCAACCCAGGCCCTGCACAAGTGCACCCCATTTGCTCTCAGCAGGAGTCTGCCGTGGGGGCGATCACCCTGCACTCATCTGGGCCCCCCCCCCATCCACTGCCTCCCCAAGGTGGAGGAGGAGCCCCACGGCGAGGTCCCAGCAGTTCCTTACCGGTGACCTTCACGCCAAGCCTCCCATCTGTCCCCGGGGCGTTGATCTCGGACCACACGCTGTCCTTGTCTGCAGGGAAGCAAGGACCTTCCCTGCAGCCTGAACGTGTGCCCAGAAACCCTCCCACGTTCAACCCACTGGGAGTCGGACTCATAAAGGGGGCTCTCTGGGGGCCACGCTCCCTCCTTGACCTGCGACCTGCAGCACATCCCCCAGTATGGGGTTCCAGAATCTGGCATTCTAGCCTGAAGTCACCACCACGGAGGGGACGCTTGCTGTCCAGACAGAACGCTCTGAACCCCAGCCCGTCCCTTCCTGGTGCTGGAGCCTCTGACCCTACTTGGCCCGGCTTTGCTGGGGGGGCCGCCAGGCTCCAGTTTCTTTGCGCCCCACAGTGATGTGAGGAGCACCCAGAGGGAAGCCTCTGTGAGGGGCAGGTGCAGGTCTGAGGGGTTTCAGACCCAGGGCCACACCAGGGCCACCTTTGCGATATGATCGAGGAAGGACAGGCACGACTCACTGGGAGGCACCTTGGGGCTGCCCCTCCCAGGAACCCTGCTCCCCCCCCCGCCGCTCCTGGCTGGGCCGCCTGGCTCGGCGGGGCCTCCAAACTTGTGGACAATGGGACAGACCTACCCGTCCCCGGGTCTGCCTCTTGTAGCAACCCCCCTGCCCCCACCCCACATCCCACACCCCCCACCCCCCACCCCGGTGGCGGCTGTGTGTTCCCGCCAGGTCGTCCTGGAGCCGTGCCCCCCACCGGTCTGGCCCCACGGACTCCCACGGGTCCGGGTCTGGGACAGGCTGTGAGGGATGGGGCACAGGCCACAGGGGGACCGGGAGGCTGCCCTGGAGAGAAGTAGAAACAAGCCCCGCGAACGCCCCGGAACCGGGGTGGCTGACTGCGTGTCCCGGGCCAGGGCCGGCCCCTCTCAGACCCGAAAGTCCGAGGCCACGGTCTCAGGAAACGTTCAGGAAGTGCTCGGGGCTGGTGGGCGGCAGGGCCTGAATTTCAGGATGACTGAGCCGGCAGCACTCGGAGCGGAAGTCCACCCCCCCCCCAGCCCCAGCAGTTCCCCTTTCACCTGACCCCCCCCCCCAGAGGCGCCTTCATGTGGTCACACAGCAGGGGTGACGGGCCCGGGTTTCTGGACCCTGAGTGCTAGGAGCTGTGGTTCAGAACACTGAAAGCTTTCTCTGTTTTGTTCTGAAGACGGTCTCTTGAACCGATACTTACTGCCGCCTTAAAATTGTGGTAAACTGCGCAAAAAGTAAAATTGATCATTTTGACCACCTTACGTGCACCGATCGGTGGCAGTCAGTCCTCTCACACTGTGCGACACACTGGCCCCCGCCCTCCCTCCCCTCTGCCCTCCCTCCCCCGCGCCCTCCGTCCACCTTGTCCCTAGGGCCGGACGCCCGCGGGGACCTCATGCGTGTGCAGTGCACGGCCTTTGGCCTTTGGTGACCGGCTCGTGTCACTCGCTGTTGCGGCAGGTGTCAGGACTTCTTCCTTTTTAAGGCTGATATGTCATCACGTGGACGGCCACGGGCTGCCCCTGCCTCCTAGCTGCCATGACGCCACTGAGCACGCGGGTGCACAGCCATCTGGGAGATCCTGCTTTCGCTTCTTTTGGATAAATACCCGGCGGTGGGCATTTTCGACCCAGTAGTGGAATTTCTGGGTGACGCGGCAGTTCTGTTTTCAACGTTTTGAGGAACCGCCGTCCTGTCCCCCCAGCGGCTGCACCAGCTTGCGTTCCCACCGGCCACGTCCAGGCTTCCGAGGTCTCCACGTCCTCGCCAACCCCTGTAGTGTTGTGGGTTTGTGGGCGTGGGCGGTGAGAACCGTGAAGCACACAGAGGACCGGGGGAGCACCCCCCCCGCCCGCCCCCGGGGGCCCCGTGAGCATCTTCCCTCGGCCTGTCTCCCTGTTGACCTACACGTTGTTTTTGATGTTGTTTTGAAAGCCGCAGACATTTGAGGCTAACTACCGGCAGACTCCTCCTGGGATGAGGAGAACGTCCTCACGGTCTCCCTGCCCTGTAGTTCCCATGGGGCTGTCTCTGCTGCCCCCCCAAATGCCTCCCCGCTCCATGCTGGCTCCCACCAGCCTCTCTCAGCCTAGACTCAGTTCCTGATGACATTTCACTTTGCTGTGGACAGTGGCCCGCACTCTGGGTCGAACTGCCCCTCTGGGGTCTCTGACTTGCCTGCCGTCCCCTCCCCGGCTTCCTGTCACCTGGAGGGTGGGTCTAGAGCGGCCCTTCTTAGCTCTGACTCTGCCCTCAGGAGGTACTTGCGGCACCCAGAGATGGCTTGCGGCCTCACGTTGGAGCAGGGCACTGCCCAGCACTTCGGGGCACAAGGCACCCGCGGCACTGCGGACAAGAACCCTGGTGTAGAGGCTCGCTGAGCTCCGGGCCGCACGTCTCTGGCCGGGCCCTGTGGCTGCTGCAGGTGCTTGCTCACCAGCAGGCCGCCGTCTGGTGTCCGGCCCCCGACTTTGGCCTCCTGGCCAAGAGGGCCGTGACCACCCCTTGGCAACTGCTCAGTCCCACGGGGCGCCCGCCACAGCCCCGATAGATGCCCTGGTCACCAGAGACCCTTCCTGGAGGCCTCCACCGCCACCGCAGTCCCAGGAGAAGTCGGCGATCACGTCGGGGGCTGCAGAGGACAACGTCCTAATTCCACGGTGTTCCTGGGTAAGGAAAAGCCTGCCTTCATTTCCCCTTCTGCCCGGCCTCTTTTGCTTTTTCCTTTCTGGTTTAGTTTCAGTTTTAGATTTAATAAAATATGTCTCTGGACCCAAGGATTCTTGTTCATTCCGGGTGTCACGGGGACACCGCAACCATCCTTGTGCTGGAAGTTCAGACTGTCCCCGGCCGTCCCACTCATCAAGCGCCCTTTCCTCCGGGCCTCACCCGGGGCCCCGTTGCAGACGCGGGGTCAGCCACTTCCCCGCTTCCTTTCCGGAGGGGCTGAGATTTCCAAACCAGGAGCCAGGCCACATCAGACGCGACCAGCGTGTGCTTTCTAGGTTATTCGTGGGACCAGCCGGGGACAGACGCAGAATGCAGAGCGGACACGTAGGAAACTCTGAAAGCACAGTTGACGTTTCCATTTTAAGTGCGGCGTCGTGAGGGCTGTTAACCTCGGCTCTTGTCACCTTTTTCTTATTTTGAAACTCTCGGTTTCTAAGAACTTCGCTGTATTACTCAGTCTCTGGGTCTCCGGGAGTGCCTGGTTTCACAACCGCAGCCCCGAGGGCCTGGGCGCCGCTGAGGGCTCAGGTTTCCTGGGGCTCCGGGCCTCGGCCTCGCTGGGCACCAGCCCTGCCCGGGAGGAGGGACCAGAAACCCACGCGCACACTCGTCCCGCCGCAAATTCACTTGTCTGAACGGGCACGTCACCGGTTTAGAGACTATTTGAAATCGAACACTGTTTCTTCAAAATACCAAAAGTAATACTTGTCACGTGGACTTTCTTCTTCCAAATCTTGAAAATATACTCGACCCGTGTCAGTGTCTTCGGAGGCCCCACCTCACCCCGCCCTGGGGTGGGGACTCCGCCTCGTGTCCATGGCCCAGCACATGCCGCCTGCCCGTCACCTCCTCCCCGCCCTCGCGGGATGCTCCGACGGGACAGTGGGGCGGCGTGGCACTGTGTCTCCGCCGGCTCCCAGACCGGTGGCCTCCCCCGGATGCCTGCGGCCTGGCCCCAGCCCACCTGAGTGTTCGCTGGCTGCCTTGGGTCCAGACGGGGCCCTGGACTCCCTCCTGCCCTGCCCTGCTGCCTGCCTCGGGCTGGGGTTTCACAGCAGTGCGTGTCCACCATCTCCCGGCTACCCACCCCCCCTCCCACCCCAGCACCGTCCGCCTGCGCCTGGGGCATCCCGCCCCCTTGTTCTGTGTCAGCAGGAGCACGTGGGTGGCTCCGGCTTTCTTCTCCCCAGCTGCCCGCTTCCTCGGGGGGGGGGGGGGGGAAGGGGGGCGTTTCCTGCTGGGTAGGCCTGGGGCAAGCTGTCCACCTCTCTGGGCCTCAACTTCCTCACCTGCAAAATGTGGAAACTGAAGGCGCTCCTTCCTCGGGCACTTGGCGGTTGGGGCAGGCTAGGGCAGCGCTCCCGGCAAGGGGCGTGGCGGGCGCCAGGCCTGTGAGGACACGGCTATGTTGTCAGCCCGTAGACTCCATAGAACGAGGCAGGTGTCCGCTCCACTGCCCAGAGAGCCTGCCACCTTCATGCCAAGGGCGTAGCTGCCGGGCAGAGGCAGATGGGACGACAGGGGAGGAGAGCCGTCCTAGGGGCCAGGGCACAGGAGGGTGGTGGGGATCTTGAACGGGGGTCTGGGGTTGACCCCTGGCCGGTGTCTCTGGAGAACTACCCAGGAGCCAGAGCAGGGAGCGTCACCCGGCGGCCGTGGCTGGAGGCCGAGCTGAGGGCTGGGAAGAGAGGGCCAGTTGTGGCCGGCGGGCCGCGAATGCCAGCTGGCAGAAATTAGGGGCTTTGGGCGTGCCGGTTCTCGGGGTGGTGGGAGTTTGGCTCTCACCAAGGTGTACCTGAGATAGCTCGGGCTGGGACGCTGACTTGGAGGGTGTCTCCTGGGAGGGGATCAGGGTGAGAGCTGTCGCTGTCGGTGGGGCGGGGGGGGGGGGGGGGGGGGTTACAGACCCTGGAGGCACGGGGGCCGGTGGTCAGGGAGGACCCTGTGTCCCAGACCCAAAAGAAGACGATGCCGAGGTTGGGGTGGCCACTCCCTGAGTGGACTCCGGTCAGTGGGGTCACTTGGGGAGAAACCAGTGTATTCTGTGTGGGCCCTACGTACCTGAGGAGCCCTGATCACAGGCGCAGGGACCAGAGTGGGAGGGGTGTCAGTCTGCCCCAGGACGATGAAGGAGCTGGGGAGGCCCCACCTGGAAGGAGGAGGCACCCGGGAGGTCAGGCACCATCCAGAGGGCAGACGGGGCCAGTGAGCAGCTCAGGGGACACACTGGGGGACAGTGACCAGCCAGTGGGGCAGCCTGTGGGGTGGGGACAAGGGCCCCTCTGCCCCCGGCCCTTGAAGGGTGGCAGTGAGGCGCGTCTGCCCCGCCCCCACTCACTTGGCACCTCCCTCCCCCGCCCGCAGGTGGTGGTTGGCTGGTGACCTTGAGCTCCAGACCCCCATGGGCACCACGCCCTGCTCTGCACCTGCCTGCCTCCCTGGCCGGTCCTCTTGCCTTCTGAGTTGGGGTCACTTTCTAGATGGCAACCCAGCTGTCAGGGCCCCAACACCCTTGTTTTGTCCCCTGCCAGTGCTGGCCACAGCAAGTCTGCTCTCCCCTGGCCCCGTGGGCCTTGCCCACGTCCCTGGATGTCGCTGCACGACAGAGGGCTGGGTAGCACACAGGCAGGAGGCGAGCACTGTCCCTGCAAGAGAGGCCCCTGGTGGTGCGGGGTTCGGGGGCAGGGGACACCCCACCCCCTGCTCCGGGAGCAGCTGGAGCCCCTGCGGGCCTCCTCAGTCAAGGCCTGGCCCAAGGCCAACTTTTCCTCGTTGACTGTGGTCTGGGAATTTCCTGGTCAGGCTCCTTGCCACAGAGTCGGCTCCCGGGGAAATCCCGTGTGAAAGTGGAATCACCCAGGTCAGCGGGTGGGGCGGTGGAGAGAGTGCTGGCTAAACCAGGGCCCTAAGGGGAGACCTGCCCTCTGGGCGACTAAGGGCAGCACCTCCTCACACTCAGGGTGGAGTGAGGTCACGCCTGGAGATGAGCCCAGCCGGTCTGCTGTGTCCATGCGCCTCTGCCCCAGGGCCTTTGCACAGGCCGTTCCCGTACCTGCTCACTAAGGGCCTTTGCAGGGAGGGACCTGGCACCGTGTGGATACGCATCACGGGCTCATTGGATGAAAGCGCACAGCAGCACGGAGTTCTTGGACGTGAAGAGAGCGTAGATCAAAGGAAAGGGTGCTGGGGCCACAGGAGAGGGATGCGGGCAGTCGAGGGTCTAGGAGGGCTGGAGTCAGGGGCTGGGACGAGGCGGCCTTACAAGGCTCCAGGAGGTGAGGGCTAGAGGCACGGCCGTGAGGCCAGGCGTGTGAGGGAAGAGGGGCCAAGCGTGTCTGAGTCCTCCAGGTAACTGTCCCCCCAGCAGGGTCCTTGGGGACCCACCACACTGGCTGGGGCCCAAGACACCCATCACCTTCTTCTGACCCCAAGCATACCTGCTTCCAGTCCCCTTTCTATGGCAGCCTCTGGTTCCTGGAAGGTGCCTGCAGATTTCTGATATGCAAACCCTGTTACCCCAAGAAAGATCTAGAAGGCACGAGTCAGACTGGTCGGGACAGCGCTTCGTGCTGGGGTTAGCACCCCCCGGTCGGGGGCGGGGTGACGGGTCCTGGCCTGGCTGGGGCACCCCTCGCCTCTTCTCGGGCAGCCCGTCGGCGAGGGCGCCCTCTCCCCGGAGGGTGATGGCCACCGGGGCCGCGTTAGGGGATGTGATAGGCACAGTATGCCTGCGAGACAGGCTTTCAGGAGAGAGAAATCCCCTTTCCCACTTGGGCTAAAATAAGCCTCATGAAAATGTCGGGAGGGAGCGGGACTTTGCCGGGACTTTCCTGGGAAGTGGCAGGGGGACTCGCCCTGAGTTTTCGTTTCTCCCGTGTGGGAACCTGACCCTGAGACAGGCCAGGCTGGGAGGAAGTGAGCTCTTGCAGAACCTTCTGGCTGGCACCGAGCAGGGGGTAGAGGGCCACGTCCTGCCAAGTGAAACATTCCAGAACAGATAAGGGCCGTAAACAGGTGTGGGGACGCCACACCCTGCTGGCCAGGAGCGGCACGTGCTGAGTGTGGCTTCCGGGCTGGCTTGGGGGCACGCCCCCTGAACCTAGTCCCTGGGGGACTAGGTTGGTGAGCTGGGAAGGCGGGTCGTCGCTGGCCTGAAGTGCCCTGGACCTGGCCCGGCGGCCTGCGCCTCCCCACTCCTGGCCTGGGCACGGGCTGGCTCCCCCACCGGCCCGGCCTCAGTTTCCTCAGCAGCACCCGGGCCTCTGCTTGCTGTGACAAGAACAGGTTCGGGTGCACAGTGGACCTCGGGGGCTCCATCCACACCGACCACCGTGACTCCTGCCCCCAGGCCCCCCGGGCTTTTCCCCGCCGCGGAGTGGCCTGCTGCTGTCCTACCCACCCCAGCAGCAGTGCACGTGGCGTCCTGGCACTGGGACAAGGTGGAAGGTAGATCGGCAGGCGGGTCAGGTGCTCTGGCCCCCTGGGAGAGCGGGTGTCGAGCCCCTGGCAGACGACAGCCAGCCAGTGCCGTGTGGGCCTCAGGGCTCCGGTGAGGAAGGCACCCCAAATCCCAGTGGGGAGTAGAGCACGACACCTTCCTGGGGCCAGCCAGTCTCCTCCCGGGGCAGCCTTCCCAGGGCCAGGAAAGGGGCATGTCGTTGTTGGGGCCACTTCTGTGTGACTCCCAGGAAACAACCAAATGACCGACACGGAGAAGAACGCCGATGACATTCCTTCAGACGTGCACGTGGGGCCTCGTGTGCCCCAAGCATGGCTCAGACGGGCCTGCTCGGGCTCAGGTTCCCACCTGCCGGGTCCTGCCCCTGACCACGTACGTCCGGGGACACCTCTGCACACGGCTTTTTGTTCGTTTGCACGTACCCGCGTGAGCACAGCCTTACTGAGAGAGCCGCGTGTTTATTCCCGCATCTTCCACCGGGAGCTAAGGGCAGGAGGCTGGTGGGAGTGTGCGCTCTGGGTGGTTCGGCAGGGCGCTCCTCCCAGACCGGGTCTGGTCCTCACCATGCGTCTCGCTGCCCTGGAGCAGGTGCCGAGGGTCCGGGCTGGGCGCGACATTCACGGGCTTGCCCCTCTCAGCACGAAGACCCCCCTTTCCGCAGCAGCCGTCACCCTCCTCACCTGGAGATGGAACCCCCACCTTGTCACGCCCAGCCAGGTAACAACTCTGAAGTGTGTGTTTGCATTTGGGGCTCTGACACAAAGTCAAATATCATCTACGTTTTGGGGTAGGTTTGGTTCCCAAATCAAACACACGCTGCTCCCTTTTAAAGCAAAGATTTAAGGGGCACCTGGGTGGCTCAGTCGGTTAAGCATCTGACTTCGGCTCAGGTCATGATCTTGTGGTTCGTGAGTTCGAGCTCCACCTCGGGCTCTGTGCTGACAGCTCAGAGCCTGGAGCTCCTTCAGATTCTGTGTGTGTCTCTCTGCCCCTCCCTCACTCCCGCTCTGCCTCTCTCTCCTTCCAAAATAAATAAACATCAAAAAAATATTTAAAGAAAATAAAGTGGCAGTTTAAGGACTGGCGTCTGTGTTAACAGCAGTGGGAAGGCGTGTGACAGAGCCGCACGCGTCTGTACGTGGGATCTGATCACGGACACCCCGGATCCTGCCTTACACATACATCTTCTTACACAAGTGAAATACACAGTACGTGTCATTTGATGAGTGGAGGGTTTTCTTATATTTCTTATTTTTTTATGTTTCGCGTAAATGTCCCTTTTTATGTCAGTATAAATGTTAAATCTGTAATAAGACGCAGATACAAAATTCACTTTTTTAAAAAAATTTCTTAACTAAACTCACCTTTTCGTGGTGTGCCATTTATAAATGGCAAAGTGGCACAGTGGTCTGTGAGCTGGTAAAGCTGGGGGATGGGGTCCAGACTCCTGGGCCCCGGGGACTGCCGATGGAGCCTGGGGGGTGGGGGGGGGCGGGGCACGTGCCATCCTGGGGTGGCAGAATGACAGAGAATGATGCTCGCCCCACACTGGGAAGCAGAGGGTTCCAGCTGAGGCCAGGCACTTTCCAGGGGGTCTGTGTCCTCACGGGGGTCCAGGGCTGAGAGAGGATGGGCGGTGGGAAGGGCTTTCCTGCTCCTGCTCCTGCTCCTGCTCCTCCTCCAGGGACAGAAAGGGAAGGGACATGCCCTGGCGGGACTGGGGGGCTGGTGAGCCATCCTTGCTGGCGGGACTCCCCTCCTCGCCCCCCCCTCCCCCACCACACCGAACGTCTTAAAACCAACCCATCCTGGGGTCTGGGAAGCTGCTCCTGGGGACGGTGGGTGGCAGGGTGAGGAGTGGGGAGGGCTGGGAGTTTGGTTGCTGATTGTCCCTTAGGCGGGGCAGCTGAGATGTCAGCTAGCACCCCCAAGCCTGTCCCCTCTGAGCCATGGCCACAGCTGCCAGCTGGCACCTTCCCACCCGTCCCACCCCCGGGCCCCTGGGCCTGCGCTGCTCCTCGACCCGAGATGCCCCACCTGCTCTGTCCAGGCTTGTGCTGCTGGGTGAGGGGGAGTCCCCAGTGCTGATTCCCTGTACTCTCTCCCAGGAGTGCTGTCCCCACTGGTACACGTGTGAAGTCTTCCCGTACCTTGCTTTGTGATCCATCCTATTCTAATTGAAACCTCTTTAAAGGTTAAAGGCTGGGGGGCACTCACAGACTGCAGTTGCTGGCCACAAACCAGCAACTGAGTTCTTCTGTACTTTCCAAACTCCCCACAAAGTGCCTTAGACGAAGTTATAGTCAGAAAGCAGGGCATCTGTGTTAACAGCACTGGGAAGGTGGCTATACGCGGGATCTGATCTCACAGCCACGACACATCTCCGGGCACACGCCCTGGGTCCTGCTTCCGTCCCTCCCTGAAGCCGTCCCGCCAGGCCAGGAACACACGGTGCCGTCCCCACTGTCCCCAGGCGTGAGGGGGCACGTGGAGTGTCCTGAGGGCTGATGAGGTCTGGACCTTCGTTGGGGTCTCCTGCAAACATGAAAACGATCCAAATAAGAAAGCTGATGCTGGTGGACTTGGAGGGGCCGGAGTGGTGGGACTTGGTTCATCTCTTCAGTTATTAGAGGGGCAGAAAGAAGAGTCTAGAATGAGTCTGGGTGCGGACAGAAGAGGAACCAGAACGATCCTGCCCAATCCCCACCCCACATGTCCATCTGGTTCCAGGAAGGGGAAAGGCAGGTGGCCGCTGCAGTGTGTTGGGCAGTCACCCTCCTGACCTGTGGGTCACATTTATGTTCTCGTGAACGTGTAACTGTATGTGTTCGGGCAGATGGATCCACGGCCGGGTCACATTTACGCTCTCGTGCACGTGGACTTGTGTGCGCGTGGGCGGGTGGATCCGTGGCTGGGTCAGGAAGAGCTGTTGCATTTTGCAGAAACTCCTCTCCAGGAAGGAGACACGGGGCCCAGGGGAGCAGATGTAACCCAGGTGGCACGTGCTGGGGCGGCGGGTGCTGGGGCAAGCCTGGGTGTGCAGCCTCCCAGGTTCCTTGCCGTGGGCCAGGGGTGCCTGCAGCCCCTGTCAGCCCACACCCTGCCACAAAGGCCAAGTGCAGACCAGCGCCCCCGCCCCTGCACCTGCATAGAGTCCGGCTTCTCCCCTGGAAAATTCCCGGACGTGGGTACCAGCCAGGATGCCCAGGAATCCTGGGGAAGGTGCCCTGCTCACTGAGGTGGCCAAGGTCAAGAGCAGGGCAGACGCCTTCCTTCCCCCACCAGGTAGCACACACTGGAGCATTTGGGGGCTGGAGAACGCTCACGTCTTTCTTCGCTGTGCCCGAAGTTTGCAGTGAGTGGAACGTTTTCTTCTCGAGTGCCGGCTGTGGAGAGTCCCCCGCCACTCGGAGAAAGTAAACATAGGTGGGGCTTGCCAGGAGGAAACGGTCTGCGTGGTGGCCTGGCTGGTGAATGTCTGGCAGGGACTTCCCGCAGCTCCCGTGGCCTCTGGCCAAGACCCACAACTTTCTCCAGGCAAGTTTCCAGAGACCTGAATTCGGGGCCACTTTTCTGCAAAAGGTTCTGAAAGCAGATAGAAGTGATGGTTCACGGGACCGTGAGCGTGCTGAATGCCGCTGCGCTGTGCATTTGAAAATACGTAGAAAGGCAAGTTACGTTACTGCGTAGTTTGGCACGACAGAAGTCAGCAAATGGGACAAACTCACAGCCAGCGCTCAGCTGCGTCCGTAGGCAGACGTCCAGCGCGGTGCAGAGGCCCGGCACGGGTCCCGGGAGCGGCACGGGGCAGAGACCAGGCCCTTTACTGACCAAGTTACCTGCTGGCTTGTCGTCCCTTCTACCAATGTCCTGCCCGCCGCAGGGCTGCTCAGAAGCCCGTGCACACGAGGCACCTGGGGGCCTCTGAAACACAGGCGCGGGCTCTGCAAGTCCCGGGCCGCTCTCCGAGGTCCACACCGCGAGCGGCTCACGGGGCTCGCGCTCCATGCCACCCGCTCCTCCGACAGGACTCGCTGACCCCACCCCCGGCCCGGGGGCCAGCAGGTCCTCCTCTCCCGTCTCAGGTCGTCCAGCGTCTGTTGTCAGAATACTTCCCCGCCCCAGCCGCCGTGCTCAGGGTGCCGCGTGCGTACCTATCCGCGCGTGTCTGTGTCTGTGTGCGTGTTGTAGCCCACGCAGCCTTTCGTGGCCTCCTCTGGGCACCAGAATAGTTCAAGGTGGTGCGTTCTGACCCTGAGGACCCCGCTGAGCAGGAATACCTGGCCACATGGAGCCTGCGTGGACCCCAGGACCCCAGGATCCCCTCGGAGATCTGCCAGCCTGCCCCACGGGGAAAGCAGGGCCCGAGCGCTTCCTGGAGCCTGGGGACCTGGCCCCGTGGACTCTGGTCAGACGCGGCCCACACCCCGGCCCTGCACGTGGGCTGCCTGGTGGGAGCGTGTGCACCATGTCTCCGTGGTCCTGCCCGTCCCTGCCCCGCTGTGCTATGTCAGGAAGAGTGTTCCACTCTGGAAACACAGCCAAAGGAGGAACTTTCCCGGGGCCCACACGGTGAAGGTGTGCACCCAGCTGTGTGCTGGGGTTCCTTGCTGGAACCTCGGATAGGATGGGCACCGGGTGTGGGTGTGGGCGGGACCCCAGATGGGGTGGGGGGAGGGGGATCCCCAGAGGGAGGGGAAGGGAGCGAGGGCCAGGTTTCCTGCTGAGTGTCTCTGGGGTGAAAACCAAATCGACCTTCTTCAAGACAGGCCCAGAAGGAGTCGATGAGGATTTTGGACGCTCATCGCTGCAGATTCAAACGGCTGGCTTTTGATTACATAACCGTTTTCCTTGGGGAAGGAAGTCATCTGTTGTTGTTTAATCCCCTTGAGTCACACGGCCAATTTCAGCATACTCATTTGAAATCACTGGATCGGTCCTGAAGTTGACCTTGAGCCCACAACAGGACGAAAGCCGGACTTCGTGTCTCTCTGAGGATACAGCCCTCCCGGTCGACATCAGCCGCAGGGCACTCTCGCAGGCACTGTCGAACTTGACTCTGACAACGAGAAAGGTGGGGCTCCAGGGAGCGGGCGTCCTGGGACAGCTGGCCCGTGCCCAGAGCAAGTGTGCGCCTCTGGGATTAACAACCATGTGTGTGGTCTCCACTGAATCCCCCTTGCGGAGAGAGACCGGCTGTAGCTGATGGTCCCGGGCACTTTGGGAAACGGGACCGTGAACCGGGGATCAGACATCATCAAAGAGCTGCCCCGGATTTCGTGACGTGCGCAGATGCGGCTGCTTGGCTGCGGGCGAAATGCTTGTGTTTTTGACAGATGTATGCGCGTGGTTTCTGTGACCTGCTGTCACATTCTTCAGCTGTCTTGCCTGTCTTTACTGTTTATCACGCCCGCCGGATAAACACTTAAACATCCAACTCACTTGGGATGCCAGCATGAGCTTGGCCTGTGTGGTCTTAGCCCAGCCTTTCCGGCCTGCCCATTGCTGGCCTCCTCCGAAGGGGAGAGGAGGGGAGAGGGGGAAGGGTATTCTCTGAACTGCCCACCCCCTGCCTGAACTGTCTGTGGGACAACCTGACCCTGCCTCTGCCCAGAGTGGGCTCCAGTCCAGGAAGGTCAGCTGGACCCCTTCCTCGGGAGCACAGGGCCACAGTCCCCCCTCAACGCCCCCCCCCCCACCGCAGGACTGGAGCAGAGGGATGGGGCAGAGCAGGGTCGGGGTGGGCATCCCGGGGATCTGCCTGACCCTTCACCTCACCACGCCTTCCTGACCCCTGGCCCGTGCACACCTCTACTCCCAACGTCGCTGTCCTAGCAGGTGCCGTCCCCGCTGCCACTGTGGAAATGCCATCTGGCGTGGAAAGCGGGTCCGTTTGGGACCAGGGAGCTGGGTGACCGCTGACCTTTTCTTACCCCGATGGGTGTGGATTGGCTCTTTATTGAAGTTTACTTCCCTCTAATGGTCTAAGTTCCCTGAAACTGTGATGTTCTCATTTCGTTTTTTAAGCATTTCAGGTGCCTGACAAGAACCACTCACAACGCAAACCAAACTCCCCGAACGCTGTTAATTACTCTTACCTGGTAATAAGTCAGCTTAGAGCAAATGGGGTTCACTCGCGGACTCCACTACCGGTTTGCAAATTAAGTTACTTCTCGCGGTCAGCTTGGAACCACTACAGAAATAACAGGTCGTTCCTACGCTTGAGTTTGAAGGCCACCAAATGCCCCGGCCGATGTAGCGCGTGGCTTCCGTGAGGTGTCCGTGCGGCACCCGCTGCAGGAGATCCGTAGAGACTGTGATGAACTGTGAGGCTTAACACGCGTATTACGAAAACACGTACGTAGGTGTGTTTGGGGTATTTACCTGTTTAGTTGTGATGGGTGATACAGCACGTGAGGTTTGCCCTTCTGACCGTTTCCAAGTGCACGTCTCAGCGGCATCGAGCACATGCACCCTGCTGCACAGCCGGCCCGTCCACCCCCAGGACTCTGCGTCTTCCCAGACGGTGACTCTGTCCCCCTGGAATGCCTGCTCCCCCGTCCCCAGCGCCCACCGCCCTACTTTCTGTCTCCAAATCGACTAGTCCTGGCCCCTAGATGAGCGGACCACCCCGCGTCTGTCCTCCGGTGACTGGCTGGTGGCATCCCCGAAATGTCATCGAGGTTCATCATGTAATGGCAGCCGTCAGAATGTCCTTCCTTTCAAAGACTCTGGAACAGCCGTTGTCTGTTGCCCACATTTTATGTATCCATTCTTCTGCTGGACACTGGGGTTGTCTCCTTCCATGGCTTGGCTGTGTGAACAGTGCCGCGTGAACGTGGGCATACAAATACCTACCCACCCCCCTGCTTTCCCTTTTTGGGGGCAGGTGCCCAGAAGCAGACTTGCTGGATGACGTGGCAGCTTGCTCTGATTTCTCGAGGGGCCCCGTCCCGTGTTCCACCACCCTGTGTCCCCATCCACAGCGCACGAGGGTCCCCCCACCTCCACGTCCTTGCCAACATTTTTTTCCTTTTTTTCTTTTTTTTTCAGTGTAAGGCTCTCCATTTGATTTTTATGTAAACACTTAAAAAAATGAATAGACTTCATTTTTTAGGGCAGTTTTGGGTTTAAGAGGCATTCAGCGGAAAGTACAAAGAATTCTGGGGCACCGGGGTGGCTCAGTTGGGTAAGCATCCGGCTCTGGATTTCAGCTCAGGTCGCGACCTCGCAGTTTGGGGGGGATCGAGCCCCGCGTCGGGCTCTGCGCAGACAGTGAGGGGTCTGCTTGGGGTTCTCTCTCTCTCCCCCTCTCCACCCTTCTCCCCCACATGCATACTCTGCTCACTACCTCCGAAGTAAATAAACGTCAAAAAAGCAAAGAAAGCACAAAGAGTCCCCTGGATTCTTTCCTGAGTCCTTTGGTTTTCTTGTTCTGTTTGTCGTGTTCATGGTCGCCGTCCTAAGGGCGCGAAGTGACAGCTCGCCAGGGTCAGTCCCGAAGGATTAGTGCAGCATCTTTCCTTACGCTTCTTGCCAGTTTTTGTCTTCCTTGGAGAAACATGCATTCAAGTCCTTTGCTCATTTTGAAAATCAGGGTTGTTTTGTTTTTTGTTGAACCTTCGGAGTTCTTTGCATACTCTGGACAGCAGCCCCTGTCCAGACCCTGTGGTCTGTGGGTATTTTCTCTCATTCTGGGGGCTTTCACTCTGCTGACTCCGTCCTTCCGAGCACACGAGTTTTTAATTTTGGTTCATTTCTTTTTCTTTTGATGTTTCTGATTCTGGTGTCATATCCAAGAAATTGCTGTCCGATCCAGCGTGTGAAGCCTGTCCTGCATTCTTTTCTCTAAGAGGCTTTTTTTTTTTTATGCTTATTTATTTGGGTGGGGGTAGGGGGAGCGGAGCGAGGGGGAGACAAAGAACCCCAAGCAGGCTCCACGCTGTCCGCACAGAACCCGACGCAGGGCTCGATCCCACGACCCTGGGATCGTGGCCTGAGCCAAAATCAAGAGTCAGACGCTTGACCGGCTGAGTCACCCAGGCGCCCCCTCCTCTAAGAGTTTTATAGCTCAAGCTCTTACATTCGGGCCTGGGTCCAGTGTGAGTCAGTTTTTGTGTGAGGCGTGGGCTTTTTCTAGAAGAGCTAGCCAGGGTCTCGCTGGCCGCACTTCGGGCGGGCTGTGGAGCCGGGCAGGGTGATTGTTTAATTGAGGCCATCTGTTTAAACTTGGCTTGAACTTGCCCCGCCAAGTCAACTCGCTCAGAGGCCGACGAGCAAAACTGCTTGGGGAATGTCAGCTGAAAACAATAAAAATTTGCAGGCGCACAGAATCTGACAATGTGAAAGTCATCTGGGCGGCCGGGCACACGGCTCTGGCGGCCCCGTGGCGATGTGAACATGGACGAGAGCGTGAGTTCTGGCCCGGTTGCCGGTCACGGTGGCTGTGCCCCGGACGAGCCGTCTCGAGGTGCCCCCTGCCCTCCCGCCCGTCCATCTGTGGAGCCCCCCACGCCCTCCCGGCCGGGACTGGGGCTTGCAGACCTGGGCAGCCTCCCTCATCCACGGACCCCGGTCGTGCCTCTCCCTGCGCCTCGATTGGGAGGGCGTCTGTGCTCACGTGGGCCCTCGGGTGTGGACGTGGGGCCCCCGCTCCTGCTCCCGCTCCCTCCTATCGTCCCTCCCTCCGGTCAGGTGGCTCCTCAGCCTCAAGATTGGGCCTCACGTCCCCTGCTGGGTCCGGTGCCCCTTGAGGGTTCCGGCCCTGCCCGCTGGCTCGCTTGTCCCTGTCTGCGGCGGGAGACACACGGGGCGCATTCCTGATGGGCGCACGTGGGGGACCTGGGCCAGGGCGAGGCTGGATGGGGGCCGTGTGCACCCCGGGAGAGCGGAGCCCTGCCCGTGCCTGGCACCTGCAGGCTGCCGGCCGAGTCAGGCGACACCCCCTCCGACCTGGGTGGCCGAGCAGGTGCAGAGGAAGTCCTGCGGGCCGGGGCGGAGGCAGGTGGCCTTGTCTGGAAAGGCTGAGAGCCACATGCAGCCCCTGTGTCTGGGACACAGAGCTAAAGCGATCCCCCGACGTTTGCCGTGATGCTTCGGTGTGTGATGGGTCCCCAGTTAACAGTGTCCCGTGAATGACTGTGGAGCAGGCCCCGAGGCGCTGGTGGTGGGGGGGTAGCTGGGGGGGCTGAACCCGGGCAGGTGCGAGCAGTGACGGTGCTCTAACGCTCAGGCACGCCGACCCTGTCCAGCCGTGCTCTGACCCTTCATGTGTGATGGCACGGTGACCCCACTCCTCACAAGCCCCGAGGGTGCAGGTCGCATGTGCGTTTCTCAGAGGAAGACAGTGGCCCCGGAGGTAAGCGGCAGGGCTGGCGTGGACTCTGCCCCTCACCCCTGTGGCCAGGGAGCAGGGATTGGACCCCGCGACAGCCTCCCTGGGCCTCCACCCCCCACCTCTGCAGACGTCACCTCTGAATTTCACAATCCAGGGATTCCAGCCGCGCACAGGTGTCCTCCTGGGCGTCAGGCCTGGGGACCGGGACTCCCCTGGGTCAAGGGCTCCCCCCTCCACCCCTCACCGCCGGTCTTTGTGTCCCAGGAGCTTGGCAACATGGCCGCACAGGTGGGATGTTCTAGATCTCAGCCATCACTAGCCCACAACTTCCAGGTCGCGTGGCCCAAGGGGACAGCGTGCAGCTGTGTCTCGGGGCCGCCGGGCAAGCCCAGCTCTTCCATTGCCCAGCTGTACAGCCCCGGCCGGGCCCTGCCAGGTGGGGGCTCCTCACCCCACAGCACGTGGCGGTGGCCAGATGTGGGGGCACACCTGGGGGAGCTGACAGGAAGACGGGTTCTGCCCCAGGTGCCTGGGTGGGGGCTTGTCTTCCTCACCCCCTTCTGCCTCCAGTCCTCACCCATCCGGCTTCTTTCTGAGAAACTTCTAGCAGCTGCAGGCACAGGCTTGGCTCCCCACCAGGCCTCCCAGATGCACAGGCTAGGACATCACAGGGGCCCAGCGGCCACGAGCCTGCTGTCCAGAAAGGATGCTGAGAGGGACTGACGCGTCAGGCTTTCTCTTCTGTCCCCAGAGAGTCCCAGGAAAACCCCGAGAAAAATAGACCTGTGAGTGGCTCCTTCTTGACTCCTGGTCTGCCTCCTATCCCTGGGGCCTCCCCTGGCCTCTGGGTCACCCCTCAGGCCTGCAGGAGAATGTTCTAGGGAGACAAACCCAGGCCTGAAGGGCTCAGCTCCTGCCTTCCTCCCGGGTCACTCCAGGAGACAGAGACAGTGTCAGTGGCAACACCCAACACGGGAGCCTCACCTTCCCCCGCCCCTTGCTGTCGCTGTCCCTTCTCCTCGGTCTGTGGGCGTGCGTCCCGTTGCGGCTCTTTGCTGGTGGGTGGGCGGGAAGGAGAGAGCAGCACCACAGTCTACTCTTCGCTGCTGGGGACAGGGCGTAAGGGCAGAGAAGACCGCCGTGGTGTCAGGAGAGGCCGGTGCTCTCTGGGGCACCCGGTGTCCCTCCCTCCCTCCCTGCCGGCCTCCCTGGCCCCACTGCTGTGGAGCCTGACCAGGCCACTTGGCTTTGGCTGACGGGACGTGGCCGCACCCTAGCCAAAACCGTCAACGCGTTCGGTTCTTCCCTCTGGCTGTAGCGCCCGCCATGCGAACAGATGTTCCAGAAGACCCTGGGATGCAGCCGGGCCCTCCGACGTCAGCGCCCACAGAGCTGCATCCGGCGCAAGGGCAGTGAGCCGGAAACACACGCTTCCTGTCGCGAGGCTCTGGGGCTGTTTGTTGCTGCAGCAGATGCTGACCAGTACGATTCCCCAAAGCAAAGGGTAACCAAGCGTGGAATTGGAGGTGCTCAGTTTGTCTCGAGAGTGGGTGGGCACCACCGTGTCCCATGACAGATGCTGGCATGAACAAGGTGGCAGGTGACGGTCAGAGTGCCTGGCGGTGTGGCCCAAGTTTGGGGAGCAGGAAGGAGCCTGGAATTCAAACCCAGGTAGAGGTGGTCCTAGAGGTGGCATGGTGCCTCAGCTTGGCTGGGAGGGGCAGGCCGGCCGTGGACCAGTGTCCCCAGTCCGGCCTGGGGCAGTGACCATCCGTATGCAGAGCAAGCCGTTGTCCTTTTGCGGCGAATCCACAGCTCCCAGCTGCCCTGACACTGAGCAGGGGCGGAAGTGACAGGGTTCCACCTCTGGGCCTGGCGCTATAGCCCTGCCCTGTCCCCACCCTGCGCTCCCTGCCTGGGGGGGGGGGGGGGGGGGGGGGGGAGGAGGGCGGAGCCCGAGGGAGGAGCTGTCACACACCCCGGGCTAGACTCTTGGACTCTGGTGCTCAGGGGAACCCGTGTGGGGTTAAGCCTCTGGGGCGCCCTCGACTTCCCTGGGGTCCGGCACCTGCCTCGCCTCCCTCAGCGGCGGCTGACTTCCTGTGTCTGGGTCCCGCGCTCCACCCCCACCCCCCGCGAGCCCCTCGTGGCCCCCACTGCCCCCCGGATGCAGCGTGGGTGCTGAGGAGACCGGTGTGTCCCTGGGGCTGCTGCCCACCTGCCCGCACCAGGCCCCGGGCCCTCTTCGGCCTGTGCTGCCCCTCACTTCTCCCCCGGACCAGGGGTTTCCTTTCCAGGCCCCATCTTTCACAAGGTCCTGAGCCCATTTTGAGACACTCTGTGCCCCCCAGCACTTTCTACAGTTAACAAAAACCACCCGAATCAAGGTTCTTTTCCAGGTTGCTCTAGCAGGAGGGTCCCCCTGGCATCCTGTGGGCCGATTTAGGGGTGGGGGCAAGAGGGACTGCTTGTGCTTGTAGGGAGGCAGAGCGGTGGGGGGCGGGGAGCTGTGGGGGGGGGAGGCTGGGGAGCAGGGGAAGCTGGCGGGGAGATGCTGGGGGGAGGGGAGGGGGTGGGGGAAGCTGAGGGGAGGGGAGGGGGGAAGCAGGGGTGGTGTGGGCAGGGGATGGGGGTGGGGATGGGGGTGGGGGGGAGCCTGGGGAGCGGTGAGAAGTTGGGGGAGGGGAGGGGGGAAGTGAGGGAGGTGTGGGTGGGTGACAGGGACCCTGGGGAGAGGCAGGGGGTGCAGTGGGGGAGAGCTATGGGTGGGGGAGGCTAGGGGGTGAGGGAATCTGGAGGGAGGGGGGGGAGCGGGGGAGGGGGAAGATGGGGGAGGTGGGGGGGGAATGGGGGAGGTGTAGGCGGGTGGGGGGCGGGGAAGCTGAGGGGACAGGGTAGGGGAGGCTGGGGGGCAGGCACCCCTGGGGCTGGGTGGGGCAGATCTGGTCCTGAGCTGGAGGGGCTGTCACTGTCGCCGTCACTGGAGGCAGCAGGCCACCTTCCTGCAGGGTGGCCCACGGGTGCTGGCCGGCTGCTCAGGGCTCTGGGCGTCCACTCCGGCTCTCCTCTCTTTGCAGTGTCTCATCTTAAGCTTCAGTAGCTACTGTGAAAGGTGACCCTGGAGAGGTGACCCCGAAGTCACGCTTGTGCACCCCAAGACCGGCGGCTTCACGCCCCCACCATCTGCTTCCGAACGTACGGGACCAGACCTGTCACCACCACGGAAAATCTCACACCTTGCCCTCCTCTCCCCCTCGAGGTCACGTTTTCATTCATCTCTTCCCAGAGAACCTTCTTCCAACCCGCTTTTGTTTGAAGGTCTTTTCTTGACCACTTTCTTGCCGCTCTGCAGCAAAATCCTCCATCAGCGGAGAAGCAGAGTCCGTTTTGTTTCCTGGGACCGCGAGGCTCTAAACGCTTCAACTTTTCCTCTGGGTTGTGCGGTAGGAGATCGGTATGTGTTCCATGAACACGGCTCGTGTTCTCTTAGACGAGCGGTTGTCACACACACCAGTCAGACTCGGGTGGGAGGGCGTCTCTGTAGGGGGTGAGGGAGGCCTCGTTTTGCTGTGCTTCTAGGGACGAGCTTTCTCATTGCCGACCCAGAGCTCTGGTCTTTTCCTTCATCTTATACATGGCGGGGCGCCTGGGTGGCTCAGTCAGTTACGCGCCCGACTTCGGCTCAGATCATGAACTCGCGGTTCGCGAGTTCACGCCCCGTGTGAACCTTGTGCTGACAGCTCAGAGCCTGGAGCCTGCTTCGGACTGTGTGTCCCCCTCTGTCTCTCTGCCCCTCCCCCACTCACGCTCGCTCGCGCGCGCTCTCTCTCTCTCTCAAAATTAAACATACACTAAAAAAATTATAAAAATATTTTATACATGGGATGGGAAGGGGTTTTGCAGCAACTGAAAATTGAAAAGCAAAGTGTCTGGGTGAGTGGCCACAGTCATGGGACAAATGGCTGGTGAGGCCCTGCCAGGTGTCAGCGCCATGAGGCCCTTCTTGGTTGTTGGAGAGCCCGGATCTCGCGGTTTACAAATGGGTTCCTTCTGCAGCCAGATACAGCATTGTCGTCTTAATCTCTGGGGATGGACCCGTCCCGGGGTGGCTGTCGGGGCCTCTTACACTCGGAGGCTAGTTCCTTAACCTGTTCACAGAAGGCTGGGAAATTTTGTAAAAGTCTTGGTCATTTCGTTATACATTCCTCCGTTGTAAAATCGATTAAGTTATAAACATGTCTTTAGGTGCATCGATTGTGTTTTTGTCGGAAAACCCCAAACTACACATCGGGGGCCCGGGCGAGCGGGAAGCATCCGCTGTGCCGCCTCACCGGCCGCCGTGCGTCCTGCCAGCCGGGGGCTCGGCTCTCAGTTCATGGACTCGCACCAGCATGAACTTCAGAGGTCACGGGAGCTGCGGGTGGCAACGGCGAGCGTGCTGTGCTTAGCCGCTGCCTTCACAGTCCATCGTAAACCCTCATCGCCGTTTGCAGCGTTCCTTGGTGCGCTGGGTGTGTGTGAGGACGTGTCAGGTTCGGGTCCACCCACCCACGAGGGAGTGTGGGTGTACGCGTTGTGCCCGAACCCGGACGTTGTGTTCATTCGATATTACGCAAGAGTCAAGCATCGAGCAGGTCAACACGATTGATTCCGTGACCACAGAGGTCAAGTTTTGCCATGAGTTTGGTAGAACAGAAAGGATCGCGTGGCCCAGACCTGCTGGTCCGGAGCCCAGCTGGGAGGGCACGCTCGTCTCAGCTGGCGGGCCGCGGGAGACGTGGCTTCTGTGCAGGGCGCTGGGAGGCGTGCGCCGAGCTCCCAGACCCCGGGGCCGCGTCCGCCCCGGGAGGCTGGCGGGCAGCTGCGGAGGGGGTTGCCCCCGAGCACACAGAATTGGTGCTCATGCCGGGCTCTTTGCTGTGCCTGGGGGGTCCACCCCCCGGCTCCGACTCCCTGGCCACCAGAATGTCCCCACGTCTCCAGAAAGGAACGTACAGAAGCTGAAGCTCTGGCAGCTGGTCCCCTGCGTGTGCCCCTGGGGAAGGGGTACTTCTGTGCCCTCGGTATGAAGGCCAGCAGCCGAGAGAGCCCCCGCTGCTCTGGCCCCTTGTCCCCCTGCCTCGCCTGGTCTGGTGTCCTCCACCTGTACGTGAGGCACAGGCGGGTCTCCTCCACCGACTGCCAGTGTCCTGGGGACAGGAGACCTGCCATTGTTCCTGGTGGAGTCATTTTGTTTTGTTTTTGTCATTGAAAAAAGGTTACTTTGTAATAGCTGCGTTTACTAAAACAAAAATACACACACACACACACCCCGCCGCCACCCAAAAAACTTCAAGTCTGAAAAGTCTGTAGAGAGGAGGGCTTGTGTCCCCATGCTGCCTACATCCGGGGCTGGCCCCTAAAAGGACTACTTCTGACCCTTTTTGCTGTTGGTTCTGAGGGTCGTCTCTGCTACTCTTTGTATTTTTTTAAAGTTTGTTTATTCATTCATTCTAAGGAAGGGAGGAGCAGAGAGCAAGCAGGGGAGGGGCAGAGAAAGAGGGAGAGAGAGAATCCCAAGCCGGCTTCGCACTGTCCGCACAGAGCCTGATGCAGGGCTTGAACCCACAACCCTGGGATCGTGTCCTGAGCTGCAGTCAAGAGCCGGATGCTTAACCGACTGAGCCACCCGGGGGGCCCGTCTTGGTATTTTCTTTTTAATCTTCAGATATTTTCCTATTTAACTGGAAGGCTTTGGTGAACACTCACACAGCCTCAGTGTAGTGGGTGGAACAATGGCCCATTCCACCCACAGACTAATCCCAGGAGCCTGTGAGTGAGTCACCTTACAGGAGAAAGGCGCTTTGCAGATGGGATTAAATTGGGGCGCTTGAGCAGGGAGGTGATCCTGGGTTACCTGGCGCCCGGCGTCACCAGAGGCATCTTATAAAGGACGCAGGAGGCTCAGAGTCAGAGAGAGGAGGTGTGACGGCGGAAGCAGGGGACAGAGAGAGAGGGAGATGCCAGCGGGAGTGGCCACGAGGGTGGCCTCGAGAAACCAGAAGAGGCAGGAAATGGGTCCTGCCCTGGACCCTGCGGAAGGATCACGCCCTGCCGATGCCTTCATTTGAGCCCACTGAGACCGAGACTGATTTTGGACTCGATCTCCAGGACGGTAGGGCGACGGGGGCATTTGCTGTAAGCCACTAAATGTGATGATTTATTACGGCAGCAGTAGGGGACGAATAGCCTGCCGTAGTCAAATTTCCCTACGAGGCTCCTGAGCGGCGGGAGAGGGCGGACATCTGGGTCGTGGTTATACGGCTCACGTCCGAAGACCACACTAGGGAGAAGCCAAGGGAGAACGAGAAGTAATTAGTCAAGCAGCTTCCTAACCGACTGCTGCACACACATCTTCACAAACGGGGTGGCCTCGAGCCGGGACCTTGACTCTGATACGTATTTCGCCACTTAGGAGAGTAAGACGGCCTCCCCGTTGCGTCACTGGAGATGTTCCCACACAAGCGCAGCCGGCCAAGCCCCGGGGGCTGGCGGCCCAGTGTCCAAGAACGATGGGCTCCAGCCGGCCAGCTTCCAGGACGGCGGGTGGTCACTCCAGGACAAGATGCGGCCCCGGCAGCCGCGAAGGCGGGGACAGAGGAAGGAGAGGCCCGACCCCACCTTCCTTCCCAGCTGCCCCACATGGCGGGGGTTCAGAGAGACCCCCAGAAACAAAACCACCGGGATGCAGGGTGCTCTGCGGCCCGGTCCAGACTGTGGGCTGCTGGGGACCCTTGACGAGGAGCACCCAGATCTGCAGTGACCTCACTCTCTCAATGTCAAGCGTGCGCCCCCCGAGGCCAGCGCCCCGCTCCCAGCTGGGAGCAGTTACTCAGCACGAAGAGCAGGGGCTGGTTAACAGATGGAGCGAAGCAAGCCAGAGTCCCACTCGCTGGATTCCAGAATGTGAAACTCCCCAGGAATGCCGTTCTTTGTGGTGAAATTGGCTTTCCTGGAGTGACCACCCGCCGTCCTGGAAGCTGGCCGGCTGGAGCCCATCGTTCTTGGACACAGGGCTCCTCCCGAGAAAACCGGATTAACCCGTGACGGCCCAGAAAACAGGTATGAAAACACCCCGTTGACGACTGAGAAAGAAGCTGTGCTCAGACCAGGTTTTGCGCGGTGCCCGTTAGAGCCCTTGGAGGGGAGAGCCTGGCACCCGCACACGGCACCGCGGCAGGTTCCAGGGCGGCCAGGTCCTCTCCAGCCGGGACACCGGCTGCGGGGAACCCGAGGACCCTCGTGGGAGGCTTCTGTCTTTCTCATGGAGTCCGACGGTGACCATCCAGCCGTCTTTTCCTCTCTTCTGTGAAACGTCTTTGCCAACAAGAGTCCATTTACAGACTTTATGTGGGACTGATTGTCCTGCTGGCCAAATAGAAATAAAACTTGGCCGGGCGCTCCTGCACAGTTCACCGGAGAAGCAGTGTTAACTGCCCTACCTCAGTCCGAGACCCTCAGTGTCCTTCTCCTCATCGTGTGACTTTTCATCTTTCCCCACTTTTCTTGAGGTGGAATTGACAGGTAACATTTCATACGTTTAAGGTGAACAGTGCGTGGGGCGCCCGGGGGGCTCCGTCGGTTAAGCGTCCGACTTCGGCTCAGGTCACCATCTCACAGTTCATGGGTTCAAGCCCCGCGTCGGGCTCTGTGCTGACCGCTCGGAGCCTGGAGCCCGCTTGGGATTCTGTGTCTCCCTCTCTCTCGCCCCTCCCCTGCTCACGCTCTCTTGCTCTGTCTCTCAAAAATGAATAAACGTTAAAAAAATTTTTTTTCTTTAAAAGGTATACAGCGTGTTGATGTGACACGCTTACTGCCTAACAAGGACCGCTGTCATGCTGGCTAACACCTCCGCCGGCTCACGTGGTTACCCTTTCTTTTGTGGTGAGGACGTTTAAGGGCGAGTCTCTCGGCAACTTCGTGCGTATAGCACGGTATTATTAACTATGGCCGCCGTGCTGTGATTAGATCCCCAGAATTTGCTCATTTTGTGACTGGAAGCTTGTTCCCTTCGACCAACATCTGCCTGCTTCCCCAGCCCCAGCCCCTGGTAACCACCTTTCGAGTCTCGGTGTCAGTTTATAAAAAATTTGGACAACACAGAACTTCCCTTACAGGATCAACAGAGCGAGTTTTCCAAAAGTAGATGCAAGGGAAGAGCCAACTCCTGAGAGAAAATTTTAGAAGCCACGTTTCCATTAATAAGAAGAGGCCTGGTCTACAAATGTACCAAGCACCACTGCACTCCGTGCAGATGCGGAACTCTGGTTAAGGAAAGCCTGATCGGCAGAGAGCGTTTTAGGCTTTCTGTGGGATCTGAGCGCCTGCTGGGTGGGCTTCCTCCTGCGCACTAGGTATAAACGTGTAATTACTACCTCCGGTTGCTCACAACGTTGCCGGCTGACGTCATCCGTTCAGAATTTCAAGCCCGCTGTTTGTTCATACTTCAACTCTCTCCGCTTTGGTGGTCACAGGCTAGTGAATATCAGGTCCGTAACGGTTTTCGACCGGGGGCACTTGGCAGGGAACACGCGTCCGTGCCTGAAGACGTATCTGCCCTTGGCACCTAGCAGGTCAAGGCTGGGGATACTGCTAAGCGCCCTACGTGGTGGGGGATGGCTCCACCACGGTAGTGCTGGGGGTGAGCTCTGTGTTCTACAAAGGATGGACAGTCAGGGACTCTGCCAGTGGTCCACTGTGGCACCCCTCTGATGGGTTGGGGGGTTCCCAGGGGCCCCGGGGAGGTGTGTGCGCCCTGTAGACACTGCTGTGAGTGCACCGGGGCATCACCCATAACCACAACCCACATAGCCTGCCACCTGGGCGATACCATTTTCAGACCTTATTTAGTGGCCTTTTGCTATGAGTAATTTGATGTTAGCTCCTCATTCGATGTCAGGATTTTTAGTCCACAGTGATGATGTTTTGTATTATTTTGACCGAATAAGTAAATACTGCTTACAGCAAAGACCAGGGGTACGTTATGATTGCCTTTCCGATACTGCCTTATGTTTTTCCCGGTCTTTCTACATGCTTTGCTTTGCTTTTTTCTTACCCACCCCTCTTCCTCCCAACCTCTCCACTCTCTCCCTGGGAGCTGGTCGTGACACCTCCCCCAGGTGACCCCAGCCCCTGAATATCAGTTTGTGCAAATAGATGCTCCATGATGCAACGCCCTTCCGCCTGTTGACGCCCAGTCGGGTTGACCCTGATGAAGCAGGGGGCTCTTTCCTGTTTATTACATGCACCCTGCCTCCTCTCATGGAATCCCGCAGAATGAGGGGCTTCCTTGAAGGAGAGGGGACCAGATAGAAGTCACCCAGGACAGATACTGTCTGTGTCACCATCCTGCCTCTTGAGTTCCTGGTGCCGAGATTGGAGTGGGCACTCAGTAAATGCTTGCAGAGGGGTGGCCAGAACAATGAATTGACCAACAAGGCACGTGCTGCCTGGAGGGGCCTCGGGTTAGGGCTGGGTAGATACCCTGCCGTGTGGGTTCTGTTTGCTGTCCTGGGACCCATGGACACGGAGGGACTGGACCCCATTAATTGCGGGCAGAGTGCAGGCTTGGAATGTGCTCCTCTGGAGAACAAATCCCAGTGGCCCTCATCTTTGGGGCTTTCTGAGTTCCCTGTGAGTGTTTGGGGAAGAGAAACATCCATTGGTCTCCTGAAAATCCCTAGAATTTCCTCCGAGATTCCAGTCTACTCGGTCCATGGTCACTGGGGACACTGTCCAGGTTTCTTTCGGAGCCCCCAGACTCACCCTGACCTTGGAAGAGTCTCTTGGGGTGGCTTCCACAGAAGGAGGAGCAGGTGGCTCGAGGTGGGGATAAGGCCATGACCCAGAGCACTGCCCGCCGCACCCCCAGAGCTGGTAGCTCCGGGCTGCACCTGATTCCCTCCAGTCACCCCTGCAGAGGCCTGGTGTCCCTCGCCTAGGAACGGACACCACCTGAGCCCGCTGCAGAGCAGCCTGTTGGAGGTTGGCTCAGCCCATGTGGGATGGAAGGTGTGCCAGGACCGCGGTGAGTCCATCACACCTGGTGGTAGCATGCCCTTCCCCCCACTTTCCTCTCTTGTGACCCTGCTGTCTCCCCAGGTTCCTGATCCACCCAGCCCAGCACTTCCCCCCCAGCCCAGCACACCCCCGCCAGCCCAGCATTTCCCCCCCAACCCCACACTTCCCCCCAGCCCAGCACTTCCCCCCCAGCCCAGCACTATCCCCCTCTGCCCAGCTTCCCCCCCAGCCTAGCACTCCCTGCCCAGCCCAGCACTTCCCACTCAGTACAGCACTACCCCCCTGCCCAGCACTTCCCCCACCAACCCCGCACTTCCCCCCCTGCCCAGTACTTCCCCCCCAGCCCAGCACTTCCCCCCCAGCCCAGCACTTCCCCCCCCAGCCCAGCACTTCCCCCCCAGCCCAGCACTTCCCCCCCCAGCCCAGCACTTCCCCCCCAGCCCAGCACTTCCCCCCCCAGCCCAGCACTTCCCCCCCAACCCAGCATAGCACTTCCCCCCCTGCCCAGCACTCCCTCCCCCAGCCCAGCACATCCCCCCTGCCCAGCACTTCCCCCCCCCTGCCCAGCACTCCCCCGCCAGCCCAGCACTTCCCCGCCAGCCCAGCACTTCCCCCACTGCCCAGCACTTCCCCCCGCCAGCCCAGCACTTCCCACCCAGCCGTGTTCCCTGTGAACACCCCACCTCCCATGACCCTTCAAGCTCTTTGTCCCCAGAGAGGAGGCAGAGGGGACCCAGACACCAGTCAACGTAAGGCCAGCCCAGCAGGGTGTGGGGGAAGGCTGCACTGGAGGTGGACCTGGGTGGGAGGAGAGGGAGGCAAAGAGGAAGCCACCTCCCCCAGGCCAGAGGAGCAAGGGCTCCTCGCTCATCGGCGGACACGGTGTCTGCTGAGCACCGAGGGCATTGTCCGTGACAGCTACAGGACAGGCACTGGTCTAGGCTCTGGGGCCCTGGAGTGGAGAAGACAAAGTTCCCCAGGACTGCAGTGCAGCTTGGCCATGACTCTGTGGGGATGGGACGGGAGCAGGGTCCATGGGGCCTCTTGGAGCAGAGACCAACTGGAGTGAGGAATTTCCTCCAGATGCCTAGGGAGGGGCACATGAGGAGAGACCAGCAGATGCAAAGGCCTGGAGGCAGGCTGGCCCTCTGCAGGCTCTGAAGGAACGAGGGGGGGGGGGAAGGGAGGGGAGGGCAGAAGATTGGTGTTTCCTGGTGGGAGTTTGGGCTTTCGGGATGGGAATGATGTCTGTGCTTGGGTGCTGAGGGGACAGATTCGGGGAAGAGAAAGTGAAGGGTAAGAGAGAAAGGGAAAGGTGAAGGGGAGAGCAGGGACTCTCGGGGTGGGTCTTTTTTAAGGTTTCATCTGTGCCCCTCCCCACCCTGAGCGCAAACTCCCGAGTCTCAGCCTGTGACTCAGGCCTGCGGGTTCTTGGGACACCTACCCTGGGACCCTCAGGCCCCGTGTCCAAGACAGAGCTTACCAGGTCCCCGGGAGGTGTGCCTGCAGCCCCTGCTGACCAGCGACCAGTGGGTGTGAAGGGCACGTCTGTCATTCTAGGGGCCTAATTCGGTTTCTAGCAACTGAGTGTAAGGAAATTCGGACGCGCCACAAAGATCCAAAGCTGGTGTCCTGCAGGAACAAGAACTCCTCCCGGGGTCTCCAGTGCTAGGCTTCTGCTGCCTTTGAGCAGTTCTGCTGTCTGTACCTTATACAAAACCGATAGCCTGAAGCGGGTAATTCTTACTTATGGACGAGGTTGAACCTTGGCCCCAAAGAGAGATGCTTGCCGCCTGCCCCCTGCCCCCAGCGCGGATGAACGGAAGTAGAATTGGCAGATGTTAACCAACGTGAGGACCTTGGGATGAGATCATCCTGAATTAGGCTGGCCCTAAAACCCAAGGCTGGTGTGCTTGTCAGAGAAAGGAAAGGAGGTGTGAGACGGGACATTCACAGGAGGAACGGCCAGGGATGGCTGCCAACAGCAGCTGGGGAGGAGGTGGGAGGGACCCGTGACTTAAGACTCCTGGCCTCCAGACCTTGAGAGCCTGAGAGTGCCAGTGTCTGCTCGGCTGCAGCTACCCAGGCTGGGCCAGCCTCCCCCCCACCGCCCAGGCTAACTCGGCCTGCAGGTCAATTCTGCCCTGCGGTCAGCTTCCTCCGCCCACCCCTGGGAAAGCCGCCCACCCGCTCCTGAACTCCTGTTGCCATTCCCTTGCTCCCCTCGAATTTATGCCTTCTCGCTTCTGCTCCGAACTCTCTGGAAGGGCTTACCGGGTCCCTCGCTAACAATAAGTTACGTGAAATCTCTAACACGCATTCTTTTTATGTCTGTATGAGACATGATTTTACCTCTTGGCGAAGATTATCTTGTAGCTTGTGTGATGTCCGGACTGTGAAATAGAAACTTCTGGATATAAAGTCGGCCTCTTGGCTGCCGATCCAAACACCTGTGCCAACTACTTACTCATGATTCAAGAAAATAAATAAGTCAAAGTGCTCATGGGGGAAATGGCTGTAATCCCACGAGACATAATCAGCTTTGAAACCAGAGGAAATGAGCCCCTGAGAGCAGGCCTGTTCAGGTCTGGTGGGGCCTCAGGAAACGGCTGGTTCCGGCAGTCAGGATGTCATCTAGGGGGACGCGGCCCGCTCTCCTCGTGAGCCAGTGAGGTCCCGAGTGGGGGCCCCACACCGGGGCAGCCGGGGCCCTGCACCCCCGGGGCCTCCTCCGTGGCCATGCAGAGAAGGCGCCACTGGGGCCTGGGCCGGGAGCAAGGCCTCTGGCACCTGCTCAGCCCTGGCCCCTCTCCAGGTGGCTGGAGGGCCCAGCGGGCCGCAGCCGCTTCTCAAGCGGCCCCTCTTCGCCCGACCGCTCACGTGGCCCCTGCCGCGTGCTGCTCCCAGGCCATAGAATCCAGTATCAGCACTGCCGGCCACAAAGGCAGTGATGGTAATCCGAGCGGGCGTCGGTGGGCTGGGCCTCACGGCCTGCCTGGTCTGTGACCTCCGCTCTGTCCAGGGGCCGCCCCACCCACCCGGCACCTGCAGGGCCGCCCGGCCACAGGCCCTACACACAAGATCACTTGAGGCGGGGGGCGGTCATTCACACTGCTGGCGCCTCCCGGGAGACCCCGCCGCCCAGCCCTGGCCACAGAGGGACAGACCACCAGCAAGCGCACCGGGCCAGCTCTGAGCCCGGCCTCGCCCCCTGACCCCGCGCAGGAAGGGTTCCGGGCCCCGGCTGTTCACCGACAGCTGCCCAAGCTCGACGCGGCTCTGTTGTGTTTTATTTCCTCCCACGGTAAACCACACACCTGCTTTTATCAGGCTTTTCTGGAGGGGTTTTCCGAAGTTAGACAGCGAATTCTCCTTCGGGGCAGGGGTGGGGGGGAAGGGGGCTGTGGTGCAGAAGCTCACATCCACACAGGCCGCTGTCCCCCGGGACCCCCTGCCACTCATCTGCACGCACGGTGGTGTGCTCGTCCCCGACACTGTCGCGGCCACCGGGAAGATGGGGGTCTGCTGCACACACAGAGTGACCAGTGTCACCACCGCCCTGGCCCAGCTGGGTAACTCGGACCCTCCGGGGCCGGGCGGCTAGGATACTGTCCGTATCCAGGGGTACAGCTTGGCCCACACAAGAGTTCTCAAAACTCAGAGTCTGGAGGCATTCTGGGCTGTCACCGCCGGGGCCCGGTGCTGCCGGCAAGGGGTGGGGACGGCCAGGCTGCCGCGCATCCCACGGCGCCCAGGACAGAGAGTGACGTGGCCCCGGAGTCCGTGGAGCCTGGGGAGAAGCCCACTCTAGACAAGCCTGCACTTAACTCCTCGGGTTGACGTTGGCATGTTGACGTCACCCGTGCCCACTGCCCTGTGACCCGTCCTGCTCGGCACATCCCCCCAAACCCACTTTGCTCTCTTCAGCCCCGGCTGCGGTGGGCGTGCCATCCGCATCTGTGTCCACCTGTCCCTCCGCGTCCTTCCTCCTCGCCTGGAGAAGCTGTCCTCTCTCCTGGGACACACGGCGGCAGAATGAGTCGCAGGGGGTGGTGGTGTTAAAACCCGTGTCACTGGGTTCGGGCTCCTCGCAGCAGGTGAAGAATACCAGGCCTGGGTGACCCGTTGGGCCCCACATTGTTGCTCTCTGCTTCCTGCAGAGGTGATGGGATCCTGTCCTGCTGTCACCACTGGAGCCACGGGGAAGGCTTTGTGCGGGACGTGGGGGTCCCCAGGGGGCCTGAGGCACGCGTGAGTGGGGTGGGCCCGGGAGGGAAGCAGAGGCAGGGCAGGTGAGGGGACACCGTGGGGGGAATCAAGGCCCCTCAGAAGGCCAGGGACGGCGTGAGCCCACGGAGGTGGCGAACGGAGCAGCGGGCCCTGGCGTGCCACACAGACCCGGGGCCGTCTTGTCTTCTGGTCACGTGAGCTCTGTGAGGTGGGGGGGCCCGTAACACAGCCGTGAGTCTGGTCCTGGAGACGGGGGCAGAGGCTCAACATCAGGACGCTGACCTGGAGGGTGTCCCCTTCAGCGGTGTCCACTTCCGTGCCTCCTCCTGCTCACAGAAGGCCGTCCCCTGGGTGCACAGGCATATGCTTAAGGGACTCTCCTGGGCATATCATTCGAACTCCTTTTTTGTGTTTTCAGGTCAGAAGATGAACGTATAGCTTGTTCCGTTAACTGCAGAGCATATCTCCGTGGGGGTTGGGACCACAGAGGTGGGGCCCATGGAGATCAGGACCACAGAGGTGGGCCCCATGGGGGTCTGGACCACAGAGCAGGGCCCCATCACGTGGACATCTGACAGACCACTGGGACCTGAAAGCCAAGGGCACTGGTGGGTCATTTCCAGGTCTTTTGTGGCTGAAGCACAGAGGCATCACCCATGCCAGATAATGTCAGAAGTCGTCTCGGAACTGATTCTGAAAGAAGGTTCACCAGGCTCCTATCCAACATGAGAGAGAGGCTCAGCTCTCCCTCCTTCCTCCACCCACCAAGGGAAAATTGACCGCTGTCTCAGAGTCTGTGTCCCCGCCCTTCCCTGCCAACAGCCCTCACGGTGGGCAGGCCCTTACAGTGCCGAGACGCTGAGATTTGGGGCCTTTCCAGCATCTGGAGGTGGTGATGTCAGGAGAGGGCAGGCGCTCCCACCCTGCTCACCCAGCACCCTTCCGGACATGCGTGCCAGCCCCCGGCCCCACCCCCACCAGTGCCAAAACACCCCAGGGGATCTGGAGCCTGTGCAGACAGGTCATGCTGTGGGCGGCAAGCCCCACGCAGTTATCGGGCACTCGTGACACACCCAGCCAGGTCCCTGGATGACTGGGGCCCCCCTGGCAGGAAGAGCCCTCCCAAGCCAGCGGGCTGTGGATTCAGGCAAAACGACACACAGCTAGAACTAAGGAAAGGTGAGGGAACAAGGAGCATTCATTGTCTCCATGAGGGAACATCCTTATCAACTTAGCATATGTTCTAACTCTTCAAAAACCCACCAGCTTCAAGATAACCGTAGCCATTCTCTGTCTTAAGGAGTGGGTCTGCGGGGCCCCGAGTCCTGACTCACCACTGAGCGAGCCCTGCCCCTGTAGGCGAAGCTCCCCTCCTCCACTGGCCTCCCCAACCACTGTGGGAGGAACATTCCTGGTTTCTCCATCAGTGAGTGTTGGCTCAGGCTCACCCCTGGGCAAGGGTTGGTAGCTGAGCATGTGTCCTCTCTCCAGCAGGTCACTGCTCCTCACTGCCTGGAATGAATGCATGGTGGATACAGGGATTGCATCTGCACACACATCACCTCCTCAGAACCCTCTGAAGAACACAGGAAGGTGTCCTTCAACCCTGCTGCCATCTTTATTCTCTTCCAGAGTCCCGACCACTCTGATAGTCTCTTGTTCACCTGATGTCCGTGTAGCTGGAGGTGGTGATGTCAGGAGAGGGCAGGCGCTCACCTGATTTCCTTGTAGCACACCCACATCCCCAATGTCTAGAATAGTTCCTGCCCCAACTCAGTGAACATTTGAACCCTCCTGGGGGGGGGCAGAGTGAATATCAAGTGAATGAATGGTGGGTAGATGGATGGATGGATGGCTGGATGCTTTGTGGGTGGGTCGGTGGATGGAGGGATGCTGAGTGGGTGGATGCTGGGTGGGTGGGTGGGTGGATGAATGGTGGGTGGATGGATGGATATGTAGGTGAGTGGGTGGATGGATGGATGGATAGATGAGTGGATAGACGAGTGGATGGATGGATGAATGGTAGGTAGATGGGTAGGTGGATGGATGGATGGATGGAAGGATGGATGGATGAGTGGGTGGATGGATAGATGGATGAATAGGTGGATGGGTAGATGATGGATGGATAGGTAGGTAGATGGTTAGATAGTGGATAGAAGCTGTGTGGGTGGGATGGATGGATAGGTGGATGGATGGATGGATAGATGGGTGGGTGGGTGGATGGATGGATAGGTAGGTAGATGGGTGGGTGGATGGATGGGGGGATAGATGGGTGGGTAGGTGGGTGGGTGGATGTATAGATGGGTGGATGGATGGATAGATGGATGGATGGATGGATGGATGGATGGATGGATGGATAGATGGGTGGGTGGGTGGGTGGATAGATGGATGAATAGGTGGGTGGGTAGATGACGGATGGATAGGTAGGTAGATGGTTAGATAGTGGATAGAAGCTGTGTGGGTGGGATGGATGGATAGGTGGATGGATGGATGGATAGATGGGTGGGTGGGTGGATGGACAGATAGGTAGGTAGATGGGTGGGTGGATGGATGGGGGGATAGATGGGTGGGTAGGTGGGTGGGTGGATGTATAGATGGGTGGATGGATGGATGGATAGATGGATGGATGGATGGATGGATGGATGGATAGATGGGTGGGTGGGTGGGTGGATAGATGGATGAATAGGTGGGTGGGTAGATGACGGATGGATAGGTAGGTAGATGGCTAGATGGTGGATAGATGCTGTGTGGGTGGAATGGATGGATAGGTGGATGGATGGATGGATGGATGGATGGATAGATGGGTGGGTGGGTGGGTGGATGGATAGGTAGGTAGATGGGTGGGTGGAAGGATGGGTGGATAGATGGGTGGGTGGGTGGGTGGGTATATAGATGGGTGGGTAGATGGATGGATGGATAGGTGGATGGGTGAATGGATGGATAGGTAGGTAGATGGGTGGATGGTGGATGGATGCTGTGTGGGTGTGGATGGATGGATGGATGGATGGATGGATGGATGGATGAATAGATGGGTGGGTGGGTAGGTGAGTGGATGTATAGATGGGTGGGTGGATGGATGGGTGAATGGATGGATGGATGGGTGGGTGGATGGATGGATGAATGGATGGATGGATGGGTGGGTGGATGGATGGGTGAATGGATGGATGGATGGGTGGGTGGATGGATGGATGAATGGATGGATGGATGGGTGGGTGGATAGATAGATGGGTGGGTGGGTGGGTGGTAGGTGAGCGGATGTATAGATGGGTGGATGGATGGATGGATGGATGGATGGGTAGGTGAGTGGATGTATAGATTGGTGGGTGGGTGGATGGATGAATGAATGGTAGGTAGATGGGTAGGTGGATGGATGGATGGATGAGTGGGTGGATGGATGGATGGATGAGTGGGTGGATGGATGGATGGATGAGTGGGTGGATGGATGGATGGATGAGTGGGTGGATGGATAGGTGGATGGGTAGATGATGGATGGATAGGTAGGTAGATGGCTAGATGGTGGATAGAAGCTGTGTGGGTGGGATGGATGGATAGGTGGATGGATGGATGGATAGATGGGTGGGTGGGTGGATGGATAGGTAGGTAGATGGGTGGATAGATGGGTGGGAGGGTGGGTGGATGTATAGATGGGTGGGTAGATGGATGGATGGATAGGTGGATGGGTGAATGGATGGATAGGTAGGTAGATGGGTGGATGGTGGATGGATGCTGTGTGGGTGTGGATGGATGGATGGATGGATGGATGGATGGATAGGTAGGTGGGTGGGTAGGTGAGTGGATGTATAGATGGGTAGGTGGATGGATGGATGGATGGATGGATGGATGGATGGGTGGATGAATACAAGCATGACTGAAAGCCACCACATGTGCTGCGTCAAGACTGCTATAACAAGACAGTTTCTGAGAAGAGAAAACACTTGGATCCTGGACTCACAAAGACAAAGGGGGCCTAGCTGAAAGTGTTAAAAATAGAGGCTGTTAAAAACGTTTTGTAACGAACTGATGGAAATTCCCCGTATCAAAGGAACTACTGTAGACCAAGCCACAAACGTGGTGTGTCCAGGAGCTGAGGACTGTTTCTTGAGCCCACAGTGTAATCTCTGGGGGTTTCCCTGGGGGAGCCTAAGTGACCTCTGCTGCCGGGGAGAGCTGTGCATGTGCTGGCAGTCCTTTGGGGTGGCGGGTGGTCCTGCGGAAAGCAGCTGTTCAACATTTTAAAAAGACACTGGGCTTTGCACATAAACTATGAGGCTCATCTAGAGGGTAGTCATTGAGACAAAATGCCCTTGGCTGACTTGTGTCGACAAGCAGCACTCCACAAGGTAGGACATTTGGACGGGAAATGCAAAGGTCCAGATGAATAACTTGGGGAGGGTCCTAGGCTCAGAGACCCGGCAACAGTGTGTGCTGGCTAAGTGTCCTTCCAAGACCGGGTGGAGCCCCACAGCCGCCCTGCGGCACGTGCCAATCTCTGCAGCCAGAGCGCGACTTACCTGCTGCAGCCATCTGCACGCTACCAGCCCCTTTCAACCGGCTGCAGAATTTCTGAACACCCAACCACTGTTTCCCACTGCCTGGGGTCAGCAGGGCCAGAACGAGGCACTGAGGCACCGTGCCCGGAGCACCAAGCTATAGGGAGGCATGCTGGTGGGTTTGAGCCCCTGTGGGTGAACACTGCCTCCGACTTTCCCCCTGGGTGCCGTCCTGGACTTGGGCCCCACTCAGTTCCTGCCTTGGGTCACAGACCCTGGGGCCTGACCTTTCAGAAAAATTGGGGGTTGGGACTTCCTTCAGTCGTAGCTGTCATAAGCTCCCCGGTCCCCAGAGCCAGGCTGGGTTGGCTCCCGGAACGTTCACAGTGGTTCTTCATCCAGGGAGCTTTAAACACCCGGTGCCTGGGGCCTGCTCCAGACCTTGTGATGTCATTGGCCTGGGGTGGAATTTTGCTAGATTTTGCTAGCAGGGCCCAAGAAGTCCTAACATGATCCCGGCATGTGTACCAACATTTGGACCCGCCGGGAGGACACCGAGGAGCTCAGCTGGTGCGGCAGTTCGATAATGTGGAACTGGAAGATTCTGCCATTAGCTCTGTGATGGGATTCTTTTTTCTTTTGTTGCCACTGGGAAGGAGCGACCTTGCTTGCTCTGCCTGCTCAACAGTGTTATGAAGATCAATGAGCCGTGACTTCTAACAACCTGCCATGCAAATGCTCCCCACTGGTGGTGTGGCTTCAGAGGAAGGCACAATAGGGCCGAGAGGCTTGTTTCCACGTCTGGGGGTGTTAGCGCCCACAGGCGACACACACACACGCAAGCCACAGAGCGTGACTGCTCCGGCTGTGTGTGGGCACCTGCAGTGGCCACACCTGCGTCAGGGCCCTGAGCCCAGCGCAGCCGGATGGATCCCCTGCGGAGGGAGCTGCCGGGAGCTGCCAGTCCTCTCCCCCTCCCCCGCCCCTCCGCCAGCAGAACCCGAGGTCCCCAGGGATTGGGGTCCATCTCTTAGATGTTCGTGTCTGAATGAAGGAGCCCAGCCTCTCGTTTGCGGAGTGAGATCAGGAGGTTGGCCTGAGGGTCTAGAGGGGGGAATCCAGCTGTTCTGGATTTTTTTTTTTTCCGGAAAAAAATTGCAAGCGTTGTGGAATTTGATGCAAAAACTTTGAAAACTGGTTTGTATATTTATGTAATCGTGTCCATCGGTTGCCCGTGGTTTCCTGTCTGAACCTTCCCCTCCTACACGGCTGCCTCACCTCTGCCTCCCTGGGCTGCCTGCTGCCGGGCTCGCGTCTGCACATGATGCTGTGAACTGCACCCGCTGACGTCTCAGGGCTCAGGGACACCCTGTGGTCTGGCAGGGACCAACCCTGGAGCGTGGCTGCACGTCCACCGGCTGTGGCCCCGGACAGGCCCTCCCTTGGGTGGGGCACCATGGGTGGCCCCACGCACACTTCTGAAGGCCCACAGCAGGGGTCCAGGAGGGATGTGGGACCCCCTCCCCTGACCTTACTAGTCTCACCTCCATATGGGACACCATCAGCCTCTCTGGGGAGCCCCAGGAGTTCAGTCAAGAGGCTGCTGGAAGAGCGTGCCCTCTCCTTTGTCCCCACAGAGGGGCTGAGTCACTTGGCTGAGTGCACAGCATAGCGGTCAGGACTGGCTGGTTTGGGCCCTGGCTCCCAGCTGCGGCTGCCCAACTGGCCCCGTGCCTCCATGGGAACTGGGGAGCCCCCACCCCCCCCCCCCCCCCCGCACCGCAATTCTCCCTGTTCTGGAAGGAGCAGCAGGGCCGGCTCTGGGAAATCCTACAAGTTCGAGAGGGTCCTTTCCGAATTGGCATCTTGGGCTATGAAAGTGTCACTTCCTCTTTCTGGCCCAAAGAGCAGACAGGAAGCTCAGGGAGGTAATTTTAACTAAAAGTCTGTTGCCTTTTCCTCTAACCAGGTTGGGTTTTATGCAGTTTTCCTTGTGGCCGTTGCCAACGTTTGTCAAGGGCGCTTCTGGCCCACACGGAACGTGCTCGCTGGTTAAAGCATGTGTCCTGGGCAGCTCGGAGCCACTCTCCCAAAGCCCAGAACTCGAGCCCAGAAGAGAATGCTCCCCGCGCTCGCTCTCCGGTGCCCAGGCCCCGCTGCCCCCCGAGAAGGGCTTACAGGCCAGGACGCCAGCTGGCAGCCGTCGCCAGGAGGTCCTCAGCTGGAACGCCTTGTTCACGAGCAGCTCAAATTCTGATCTTGTGTCACAGTTGTTCATAACAACCCAGCACAATCCCTTCCTCAGGGCATGGTGGGTCCCTCTCTGACCTTGGTCCTCCCCCAACTGTGGGTTCCCCCCGGCCACAGGTCTCCTTCTGACCTTGGGTCTCCCCCCACCATGGGTCTCCCCCTCTGACCGTGGGTCCCCCCCGACTGTGGGTCCCCTTCTGACTCTGGGTCTCCCCTCTACTGGGGGTCCCCCGTCTGCAGCCAGTAGCCTTTCCCAGGCTCGGGCCCTCGTAATGAGCGATCTTTCATCGTGCCCTTTATCGGCATATGTTACTCCCAGCCTTTGCTTGATGCTTATTCTATTCCAGTGGGAAAAGGAATCCCGAGCGTGTCCGTCATTAAGTCTGTTTTATAAACAACCCGCCCCGGTGGGCTTTCCTGTCCTCGGAAGGACACAGTGCTGGCTCCTCCGCGCAGGTTCCCGCCAGCCTCACCCTCTGTCTCGTTTCCACTTGGCCCCGGAGGGGACAGGTCACTTTTAGATGGTGACCAGAGTTCTCTTCCTTCCCCGCCAGGTCTGCTGAGACTCACAGGAACCGATTTTCTTTTTCAAATTTGGAGGTTTTGTTGGAGGACGAACAGAAACCCAGTCAGTTGTTAAAACACACGTGGAGGGCTCCGGGATCTCGATTACAGGCACAGGAGCGAGTGGAAACTTGCCCGGAAGCCTGAGATGCTGAACCCCTTTGTGCAAACAGCCCCAGCGGTGGCCTGCCCGGGCTTGAGGGCAGCGTGCAGAGTCCGTGGCGAGCCCGGGTGCCGGGCTGCCAGGCAGCAGCCGGGCCACGTGGGAGAGCCCACGCCTTCCCCGGGTGGCGGGCTCCACGGCCCTCCTGCCCGACACGCCCCTGACACCGTGCGGCAGAGTCCGGGGGCCCCTACACAGACTGCACTAACCCTAAATGCGCCCTGCGTGGTCAGCACGGCCCTGAGACATCTGACGGGGCTGTGGCTCTGCCGTGATCGCTGCGCCTCACCTACAGCTAAGTGAGAAAAGCCGTTACATCCCAGGTTTGCGATCCATTCCCCACCCTTGATTTTCTAGGAAGTGACTTTTTTAAAAAGTAACTTTTCCGCCCCCTAAAGACTACAGTGTGGCTCTAGCCTCTTGCTCTTGGAGTCTGGAGTGAAATCTAATCAGGGACGTCTACACCCCGGCCAGAGTCGGGCCACCGGCCTCCTTTTGGCCAGGTAGAGGCTGGCCTCCGTGGATCTCGTCGCTCTTTGCCAGTGGGGGCCTCGCAGGGCAGGGGGTGGGGCCACCGAGGCCAGAGCCTGATGTTTGCGGTTAAATGGGCTCTGCTGGCTCTCAGTCCTCCAGAGCCTGGGGATTCCTGATCCTGAAACCCCTCCCTGGTGGCCTTTGCCACGTGTTGTATCTTCCCTATCACACCTCTGGGCCACTTCTGTTTCTAAGGACTCCCCACCAGCCTTGCCCCACCCCTGCCGCCAGACCCCCATAGCTTCCTCTGGCCTCAGCCCAGGCCGCACCCAGCCCTGTTTCCCAGCACCCCTTGCAGCAGAGCCGTGTCCAGAGTGCACGTCCTTGGGTGGGGAGGCCCCTGCAGGGAGGGGGATGGGCTCTAAGGAAGGCAGGGGCCTGGGGGGCGCTGGGATGCCCCGCTCCCCAGTCAGCCTCCCTTGCCAGCTGCATTGTGGACTACGGCCCGACCCCAGTCCCCACCGTTAGAGACTGGCTAAGAGTGGGGCCACGGAAGGGTGACACGGTGCCAGGGCCAGTGCCTGTGTAGCGGGTGAGCCGGCAGGGCGGGACCCTGGCCGGTGCAGGGTCAGGGCGGGGACTCACCGCTGGGTCTCCCCGTGGTAGGTGCTCCCTGGAGAGGAGTGAACACGGGTGTCCACGCCACATGGAGCCGGGACCCAGGCCGGTGAGCGCCGTGCTGCCCCCACACCCCGCAAGTGCGTCTGGGCCTCAGCCGGACTGAGGACCCCCATCCGGGCCCCTCTCCCCTCTCCTCACCTGCTCCCTGGCCCCTGTCTGCTGTCTCCCTCTTCCGCTCCTCCTCTTGGCCGCTGGATTGGGCTGAATGGTGTCCCCCCCGCCCCAGTTTTAGTCGAGTGGAGGTCAGCCTGGGTCGGGGTGTGGTGCTCTGGGGGAGACAGACGCGGGGAGCAGCAGAGACGGGGCACAGCTCACCCAGGAATGGCTGTGGGCCACCGGCAGCTGGAGGGGGCATTGAGGGTCCTCCCTCTGAGCGCCCACAGGACCGACCCGCCAGCACCTTCCTCTTGGGCTGCGGCCTCACAGCCTCTGCCTGGCCCTCGCCATCTGGGCCCCGAAGCTCCTGGGTTTGTATTTTGCCGAATCCTGGCGTTTGCTCTTGTTACCTTCTGGTCACTCTCTGGGCTCAAGGACAGCGTGAGAGAGGGACTCAGCCCGGATCCGAGGGCCCGAGTCTTCGCCGTCCCCTTGTCCCCACCACGGGTCCGTTCTTGGCCACACTTTGGACCACACCTGTGGCGTCTACACTCTCTGAGAAGCTACGCTGTGCGGGCACCTCGAGTGCAGATCCACGGGGCCCTTTGGGCGACCCCCCCCTCACAGCCTAGGAGCCGCCACTCTGATGGGACAGGTGTCCTCTGCCTTCCTGGTGGCACGTGCCCCGACAGACCTGGGGTCGTGGGGGGCGGGCAGGGAGATGAATCACACTCTCCCAGGGGAGGGGTGCAGCCCTGAGCTCAGGCCAAGACCCTGAGAGGGGATGGGGGGGAGGACAATGGGAGGGAGGATGAGGGGGGGAAGTCAGAGGGAGGACGAGGGGGGAGGGAGCACAGTGGGGGAGGACAGTAGGGGAGAACAATGGGGGGAGTTCAATGGGGGGAGGACAGTGGGGGAGGGAGCACAGTGGGGGGGAGGAGGGGGGATGGAAGGTAGTGGGGAAGGGAGGGCAGGGGGCAGGAACACAGTAGGAAGGAGGACGGGGAGGGAGCACACAGGAGGGAAGGAGGGCCCTGGACCGGTCTCGGCTTGCACACCCCAGGGCCCAGATCAGGGTGCAGGGCCTTTGCTGCAGTGTCCAGCCCGGCCCGGTCATACAGGGAGCCGGCTGGCAGGATGTGACAGGACACCCACACGTCAGAGCTTCTGTTCGTGCATGTTTTGGGGGCCCAGGGTCCTCCCCAGCACCTCCCAGCAGGGACCGTGGCAGGAGAAGCCCCCCCCAGCTCAGCTTCTGGACACGGAAGGCAGGCTGACAGCACGGGAGGCCCCTGGATTGTCAGCCTACAGCACCCCCGGGCCCTGGGGCTCGGAATCCAGCCCCCCGTGTCGGGAGCTGGGCTGCCCCTGCCCCCCTCACAGTTGCCCCCAGCTGCCTGCCTCGCCCCGGTTCCGGCAGGACCCCCCTGGATTCACCGAGAGGGGGACCCCTCACTGGGAGAGTGGGAGTGAGCAGACCCGATGCTGGGAAAGGAGGGGGCTGGGGCGGGGGGGGGCTGTGCCAGGGCCAGAGAACGCTCAGGAATGCAGCGGCGGCCCTCGGGCTGGGGTGTGGGTCCTGACGGGCCAGGGGCCGTCAGGGTGGACTCCTTCTCTAAGGACAGAATTAGATTAAATCAGGAGAGCCGCCTTCTGTTTGGGAAAGCTGGGCGTGGAGGGGGGTGAAAACCAGATGTGCGGCTGGGGGTTCCTCAGCACTGCCCGGGGTCAGCCTGCTGGCTTCTGCCCCTGACCAGCTCCTGGGGTCTTCTCTCGAGGAGTCCGGGCCTGAACGGCCATTCCAAAGCCACGGCTGCCCTCCCCCGGGTCGAACAGAATGGCCGCAGTGGCCCCAGTCGGTCGTAGGAAGCATCTGAGCGGCAGGGGCCCGTTCGCGGAGCCTAGTTCCAGCCTCCTCGCCTCACAGGAGGGGAAACCGAGGTGCAGGGAGAAGTGACGTGCTCAGGTCACACAGGCAGCTGACCCTGCTCTGTCCCCTGCCCTAGTGATGGGCCACGCTGTTTGCTGGCCTTGGCTCCGCCTCCCCATGGGTTTCGCCGCACCTGCTATGCGCAGGCGGGCAGCGTCGCGGGATTCCCGAAGGCTCGCGTGTCCGGCGGGGCCTCTGCCCACAGCACCGCCAGGCGCCCACCGGCCAGGCTCCGAGAGCAACGGGACGGGCAGCTTCCGGGCCCCGCACGGAGGGTCAGACAGGCAGCGGGCTGAGCTGAGTGGGAAGGAGGCCCCCAACCCTGAGCGAGGGCGTTCCCCAGACTGGACCTGTTAACCGGGAACCCCTCACCTATGCCACAGCCAGCCGTGGGCAGGGGCCCCAGCGCGGATGGGGACAGGAAGCGCCCCCCCCCCCCGCCTCCCACAGGAAGGCGACGACGGAGGGCACAGGTTCTGACTCTCGGGCCACTGACCTCTAACGTGGCTACTTCTCTGTGCTGGGCCATCCCATGTGCCCCTACACATTAAAGGCCAGTGACAACCCCAGGTGTGACAACCAAAACTGCCACCAGACCGTGTCCAGCGTCCCCTGGGGGACAGACCTTTCCTGGGTGAAAACCAATGGGACAGGGGCAGGGTCCCTAGGCTGGCAGTAAGGTTTTTTTGTTTTAATGTTTATTTTTGAGAGAGAGAGATTGCAAATGGGGGAGGGGCAGAGAGAGAGAGGGAGACACAGAATCCGAAGCAGGCTCCAGGCCTGTCTGCACAGAGCTGTCTGCACAGAGCCCGACACCGGGCGCGGGGCTCAAACCCACGGACCACGAGATCATGGCCCGAGGCGAAGTCAGATGCCTACCCGGCTGAGCCCTGCAGGCACCCCTGACACCGACAGTAAGGAAGAGCTGAGCTGCGCGTGCAGGTGACTGTCACGCTGACCCAAGCCACTGGACACAGACACCACTTTCTGTCTTGTTATTCTTATAAATCAGGTTTCCAGAAACAGATGTAAAAACACTGGCCTTCGGCCTGTCCACAGTGCAGTGTAAGGAGTGGACAGAGACGTCCAGGCCGAAGGGCAAGGGGTCACTGTGCACCCTCCCAGGCCCGAGGGAGTGGGGGGACCCTGCTGGCATCCCTTGGGAGCCCCGGGTCCAGGCAGACCCACAAACAGGCAGTGGTGGGAGAGCGGCTGGGGGTCTGGGCAGCTGGCCCCCCTTCCCCCCACCCCCAGGGAGAAGCCCGCTTGGACAGGGGAGCGCCGGAAACAGACCCCGTTCCGTCCCGTCTGGGTGGGCGCCCAGTGACCAGGGTCTGCTGCGGACGGGCGGGCTGCAGGAGGTGCGGGACCCTCAGCCTGGACTCGGGGGGCCCCTGGGGAGGGCGGCTATGCCGGCACCCCTGCCCGAGGCCATAGGCGGGCTCCACAGCCCCTGCCTGCACCCAAATGGTCCTTCTGCTTTTTGCTCCGGATGCCAGTCGGCGACCTTCTCGTCCCCCTTTGGGAACACGCCTCTCCTGATGCTTTCGGGTAAAGTCTGGGTGCAGTCCACGGCACGCTGTGACAGCCAGGCAAGGAGTTTTGGGTACAAACACAGTGAACGCTTCTTGCAACGGATTGGGCTCAGCATTCCCACTGAGCCTGGTCCTTGTTTTTGCCATCACGCCCGCCACCAGTGCTGAATGACCGCAGGCGGGACACCGCCTTTCCCAGGGGCGTGCACACCAGGGTTAGTGGGCAGCCGGCTGTGCAGAACCTTCCAGAAATGTCAGCTGCTAGATTCAGGGGGGGCAACAACATGGAAACCACGCGGCGAGGGTCGAGGCCATGGGCCGCACACCCCTGGGTGGACTTGGGCCACCGCGCCTCTCCCGTCCCCCGCTGGGCCTCGTGGGCTCCACGGCAGCCGTGCAGGTCCCGGGGGAAGGTGACAGGTGCGGAGGGTGGCATGGAATTAGTGCCACATTTGGGACGGCTGCCACTCTGCGGGGAGAGCGCCCCCTCCGTGCGCCTCACGGCACCAAGTTGAAGGACCTCGATGGCCACGCAGTGAAGCCCGTGTCCACTGGAAACACGGGTCCCCAGTCCTGCCTGAGCAAGTTTCTGCGTTCTGCTCTTTTCCCTGCTTCTGTCACGATGGTCCCAGCAGCACGCTGTCTTCTCGAAAAAACTCCACTGTGCCTTTTTAGGAGGGACATCCAGCTTTCGACTAAGACAAGCGAGGTCAGGTTTTCTCCCCGGTGAAGATCCCAGAGGAAAAGTAGCTCCCAGGGACCTTCCGGTGTTGACCGGTTCCTGCATTCTGGACACACTTACACACGCACAGACACACGTACTCACACACACACGCACACGCAGCTCAGGGTGCAGGAGGGGAGGGGGCCCCACGCGTGCGCCTCTCACAACAGCCCTGAGTGACCTCCAGCCGGCAGGGGAGGTCCTGGAGGAGACCCAGCTCGCCTCACTCCTTCCTAAAGGAGCCGCCCTTCCTCTGGTCTCAGAAAGCCCCCATCCCCCAAAACCCCCACGCGTTTTTGGGATTGAGAAGGGTTCCGTGGGCTCCGGGGGGCCGGGGCGGGGGGAGGAGCCATCACGAGGCACCTTCCTCCTGCATTTGGCAGCAAAGGCGGGGAGCCCACTCACTTGGGGGCATGTGCGTTTGGAGCTGTTGGCCCTTGTGAGAGGTCCTCGTTCCAGGATCCGGGCGGCACCTGGAACATTCTCCCTGGGATCAGGCACGGTCCTACGTGTCCCTTCCAGGCCAGAGAGCCTCCGTGTCCGTGAAGCCCCCTTGTTAATGGCACCGATGGGGGCAGATGGTCCCCTCTTGGCCACCAGGTCCGCCAGAGTCAATTCCCAAGCTGCCATCCGCCATCCCTCCTGGTGGGATCTCACAGAAACCCTGTCCACGCTCCGGGTGGTGAGTTCTCATCAGACACGGTCTTGGAAAGAAACAGAAGGGAGAGCGTCACGGAGCACTGTGACTGCTTCCCTCCTCTGGGGGGCGGGCGGCTGCTTTCTCAGGACATAGGATGGTGGAAACGAAGGACCGGAAACTCGGAAAACCCACAAACAGTGTCCTTTGCCTGACAGGCGGGCCCTGGTGTTTTGGCAAGTTGTGTTCTGCAGTTGGCTGAAACTGGCTTGCGTGGCCTCAGGAGCACCGGTGTGACCAGGCTCAGCCCGGCCCAGCCTCCCCAGGACAAGTGTGGCTCACAGGGGTGCAGACGGGGCTCAGAGAGGGGTGGCCGTCTGCCAAAAGCGTCCAGTGCGGGCCAGCCCGCCTACGAGCCCCACTGCCCTTTGCAGCCTGAGGCACCTGCCGCTTGGGAAACTGGAGGCTCTGTGTGTGGACGCTTTTCCCAAACTGGGTGGGAATCACTCGACCTTTGCTCCTGGGACAGCGGCTGCCTGCTTGTACCAGGAGACCGGAGTAACTGTTCTGTGACAAAGGGCTTAGCGTCCGGACTCCCTTGAGACCCCCGTGGGGGTGGGGTGGGAAGGGTAGGGAGGAGGGGGCCCAGGGAGAAGGGATGAAGTTTGGCAGACGTGCCTGGGGGTCATCATCAGAGGCTCACTGCTTTCGTGGATGTCTGGAGAATTCTGGGACCCAATGTCAGTCAGCAAGCGTATACAAGGATAGGACTGCACGCCAAAGGGGAAAGCGTGACCCGCCTTCTCTAGGGGCTCATCGTGTTTCTGAAAATGTCCACCTCCAGCTCCCCGTCATCGAGGATAGCTCGTGCCAGAGGCCAACACTGACAAAGCCACCGCCCAGCCATCCGCTCACGTGAACCCGCACCTGCTGTCCACGGGCCCCCTTCCCTCTTGGCAAACTCACCGAAGAGAACGTCTGCTCTGGCCTTGCAGCCCAGCTCCTGTTGGAACAAACCGGAAACACTCAGGGCAGGGAGCAGGGGTAGAGAGGCGTTGCTCTAGAGTCCCCAGTGGCCCCTGGTGCCACGCACAGCAGGAACAGACTCACAGGGGAGGGTCCCTCGGGCCACCTGGTTTTCCGGGAAGATGCTTTGTAAGAGGTCTGTGCTCCGGACTCAAGGCGCCTCTCCAGGGCCTGGCCAGATCGGCAGTGGGCCATGGGCCGTGGGAAGTGTTTCTGGGATGAAGGCATTGGCAACAAACCAGAAACTCCAGCAGCACATGCAGACTTACATCAGGGAACCAGTGCTCCCCGTGCCCCGACCCTCCTGGAAGACCCGGAAGATCCCCAACTCTGTCAGTATCTTGGGGGATGCCCACCAGGCCGAGCTGGGGAGACGTCTCTTCCCTGTGCCCCCCACTCAGGGCCTTCCCTACTGACCCTGGTTGACATGGTTGTGACCGTGTTCATGTTCTGGGCTTTCCTGCCTCTTCTGTGAGTTCTGCTGCTTTGTTTTGTAGGGTCAACACCCAGCCTTTCTCAATCTTTCTAAACCCCTTTGAGTTTGGCCAGAGTTCAACAGCCTCGTCAGGACCAAAGGCGGCTTGGCCTCCATAGAAATGGGCTCCGTCCTGACGTCTAAATTCAGAAGCTGGCACTCCCACCCCACACTGGGAGAAAGCCTCACACGGCGCCCTCGGCTCGGCTGTGTCAGAAATATGGAGCCCACGACATCAGGGGCCACGCCCAGGACCCACGTCCCAGAGGTGGGGGAGCCGCTAGAACTCGTGAGCGTGAACGCTATTAAAGCCGCACTTCGCAGGAAAGCGACGTCTTGCAGAACTTTTAACGGGTACCTGCGTGGATCCCGCGGGGGGCACCTGCTTCGGCACACCCAGCCTGTAGCCACGGCCACGGCCACGACCACGCCCAGCACGATGAGGGCGCTGAGGACCGCCCCTTGTTTCTTCGGGGCATCGGCTCGGCTCTCGGTGATGCCATATTCCGTTCCGGTGACCGTTTCTACGGGAGAGGAAAATAACACAAGACTGAAAGGGTGGGGAGGAAAGGGGAGGGACCCCTTCCATCCTGAGCAGGAGAAAACGGAGGGAGGCACCGAGGCCTCAGAACTTCCCTGGCTTTGCTTTGTGACGTTTAAAATCTGCGGCTCTTCTGGCGGGGAGGGGTGGAACTCCACCTTTTTGCGACCTGGAACCCCAGCCCTTTCCAGCCGCCGCCACCTGGGCAGGGCATGGTGGGAAGCACAGAGTCCTCCTGGCTTTCAAAAAAATGTTTACTGTGATTTAATGTATCATTTTATTTTTATTTTTATTATTATTATTTAGTTTTATAGACAGATTTAAAAAAAGAAAGGCAAAAGTCACATAACGCAGTGAACACAGCAGCAGCATTTTGTACGTTTCCAGTGGGGCACGGCCATCGCCACCGTCTGGGTGCAGAGCTTCTGCGTCGCTCCCGGAGACGCCGTCTCCATCGGCAGCCACTGCCCTTCCCCTGCCCCCGCCCCCACTCATGGACTTTCCATCTCTAAGGATTGACCTATTCTGGACATTTCATATCAACGCGGTCACACGGCGTGTGTGCTTTCTGGCTCCTCACTGACCACGGCGTTCCCCAGCTCCAGCCGCGTGGCAGTGAGTATCAGTGCCTGGACGGAAGTGTTAATCCGTTCGCTGCTCATTGTGAGTAATGCTGCTCTGAACATTCACGCACATGTGAGTCCATCTGCAATTCTGCCGGGTGTACAACCCAGGAGCGGAATTGCTGGGTCACATGGAAACGCCACGACGACCTTCAGAGTCACCGCCAGGCTGTTTTCCAAAGTGGCTGCACCATTTTGCGTCCCTACCCCCCCCACCCCCCCACATTGCATGAAGGGTTCATCCGTCCTCTCTTAACGTGATTGCTTAGCCCCTTGGCAAGTGGCTCTCCCGGGCACACGAGGAAGGGAAGCTCGTGATAAACGCCCCGTACGTCTCCAAAATGGGAGAAACCACTCAGTGGCTAGGTCTTGAATGCACCTTGGAATCATCTGGAAGCCTTTAAACATGTCCTGGTGCCCGGCTAGCCCAGGGGAGCAAATCCAATGGGTCGGGGCTTGGGGACTTTTACGGGCTTCCCAGCCATCCCACAGCACAGGAGCCGAGACCACAGCCCTAAGAGAACCTTCTGGTTCCCCTTTCACCTGCTGCCGGGGCCGCCTTGCCGGGGAGACCACTGCTGGGAGGCGGCCATCAGAGGCAGGCTTTTTGGTACAGCCCTTGTCTTGGTCCATTTGGGCAGAGAGGCCAGGACCACTGGGTCACGAGGCCGTGCCTTGACTTCAGGGAGGAAGATGTCGGGCCCGCAAGGATTCCTGGGGGTCAGGGCCAGTCTCACAGCATGCGACCCAGGCGGGCTCACGGGCCCACACTCAGGGGCTTGTGCTCGGCGTGACTGCTGCCGCTGCCCCCTGGGACTCTCATAAGGCCCGAACCAGGAGCTATGCTTTCTCTCCAACCTGTGCGGGGCCCCATAGGGCACGGGCAGGCCCACAGAGTCCATCGTGGAGCTCTCCCGCCTCCACCCAGGGGGACCTGTCATCTCAACACTAGTGACAGGGATGCAGAATGAGAGAGCCCGTGGCCTCTGTGGAGTCGCCTGCCTGCACCCCTCCCACGGGGAAGCCCCGAGCCCGCAGCCAGGCCAGCTGCCGGCGGCTGGAACCCCAGCAGGGGTGCTCTGGCCCTCTAAGCGGCAGAGGCTCAGCCATGCCTTCAACCCTGATGCCGCCGCTGCCCGGTCCTACACAACCTTCCAGGCCTCAGCCCCTCGTCTGTGGAGTCACCAAACCTGAGCTTGAGAGCAAAGATTAAGTGAAACCACTTAAGCACTGAGCGCCCGGCCCCATTCCTGCCCTCGGCAGCCGTGGTGAATTTCGTCGTCGAGTGCTGCCTGTCACCTCCTCCCCCTTCCTTCCAGCTTCCGGAAGCCACTGCCCAGGCACCTTGCAGGGGCTCGGTCTTCTGGCTCAGAGGACCTCCTGAGTCACCGCAGGCCCACAGTCTTGGGTCGGTGTCAGGGGACAGACCCCGGGGGACCTTACCTGCCTGAGTGCTGATCGTCGTCAGGTTTTGGTGCAAGAGCACATTCTCTATGCAGCAGCCGACGTTCACGCTGGGGGTCCGCCGGATCGTCAGGACACTGACCACGTCGTACAAGCCCTGTGCGTTCAAGGAGACCGTGTTGTTCTGCAAGGTCTCGTTCAGCAGGCTGTTGTCCGTCCTGTTGATCCAGTACACGTTAGGCCTCGGGTAGCCGTTCACGGACGTGCACGTGAACGTCAGCTCCTCATTCTCGGAGGGGCCGCTTGGGGCCCTGACCACGGGCATGCTGTAGTTGGCTGCAGGGGGGAGATGGGTGGTGAGGGAGGCAGGTTCTGAAGGTCAGAAACAGAGGGGCACGTGGTTGGTGCGCAGGGCCAGGGTAGAGGGGAGGTGGCCCAGCGTGCCCTGACGGCGGGGGAGAGGCAGGACCGGGGCTGCGGGCCGGGCAGCCCGCACACACCGCCGCCCCCCAGCAGGGCTGCTGGGCCCGCACCCCCTCCCCCATGTGAGCAGGCGGGGCGCGTGTGGATCTCCGGTGACACGGGAGGCTCGCAGGCCTTCCGGAGGGGACAGGGTCCGGGGTCCTTGGTTGACTTTAATTTTCTTCCTAAACTCGGATCTCCCTTGGTGCTTCGCAGCATTCTCTCCTAATTTCATTAAGAACACCTAGTTGGACTTGAGATGCAGAATTTAAGGCCCAGACAGCAAGGTTAGGAGTTCTTCTGTGACACCAGGTGACCTCAGGCTACGGAAAACTTCCCAGGAGCTGAATGAGTTTTCAACCAGTTCAGCTTCCCGCTCGGTTGGACAGAAACCCGCCGGCAGAGACTAGGACGTTCTTTACGGAAGAAACAGGTGAATGAGCCCGAGAATGGGCCTCGTTAATACTTTCTCTGGGACGCAAGGCTGGGGTGGGGTCTGTCCCGTCAGCTTCCACGGTCTTACCTGCCACGTGTAACGTCACCACGACATCCAGAATCTTCTCTAACTCCAGGGATTTCCTAAACACCAGGCAGTTGAACCTCTGTTCATCCTGGGGGGTGATGTTGTGCAGATGGAGAGAGAAATCACCCCGCTTCATGCTCTCCAGCGACAGCCGGGCCCTGTCCCTGTAGCGGTTGTCCTCGTGGCCCGCAGAGCTGTTCCCGGAGAGGTAGTAGGTGACCACGGTCTTCGGTGTGCCGACGACACTGGTTTGCCAGTACACATAAAGGTCATTTAAATCAAAACTGTGTCTTTCGGGGAAAATGCAGCTGAGCTCCACGTCGCTGCCCACCAGCGCCCTGACTTCTTTCTCTTGAACATCTGCTGTGGTTCAGAAAGCACGACATTTACTTGCTACGGTTGAGTCCCAGCCCGCGAAGTTCTCTAACTAGGGGGAGGGAGGCTTTTTGGTAGCAAGGGTCAATCGGACACCTATTCTGACTCATTTCAGTAGAAATGTTAATGCAGGGGCGCCTGGGTGGCGCAGTCGGTTAAGCGTCCGACTTCAGCCAGGTCACGATCTCACGGTCTGTGGGTTCGAGCCCCGCGTCAGGCTCTGGGCTGATGGCTCAGAGCCTGGAGCCTGTTTCCGATTCTGTGTCTCCCTCTCTCTCTGCCCCTCCCCCGTTCGTGCTCTGTCTCTCTCTGTCCCAAAAATAAATAAATGTTGAAAAAAAAATTAAAAAAAAAAAAAGAAAAGAAATGTTAATGCATTAATCAAATAGACGTAGGAATGTGCTAGCATGTTTAAAATTCAAACAGTTTGGGAAAGCACTATATTCTCCAGCGTGGATTTCCGCCCCGGTGGGAGAGGCCGGCATCGGGAGGAGTCGGGGGAGGGGCGGGCACCCAGGACGGCTCTGCACGGTTTGGGCCACCTCTTGGGTGTTTATAATTAACTCAACGTAAAAAGCTTTTTTTTTTTTTTTAATTAGGACATTTACAAGAAAACAGTTTCTCAGCAACAGCATTGTATTAAAACGCTGCTTGCAGGGCATCAGAAAGGCCCACGTGCCGAGTCTAGAGCCGCCGCACCACCGGTGCGGCCGTGGCAATGCCCGTGTCCCCTGTCCTGCCACCCTCGGGGCTGGAAGGCTCCGCAAGGTCTCAGCCTCGGCTGTGGTGCCAGATCCCTGTTCCTTGCTCTTCTGGAAGGTGGTGGCTCTGGAGGCTCCCCGGGGCTGACTGGGGCAAAGGGGTCCAGAGAAATGGGAAGCCCCAGCTCATCTGGAACGCGGAGGGATGGAAGCAACTGTCGCTAAACACGAACTAAGACAAGAACTGCAGGGGCTGCACAAGCGGCCCCTTCGTGGCCTTGAATCTGCACGTTCCCCTAGGCGCCGAGCCCCGCTTTCCCGTAGGGCCCCCTGCAAAGGCCAGAAGGGCCGCAGTGAGGTGGCACCCGCATCCGCAGCCCCGGCAGGAGCCTCTCTGAACTTACTGGCTTGCAGGGCGCTGAACAGGAGCAGGAACATTCCAGCGCTGAAAGGAAACGACCGGAAAGGCAGGTGAGTTCCCGCTCCTCCCAAACCTCGTGGGCAGCGGTGCTCATGCCCACAGAGGAATGTGAACACACCCACAGCCCAGCCCGTCGGACGCGCCCTCCCCCCACGCACAGCAAGTCCTGAGCCACCAGCCAGCTCACAGGGTGGAGGGAGCCACCCCCCAAGCCACTGCCTTCAACCCTGTGCCCGCCTGGCCTTTGCCGGGGATGGATTCCAAAAGACTATATGAAATCAGAAAAATACACTCTCAGGGACACCTGGGTGGCTCAGTCAGTTAAGTGTCTGACTTCGGCTCAGATCACTATCTTGCGGTGTGTGAGTTGGAGCCCCGCGTCGGGCTCACTGCTGTCAGCGCAGAGCCTGGAGCCTGCTTCGGATCCTCTGCCCCCCTCTCTCTCTTTGCCCCCCCCCCCACACTTGTGCTCTCTCTCTCTCTCTCTCTCTCTCTCTCAAAAGTAAATAAATCTTAAACAAAAAGAAAGAAAAAAGGAGAATACACTTTCAGGGTGTTTCTAGTCAGAGTTACACTTAGGTTTGGGGAGACAGAGAGGCTGTAACACGCCCCGCGGCAGGGTCGACTGAGCGCAGGGCGGCGTTCTGAAAGGACACGGTTGTTCTGAAACTACATCTGGTGGCTCTTCCAGAGCAGGCGGGTGGCTCAGCTGCCCGGGGCCAGCAAACCCCTCTGGGGACTTCCGAGGCTCTTCGACCCAGACCTTCGACCCCAGGGACTCCACACCGTGTGCAGCTCAGCCCAGCCACCCCCTCCTGAAGGCCTCCCAGGCTTGTGTCCGCTGAGCTCTGGCCCCAGAGAAACCCCTGCCTCGCCCGCCACAGCCGTCATCTGAATGTGCACAGACGCATGTCCCTTGCCGAGTAAACTCAGGTCTGCATGGCTGTCCGGCCGAGCTGGGCCCAGGCCACCAGGGGCTCCCTCACGCCAGAGGCCACAGCCTGCAGACAGGCCTGTCGTCTCTCCTGTCTCTGTTGGGGCCACCATTGCTGCTCGCGGGGACAGCTCCCATAACCTCCACCTGCAGCCCCCTTCCCTGGAGCCAGAGCAACCTTCCAAAACACAAGAGCTGCGAACACCCTGGTGGCTCCGACCCCCTTCTGCACTGAGGATTCAGGGAGCATACACCTGCTGGGCCTCCTCTGGTTGTCTGGGGGCAACCTGAGTCACAAGCACTGGCCTTGGGGAGGGAGCTGGGTCGGCCTGCTCCCTGGGTGCGCCCTGGGCCCCCTGCTGGTCCACCTGGTCCCCAGCCTACACCCCAGACTCTGGGGTGTGGGTGACCATGAGGATGTATTTTCTTCGCTTGAGAAAATGGTTGTAACTACCTGCATTTATAACTGGGGACACCCGGTGGCAGCCAGCTTATCAAGGCGGGCACGCCCCCGACCTGACCTGAAGGGGGCGCTCTGGCCAAAAGCGGAGAGCAAGGCAGAGTCACCCAGCTCTCCCGCCCGCACCGCGAGCGGTGAGCTGAGCCGGGGTGCCAGCCTCGCACCTCCTCCGGGTTGGTTCTGCCGACGGGAGGACATGTCACCCAACAGTGGGCACCGGCTGGCCTTGGAGGGAGCGGCCACGGCACTGCGAGGTCGCGCCCCACCGCTGGGCAGTCCGTGACCTCGTCCCCTTAGTGCGGCGCGCGGCTGCTCTCCTTTAGCTTTCGCTCTCGCCCTCTCGCGGCGGGCACCCGCCCCCAGGCACACCCACGCGCCGCCGTCGGCCCCCCACAGCGCGCCCCGCCGCTGGGCGGAGGCCACCCTCCTGCAGGTAGGGCTCCCGGCGCAGCGGCGCTCCCAGCGGCCGGCCCTGCCCGCGGATCCGGCCGGCGCCGCCAGGTGGGCGGGGGGGGGGGGGTCATACCCGGCCCCCTGGGGATCCTGCTCCCTGCTCCAGCTTCTCTTCTTCCGGTGCACCCGCAGGACCCGTCCTCCCCGCCTCCGCACGCTCACCTTGTCAGCCGCATGGTGGGGGCGGGACCTCGGGCCGCCGGAGCCGTCGGAGCGAGAAAGACCTCGGGCCGCGGGAGCCGTCGGAGCGCGTGAGCCCAGGTCTCACTGCGCGCCTCCAACGCTCTGCGCGCTAAGTGAATCGCAAGAGCTGACTTTACCCGGCGCCCGCCCGGGGCCTCGCCCCTGTTCCCACCCCCTGCCCAGTCCCTCCCACGCCCTTGGCCGCAGGCGGGGCTCGGAAAAACGGAAGCTCAGTCACAGGCTCCACAAAGTTAAGCCCTCCCCAGCCGCTGGGCGCCGAGTTGGGAGGGTGGTGCGTGGTCCCGGGGAGGAGGGCGGCCGAGGGCTCTGCGGGAGGCTGGCGGGGCTGGCGGGGCCGTGGGAGGCTAAGTGCTGCCCCCCGGTGTCGCGCAGAACGTCCGCGCCCCGATGGGGAGGCAGAGGCCGGCCTTTGGAGGTGAGGGCCAACGAGGAGGGGTCCCCTGAGCGCAGCCACCTCCAGCAGCCCGTCCTCCGTTCACCAAAGATGTAGCGCACACCCACCGCGGGCCAGGTCCTTTGTGAGCGCCAAGGACCGACTGTTAAAACCAGACAGGCCGCCCCGGGAAAGTGAACATTCCCGGGGAAACAAGGGAGGAAGCGAGGCCCGGGAGACTGGGGTAGACCGCCGGGGAGGGCGGCCGGGGAGGGGCGGAACCTGCAGGTGAGACCCGCGGCCAGGCAGGGGCGGGGCCGGCAGTCCCGAAGCTCTGGGGCTTCACCCCTTCCGGGCCTCTGGGAAATTGGGTGGAGGGCGTGCCCAGACCAAGCGGGGCCGCCCTCCGTTTTAGCCGGGGAGCCAGGGCCAGGGGGCCAGGCCAGGGCTCCATTCACGTGTCCGGAGAGGGCCCGGGCCGTCCGAACTCGGCGTGTGGCGGCGTCGTGAAGGGGGCGGGAGATGGGGGCCCGCAGGAAAGGTAAGATACGGCTGGGAGAGCAGGGTGTGGGGGTGAATCAAATCCTAGAGAGGTCTCAGGACGCTTCCTATTCCCGGAACCAGAACGCCAGGGCCATATTCTGCGCGCAGCCGGACACTCTTGGGGGAAGGGCACCGGCTCAGACCCAGCGGGTCCGGAAGGGGACACGACGCGGGTGGCCTTGCTGCCCCTTGGGTTGGCAGCGACTGGCAGCGGAGAGCCCGCGGGTGAGGAGCGAGAGCGCCGGGTGGGAGCCACTCCACCTCCCGGCCCTCGCGGGTCCAGCCCCGCCCACAAGCGCCGGGGTTCCCTCTGATTGGGCGGGGGACGGGCTACGCTGCACTGATTGGCCAGCGCCTGGGTGGCGCTCCACCTCCGGAAGCTCCCCGGGGAGCCCCACTCCGCGGGTCTGGTTGCCCCCCCACCCCCACCCAGTGCGATCGCCGCCGGAGTCGCAGGCGAGTGGGAGGAAGGTGCCCAGTCGGGTGGGCCCCGGAAACGCAGGCCCTCGATGCAGCCCGCGCATTGCCCCACGGCAGCGGGGAGGCGGGAGGGAGGGGGCTTGCAGGGGCTAATCTGCAGAGCTGAGGGGTGCTGTGACTGGTGGGGAGGCACCAGGTTCTGCTTCCTGAGCAGCGCCCCCACCCCTCGCCGCAGACCCCAGAAGGTCAAGTGCTGCTGCCAGGCCAGCCAAGAATGGGGACTCGGACCAAGGAAGCGCTGTTTGTTGAGCAGGTAGAGGAGTGGCAGGGAGAGCAGCAGCTGGGTCGCAAGGGGCATCCGGGCAGGACCCGGGTCTGGGGGAAGTGGCGCACCCAAGACCAGTCTCAGGGACCTCAGCCTGATGAGTGCATGTTGGATTCAGGAGCTGTGTGACCTGAGACAAGTTAGTTAACTCCTCTGTGCCTGCCTTTTCTCATCTGCGGAGTGGAGACAGTTACAACACCTTCCTCAGAAAAGCAGCTGACTTAATACGTGGCTATTGTGAGCGGATACACATAAAACATTCACACCAATACTGGCACGAGGATTTTAAGACAAGTGGAAAAAAACAGAACATTCCTCTGAAGGCTTCCTGCAGCGGAGGAAAGGTTTCCCTTTCTTCCCCTTGACAGTGACCCTGTTTCTCAGGCGGTCAGAGAGCGGAGAGAGAGAACATCCAGGCCTCCCTGGGCACCAAGCAGCAGTTGTATTCGTGCTGGGAATTGGAAGTCCTTGGCACAGACGAGGAAGGAGCAGGCTGCACTTTGCTGCTGGAGACCCGGGCTTCCTGTCAGCTGTCCTGAGCAGCTCCCTTGGGGTCTGGCACAGCGCCTTGCTGTTGACACGTGGGCGTCCCTGGTCCCAGAGAGCCCACCCTTCTGGTGCGTGTGCCAGTTTCCTGGGCGAGCCGTAACGAATCACCAAAACTTGGCGTCTTAAAACAACAGAAATGTATTCTCTCGAAGTTCTGGAGGCTGGAGGTCTGGAATCAGAGCTCCTTTGGGGACTTGACATGAGGCTACTTCCCATGTCTTCTGCTCTTGGTGGCCCCAGGCTCCCGCGGCTTGCAGCTGCTTCTCTGTCTCCAGGGTCATGACCTTCTCCTCTGTATGAGGTCAAGTCTCCCTGTGCCTCCCCCCATAAGAACCTTTGTGATCACATTTAGCTCCCCCCCCCCCCAGTAATTCCCGACAGCCTCCCCATCTCGATTTCACAATGTCAGCTACATTTTTTTTGCCATATAAGGTGACATTCACAGGCTGCAGGGAGTAGGACAGGGACATCTTTTGGGATCTGTGGGTGGGATTAAATACTTGGAGAATTTTGAGGTATTTGAGGATCGACAGTGTTCTGCTGTTTGAGCGGCTCTGGGCCCCTACTTGGGAGCAGTCTGATAGAAAGCACACACCAGGGGCGCCTGGGGGGCTCGGTGGGTTGAGCGTCCCACTTCAGCTCAGGTCATGACCTCCGGGTTGGGGGTTCGAGCCCCGCGTCGGGCTCTGTGCTGACAGCTCGGAGCCTGGAGCCTGCTTCCGATTCTGTGTCTCCCTCTCTCCCTGCAACTCCCCCACTCGCACTCTGTCTCTCTGTCTCTCTCTCAAAAATAAATACACATTAAAAAATTAAAAAGGAAAGAAAAAGAAAGTGGACACTAACACATTGGCCCCACAGCACTGGTTCCCTGGGGTGGAAGCAGCCTGGAGTCAGCCCCTCCCCACCCTCCTATCCCCCCCACCCCCGTCACCTCACCCTGTCCAGACAGTTGTGATGAGCTCACATTTTTGTCAGACTGGCCCCAGAACTTGACCTACCGGGAAGGTCTTACCTGTGCTTGTATGATGTGGTCTCCACTCCCCACCTTTTCTGGGGCTCCTGTGGCCTCCGTTCCATTACAGATCATGCTAAATTAGCCCCTGGACCCAAGACCTGTGACATCAAAGCCCAGCGTTGTCCTCCCGTCCACCCAGGAGAGAAGGTTCCTGGGGATTCCGTGAAGGCCTCTGAATTAATCAGGGCTCTCTAGAGAAACGGAACCCACGGGATGTGCCTATATATACAGAGGGAAACTTAGTTCAAGGAAGGGGCTCATGGGATCATGGAGGCTTGGTAAGCTCACAATTTGGGGGTGCGCTGGCTGGCCAGAGACCCGGGGAGGAGTGGAGCCCGCGGGCGGCCTGCTGAAGAATTCCCTGCTCGGAGGAGGTCAGCTGGCTCTAGTCGGCCTTTGGTGGACCGGTAGAGGCCCGCGTGTCGGTCTGATCGGGCTGCCATAACACACTATCATATACCGAATGGCTTCTAAAGGGCCGGAACATGTTGCTCACGGTTCTGGAGACGGGAAGTCTGAGGGCAGGAGGCCTGCAGGGTCGCGTGAGAGCCCTCTTCCTCATCACACACTTTCAGTGCAGCGTCGAGTGGCAGAAGGGGCGAGGGGGCCCTCTAGGGCCTCGTGGATGAGGGTGCTGGTCCCATTTTGGAGTCCCCTGCCGAAGGCCCCATGTCCCAACACCACCATCTCGGGGGTTAGGATTTCAACATGTAAATCTTGGGGAGACACAGACCTTCAGCCGGTAGCACCCACCCGCATTATGGAGGGCAGTCTCCTTTACTCCGAGCCCACCAATTTAAATGTCAATTTCATCCAAAAAACACCTTCACAGAAGCGTCCGGAATAACGTTTGAACAAGTATCCGGGCCCCGTGGCCCAGCCAAGTCGAAACCATTACAACTTCTATTCTCCTTCAAGGTTTTTTTTTTTTTTTTTTTTTTTTTTATCTTGAGAAGGCCCAATTTGAACCCCACTTTTCTCCCGCAAAGCGTGGGCCCCGAGGCTCCCCTCACCCCAGTTGCGACGCCCAGGATCAGTTGGGTCTGTTTAATTAAGTCTACCTCACTTTGGGGGAGTTTCTGGCTAATCTGGAAAGGTCCCTTTAGGATTCATTACATGTGACTTGAAGCCAGCTTGAGTCGGTGCTCTGTAACACGTCTGTCCTCACCGGGGCCCGTGGCGAGCGGGAATCCCACTTCCTACGGGCAATTGCCTCTGGTTTAAGGAGCACCCGTGGGCTGCAGGCCTCGAACGGGGATCGGACCTTGGCCTCTGTGCTGTCCATTCAGCTCTTTCTCCCTTTGTTTACCAACCGTCCTAGTCTACGCTTTGCAAGGGTTTGGGATGTTTGGTGTGGCTATCACCGGGGGGAGCGGTATTCACTCTCAGCCGGCGGCAGTCACGAACCCACAGGGGCCACATGTGCACAGGGGACACGGGCCACACCCACCATGACAACCTGTCCTGCCTATCTTCCTCACACACACTCCCACGTCCTACGGGATAAAAGAAAGGCTATCCTTGCACATAAAAACACCAGAATATGACCAGTAACAACCACAATGAATATATTTGTAACGTCTCAACCGGCACACACAAATGTTTTCAGCAACAAATATGCTTCATAACGTCAGGGTCTTGTCCAAGGTTAGAGGCTGAGAATGTCGCCCCCGTGAGAAAGGGCGGGGCCGGGCCGGGCCCTGCATCACCGCACCGAGCAGGAGGTGCCTCTGTCTGAGGCCACCTTGGGAAATCCAAAGTCAGCCAGATAAAATAATAGTTTGAAGAGAGAAAAAAAAGAAACAATGCAAGGAAAGTTGCCCGTTTCTAGGAAGACTTTTTTTTTTTCATGGTAAAATGAATCACTTATAAAGAGGAAGTGAGCCCTGTTGAAAAACACTTAAAATATTCTCTCAGGGGGAGAAAACAATTCTTCACCAGCTTGGCTGGCCCCTGGGCGGGGGGCTTCATTCTCCGCCTGTCCTGAGCCAGCGAGGACAGTGCCTCTTGGGAAACCAGGGCGGAATGCTTGCTGCAAAGGAGAGAAGGAGGCTCATTACCAACCCGGGCCCCACACAGGCTCCCGGGGGGGGGGGGGGGTGGGTGATGGCGCCGTGAGTGGGCGCACGGGCTCCCACCGGATTATCCAGGGGCCTCGGAGACAGACATCCTTGGAAGCCCCCACCCATCTTCCGTAAGCTTTCCAGCCAGTGTAGAATGACAAGCTGTCCTTGGGCAGCAGGGGACCAGATGGCTCCTCTGGGGAGCAGCCGGAGCCCCGGGCCCAGCTCGGCAGTCCACTTTCAGTGTGAAGAGCCACCGTGGGGAGAACCCGCACACAAGAAGGGGCGGGACTGCGCGGCCAAGGTTGGCCAGACCGCGCCGTGTATCACTCCCAAGGACTTCCTATTCCCGAGACCCAGGACGGTACCGCGCATGTCCCCTGAGGGTGCCGTGGCCGCCAGTGCTGGGGGCCCTGTGTGTGGGGCAGGTGCATGGGGAGATCACGTGCACCCTGGCCTGCGATTTGATGTCGCCCGTGGGACTCAAGTCTTCACGGACTTGGTGCCCAGCACCCACACTAGGGTCGGGGGACATCACTGGGTTTACGTCGGGGATGAAGGCCACAGGTGAGGCGGCAGAAACACACGGCGCCCATCCCAGCACCCTCCCCAAATGCCTCCCCGGGGGCAGGCCTACTGTCTGAGGGATGACCGTGGCCGTGGCCGTGGCCATCCACAGGCAGCTGCCAACCGTCTCAGCTCAATGCTTCCACTTTCAGCGAGCGTGAGGCTCTGTCCTCGCTACTGAGACATGACCTGGAGGCAAAGGCCCACGTGAAGACGCTGCTTCCAGCTTTGTTCTGGGAACCAGGCGCCTGCACCGGCAGAACTCCGGGGGGGGGGGGAGAGGGAGGAGGGCAGGGAGAGGAGGAGGCCTGACGCTCAACGCTTCCGAAGACACGGGGAAAGCTGCTTCGCTCCGCTCCACTGAACACGGAGCCTGGGTGTGGGCCTGGCACACACCAAGCCTTGGCACGTCCTGCCATGAGCACACGCCACACTTCAAGCTGGGGAATGCTGGACATGGTGGGGGGGGCATAGGAGTTTCCAGAAGCTCTCAGAAGCAGAAGGCGTGGCTTAGCTCAGATGCCGTCAACACTGGCTCACCACAGGGCAGGTACCGCATGGTGTGGGCTGTGGGGGAGGGAGGCGGCCGTGTCCTCAGGGGCTCTGGGGCACATTGTGTGGGTGAGGACGGACGAGCGAGGGCAGGTGTCCGAGGAGCAGAAAGCTATCCAGGGGAGGGGGCAGGGGGCGTGGGGCGGGGGGCTGGATGCTCACGAGAATGAATGGTCCCAGGAATGTTCTGGCAACAGAGAAGGGCCCAAGGCCTGGTGTGTTTGAGTGGTTCGTACAGGCCAGAAATGTACTGTGAGTGAGCCTATGTGAGTGTGACAGTGTGTGTGAGCCTGTGTGTGTGAATGAGTGTGAGCAGGTGGGTGGGAGTGGGTGTGCATGTGTGCAGGGCAGGGCAGGGCAGAGCTCCAGAAGGCTGGGTGGTTTCCAGGGCCAGGTGACGGGTATCCGGGAGTTGACTTTCTTCTCAGGACCCAGGGAGGCCCTGCAAAGTCCTGAGGGGACAGCCTCAGGTAGCCTTGATGCAAGAGGCTGGGGAAAGGTTCCCAAAGTGGGAGCGGGCGTTCCTGACCTGAATCAAGCCCAGAGTCTGGCGGAAAAGAGGCACACCGGACACAGCCCCTGACCTGGGCACGGAGGCTGCCCGGGCATGGCTCTGTCTAGAAAACTCCGTGTTCCCAGACTTCGCTGATGCCAGGCCGGCGTCCCCACCCCCACTGCAAGCGCCCCAGGGCCCTGGGACGCGCCGGGAGCACCTTCTCACGGCCGGGATGTTGCTCCACACGTGCACTGCGTTCACGTTCTGGATGGTTCTGCCACAGATGTCCTGGATGGTCACGGGGTCGGCCTGGGGGAGGGAGACTTGGGCTGTGGCTCGGCGTGACCCGGGCAATGACCTCTGCCCCTCACGGTGCCCACAGGCCTCAGCCACCTTTCTAGACAGACTGTGGCTGTCAGTCACCGTTGCTGACGTCTCGCATCTGATTTCCTAGAAATCACCTTCTGCGGGAAAGAGGCTGAGACATCGCTGGGAAACCTTTACCAGCAGACCTTCCAGTCCCAGAGGTCACGTGGGCAGGGCTTCCCCCCGGGCTCCAGCTCGGAGGTGAACTTCCCTGAAGGATAAAGGGGTCCTTTATCTTTGAGCCAACAGCCTTTCTGCCTCAGGAAGATAAGAGGCTTTGCTGGCAACGAAGGGTTTTCTAAAGTGCCGGTGTTTCAGGAGCCAAGCGGGCTGCCTGGACCCTAGAGGGCCCTGGAAGGGGAGGGGGCGGGAGGGAGATGGACCTTCCGCCAGTGGGAGGGGGAGAGGCTAGAGGAGACACCGAGACAAGAAGCCCCCTGGCCCCTGACGCCCAACGCACGGTAGGCTGACCCCACTCACATGGACCCAGGGAGCCTACAGAGTCCCATGTGCACCGTTCCTGGCCCCCCCCCCCCCCCGCCCGTGGACACCCCAGCCTCCTCCTGGACCCAGACACTTCCCCGGGAGAGAGACAGTAGATGGCCCGGCACTCGCCAGAGCCGAAGGAGACCAAACGTCTAGATCTTCCCTGCCTTCAGCAGGAGCGATGTTCCACAGCGAGACGGGAGCGGTCACAGGAAATGTGGGATGCTCCCTTCCTGGCCCTCCTGATTTGGGACCAGTTGTGACCTCCCAAACGTGTGTGCAAAGCCATCCAAAGGCAGGATTTTTGATGGGCTCTACACGTGCGGATAACTGGCATCCGGGTTTGGAACCTCACCTTGTGGCTGGACCCGTTATCACTTCTCTTAGATTTTTTTTTGTTTTTTGTTTTTTTTTTTTTTGATAAATGAATCAGGATTCAAACCTGGTCCTGGCAGCTTCTAGGGGGGCATGTTGCTATTTTAAAGATTCCAGACTTCCTAACGAGGAGAATAACCACAGACGCAGAGGAAAGTAGAAGAATCATGGGAACGTTTTGCTCAGCCCTGTGAAAATGACTTTTAAAACTGTAAGTCACAGGGGGCGCCTGGGGGGCTCAGTCGGTTGAGCATCCAACTTCGGCTCGGGTCACGATCTCATGGTCCGTGGGTTCGAGCCCCACGTCGGGCTCTGCGCCGACAGCTCGGAGCCTGGAGCCTGCTTCGGATTCTGTCTCCCCCTCTCTCTCTGCCCCTCCCCCCCCTCAAAAATAAATAAACATTAAAAAAAATTTTTTTTTTAATAAAAACAACTATAATTCACAGATTGTACTCTAGGAGAACGTAAGGTGCGGTGACGCACGGGCAGAAACACAGCGAGACTGCACAGGACAGCCTGACCCTGTGGGCCCTGCGTCCCTGCAGGGGTCTAGGGGCTGGGACAGCCCGACTGGGCAGGTGGGCGCAGCAGCGAATACGCCACAACTTGGCCCAGCGGTGTCACTTCTGGAACCGTCCCACGGGTGTCCCCATGCACGCCCCGCAGCGCGGTCTTGTCTGTTAGACCTCGAGACTACAGCGGCCCCATTCCCACTAAGGAACAGATCCAATACGTTTTTTACGTCCAAAGTAAAACCGCCCAGAACAGGCCCGTCCAGGGTGGTCGCTAAGTGACTCAAGCCCTCGGCGGGGCGGGCGTCCGCACACCTGCGAGCAGGGGCAAGCACCGTCCCCGGGCGACAGGACTGGCGAGGGGGACAGGGCGGGGCGGGCAGCGAGGAGACTTTCTGCCGTGACTCTGTGAGCATCTCAGCATGAGGGAGACTTCCCGAGAGGGGGGCGTCAGGCCCCACCGGGGGCTGTCCCATGGGGGGGCCCTGCGGCCAGGGCCCTGAGCCAGTCAGCCCCGGGCGGCTGCTCTCGTGGTCAGGGTTCGGGTCGGTGGAGAGAAGACACAAGGCTGTCGGTGCCCCAGGGGGACAGTGCGTGTGATGTGTGTGCGGTGTGCGAGACGTGCGTGTGCTCAAAGGAAGGGCCCCACGCTGGCCTGTCCTGAAGTGCGGGAGCAGCGTGCAGGGCACGCCGACCAAGGCCACCTTGAAGGGTCTGTGCCCCAGGGGCGCCGTGACCCCCGCGAACCGGGTGAAAAGGAGGCTCAGGGGCCGGGCTCCGAGGAAGCCGGCCTGTCCCGGACCGGACCCCGGACCGCAGCGCGGCACGTACCTCCAGGAAGCGAGTGGCTACGGTCCGGTCCTCTTGGGTCAGCACCAGATTGTCCACGAACATCCAGAAGAAGGGCTGCTGGCGGGCCGGCCGGGGCCTCGCGTACTGCAGGACGCGGTGGAACTGGAGCAGGTACCACACTGGGGGAGGGGCGTCCGGGTGCGTGTGGGCTCCGCCCGTGGGGTCGCGGCAGAGGGGCGCGGGGTGACTGCCCGGACCCGGCGCCCGCCTCTCCCCGGGGCAGGCCTGTCCCCGCCAGAGCGGCTGAGCCTCAAGGGCCCGGGTCCCCCCCATTATGAGGGGACAGGGCAGTGAACACGGCGTGGGGAGCTCACGTGCGCGTCCTCCCGCAAATGACCCCACTGGGAGCACCTGCTACAGGGACGCAGAGCACCGAGGGCGGGGCATGCAAACGGGTCTGGGGACCAGACGGCCAGGGAACGCCCGCAGACCGCGGTCTCTTACCCGGAGGATGGTCACAGGCGTGGCCGACGGGGGGCGTGGAGCCGTACACGAGGTCGAACGGGCCCCATCCTTCCACCTGCAGGACACGGGCACACAGAAGGCAGGTGGGGACGGCCTGTTCTGGCAGGTGGCTCCCGGGCACCAAGCGGCTCCCACCGCAGCAGGCACCTGTGCGCCCAGGTGAGTGGCTCGCAATGAGGCCGAGCCCCCACAGCGCCCTGGCGGGAGCAGTGACACCCCGCAGGTCACAGCCGCCACTGGCCTCAGGGACGCACGGAGCCCGGCCTCCGTCACCCGAGGGGAGGCCAGCCCCCGCAGGGCACTTGGAACGTGAGGCGAGCCCTTCGTGCCAGGCGCTGGCCTCATAGACCCGCCCCCGGGAAGGCTGGCACGTGGACCCCGGGATTCACACGCATTCCCAGCGCTTTGCCGGAAAGCATATGACGTGCGCCTGACGTGACAGCCGGGAGCGGACAGCGGGGCCACAGCCTTCCCTGACCGGCCACAGTCAGCCGGTCACTGCGGGCGGGGGGAAGGAAGCCGCCCCTCCAACCGTGCCTCAGCCAACGAGGATGCTCCGGAACCACAGTGACCCACGTGCCCCTCTCCTGCAGGACCCGAGGGACTCCCGTTAATGACAATCGTAGCCCCCGTCTTTCTACTAAAGGAACATTAACAGAGACCCAGGTGCTGGATCGCTGGTTTTCTGACGGGTCCTGCCCCAGGTCAGACCCCCTTCCCCGGGCCGTCCCCCAGACCGTGTAACCAAAGCCCGCATCCCTCGGTGAGCCCCCGAGCCTGTGCCTCCTCCGGCACCTTCCCGTGTCCCCGAGAGCTACTGGGGGCGTCTGGGCACCGGCCTCCGTCACGGCCTAGTGACCGGAGCAAAGGCGCGAAGGTGCTGTCCAGGCAGGGCGGTCGGGGAGGGGAGCAAGGAGGCGAGCACAGGCGGGCGGTCCCAGACCAGCACTCCCGCAGTCCCCCACCCGCTGGCCCCCCGTACGTGCTGCCATGAAGCAGCTCACAGAGAAGACACCGGAGTCTTGGAGGGAACACGCGGTCCCCCCCCCCAGGCTGTCTGCCCCCCACTCCGGGCTGGAACAGAAACCCACGGCCAGGAGCAGGTGGGAGCCGGCCACCCCCCATCTCTAGGAGGGGCTGCAAGGGCACAGCCCGTGTCACAGGCCTCGTGGAAAGAGGTGAGGTCAGGAGGCGTGGGGTGGGGGCGCTCAGAGATGCTGCACGCACCTGAGTCGTGATTACTGTGGTAACGGGTGTCACTCACGGGTGTCACACGTGGCTACAATAAACAGGTTTCCAGTGTCACGATCAGAAATAGAGGTCCCACATTGCTGTCATAGGGGGTGTGACATGTTCCTATTGCTAATAGAGGCCAGGTTATCACTGAGAAAACAGGGGCCCCGTTTTGCTGTGGATGACAGCGGGTGCCCGTTGCTGTTGGCAGTGGGCCTCTCTAAGGAAGATGGGGTGTCTGGGAGCCACAGCTGGCGTGCAGGGCGGTGCCCTGGTGTCCCCTGCAGCCCCGCTACCGGGGAGGCCCGTGTCACCGTCATGTTCCACACCCTGCCTTGTCCCGTGAGGGTGGACTCTGGTCCCGGGGGAGGGGGAGGAGGCAGGATGGGCGTGCCTGCAGGACAGATTCTGGAAATGGTCGGTCGTCTCAAGGGGTCGGGGTGAGGGCAGCGTGTGGGATCTTGGATGAGGCCCATGGTGATGAAGTTTAAGGTCATGAGGTTCAGGTGTTCCCTGTCCCACGAGGAGACCCGTCCTCGGGGCCTCCGGGCAGGGGAGCCTCCGGTGGGACGAGGCTGTGGGGCTTCTCCAGGCATGGCCAGAGGGGGGCGCTAGCCCCCTGGACCACAGGCTCCCAGGCCCCACGGGGAGCAGAGAGGTGAGGCCGTGGCCGGCCCCTGGCAGAACAGAACCCCCACGTCGGCCCCCTCCTGTGGCCCCTTCCACGGCCAGCACTCCTGGCCCCAGACCCTCTGCCCACAGTCGGTGGCTCTCAGGACGATGGGCTCTAATCCTCTCTCCTGGGCCCAGAGACCGAAGGACCGGGTCCTCCTGTCCCGGGACCACCAGGAGGAGGCTTCCCAGACCCTTGCCATCCGTCGCCAAGGGCTCCTGGCCCAGCTGGATGCCAGTGAGTCACTTTTTAGGCACTTCCTCCAAGGTCACTGTCCGGGACAGCAGGAAACAGCCTTCAAGGGAACCAGAACATTCCGGGCTGTGTTTGGAGAATGCCCCCAAACAGTGACTGGCTGTTCAGTTCACGATTTTATCTGAAGGGGCGGGTGGCATTTCATCCCGTCTGTGTTGGGATCGGGCCCCTGGATGACAACCACAAGAACCGGGGTTCTGGCCCATCGCTCTGGGCCGTGGGCGGCGTGGGGGCCACGAAAACAGCCCTCTCGCCTCCCCCACTGCCTGCGGGGCGCCGGTTCCTGCGGGCCCCCCACGCACCCCCTGGCTCGGGGACCCCGACCCCCGCGGCACCCGCGGGGGTCTTGCACGTGTGCGCTCATCTTGGCATCTGGAGGCGCCCCACGGTACTTACGTCCCTCCTCACTACGTCGGTGGCATCGTCTAAGTGTTTCAGTCTTCCTGGGTCAGAACCGGGTTCCAAGAAGCCCAAACTCGTTAGTTCTGCGCGGGGAGAAATAGGGCTCAGAAGGGTGGCGTCGACGTTGGCCCCGCACAGACCCGAAGGCCGAGGGTTGATTAGACAACATGTCTCTGTCTTAATGAGCAAACTCTGTCTTTTCAAGGACAGGGCACCGGCAGGAAGGATGAAGTTTCCGTTCGCTACCCGCTAAGCAGCCAACTCCGCTGAGTTGGATGGATTTAAGAAAGTCAAGCAATTGGTCGCAAAACCAGGCCTTCGTGGGCTACTGTGTCGTGCTCTGGGTTAGGAAATCCGCCAGGCCGTGGTGTCCACGCTGAGGTCACCCAGCCTGGCCGTGTGACCCGGCGGGCGTGACCTGCAGGCTCCCCGTCACAGCCTCGGAGAGTCCTCGGCCTGGGGGCGGGAAGGCGAGTTCGGAAAGGACCTTACGAACGGGAGTAAGGGACGCATGGTCCGGGTGGGGAGACGCAGGCCGGGGTGGCCTGGGGTCGTGACTCCTGCGCCCCTTCAGCCGGCAGGCTTTGCCCCCCATGTCTCGCGGACACCCCGTCGGCAGCGCAGGTGCACGCGGGGCCGCTGTGACCACGGTTCGCGAGACTCGCGGTGGCACAGTGCAGGAAGTGGGGCACGTCCTGATTCTATCTGGCCAGAGACTAAGGAGTGTTTTCATGGATTCTGAGGTCTGCTGGGCCCAGAAGCATCCACAGGATCTCCAAGGCACCAGCAAGTGGGGGTCCGCGAAGGGCCCGGGGGTGGGGGTGGGCAGGACAAGGCTGGGACGCATCACGTGGCCGGCCTGGGCAGGCTGGGACATTTGGGTAGAGGGAGGGGCAGGGAGCCCTGCGGGTGGTCAGGTGTGTGGGGTGGCCACGGGCAGGGCCTGGCCTGGACTGCTGCCCTCTGCACGGAGCCTGGGCCCCGCAGCTTGGTGGCATCTCGCATCCGTCCTTGCTTCCTGTCGGCAATTCTGAAGGAGTGAGCTCCCGCTGCTCTCGTGTCCTTCCCTCCCTGCCAGCTGCCTGAACACACCGGGTCCCCCGCGGACCTCCCTGGGGGCAGACCGTCGCGGTCCAGCGTGACCCCACTGCACTCACCGTTCCTGATGTCCCCAAACAGGGACAGCACCCGGACCGGCTCCCTCTTCCACACGGGCACCGTTTTGTAGGTCTCCAGCGTGTTCTCCTATCGAAAGAAAACGCAGTTCTCACCGCGGCCCGGTTGCAGAGCCCGTGAGGCCCAGGGAAAATTCTTTCTGCCCCAGCAGAGGCAGTTCCCCACCAGGGGACACACCCCTGAACGCGCCTTCAAGGCAGGCTGGCTCCCCCAGGCCGGGGTCTCTGGCCCTGACCCCCGCCGGGCCATTTCCAGCACAGGAAAGGCAGGTGCAAGGGGCTTTTCCTGATCGCAGAGGAAGAAAATTCTATCCCAAGAGGAAGCACTTCCTCTGGATTTCTTGGGGGATCCTGCATATGGACAGCAGGGGGATCCCCTGACTGTCCTTCCTCAGTGTGGGCCCCGAGGTGCCTGGTGGCCCTCACGGCTGCCCGCTGAGGACAAAGGACCCGAAAGCCCATGGGTAACCACCCCCCACCCCTCCCAGGACGCCCACTTGTAAAACAAACACCCCGGACCCCCCGCGCCCAGGAACGTGCACTGGCCGGGCCGGAGTGGGAGACCCCGAGCCACGTGGGGAAGGGCCTGCCTGCGGCTGGAGCCCACGGGCTGGGGGGCCGGTGAGTTTGCAGGTGGGCGTGAGGAGGGCAGCTGGTCCAGCACAGGTGCGGCTCTGATGGACACTGGGGGGGCGTCCTGGTCCCCTCTGCTGTGACTGTCGGCGGGGGGCTCCTTCCTCCCCTCTCTCCCCCCAGCACTGGAGCATTAAGGACACTTGCGAACATGAAAGGAAACTTCCTGCAACTGGGGAGCATGGCCCCTCCTGGGACGCACCCCACCCATGGAGCAGAAAAAAAGCACTACCAGGCTGCGTCTCCTTTTCGGAAAAGCACCATAAACACACTTCAGCCACGGGGCCCACGCCGTCCAGCCTCAGGGCCTGTGCCTGGAGGCCAGCAAGTCCCCAGAACTCTGGTGGCCGAGAACCCGGGAAGGGTGGGGGGTGGGGGGGAGTCCTGGCTCCAGGAGAGAGGGGCGCCCATGGGGGTGGGGAGGTGCCCCAGGGTCAGCACACACCCCCTTCCAGCGCCCCCCGCCCCTCCAGTGAGAGCCGGCAGGGGCACACCCAGGGCCCGGACGGCCCTCTCCCCCCACCTGCTCCCACCAAACAGCAGCCAGAGGCTGAGGGAGAGAGTGAGGCTGAGGGGGAGGGAGAGGCAGGGGCGGGGGCAGGAGGCTGAGAGGCCCCGGGGATCCCTAGTTCTGCAGACCTATGTGTGGGCCCCACGCGGCACCCGCTTTCCCAGGGTGGTCCCTCCCGAGCCTTAGTTTCCCGGGGCTGCCGTAACAGTGACTATAAACCGTGGCACAAAACCACTACCGCATTTCTATGTGGACACCAGAAGTCCCAGGTCCAGGTGTGGCGGGTCTGGCTCCCTCTGGGGGCTCGCAGGGAGGGTCCTCCTGCCTCCCCCGAGCATCCCCTGTGCTGGCCGCAGTCCTGGGCTGGACTCCAGCCCCTCTCCCAGTGTCGTGTGGCCAGCCTCCCCCGGGATGTCTCCATCCCCCTCCGCTTTCCCTCTGACACCTGTCCTCCTGCCTCAGCCCATCCAGGAAGACCTCATCTGCAAAGGCCCTGGTTCCAGCATCAGCCACATTCACGGGTACCGGGTGTTAGGTCTTGGGGGACATACTGCAACCTGCTCTGATGAGCCCCTAGGTCCCGCCTGGCTCACGGCTCCTGGCCTCCCGCAGGAGGTCCCGCAGCTGTGCTCCGTTCCGTGCCCCGAGCCCGTGCCCCACGTCTGTGCCTCAACTCCACGCCCATCCTGTCCTCCGACTGGGTGTTTGTCCCCACGTGCCGGACCTGGAGGCACATCTGTGCTGGGTCCGCCTCCTGCCAGGTCCCCCTTCCCCCGCTCGGAAGCAGCAAAACTGCCGGGCCAGAGTCGCTTCCACCAACTAGACCCCGCGGAGCCGGCACCGGAGAGGAAGACTTGGAAGCCGGGCCTCCGTCACGGCAGGTGTCAGCGCAGGTGGGCATCCTGAGGACACTGACGGTCGCCCGCCCCCGCCCCCGCCCCTGCCGCCCCTCACCGACTCGCCGTCGCAGAAGGCCTTCAGCCAGCCCCGCCACTTCTTGCGACGCCGCAGGAGGCCGCTGCGGGGAAAGGGCAGGCACAGGAAGCACACCCAGTTGCTCACGGCCTGGACTCTCCCCGAGGTCCCGGGGCCCACCAGGGTGTCCATGCACTCGAAGCAGTAGCACCTGGAGCCAAACAGAACATCACAGCGACCGAAGGGACATCCGCTGGCCGCCAGGCAGGGGGACGAGGGACGGGAGCCGCCCTCAGGCGGACGGGCACCGGGCGGGGGCGAGGGGGAGCCGTCACCCCGAAAGGGGGTCCGGCCCGTCTCAGGGACCTCGAGGGGCAGGCAGGAAGGAGCCATCTGCCGTCGGTGAGGTGGGGGGCCGCCCGTCTTCCCCACCTCCAGAGCCTGCAGGAAGTCGGGGTCAAGGACGCCAGCTGGGGGGGCGGGGGGGGGCAGATTTGGGAGGAGGGAGATTAAGTACCACGGACGCTGGAGCTCCACGGGGAACTGCCCCCGCCCGGCCCCTGCCCGTGACCACCAGCCCTCGCGTCCCCGTCCCCGCTGAGGGTGCCGCCCATCCTGGCGGTGACGATAATAAAGACAAAACTCAGGAACACAAATCTCTCGATGCCCCGCCTCCCCCGTGTGAAGGCTCTACACTGAACAAAATATTTGGGATGGAAACGGGAAGCGCGGGGGGAACTCGTCTTGGGGGGACGTCCTCCACACTCTGGGACGAGGAGCCCGAGGACGGAGATGCCTGGGCGGTGGGTGGTGGCACCTGCCCCGGGGCTGCCCCCAGGCTCACCGGGTACAGTCGGGGTTCTCACAGATGAGCAGCGTGTCCCCGGAGCAGCAGACGGAGCAGTAGGACTGGTACCCGTCATCATCATACAGGAACAGGCGGCCCAGGAACTTGTCCTTGGCAAGGGGCAGAGCCTGGCCGGTGCCTCCTCAGTTCCCCGGGCTCCCCGCCTCCCAGCCTCCCGGCCTGCCCCCTCCCCACCTCCCTGCTGCCCAGCCTCCCAGCCTCCCCACCTCCCCAGGCTCCCTGCCTCCCAGCCACCCCACCACCCCGCTTACCTTGCACGGAGCGCACATCCCTCCCTCAAACAAAGGGTGCTGCGTGTGCACCTGGAAACTTCCACAGCAGATGCAGATGTCTAAGGTGGGCACCCACAGTGCAACGCGTGTCACGACACCAGCAAACAGAGCAACAGGGTTAGGAATAAATGTAACAAAGGGAGAGCAGGCCCCGTACAATGAAAACCACAGAACGCTGTGGACAGAAATGAAAGATCTAAAGAAGTGGGCAGGTACCTTGGGTACCTTGGGTAAAGGTCAGAAGACACCGCAGTTGGAAGGCCAGGCCTCCCCAGAGGGCCCCCAGACCCCTCTCAAAATCCCCAATGTTTTGGGTTTTTGTTTTTGTTTTTTTTTTTTGGCAAAAATTGACGAACTGATCCTGAACTGCGTGTGGAAACCCAAGGAATCCACAACAGGCAAATCCATAGGGAAAGAAAGTGGTTGCAAAGGGGAGGCAGCAGCAGGGGTGGGGAGGGGCTGTTAATGGGAACAGTGTCTCTCTCAAGGGTGTTGAAAAGGCCCTAAAACTGGCTGCACAACTCTAAATATCTGGGAGACACCAGGGTGGGGTCCCCGCGCCTGAGTCTTTCCAGAGCTGCTCCCCCTCAGCTGGGCAAGGGCTCACCTTCTATGTTCCTCTCGTTGACCTTGACTTCATAGGCAATGAGCTCTGAAAAGGGAACAAAAGGGGATCCTTCCCTCTCCTGCTTTTTCTAACGTAAATCTGGCCCAGAAGTGATGTCACAGGAGTGGAGGGGGCTCGTGAATGAGGTGTGACTATTCCAGAAGCCTGGGGCCTCAGACACTGCCAGGCCTGGGGCTGACCTCCTAAGGGAAGACACCTCACCTCTGCTGGGCCCTGGGGAAGCGGGGGATGACAGCTCTGAAGGCTCACTGGAGCCCAGCAGGATGATGTCCGTGCGGTGCTCTGCCTCTGGCTCCAGGACTGGGGCCACGTGGGCAAACGGGATGCGTACAAACAGAGGGGAAAAATGGCCTGTCGGCTGCTGCCTGGGAGCCCCTGGCCCCAGCTCAGGCCCCGCCCGCCTCCTTTGGTGACACCTTTCCCTCGGGACCCAGGGGACCCAGGACACGGGGCCAGGAGGACCTATGGTGAGCGCCGATCTGGACGGGGGCTCAGTGTGTTCCCCGCGGCGTCCCTCCCTGCCCAGGCCCCTGCCACAGTGGTGGGCTAGGTGGGCTTCTCCCCACAAAGGGGAGGACAGGGGGCCTTGGGAGGGGTGGGGCGATGGAGGCCCCCCGTGGGTCCCTTGGACACCCCCATGCTCTTTCCTCCCACGGTGTCCCCCAGACCACAGCTGGTGGTCTCCCCGGAGGCCACCCCGCATGAGGCTGGGAGGAGCAGAGAGGGCTTACAGGAACTCCCCTCTGGCGGGTCAGGGTCTGAGCCGTCCAGGGTCTCCACGCTCAGGGTCCCTTGCCGGGAGAGGGCCATGAACGCCGGGAAAGGGGTTTCCCCAGAAAGCAGCAGGAGACAGGTGGGGTGGAAGGACTGGGGGCCACAGGTACAGGACCTGCAGAGGAGCACTGTCGGGGGGGGGGGGGGGGGGGGGGAGCGGGGGCGAGCAAGGTTGCCACGTGACGTACGGGGGCGGGGAGGCGCGGGGGAGGGGCGAGAAAGCCCTCATTGTCAGGCGGTGAAGGATGCGGGCTCATGGAGGGGGGCAGGGGGGTTGTTCCTGATGGATGGGGGTTGGGGGCCCAGTGAGGGAGGGTGGGGGGAGGGACTCAGGGGCGGGGTTTAGAGGGCTTGGTGCTCCCGGGCTGGGGTGGAGGCAGGGCTCCAGCAGGAGGAGGCAGGACAGGCAAAGCTCAGGGGGAGGAAGATCTGTGGAGGCTAGGTAGCCGGTGGGGGGAGTGGTGTCCAGAGTAGGGGTGAGGAAAAAGGAGGCAGAGGGCATTTACTGCAGGTGGGACAGGCCCGGGGACACCCGATGGGTGGCCGTGGTTGGAGGGGCTCATTTGGGCCCTTCTGGGGATTGCGCAGGGGCTGTGCCCAGAGGCAGGGGGCCACCTGGCAGCGGCTGCCCCTCAGGACGGTTATGGTGCTGGGCAGAAGTTGGGGAAACACCTGGGGAGGGGGCATAACTCCCTTTCTCCCAGTTTGGGTGTGGGCCTGGTGACGACTTCCCCGTGAAAAGTTGCAGAATCGGGGGGTGGGGTGTAATTCTGCAGGGCTCTGCCGGGTGCCCAGGGTTGACTTCAACAGTGACGGCCTGCCTTGACTGCATGTCCCCTGGACACGACGTGACCTCCGTGGCCTTCCTGCCAACAGCCCATGACCCCTACCTCTACCCATGAGAAAATCACCAGAAGATTCCAGTTGAGGGACACCCTACAAAATACCTGCCCACAGGGGTGCCTGGGGGGCTCTGTCAGTTAAGCGTCCCGTTCTTGATTTCAGCTCAGGTCATGATCTCACAGTTTGTCAGTCTGAGCCCCACATGGGGCTCTGCTGATGGTGTAGAGCCTGCTTGGGATTCTCTCTCTCTCTCTCTGTCTCTCAAAATAAATAAACTTAAAAAAAAAGAAAATTATGTATTAAAAAAATACCTGCCTAGAAGTTCTGAAAACTGTCATAGTCATCAAAAGCAAAGAAAGTCCAAAACACCATCACGGCCGAGAGGAGCCTCAGGGGACCTGATGGGGAAATGTCACGTGGGATCTCAGGACAGAGAAGGGAATTGGGGGAAAACTAAGAAAATGGGACTAAACTGTGGTGTATTCGTTTAGTTAACACTATATCAGTATTGGCTCATTAATTGTAACCAAGCTGTCGCACGAACACGAACACAAGGAGTTAATAATGCGGAAGCTCCGGGGTTTATGGGAACCGTGTATCACTAGCTCTGCGAATTTTCTGTAAGTATAAAACTGTTCTAAAATTATTACTTTTTTTTTTTTTACAATATAAGGTCATTAACTATAGCCGTCATGCTGCATGTTACGTTCCCACGACTTGCTTACTTTGTAAGTTTGTGCCTTTTGACAACCTTTAACCTGTTCTCTGTATCTACGTGCTCAGGGTGTGTGTGTGTGTGTGTGTGTGTGTGTGTGTGTGTGTTTCAGATTCCACATAGAGAAGAGAGATCGTATGGTATCTGTCTTTCTCTGTCTCATTTCAGTGAGCATAACGTCCTCAAGGTCCGTGGCAAGATTGCAAATGGCAAGATGTCCTTCTTTTTTACGGTGAGTGATATTCCACGGTGCATCTACACAATGTTTTCTCTATCCATTCATCCATCGCTGGGCACTTAGGGTGTTTCCATGTCTTGGCTGTTACAACTAAAGCTGCGGTGAGCACGGGGGTGGGGACGGTGCAGATATCTTTTCGAATTTTCGTTTTCTTTGGCTACATGTCCAGAAGTGGGACTGCTGGCTCGTAGGGTTCTATCTTTGACTTTTTGAGGAACTCCACACTGTTCTCCACAGCGGCTGCACCAGTTTGCGTTCCCATCAGAAGTGCACAAGGGTTCCCTTTTCTCCACATCCTCACCGACACCTACGTCTCTTGTCTTTTTGATTCTAGCCATTCTGAAGATGTAGGGTGATCTCGTTGTGGTTTTGGTTTGCGTTTCCCTGATGAGTGATGTTGAGCATCTTTTTCCCTGATGAGTGATGTTGAGCATCTTTTTATGTACCTGTGGGACATCTGTAGGTTTTCGGTGAAAAAAAAATGTACTGTTCAGATCTGCTGCCCATTTTTAAAATAAGATTGTTTTATTGCTATTGAATTATATGCGTTCCTTATATATTTGGAATATTATCACCTTATCGACACAGAATTCACAAATTTGGAGTTTTATGGTTTCAGGTCTTAAAGTTGAGTCTTTTAAAAGATATTTTTTAACTTTTTTAAATGTTTATTTTTGAGAGAGAAAGACAGAGCATGAGCAGGGGAGGGCAGAGAGAGAGGGAGACACAGAATCAGAAGCAGGCTCCAGGCTCCAAGCTGTCAGCACACAGCCCGACACGGGGCTTGAACCCACGAACCATGAGATCATGACCTGAGCAAGCCGGATGCTTAACCAACTGAGCCACCCAGGCGCCCCGCATTCAAGTCTTTAATCCATTTTGACTTGATTTTTGTGGGTATAAGATAGGGGGCCCGTTTCATTCTTCTGCATGTGGCAGCCGGGTTCTCCCAGCACTGCTGATTGAAGACCGTCCCTTCCCCAGTGTGGATTCTTGGCTCCTTTGTCATAAGCTAATTGGCCATGTGTGCGTGGCTTTATTTCTGCGTTCTCTTTTCTGTGTCTGTCTACTGATCTGTGTTTGTTTTTAGGCCGATATCAAGCTGTTTTAACGACCGCGGCTCTGTGATATAGTTTAAAATCAAGACGGGTGATGCTTCCAGCTTTGTTCTTCAAGATTGCTTTGGCTGTTTGGGGTCCTCTGTGGTTCCATACACATTTTAGATCATTTTCTCTATTTCTGTGAAAGAGGCCGTTGGAGTTTTGCTAGAGATTACTTTGAGCCTGTAGGTTGCTTTGGGCAATACAGACATTATAACTTACATAATTCTAAGTTGTTTAAATGGAAATTGCCTTTGTTGCTTTTTCCTGCCTTTATTTAGCGTAGTTTCGTTTTTTAACAGAGATGCCAGAGTGAAAATCATCACAGGGCCAGGAGCAGTTACCGCCTGGCCCAGGATCGCGCCTGAACCCCTGACCCGTCCGCACTGTTCCTGCTCCCAGAAGGGGCTGGGGGCTCCATGGAGGGACGGTGTGCTCACTGTTGGGCCCAGCCAGCAGGAGGAGCACCCTGGCGGGCAGGAGCAGCGGTGAGGCTCACGGAAGGTTCTGCCCAGGGTGGGAGGACAAGGTGGGAGGATGTGGCCCGGGATGCCCCCACAGCAGGTGCCTTCCTGTCAGTCTTGGGGTCCCCGTGTGCCCCGTGGTGGCTGTCTGGAGCGGGGAACAGAGAGAGGACACCCTGCTGGAATGGGAACAGGCCTCAGAGGTGCTGGCCTCTTGGTGACCGGCTCAGTCCCTAAGGCCACCACTAAGATCAGACCCTGAGGTGCGCAGGCTCACTCTGCTGGCCACGGGTGCCAGGCGTGGGTGGACCTCCGGACACCTGTTCTCACCCAGGGAAACGCCAGGAGGCCTAGGATCCCACATATGGAAGGTTCCACGTGGGAGCAAAGGGCAGGACCTAACACAGGCCTTCTCCAGCTCCACGGGAATTACTCGCTGAGCCCGAACCTCTCCAGCCCCGGCCGTGCACCCAGCATCCTCTGTGCCCCGTGAGGGGTGGTTCTGAAGCTTCCCGGGTGAGCCCCAGCCCCGCCCAACCCAGACCAGGCTGCCTGCTACCCCTGCCTTTCCATGGCCAGGGCACCCACAGCTTTGGTGCCCACTGACACTCTTGTTGGGAGCCCCTCCACCCTCCGAGCCACAGGGGCTATGTGATTAGGCCCCGCTTGGCCGGATGGTGACTCTCAGATGGCCGCTGACGCCCTCTTCCGGCCTGGCAGGGTCATCCGCCGCTTGATCCTCAGTGGGTTCAGATGCTTTGGGGTCTGGGGGCCTCCAGCAGACTCCAGGTGGCCCCCGGCCCAGCTGGGTCTGGGGGTGGATCCCACCCCGGTTCCAGGGGGCCGACCAGGTTTGACACTTGGATCCTGGCAACGGTGAGAGACGCCCCACCCCACACCAGCCTTCACGCTGTCCTGTGTTTCTGCGGTGGCCTTGGGAGTAGCAGGAGGGGCTCGGGGCCCCACGCCAGGCAACCGGAGGGGAACCTCGGGCGAATGAAGCCGAGAGAGGGGGGCCTGGCATGAGACTCACCTGATTCGCCTGTTGGCCGGGGGCGGGTGGCGGCAGGAGTCCCCTGAAGCAGCTTCTGGGGAGCAACAGGGTGTGAGTGTCCAACTTTTTCTCCAGATGTCAGTGGGGAACTCCTGGCCTGCCTGCAGATCGTTCAGAAGGAGGCGACACAGAAACGGCCCCTGGGTACGGGAGCTCGCAGACTTCACACCTCCCTAGATGGCAAGCGGGGTTGGGGGACGGGGGAGAGGCTGAGCCCAGTCACCACCCGACGCTCTGGAGCTGATTTCCCGGAGCTCCGTGAACACAATTTCACGTGTAGTGCTTTTAAATGCACTGTGAGGGGAACATCCTCTGCTAAGCACGTTTGGGCAGATGGAGGGCTTGGCACGTCTCCCGCAGGACTTCTCAGAGACTTTATACATTGCAGGGAGTCACGAATCCCCAAGCAGAGGACAGGCACGAGCATGTCCTGGGCCAATCTGGCCACCAGACCTTGTTCCCAAGGCTCCGTGTGACCGTATTTCCGCAAGCAGGGAGAAGCTGCTGGCCGCTGGCCCCAGGCTGGGCACAGAGGCCACAGGGACGAACAACTGTGGGTTCAGAGCTTCAGTGACGGATGCGCGTAGGGGAGAGAAGGCGGCCCGGACAACTTAGAGCTGGCCGGGCCCCGTGTGCTCCTGCTGCACACCGACGACCCTAGACAAGGCCACTCTGTGACTGGGAGTGAAAGACGCAAGATGCCCTTCCAAGCTGTGTGTAAGCTTAAGCACACGCCACCCGCAAAAGTGACCAGACATCCCCCTCTCCTGGCTGAAGTGGGGATTCCATGGGCCGCCCCCCAGCCCCCGCCTCCGGATGAGGTTCCTAAAGAGAGCCAGCCCCAGAACTGCGCCCCTTCTCAACAGCACCCCATCTGGGGCTGCTGCGGGGGGTGGGGGCCTTGGGAATGGGGCTGCCGGGCGACTGGGGGGGACACGCGCCACGATGACACATCCACTCACTCTGCTAACCTGCGTTATGCAGAGGCAGCGTCCTTACGGCACATTTACGGGCATTAAGTGCGAGGCGCCTGTTACCTGTGCACAGGCGACGTATCTGCACCGTCCAGTGTTCAGGAATCCCGAAGGGGACCTCGGAACCCCGGTGCCACGTGCTGGTCCTGGGTTCGCTGGGCTGTGGATCCACCGTCAAGAAAATGAAGGAGACGCCTGGGTGGCTCAGCCGGTTGAGCGTCCGACTTCGGCTCCAGTCATGATCTCGCACTCCGTGAGTTCGAGCCCCGCATCGGGCTCTGTGCTGACAGCTCAGCTGGAGCTGGAGCCTGGAGCCTGCTTCGGATTCTGTGTCTCCCTCTCTCTCTGCCCCTCCCCACTCATGCTCTGTCTCTCTCTCTCAAGAAAAAAATGAAACGTTAAAAAAAATATTTAAAGAAATTAAATCCAGGAAAATGGTCTACCTTTCTGTTTCTTTCTTCTTTTTATTTTATTTAATTTTTTATTTGAGAGACAGAGAGTGTGTGTGCGCGCGTGCACAAGGAAGGGGCAGAGGGACAGAGGATCTTAAGCAGGCTCCACACTCAGCACGGAGCCCAGCTTGGGGCTCAATCCCACGACCCTGGGACCATGACCTGAGCTGAAATCAAGGGTCAGACGCTCAACCAGCTGAGCCACCCAGGGGCCCCTCTTGCTGCTTTTTAAATAAAGTGGGTGCTGCACGTTTCTTATCTTTATTTCTAATTATTTGATGTTTTGATTGGTCTTGTGAATATTTTCCATTACCTTTTATCCTCTATTTTTTACAGAAAAATGAATATAGATGCATATTACAAAGCTCCAGCCATACTGAAGTATACTGATTGCACAGTGAACCCCACCCCACCAGTGACCCAGGGCTCACATGGGCTAGGGATCCTTCCAGATGCAGAAGCATCCTTCCTTCTTCTGTGTTCTCCACAATCATCGCCCCGCACACGCTGGGTCACCACGCACAGCAGTCAGTTAATGCTCACGGGCAGGTGCTCACGCCCTGTCTCCCCTGCCGGCTTGTCCAGTGTCTGTGGAGAGCTCTGTCTGGCCGCTAACCTGCTTCTGTCGAGGGACACTTTGGTGGTTTCCAGCCCTTCCTCCTCATAATCAGCAGGGGCCTCCCCAGCAACCGTGAAGCGGGTCACATCTGTCCTTTGTTCTCCGCAGACTCGGCAGGACAGAGGCAGGTAGGGATGGGCCAGCTCCCGCCATGTGCTTTGGGAGTGATGTCCCCAGGGGACACTGGTCTCAGTGTGTCCACAACCGCCGTGGCTCAGGGTCCCTGCCACCAGACACCCGGCAGGGCCAGTGAGTGGCCAGGGTCTGCCCTGGGGGGCGGGGGTAGGGGGAGGCTGGGACGCTGGTTCGGGGGCGCCTTCTGGAGGCCCTTTGACCCGAAACGCTGACTGTGTTTTCCCGTTCATGCTGTGGAGCACCCTGCCCCCCTCCTTCCAGAAGGGTTCCACTCTCCCCAGCACTGGGCCACGAGCACTTCCTGGGCTGGCTCCCCATCCCCCATACCTGGCCGGGTGGGAGGCTCATCCCCTTGTCCTCTTGGTGAGCACGGCGTGGCCCTGCTCCGGGACGGGCCCTGGCAGAGGCCGGGAGGGCGGGAGCCGGTGGCCAGGCGGGCAGGGGCCCGAGGACAGGGGTGGGGGGCGAGGGGAGGTTAGGCTGAGCCAGGGCTCAGAGGAAGGGCCATGAGGGCTGCCCGGGGCGGCCAGCAGGGAAGGCGCGTCTTGGCAAAGGGGAATCTTCACATGAGAGACCATGACCCCCGCTGGGTCAGGACGACACGTTTCTCCGGGGCCCCTGTGCTGGCTCCACTGGCCCCATCTGCCGTCAGGGCTCAGGCATCACTTCCCATCTGAGTCCACATCAGCGGTCCTGCCGTCCCATCGTCTGTCACGGCCCCGCCGCGTGGGGCTGTCCGTGGGAAGCCCCTGACGAGACCCCAACTGCCCCAACGTGCTTCCCCCTTTGTTCAGCGCCTGGCATGTCTCCTTCTGGGCTTTTCTGTGGTGCCAGCCGTTTGTGGTGTGCTTTCCACCCCCCAGGAGTGAGGGCTCCGGGTACACACCGGCGGCTGGCTGGGTCCACGTCCGGGGCGAGGCTCAGAGCCGGGGTCCTTCTGATGCCCCACCGCCCACCCCTCGGCTCTGGGTAGAAGGCCTGGCAGAGGAGAGGCCGCCGAGGGCCGGGGCCACACGGGAAGGTCCTGCGCCGCCACTGGCCGGGCACAGGGAAGGTGCCGAGGGGACAGGGGGGCTCTGCTCGTCAAACCCTTGGAAACCCACACCCACGCTGGGTTCCTCCAGGGGCTGAGGGGAGGCAATGCCCACGAAGACGGCGGGCCTCAAAGCGGTGGGCTCCTGCTCCCGGCGTGTTCGCTGGACGCCCAAGCTTGACCTTGGTCCTGGGAGTGGAATGCCAGGGAGGGGTGGAGGTGGTGGGGGGCTGTGAGTGGGGAGCCACAGAGAGAACTCCCCACTCGGACCCCCCCCACCCACCCACCCAGGCAACCCTACTCAGGATCTTTGTTCAGAGTTGTCTGCTCAGGCTGCTTCACTTCTGTAGACACTGGCCCTGCCTGCCCCGGACCCCTTTGTCTCTTCTGTCCTGCTCTGTTTTCCTCCTCTGCAGCCACCACCCCCGGATGCAGTGTGGGTCACTTGTTTATAGTCTCCTGCCAGAGTAGGAGCTTCCTGGGCAGGGAGTTTGGTCAGTTTTGCTCTCCTGGAACACTGCCTGGCACAGAGCAGGTGCTAAAGAAATGCTTCTTCACTTCACACTGCACGCACACCTGGCTCACCTGGGGTCTGTAGCAGGGAGCATGCTGGTGTCCCCCCACCGATGCCTCTTGCTCGAAAATGGAAGCAAAGAAAGCTTAGAACCTTCTGTCAAAGCAAACACCACCTGGGCAGCCACGCACAGGATGGACGAGTGTGTATTTAATACATGCTTTTAAAATAGCAATGTTGGGGCACCTGGGTGGCTCGGCCGGTTAAGTGTCCGACTTCGGCTCAGCTCATGATCTCGAGGTTCGTGAGTTCAAGCCCCACGTCAGGCTCTGTGCTGACAGCTCGGACCCTGGATCCTGCTCCAGATTCTGTGTTTCCTTCTCTCACTGCCCCCCCACACTTGCATTCTGTCTCTCTCAAAAATAAATAAACATTAAAAAAATTTTAATGCTTCAGTGAACAATTACAAACACGTGAGAAACAAATGGAAAAATAGCAAGTTTCAGTCGAGAAAAAGTCTCAACAAGAAACAGAAGATACAAAGAAGAGACCAGTGAAAATGAAATGAAAATATAATAGCTACATATATAACAACTAAATACCTAAAAATTTTTAAAAAATGTATAACTCCATGGAGGGATTGGAGGAAAGAATCGGTGAACTGGAAGACAGAACAGAGGTACCCAGTCTGAACAACACAGACACAATATACTGAGGAGAGTCAATGGAGCCCAAGGGACTTGGGTGATTCCAACACAGGATTCATCATCGCCACCCCAGAAGGAGGAGAGAAAGAGCACGGGCCTGAAAAGTGCTTGAAGAAACGATGTCTGGAAAGGTCTCAAATTTTGGCAAAAGTCAAAAAGCCCTAGAGATTCAGGAAGCTGAACAAATCCCAAATAGGACAAACCCAAAGAAATCCACACCGAGACACATCACAGTAAAACTTGTGAAAACTGAAGATGAGGAAGTCTTGAAAGCAGTGAGATCTGACGTCATACCTATAATAGGAAAAACAGTTCAAATGACACCAAATTTCAGAACCATTTTTCAGGCGTTGAGAAAGGAGAACTGCTAACCCAGAGTTCTGTATCCGGGGACAAGTTCCTTCAGAAATGAAGGAGGAGCCAAGACGTTCTCCGATAAAGGAAAACGAAAAGGATTTGTCACCAGCAGACTGACCCTAAAAGAATACCCAAACAGGAAAAAAGAAAACAAAACCAAAAAAAACAAAACCCACCCAACCAGTAAGGAAATGATTAAAGAAGGAATTCTGGAACATCAATAAGGAAAGAGGAACAATGAAGCGAGTAAAAATGTGGGTAAATGCATTTTCCTTCTTCTTTTGAGTTTTACAGATTTATGTCTGACAGTGGAAGCAAAGATTATCACACTGGTTCTAAATGTACTCAGAAGAAATATTTAAGACAATTACATTATAAATGGGGATGCTAAAAGGACAGAGTGAGGTGAGGTTTCTACACTTTACTCAAACTGGTAAAATGTCGACACTGGTAGACTGTGATAATTTATGTATAGAGAATATCATACCTGAAGCAACCACAAACAATCTATACAAGAAGATACAATAGACAAATCACAATGGGACTCCAAAAAGAGTTCAGATAACCTATAGGAAGGCAGGAAAAAGAAAACAGTGAAATAAAAAGCAGAGAGAAGGCACAGAAAACAAACGTAAAGTGGAGGATTTAAGTCCCAACGCATCAATAATTACATGAAATGTCGATTTTCTAAGTATACCAGTGAAAAGCCTGGTTTGGCAGAGTAGAGTTTTTTAAATGACCAACTATATGCTGTGTGCAAGAACTTCACCTCAACTATAACAATGTAGGTAGATGGGAAGTCACAGATGGATGGGAAAAGATGTATCATGCAAACATTGATCAGAAGAAAACAGCATGGCTACCTTATATTAAAGTACATTTCAAAGCAAAGAAAATGACCAGAACAATGAAAATGGACCCTTTCACCATTTATAGTGATGAAACAGTTAATCCAGCAGGAATTCATGAAAGCCTAGACATGTATGCAACAAACAATGGAGCTGAAAAACATATATGGCAACCCGAATAGCACTGAAAGGAAGAGAGAAATCCACAAGGTAACTGGAGACATCAGCATCCCTCTCTCAGCAAAGGCATAGAGAAACCCTACGTCACCATCAGCTAATAGCCAACATCTAATCAACATTTACAGAACACTCCACCCAACAGCAGCACACACACTTTCTTTTCAAGTGTCCACAGTTGTGTACCAAGACAGACTGTATCCTGGGTCATAAAGCAAACCCCAACAAACTTAAAAGAAGTGAAATCGTATAAAATGTGTTTTCCGATCACACTGGAGTCAAACTAGAAATTAATAGCAGAGGGCTGACAGAAAAGTCTCCAATCACGTGAAAACTAAACACCATGCTTCTAAATAATCCCTGAGCTAAAGAGAAACACATTGAACTGAATGAAAACGAACACAGCAACATACCCAGTATTGTGAGATGCAGGTAAACAGAGCTAAGAGAATGTTGTGGCACTCATGCAGACCTTGGAAAGAGGAAACCTCTCAAACCAAAAGTCTATGCACCCACATCAAGGACTTAGAAGAAAAAGAGCAGGGTGCCTGGGTGGCTCAGTTGGTTGAATGCCTGACTCTTGATTTCAATTCAAGTCGCAATCCCAGGGTTGTGGGATCGAGCCCCACATCGGGCTCTGTGCTGAGTGTGGAGCCTGCTTAAGATTCTCTCTCTCCCTCTGTCCCTCTCCCACACTTGTGTTCTCTCTCTCTCTCTCTAAAAATAATAAGAAAAAGAGAAAAATAAAACCAAAGCAAGCAGAAAAAAAGAAATAGTCAAAATAAGAGCAAAAATCAATAAAAGTGAAAACAGAAAATAATAGAGAAAATCCATGAAATAGAGCTGATTCTCTGAGAAATTTTTTTGAAAAATCAATACACGTCTAGCAAGACTGACAAAGAAAAAAAGGGAGAAGGGGTGCCTGGGTGGCTCAGTCAGTTGAACATCCAACTTTGGCTCAGGTCATGAACTCACAACTTGTGAGTTTGAGCCTCTCGTTGGGCTCTGTGCTGACAGCTCAGAGTCTGGAGCCTGCTTTGGATTCTCTCTCTCTCTCTCTCTCTCTTTCTTTCTCTCTCTCTGCCCTCCTCTGCTTGTGCTCTGTTTCTTTCTCTCTCTCTAAAATAAATTAATATTTTTTAAAAGTGCTAAAAAAAGAAGAAAAAATCACATGATCATATTGATCACAATGCAGAAAAAGCATCTGACAATTTCGACACACATTCATGATAAAAACTCTCATAAATATAGGAATAGAAAGGGGCTTTCTAAAATTGATAAAGAAAACTTACCCAAAAACCTGCAGCTAACATTATACTTAATATGCTAGACTGGAGACGTTCTCCCTGAGATCAGGAACAAGGCAAGGATGTCCATTCTCACCACTTTTTAGTTTGTTTTGTTTTAATGTTTACTTATTTTAGAGAGAAAAAGCATGAGCAAGGGAGGGAAGGGCAGAGAGAGAAGGGGACAGAGGATCCAAAGTGGGTTCTGTGCTGACTGCAGAGAACCCAGTGCTGGGGTCGAACTCATGAACCATGAGCCGAGCTGAAATCAAGAGTCAGATGCGTAACTGACTGAGCCACCCAGGCGCCTCTCTCACCGTTTTTTATTCAGCATAGTGCTGGAAGTTCTAGGCAGTGCAGTAAGGCAAGGCAAGGAATTTAACAGGCATATAGATGGGGAAGGAAGAGGTCAAAGTGTTCTATTTCCAGATGACACGATTTTTGTTTGTAGAAAATCCCAAAGATTCTATAACAAAACAAAACAAAACCCTAAAACTTCTAGAACCAATAGGGGGAGTTCGGCAAGGTTGTAGGATACAAGATGAATATGCAAAAAAGCATTTGTATGCTAATAATAAGCAAACAGGTGGACACCAGAAGTAGAATCACAAAACTATTTACACTTGCTCAAAAGTAAGTGCTTAGGTGTAAGTCTAACAAAACATGTTTAAGACTTGTTTGCTGAAAACTACAAAACACCGATGAAAGAAATCAATGAAGCTCTGTATAAATGGAGAGACAGACCATGTTCATGGATTGCAATACCCAGATGTCAATTGCCCTCAAATTGATATATAGAGTTTTTTTTAATTTCTTAATGTTTATTTATTTTTGAGAGAGAGACAGAGTGTGGAGGGCTGCAGAGAGGGAGACAGAATGGGAGGGAGGCTCCAGGCTCCGAGCTGTCAGCACAGAGCCTGACACGGGGCTCGAACCCACAAACTGTGAGATCATGAACTGAGCTGAAGTCAGACACTTAACCTACGGAGCCACCCCGGCACCCCCCTTTTTTCCTATTTTTTCAAACTGATATATAGATTTAATGCAATTCCTATCAAAATCCTGGAAAGATCTTTTATAAATAGAATTATTCTAAAATGTATATGGTAAATCAAACGAACTAGAGAAACTGAAACAATTTTGAAAACAAAGGATAAAATGGGAGGAGATGGTCTACTGAATTTATTATATTACACTTGATCTTAGCCAAAAGGCTGAGAAGCGATCTACTGGGTTTATTATATAGTTACAGTAGTCAAGACTGTGTGGTACTGGTGGAGGGATAGACGCACAGATCAATGCAACAGAGTAGAGAACCCAGAAATAGACCCACACAAATATGTCCGGTTGATTTTTAGCATTTTTATTTGTAGTAAGATACGCATAAAATTTATAATTTTTATGGAAGTTGATAATGCAACGGCGATTAGTATCTTGTAATGCTGTGTAACCGTCACTGTCTATTTGCAGAGCTTTCCGTCACTCCAAATGGTAACTCCATCCCCATCAGCAATCTCCTTACCCCTTCCCCCCAGCCCCAATCCCCTCTGTGGATTTGCCTCCTCTGGGTATTTCATATAAATGAAATCATACAATAAGTGGCCTTTTATGTCTGGCTTATTTCACTTAGCATAATGTTTTTGAGGTGTATCCACATTGTAATGCATGTCAACACTTCATCTTTTTTCATGGCTGAATAATTCTGTTGTGGACAGACCACATTTGATTGATCCATTCTTCTGTAGACGAATATCTGGGTTATTTCCACCCTTTAGCTGTGGTGAGTAATGCTGCTGTGAGCATTTGTGTACCCATTTTTGTTTGAACAACTCCTTTCCGTTCTTGGGGGGTATATCTGGGAGGGGACCAGTTGGGTCATATGGTAATTCTTATTTAAGAACTTCGCATTTTGGGGCCCCCAGCTGGCTCAGTCAATGGAGCATGCAACTCTTGATCTCGGGGTTGTGGGTTCCAGCCTCACACTGGATGTGATTACTTAAAAATAAAATCTTAAGGGGCGCCTGGGTGGCTCAGTTGGTTAAGCATCCGACTTTGGCTCAGGTCATGATCTCTCATTTTGTGGGTTCGAGCCCCGCGTCGGGCTCTGTGCTGACAGCTCAGAGCCTGGACCTGCTTCAGATTCTGTGTCTCCCTCTCTCTCTGCCTCTCTCTCTCTCTCTTTCTCTAAAAATAAAACAAATTAATTAATTAAAAATAATATAAAATCAAATCTTAAAAAAAAATTAACTTATTAAGAAACTTCTTGAATCACCCAACCCTCTTCTCAGTGGAGGCACCATTTTGCATTCTGCCATCAGTACAGGAGCACTCCGATTTCTCCAGGGTTTCGCCAACACTTTCTTTTCTGTCTTTTGATAGTGGCTCTCCTACTGGGGGTGCGGTGGCACCTCATTTGGCTTTAATTTGCACCCCCTAATGAGTAATGATGTGGAGCATCTTTCATGGGCAAACTGAGACCCAGAAAGGGTCCCACAGCTAGCTGGTGGCCGAGAGACAGAGTGTCACCAGGAGACTGAACCTGCCCTGATACCCCACCAGCTGGGAAGTCCCCAGGGGACAGGTCCCAGGGCCCCTCCTGCCCTGGTCCCCCAGCCGAGGCCTGGGCTGGTGTTCTAAGGCTCCTGAGGGACCTTGTGCCTCCTTACCGCTGGGAGCCTAGCCCTTTCCGGGGAACCCCTTGGACTGAAGCGTCCCTCTGCGGCAGGGGAGAAGATCACTGTGTCCGGGCTTCTTTGAGGGAGCCGAGGCCCAGCGGCCAAGGAGCAGGTCCCTCTAGGCCCCACCCTACCCTGCCGTAGGGACCTCACTCATCCCCAATCTGTGGGCACTTCACGCGGGAAGCGTCCCCCGCTCTCTGCGGCTGACATACCCAACATGGCCTGGGCACGTGAGGAGTGTCCTGTGTGCTGAGAGCATGGGCCCAGACACTATCCATCCATGGCTATTGACTTGCTGTGTGACTTTGGTCAAGTTCCTTAGCCTCTCCGATCCTCACCCCCCTCATGTGTAGAACAGTGTGATTGCAACGTGCCCACAACAGGGCGTGGTGCAGGGTGGGCTAGCCGTGTCTGAAACATAAAACGACCGTGCCGGAGGAAGGGACGCCTCAGAGGCGAGGACAGAGGCTTAGATGGCCCGTCAAGGGGCAGGCATGTCGCCGTGCCCGGTGGCTCGCCGAGGCACGGAGTGAGGCTCAGCCCCACGAGAGGAGTGACCAGCCGAAGGCAGGGCGGGGCCCCCTGCCCGGCCCCTCTGTGGGTCTCACAGGCCGCCCCCACCAGCCCCGGTGGCTCCAGGTCACCTGCAGCGAGGGGTCGCCAGGGAAACCCCCTGCCTGGCGGAAAGTCCAAAATTCTCCAAGGAGCCTCTTTGCAGAGCCAGGCCTGGCTGCTGACACAGGTGCACCCACAAGGCTTTCGTGGCTCCAGAAAAGCGAGGTGAAGACCTTGATATTGTTGGCCGTTTCTAATCCCCCGGGGACCGTTGTCTGGTGGCTAAAGTGTCCCTTGGTCAGTCGGCCACAGGGAAAACTCTGCCGTGCGTGGAGTGGCACTGGGGACAGCCTGGCCCAAAGGAGGTGGACGCTGAGCCCCCGGGCCCCAGAGCCCCGGGGCCTTTATGTGGGAACTCTGCACCTGGCAGGCCCAGCAGGTGCCACGAAGGAGCTTTGCTCCCTGAGACCCGACCCCCACGAGTGAGGACACTAGGGCTGCCCCAGAGGACGGGGCGTTCAGGAGCGACTTCAACTTCTGCTTTCCTTCAGGTGCTTCCGTGGATGTACACATGCCAGAGGGCACAGGAAAAGGCCAGGAGGCAGCTGCCAGGCCCGGGCTGGGGCGAGCCCGTGCCCTCCGAGAGGGCAGCCCCGGTGTGGGCCCGAGGGGGCGTCCCCTCTGGGTGTCTGCGGGTCACACAGTGCGGGACAGGCGGGCCCGCCCCAAGTCCCACACCTCCACTGCCACCACCCACAGCACCGCAGCCCGGGGGCTCGGAGCCCCAGAGGCGGGCAGCCCAAGGGCCCTGCTCCCCGGCGAGAGCCCCAGAACATTCCATGGCAGCCCCGGCCTGTTCTGAGCCTCACTGCCCTCACAGGGCCCAGCTTTCTGAGGTGACCAGCCCCACAGCCCCACCACTCCCGCCCCACCGAGCCCAATCTTGCTCCCACACGCCCCAGGACACCGCCCTGGGACAGCTTCAGCTTGTCTAGGACTGAACTCCCAGGGACCCCGGCCTGGAGAGGGGGACACACTGAGACAGGACTCCCGTGTCAGCTCCCCAGCCCGAGCTCCCATGTCAGTATAGAAATCCTGGCCCCTCTGCACGTGACGCTGTGCTGACCCCAGGCTTCCCAGCACCTGCGCTCACCTCCAGCTCCGCCCCAGCCTGACCAGGTCCTTCTTCCGGAAGTCCTCTTGTGGCTCTGTGGCTGGGCCCAGGGACGGCCTGGCCCCTCCGCCCCCCGCCACACTGGGCCGCCATGGGTGACCATCTTGCAGACCCCAGTCCCCGGCCCTTGCCCGCCATAGCCTGGGATGCGGCCCCCCTCTGCTGCAACCCCCTCTGGGACACCACCCCCCAGCCTCTGTCGCCAGCCCTAGCAGGCTCCTGGGGCGTCCCTCCCTTCCCCCGGGGCTGTGAGCGGGACAAGGCACTCACTGGCCTCAGTCCACGGGGTCAGCTGCCTTTTTTCTAACACACCTGGAGGAAGGGGAGGGTAGGGGGCAGCTGGGTCCCCCAGTGGGGGATGTGCTCAAGTTAGAGATGAGGGGCTGAGGCTCAGAGAAGGAAAATGACTCGCCCAACATCACACAGCCTCCAGGCGACGCCCACTGCTGTGCCCACTGACACTCGTCATATGCCCGGTCCTCCATCAGACAGGGACTCTTCCATCTGCCCCCCCTATAGCCCGGCCCCAGGGCTCTGAGCTGGCGCGGTGGGGATGGTAATGCCCCCTCCCCACCTGGGACGCTGCCCCCATCCGCCCCACGGTCCCCGGAGCACCTGGACAGTGCCTGCTGGTGCCCAAGACACGGGGCCCCAGGTGAGGCCAAGGGCACCTATCTGTCCTGGCTGTCTCCCATTTGAACAGAACCACAGCTGGGGAGTTGACAGCCCTCCCAGCCCTCTCACGGAGGGGTCGGGCCCTGGTCCGGAAGCTTCCTTTACAGAAGAAAGAGAGGCCAGCAGCCTGCTGGCAGGTGTGAATGGAACGGATGGGACCTTCTCTTTACTGGGTCACAGGGAAGTTTCCATCCCTGCCCCTCCCTCCCACCCTGATTGGCTCAAGGGAAACACGGCCTTTGCTCTGTCCTTGGGGAGCCTAGTATAATAGAGACGGGGCTCTGGCTCACAGAGGTGCCCCCCCAGGTGCGCCTGACCAGGCGTGCCCGCCCGGGAGCCCGGCAGGTCAGGGGCAGCGCGGGGGCCAGAAGGCAGAGATGGCCCAGACACCCCACAAGTCCAGTGGTACCCCAAGGCCGCGGGACCCCAGGCGGGGAGAGGGGGCCCCCAGCCCCGCGCCCCCAGACCCCGCGACGGCGGGTGAGGCCCAGGCAGGTGGGGACACGGTGCTTCGTCACCTCCTGAGGCTGTACCGCACTGAGATCGCCATGGCTGTGGACAGCGCCTTCCCGCTGCTGCACGCGCTGGCTGACCACGACGTGGTCCCCGAGGACAAGTTCCAGGTGGGCCCAGACAGACCCCCAATGTCCCCCTCGCCTTCCCCAAGCCTTGCCCTCCATCCAGCCAGTGTCTGGCAAGATGAGCTCCAGACGGACCCCGCCCCGCCCGTGGGGGGGAAGGCAGGGGGGTGTGGGCGGGCTGTTTTGGTGAAGAGGAGAAGGCACAGGGTCTCCAGGGCGAATTCCTGTGCCTCCCCAGCGCCCCTGCCCAGCCCTCCTCAAGCTGCCCTCTAAGCTAGGGGCTCCCCTAGGATGAGTTCCAGGCGGGCCTTCTTCACCCCCAGCACCCCCAGGCAGCCTCATGCCCGCTGCCAGCTGAGGGCATGGACACGGTGCCCAGGTCACCTGCAGCACCCTCTGGGATGGTGTTCTGCCCTCCAGAAAGACAGAAAGGGTGTCGGGAGGTGGGGGTGCCACGGAGGAGGGGGGGCGGGAAGAGGGGGGAGTCAGGAGGAGGGGGGAGTGTGGAGTGGCGGGGGTCAGGAGGCGGGTGCTGTGGGGGGGGGCAGGAGGTGGGGCCTCCCAGCCCCCACTCTCGCTTCAGGAGACCCTGCGCCTGAAGGAGAAGGAAGGCTGCCCGCAGGCCTTCCACGCGCTCCTTTCGTGGCTCCTGACCCAAGACGCAGCGGCCATCCTGGACTTCTGGAGGGTTCTCTTTAAGGACTACAATCTGGAGAGATACGCCCGGCTGCAGCCCATCCTAGACTGTTTCCCCAAAGGTCGGGGGGGGGGGTGCTGTGGGAGGATCTGCGGGAGCCGGGGGCGGCTGGAGTCATCCCAGCCGGACTGTAAAAGGGAGGGGGGTGGCCAGGGAGCCCCCGACACCACCGAGGACCGTCCTGGCTCCTGAGCGTCAAAGGGCCGAGCTCTCGCGCACCTCGCCAGGGCGTCGGCTCTGGTCTTGAGGCCCGGTCCCTGCTCGCCCCGCAGACGTGGACCTCAGCCAGCCGAGGAAGGGGAGAAAGCCCCCGACGGGCCCCAAGGCCCCAGTGCTGCTGCCCAGACCTCCCTCCAAGAGGAAGGCCCTGGAGGAGCCCAGGGCCGCCCCACCCGGGGCACTGTCTCCTAGGGGCACCTCCAACCCAGGTATCTGGTTGGAGGTACTGGTCGGTCACAGACGGCCCGACACCACTGGCCGTCCCCCTCCTGCCTTGCGGTGGAGCCCCCCTCTCCCCACCGCCCCGGCCAGCCGCCGGGGCTGCGGAGAATCCCTGTGGGTGCTTCGTGGGTGAGCCCAGCCGGCCCTCGTCCCAGGACCCCGAGAAGTAGGCAGGTGGGGGTCACTTCCTTTTACTGACGGGGACACCAGAGCCGGTAAAGCAAGGGGACCACGGGAGTTGGGAGGCCCCGCCCGCATGCATGCGCCCTTGGCTGCCAGCATTCACCCCCCCCCCCGCCCCCCACCTCCGTGGGGAGCGGAGGCCCAGGCTGGTGTGGCTCCCCCTGCACACTCCCCTTGCAGGCTCCCAGGCAAAGGCCAAGCACCCCAGGAAGCCGGACAGCAACGCAGAGCCGCAGCGCCCCCTGCTGGGGAACGGTGAGCCAGGTTCCCGACCTCCTGGGCTGGGGTCACCGAGTCAAGGGCCCCGTGGGGTGCTACCCTCTGCCGGCCTGTCCTGGGAGCCGGGACCCTGCAGGCCTGGCATGTCACCCCACAGCCTTGGCTGCACAGCCTCACTGGGGAAAGAGGGGCACCTCGGGTTACCCCACGTGTGCCCATCTCGGTGTCCCCGTCCTCAGGGCCGGCCCAGACTGCTTCCTCCGCAGAATCCTTCTTGGTCCCTCAGCCGGATGAAGCCTGGCCCCTTTCTGTCCCCTCCTTGCCCCAGGGTGCGGGGTCCCGGAGACCTGAGTCACCTGACCTGAAGACAGACCCTGGGAACCCGGCCTCCCTCCCAGCACCGCCCGGGGCCATGTCCTGGGGGTCCCTGTCCGGCCCTGCCTGCTGTGTTAGGTCAGCTCGGATGCCACACTCCACACGCACACACACACCACACAGCCTCACCCCCCACACACACCCATGGCCTGTTTCTGCACTTACACATGGGCTGGCTGTCTGTCTGTCCGTGGAGGGGCTGGGCCCCCTCCAAGGCCTGCCCTGGACAGAAGGAAAGGCTTCCACAGCCCAGGCGCCTCTCACTCCCCACGGCCTGCAGGGAGGGGGTGCTCAGGGGCCATCTTTCCAATCGATGACCCCCCCCCCCGCCCCCCGCCCTGTGCTCCCTTCCCCAGGAATTCAGACCATGTCGTCCACTTCGGTCCAGAGAGCCGTGACCGTGTCGTCTGGGGACGTCCCCGGAGCCCATGGGGCAGTGGAGGGCATCCTCATCCAGCAGGTGTTTGAGTCAGGTAGACGGCACTGCCAGGCCAGGGTGCTGCCAGGGGGACGCAGGCCCCGGGTGCACGTGCAGCTGGCGCGCAGGTGGCCACCTTTGCAGGGGGGACGGGCACCGAGGGCGTCCCTCAGGGTGGGGGCTCCTGGGCTTCTGGGAGGTCGGCGGTCCAGGGCCACCTCCCGGGTCACTCTGCCCACCCTGAGGGGCCCCTCAGGGTCTTGGGCTCATCCCCTTCCGGGAAGTTCTCCAGCACCTGCCCCACCCCCATACCACCCTCTTCCCCTCCCTCCTGCTAGACGCTGGCCGGGGATGCTGCGGACGGCCAGGGCCAGCTGGCTCCCGGGAGCCAATGCGGGCCCTGGTCTCACCCCCCAGGGAGGGTCCCGGGGATCCCGAAGTAGTTCACCATGGCAGTTATAACCAGTGGCCACGCACCGGGCCCTTAAAACAGCAGGAGGTTCCAAAGTGGAGACGTGGGCGGCCGTGCTCCCTCCGGAGGCCCCGGGGCAGAGTCCTTCCTGCCTCTCCCCGCAAGCAGTCCTTGCTACGGGCCCCACCGCCGCAGCCGCTGCCCCCAAGTCTCAGGGTGTCCTCCCTGTATCTGTCTGCATCCTCTCCACTCTTCCTGAGGACACCCGTCACTGGACTCAGTGTCCCTCGGGAGCCCATCTTAACTAATCCCATCACCAAAGACCCTGCTTCCAAATAAGGCCACACTCTGAGATTCCAGGTGGACACGCTTGGCCAGGTGCAGCACCCCCTTCGTCCCCTGCAGAGGACCCCTGCTGTGCCCAGGACCCTGGTCCCAGAGCTGCCTGGGGCTGGGGCGGTGGGGGGTGGGGAGCAGCCAGCTGCAGAGTGCCCCCCCACTCCACCCCCCCCCTCTGTCCCCCCACTCTGCCCCCCACCCTCCTGGGCCTCCCAGGTCAGCCACCCTCTCCTCCCAGGTGGTTCCAAGAAGTGCATCCAGGTTGGGGGGGAGTTTTATACTCCCAGCAAGTTCGAAGACCCCGGTGCGGGGAAGAACAAGGCCCGTAGCGGTGGCCCAAAGACCCTGGTCCGAGCCAAGGGGACCCAGGCTTCCGCCCCTGTAAGCCCTGCCCTTGATAGCCACCCCCCAACACAGAGCTCAGCTGGGGCTGGGCCTGCCCAGAGGGCGCTCCGCACTCCGGTGACCCGCCCCCTTCTCCCTAGCAGGGTGGAGGCGACCCGAGAGCAGGCGCACAGGGCAGGGTGCAGGCCCCTCCCGCCCTCCCCAGCGAGCCCCAGCCCCACCAGGTAATGCCCAGGCCACAGTGGAACTCCCTCGTCTCCACCGTCCACGGGGGGTCCCTCTGCCCCTTTGCCCCTGTCCAGGGCTCTCCCTTGGGTGATGAGGACGGAGCCTTAAGCTTCTGTTCACAGGGTCGAGCTTCCTTGTTTAGTAACAGTTTTCCTGATAACACACAACTTGTGTTCAAATAACTCAGAGAAAGTGAGTCCTACCAGGTGTTTAAAACCACGGGTCTGAGCTGGGTGCCCTTGTCCCCGGTCTCACAGTCTCCCAGAAGGCCAGCGGGTAGGGAGGTGGCCCCTCCTGGGAGCCAGGGACCTGAGCATCCAGCACAGCACAGAAGCCACCACAGATCTGACCGCCTCCGGCCCCCCGCCAGGCGCTGTTGGGCCCCGGGCGCCCAGGAGGGAGCAGGACCCGTGTGCCCCTGCCCCCCTCCAAGCTCCCGGCTGGCAGGATCAGGGGTGATTACAGTGAGCGAGCTCATCGCTGTGCAGGGCGGCCTGGCCTGGAGGAGGCATCCCGGAGGGCCCTGTGGTGCCATTCGGGCAGGGGCACAGGCAGCGTCCAGGCTCCAGGCGCGGGGACGGCGGGTGCTTGGGGCTGATGGCAACGCCGCCGGCCATCGCTCCGCTGCGCTGTGAAGAAGGGCGTGCGGGGCGGGCAGTGTGGACGCTGCTGGGGACACAGGCACCCACGGGAAGCGGGGCTTTCTGGAGGCTCCGTCCTCCCAAGAGGGATGGCCTGGCCCGGGGGTGCGTGCAGGGGACTAGGGTCTCCAAGAGGGAGAGTGTCGTGGGGGAGGGCTGGGGGCAGGCAGGGGGCCCCTGGGGATGCCGCAGCGGAGCTGTTGCGGGAGGCTCTCGGGGAGGGCGCCGCGCCGCCCCGGGTCTCCCAGAGGATACGCGTGTCTTGCCCGTGTCAGAAGAACGAGGATGAGTGTGCCGTGTGCCGGGACGGCGGGGAGCTCATCTGCTGTGACGGCTGCCCCCGGGCCTTCCACCTGGCCTGCCTGTCCCCGCCGCTCCGGGAGATTCCCAGGTGAGCCCGGCAGGCCGCTCTCCGCCCCCAGCTGGCTTCACGGCCACTTCTGCCCGACTGACCTGGGTGTGGGGCTGCCCGGAAGTGTCTCTGTTCGGGTCACCCAGGCTGGGTCCTCCCAGCCTGGCCGGCAGGGCCCCAGAGGGCAGAGAAGCAGAATGAGGCCCCCCAGTGAAGAGCGGCCACCTTGTCCCATCTCTCCACACACCCCCAGCCCACAGTCCCACAAGCAGCCGGCCCCCCTCCTCCAAACAAGGTCCTACTTGAAGTCGGGCAGAGTGGGTGCCCGTCCTGGGCAGGGCCAGAGTCCTCCCGCGTCTACCTCCTGGCGCTCCCTTCCCCCCGCCCACCGTGTCCTGCCCTCTACTGCCAGCTCCCACGGGTGACCACAGCTGGCGGGGAAGAGCCTGCGTGGGAGAAGCGACCCACCTTCGAGCCCTGGCCCTGCCCCTGCTCCCTGAGTGGCCTTCACCAGGCCACTTGTCTCTGATGCTTGTCACTAAATGAGGGCGTTCCAGCCGAGGTCATCATTCGCCTCCAGGGGTGGGGCGGTCATCTTCTCTTTTTTCCTGCTTTTGACCGTGTCCCCTTCTGCTGGGCACTGTCCCCCTTGCGGAAATGGGGGTGGGTCCCCAGTTCAGAGAGGCCCCGTCGGGAGGGCAAGGCCAGCGAGAGCCACGCACGGGGCTCTGCAGGTCAACAGATGTCCAGATTCTTGGGGCTCAGCAGAGGGAACATTGACCATACTGGCGAGGGCCACCCCCCCTCCGACCCCCGGGGCTCAGCCTCCCAGCCTCCCGGGCCCTCCTGCTCACTGGCCGGGGCAGTCCTCCCATCCTGGCTCTGCCCACTGTCCAGCCTGGGCCTCAGTTTCCCCATCTGCGAAAGGAAAGTGGCAACGTGGAGGAGACCTCAGGCCTCCCCTGCCTGTGTATCTGGGAGTCTGTGGTCCCCTCTGTCCCCCTTGCATGTCTTTGGCTGGTGACCACGTGGGCCACGTGAGCAGTGGGACCTGGAGGTGCTACAGTTGTCTCCGGGGAGGAGGCCAGCGGGACCCTCCCCAGGCTAAGGAGCCCCAGCCCCAGGAGCCGCCCGCGGAGACCCAGGTACGCCCGGGCCCAGGCCCAGGCCCCCCGCAGCGCCCCCCCCCCCCCCCCCCCCCCCCCGGCTTCCCGGCCACTCCTATGGGTGGGGCCCCAGGCTTGGAACCGGGATTCCCCACCCCCGGGCTGGCCTCATCAGCTTGGCTTCTAACACTGGGAAATGGCTCCATGTGGGGCCTTGGCTCTGTCGCCCGGCTCAGGGGATGCACTTTGGCTACTAATAACATTCTCTAAAAATGTTTTAAGCGTTTTGTTGCAACAGAGACAGGAATGATGCAACACACGTCCAGGTAGATCCGGAGTCCTCCCTGACAGCCCGTGAGGGCCACGGGCACCCCGTCTGTAGATGGCAAAAGGGTCAAGTACCTTGCTGAGGAGACAGAGCCAGGAGCTTCACCCAAACCTTTCCAACCCCATGTGGGGTTCCCACGCCAGCCCCCGGGGCTTTCCCGGGTCCCAGTGATCGCTGACTCCCTGGGTGGTGAGGCACAGGCTACCGTGGCCTCTCCAAGCACCGGCCCTCTGCTTCCAGGTCCTCCTGGGGCTGAAGCTGACGGGGGAAGAGGCCAAGGGGCTGTCCAGGGAGCCCTCAGCCGGGATGGACGCTGCCGGCCCCTACAAGCACCTGCTGGCCCCGCCTTCTGCAGCCCCCTTGCCAGTGCTGAACCCCTCAGCCCTGCGCCCCCTACTGTGTGTGGGCCCCGAGGGGCAGCAGGTGAGGGGGTGCTGAGGTGGGGGTGGCTGTTTTCTGGGAGCTCAGGGCCCGCAGGACAACCAGACGGAGCCTAAATAGGAGGAGTGACATGCGGGGAAGGGGGGCAGTAGTCAGGTGGGGGGCTGGGGTCAGGGCTGAGGGAGGAGGAGCCAGACGGGGGTTGGGGGGCAGGGGTTGTGCACGCAGAACCAGGGAGGGGAGGCTCCCGGAGGGATTCCAGCAGGGGTGATACATTCCGCCCCGGTTCCTGGAATCCCTACCCCAGCCCACCCTCACAGGGGCAGGACAATAAGGGAGGCGGTTCTGGGGTCCCCTTGACCAGCCCTAAAGGGGGTCCGGGTCCACTAAGGCGGAGCAAGGTGTCTCGGGACTGCAGAGCAAAGGTGCTGGGTGTCGCTGGGCTCCCAGGGGCGGGGCAGAGGGCGTGGGCGCCCCTCCCCCCCACCGTGACCACTCTGTCCCCTCACAGGGCCCGGCAGGTGCGCGGTGCGGCGTGTGCGGGGACGGCGCGGACGCGCTGCGGTGCGCGCACTGCGCCGCCGCCTTCCACTGGCGCTGCCACTTCCCCGCGGGCGCAGCGCGGCCCGGGTGAGTGCGGCGGCTTGGGCGCAGGACCGGGAGGGACACCGCGGGGGACCGGCAGCCCACGACACCATCCTCCGCTGTGCGCAGGGCCGTCCCGCGCTGCCGATCCTGCTCCAGAGACACTGCCCCGGCCCCCGAGGAGGGCGCGCCCGCCCCGACCCCCGCCCGAGCCGCGCCCGGGCCCGCCAAGGTCAGTGCTGCCCAGGGAGGCGGGGACCCCGCGGGGTCGAGGTGGCGAGCACACCTCCAGGGACACTCGAGTGCCAGCTTGGCGGATGCGCCGCGCCCCGTGGCCCTGCGTTCACTGTTTCATACAATTTAGTTGTTTAAATAGCTTCCCTTCGGATCACGTGTGTTGGAAACCAGCGGCTGTGGGATGGCTGTTCTTTGGTGATGACTGAGCCAGGGCCCCCCCTAGGCCCCTGGTCTCCCAGCGCAGGGCTCCCCCGAGGCCTCCTTCTCCCAGTGCCTGGGGCGCACGATCCCCACAGTGGGGTGGGGGGTGAAGCGGCCGCAGCAAGAAGGCTCCACCGGGGATGAGCAAGCCCACTTGACTCCCCAGTGTGACCCCAGTCCCCCCATGGCCCTGCGCCGGGGCCCTGTCCAGCCCCATCCTGCGGCCAGGAGCCGTCGCCGTCGGGGAGAAGTGGCCTCCCTCTGCCCTCCTACCCAGCAGTCACCCCGGGCTCCCTCAGAACCCGTGTGTTCCCAGGAGCCTCGAGGTGGCGCACCTCACCCTGCCTGACCGTGTCCCTGCCGCCCCACCCCCAAGAACCTCTCAGGGCCCTGGGTGGTGGCAAGTCCTACCCCACCGGTGCCCCGTCGTGCTCCCCAGCCGCGCCGCATCCTCCCGCGAACACACTGTGCCTGTGCGATGCCAGCCCAGGCACGGGGGGCCCCTGTTCTGCCCACGAGGGGGCTTACGTGCTCGCCCACGGCTCAGCCCACACCTGTGTGCACCCTGCCGGGTGCCACCCCGCCCCAGAGAGGGTCCCTCCCTCCAGAAGATGCTTCTTCATTGACTCTTGGGTTCTTTTCTCAATTTAGCAAAGACCCCCTTGTCTTTGTGATGTAAAATGTAACGACTTTGGAGACTAAGAAGTCCCAGCCCCTTGGCTCCCTTCCCAGGGGCTGTCCTGAAAATGTGGGTGTGGCCCCAGTGCTTTCCCCAGCAGCCCCCTCCCCCCGCCCCCACCTTGGAGCTGGGTCCCTTTTCACGCCCCAGGGGCTGATGTTGCCTCCAAGGGCCTGTGTTTAGGAGCTCAGATTTGGCTATTTTGAGCCAGAACCTGGCAGTCTCATGTGGGTCCACTTAGCATGGTCCTCTCTCCCTCCTAGGCTGTTCATGGACAGCCTGCTGCCGGGCTCTGGCCCCTTAAGGGAGGGGTTGGGTGGGAGGGGGAACGGTTGGCCCTGGCAATGCTAGTCGGATGGATGAATGGCTGGCACCACACCAGACGCTTTCCTCTTTGGGCCTCAGTTTCTCCATCCCCAACGGTCCCTTCTAGCTGGTTCTGAGTCACCTGGCTTTCCCCAGAAGGTTGCATGCAGCACGTGGAGGCAGGCAGGCCTGGGGGCCTTGGGCAGACAGCTTCCAGAGCCCCAAGCTCGCTCGTGCCCACGACCCTGGCAGGAGCTGGGTGTTAGAATTCAGCTCCCAGGGCCCTGCTGGGGGCAGCATGCCCTCTGTCCTGGCATTAGCCACTGTCCCCTAGACCCTTGTTGCCTCTGCAGGGCATCCCGCTTTGTTCCAGCTGTGCCCGGCAGGGGTGCAGGAGTTGGGCTGACCTCCCTTTCCTGGGCTGCAGGCAGGGGACGGTTCTGCTGGTCACGAGCCGGGTGTGCACAGGGACGACCTGGAATCCCTCCTAAGCGAGGTAATGCGTCACCTGGCTGGGGCTCCTCCTTCTCCTCCCCTCCCCCCCCTCCCCCCAGCCCCAAGCAGCCAGCACGGGAGCCAGAGGAGGGCCTGGGAGACCCTGCTGGGTGCACTGAGCACCACAGGCCCAGGCTGCTTCGGGCACGGCTCTGGCCCCCCAGCATATGCGGGAGCCCCTAGTGCACAAAGGAGCTGAAAGGAGCCCCTGAGCCCTTTCTGCTTCTAGCCTGGTCCAGAGTTCCCAGATCGGGGGGGGGGGGGGGGGGGGAGGCAGTGGCTGCAGGACCTCAGCACCAGCACCGCTGAAGTCTGACTCTGATGCCATGACTCCCCCTGGGGGTGGGGGGGGTGGGCGCCCCGGAACCTCTGCCTCCGGTGGACCTCTCACGGCCCCTCCCAGCCCCAGCCTCTCCACCCTAAGATGAACAGCTATAGTCGCTGTGAAGGAAATGGGCCTTTTTGGGGTTCCATGTTCTTTTGACAGGAGGTCAGACTCCTCCAGCCATTCCCACACCCAGGTGGCCCGCCCGTGGCCTCCTGGGGCTGTGGGGCCCTGCCCGGTGCGGTGGGCTGGGCACGGGTGGGTCTCAGTGCAGGAGTCTTTCAGGGTGACCCCGGGCACTGGATGTTGGCCCTGTGGCTCTGGCGGGGCGGTCGCCTGATGCCGTTGGAGAAAGGGAGCAGTCGCCCCATTATGCTGGAATGTTGGGTCTCCCCGTGCCCCCTCCGTCCTGCGGGAGCACACGATGGAAGAACCGGTCTTGCCTCGGAGCCGGGAAGAAGACGGAGGCAGAAGAGCCGTGGCGGCCGTGCCCCGTGTTTGCAGGATGCTATGGCAGAGCACCAAAAGAGGAGTCCTCCTTCACCTCACGTGCCCTGTGGTGCTTCAGGCCTCAGTTTCCCCACCTGTGACTAGGCGGGGCGGGATGCTCGTGACTCCAGGGGACGCTGGAACCCACGGTGTGTGCACCTGTCCCCTGGGGGCTCAGGCAGGTCTCCCAGTCCTCTGCGCTCCTGTCTTCCAGCACTCCTTTGACGGCATCCTGCAGTGGGCCATCCAGAGCATGGCCCGCCCGCTGGCCGAGGCGCCCACCTTCCCCTCCTGATCCAGCACGGCGTGGGTCTGCGGGGCAGCACCGGGGGAGGGGAGGCCCCCGTAGACGCGGCCTCAGCTGAGAGCGGACCCTCCCTCCCATCTCCGAATCAACAGATGCCAGCGAGTTCCCACTCGTGCTCACGGTGACCCGCCCTGAGAGGGACCGACAGGACACGCTTCCCATCCCCGGAAGCTGGTCACATTAGGACCGAGAAAAACCGAAAGGTCCAGGTGTTGCCCACACTGGGCCCGCAGACACAGCCTGTCCTCGTGGACATGCAGAGCGCTGTGCGCACTGAAATAAAAACCACTTCTGTGGGGTTTCGATGTGCTCTTCAAGGGGTGTGTTTGCTTTGGGAGCTCCGTGCCCCTGCGTTTCTGCTGCCTGAAGTGTCGGTCACACTGGCTGGAAGGGAGACACCCGCAGGTGGGAATGGCCCCCAGAAGTGGACAGCGTGCTCCTGTCTCTGCTGGGAGCACTCCAGTGCTCCCCAGAGCCCCCAGTATGGTCCAAGCGTGAGGTCTGGGCCCGCCCACCTCTGCTGCACCCCCATGGGCTCCTCCCTCCTCCCCCGTCCTAGGGCCCAGCTCATCCCCACCCCAGGGCCTTGGCACGTCTGTTTCCTCATCATGATACGTCCCTTTCAGTGCCACCTCCTCGTCCGGTCGGACATTTACTCGAGAAAGCTCTGTTGTGGGTCATCTCTACGGTGCACATCGTCCTGGCATGGGGGTCTGAGGGGGGTATTCCAGTGGGAGGGACAGATCACGTGCCAGAAGCAGGTGACCTCAGGCGGGGTGACCACCGTGGAGCATGAAGCAGGACGAGGCGGAGACGGGAGCAGGCAGGGTGTGAGGGACAGACAGGAAGTCAGGCGGTTGGGGGGCAGCAGGCCACGCGGACAGCACCGTGCCTTACTTTCCTCACGGCACCTGCCACAGTCAGAAGACGGGTCGTGGCTGGGGGCCCGGGACCCAGGACCCTGTGTAGGGCACAGCTGCTGGAGTGCTGTTGGCAGAAGATGTCGGTGCTGCTAGAGCCCCCACCTGCAGGGACCCCGTGGTAGAACGCCCGGATGGGGAGAGAGGGAGTGGCCACAGGCCTTGCCACGTGTGGGCTGCAGAGCTGGGACACGTGTCCCCAGCCCAGGAAAGCTCAGGTGGGGACAACAGCAGGAGGAGGGTCCCACGGCCCACGGCCTCTCAGGGGTCTGGCTGTCACTCCCGAGACCTCCAGGTCCCCCTTGGGGGGGGAGGGGCAGGCCTACCTGGGACAGCAGTGCTGAAGGTCCGGTCAGGCTCAGAGGGTGGGTCACATTCCTGGCGGGGACAGACAGAGACAGGGATTGGGAGGGAGCACCACACGCAGGCCCAGGCTCGCTCGCCCTGTGCCGCGCATGGACGGGGGTTGCAGAAGGACCCCACCCAGGCAGGGTGGGGGAGGCCGGGCAGGGGCTTGCGCGCCTGTCTTCCGTCTCTCACTCCCGGCCGGGTGCCAGCCTGCGTTCCCATCGCCTGGAACCTTCCCCGGGGGGTATCTGGAACCGTAAACAGTAACACAAGTGACCAGGGCGGCCTCCCAGGTGGGCCCGGCCCAGAGCTGACATTCCCGCAGCGATCCTGTGGCTACTTGTTCTTGTCTGTCTCTCTGCGGGGGCGAAGTCTGTCTGGCTCGTCCAGCTCTGGAACGGCGGCCGCCTTTGTAATACCCTGAAGCGTCTGTGTGCCAAGCACGTGAGCGGTTCGTGCTGGAATGAGCCAGCATCACGGGTCTGGCAGACACACACCAGCCTCACTGTTTTCCCGCGGTGGACAGGGGGGCGGCTCAGGCAGCAAGCTGTCGTTCTCTGTCCTGGAGGCTGCATGTCCGAGGACCAGGCAGGGGCGGGGCTGGCTCTGTCCTCCCCACTCCCGCCCCGCCATAGTCCTCACCTGGCCCTCCCTCTGCGTGTATCTGTGTCCTGATCTCTTCTCATAAGGACCCACTCACATTGGGGTCGGACCCACCCTTGTGACCTCATTTTAACCCAATCGCCTCTGTAAGACCCTGTCTCCAGATGCCATCACGTGCTGGTGCTGGGGCCACTGTCGCATGCTGATCACCTGGCCTGTTCTCGGTAAGGGTCCCGTCAGAGGCTGGGCCCAGTGCCTCGGGGTGTCTCCTCCATCCGCCCTGAGGCACGTCTCCTGCTCTCTGGCCTCCGTAAGTCACACGTTTGGGGGCTGTGGTCAGAGTTGCGCCTGACCTCCCCCCTGCTGGCTGGTTCCCTGGAAAAAGTCCCTTACCCCTGTTAGCAATGGGGTGAGTACTTTTTTCTCCCCAACGCGGGGACACAGTTAGGCCAGAATATCAACAACAGCTCTTCTGACCCAAAGAGGCAGCAAAGGCCTTGTGGACAGGCCAGCGCGTGGTTGGAGGCTCATTGTCACTGTTTTGAAATTATTAACAAGTTACGAGCAAGGGGTCTGAGTTTTGATTTGTGCCGGGCCCTGTGCCTGTCCTGCCCTGACGTGCCCGGGCCCGTGTGGCGGACTGAGGGGGCCGGGCAGGTTCAGGGTCCAGACGTTACCACCATGTGGGTAAAGAGCCTGCTGCCCGTAGACGTGCCCGCTGGGCTCGGAAAAGGCAGTATTCCTGGCCAGAGACTCAAGATAGCAAATCAGGACTGGAGATCCCGCCCGTAATCTGAACTGGACTGAACTCATGCCTCATAGGCGTACCTGGGACAGGCGCTCTGTGTCACCGACTGCGATCCGGTGCTTCGAGCACAGTTTTGAGGGCTGCACCTCCGCCGAGTTTTACGGGACTCCGAAAGCCCGTCTTGGTGGCCTCTCACAGGGGCCGCAGGGACGTGCAGAGTTTCCCCAGCCGCCACCCACACACTGGCCCCAAGGTGCTTGATAACAGGTGAACCCGCACGATGTGCTCACGCAGCCCAGCCAGGGCGCCTCAGCCCCCTGGAGAGAAATACCCTGCCAGCGGAAGCCCGTTCCCATGTGATGAGGACAGCTGTCCACCCGTCCCAGAGCCGCCGCTGTGTCCCTCCCTCAGCGCACACTCCCTTTGTGACCGTCCTTTGTCTAGTCACCTGCTCACTGCCTGCCGCCCCCACACCGTGTGTGTTGGGGGCAGGTCTGTGTTGTACATGGTGAGGCCCAGGTCTACCAGGGCCGGTGCGGGGGCGGTTGCTAAGCACCTGCAGATTTAGAGAATAGGACTTTGAAAATGAACCAAACATTCAGTATCCAAGGAATATTTTGAGAAATAATATTATAGCCACAGATTGGGATATCATCCAGACAATAAAAATGACAAGTACAAAGCTGGTGGGTAAACCAGTGAGTATTCGTTTAAATTAAATTTGCTTACTTGTATATTTACATTTACATGTATAATATCTATGTATACACACATACATATATAGAGTACATATATATATATATATATATATATAAAGAAGATATATAGAACGTACGTGCACAGGGTACATACAAAAGGAGAATATGTGTATGTGTATGCATACACGCACATATGCGAGTATGTGAATATGTGCACACGTACGGGTGTGTATGGGTGTGTGTACATGCGCAGAGAGAGAGAAACACCAGAAGAAAACACTGAACGGTGAAGACAGGCTGTTAGAGCAGGGATTATAGGTGACTTTTCTTTTGTAAAGTGTTCCGTCATTCAGACTGTTTTTAAATAACTGTGAAAGTCCGAGTCTTGAAAGGCACCCACTTCGTGCCGGGCACGCGTGCCTAGGGCTGGGAGCCCGTGGGCGGGGATCGCCCGCCCCCCTGGCCGGAGCCCAGGCCTGCCAGTCTCCACAAAGCCTGTGCAAGAGGGAAAGGGTGGACAAGTGAACGAATGAGTGAGCGAGCACCGCCTTGCCATCCCACGGTTCAGAGTGGTGTTTCCCACTGCAGAGCTGGGGCTTTGGCTCCCTGTTCCCTGAAGAGCCATCACGCTGCCAACGGGCACCGACCTTACACAGAGGTGAGAGGCAGCCTGGGAGACGCTACACGGGCGCTTGGGAGGACAGGGTGGCACACCTCCATGCGGGGCCATCTGGCCCTGGCTGGCACCTCCACCGTCCCACCCTACGTTCCCAGGCTTTCTGGTTGGGCCCCAAACACCCTACAGACCTGTCCCCTTCTCTCCCATCACCACTGGCCAGCACTACTTGTGCCTCCGACGATAGCCCCCCACCCCCACTGCCTCTGCCCCCTCCCTTCCTTTCTCCACCCAGAGAAACCTTCCGGAAGCCCCGTCAGAGGAGGGGATGGGGTGGGGGGCACGTGGGGCCATTTTACTGATCTCTACTCAAGTGCACGCAAAACCCACCACAGCGAAATGGGGAAGCCAGCCCAGGAGCAAAGACAAGACCCCACCGACAGACCCTCTGGCCTCCCCCAGGCTGCAGGCAGGTGATCACAGCTGCTAATTCAGTCTGCAGCCGCATCTGCTGCCAACCTTCCCAGAGGACACATCTCAACACTCACTGTTGACCCACGCCACCTCCCCGGGTAGGTCCCCGTGTCAGACTCTGTACCCCATTTGCAGCACCCGCGTCTCCCAGTGGCCCACAGACCATGAGCCAGGGACAGGCAACCCTGGAAAGGGTCTTCCTTGTGGCTGAGGTGCAGGCATTCTGGATGCTTCCACAGCGGGTGCAGATGACCAGGTTGGGCAAGTTCAGAGCCGGGGTGGGCAGGCCGGGGGGCTCCCAGGATGTCTGCAAGCCAACTCCCATGCCTGGTGTTCAGAAGATCCCCAGGCCAGCGTTGGGTGGTTCTGAGGCCTCGGCAGATGTGCCTGCCGGGGACCCTACCTCAGTGGAGGGGAGGGGGCCAGCTGGCGGAGGAGTAGGTGCGGCCCCTCCGTCACCCCAGCAGAGGTCGGGAGGTCTGTTCTTGGGGCAAGCAGAGTGTCTGGACCCGAGAGAGCCACAAACAGTCGAGGCAGCGGCTCCACACGGAACGCGCGTGGCCAGGTCACCACAGGCAGGACGGTGAATGTCGGGACTCATCCCATCTCTTCATGCAGCTCCAGACAAGAGACTAGAAGCTTCTTCCCTTGAGTCTGACCAGCCTGAAAGGACAATGTCCCCCGGGGGGGGGGGGGACAAATGGCCCCACAAGCTCCCCTACCAGGCTCAACGACTGTAAATCCCCTGTCACAGCCAGAGGCCTCACTGCTTAATCACAGACACCCAGGGCCCCCAGACATTCGGAAGTCCTCTAACATGGCTGAGACCAAGACGAACAAAAAGAAATAAGGCTGAGTGGATGAAACAAGAGAGGGAGGGAGGAGAGAATGGTAAACAATTAAATGAAACCAGCAAGACCCTTAGGGATTCTGGCCCTCTATCTACGAAAGAAGAATAAAACTCTGTTAAAAGAACACTGAGAGGGGCGCCTGGGGGGCTCAGTCAGTTGAGGGTCCAATTTGATTTTGGCTCAGGTCATGATCTCATGCTTGGTGAGTTCGAGCCCCACGTTGACAGACAGCTGATTGGTATTCTCTCTCTCCCTCTCTCTCTCTCTGCCCCTCCCCCACCTTCAAAATAAAGAAATAAACTTGCAAAAAAGGAACATTCAGAGAACAGCGGCTCTAGGACATCATAACTGCGCCAGAGGAAACAAAGAACTTCACACAAGATTGGGATGTCAAGGGAGAGATCTCTCTCTGAAAGCAGAGCAGCAACGAGCTGAAAAGAGGAAAGTACAGGCAATATACAAGGCGATCAGCACCCCCACCCGGAAGTCCAAGCTGTAAGTGGCAGGTGCTCCAGGAAGAGGAAATTGTCCCAGACAGAAAACATGCACTTCTGCCCTGGGAGGGGCAGTGCGGGCCCAGCCCCGCGGTGGGAAGCAGGCCCGCGAGAGGCACTTCATCGTGGGATTCCACCACCCGGGAAAGGAAGATTCTACGGGCTCCTGGAGAGAGAATACCGGGTCGTGTGCAAGCGAGGAGGCGTCAGAGAGGCTTTGACTTCTCAACAGCAACGCTGGAAGCAACAGAACAATGGAACAGGCCTCGGCACTTGTGTAGGAAGATGCTTTCTCACCTACGATTCTGTATTCAGCAGACCTTCGTTCAGGCGTCGGGGTGCGTAATGCCATTTCCACACATGCAGTGCCTCCCTCGGGTGCTGGATCAGGAAGCTCCTAGGAGATGTGACCTGCCCACATCTGGGAGCTGGTGGCCCTGAGGATCACCAGGGCCACTGACGGTGGCAGAGATCCCAGGGTGACAGCTGTGCACCTGACGGTGATGGCCGCCGTCCATGCTGGGGCAGCAGACCTCGGGGCACAGTCTGAGCACTCTCTTTCCTCAGAAACACATTGTCCCCACCATCGTTCCATCTTCTTCGTCTGGGGGCAGAGGGGCAGGTGAGTGGCCCAGACTCCTATCCGACCTGACTCGGTGTAATTGTGACTGATAAGGCTCCTAGTTCCCCTCTGGGGTAACAGGAAATATGTATTTGTCTTTTTTTTCTCCCAGATTTCTGACACAAGAGCTCCTAAAACCCTGGGAATTTCCTCATGTAGGGGGTTGAGAGGAGCACTTTTTGTTATTCATAACAAGCCCCTTCCAGCCACACCTGAGATTGTGGCAGCGAGTGGACTGTTGGGGGATGAGGGCTGGTCACCAGAAGCAACCAGTGATCAGAGAGTGGGGACTTTCAGCCACCCCCAACCTCAGAGAGAGGTGAAGGGCCAGAGATTAATCACCAACGGTCAGTGGTTTAATCGGTTGTGTTAACACGCTGGATATTCCCTAAAAACTCTAAGCACAGGGGGTGGCACACTCCAACTCCATGGGACAGAAGCTTTTGCACTTGGGACCCTTTCAGACCTTGCCCTATGGACCTCGTCATCTGGGTGTTCATCTGCGTCCTTTGTCATACCCTTTACAATAAAGCATAGTAGGTAAAGTGCTTTCCTGAGTTCTGCATGAGCTGCTCTAGCAAATTATCACGCCTGAGGAAGGGGAGTCCTTGGAACCCCCAATATGTGGCCAAGTCAGGCAGAAGTGTGGCTGACCTGGGGACCCACTACTGGTCCCCTGGCGACCGCCTTGCCCATGCCTTCCCTGGAAGGGACTGGTGGTGGCTTTAAAACATGTCAGCACGTTCCTTGCTATCCGTCTCTGAGAAGGGCAGCTTTATACCTCATAGCTCTTCCCTTGAGCGTGGGCTGAACTTAGCCACCAGTTTCTAATGAATAGAATGTGCCGGGAGCACCTGGATGGCGCAGTCGGTTAAGCAATCGATTCTTGATTTGGGCTCAGGTCATGATCCCAGGGTGGTGAGATCAGGCCCCGTGTCTGGCTCTGTGCTGACAGCTGGTTGGGATTCTCTCTCTCCTCTCTCTCTGTTCCTCCCCTGGCTCCTGCTCTTTCTCTCTCTCTCTCAAAATAAATGAATGAACTTAAAAAAAAAAAAACAAACAACAGTGCTGGTCATGCCATGTGTGACTCCTGGGGTCAGATCATCAGGAGCACTGGGGCTCTCCCCGGGATCGCTTTCTCTGGGGAAGTCGGCACCATGTTTGAACACGTGCAAGGAGCCCTGTGGTGAGGTCCCACCCACAGCCACGTTCACAGCCACATCCACAGCCACGTTCACAGCCACGTCCACAGCCACGTGCAGTGTGATCCCAGAAGCGGCCCCTCCAGCCCCAGTCGAGCCTGCAGATGACGCAGCCCCAGCTGACTGCAAACTCACGAGAGATCCTGAACCAGAACCGCCCATGAAACCACTCTCAGAGCCTTGGCTCTCAGAAGGAGATACCAAATGCATGTCGCTTCACAGGCCTGCAAGTTTTGGGGCACTCTGTCACGGAGCGACGGGATCTGACACCGTCAGCTCTCAGGGAGACGGGCAGACGGTGGCCCAGAGAGCGTTCCATTTGGCTGGGAGCCCTGAGCCAACAGTGGCTACAGCGGCCTTTCCTTGCCCAGTGACCCTTGTGTTTGCCACTTGGCTTTTCACAGCTAAACCACGTGTTTTTAGGCACACACACAGACGCACTCACACGTGTGTAAAACTAGAATGTTCACGCTCTCCATCCTGGGCACAGAGCTCACTGTGTTCTCACTTCCACAGCTAAATAAGAGGCATGGTCCGTGTTCACACTCACCACTCGCCAGGCCCCCTGCCTCCCTGCCAATCCCAAACCTCTACTCTTCCCCCATATTTCTTTTTCTGTGGAAAGAAATTAAAGATGTTTTGTCTTACCCTCTTCATTCATTCCTCCCATCATCGTTATTGTCCTCGTTTGCGATGCAAACCCTCAGCAGGAGTTTTAGGCACACAGAAGAATCGAAGAATCGTCAACAGGTGCCAGGCTGGAGGGTGGGGTTCCAGGACGCATCGTCCTGCAAAACCCACCTCTGCTCTCTGCGACTAATACCTCCCGGTTTCTTCGCCCCCAGAAGAGAATGATTTTAGGCAAACCGTTAACAGAACGTAACACACGCGAAGAAAATGCACAAATCATAGGCGGTCAGCTTGCTGAGTTTTCATAGTGCACACAGCATGTCGCCACTCAGCTCAAGACACACAGTGTGACCTGCCTGCCAAGGCTGTCGGCCGCCAGCCCCGGGTCAGGGCTCCCGGGATGGTTGCTTTGCCCCAGAGCCCTTGATTCGGTTTCCAGGGATTGTCACGACCAGGCTCCCCGAGAGCAGCAGCTGGTCTGTTCTATCCCGGCTGGGTCCCCACTCCTGGGGGCCTGACTCGCAGGAGGGGCTCCATCATTCCACCTGACCGTGCAAGGTGGAGGCCCCCCGTCCTGGCCCAGGTCCCACCCCCACGTGATGTGGGTTTTCCAGGGGTCCAGCAGATATTTGCGGAAGTAAGGAAACAATGAATAAATGGAGGCTGGCTGGTTTTCCTGACCGAGCAGCCGTGTCCTCTCAGTGGGCCCGCGGCTGAAGACTGAAGGCCCTCCCTGGGTGCCTGAACAGGAGGGAGGGGTCCCTGGGCTCCTGCTACCAACTTCCAGAGAAGCGGAGTTAAAGCCGACCCTGGCCCAGAACTGCAAACACTCAGGAGTGCGGCAGGGGGCTGTTTGTGCGACCCCCGCCCCCAGGCCTCCCCTCCCGCCCGGGAAAGCTTTGCTGCAGGTTGACGGCGCCTGGACTACAGACGCGGACCCCGGGTAACGCGGCGCGTTGGCGGATCCGAGAGGTTTGGGGACCTGAACAAGATGCCAGGTCGGGCCGAGGTCGCAGGGTCCCCGGCGGCAGGGGTGATGCCCGGCGTCCTCGGACCCGGGCCTGAGCCCGCCCCGCGCCGCACTCCCCGCCCCGCCGGCGCCCCCGGCCATGACCTCACACGTGGCGCGGGGCGGGGACAGCGGCGCGGGGCGGGCCCGGCGACAGTGCGCGGCCCCGGCGGGAGCGAGCGCGGCCCGTGTCGGCGCCGCCATGGCCACCGTGGACCTGGAGAAGCTGCGAATGTCCGGGGCCGGCAAGGCCATCGGCGTGCTGACCAGCGGCGGCGACGCGCAAGGTGGGCGCGGGCGCGGGCGCGGGGCCTGTCGCCGGGCGGGGGGCGGGGGGCGTCCGCCGGTCCCCGAGTCCCTCCGCGCACGCCCGTCCCCCTCGGCCGCGACCCGGGGGCGCGCGGCCCGCCGACCCCGCGCTGCAGCCCGCGCCCCCGGTGCCGGCGCCCTCCCCGCCCGCCGCGCCCCGACCGCCCTGACCGCCCGCGGACGTGCCTCCGGCCACGGCCTCTGCGCCCCGCCCCCCGCCTCCGGGGGTGTGTCTGCGCGGCCGCCCTGGCCCCGGGACGCGCGCTCCCCGCGTCCCTTCCGGGCAGCGCGTGTCCGGACCCCGTTTCCCGGAGGTCGCCTAGCCGAGGTCACTTGGAGCTGGACAGCCGCCTCCCCACCTCCCGCAGGCGCGGAGAGCCTCGCCCTTCCTGGTTCCGATACCTGGGGCCTTCGTGCCGCCCCCGAACCGCCGCCTCCCCGGCCTTCGGGGCAGCTCTGCCGCCGCACCCCCTCCCCCGTCCCCGCCCCCGTCCGGGCTGGCAGCGCTGGGAGTGGCGGACACCCAGAACAGCCCTTCTATTTGGAGGCCTGGGTGGGGAAGAGGGCAGGATTGGAGGTGTGCTGGCTGGAGCTTGGGAAGTTTTCTAGAGCTGTTCTCACCTGCTTGGTGCAGGGGAAGCCCAAGCAGCCTTCTGGTGGCCTGCCCTCCCCCCGACCCCCCACCCCCAGGGTCCTACAGCCCAGCCCTGGCAGAGCTGGGCTGCTGTCTATCCCCGTCCCCGAAGCCTGCTCTTGTCCTCGGTGCTGCGCGGTGGGCCTCTGGGCTGGGAGGGCCGGTGAGGCACCTGTCCTGAGTCCCAGGAGGAACCCGGGACTGCTGTGCGGTGGGACCAGGTCTGCCTCGGACCCTCCACCTGGGAGCCCCTGGGTGCCTCCCTCCAGATGAGGGAGTGCAGACACACCCCTCTCCTCCCCTGACTCCCCATCCGGAAGCAGGGAAGAGGGAGGAGGAGGAGGCTTTCCCAAGCCCAGGAGGGCAGAGTCAGCTGCTGTCTCCAGTGTGTGCTGAGCCCTCTAGGCCTGGTGTGGTCAGCGGGCAGCGTGCCCTGCTGCACGTCCACAGCCCCTCGTGGCCAGAGCACTTGGTGCCCGTTGGCCGGGCCTGTCAGCTCCTGAGGGCATGGCCCAGGGGCTGAGGTGAGCAGCCGTGGAGTGGAGGGAGGCCTTGCAGAAGCATCACCCGTGAGATCAGACCATGGGAAAGGCCAGACACATCCCAGGAGCGCTGGGTCCCTGAGTCCCTTCTTCCATGATGGAACGGCAGCCCCTGAGGGGTTGAGAAGGTGAAACGGCACGCATTTAGGCACGGGTGCAAAGCCCTGTGGACGGCGGGGCCTGCCCTCTCCCGGCACAGACTGAACAGAGGCTGGGGGATGGGTGGGGGCGGCTGAGGGGTCAGAGAGCAAGGGTGCTGCCCGCCTGACAGACGGAGCGGGTGAGAGCGGAGCCTGTCTGAGCTGCGGGTCTCCACTCAGCCAGCCCGGCCCTGGTGCCTCGGCCCCTCTGGGCCGTGCTTCCTGGACGCGGATGCAGGGTGGCTGTCCGTGCACCTGCGTGCTGACCGCGGCCACCTTGCCTCGACCCTCTCCCCGCCGGCGTCCTCACTTCCCCAGACCCGGGCGGCCTCTGCGTCTCTCCTGTGTGCTCTCTGTGATGTGTAGGTGGGGGACCTAAGTTCCACAGACTTCCGGTTTAGGGCTCAGGGCCGACCCTGGAAGGAAGGTGCAGGGGCCAGCTGCTATTCCGGGGAGAGTGGAGCCTTTCTGTCCCGTAAGGCCCGAAACCGGGCAGTGGGTGCCCGCCCTGGGCCGGCCCGCTCTCTTGCCAGGGCTGCCCTGACCATGTCGCTCCAGAGGGCAGGTTCTCGGTTTAAGGGTTCCCCATTGCCTTCCAAATAAAGGTTGACCTCCCGTGTGGGTGCCGGGCAGACAGCCGCCGTGCAGAGTGGGACCCGTGAGGTGCACTTCCCCCCGGATGCCAAAGTCCGCATTTGTTGGAAGGTGCGAAAACCAGACACCCTCATGGAGCCGAGGGCCAGACCTGGTCATGGTTGGGCCGTGACCCGAGCACTTCCCCGGGGCCTTGGTTTCCCCTTCTGTAAACAGAGGCGGGAGGGGGGGGGGTGTGCAGCCTCACCCTTCCTGTCAGCCAGTTGTTCAAGGACACAGGAGCACTTGGTGCAGAAGTGACTAGAAGACTGTAAAACGGCACGGTCTGCCTGCCACCCCCACCGTCGGTCTCCCCTGGGGCGAGCGGGGCCCTCCCTGCCCCCCAGAAACACGCAGGACCGGCCTGTTCCCGGTGATCGGTGTGGCCCGGGATGTCCTGTCTCTGTAGGCCAGGACCCGCCCGCTTCCCTCCCCCTCTCAGCGTCCCAGCCGGCTCGGCTACAAGTGAACCCACAATTAAAGCTGCTTGTCTGAGCCCAGTGTCACTGCATGGCCACCACTTTCTCACACGTTTTATTTTTCTGGGAGCTGCTGAAAAAAGTCACGTGATGAGCAGACGCATGGACTTCACAGCGGTCCCTCTGGCAGCAGGGGGGTGGGTGGTGGGTCCCAGGGGTGGGTCGGGGGGGGGTCTGGGAGGGGGATCCAGCATCCGGGAGGCGGCAGCCTCCTGTTCTTCTGAACCCCCCCCCCCCCCCCCCCCCCGGCTTAGGGCTGGGGTTATTTTGAGAAAGAAAAGCAGATTAAAGGACAATTAAAAGGCCCTTTTAAGACGCAGCACAGGGAGGTGTGCAGGGCAGGGGCAACCCGCCCTCAGGCCGGCCTCTGTGGGGACAGCACAGACCTGCTCTGAGTCTCGCTGAGACAGAACCGGGTCTGAAAGGCTGAACGTGTTAGCATAGCATAGCCCCGGAGGCCCTTTGCTGTCTGGGGCTCCAGGCGGGCCCGCCGGGCAGGCTGTGAGGCGATCATGACTGCGGGGCTGGCCCGTCCAGTGGCACGCACAGCCGGGGGCACCCAGAGAGACCTCCAGCTGGACGGTGGGCCTGGGTGCCCAGCCTGTGCCCTCCCACCCCCCGGTCCCCACCTGTGCCCTCTGTCCTCACCTCCTGTGTCAGAGGTGGGGCTTGGACCTTGAGCCCACAGTGGGCCCCAGCTGGCCTCGCCCCAGGGTACCAGGGAGCAGAAAGCCTGGGCCATCCAGGGCCAGTGAGCCAGGTGTCTGGCTGGGGGCCTGGGGCTGGGGTGGGGACGTGGGGGGAGGACGCTGTGCTGGTGTCTCATCGAGGGCACCCCAGCTGTTGGGTGCACGGTGCCCTCTGGGCCCCTGCCCTGATTTTGTTCTCTGACACTCCACTTCCCTCCCTTTGGGGGTTCATGGGACATTTGTGATTCCTTTAGAGATAGGGTTCTCTCGCTAAAGTCAAGCGTGAAAGCTGTGAGCGTGGCCGGCTCGGGCCCCGGCTGGCCTCTGTGCTCTGCCCCCGACATCTGGGTGCCCCTGCACTTGGACCCCCTGGCAATGGACATCGGGCAGCAGGACCCTCCGCTCGCTGTGACTGAGGAGGTGTCCGGGGTACATCCTGCTGCTGGCCTCCCCCGCTGGGGCTCCCCAGGTCCTCTAGCCTCCCTTTGAGACCTTGGCTTCCCGTCTGTAGAATGGAGAGAGTGGTGGGCGCACCTGCTTTCCGGGGAGCCCCGTGCCGTGAGCCTACACTGGCTCCTCCTGAGGGCCGCCGTGCAGCTGGGGTGTCTGGGGCCTGCTGTCTCCCCACTGCCTTCCAGGCCGCACACCCGGCGAGGCTTGTGTAACCGGGGTAAAGGGCCAGAGATGTCACTTTGGGGTCACCACGAGGAGCCCACACACTGTGAGGGACCCCAGACGCTGTGGAGCCCCCGCAGGACACCGAGCACATAGGCCCTGCCTGCCTCCACCAGCTCAGGGGCCAGAGAGGGGGGCTCGGGGGGCTTGGACGCACCCAGTCTTCCTCCAGGGAAAAGGCTCCGTGAGCGTGGGACAGCACGGGATGTGTGTGCGTGCTCCAGGCGGGGACTGACAGGGAGGAAGGCGGGATGAACGGGGGGGTGGTCCTCTGGGGGAGACCAGCCTGGGGCACCTCCGTGATCTGGCCCCCAGACCCAGTGTCAGAAGATGGGACCCAGGGGGCGTGGCTCTGGGGCCACTGGGCAGGGTCCTTGCGGCCTTTGCCGAGCCTCCGTGGCTGCTGCTGTGACCATGTGGCCACTGGGACACTTGCTCCCTGGGCCAGGCCCCGTCCCACCGTCAGAGAGCAGCGGGGGGACCACTGTGCAGCCCCCACAGGGCCGCCCCCAACAGCTGCACTGCATCTCGTAAGCACCACTGTATGCTGGGGCCCAAGGTCACGGTGGGGGCCCGTGACCCCCGTGGAGGGGACCTCAAGCAGACCCCTCTGCCCTCTGTGGGTGTCAGTCTCAGAACCAGCCGTGAGGAAGGGGGCTGAGATTCCTCTGGGCCTGGAGCATTTCCCTCCTGCTGCGCCTTCTCCTGCCCCCGGGCAGCTGCCAGGGCATGGAGGGGGGTGTGGCTGGGTGACGGGGAAGAGGGGGTCCTGCTAGAGTCTGGTGGCTTCTGTTTGCACGTGTGGGCTGGAGGGCGGGAGCTGGGGCCCACTTAGCTGCACTGCCTGAGGCTGCTGGGTCCCCTGGTAGAGGCCGCCCTGGGGGCACCGTCCTCTCCCGGCTCATAGCCCTCCCCCGGGGGTGGGGGGGGCAGGGAGCTCGTGGCCTTGGGCCAGTGGGCGCTGTCCTTGGTGTGCTCCCTGAGCTGCCCCCCAGTGCCATGGGCTGGGGGGTTCTGCAGCAGAGGGGGAGAGGTGGGTTTGGAAGGTGCTGTCCTGTGTCTCACGGCCCCTGCTTTTCATCTTGGGCCAAGCACCCACCTCGTTGTCCTCCCCCAAGGGCAGGGCCTGGCCTGTGGGTCTAGGAGGCGGGCAGGGGGCGGGGGTCGCTCTGCTGAGCTTCAGGGGCCGCACGGGGAACCTGGGAGCGGATGAGGCGGTAAAGGGTCTGGAACGTTCACACACACCTGGTCTCTGGCTCGGGCCACTTCTGAATGGCTCCTCTGGGTCTCTGGCTCGTCCCACTTCCGAATGCTCCTGCTGCGGCTCACCTTGCGCCTGACCGGGCTCCCCGGGGCTGGACCTCGAACCCCTGGCTCGGTGCCCTGTGAGGTGCAGTGGAGGAAGTCCCCGGGTCCTGATGTGTCTGTACCTCCACTGATGGATGTCACCCCGACCCCCTTGCAGGTATGAACGCGGCTGTCAGAGCTGTGACGCGCATGGGCATCTACGTGGGAGCCAAAGTCTTCCTTATCTATGAGGTGAGGCGCCGTGCAGGGTCTCTGGCCCCCACACCGCCACTAAAGGGGGCCGTGCACGGTGGGGAGGGACTGGGCCACCTGGCCACTGGTCGTGGTTTAGAGAGCAGGGATGCTGACGTGGGGGCTGGTTAGGACGTGACAGGCGGGGAGGGGCTGGGCCCTGGCTCTGGGGAGCAGGTAAGGAGCCCACCCTGGGTGCTTGTGGGGGAGACCGTGGCCCTTGACATGCAGGAGGGTAGGAAGCTGTGGCCCTCAGGGGTTTGGGGCCTCAGCCCCACCAGTTGTCCTTCTGTTGGCTTCCTCCATCCACTCAGCCCTCCTGCACCCTTAGCAGCACTGGGCACACTGTGCGTGTGAATGTGTGTGTGAATTACCTAGTAATAACAGCTGGGCAACAGAGTATCACCGGGTAACGGAGTATCACAGGGCAAGAGCATCATCGCTCCATTTTGTTCTGCAGAATGGAGGCCCCTTGCCCCCCCCCCCACCTATTTCAGGTTTGGGGTGACCCTTCCCTCCAGCCTGGTGCCCCCACACCCACACATGTGGAATCCCTTGCACTGTGTTGCCTGTGTTGTGTTACTTTGTTTTCACTTTTGACTAGGACCGTAGCAAACTGTAGCGACCCCGATCTTCCCTGCCACCGCGGGCTGGCTCCGCGGCCCCTTCACCCCCGCCCCAGGGTAGGCCGGTCCACACCCTGCGCTGGGTGGTGCAGGGATGTCGGAGGCAGTGAATGAGCCAGTGGTTAGGCAGCCCCCTCCCATGGGGCTCTGGACCCTCCGACCAGGCTTGGGTGGCTGGGCTCCTGCAAAGCCCCAGGTCTCAAAGTCTCAGGAGCCTCACGGGGGGGGGGGGGGGCCCACGCCCTGGTAATGGTCTAGAATGTTCAGGGGGACAGGGTGGGATTCTCAAGGGAGTGGCCTCGTTCCATGGACAAGCAGCCTCCAGACAGGAAGGTCCCCGCCCCTCCTCCCTGGGCTTGTGTGCACGTGACAGGTGTGTCCTTCATCTCCGTGACCTCCGTTTCTTCTGTTAGGTGGGGATGTCGGGGCACAACTGCTGTGACATCGTGAGTGAAAGCACTCGTCACACAGTCGTGACACCACGAGGGCTCAGGAAGAGGGATTGCTTTTACTGGCCCAGGAACCAACACCAGACCTCACAGATTCGCTGCCAGAGGGCTGGGCCCGCACGAGGGGCTGGAGAGGGAGAAGGCTTGGGGGGCGGGGTGATACGAAGTGCATAGGAGCATGCAAAGACATTCTAGAAGGTTCTGAGGCTAGGAAAGGACAATTGTGTCAGTCAGACTTTGATTTCAGCTGAGCTGACCGGCTGTCTCCGGGTTCCCGGGGATGCTGGGCGCACAGTGGGGCAGGGGCCAGACCGGCACTCTGCTTGGGCTCGGTGCCCAGTCCTGGGCTTTTGCAGACTGAGATCTGCCTGTTTGTAGCTGCTTGCTCTGGGCAGGGTCTGCTGCGGGTTTTCAGGTCATTTTCCTGCCTTTTTCTGCACGGGTTGTGGGGAGGGGCTGGCTTGTGTCCTAGTGGCAGAAAATTCTGGAGGGAGTCGGGGAGGCAGGGGGGGTAAAGGTCCTGGCCTGGCCTAAGTGGGAGAAAGTAGCTTGGTGGTCCCTCAGACTGGGGGCCACAGTCCCTCTGTGGCCCCAAGGGCCTTCTTCTGGTTCTGGCTCCTGGCAGGGGGGTACCTGCCCCCCACCTCCACCGCCAGGAATGGGACCATTTGCCCTGTCTGCCCCAGAGCCCCGCTGCCCAAGACCCTGCAGCCCCGGGTGATGAAACAGGGTGAACTGGCTGGAGGGGACGAAGCAGAGGGGGCGGGGCAGATATCCAGAGCCACACTGGGCTCTGGCCCCAGGCAGGACAGTGGCTCACTCACGGCTTCACTGGAGGAGCTGGGAGGGCTGCAGGGAGGCGGTGGCCCCGTTCCTCTCAGCGCAGTGGGGCTGAGTCTTTTCGCTGTTTATAAGTGCACGTGCCTTACGTCCAGACGGTATGGAGACCTCCAGTTAAGACAGGTGGGCCCCCTGATGGCAGGACAGGCCTCCTCCCAGGGCCTTCCAGGAGGCAGGTGGCTTGTGTCCCAGGGAAGCAGCACAGGGCCATCAGGGAAGTCAAGCCAGAACCACCTGCAGGGACTGACGCGCAGCCCCCCGGGATGGAGACTGGCCCAGAAGTCCCGGCCGAGTTGCTGGTGGGCGGGGAGGGGACCACGAGCATGTGTGGCCATGCGGTCCGCTGCTCACGCACCAGGAGACCACGGGCATCCCCCTTGGGCGTGTGTGTTCTCAGCAGCCTCGTCTCTAAGCCTCAAACTGGAGACCTCCCACATGCCCATCAGCAGCGGACGGATCGCAGCCCTATGGGACCGCATGATGACAGGGACCCGTGCAGACACCGGGCTGAGGGGGAGGAGCCAGACTCAAGAGCAGACACTCTGGCTGTCTCCCCCCCCCCCCCGTCCCCCCACCCCATCCAATCAATCCCTTTAGGAGGCAGGATGGCGGCTTCCTCTGCGACGAGGGTCCCGGGCAGAGGGCCGCTGGGCACTGGGCTCGTTATGTTGCCGGTCTGGGTGACCTGGTGTGCGTGGCTCCAGAACTCAGCAGGCGGCCGGCTCCAACACCAGCCTCTGCCCTGTGTAAACTCTCTGATAAATAGGCTCTCGAGCCCTGCAGAGGGTGTTCTGGAAGGACCAGCTGGGCACCTGGGTCTCTCCAGCCAACAGCCCGTGACCGCTGGCTGCTGGCCACCCCGCTTCATCACCCAGGGCCCGGGGCTTGGCGGGGGGACCTCGGGGGGCAGGACCCGTGGGCCCACTTCCAGCCAGACGGGGTTTGGGCAGAACACCCCAGTGCCCTGCCCGCAGCCGACGGTGCTGTGGGGCGCCTGTCTCGCCCCGCCCCTCTCTGGTTTCAGGGCTACGAGGGCCTCGTGGAAGGAGGCGAGAACATTAAGCAGGCCAACTGGCTCAGCGTGTCCAACATCATCCAGCTGGTAAGGCCTGCAGTGGGACGGCCCCTTCCTGCCCGGGGGCACATGTGTAGACACGTGTGTGCGCGCTCACGGAAACACACATGCACGCCTTGCACCTCGGGCGGCTAGGCTCCAGACTGACCAGGTCATCGGCTGCTCCGGGGTCATGGGGACCCTCGACAGGTGGCCTCTGCGACAGGAGATGACGGAGCTTTCAGAGCAGGGTGGGCAGGGGGGCAGGACTCTTCGGGAGAGGTGTGCCGTGGCCTCTGGACGGCCTCTCCCAGCCTCCACCTGGTTTTCCCCGTGGTCATGGTCCTGAGCTTCCCAGTGACTGAGGCGGCAGGCAGGCTGCTGCTGTCCTTCCCCACCTTGCCGGGGCCAGGGGCTCCTGGGAGGGGTGGTCTTTGCCCCCAGAGCTGGGTTGTGTGCATCCTTGTCACCTGTTTCTCCCAGGCTGCCAGCTGACGCCCTGTGTATTCAAGTGGCCAGTTATCATCATGAGCCCCGAATGGGTCAGCGGGAGTGGTGGGGGGCCAGGGCTGGACCCCGGTGCCCAGGCATGGCCACTCCACCAGTGCTGCCCACCCCTCCTGCCCAGGGCAGGCGTTACCTGTGGACCTTGCCCCTCCGGGCACCTGAGGGATAGGTCCAGTTTGCTGTCCCCGTTCCGTTCAGTCCACTGGGGTGGGGATGAGCTTCCTTCTCGGGCGTCATTAGACCCGCCCGCTCCCCCCCCCCATCCTGGAGTGGGGCTGCAGCCTGGCCACTCCCCTGTCCTCCACCCCAGGGGTCTAGAGAGGCGTCCCTCAGGCCTCAGACCCCGATCTGGCCATTTACTCTTCTCTAACTCTGTGTCTGAGGGTGGTTGTGGCCTCTCTGCTCTGAGTGAGCAGCCCCGGGGAGGGGGCTTTGGGCCGAGTACTAAACTGGGCTGTGAGGCTTGCCTAAAGGCCAGCAGGTGGAGGGAGCTGGAAAGAGCTGGTGTTTGGGGGAGGAGTAGGGAGCCCAGAACATGGAGGCAGGAGGGGCAGGAGGGAGACAGAGGGGGCAGGAGGGAGGCAAGAGGGGGCAGAGGTGGAGGAGGGAGACGGGGCAGGAGGGAGACGAGGAGGCAGGAGGGAGACAGAGGGGGCAGGAAGGAGGCAAGAGGGGGCAGGGGGGAGACAGAGGGTCATAAGGGCGCAGGAGGGGACAGAGAAGGCAGGAGGGAGACAGGGGGCAGGAGGGGCTCTCGGGAGGAATGCTGGGCATTTTCAGGAGGGCCCCAGGGAAGCTCCCGCCATCCTTCCTTTCCCGCCCCGAGGTGCTGTTGGGGGCACACGGGGAGGATTCGCTCTCTGCCTCCAGGGTGGTGCCCCTGCACCAGCCCACTGACTCAGGAGTCTGGCCGGAGCCTGTGAGGGCCGTGTGCCGGGGGAGCCCGGGACTGAAGGCAGGTCCCCCTGGGGCTCGGGGAGCTCCCCGCATCGAGCCCGCCCGTGTGCACACGTGTACTTGTGTGCTCACGCTCATGTGTACGTGCGTGCACACGCATGTCCTAGATTTCCGAGCCTCCTCACTTTCTGACACGGGGAGATCCTTCTCCTCGTTGCAAATATGAGGAGAAAGGCACAGGGAGGTGGGGACGCGTGCCCAGGTTTCCAGAGAAGTCCCTGGCCTTCTCCGAGTTGTGCAGGGTCTGCCCGTCCCTCCCTGCCCCCGCGGTGCCCCCGCGGCGCCCCCGCGGCGCCCCCAGGCTCCCTCTCGTCCCCACAGGGCGGCACGGTCATCGGCAGTGCCCGCTGCCAGGCCTTCACCACGCGGGAGGGACGCCTGGCGGCGGCCTACAACCTGGTCCAGCGTGGCATCACCAACCTGTGTGTCATCGGCGGGGACGGCAGCCTGACGGGCGCCAACATCTTCCGCCGCGAGTGGGGCAGCCTGCTGGAGGAGCTGGTGGCAGCAGGTGGGTTGGGGCCGGGGGGGGGGGCACGGCGCCCCCAGCACCCCTGTGCCACCGCTGCAGGGCAGTGGGGACGGGCCGGTGAGATGCGTCTGGCCGCTGGCCGGGAGGAGGGGGCCCGGCCTGGCCCCAGGTCAGGGCAACCCCGGCCGTCTCCGGGAGCCTCGGGCTGGGCTCGGCCGGGAGTGAGGTCAGTGATCGAGCCCAGGGCCTCTGGGAGCGCAGCGTCGGGGACCCCCGGGCAGCGTTTGTGCTCCTGGTGGGGACGATGGCTCCAGGGTGACATCCTCTGCTGTGTGGACACGCCCTGTCTGTCACTGATTCCCGGGCGTGGGTTACAGACCTGGTCACCGTTCTCGGGGACAGAAGAACTAAGCGTTGGTAACGAAAGACAGAGTCCCAAGGTTGCCAGTCGGAAAGTGACCTCTTGGAGTTCAGTTCGGTGGCCCTAGTGGGGACCTGGCGATGAGGGGTGCCCCCTCCAAGGCTCTCTGGGAGGCCTCGTGGCCTCAGCGTCTGCGGTTCAGCCGCCCCGCCCCTCCCCCACCCCTGCGGCAGGACTTGGGGACCCGGTGCGGTACAGGGGGCCTCGGAGCCTGGGACCGGCGGGGGGCCACGCTGCTAGGGGGCTGGGGGTGGGCAACAGGGGGCCAAGGGAGCAGGGTCAGGCCGGCGGGGCCTCAGGGCTGGCTCCTCGTGCAGGCAAGATCTCAGAGAGCACGGCACAGACCTACTCGCACCTGAACATCGTGGGGCTGGTGGGCTCCATCGACAACGACTTCTGCGGCACCGACATGACCATCGGCACGGACTCGGCCCTGCACCGCATCATGGAGGTCATCGACGCCATTACCACCACCGCCCAGAGGTGAGCGAGCCCCCCTTCCCCCGCCAGCGAGCTGGGGTCCCGTCTCCCAGCCACGGGGCCCCAGCTGTGCACCCAGTCTCCGTTAGGCCGCCCGCCGGCCCCGGAGCAACCGTGCGTCCCCGAGGGGCCTTCAGGCTGCCGGCGGGGACCCCCGGGCCCAGGCAGGGCTCGTGGCCTTCGGCCCCAGGAGCAGATCAGTGAAAACTGGCCCAAAGGCGGGCTGTGAGCCCAGCCACGGGTGGCCCGCACTGCAGGGTCTCGGCTGCCCTGGGCGTGGGAAAGGCCGTCTCTCCTACATCTGCTGTGTCTCCAGGGCGTTTCCCTGGCAGGGCGGGGGCCGTGGGCGGCGTGGCACTGCCCCTGTGCCCGGGCTGCTTCTGCTGGGCTGTGCCCGCTCGTGCAGCTGGCCCAGGGGCGGCACTGACGCGTCCCCCTGTTCCGTGTCCACAGCCACCAGAGGACCTTTGTGCTGGAGGTGATGGGGCGGCACTGTGGGTAAGGGGACCGCCCTGCCGGGCGGGAGGGCGGGGAGGGGCTCCTGGGGAGCAGGCCTGGGGCTGCGGCGCCTCCGCGGGGCCCGAACGGTGCAGGTGTTGACTTGGTGCCGAGGGACTGGGGGCTCGGGTGTGGTGAGTCCCATCACAGCTCAGAGCCATACGTGGTGCTGGCTACACCCCGCCGCCCGCTGGAGCCCCTAAGCGTCCTGCTCGCCCAGGTACCTGGCCCTGGTGTCCGCCCTGGCCTCGGGGGCTGACTGGCTGTTCATCCCCGAGGCGCCCCCCGAGGACGGCTGGGAGAACTTCATGTGTGAGAGACTTGGGGAGGTGAGTGTGGGGGAGTGGGGTTCTCCTGGAGGTTCCTGCCGCGAGCCGCTGGGACACAGAGAGATGGGTGTCCCCCAGGAGCGTGGCCTTGGGCAGAGGAAGCAGGGGAGGGCGCTCAGGACGCAGGCCTGGGCGGGCCTGGGCTCGGCTCCTTGGTCAGTGCTGACATGGGGAGAGGGCAGGCGTGGGACATGGTCGTGCCGGCCTCCGGGGGCTGTGGCCGCTGAGCCTGAGCCAAGGGAAGTAGCCTCATGACGATGGGTGGATGGGACACCGGGCAGTGACCCCAGCAGACGAGGCCCCAAATGGGCCATGGGGGCAGGATGGGAAGGCAGTGGGGGCTGAGGCTTTGTCTGGGGGAGGAGCAGGGTGTTTGGAATACAGTTCGGGCCGCCCCCGGATGGAGTCTGCCCCGGGGACCCCCAAGATGCCCCAGCCGGCACGGGCTGGCCCCTCAGCCAGGCCAGGGCTCAGTGGAGGACAGGAGGACCCTGAGGTGGGGGGACTATGGTGGGAGTTGGGGGGGGCCTTCAGATCAAGGGGCTGCGGTCTGGATTTGAGGCAGGGGGCCTCACGGTTGTGCGCCGAAGTTCACGTTCAGGCCAGGACTGCGACCTCAGGGCGAGCACAAGGCAGCCCAGGGGCTTGGCCCTTTCTTCAGTTCAGGAGCCCCGGGAGGTCAGTCTGACGGGTGGGCCCGGGGCTGGCTCTCGAGTGTCCCCGTCCCCGCGTGACGGTGAGGGTGGCATCAGTCTCATCCACTGCGATGTTGCCTCCATCCCCTTGGCCTTGCATCTCTGCCCAGGGCTGGTGAAGCCGAGGGCAGGGCCACGCGGAGCCCAGCGGGTGGGGCTGGCCGGAGGCCCATGTTGTCCTTGGGTAGAGTCCGGGGCCTCGTGGCTTTCACCACGTGGAGTGAGGCTCTGTAGCATGGTCTCTGGCTGACCTCGGCCTTGGCTCACTCGCTACAACTTTGGGGCTGGGCCTTTCCTGAGGTGCCTGCCCTCAGGGTCAGTTCTTTCCTGCTGTGTGAGGCCCTCGGGCCCTCCCTAGGCTTCCCTGAGCCTCAGACACCCTCTGTGAGGTGCGGGTGCTACCCCTTTTTTACCCACCTCCCCGCCTCTTCTGTTCCACCTGCGGCCCTGCCTCTGGTTCCCTCACCTCACCTGTACCAGCATCACCTCCTCCAGGCAGCCCTCCACTCCCACTTGTCCCTCCCACTGCCCTGGACCCCACAGGAGCGGCTCAGGCCCTGTGTTCTCTGAGGCTCTTTGGATGCTGGGGGGCAGACACGGCTTGTCGGCCAGAGTGAATATTTTGTATGCTTTCGAAGAAAGAAATGATTGAGAAGTGTTCTCCCCAGAGAGCTTTGGATTTGTGATGATTAATCCCACCAAGGGCTGGTGTAGGATGCTGTGGGTCCCCTCGGTGCCCCATTGGCCCCTCCACAGCCCGGGGTGGGGGTCTCACGCCAACAGTGCCGGGTGTCCAGGGAGGCCTGGGTGGTGGCCAGCGCTGTGAGGTCACTCCATTCTAGGGCTAAGAAAACGGAGGCCCGGAGGCCTGCCTCAGTGTGTCAGGCCAGCTGCCTGAGGATTGATTGGCTCGCGGACCTAAGTTCAGGGTCCCTCTGGCCCCATCCCAGCTCCTGGCTCCCGAGTCCCGAGGGGGCTGCAGGTGTTCCCTGGGAGCACGTGCAGCGACCTCCCTGTACCGTCTGCCCGGTTCCCAGCCCCAGGGCCCCCCGTCCTCCCCTGCTGCCCCCACCTGCCAGGTGTGCGGGCAGAGAGCCCTCCTCCAGCGCCTCCCCCACCCCCGGGGCGGCAGGGGGAGTAGGGTCCCCGTTGGCACATCTCAGTCCACGCCTGCCCTCTTCTCATGTGGATTGTGGGCCCCTTGGTGTGGACCCCAGGGGAGGCTCGCAGACGGCAGGTGTCCCGGGCAGATGTCTGCAGGCGGGCCGCTGAGCCCTGGGGCATCTCTGACCTAGACTCGGAGCAGAGGGTCCCGACTGAACATCATCATCATCGCGGAGGGCGCCATTGACCGTAACGGGAAGCCCATCTCGTCCCGTTACGTGAAGGACGTGAGTTTGGGGGGGGGGTCACATGGGGTGGGTGGGGCCTCGGTGGGATGGGCACCCCTTTATCTCCAGTGCCAAGTGCTCTTGCTGGGGCCCGCCCCCAGCACCCCATAGACAGCAGGCTCCTGGAGGGAGCTTCTTCATTCCCGGTGATAGCCAGATGCGGGGTAGGTGTGCCAGGGGCCCCCCGAGAAGGCCCGGCCCCGAGGCTGAGGTGTGGCCCCACATCTGTCGCGAGCCGCCTGCCCCTGGCTCCCAGTCTCCATTCAGAACACGTTCCCTGCAGGGCCAGGCCCGTTCCCCATCCCAGAGGCCGAGTCCAGGCCCCCAGTGCCATCCCAACGATGGGGCCCTGCCCCTGCCGGTGACCCCTCGGGGGGACGGTGACTCCCACCCTGTGCAGGGCTCACAGCCCAATAACAGACTGCGGGGAGCCCTTCTTCCCTGTGACCTCCACCCACCTACCACGGTCCACCCCCCGGGCCCCGGGCCCCCGTCCTGACAGGGCACAGCCCCTGGGAGCCTCTCCTCCCTTTCTTGGCTGCCACACTGTCCGCGTGTCCCCGGTCAGGAGCCAGCCCACCTGCTGCGTCTGCACAGACTCAGGGCCTGGGGGAGCCTGACCCGGGGGGCTGAGGACCAGGATGCTGCCAGCAACAGGACCGGGGCTGTAGGGACACCATCACACGTCCACACATGCAGAGAAATGCCCCCCCGCCCCACGGGAGCTCCACATGCACACACACACACGCCCCGTGGGCACGAATCCTGAGCCAGCTCACGGGGCCCTGGGGGGCTGACACCCTGGTATCCCTGAGATCGGGAGGGGCGAGGACCAGGGTTAGGGGCCCGAGGGGTGGCAGGGCAGTGAGGGTGGGCGCTGAACCCAAGGACCCCTCCCCCCCCCCCCCCCCCGGCCCCGACTCTCTCCCCATGAGCAGCTGGTGGTCCAGAGGCTGGGCTTCGACACCCGTGTGACTGTGCTGGGCCACGTGCAGAGGGGAGGGACCCCTTCGGCGTTTGACCGCATCCTGGTAGGTGGGGCGCTGCTCTGTCCCGGGCGTGCACGAGTGGGTGAGCGCGGCGGGCATTTTCTCGCTGCCGCTGGTCTCACAGATGAAATGGAGACAGGGCCCCTCCATTTCTGTGTGGGTGGGAAACGCAGGGCTGGGGACCTGTGTCCCCGCCCCTCACCTCCGCAACCTGGGCTCCCGGGCCTCCCGGTGATGGCTTTTGGCCCCCGGAAAAGGGGGCGGTGCGTGGAGGGCAGGACCCCGGCTCCGCCCTTCTAGGGTCTGAAGTCTGGTGGTTCTGAGTGTGGCCCACAGTGCCAGCACAACAGCTCTTATGACCTGGGGGAGGCCCTGGGGAGGCAGAGACCTGGCCTGTGGCCTGAGTGCCGTCACTGATCAGCCCAGCTGATCACTGCTGGGTCCCACCTCGTCCTCTGCAAAGTGGGAATCCTGTGCCACCAGATGGAGACAGGGTCTGGGGCCCGGAAAGTCCCCACGGGTGGTAAAGTGTCCACACACGAGGGCTGGTTACCCTGCGCCTGGGGCCTGCACCTGCCTTCCCCAGGAGACCCCGTGTGCTGTCCCCCTAGTCCCACACAGAGAAGCAGGGACGCTGACCCCGGACAGGGGCCTTGCCCGCCTGGCTGGGCACTTTTTGCAGCCTGCACGAGGCTTCAGCACTTGGGAGAGCCTCCTGAGGGCCCCAGGACGGCGGGACGGAGCACTGTCCTCCTCGCAAACCAGGGGGGCAGAGATGTGAGGGGACGGGTCTAGGTGTCCCCTGCTTACAAGAAAAGAGTGGCCTGCCAGTTTCGTAGAAGCTGGTGGAAGACACAAGGTGCCCGGGTCAGAGACAGAGGAGAGCAGGTCCTGAATGTCTTGGCCAGCCCAGCCCACCAGCCCTCCTTCTCACGCATGCTGAGGTGTGGGGTGGGGACACAGGAGCCGTGACATGGAGCCCAAGCCAGCGGCCTTGTTAGAGCAAAGGGCGCTGGAAGCCCATCCTGCCTCCCACCTGTCGCCGTCAGGCTGAGCGACTGTGGTGTCCTAGTGGGGCTGTCTGAGACCCCGGAGGGGCTGTTGTGAACGGTGGTCACATGAAGTCATTTCTGGGATCACCTGCTCCAGAAGCTTGGACCGGCCTGTGTGTGGGTGCACGTGGCTCGGGGGTGGGCCGCCCCTCCCTGAGCCCCGCCCGCCCCTCTCCCTGCTCAGAGCAGCAAGATGGGCATGGAGGCGGTGATGGCGCTTCTGGAGGCCACTCCCGACACGCAGGCCTGCGTGGTCAGCCTGTCGGGGAACCAGTCCGTGCGGCTGCCCCTCATGGAGTGTGTGCAGGTGGTGAGTGACCAGCCCCGCCTCGGGCCGGCCAGGGTGGGGGTGCTCCCTGCAGAGATGCCTCCGGGGGGGGGGGGCTTTGCCCCCCTGCTCTGCTCACCCGCCCCCTTCCCGGCTGGCCGGGACCACCCGTCCCTCCAGGTCCTGTCAGGGCACAGGCCCCGTCCCCACCTCATGTCCCCACCCTGTCCCGCTGCTCCCCTGTCACATGCCACCTCCTGTCGCATTTCGGGGTATCGGGGGCCTACAGCCCTCCAGGGAGGCGAGGGAGGCGTGAGCGTGTCCTCAAGGTGGGCCCCACGAGAGGTGTGGGGGCGGCCGGAGCTCACTGAGCTCCTGGAGTCGGGCGGCGGCCGTGAGCGTGCCCCGGGCTTCCTCCAGCCTGTACCTCTCTTTTGGTGAAGACAAAGGAGGTACAGAAGGCCATGGATGAGAAGAGGTTCGACGAGGCCATCCAGCTCCGCGGCAGGTGAGGGGCTCCCGGGGCCCGGCGCCGAGCGCAGTCTGTTCCACAGGCCCTCGGCAGACGCCCACGTGGCTGTGCCCCTGGCCCTCAGGGCGCACGCCCTGGCAGAGACCCTTCCTTCCGAGTGTGTGTGGCCAAGCGTGGAAGTGGAGCAGCAGGACGGAGGCTCAGGGTCCCTGTGACGGGGGAAGCGGGCGGGCTGCGAGGTGGACGGGAGCTGCCACGCAGGGTGGAGGGGAGAGGGGCGGCTGGGGCGGGAACCCGGAGGGGCGTCCACAGAAGGAAGGTGGGGGTCAACCTGCAGCGGCCGGGAGGGCTGGACCCGCAGCACCCCCTCCCCACCCCCCTGCACAGGCCGGATGCGGGGCTGTCGCTTTGCTAAGAGGGGCGTGGGGGCCGTGCTCTTCGGGGCTTTTTGTAGCCACCAGAGTGGGGTGGTGAGCCACGCTGGCGTCCAGCTTCTTCGTGGCCGCGTGGTGGGGCCACGGGCTGTGCTGAGCTGTGTGGCTGTGGGCTGTGCGCTGCATGAGGCATGACCGGCTTCCCTTCCAGGAGCTTTGAGAACAACTGGAACATTTACAAGCTGCTCGCACACCAGAAGGTCTCCACAGAGAAGGTGAGGGGGGGTGAGCCGCAGGGCCCTCGTCACCGTCACCTCTGGAGCCTGCCCCTGGGTCCGCCCGCCCGCGGAGCCGGGGTCTGCCCTGGGAGCAGGAAGCTCTGAGCTGGCCCTATGGACCCTCCCTCCTGTCTGGGTCAGAGCCATGAGCTGAGAGGCTTGGCCTCTGCCTGACCAGCGGGTCCCAGACAGCCGGCGTCTGGGCCTGGAGGTGACCTTGACCGGTCACGTATCAAACAGCTGGAGAAAATTAAGTCAGGCCTATAGGCTTAGGTCAGGACAGAGGGGAGCTAGTGCTTATGAAATGTCATAAAACAGCCCAAAACCTCATGAAATGGGCTTTCTTCAAAATAAGAATGATAACGGGACTTGTTTCTGAAACCCGGGGATGAGGAAAGGGTCCCGCTGGGACTGTCCCAGCCAGCGGGGCCCTGGCCCCCATCTGTCCCAGGGGCTGGTCAGGGACAGGCCGTACCCCCAGTACAGCAGAGCTGTCTCCATGTCCCCTCCTGGAACCGCTGGCGTGACCACATCTGGGGCCACAGGGCTGTGTGACCAGGACCCACCAGAGCCACATGTGACCACGGAGTCCTGGCCACGAGGCTGCCTGTAGCAAGGTGGGCTGTATGTGCCACACACACCGGGTTCTGGGGACACGGTCTGGAAAACCGTGGAATAGTCCGTTGGTAATTTCTTCGGCTGATTCTAGGTCGGGGTGATGTTTTGGTTACCTCCCACAACTCCGGTACTAAGATAGCGTCACCCGCTTCTTTGCACTTGATGAATGTGGCCCCCTCCGCTATGCATCCGTGCCGCTCGCCAAGATCTTGGGGCGCTGGCTGCTCTGAGCCCAGGGTGTGGGGTGATTGCTGGAGGCTTCAGGACAGGCGCTGGCTCTGGCCCGAACCCGCGCGCTGCCCCCCACGAGCTGCACTTGGCCGAGAGCGACCAGAGGACTTGAGCTGATGAGCCGGGCGGGCCTGCACTGTGGCTCATTTGGGTCTCTGCCAGGAACTTGTGGGACAGATGTGTGCCCTTCCCAGCGGAGTCCACTCGCTGGACGGTGTGCAGGCAGGCAGGGGAGCCTGGCCCCTTTTCCGGGGGCCGCCCCCTCGCTGACTTGTGTCTGGGCCGGCTGGCTCCCCCCCGCCCCGTGTTCACGCTGCCGTCTCCTTCCTCTTGTCTGAAGACCAACTTCTCCCTGGCCATCCTGAACGTGGGCGCCCCGGCGGCCGGCATGAATGCAGCTGTGCGCTCGGCGGTGCGGTCTGGCATCTCCCAGGGCCACACGGTGTATGTCGTGCACGATGGCTTTGAAGGCCTGGCCAAGGGTCAGGTAGGTGCGGCTGTGACGGCAACCAATGGTTCCGCGTGTGTGCTGGTGTGTTTATAACCCACCCCCAGCTTGTAACAAGGACCGGGGGGCTCACGGTAGAAGTCTCAGGCAATGCCCCAGGGCAGGTCCCTGAAGAAAGCGGATGAGAGGCCCTCGGGAGAGGGGCCTGGGGCTCTGCTCTGACCTGCAGTGATGGTCAGCGCCTGGCCCGGCCCCCTACAGCTGCACCTCCCCACCGCAGGTACAGGAAGTGAGTTGGCACGATGTGGCCGGCTGGCTGGGCCGTGGCGGCTCCATGCTGGGGACCAAGAGGTGAGCTGCTGGCTGATGGGCCCGGCTCCCTGGCCACCGTGGGCAGCGGGGGGCGGGGGATCCAGAGGCAGGCTCAGGAGGAGTGGACGTTGCCGGGGGAAACCAGCCCCGTGGCCTGGACTAGGTCCTAGCTTCTGGCTGGCGGCTGGCCCGCGGTGGGCTGCACCCCCTCCCCAGACCACCTGTGCACAGGAGAGTGGCCCGGGTGGCCCCCCGCCCGCAGAAAGCATCTTGTCAGGCAGCTGGCGGGCAGCTCCCCCTCCCCTGTCCCACTGTGGGCCCCACTGACGCCCGGGCGCTGAACGAGAATCACAGCAGCACATCTAGGGCTGGCTCCCCCCACCGCCACCCGCGCGTCTCGATCAGGTGCCGTGTGGGAGCGTGTCCTTCTGTCCAGGCGCTCTGGGCCACGTTTATTTGACTTCTGTCCACTGCAGGACGCTGCCCAAGAGCTACATGCAGAAGGTAGTGGAAAACATCCGTACCTACAACATCCAGGCCCTGCTGGTCATCGGCGGCTTTGAGGTGCGGGCCACTGCAGGGAACGAGGTTGGGGCAAGGACCCTGGAGAATGTCTTCTCTGCCTGGGGCCGCTGGGGTGGCCCTTCTGGAATCCCCATGCTCCTGGCTGGGGAGTCACACCAGTCAGCCGACTGATGGGGCCATGGGGCTCGGTGTGGTGTTCGGCTCTGGGAAGGTTTTTACCTTCTCCTATAGGCTTCACAGAGTTTAAATCCGTGCTGGCTCCCAGGTGCTGGAGAGGGGGAGGGGGAGGGGAGAAGCAGGGGGGTGGGGGGCAGCTCTGACCTTCTGAGCAGCAGCTCTTGGTGGGGGTGGGCAGCCCCAGGGCAGGAAACCCTGTGGCCTCCTGGTCCATCCCCACTCTGCTCTGGCCTGTTCCCCCCGTCCCCCCCCCCCCCCGCAGTGAGGTGGGGTCCCTGGGAGGTGGGGCCACTGGGAGGTGGGGCCCCTGGGAGGTGGGGTCCAGGGAGGTGGGGTCCCTGGGAGGTGGGGCCACTGGGAGGTTGGGTCCCAGGGAGGTGGGGCCACTGGGAGGTAGGGTCCCAGGGAGGTGGAGTCCCAGGAGGTGGGGCCACTGGGAGGTAGGGTCCCTGGGAGGTGGGGTCCCTGGGAGGTGGGGCCACTGGGAGGTGGGGTTCCCAGGGAGGCGGGGCCATGGGAGGTGGGACCCCTTGGGAGGTGGGTCCCTTGGGAGGCGCGGTCCTTGGGAGGAGGGGCCACTGGGAGGCTGGGTCCCTGGGAGGTGGGGCCCCTGGGAGGTGAGATCCTTAGGAGGTGGGGTCCCTGGGAGGTGGGGTCCCAGGGAGGTGGGGTCCCTAGGAGGTGGGGCCACTGGGAGGTGAGTTCCCTGGGAAGTGAGGTCCTGGTGAGGTGGGGTCCCTGGGAGGTGAGGCCACTGGGAGGTGGGGCCACTGGGAGGTGGGGTTCCAGGGAGGTGGGGCCCCTGGGAGGTGGAGTCCCTGGGAGGTGGGGCCACTGGGAGGTGGTGTCCCTGGGGGCGGGGTCCCAGGGAGGCGGGGTCTCTGGGAGGCGGGGGCCCTTGGGAGGTGGGGCCCCTTGGAGGTGGAGTCCCTGGGAGGCGGGGCATCTGGGAGGCAGTGTCCCTGGGAGTCGGGGCCATGGTAGGTGGGGCCACTGGGAGGTAGGGTCCCTGGGAGGTGGGGTCCCTGGGAGGCGGGGGCTACTGGCAGGCGGGGGCCCTTGGGAGGTGGGGCCACTGGGAGGCGGGGTCCCTGGGAGGCGGGGCCATGGTAGGTGGGACCACTGGGAGGCGGGGTCCCTGGGAGGCGGGCCATGGGAGGTGTGACTACTGGGAGGCAGGGTCCCTGGGAGGTGGGGCCCCTGGGAGGTGGGATTCCTAGATGGTGGTGTCCCTGTGGCAGCTCGCAGACATTGTGCTGTGCATGGTAGGCCATCGTTGGTGTGACATGGTGCTTGGCCAGCCCCAGTGACAAATGCCCATTCTTGCCCTTTCCCTGAGGTGCCCCAGGCCCCCTGCAGCCTGCCCGGTGTCGAAGGTGGTCCCAGCAGGGTGGGCGAGTCTCCTTCCTGTCCTCCTTGGGGCCCCGTTTCCCTGGCTGACGGGCTGCGGAGCCCCTGGGTGGGGTCCGCCGGGTCGCGGCCCCGGGGTGGTTGCAGGGGTCCCGGCACCCAGCCCCAGGCACATAGCGCGTCAGCTGGGGAGCAGGGCCGAAGCACCCCCGGGCCGGGAGCCCGCCTTCGCCGCCCAGCGCAGCCTTATGTGCCCGCAGGCCTACGAGGGGGTGCTGCAGCTGGTGGAGGCGCGTGGGCGCTACGAGGAGCTCTGCATTGTCATGTGCGTCATCCCGGCCACCATCAGCAACAACGTACCGGGCACCGACTTCAGTCTGGGATCGGACACCGCCGTCAACGCCGCCATGGAGGTAGGTGGGGTGCCAGGCTGGACGCGGGCGGGCGTGGGGTGGCCCCAGGAGAAAGTGGCGAGTGGCACGGTGGCGAGCTCCCAGGTGGGCTGTCCCTCGAGGCCTCATGGGTGGCAGGCAGGACTTGGCTCTGGGGTCACTGCGGAGTGGGGACGGTGGCTGTCAGGGCCAGAGCTGACTCAGCTGAGCTAATGCACGTGTGGACGTCGGGCCACGGTTCTGTCCAGTGAGCAGCCACACGTGGACGGGGGGGAGCCCAGCCCCGTGGCTGGGACGTGGGAGGGTGGGCACTCGGGAGAATGTGCCGTCCCTAGAGCAGGGCTGGCCCCATTTGGTGTTCCATGGGGGCCTCCTCACGGCTCTCCACCTCTAGACCTCTCCCACGCCATCCGTGGCCCCACAGGGGGCTTTCCCCCAGGGTCCAGCACTTCTGTGTTCAGGGGGCCCCGGGGACTGAACCCAAGCAGCTTCTGCATCACGCTAGAGAAAGGAGAAAGGAGAAAATAAGAATAAAGCAAACAAAAGACTACAGACCTCCCCCGCCCCATCCTGATCTGCTGACCCGGACCTGTGGTCTTGCAGGGGTTTTCTTCAAATTCACCCCCACCCCTGCCATCCTGGCAGCTATATAGGGGCCTCCCACGGCTCCTCTGAAACTTCTGTGCCTCTGCCCCTCACCAGCACCAAACATCGTCCTGTTTTTCATGCCTCTACGACAGGAAGAATTGTGTTGTTTTCCTCTGTACCTTGATTTTTGATGAAGTTGAACTTTTGTTTCTATATTTATTGCCCATTTATGGGTTTTATGGAAAATTACCTTTTTCTGTATTTTGTCCATTTTCCTCCTGGTGAGTTTTCTTTTGTATTTGTCAGTGCTCTTTATGTATGTAGGACACCGATCCTTTGGCAAACATTGGAGCTGTTTCCTCCACTTTGCTGGTTGTCTCTTACTTGGGGTTTAGCCTCATGGTTCAGATCCCACTAACCCACTGGTCTTGTTGGTCCTTTCTCAATTCTTTGTTTAATGTTATAATTTTTTTCTCAAACTCTGAACATTTGGGTTAGAATCATCCTGTGTCGCATCATCACTGGCATCTGTAGGATGTGTACCTTCACGTGTCGCCTCGTCCCTTGTTACAATGACCCTACAGTGGCTGGAGCGTCGCTCCGTGTACAGATGAGAGGAATGAGGCCCAGTGTTTCCCTGGCCCCACGTCAGAGCCTCCCGGCCCCATCCCTGGCCTCCACACGCTAGGTGCTGGAGACACCCCCATTGTCCCCCGGGCGAACAGTCGCCCCAGTTGAGGACCTGATTCTGAGGGCCCTGTGGAGAGCATGCGGTGTGGGCTGTGACACCCTGGGCAGCTCTGGGGGGAGACCCGGGTCCCTGAGGGGCAGTGGCTCCCTGTGGCCCACGGGGAAGTCCCCGACCACCTCTGGCCCCCAGAGCTGTGACCGCATCAAGCAGTCGGCCTCGGGGACCAAGCGCCGCGTGTTCATCGTGGAGACCATGGGGGGCTACTGCGGCTACCTGGCCACCGTGACGGGCATCGCCGTGGGGGCCGACGCCGCCTACGTCTTCGAAGACCCTTTCAACATCCAAGACTTAAAAGTGAGCCGAGGCCCCGAGCCCTTCTCCTGCCATAGATGTCCCGGCGGGGCTGAGCGGGGATCCTCTCCTGAGACACACACGAGCCAGGCTGGGGGCTCCCTGCCGGCGAGGGGACCCCGTTCATGACCCCCAGCGCCTCCTCCCCGACCCCGTGCAGACCTCCACCCAGCGTCCGTGTTGTCGCTGCCGTGGCCTCCTGGCCCCAGCCACCCACCTGGCCTCGCGGCCCAGCCCCATCACCAAGGGCCCCGCCAACGTCAGCCGACCTGCGTGCGTCCCCGTGACCCCTGGGTCACACTGGCCCTGCGGTTAGCCTGGAATATTCCTTCCCAGACAGCATTGGGGCTGTGGGTGGGTGCTGTGCGGCTGCCGTTCTCGCTCCGGGCTCACCCTGTGTACCCCCCATGCCCGCAGGCCAACGTGGAGCACATGACCGAGAAGATGAAGACACACATCCAGAGGGGCCTGGTGCTTCGGTGAGGCTGCCGGACCCAGAGGGTGGCTCGGGGCTGCTGAGGGGCACCGGACCCTCCCCCAGCACTGGTCTGTGGCCGGGCCCGGCGGGGGCTCAGCGTCTGGACGAGACCCGAGCCGGCCCCGGCCCTCTTTCCAGAAACGAGAAGTGCCATGAACACTACACCACGGAGTTTCTGTATAACCTGTACTCCTCCGAGGGGAAGGGCGTCTTTGACTGCAGGACCAACGTCCTGGGCCACCTGCAGCAGGTAGGGGCCCAGGGGCCTGGTTCTGGCCTCTGCCTCCATCTGACCCGAGCTGAGGGGCCCCAGGAGGATATGGCAGGATGGGGACCCTTCCCTGTGCATGACCTCGTGGGGCACCCGACCCTTCCCCCTCATGCCCGCGCTCACCTGCTCGTCACCCCTCCGTGCGTGTGAGGGGTGGGGGGTGAGGCTCCTGTCCCCCTGAGTCCTCACCACCAGGACAGGGCAGGGCCGGGACCCCTGTGGCCACCTCCGCCCTGCCTGGTCCCCTCCTTCGTGGCCTCCTGGTGGCCCTGCAGGAAGCCTGCGCTGTGCGGGGCCCACAGGGGCCGCCCGACGGGACGGGCAGTCAGCCCACCGCCCGGCCTCTGGAGATGGCTCTTAGGCTGGACTGGGGTAGACAAAAGGGCTGGGGCGCCGCAGACAGAGATGCAGGGAGCTTGGACGGGATGGGGTGTCAGGAGCCGGGAGGGCTCTCCTGCGGTCACGGCGGGGCCGTTCTGCTGGGCTCCTGCCAGACCCCCCCCCCCCCCCCCCCCCCCCCCCCCCCCCGTCTCTGGCGCGATGGAGGCGCCCTCACCCACTGCGTTTCCAGGGCGGAGCTCCGACCCCCTTTGACCGGAACTACGGTACGAAGCTTGGGGTGAAGGCCATGCTCTGGATGTCGGAGAAGCTGCGGGCCGTCTACCGTAATGGTGCGTATGTGGCAGGAAGGGGTGGCGGCTCCGGGCCTGCCCTCGCCCTCTGCCCGGACCCAGGGTTCAGGGCGGCCTGTGTCCACAGGGCGGGTGTTCGCCAACGCCCCCGACTCAGCCTGCGTGATCGGCCTGCAGAAGAAGGCGGTGGCCTTCAGCCCCGTCACCGAGCTCAAGAAGGACACCGACTTTGAGTGAGTGCCTCCGAAGAGAGGGGTGGCCTGCCCAGCCACGCTCGGGCCCTGACCCCACCGGGCTGCCCCGTCTGCCTGCCCAGGCCTGAGCCCAGGCCGGGGCTCCTCCCATAGGGTGGGGTCAGCGGGCTGGTCCGGCTGCGGACACCCGCCTCGCTCCCCCAGCCAGCCTGTGCTGAGCCCCCAGAGACGGACACCCCAGATACCGCTGCCTGGCTCCACTCCAGGCGGTGTCCCGGTGCTCAGAGGACGGGGTGCCCGGGTTCTCAGAAGATGGGGCGTCTGGTGCTCAGAGGAGGGGGTGCCGGGGTACTCAGAGGAGGGGGTGTCCGGTGCTCAGAGGAGGGGGTGTTGGGGGTACTCAGAGGAGGGGATTTCCGGTGCGCAGAGGAGGGCGTATCTGGTGCTCAGAGGAGGGGGTGTCAGGGGTGCTCAGAGGAGGGGATTCCCGGTGCACAGAGGAGGGCGTATCTGGTGCTCAGAGGAGGGGGTGTCGGGGTACCCAGAGGAGGGGGTATCTGGTGCTTAGAGGAGAGGGTCTCCGGTGCTCAGAGGAGGGCGTGTCGTGTGTCGGGGGGCTCAGAGGACAGGGTGTTGGGGGTGCTCAGGGGAGGGGGTCTCCGGTGCTCCGAGGACGGTGTCCCCAGCGCTGACCGCGCCCTTCCGCCAGGCACCGCATGCCGCGGGAGCAGTGGTGGCTGAACCTGCGGCTCATGTTGAAGATGCTGGCGCATTACCGCATCAGCATGGCCGACTACGTGTCCGGGGAGCTGGAGCACGTCACCCGCCGCACCCTCAGCATCGACAAGGGCTTCTGAAGCTGCGCCCCAGCTGCCTCTCCCCGCCCCCTCTCTCCCTCCCTGGAGTCTGCGGGCGGGCGGTGGGTGGGCGGGGGCTGCAGCCCTCTGGGTCTGGCCCCACGGCTTCCCCCTCTCTTCCGCTGCCCGCCGGGGGGAGTGCTGCCCCGGGGGAGGGGATGAGGGAGGGGGCCTCCATGTGGGGACACCACTGTCCTGCTGTGGGCCCTGCTGTGACCCTGCTTCTGTGTGCACTGGCCACCCTGGAGGAGAGCTTGTCACCTTTTCTGGAAATAAAGTCACCTGACTGTGGAGGGTGACCGGTCTGCGGGGAGCAGGCCCTCTGTGATCTGGGGCGGTGGGGGGGGTGGCAGTGGGCAGCTGGTGGTGCCCCCCGACCTGCACACACAGGGAGGGCCTGGCCTCCCCCAGGCTTGGGAGCATTTCTGAGCCTGGCTCTGAGCCCTGGGCACCCTCCTGGAACGGTCCCCAGGCTGCCCGGGCTGGGGTCTCGGCAACAGAGCCAGAGACCCAGGGGCAAGCGGCTGATCTGAGCGAGGGAGTATCCGTGGAGACACTGGTGGAGGTGGGTGACGAGGGAGGCAGAAACGTCACCCGCTGATCCATCCAGCACAGGTTCTGGGGGTGGCACGGAGGCTTGCTCTGCAGCATGACGCGGCACCGGGGTCTCGGGAGGAGAAGCTGAACCTCAGTGACACCACCTGAACTTCTGGGCACCCCCCCACCCCCGCCCCGTTCCTCCTGAGGTCACCGCACAGCGCACTTCTGGTCCCACTGTGGTTGCCTGGGCACCTGCCCTCAGCACCTGCCGAGGCTCAAGAGGAGGGCCTGGGACCCACGGGGTTTTGTGGGGAGCCCCTGGCCTTTGGGCTCACAGGCCACATCCAGGGCTAGGGCCCCTGCTGGTGCCCGCTGTCCCTCCGGCTGCCTGCACCTCCCGACCTTGGCAGGGTGCGTGTGGTCGCTCCCCGGGGAGCGGCAGGCGTGGTTGGGGCCCCTGCCAGGGGACCACACCCTCCTCACCGTGCGGGCCCCAGAGCCTGAGGGCTCCCAGGTGCCCATTGCTGGAGCTGGGGTGCCTCTGGTCTGCTCTGCCTGCCACGAGATTGGGTGGTCCTGGGGCAGGCCAAGGAACGGGTCCCAAGTGTTTAAACCCCTGTCTCAAGAGACCAGGGACAAATTCCTGGGTCCCGGAAACCTCAGTGTGCCTGTGTGTGAATGCCTATGTGTGTGCGTGTGCACGTGCGTGGACGTCTGTGCGTGTGAGTGCACGCGGGTGTACTTAGGCGTGGGGTGGGGACTCCCGGGGGAGACCCTGGCTGTGGCAGACACCCTCCAGGGTACAGCCGCGAGTCCGGTCGGTCCCATGGCCACACCCAGCCCAGACGCCACACTGGCCCAGGCTCTGCTCCCTGCTGACCTCTCCCTTGCCAGCCGCACCCCCCACCCCCCACCTCCCGGCCTCCAAGTGCCAGTGAGGCCTCCCAGTGCACCCAGTGCCCGGCTGGAGGGAGGGAGCCAGAGAGGCTTGGGAGCCCAACTTTCCAGGATGTTTTTGCTACTTTTTCTTGAACGTGCCGTGTCTGGAGACACGTTCTTCTGGGGGTTGCCGCGCAGGCCGCGACTGCGGCCCGGCCCCTGCTGTCCCGTCGGCTCCTCCTGGCAGCCAGGCCCCGGCTCCCCAAGCACAGGGGGGCTCCCTGTCCTGGAGGAAGCCCCCCCAGGCCTGGGTGTCCTGGGGCCATCCCACGTTGGAGGGCAGGCTTCGAAACCCAGACCCGATGGGTTCTGCCCTCCGGCTCAGCTTCGAGGACGCCACGCGTGGGGCCAGCATGACAAGGTGTCAGGTGCAGGGCCCATGTTCCCCGAAGGTGCCAGCAGGGGGTGTGTGGCCTGGCCACAGTGCGCTAACAAATGTGCCCTCTGCACCCAGGGCCAGGGGCTTGCCGCCGTGGGAGGCCCCGCCCAGGGCAGGCGAGAGACTCCTGGGGAGCGCACACCCGAGGCCCTGACAAGTCTGCCTCTGGTTAAGCCAGACACGCACGTGGCTGGGAGGGAGCCCACGGCGGATCCCTCCTGTGGGTCCTGCCGTGCACAGGGGTGGGTGGGGCGGGCACCGCAGGAAGGTCGTGGCGAGCGGGCGGTGGGCCGTGCCTGGGAAGGGGCTGTGGGCAGGCAGCAGGGCTCAGCTGTGGGCTGGAATTCCCTCAGGACTTCTGCTCCCCCCGCCCAAGGAGGCGGTGTTGGTTTCCAGCCACAAACACAGAGGCTTCAACAACCCCGTTTGTGACTCACAGAGGCTCAGGGGCGCGGGCACGGCCTAGCTGGGTCCTTGGCTCAAGGACAGCCGGGACAGATGTCAACCGGGACCACCGGGCTTCAGGCCCTTCTGAGCTGCCTGGTGGGGCGGATTCAAGGTCACTAACCGAGGTCGTGGGCAGGCGGGAAGCTGGTGTGAGCTGCCTGGTGGGCGAGGAAAGGGAAGATGTTCTGGATTTAACAGGACCACCCCAACTGGCTCTAAAAAAGACAACGCTTTATTGAGTGTGACAACCATCCAGACGTACAACAGAAGGCACGCGCGGACCCTGCGGCCCCCCTTCCGGATACCCCCACGTGGCGACCCCTTGCTTCCGCCCCCCAGGTCCCGAGGAGCCACGACACCCGATATCCACCACCCGCCCAGTGTGGCCGGGCCAGTGCGAGCGCGGCCTGCCACGGTCTCCCCGGCAGTCACCCCATCTGGGTTCTCGCACACAGTGGGTGAAGTCCCACCCCTTCGCTTACAGGGCGACACAGACACTAACGGGAGCCAGGGCGGAGGGAACCCCCCTCTCCGGTCCCGCCGTTTCAGCACCAGTAAGACTAATGGCTCAGAGGCCACGCTCCTCCCCGGCCCCCGGAGCTGCTGGGGGGCAGGAGGAAGGGCCCCGGGCTGCAACACTACCACTCGGGGCCTGTGCACCACGGCAAGGCCTGTGGCTCTGCCCACGGGAGAACACGTTTTAGATGGGGTTTCCGGGCATCCTCCCCGGCCCCGCTGCCTGTCCTATGGCTGTACCTGAGTCTCCAGACAGGAGCGCGGGCCTGCCCACCCCTGGCCTCCCCCCGCACGGCGTACAAGACCCCTGCACCCTGCCAAACACGTGGGCAGCGGTGGGCACGGCCGCGTGGGTCTGCCGAGGCTGAGGCGGAGCCCGGAGCCGCTGCTGCTTCGAGGACGGCACCATCCTGGGCGGAATCTACCCCCGACCCGGTGGGAGAGCCGACAGGGGAAATGCACGTGCACGTGGCCCTTAGCTTCAAAACAACGTCAAGGCTACGTCCGCCTCCTAGGAAACGTCTGCTTCCAGACTGGACTTGGGGAAGATGTTTATTAGGGACAGTGGCTGCAACGCCACCTGAGAAGAGGTGAGGTGAGGCGAGGCGAGGTGAGGCAGGCGGCACACGCCTGGGCCCCGCACGGCAGAGCGAGCCCGGCGCAGTGCCCGGCGCCCTTCCCGCCTTCTATACCCGGGGCGTGGCCTTCCCAGGCGGGGCTGAGCTTCTGGGGACACAGCCCGCATGCGGACACTCAGGATGCAGTGGAGGCCGTGGCTGTGGACCCCACACCTCCCAGATGCTGGGGCACAGGGTCCTGGGAGGAAGGCCTGGCGGCTCGGGTCCCGGCTGACCGTCATTCCACGTCCTCTTGCGGCTCCTGCTTGTGCAGAGCCTGGAGCCGGCTGACCACGGTCTGGTGCACGGCCTCCAGCCCCTCGGCGTCCAGCTCCCGCAGCAGCAGCAGGATGGCGGTCAGGACATTGTTCTGGGGGCACAGAGTCGCTGGCTGAGGGCCAGGCCGGGCACGGCTAGGCTGCCCCCACCCTGATGTGCACGTCCCGGGTGAACAGCCTTCCAGACAGGAGACACCGGGCAGGCCCTCAGGCAGACAGAGCTGTGGCCGCCTGCGGGCACTGCCCAGAGAGGCTAAGCGGCCAGCCCTCAGTCACACAGCGAGCCAGGCAGCCGGAGGCAGAAGGGAGCTGAGTGGCCCGGGACGGCGATCAGTAACGTGTGACCAGACACGTGTGCTCAGGTGTGCCATGCGTGTGCACACGTGCACCCACAACACACGCATGGCACACGTGAGCACACGTGCACCCACAACAGGTTTCTGTCTGCACTTGAGCAAGAAAGGATTTTGCACGTGAGGACTCCAGCTCGTTCTTCTTGTGGGGTGACAGGAGAGTCATGTGTGAGCAAAGGGACGTGCTCAGAGGGTCACCGGGCTGAGCCACAGAGCCCCTGCGCTGGCTGAGACACAGAGTCCCTGCGCGCACCAGAGCGCTGACCCGTGGCCTCAGCAACGCTCGGGTGTCCCGCTCCACCCCCGTCTCCCTACATCTCCAGGCTCCCCCTGGCCTTCTGCACTTAGGCTTGCAGGACACCCCCCTGCCCACCCCTGGGGGAGGGAGGAGCCATGGTCCAGGTCCACGTTCACAGCAGAACCAGGGCCTCCTTCTTTCCCGTCCCCAGAAGTTGCTTTGGTGACTCTGAGTCTGCTTTTGTGGAGGGCACTGAGCTGGGTCAGTGTTTAGTCTCGGGGCTCCCCCCGCCCCCCCCCCACAGTGCCCTCCAGAGGCCTGGGCCTGCCCGCAGGGCCTGCCCTGCCCCGGGGCTGCGTACGGGGGGGGGCTCCTCCTGAAAGGTGTCAGAGAAGCTTGCACAGACTGCTGAGCTGACCCCACGCACACACCCTGCGCGGGACCGTCAGCTGTGCAGGGTGTGGTCCCCAGGCCCCGGGGGCAGCTGCCAAGACTGGCATTCAGTCTGCGGTCACTTCTGTCGGCGGCTCTGGGGGGACGCTTCTCCCGGAGGGTGGGTCGGCCCCTCCCCGGCACAGGGCCTCGGTCCCTCTCCCTCTGTGCCCCCCACAAGCTTGACAAGTTCCTCGAGGGGGTGCTGGCAGCCCCCGCCCCCCGACTGTGGAGCCTTTGCCTCGTGGGCCCGCACCAGTCCCATGGCTCTGCTCAGGCAGCACCCTCCCACGTGACCAGGTGGCGGGGTCCCCACTGGGCCAAGCTAATGGCGGTAACCCTGTCCTCCTGGCCAATGACGGCTTCCACTGGGGACGTAAGCAGTTCCAGCTGATGAAGCCGGGCCTGCTGGCTGGGGGTACACGCGACAGCTGCTCTTTACCAATGAGGGGACACACACGGGAAGAAACGGTGTGAGCCTGGATCGGAGGGCCAGCCCTGTGACCAGCAGGGGAACAAGCCCCAGCACGAGCCAGAACGACACAGGAGGTAGACAGACACTTGGAAAGGGCCGGGGTCTCTGACCGAGCTGCCCACATAACCGACTTCTTGTCAACAACCCATTACTCCTCCCAGGGATGAGGACCGTGTCCACCTGCAGGCGGGAGGCCCCCCAGCAGCGAACCCCTACAGCTTTCGTGCCACCGCAGCAGCCGCCCCGCCCCCAGGCCAGAGCCAGGGCTCTCCTGCAGCTGTTGCGGCGGGGGGGGGGGGGGGGGGGGGTCTCCTCTCTCTCTAGGCCGGCTCCTTCCCACTGACTGAGCTTAGAGCCAGCGTCCCGCCCTCTGGGGCCTGGCTCGGTGTCCCTGGGTGTCTCCAGCCCATCCAACCATCCCCCCACCCCGCCGCCCCCACTCTCCACATCCTGGGCAGAGGGAAGGGGCAGCCACCTCCAGCCAGGCTGTCTCTGTCACACTTACCCTGTTCCTGCGACCGCTCACGGCTTCCCTCTGTGAGAAGGAGGGGAACGGGTCCCGGGAAGGGGGCTTCGGGCTGAGCTGGCCCTGGACGCTGCAGGTGGGAGAGAGAGCACAGGGTGTGTGAGCCTGACCTGCTCGGGGCCCCATGTCAAACCCTCCGGAGGCTGAGCGCAGCGAGGGAGGCAGACTGCCACTCTGTGATGTTTCTGGGGGACAGGGTGGGGGAGGGGCGGGGGGATGGGAGGGGACAGAGCAGGGTAGGGGCAGGGGGGTGGGGTGGGGGGGACAGGGCAGGGGAAGGGCAGGGGGACTGGGGGGATGGGGTGGGGAAGGGGCAGGGGGACGGTGGGTCTACCCTCCACAACCCCCCGCCAGAGACAACTTTGCTGCGCCTGGGCTCCCACCGGGGCTGGGGCTCTGAACACACAAAGCTAACGCAGAGCAGGGGCTGCAAAGCCCGCCCCCAAGGTGGCGTCCATATGGCCTCGCACGCGGGGCAAACGGAACAGGTGGCTTTGCCGTCACCTGGACTCAGCCCGACAGCCTCACTGGGAGCAACGGTTTCTACAACATTCCCCATGTGCGGTTTATGCTCAGAAACACCCACGACAGTGCAACCCGCCCCCCAAGGCCACGTCAGCCGTGTCAGCCGTGTCGGCAGTGCTGTGGCCCAGAGGGCCCTCCCTCGGGGCACACGCCCCTCCCATCCCCTCCCCCGTGGCAGCTCAGCAGGCCACGGTCACAGCCACGTGACTTTCCCTCAGGTTCTGCAGTGCTGGGCCCAGCAACGCTCCCGTGCCCGCCGGTCCGCTCTACCCGCCCCCACCTTGGGGCTGCTCCACTGCCAGGGCTGGTCCAGACCCACACAGGCCCCAGGCCCTGAGCCTTGCGACACACAGCAGAAAGCCGGCTGGGATGGGGAGCACCCGGGATGGGGAAGAACCACCCTGGGGGGTTCCCTTCCCTCACTCCCCAGTCATGCAGGCCTGGGAAAGGCCCACTGACCCCACAGCAGGACCCCAGGGACAGGCCTGCCGTCCCTCCGGCCTCACCTGGCCTCCTCCTCGCCACAGCTGAGCGCGTCCCGCTGGGTCTCGGCGGCGGTGTTCAGGGCGCTCAGGCCGTAGGACAGCTCGGTTCGGCCGTTCCCTGCTCCCTCTCCGCCGGGGGCCGTGACCTCCTCTCCCTCCAGCAATGCTCGGGACAGCTCCTCCTCGGTCACCGCTTCAGATGACGGGAAGGGAGCAGAAGCATCAGTGCGGACCCTCCCTCCCCCCCGCCCCCAAGCCCCCTGGACCACAGCATTCGGCTCTGCTTTAGACAAGAGGCATGCCTGTCCGCCCCACTGGCCAGCTCAACAGCACGGTGGGGTCGTGCCTGTCACACCCTGACCCTGGCATGTGCCGGATGAGAGCCTGAACTTCAGCAGTTCTGCAAGTACTCATAAGAAGTGAGGGGCGCCTGGGTGGCTGTCGGTTAAGCGTCCGACTTCAGCTCAGGTCATGATCTCACAGTTCGTGAGTTCAAGCCCCATATTCGGCTCTGTGCTGACAGCTCAGAGCCTGGAGCCTGCTTCGGATTCTGTGTCTCCCTCTCTCTCTGACTGTCCCCTGCTCATGCTCTGTCTCTCTCTGTCTCAAAAATAAATAAAACATCAAAAAAAAAAAAAAAGAAGTGAAATTAAGGTACACTTTAAAAAGGAACAGAGTGCACAACATTTAGTCCGTTTCACTCACACGCGGCTTAATTTCCCGGAGTCAACGTATATGAAAACTGCTCACCCGGGGGAACAGAACTGCACACGTGGGGAGGGCCAGGGACCGGCACGGCCATTACAGTGGACCCCAGGAAACAGGCACGGGCCCCGGACAACGGGTGTGGCGCAGACCCGGGCTGCAGGGAGGCGCCCTCCCGCCTCCAACAGGAAAACCAGGGGACCCGGTGCTTGGAGGGCAAGGGTCCCCTCTGCCTGCAGGGACGCTGCCAGCCCTCCCGGACCCTCGACGCGCTCGCCAGGGCGCTCAGGGAAGTGCAGCAGTGCATTCTGACAATAAAAGGGCAGCGGAAACAACTCTGCTCTGACAGTGGGGCCGGTGGGCAGCGTGGGGCCCGTGGGCAGCGTGGGGCCGTGCCCGGGGCCCCTCGCCCCACTCACGCTTGCAAAGTGAGGAGTGCAAACCTGGGGGCTCCCCCCAAGAGACCATGGTGGGGGGTGGGGTACACCTGCCAGGTCCACAAGGATCAGCAACACTTGGGAAGGGCGGGGGAGGGGAGGGGCCCCCGTCGGGGCGGCGCGGACACCTACTCTGGTTGTCCAGCTTCTGCAGGTGCGGCAGGTTACGCAGGACGGTCATGCGGTAGAGGTGTGGGTCGGGCCCGCAGCACGGGTTCTCCGCCAGCCACAGCACGCGCAGGCGCGGCAGGCCCTTCAGGTAGTAGAGCTCCGCCAGGCTGGGGATGCGGTTCCTCCGCAGGTACAGCTCACTCAGCTGCTGGCACCGGCTCACGGGCTCCAGGGTGGACACGCTGTTGACGCTGCACGGGGACAGCACGGTGTCAGCTGTAAGGCCCGCGCCCATCCGCCCTCCCCAGGGAAGCTGATCGAAGCTGGGAGGCACGAGTCACGTTCAACGAGGTGCCCGGGGCGAGGAGAAAGCGTCAGGAGTACGGGCAGCAGTGAGCAACCCCCAACTCGGTGAGTTGTTAGGCTCACCGAGTCAATGGGGAGGTAGGAGGGCCCACTCTCCCTCACAGGACAGGAAACAGGCCTCCAAGGGACCGTCTCCGTGCCCCAAAGCAGGCAGCAGCCAGCAGAACCCACAGCAAATACAAGGAAGCCCTACCCTACACACGCTGGGCACCGAACTTCTGAGCCCCGACTTGAGCAGCAGGGTATATGGGTTTACATTTTCCGCAGAGATGTGAGCACATCACAGACAGAAGGTCGCCCAGGCATCTAGGCAGAGACTCTACGGTCTAAACGGACACAAGCAGAAAGCTCGCACCTCCACAAAAGCAAACGGACCATGAACACATGCTCACACAGTGTCCAGCTGAGCTCAGAGCCCAGCGTCCTCGTGGGCCTGGTGGGAGCTCCTCCTCCACAGCTTTGGGGACGCTGCTGCTCCCTGCAGAGCCGGAGGGCACGGGTGCGGCCACTCCAAGAGACCCTGCCCGACGAGACCTATCTAGAACATTCTCTCTGGAGTCTGTATCTGCGTTGGCAGCGATGTCCTGATTCTTCCAGGGACACCCCTGCAATTCTGAACACTCACTGACTGCAGTTACCAGCGCTCAAGGTGTGCGGGAGCTGCCCAAGGCACAGGCAGGGGTGCGGTGGGACCCGAGGCTACACGCTGGCCCGGTCCTCCTCGTCGACCACCGGGCTATCTGTGGTTGGACTGAATGTCTGTGCCCCCCAAACTCATACGTTGAAACCTACCCCCCAAGGTGCCGGTGTTTGGAGGTGGCTGGGTCAGAGGAGCCCTCACAACGGGACCTTAGGAAAGAGACCCCCGAGCTCCCAAGCTCCCGGCCCCACCTGAGGACCCAGCGAGAAAATGGCGTGTGAACCGGAAAACAAGTCTCACCGGACACTGAAAATCCAACACCCTCATCTTGGACTTGCGGCTCCAGAATGGACTGAGACAGGCCTTGTACACACGAGGTCTAAGACCGTAGGGAAATGACCACACCTCACCAAAGACCGGCACCCTGTGTTCACAAGGCAATTTACACCCAGTCCCAGTGCCGCCAGATACCCAGGCCCTGGAACCTGGGCTCAGTCAACAACCCCAGGGCCTTGTCCTTTCTCAGAGCCGTCCACAGGGCGCTCAGAGAGGCCCAGCGACCTGCCCCAAACCACTCCAGGCACGGCAGAGCCGGGGTTCAAGCCACGCCTACCTCCAGGTTTCCTGCTACTTGGGGGAATGGAAGGCAATATATTTATTTGTCAGGTAAGGCTTCCTGGGGTGTGGGCTCAAACCTCGGCTTCACTGATACGAGGCAGTGACAGTGACAGCTGGTGTGTGCGCACTGGCTCAGCGCTGCAGCCCCTCCTCACTGCCCCCAAGGGGCAGGCGCTGGTATTATTCCCATATTACAGATAGGGAAACTGAGGCCCAGGGACCTGAGCCTTGCCCGACGTGGGAGGGCCGGCATCTGGCAAGCGGTGATGACTCACGGGCTCTCTCCAAACAGCCCAGCTGCCAGAAGTCCCGGCAGCACCTGGTTCAGCCACGGATTCCCTAGTCTGTTAAGATGCCAAGGTCTCCGGAAGAGGTGGCTATGATCGGTCAGAGGCCGTGTTTTGCGGGGACACTGGTGGAGCTCCTGGCAGCTCCGGAACCAGAGGGCAGAAATGGTGGGGGTGCTGGAGGCCGACGTGGCCACCTCGAGGGCAGCTGCTCATCACGTGGGGGTTGCACCCACTGAGCATGGTGAGGCTGGGCACAGATGCAGCGGGGCGTGCTCGAGGGGACGGCCGGGGACCCTCATAAGGAGGCAGAGCTCAGGGGGGCTGAGGCACAGCCAGGCCTTGTGCCGCCGACCCTGCTCCGCGCACAGAAGCTCCCCACCCCCACGCCCCCAGACAGACTCTTATTGGGAGCTTTCAGATTATCTGAGGGGATCTGAGCCTTCTCCTTTTGAGCCCCGTGACTCAGAGCACAGCAGGCGTTTAGGTACCTGAGGGTGATCACTTCCAGGCTGGGCATTTCCCGGCAGATCGAGACCTAGGAAGGAAAGGAATGTGATGGCAGACACCGCCAGGCGCTCTCTCCACGGGCCCGGCACAGGGACGGGGTGGCACCACAGACAGCCCCATCTCAGCCCTCCGCGCCTACGCGGGGCAGCCGCTGGCCTCATGGGGGCTGACACGACACGTGACAGCAGGCAGGCTCCGCACGACACTCCGCTTTGCACCCAGACACTCCCTCAACATGAAGAAGCACGCGCTCTCTCTAGGACTTTGGAGAGCATCGCCGCTATCAGAGGCTGCCAGAATCCCTGAGATGCCCGCAGAAGACATCAGGGGCGGGGACCTCAATGGCCCCTGCGTAGACAGAGAACCTTTCTTTTGCTGTCCCTGAGGCACGGGGAGAAGGCTTGGCCAACGGAGCTGGGGCAAAAGGGAGACAGGATTGGAACTGGACCTCACACCACATTAATACTGTTGATTCAGGGAAAAGACCAATGGGGCGCTTGGCTGGGTCCATAAAGTCAGCCTGGAAGGCCGATGGGGGGTACAGCCCCCACAAACGTCTGTGATGCCACGTGCCAGGCGTGGAGCCAGATGAGGCCCTTGACCTCCAGAGGCTCACGGTTGGCTCAGAGTGCTTTACATGTGCAATGGGTTTGTTTTCTGCTACAGTGGCATTTTTGGGTTTTAGGGGTTTTTGGGGGCTGCTGAATATGCAGCATTTCAGCTATAGCAGGAGGTGGAATCAGCTTTTCTGGATAGCCCAGTGTCTCAGCAGCACTTCTGACTGTTTTCAAGGAAAGGGACGGTTCACGTTACAAAAGTGAGAAAGAAACCACAGGTACACAATCCGTGTGTAAGTCCGGGACGTTCACTCTCGGAGAGGGAGAAGGCAAGACCGTTCACAGACCCAGAGCTCAGCTCGGGGCACTGCCCCCGCCCACCCCAGGTGCCCATCTCTTCCCGCCACGGCCCGGGGGGTGGGGGTGGGGGTGGGGGTGGGGAGCAGAATGCTGGATCTGACCAAGAACAGGGCCAAAACGGGCAACTCCTCAGTGACCCAAAGCCTTCCCCCTCCCCTGGGAGACCTGGGACATGAAGCCTTTCATCGACTAAATACTGAAAGGAACTTCAGAATAAAGCTGGGCACTTGGGGGTATGTTTTTCATTAGTCATTCTATATTCCAAGCACTGCTAAATGAACAAAGTACCAGATTAGGGGCTGAATTGAATGTGTGCGGTTCTGTAAATTTAACAGTTCTCTTGAGGGACAGGTGACACCTTTGGGGACCAGGGGGCATCTGGAGATGATCAGCAGAATACTTACATCTGTGAGGCGGCTGCCCCTATGGAGAGAGAAGACATACTTTAATTCTGTTAAAGCTGAGTAACAAAACAAATAGACACAAATTAGTGACAAATGTCTACAAACTAAAATTCTATAATTCCAATGATAAAGTGAGGGAAATCTTGCCCAGATGACTCACAAAGGTGTCGAAAGTTGTCACACGACTGAAAACTGTTTATGTCTGGTGCCTGAGGGGTGCTTCTCAGACTGAGGAGCCGGAGGGCTGCCCCACTTGGAGGGCACAAAGACCCACTCACCCTCCAGGCTGCCGCAAGGCAGGACCACTTCCCTCACTGATGTAAGCAGACAAGCAAGTCCTTGTAACAGGCCACGTTCAAAGGCTGAACACGCAGCTTATGAGACCAACACTAGAGAGCCTGAAATAGGGCCCTTGTCTCTCCCCGCTCTGGGGAAGCATGGCCACCCCACGCAAGACAAAGAAGCGTATTGTTGAGAACAAACGGCAGAGCCAAATGTCAGAAGTGCCAGGGCAGAGGGAAAGGCTTTTTAATGCACAGGCAGAGCCCACTTCGGTCAATCTGCCCACACTTCCTGCGAGGCCGGTCTGCCCCTGGCTGGGCTCCCCACGCCCCACCTGAACTGTCCAGTGTACAGGGGTGCGTGAAGCCTTGCTTTGAGTCCCCAGTGAACACCTGTAGACCTTCCCAGAGTTCATGGAGTGCTTCTGGTCCTTCCTCAGCCCAGCCAGACCTGGTCACCCCCCAGACAGGGAGTCACCTGGGGACAGCCCCTCCCCAACAGGGCCCAGTTACAAGAATGTTTATGGATTCCTTACTTGGGAGTCTCAGCTCTCTCTCTTTCCCACTAGAAATGGTGTTAATCACCTCGATCCCCCACCCGATTAGTAGACCTGGCTCCCAGTGGCTGGCAATGTCAGAAATCAGACCCTTCCAGAGGGGACCCGTTTGCCCCATCTACCCGTTTGTCCATTGCATTGGACCCAATGCCATCTAGAGGGCTGACAAAGAGACTTCGCGGTAATGCCAATTGTCTCAATGAGTGCATGTTTGGGGCCTGGGTCTGAAGCACCACCACTCCGCGGGGGCAAAGATTCTGGAATGATCCTTGCCAAAGGCCACCTGGGCTGGTGGCAGCACTTCCTGCATGCTGGGCGGGCGGGCCCTGGCACTTGCTCTCCTCCGTCCCGAACCCTTTTCTGGCCGCTCCGCAGGCCCTTCCCGCCCCCCGCCCAGAGCCCAGGTGCCGGGCGGGGGTGCTGGGCAGCCGGAAGGACGTGAGGGGACGGCCCCGGGCTCTGGGCCCTCACCAGCAGTTGAGCTTCCGCACGCTGTGCAGCTCCGAGGCCTTGGCCCGGGACAGGACCATCTTCCGAGTCAGCTTCATGGTGGAGGGCCTCCCGGAACCCGCCCCCGGCCCCCGGCCCCCGGCCCCCGGCCCGGCCCTGCCCTGGACCAGCCGCCCGCTAGCCACGGGTTCCCGGCTCCATGGCGGCCTGTCTCCAGGGGGCGGGGCCCGCGTCGTCAGGGGCGGGCCCTGCGAGCCCATTGGCCATTCCTTGAGGGGCGAAGCGGCGCGAGCGAGGTGGGGCCGCCCGGGCAAGCGCTCAACGCGTTGGTTCGGCCCTCGCCTGCCCCGCCCCGCCCCTCCGGCTGCGCGCGTCCAGGCCTGCGCGTGCGCGGCGTGGGGGGACGGGGGACTGAGAAGTGTCTGCTTCTGACGTAATTCTGCTGCGACCCAGGTGAGGCCCCTCGTCGGGACAGACCCGCGATACCGAGTCACCGAGCACCGAGCAGCGAGGCCCCCAGCTCCGAGTCTTCGAGCCCTGAGATCCTGAACCGCCCCAGCCCCGAGCCTTCTAGCTCTTGAGCCCCCGAGCTCGGAGCCTGGAACGTAGACGTGACAGTGTCTTGACTCCCTGAATAACGGAGATTTACACTGTTCAGATAAGAAGCCAGCCCTAGGCCAGGGTGGATTCCCTTTCCCCTTGAGCATAAAGGTACCCCCCCACCCCGTATTAGGCGTTTCAGAAGCCAGAGGCGCAGCTTACGTTGACTGTCTTTGGGATCTCAGAGCTGTTGAAGGTGACAGGACCCAGCTTTAGTCATCCTCCTCTGTCCCCTTTTCCACTGGCCCCCCTGTTCTGCCTTTGGCCTGCCCGGCCCATCGGCAGAGCCTGCTAAGTCGCTCCACCCCTGATGTCTGTTCGCGCTCACTGTCTGATCCGGTTCTCCTGCAGGTGGTATCTGATCCTCTCCGCCTGCCTTTAGCAAGACCCCCGACCCGCGATGTCTCAGTACTTTTCCGTCCCCTGGGTCCCCCCCCCCCCATGCTGACCTTGGCTGTAAACCCCATTTGTCTTTGTATTTGGAGTTGAGGCCAGCCTCTCTCCCCTATTCCAATAGCCTTGAATAAAGTCTTCCTTACTGTTTTAAGAAGTGTCAGAATAACTTTTTCTTGAGCGGAGGTCAGAGACTGCTTTCCCAGGACGTCACAGCAACCTCTGAAGCCCAGGGCCCCTGAGACTGGTGGAGGGCCTGCCCGTACCAGGGGCCTACTGCGCGACAGGAGGGGGAGACGCCGTGGGAGAGAGTAGACTTCCCATGGGGTCTCCCGTCCCTCTCAGCCCTGCTGCTTGTATCACAAAGACGACATAGGGATTTTACAAAGAGGAAAGTCTGCCCATGGAAGTTGAGCAATTATTGCTGTTCTGTGGGGTTTGTCCACGTGCTGTGTTTTGCTGGGCCACGGGGTGCCGTGAGCAGTTTATCGGTCAGATTCTTGCCCTGAGGCCTCTCATCAGTGCATGGGTGAGGTGGCCCCCCCAAAATGGTGTGTGAGCCTCCTCAGGCAACAGAGAGCAGTGCTGTTCTTTGAGGAGGAAGGAAGCCCGTAAATAGTGCCAGTCGGAGCTCTCAGACGGACCATGGGTCTAGCATCAGGCTCTGGCGACCTGTCCAGGTCTCAGGGCAGGACAGGAGTGCAGCCTCACTGAGAGTGGCAGGAAGAGTCCAAGAAGCCCAGGCTGTGCAAGCTTGCAGAGGCCTTCTGGCTGTCCCAACTTGGGAGCCGCATCAGGTGACAGGAGAGTCTGCCCAAGGTGTGGGTGACCTGCCACCAGCAGATGGAAGCCAACATCTGCAGAAGCTAGTCCTGGGGAAGGCGGAACAGGCAGGGCACGGTGTGCTGTGGCCGTGGGCCGGGGACATGTGGGAAGGGGGCTTTGCAGTTGCTGGCCCTGCTTGTCCCCACCTGGCTGAGATGGCCTCTCCTCCTCCTACCAGGACTGGTGTGGTCCAGGTACAAGAACCAGACCAGGTGGGGCATGAGCCACGCCAGGGAGGCTGTGGGACAGGCCCCAGCTCTCGGCAACAGGGCTGCACCTGGGAGGCTCTGTGTAGGCGATGGCGGTGACAGGGGAAGGTGTGAGGACCCTGCAGGTCTGCCTGGAGTAGGTCGACCCTCAGGTTCAGGGTGTGTGGATTTCCCTGTACTAACCACTGGGGAACAGGAACCACTGGGCCCTGAGTCCAGGCGGCCTGGGCCTCTGGGAAGTTGAGGATGGGCCCCTGTCAGGCACCCACACAGAGGGGAGGAGGAGACAGGTGTGCTTACGGCCCTCTGGCCTCTGGGGGCCTCTGCAGCCCCTGCTGGCTGTGTGGCTGTTCAAGAGGGTGGCTGGGGTGTGAACCGGTTGAAGGTCCTGGTGACTCAGGTGACTCTTGTAAAGTGAGGATTCTGTGCCTGCTTAAGTAGAAGTGTGTCGGTTTGGATGGGTCCCTGTGCATCCCCAGAACTCCCTTCCCCGTGTAGCTCCGACGAGAGATTTGCATGCCCTTTGGAAGGTGGAAGACAGCAGGTGGAAGGCCGTCCCGGGCAGAGATGGGGAGAGATGGATGGACTCAGAAGGGTGGGGTGGGGGTGGGGGCCCAAGGTCTTCCCTGAAGTCTGTTCTCTTCTTGCCGACAGTGGCCTTACCTGCCGCCAGCAGGTCTTGTTGCTGCAAACTCACGGTGGCAGAGCTCTGAGGAGGCCACCGCCGTCCACAGACCTCTCCACAGCCCCCCTCGTGGTCCTGCTTCCAGAGCTGGCCACGCCGAGCTCCCCAGCTCCCCTGCAAGCTCGCTCCTGTGCATCTGCCCCCCTGCCCTGGGAGAACTGCTTCTCGCTCCCCCTTCTCCAGTTTCTCCCGGACTTCTGTGTCCCCAGCTCCTTCCCGCTACTGTGTAAAGATGAGCGCCTGTAACACATCTCCTATTTTGCCGTGTTCCCAGGGCTCCTGCTTCCTGGAATGAACCCTGACACAGGCAGAAATGCAGCACCAATTTGCTTAAACCAAAACGGAAACACCGGTTCCCGTCGTCAAGAAGCCAAGGGCAGTGGCTTCAAGTGTGGCTGGATCCAGGGCCTCGGTCTTCGTTATTGGGGCCCGGCCTCTACTCCCGCTCCCAGCTTACACTCGCCCGCATCAGATGCTGTCTGCCCTCTGCTTCAGGCCTGCACCGTGGCTGCTTGAGTCCAGCAGAAAGCAAGCTTTTCCCAGTGACTCAAGTGCCTGTTTGGGGACTGGCCTGGCATCAGTCCTATGCACCCCGAATCCGGCTCTGTGGCTGGCTGTGCAAAGCCCGGGTTTCCGGCCTGAGCCACATGCCCAAGGTGGATGATGGGAGTGAGGGAGGGGAAGTGACCCAGAGGAACATCAGAGAAGAAGGGAACCCGCTGCTTCAGACTGGCGGTTGCTGTGGGAGAGGTGACAGCCCGAACATGCCTTGTCTTCTGCCCCCACCACGTTCTCTCCTTGTGTCCCCTGCACACACTTCCTTATTCCAAGGGAACTTCCCTCTCCCAGCGGTCACTCTGGGGCTCTGCTCACTGGATTCCCACGTGGCCCTGGCTACTGTAGGACAGTGTCCTTCCCTCACTTCTAGCCCAGCTGAATCACGAGCTTCATTTCTGCCAGCACCACATCCCAGAGACCCGCGTGGCTTCCCCGAACTCCTGTGAGCTTCTGGAAGCTACACCCCCAGCGTCTCCTCCTTGTGGCTCCTTGAAGCCCCCGGGTTGGAGGGGGAGTGGGAGGGGCCAGGTGGCCTCCAGGCCGGGAGGCATGGTCCTCCCTCTGCTGGGGTCCTGGCCCCTGTGCAGTCTGGGAGATAGCACTGCTCCAGCAGGCGTGACAGGGACCCAGGGACAGGGCCTGCTCTCCTCTCAGGACCCTGGACGGGCTGACCACTCCGCCTTCATCCCCAGGGGGCTGCCCCACAGCAGGTGGGGACTGAGGAAAGTTCGGGGTGTTTGGGCTGGACGGTGGCAGAGAAGAAGGTCCTGGGGTGGAGAGGGAGGAACCTCCTCCAGGTGTGAGCTCTGCTTCTCCGATGGCAGCAGAAACTGTCAGTAGCCAGCAAGGTCACGCCAGGGTGGACCGTCCCCAGACCTGCCTACCTTCCTCCTGCCTGGTTTTCCTCTGGGGACTCGGCCTCCGTGTGTTTTAGCCACTCTGCCTCCGGTTCTGCCTCCGCTCTCAGCTGAGACCCTCCCGGGCACGGCCCCCGGCCTATCACTGCTGGGGTACAAAGGCGGGCCCTGTGGCTCTGGGTGCACAGCTGGAGGGCCACCCGGCCTCAGAGCTCCCTGGGGCTCCTGGGAGAGCACCGGACTCGGGCGGCCTGGAGCCGCTGGCCCGTCTCCCCGAGCCGGCTGTCCAGGGCTCCCTGAGGCCTCGCCTGCCAGCGTGGGGCCAGCTGTCTCTCACACCCAGGAATACCCTTGAGGGCAACAACCACTGCCTGCTCCCTCCATGCTGTGCCTGGTGGGGGACTCCACGCTGGGCCTGCTGGCGATCGTGTTCTGACCACGCGGGGCCGGGGGTGACTGGGACTTGCCCCAGCTTCTCCCCTAGCTTCCCTTCTCTCTACCCACCCCTACCCCAACCTCCAAACCCTTTGGTTATCTGGTTATCCGCAGCTATGTAACAATGGCTCCAAACCTAGCAGCTGACGGCGGGAGACATTACCTCTTCACGGTGCCTGAGGGGCGGGAATCTGGGAGCCGTGGGGCTGCTGGCCTGGTCTGGGGCCTCTCGTGGGGTCAGGCTGTGGGCCCGGGGCCGGGGGCTGGGGACCAGGGCTGCCGTCTCTGGAGACCTGAGTGGGGTCCGGGCTCGTTCACGCGGCTTGTGTGAGAAGAGTAGCCTGCATGTGTTCATTTAACACAGTGTCCTGAGAGGTTGTTTGGGCCTCGGGGTCCTTCCCAGCTCTGTCCCCATATCTGTTGCTTGGAAACGCGCTGCCTGCTATGGCTGTCGGGAAGGCACGTGGTGCAGGGCATTGGCCCCTGCGCCGATTTGCTCCCTCGTCACCATCACATCTCAACCGTCCTTTCTGAGAGGTCATTCCCAGAATGCAGATGATCTGTCAACCTCAGGCATGAAGGCATGAAGGGACGATGGTGTCCCCAGCATGAAGCCCACTTCTCTTGGTGCTCTGTCCGGACCAGGGCTCTGCAAGCCACAGCCACTGCCTGTTTTTGTAAATAAAGTTTTATTGGCACACAGCCACACCCATCCATGTACCTGTGGCTGATGGCTGCTTCCTGGCTGCAGGGGGCTGAGTAGTTAAAACGGAGCCCCTGGGCCTGCGGATCCTGAAGCGTTACCAGTGGCCCTTAGAGAAGCCGTTGCAGCCCCGCCCTAGACTCTGGCCGTGTTGTCGCCCCACGCCCTGGACCCACCCCAGCAGCCAGCTTCTCTGCTCCCGTGGATTATTCACGGCCGGCCACAGCATGCCCATGCCACGTGGCCAGACTGCTCTCTTTTTCACTGACTGAGTTTTCTTTTCGCTGCCAGAACTTTTTACCTTGGCCGTGTTGTCCACGCCGTGAAAACGTCCTCCGCGTTTCCTTTCGCTGGATGTGAGCCAAGTCGCAATCAAAGTCAGGACTGCTGCGTTCCTGCTTTATGGCCAAACGCCTCTTTATTTTTATGGGATGGGATGTTTCATAATTGCTCTTGCAACGGCGTCCTGGCAGATGCAACGTGGCCTTCTTGTGAAATGTGTGGTTTTTTCTGGAAGGGAAGGAGCCACAGGGGCGACATGAGCGCTGATGTTTGGTCAGCAGCCTGTTTCACGTACTGCTTCCCCTTCACCGACGTTCCCACAGAGGCCCTGGGATACTCGGAAGCCAAAGTCAGACCGCCCGTGCCTGCCCCCCCAGAGCTCTGCGTGATTGCTGTCTCTTGAAATATTAACTGATCCTCCGCCGTGTGCTTTCAGTCAGTGGAATGGCTCTCAGGCCAGAAGGCCCCCCAGGGAAGGAGCACTAGCCCAGAGTCTGGGCACGGCTGCCAAAAACCAGCTGCAGACGCCGTGGGTCTCTGCTTGCTTTGCCTGTTAACTAAGGTCTAAGACCCCTCCCGGGGGCGGTGGCAAGCCAGCTCCTGCGGCGGGTGCCGGCCGGCCGAAGGCCTGGACTGCCGGACTCTGACAACGCAGCAGTGACAGGGGGACGCCTCCTGCAGGTGAGAGCCTCCAATCAGTCGTCACACCCCCGCTGCTGTCCACCCTTTACCTCCACGGTGCTGACCGCTTCGGAGGAGGGCTCCAACCACCTTTGTGCCCATCACAGTGCCTTGAGAAATCCATCAAGCACTGCCCTACGTAAGGGGCTCTGATGGGTTCTGATGGGCCACAGGGGTCCTGTGGGCCCATGGCGCTGTGGCTCACCGCTCTGTGGAGAGGCAGGGGCAGATAAAGGCCAGGCGCCTTCCAGTGGAGGGTGTCACGGGCAGGAATCTGAACACTAGGTCAGCACGCCCAGGGGAGGAAATGAGGGCGTGGTCAGGCGGCCAGGAGTCAGCTGGCAGAAGTGCAGGGCCCGGGAGTGGCACTGTGCCACCGTGGGGGGCATTGTGCACTGGCGTCTGGGAAGGAGAGGGCGGTGGTCTTTGTGAGGTGAGGGCACTGTGGGGGGTGGTCTGGACCTTTGGGAAAGCTGTGGTCAGCTTTTTTGTGTGAGGGGGTGGAGTCAGAATCCTTATCCTTCTTCCAGCCGGGAGGACTGAGAAGGGGCAGTCCAACCGGGGTAGAGTTTAGACATCTGTGGGACCCCATGGCCAGCACCTGCCACGTGGGTGCTGTGAGGTTAGATCTTCCCTGCCCCCTCGGTCCCTGCCTCACTGGGAATGGTCTCCTGGCTTTGGGTACTTCCAGGAAGACGGGGGGTGAGGGTGGCTGCAGGCATCTGGGCGGAGGAGCATCCTGAGGTCTGTAGGGGAAGTGGGTCCCAGGCTCCGGGCCCACTTCGGTCTCCTGTCCCGCCCACCAGCCGACCCCTGCCCCCACTCCCCGTCCCTGCCCGACGCGGTTCCGTCGGGCCTTTCAAGGAGAAGCCGGCTGCTCCTCCCTCAGGAGGCAGGTACTGGCCCAAGAGCCCGGTCCGGGGCGGGGCGGGGCGGGGGGTCCCCTCCGGTGGGGCGTCTCCGTGCGTCCTTGGCGCTGGCGGGCGCGGGACTCGCGGGCTGAGCGCCCCGGGCTGGTGACGCAGAGCGCGCTGCGGGCGACGCGGCCCGCGCGCGCGGGACGCACGCTCGGCGGCGAGACATGCGGGCGGCCCCGCGGGGCCAGCTGGCGGTCCTGCGCAGCGGCGCGGGTGACGCGGGGACACGGGCCGGCTCCGAGCAGGTACGCCCGCCCGCCGCCGGGGATGGACAACACCGGGGTGCGGAGAGACGTGACAGGACCCGCGCTGGGGCCGGGGCGCGGGCCGCCGGCGCAGGTTGGGGGAGGGGCGGGGGCGCGGGGTGGGCGGAGGGTGCCCCCCAGGGTCCAGGGCCGGGGGCCGGGCTGCTGGTACAAGCAGAGGGCGGGCTGCCGGGTGGGCCTGGGCGCAGGCCGGGGTGCCGGTGCGGGCGCGGGGCACACACTGGGGCGCCGCAGGGGCGCAGGTTCGAGTGTAAGCTCCGGGGTGGAGATGCGGGCCTGGGCTCAGGCGGGAGTGCGGGGTGCTGGGACCCAGGCTGCAGGCAGGGTGCCGGCACAGGCGTTGCGACGGGGCCAGGGTGAAGTCTTTCCGGGGGCGCCTTGCTCCGACCTGGGGAGATGAGGAACTTGCCACATCTAGGACTTAGGCTCTGACCACAGCTTTCCCACCCCCACCCACCGCAAGACCACGGGGCCCATTGCCGCCGGCGGCAGGCACTTCCTTTGATGGGTGTACTGCTATTTACAGTCTGGAAAGTGTTTTCCCTGCAGGGATTTCTGAGGATGCCTGACCTGGGGATGGGCAGGGAGCATGCAAACGGTTTAGAAAGAGAAGTAGGAAGAGGGGGTGGGGGGGGGACGTCTGGCCAGCGTGCCCTGAATAGCCTCACATAGGGAGTCTGTGGGTTCAGCCTTCTGGGCTGGGCTGGTGGGATATGGGGCGGAGACCCTGTCTTTGTGAGTTCCCAGGGTCCGGGCCTAGTGGCTGCTGCAAAGGACAGTCCTCAGGACTTTTGTTCTGTTTGGACTTGGTGTCTATTCCCAATGTCGCCAGGGCACAGCCTTCCAGCCTGCCACCCCCGGACTGCAGGAGCCTGGATGGGGGGCCCACCTGGGCGCAGGCGCTGCCGTGTGGCGCCCTCCCCATGCACCTGTGCTCGCTGCCCGTGGCCCCTCCCACTCCTCTCTCCTCCTCGGCCCTGCGTTTGGACATCCACCCCACTGTGGCCCTGCCTCTTGCAGGCCCGCTCACTCCATGGCAACAGCTTCGCATGTCTGTCGGGGGTCCTGTGCCGAAGGGCATCTATAGATGTGCATTTGTTTGTTTGTTTTTCAGAAACACTTATCTAGATACACTGATGTCATATATTTATTATCGTTAGTGTTTATACCATTACGTTCTATTTTTTGAGTCTGTGTCCTTGGTTTTTTTTCCCACTTTTTATTTATATATATTTTTAAATGTTTGCTTAGTTTTGAGAGAGAGACAGAGAGGGACAGAGACAGAGACAGAGTGTGAGCCGGGGAGGGGCAGAGAGGGAGACACAGAATCCGAAGCAGGCTCTGGGCTCCGAGCTGTCAGCGCAGAACCCAATGCGGGGTTCAAACTCACGAACCATGGGATCATGACCTGAGCCAAAGTCGGATGCTTAACTGACGGAGCCACCCAGGCGCCCCTTTTTCCTACTTTTTAAATAAAAATTTCCAAACATACACAAAGTTGAAAGAATTTTGCAGTGATCCTTAGATGTGCATTTTGTGTGACTGTATGTGCAGACCCGTGTGCCATCATGTTCCATTTATGTATCTATGTGCCTGTCTTCTTGGAAGTCATTTACTTACAAAGTGCTCTTTTTTTTTTTTAAGTTTATTTATGTATTTTTGGAGAGAGCGTGAGCGAGCGCTTGGGAGGAGGGGCAGAGAGAGAGAGAACCCCAAGCAGGCTCCGCACTGTCAGTGCAGAGCCCGACGACGGGGTTTGAACTCACAAACCGTGAGATCATGACCTGAGCTGAAGGTGGACGTTTAACCCACTGAGCCACTCAGGTGCCCCCACCTTCATCGTTCTTACCACACGTGTTTGCCATTGCATATAGAGAGTTAGAGTTACAAACCGGGGTGACCACAACTGCCTTCTTGGTGATATGTGAAGAAAACAATGGAGGGTTGGATTTGGGGGGGGAGCCCCCGAGAAGGTGGATGGGGGATTTTGTAAGGTCATGGTCAGCCCTGGGTTTCCGGACTCTTCCAGGGCCCAGACTTGGATGGGGGAGGGAGGAGGAGGGGAGGGCAGGGGAGGAGAGAGAAGGTCAGTCAGCATCCCCAGTACCCCCCCCCCCCGTTTTGCATGGCTCCTGGCCCTGCCTGAGGGGCCAGGTGACAGCGATGGCCTTAGGGCTGCTCAGGTGTGAGGCTTGCCACACTCAGGCAGCTTGTGAACAGAAGTTTATTCTCACAGCCCTGGAGGCTGGAGGGCTGAGGTCAGGGTGGCAGCACGGGGTGGGGAGGGCCCCCTTCTGGGTTGCAGACTTCTGTCCTCACGGTGGGGAAGGGGCGAGGGCGCTCCCTGGGGTTTCCATCAGAGCACGGACCCCGGTCGGTCGTCAGGGCCTCGTCACCTCCCAGAGGCCCCGCCTCCGACTACCATCGCCGCTGGGGGGCGGTTTCCACATGTGAACTTCAGGGGGCACGTTCGGACCATAGCGGTCCACTCCTGGCCCCCAGATTCACGTCCTTCTCGCATGAGAACTACATTCACTCCATCCCAACAGCCGAGTGTTAACTCATTCCAGCAGCTACTCCGAAGTCTGATCTCAAGCTCATCCGAGTCAGGGGTGGGGGAGACCCCAGCTGCGTCTATCCTGAGGCGGATTCCTCTCCGGCTGTGGGCCTGTCCCGCCAGCAACGGTGGGGCACCGGACGGGCACTCCCACTCCGAAGGGGAGCAACCGGAGGGGTGACGGGGTCCAAGCCAACCTAAACCTTAAGGCCCCTGGCCTGGTGGTCCTGCCCGATGGCTTTTCTGGGCACAGCCCACCCCACAGCTCCACTGGGTATTGTCCTGGCAGCGGCCCTGTCCCAGGGTCGGGTGCCCAAGGCTCTGGTGGCCTCATCTGTTAAAATCTGGGTGGAGGCGGCTGACCCCCCAGACTTGCACGCTTTTCAGAACAGCAGTGATGGCATCGTGCAGGTGCCACTAACCCTGGCCACAGGGGGCCAGCTGGAGCGGCGCCTGGGGCTGCGGGGAATTGGGAGAGCCGGGCCCAAGATGAGCGGGGTGCAGGGCAGCTGTGGCTCCCCGTTTGCAATCGCACTCTGGGCCTGTGCTGGGAGGACGGCCCCATGGACGGGGATGGAGTGCCTCCTCCGGCCCTTCACAGTGACCTGAGGTCGCTGTGGCTACACACGGGCCTCTGGGGCCCTGGGGATGTGCATGTGCTTCCAGACGACCCGGGGCCCCTGCTGGCGGACAGAGCTGGGGCAGCCGGGGAAAGGCGCGGACCAACGAGTGGACAGGCCCCACGCGAGGAAGCACGTGCCCCGTGCTGTCAGGACACCTGCCTCATTCCCCTCTCTGATCTATTCCAGCAGCCCTCCATGGTGTGTTTCCAGAACCTTCAGCCTCACGAGCTGGAGTAAAGGCTGTCCTGAGGGAGGGAGGAGACCGTGGCAGCTGGAGAGGAGGCAGCCCTCACGATGGAGCCCCCCACCCTGAGGAAAGCCGGCTCCAAGCAGGAGGAGGCCTTTGGGGTGCAGCCCCGGAGGGTCGCTGACCTGGGCACGGTCCCCAGTCTCCGGCGCAGCAACAGCAGCCTGCGCAAGGTCAGGAGGTCCCAGAACCTCTTTGGCAACAGTGAGAAGGTAGGCTTCCGGTGGCCAGTAGGGCCCCCCTCCGCCGGGTCCCCCAGAGCCCTGGTGGGGCACGCCGACCACCCAGGGATGGGTGTGTTTCTTGCTTGGGCAGAGGCTCGGCTGAGCCGGGGAAAGGGGACCTGGAGAAAATGGTCAGTGGCCAGGTCCGCCCCCTCCTTGCATCGCACGCCCCTTCCTGTTCTTGGTCTGGTTGGGAGGGCGTTAGGCAAGCACTGCAACCCGGTCCCGGGCAGACTCGCCGGAAGCCGTCACCCCTGACCTCACTGTGCGATGACTTCACGTCTCCGATGTCACTGGAGGGCCCTGAGCACCACCGACGTCCCAGGCTAGATTCCCCAAGGCCCGCGACAAGAGTGTGTTGAAGGGCATGTTTGACTCCCTCGGCCCCTGGTCAGGTGGCGGGAGGGCGTTGGCCTGCCGTCTCGTCAGGACAGAGGCAGGTGTCCACACCCCTACCCGCCGCACCGCTTTATTCCCGAGGAAGGCAGCATTGACAGAGAAACTGGAAAGTGCCGTGCTACTTAAGTAGGGCAAAGGAGGAAGAGGTCCCACAGGGCTGTTCCTCCCACACCTGAGAGCCGGGGCCGGGCACCCCCGCCCCGCTCACGCCTTCTGGAAAAGTCCCGTGTAGCTCGACAGGGAGCCCAGGCGTATCTAGGAGTGGCGGAGGGTTTGCTGTCCCGAACAGTGTTGCTATGACTGCCCGGGGATCTCAAAGCGCCCTTTTTATCCTCAGCAAGAAAGCCTCAGTTCGTGGATCCCCGAAAATATCAAGAAGAAGGAATGCATGTACTTTGTGGAGAGCTCCAAACTGTCTGACGCTGGGTAAGGGGCCTGTTAGTGTGGCCACCCCTCCCCCTGTTCCCACGGGCCGGGGCCTCGGCGGGCTCCGTTGGTATGTGTGTGTGTCTGTGTGTGTTGTGTCCGTGCATGTGTGGCCTGGGAGGCACAGCCCGTGTCTGCATCATGGCTTCAGCGAGCCCAGTCCTGTCTTCATGGCCTCGCGGGCCCAGTCCCGTGTGTGTGTGTGTGTGTGTGTGTGTCTGTATCTGTGTGGCCTTGTGTGTGTGTGTGTGTATCTGTGTGGTCTTGGGGGGCCCAGTCCTGTGTGTGTGTATGGCCTCAGTGGGCCCAGTCTGTGTCCGCGTGGCCTCGGGGGCCCAGTCCCGTGTCCGTGTGGCCTCGGGGGCACAGTCCCTTGTCTGTGTGTCTGTGTGGCCTCAGTGGGCCCAGCCCGTGTCCGCGTGGCCTCGGACGCTTGCGGCAGCCCCACGTGCCCGTCCAGCTGTCTGTGGGTGAGCAGCTTTGCCTCATGCGTCCTGCAGGTGGGGTGCAGAGAGCTTAGGTGACTCATCCAGGGTCATCAGGGGACCGCTCCGCAGGGGCACTTGGACTTGAACGTGCTCATTTGGGCGCCACGTTGCATGCCTCTAGAATGTTCATTTCCCTCTGGAGTAGAGGGTGTCACAGTGCCGTGGGGGCTCTACGGGGACTCAGGGAGAACGCCCAGCCTGGGCCCCTCGCTGAGGTCGGTGCCAAATGCAGACCGGGCCACCTCACCCTCAGGAACCGCCCCCCCCCCTTGCCTCTCCTACCTGTGGGGCCAAGACCACCTCCGCGGGCAGCGGTGGCCTCTACACCTCCACACGGCTGGACGTTTCCCTCCTGGGCCACTGGCTGCCCAGCAGGGCCGCCCGGGAGCTTGGGGGCGCTGCGGGCAGCTTCGGAGGAACCTCCTGGGAGGTGTGGCGCGTCCTCGCCGTTCCTTGAGGAGTATGATTTGTGTCAGCGCCTCCCCCCCAGCCGTGCCCGAGACGTGCTGTGCCACCGACCGGCCACGCTTTTTCTCCTCCGCCTTCCTTGTCGCCTACTGAGCTCTTGTGGCGGATGCCGGCTCTGCTGTGCGGCCCTCCCTGACCACACGGGGAAGTAACCTCTCTCCCCAACACGCTCCATCTATCTCTTTTTACCAGTCCCTCGCGCCCCAAGATCGTGTGGCTTCGTGGCGGCAGAATCCGTCTTCCGCTTCCCACAGTGGACGAATAGCATCCAGCCCCCGCGTGTCGAATGACCTGGGGGGAGGAGCCCGCGTGGGGAAGGGAGAGAGATTAGGCCGCGGCTCAGGCAGGAGGGATCACCGCCGACCGAGGCCGTTCCCGGGGCCCTGCGATCTGCCCGCCGTCGTCACTGAGGGGCTGGGGTTCACGCCTCCGGCGTGGCTCCGCGTCAGGGCCGCGTCCTCATTTCTCCGTCCTGGGAGCAGACCCTTGAGCCAGAGAGGGTTGCCAGCATGTTCCAGCTGGCAGCTTGGCAGGGAGTGCCAACGTACTCGGTGCGTCATCGGAGCTTCCCAGCCACGCTGCTCGCTCTGACGACGTACAGAGAGCGTTTTGTGTCGAGGTTTCCAGTCTTCATTAGCTTACAGGAAGCTTATGAAAATAGCCTCCGAGGGAATGAGTGTCACCCGGGCGGCCCGTGCAGGACTCGCTGGCTTCAAAGTCGTTCCGAAGACTTACGCGGCAGTCTGGTCTCCGGCTCGCGGGGCCCGGAGCCGCCACCCACCCGACCCCGGGCCCCTTCTTTCCTCTGAGCTAAGACCCAGTGGAGGATGCTGACAAGGGTCAGCGAGGGCCGGGGACTCAGCTGGGATTTGAGGCTGAAACGGGGCTTCCTACTCCTTCAGGGCCCCTTTCCTGCTTTGAAGAAATACTGCTCAGGATGCCTTTGGTTCTGGAAATTTCCAGGAGCACGTTTACTAGCATCGGGTTTGACGCAAGGGGCTGCTACAGGGGGCTGTCGCTCGGATGTTACATTGAGGGCTGGGAAGCACGGGACCCAGTGATGGCCAGAAAGGTGGGGGCACCCAGAGACATTTTCTTGTAGGGTACCGTGTGATTGGTTAACGGCAACTAGAATGAAGTACCGGTGTCCTGATTAGCCGCATCTTACGACCTAAAGCAGTTTCCTAAATTATGTTTCAGAACCTGATGGAAGCCGGGGATGGGGTTTATAGCTGGAGAGGTGAAGCAGGTGCCCGGAGGTCCCGGGGACGGCAGGAAACACAGGGAAGGCGGGGAGCTTGGCGAGGTGCATCCGAGTGGGCGCTTCTGGTCATCTGCTGCCTGGGAACTCACCAGGCGTGTTGGACGTCCTGGGGGCGGCCGGTTCCTGGGTCTTTGTCTGGAAGCACCAGTGGCCCGCAGATTGTTTTCTGGTGCTCCCTCATGGAAGAACAGGGCATTCTCCTTGCCTCCTGTTTTCCTTCTCAAAGATTTGGGACCCCACGTGGCAAGAGCGGGGTGTGCGGAGCGGCCGGGATCCTGGTGGCGGGGGCTGTCCCGGCTGCCTGGCATGGAGGTGGGCAGTGTGCCCACAGCCCTGATGCTCATGGGCCCCCTTGTGCTCCCCACGTGGAACCAGAAGGAAAGCAAAGGAAGGTGCTCCCCGGGGGCCGGCAGACCCCAGAGAGATGGGGTTCTGATTCGAGTCAGAGACGGCGGTGTAGACTTGTTTCTGGGGGTCCTTGGGGTCGCCGTACGTGTTCTAGGACAGCAGTCACAGCGCAGGGACGCCCAGCAGGCTCAACAGGGAAAGCACACGGGCGGGTCCGAGACTCCGTGTGCAGGCTTGCGACCTCTGTCCCCCGTCTCCCTCCCCAGGGGCATGCCAGCAGGGGAGAATGCAGCTGTGTGCCGGGCTTCTGTCCTGCGAAGCTGTTAGGGGCTTAGCGCCCGGGGTTAGTCCCGGGCTGGTGACATCGGCACCTCTGCCTAGCACCCCCCACATTCCAGACGCCCAGGGAAAGCAGGTGTTGAGCACAAATTGTGTCCTCTGCACAGTCTGGGATGAGTGGGTTGGGGAATGCAGACCGTTCTGAAAGCCCAGCCTAGTGAGCAGCCCCTCCAGAGACAGTGGTCCCAGGCCTGCGGGGGACTGTGTCCTGCACAGGGTGTTCCCCATCAAAGGGGTCCCTCCAGCAGATGGAGAGGGTGTGCTCCCTTGCGAGAGCAGAGTGCGGTCCAGGAGGAGACGGTGGGAAGGTCCTCCCCGTCACGAACGGAGCCTTGGAACAGATTTATTTATACACCTTACGTATTTCCATCAAAGGCGTTGGGGTCGCCCCCACCGCCTTCCAGACCTGAACCCCCCCACCCCCCACCTCCCTACATCCCCATAATCTAATTAGTCCCACGTCCTGAGGGTCCTTCTCAGCTCTGCCCAGATTTGACTCGTTTCCCTTCCCACCACCGCCACCCCAGACCTTCCCCATACTGTCACAGTTACTTTGCGACCTTGATGTATTGGCTCTTTCTCCTCCCTGGAACCCTCATCCATAAAACACAGAGACCGAAGCGGATGCTTCAGAAGCTGTCTTCAGGACGAGGCGTGCATGCTTAGTAAGACCGAGGCGCCTCTCCAGACTGCACGGAGCAGCCCAGATGGAGAGCTTGGGCGGCCACGTAGATTTAAGATCTAATCTCAGCAGAGGGGGTGGCTCAGAGACGAGGTAAGGAGGTGACCCGTCTTAGGCCATTAGAGACTGAACAGAAAGCCTGGGGGCAGCGCTGGGCCAAGATACGAGAGCTGGGTCCTCGTCCTGGTGACTCCCCCCTCCCTGCCTTTGACCATAAATCGAGGTGGTCACACAACACATAACGTGTACCCTGTGTTCCCTGGAGGTCTGAAAGCGCCTGAGTCTCCCTGAGGGGTCGATGGAGGTCAGAGGGCGCACTCCGAGCTCTCCACGGGTGGGGCTTGCGCTCAGAGCACTGGGGGCCCCTGCGGTCACCACACGCAGAAGGAGGGACAGCCCTTGGGGAGGAGCCCAGCAGCACCTGGGTGCAGGGCAGGCCACGGGTGTCTTAACCCATCCTGGGTGCTCTGCATGCTTAGTTGTTTGGCACTAATTTTATACGTTATTTCTAGAACCTCTTTAGACCCTCAGGGCATTCTGTAGGCTGGGGGTCAGGGGATGTACTGTTTTCCCCTTGTAGCGGTGGAGAAATGGAAAGCCAGAGCGTCTGAGCGGGGCAGCCCCGCGTCCTTCCCTGTGCCACCTGCCCCCCAGCGTCCTTCCCCTGTGCCACTTGTCCCCCAGCATCCTCCCCCGAGCCATCTGGCCCCCAGAATCCTTCCCTGAGCCACCTGCCTCCGAGCATCCTCCCCTGAGCCACCTGCCCCCCAGCGTCCTTCCCCGTGCCACCTGGCCCCAGGCTCACCTGGCCTCGGACTGCTTGCTTGTCTCATCTGTCTCTCGTCCTTCAGGTCACTTGATACTAACGAGATATCAGAACCTAAAAATTCACAATTTCCAATGTAAGGAGGTGTAGAGAACACACTTATCTCCTCTGTCTCCCGAAGCCCCAGTGAATAGCAGGAAAGGAGTGAAAAGGTCTCAGTCCCCGAACCTGAAGGACACGAGAGGGGAGGTCACCGTGGGAAGGAGGTGCTGAGGTGCTGCAGCAGGGAAAGCAGAACCCAGAGCGGGGAGTCCCGGGCGCGGGTTCTCCCGTAGCGTCGTCCAGGTGCCCGGCGGGCTGGCCCGCGTCTGTCGCGTGCTGTTTTGAGCCTGCACCACGCGGGGGGCTCCCCGGGTTCCGAGCCTGGTCCCGCCCCTGCGTCCTCCGCCCCCGCCGCCCTGAGCCCCCGGCAGCCACGAGTCTGTTCTTCATGCCCGCAACCTTGCCACTTCGAGCTCGTCACCTGAGGAATCCGACCGAAGTGACCGTGTCACTTTCCACCCAGCGCGATCCCTACGCCATCCATCCGGGTTGTGCGTATGGGCAGTCCTCCCCGCTTTGCTGCCAAGTGGTCGGTCACTCTCAGCTTGCCTCCGTCGTCGGAAGCGAGATTTGTGTAGACAATAAATAATCGGGTCTTACTCTTTCCATCCACTCTGCAAAACCTGTGTCTCTTCAAACTGGTGTATTTACGACACTGTATTTAAGGTGAGTTTTGATGTTAGGACTTAAGTCCGCCATCGCATCTTTCCGTTTTAAGGTTTTTTCTTTTCCTGCCTTTCCAGGTGACTTGAACATTTTTCCAGAGTTCCGTTTACCCGTTCTGTCATTCTTCCTTCCTTCTGCTGTTCAACCTTTCCACCGTCCATCACTTCGCTTCTGCTTAGAGAACGACCTTTATCCACCCTCGTAGGGCAGTCCTGTGGGTGACAGAGTCCCTCCGTTTTCTTTCATCCGAGAACGTCTGGCTGAGCCATGCGTCTGCTGAGTGTTCAATTCTGGGTTGGTGCTTTTTGAAAGCTGTTGTGCCCCTTCCTCCTTGTACTTCCTGAAAAAAAAATTTTTTTTAAGTTTATTAGTTTATTTTGCGAGAGAGAGAGCGCGTGAAGCATGAGGGGAGGGGCAGAGAGAAAGAGAGAGAGAGAGAGAGAGAGAATCCCTAGCAGGCTCCACGCTGTTAGCGCGGAGCCCGACACAGGGCTCAAACCCACGAACTGTGAGATCGTGACCTGACCCGAAACCAAGAGTCGGACCCTCAGCCGACTGAGCCCCCCCAGGCGCCCTGCTCCTGGTACTTCTTTCTGATTTCTGATGAGAAGTTGTTTGTTCTGTGAGTTACTTTGCCCCAGTAGGCAAAGTGTCATTTCTGTCTTGCGGCTTCCAAGATTTTTTCTTTGTCTTCAGTTGATGCAAGTTTGACTTTAGTATCCTGGCACCCATCTCTTTGGGTCTCCCTTGTGTGGCGTTCCCTAGATTCTTGAATGTAGAATTTATGACTTCTTTCCAAATGTGGGAAATTTGGCCACTTTTAATTTTTCTTTGCTATTATAGGTAGGGTTTTGTTTTGATTTCACTTTCTTTAATTGTTTTTAATGTTTATTCATTTTCGAAAGACAGAGACAGAGCGTGAGCAGGGTGGGGGCAGAGAGACAGGGAGACACAGAATCCAAAGCAGGCCCCAGGCTGTGAGCTGTCAGCACAGAGCCCGACACGGGTCTCGAACTCACAAACTGTGAGATCATGACCTGTGCTGAAGTCAGACGCTTAACCAACGGAACCACCCAGGTGCCCCAATTTCACTTTCTGTTTGTTACTTCTGTATAGACATAAAATTGATTTATTTCTATTGACCTTGTATCCTACAAACTTGTTAGAGTTACTGTCAGTCTTACACCTTTTTGTAGATTCCCTAGGGTTTTCTACACACACAATTCCATCACCTGTGAATAAAGATAGTTTTACTTCTTTTCTTCTATATGTGCCTTTTCTTTCCTTTCCTTCCTTCTTTTCTTTTTCCCTCCCTTCCCTTCCCTTCCCTTCCCTTCCCTTCCCTCTTCCTTCCCTTCCCTTCCTCTTCCTTCCCTTCCCTTCCCTTCCCTTCCCTTCCCTTCCCTTCCCTCTTCCTTCCCTTCCCTCTTCCTTCCCTTCCCTGTTCCTTCCCTTCCCTCTTCCTTCCCTTCCCTTCCCTTCCCTTCCCTTCCCTTCCCTTCCCTTCCCTCTTCCTTCCCTTCCCTTCCCTTCCCTTCCCTTCCCTTCCCTCTTCCTTCCCTTCCCTTCCCTTCCCTTCCCTTCCCTTCCCTTCCCTTCCCTTCCCTTCCCTTCCCTTCCTCTTCCTTCCCTTCCCTTCCCTTCCCTTCCCTTCCCTTCCCTTCCCTCTTCCTTCCCTTCCCTTCCCTCTTCCTTCCCTTCCCTTCCCTTCCCTTCCCTTCCCTCTTCCTTCCCTTCCCTTCCCTCTTCCTTCCCTCTTCCTTCCCTTCCCTTCCCTTCCCTTCCCTCTTCCCTTCCCTTCCCTCTTCCCTTCCCTTCCCTTCCCTTCCCTCTTCCTTCCCTTCCCTTCCATCTTCCTTCCGTCTTCCTTCCCTTCCCTTCCCTTCCCTTCCCTTCCCTTCCCTCTTCCCTTCCCTTCCCTCTTCCCTTCCCTTCCCTTCCCTCTTCCTTCCCTTCCCTTCCATCTTCCTTCCCTTCCCTTCCCTTCCCTTCCCTCTTCCTTCCCTTCCCTTCCCTTCCCTTCCCTTCCCTTCCCTTCCCTTCCCTTCCCTTCCCTTCCCTCTTCCTTCCCTTCCCTTCCCTCTTCCTTCCCTTCCCTTCCCTTCCCTTCCCTTCCCTTCCCTTCCCTTCCCTTCCCTCTTCCTTCCCTTCCCTTCCCTCTTCCTTCCCTCTTCCTTCCCTTCCCTTCCCTTCCCTTCCCTTCCCCCCTTCCCTTCCCTTCCCTCTTCCCTTCCCTTCCCTTCCCTTCCCTTCCCTTCCCTCTTCCTTCCCTTCCCTTCCATCTTCCTTCCCTCTTCCTTCCCTTCCCTTCCCTTCCCTTCCCTTCCCTCTTCCCTTCCCTTCCCTCTTCCCTTCCCTTCCCTTCCCTTCCCTTCCCTTCCCTTCCCTTCCCCTCCCCCTGTACCCTTTCCTCTCCTTTCTTTCCTCCACCCCATTAGCTAGGACCTCTAGTGCCATGCTGAATAGCAGTGCTGAGGGTGGACAGCATTGTCTTGTTCCCAATCTTAGTGATGAAGGGTTCAGCCTTTTATCCTCGAGTATGATGTCAGCAGTAGGATTTTCATAGATGCTTTTGTACCAGGTTGAGGAAGTTCCCCTCTGTTCTTGCTTTGCTGACAGTTGTTATTACAACTGGGTGTTGAATTTGATAAAACACTATGCATCCAAGCAAACGATCAGACGGCTTTTCTCCCTTATTCTGCTAATATGATAAACTATGTTGATTGGTTTTTAAGTGATAACCCAACCTCGCATTCCTAGGAAAGCTCCCATTGGGCCATAATTTTTTATTAAGTTTTTAATTTTAATTCCAGTGTAATCAGCATACAGTGTTAGATTGGTTTCAGGTGTGCAATACAGCCACTTCTGTACCTAACTCGGTGCTCATCACGGCTGGTCACAATTTCTTTACACTCGTTTCCGGCCTCGCCCCCCTTCCCTCGGCCCCGCCCCCTCTCCCTCTTCCCTTGGGGACTCTGTGACGTGCCTGCTCCCGCTTCCTTCACAGCTCTGAGGCTCAGAGCCTCTTCACGTCCTTGTTCATTTAGGTCTGTTTCTCTCTGGCATTCATGGTGGGTCATTGCTATGCTCTGTTTTCAAGTTCACGGATTCTTTCCTCTGCCACCTTCATTCTGTGGCTGAGTCCATCCACTGAGTTTTGAAAAGATTTTGGTTTGTTAGTGCATTCTTTTCAGTTTTTAAATTTCCATTTGATATGTCTTCCATTTCTTCGCTGAGACTTTATATATTTTCCTTTTTTCCAAGTGTGTTCGTGATTCCTTGGTAAAGCAGTTTTATGGTAGCTGCCTTAACGTCCTTGTCAGATGATTCTAACAACAGCGTCACCTTGGCATCGGTGGCTGCTGTCTTTTCTCATTCTGGTGGAGATTTTCCTGGCTCCTGGTGTGATGGTGATGTTCAGTCTGAAACCTTGACCTTTGGGGTATTATGTTATGAGACTGCATCCTGTGGTTTAGCAGGTGCCCTATGACGTGTCTGTGGGGGAGGGGGGCCCTGCCTCATTACCGCCACGTGGCGATGGGAGTCCAAGCCCCTCTCAGCCCGGGTTGCCGCTCGGTGGGAAGGGGTGGGAGCCTCAGCTCCCCGCTGGGCTTTCACTGACACGGCTCCTCCTCACAGCGGGGGGTGGGGTCCTGACGCTCCGCTGGGCCCCTGCTGACACCCCCCGCGGGGGGCACGGGGCACCTCCTTCCCTCCGCTGACCGTGACCGTGTGGTCTTTGCAGGAAGGTGGTGTGCGAGTGCGGCTACACACGCCAGCAGCACTTGGAGGAGGCTACCAGGCCCCACACTTGGCAGGGCAAGGATTGGGACCCAAAAAAGCATGTCCAGGAGATGCCAACGGACGCCTTTGGTGACATTGTTTTCACGGGCCTGGGCCAGAAGGTGGGGAAGGTTGGTCTCCACCCCTCCGCTGCTCTCGCTGTGACTCGCGTCACCCTTCCGTGACCTGAGGCGCCTCCGGAGAGGCCTCGAGCCTTGCCAGCACTAGGGACAGGGCGGGCGGGGCTTCACGAGGCTCACGGGAGACCCAAGGGTGCCCTCGGGGTTCTCAGTCACCACAAAGCAGGGCAGGTGCGTCCCACAGCAGAGAGGCGGGGGTCAGAGGGGTGCCGTGAGTGCAGGCTGGGCGGAGGGGGCTGGAAGATGGGGCTGGTCTTCCCAGGGCGGCCTGTTGTCCCGCTGGGCCTTTGCCCCTTCCCCCTTCCTCTCGATCCGTGTCCCGCTTAGGCGCGGCCGCTCCTGCTCACTGGATCTAGACCCAGGGTGGGGGGCGGCCGCCTACCTGGCTGGGCTCTCTGGCGGGCTGGTGGGGGGGTGCCCACAGCTGCCCTGCCGTCTCTAGGGCTGGGCTGGGCCCCCCGCTGACACAGGGTCCCCCCTGCCGCCCTGTCACTTCCCTGCAGTACGTTCGCCTCTCCCAGGACACACCCCCCAGCGTGATCTATCACCTGATGACCCAGTATTGGGGCCTGGACGTCCCCAACCTCCTCATCTCGGTGACAGGCGGGGCCAAGGACTTCAACATGAAGCCCAGGCTGAAGAGTGTCTTCCGAAGAGGCCTGGTCAAGGTGGCCCAGACCACAGGTAGCCCTCGGGGGCTGGAGCCATGGGCGGGCTGAGCAGGCAGCACCACGGCTGTTGGGACTAGGGGGGTCCTCGGGGGCCACCCAGGCCGTGCCCGGCCCAGTCAGACTCCCCAGCCCTCGCCGGCCCACGGCGGCTGCCGCTGGGCGTGCTCGTGGGGCAGACAGGGCTCCAGCCAGCTCCCGAGAGGGACTCCCTGCTCTGCCCCCACAGGAGGCCTCGTTTAGCCGCGAGGTAACAGCGGGAGGTGGAGGAGGCTGGAGGGGGTCGTGTTCACCGTGGGGCCTTCGGGGAGGGTCTCCACGAACCAAACCCCTGTTAACCTAACCCATCTGTTCACATGTGGGAGGGGGGGACAACGGTGTCCATCTTTACACATGACGTGACTGCCTCGGGGTCCTGTGCCCCCCAGGGATGCACCCCCAGTGAGCACAGGGCAAGGCCCCAGGCTGCGTGAGCTCCACGCAGGCAGCCCCGGGTGCTCCCTCAGAGTGACGCCGGAGAAGCAGCGGTGCTGCCCGTGGCCTCCAAGGCGGCTACGCCGGGTTGGTTAAGGGCAGGAGAGCAAGGATTCTGGTCCGGGTGAGACTGGGCCACCCAGAGGACGCTGGCTTTAGGATCTGGTTTTAGCAGCACGTGAGGGCCGCGCTCTCCATTTGGTCTTTGCCCTGAAACAGAGGCTCGGTCAGGGTCTCACTGGCCCGTGTCTCTTGGGGCTTCCGCAGCACGTGGGATTTGGTTAAATGCAGCCTGCCATCCCCCAGGCACGCTCGTGACCTGTGCAGTGAGCCCATTAGGTGCTCACCTGTCCCCCAGGTAATCACAGGTGATGGTTTTACCTCGTCTTGACAGTTATCTTTTTAGGGTTCGACAGCAAAGTCCTTGCTGTCACCTCCCAGCCCCAGAGCCAGGGCCACACGTTTTAGATGGTTCCTTACGGCAGCACCACGCACAGTTGGTTTCTAGGCACCGGGTGGTGTGCCGTGGCCGGCACTGCCCCGGTAGCAGGCAGCCCGAATGATAGAGAACTTCACCCCTTTTCCGAGGAGGCAGCTGCACGTCTACCCCGTGTCTCCTCTCATCCGGACACGGGCTGGAGGAGCAGAGCGCACTGGGGACCTGCTTTCTCCTGGCAGACAAGGTGCAGCAAAGATGGCCGGTGCAGATTCAGGGCTCCCAGACCTGGTGTTCACGGTGCTCCCTGCACGCGATGCCCCGAGCGGGTCCCCCAGTCACGGTGCTCCCTGAGTGCGATGCCCCGAGCGGGTCCCCCGGTCACGGTGCTGCCCACATGTGATGCCCAGAGCGGGTCCCCTGGTCACGGTGCTTCCCGCGTGCGATGCCCCGAGCAGGTCCCCTGGTCATGGTGCTCCCCGAGTGCGATGCCCCGAGCGGGTCCCCTGGTCACGGTGCTTCCCACATGTGATGCCCAGAGCGGGTCCCCTGGTCATGATGCTCCCCACATGCGATGCCCCAAGAGGGTCCCTTGGTCATGGTGCTACCCAAATGCGATGCCCCAAGCAGGTCCCCTGGTCACGGTGCTTCCCGAGTGCGATGCCCTGAGCAGATCCCCTGGTCAGGTCACACAGGGCTGGGAAGTGTGTGCCCTGTCAGGGCCCCTGCAGGTCACATGGCAGTGGGCAGTGTGGCAGGACAAGTGGCCAGGAGCAGGGGTACAGTCCACCACACTCAGGCCCCGAGAGCTGAGGAGAAGAAGGGACGTCTATGACTTGGAGTAGAAGAATTCAGACACATGCGTCCCGAGTGCAGGGCAGGGAAGCAGCAGCAGGCGGGGGGTGGGGCGTGGGGTGGGGGGAGAGGCCCACAGTCCCCGCTCCCGGCCGCACCACCTCCCTGAGCAAGGTGGGAACCCTCGGCCCCCAGAGCTGCTCCGTGAAGGCAGAATCGCGCTGTGGCCGCTTCCTCCATGGTCCCGGTCCCGAGACTTAACACCTGATGACGAGTTTGAAAGCCCTCTGAGCCGGGCCCCGCAGATGAAGGACAGTGGGCGTCAGAAGCACACGGGGCCGCGGGCATCAGGCGTGTGCGTGGAGGGTGCACAGCTCCGGTCCTGTCCCCAGGGGCCTGGATCATCACCGGCGGCTCCCACGCGGGTGTGATGAAACAGGTGGGCGAGGCGGTGCGTGACTTCACGCTGAGCAGCAGCCACAACGAAGGAGAAGTCGTCACCGTCGGAGTGGCCACGTGGGGCACCGTGCACAACCGTGAAGACCTGATCCACCCCTCGGTGAGCTCGGCCACCTCTCCTGGTGGGCGGCGTCAGAGGGGGTGACGTTAGGGCCCCCTGGGTCTGCAGTGGACGGGCCGCTGCCTGGACACCAGGGTAAATGCAGCACGGAGGGCGGAGCCTGGACAGGGGTGCAGGAGACCGGGGCTCACGCCCAGCCGCACCACAGACCCTGATGGCCAGGGCGAGCGGCTGACGTGGCTGGACCCCCTTGCGATTACAGGATGGGTCCACGTAAGAGCCACCACGGGTCTTAGAAACGCAGAAACGACTTAGCAGAAAGCAGGGGCGTGGCCGCCTCTGCGCGGCCAGAGAGTGTCGCGTTCTGATCCCAAAGCCTGACCTCTGAACCCTGTGAACCCGGCCCTCACAGGTGCCCTGAGTCCAGGCGCCACGGTGCTCTGGTTCTGGTAGTCATTACCGAGCCACCCAGGCGCCCCCCTTCCCTCCGGCTTCTGATCCGCGGTCCTCATGTCCTTCTGGGCCTTGGCTGGCGGCTCCTCAGTGTCCAGAGCTACGGATGCTCTGCCGGCGCGTCGAAGCCGGTCGAAGCTCGCTCTGCCCGCCCCCCACTCCCGTCTGGCGTCACCAGGCGTGCCCTTGCACCTGTGCTCCTACCGCAGCCTGTTCAAGGCCCCTCGGACGTTGTCCCTCGCGTCCCCAGCGTCCTTCCGGTCTCCGCCCGTTGCCCGGTTCCAAGGCCATCTCCACATTTGTGCGAGTTTCTTATGGCGACGCTCCACTTCCTGATTGTCAGATCTGTTCCGGTTTCCCGCGGCCGCTGTAACAGACGATCGCGCACCTGGTGACTCAGAGCTGCAGAAATGCGTTCTCTCCCCTTCGGAGCCAGGGCTCCGGATCGGCCTCGCCTGGCCCAGATCCCGGTGCGGCGGGCCCCTGCTTCCTCCGGAGGCCGGAGGCCGGCGGGGGGCGGGCAGCCGGTCCTTGCCTTCCGGTGGCCGCTGGCTTTCCCCGGCCGTGGCCACATTGCCCCGATCTCTGCCTTCACGGTCACTGGGCTCTCCTCCTGTTGTGGTCAAGTCTCCCTCTGCCTCCCTCTCGGAAGGTCGCTGTGGAGACATATAGGACCCACCCGGATACTTCAGGATAAATCTTCCCCGTGTTACGATCCTTAACTTAAATCTATAGGGGCTCTTTTTCCAAATGAGGGAACGTTCACAGCTTCCAGGAATGAGGACTTCGTATCTTTGGGGGTCACTTTCCAGCCTACTAGGCCCCCATTTCTGGCAGTCAAGATGCAGAACTCTCTGTCTGTCTGTGTCTGACTCTCTCCGGCCGTCCCCAGGGCGGCTTTCCTGCCGAGTACGTCATGGACGAGGAAGGCCAAGGGCACCTGACCTGCCTGGACAGTAACCACTCCCACTTCATCCTTGTGGACGACGGGACCCACGGCCGCTACGGGGTCGAGATTCCCCTGAGGACGAGGCTGGAGAAGTTCATATCGGAGCAGACAAAGGAAAGAGGAGGTGAGGGAGCCCCCATGTGTCTGCTGTCCCTCAGGTCATACGTAGACCACCGGTAGTCACTCTACACCACAAGCACGGCTCAGTCTGGAAATAGCAACGTGCATAACTCGGCCCTGACGTGTCTTCCCTCGTGGGTGAGATGGGCCAAGTTCCAGGACACGGGAAGGGCAAATGCACAGGATGTGAGGGGCGGAGAAGGGCCTGGAATAGCAGCAGGTCCTAGCTCTGTGCCAGGTTGGGCGGGCCCCTTCAGAGCCATGGTGTTCAAGCTTCACTGCGCGTCAGAGTCCCCGGCGTGCGGGGAGAACTTGCCCTTCTCCGTGCTCAGGTGAGGCTGAGGCTGCCGGCCCGGGGACCGCGTGAGAGCCCCGCTGTGTCCCAGAGAGCCTAGGTGGGGGTGTGGGGCCGGAGACACCAAGGCGGCACGTCGGGGGACGTTTGCTGCCCCGGAGAGATTTCTGAAGTCTTTGCAGGTGCCCTGGCTGCCGGGACGGATGGGGGGGCTCAGGGCGAGGGCTGAGCGGACGGGACAGAGGATGGAGGTCCCGACGCTGTGCTCCCCTGCCATGTGTGTGGTGCCTAAAGCCCACCCGCTTGGCGTGCGCAGATTTGAGGCTCCACGAAAGGCATGCCGAGGAAAGCAGGCTGGTCGGGGTGGCCTCTGAGGCAGACAGCCCTGCCTTCGCCTGCACCCCCAGAAAGGGAACAGAAGTAGAAGGTGGACGAGCCATCTCAGGGCTCGAATTTGCTCTCATTACGTACAACAGGCAGATGGTCCACTGACGGCCGGGCGTCAGCCTTTGAAAACCACTCAGTACCAACTGCCCATCTCCATCGATGCCTCTGGAGCTGGCAGGAGGCGGGAAAGAGGGCCCCAGGGGGAGGGTCTGGGCCCCCGCATCCCTAATTCGGGGTTCATGCTTCGTCCTAGGAGTGGCCATCAAGATCCCCATAGTCTGTGTGGTGCTGGAGGGGGGACCCGGCACACTGCACGTGAGTACTGGCCTGTGGGGTGGGGATCTGAGGTGCAACCCTGCTGCGGGGGGCGCTCTGGCCCAGAGCCCCGTGACTGGCACCCCAGCGGGGTCGTTGGCAAGGGGGAGGGGCAAGGAGAAAGAGTGGTGACTGTGGGTGGGAAGGCAGCCTTCGAGGAGGTGCCCTGCTGCGGGGTGGGGGGACACTGGCTCCGGGCCTGGGTGGCTGACCAGTAGGAGGGGCCGCAGGGGGACCCGCACGGCACCTTCTTGCAGGACCCCAGGGTGGCCACTCTGCGCAGTTCTCGAAGTGCCGGCCCTCGGGCACCCCAGCCCCGTGGGACTAGCAGCTGGACGTAAAGCAAGTTCCTTGCTTGTTTTAACACATTCTCCTCGATGGAGGAAGGCTGACCACAGGGACACATGATGCTCTTACAGCCTGCAGGTTTGGGGCAGGAGCAAGGACGTTGCATTTATGGGACTGGAGGAAATGTGTGTTCATGCTTAGGAATGGCAGGAGAGCTCCCCCATTTCAGACCCAGTCCCCGGGGGACAGGAATGCATCTGGTCCCCTGTCCCCTCCCCACGCGGGGTTCTCTGCATGGAAGCCCCGCTCCCTCACGCCCAGAGCACGGTGCCTGCTCATGTGGAGGGTGTCCTTCCCGCGGGGGTCCGAGTCCCTTCCTGAAGTTGACCTCGTGCCGGGTGTCCAGGGGTCTCCTCGTGTGGCCCTGGTCTCACCCTGGGCCTTAACGAGAGAGCGAAACCGCAAGCCGGCGGCACGGTCCCCCGGGGATGGCTCCCTCAACCACACACCCGTGGGCCGAAACGCCGTAGGGCTCCCGTTCCGGTGGCCACGGTCCACCTGAGCAGTAGGCCTGAAGGAGCCGGTCTGTCAGGTGGACGCCCCTGTGTCAGGATTAGCGCCTTTCGCCCCCAGCAGCGGAGGCGTCCAGACTCAGTGTTTTCGCTTCATTTCTCAGTAGCCCCGTAGCCTTGACGCTGAGATGCCCGTGGTTCAGGGGTCAGAGCGGGGCGGGCACTCGGGCCCCGGGGCTCACCGTGGGCCCCTGCGTTTCAGACCATCTATAACGCCATCACCAACGGCACCCCCTGCGTGGTGGTGGAGGGCTCGGGCCGCGTGGCCGACGTCATCGCCCAGGTGGCCGGCCTGCCCATATCTGAGGTCACCATCTCCCGGATCCAGCAGAAGCTGAGTGTGTTCTTCCAGGAGGTGTTTGAGACCCTCACTGAGAGCAGGATTGCGGAATGGACCAAGAAGGTAGGCACACAGGCACCTGCTGGCTCCCAGACGCCCTTAGCCTGGAATCAGGACCAGGGCCTAGAAACAGAGACCCCGCGGGCCTGGAGCATGGATGTGATCTTGGAGGAGCGGGGGGCTTTGTGCCAGGCGGGGGCCCAGGGTGGACGGAGAGCCCTCAACTGAGGCAGCACGTTGTCCCGCCCAGGGGGAGGGCATGTCTTGAACCTCTGTCCCCAGAACTGCAGGCTGGACTGGGGAACGGACGGGGCTGACAGCACAGCCGTTTGGGAGCGAGGACTGCCTGGGTCAGGGGGCAGGAGGCGGCCGTTGAGCCCAGCGCAGGGCAGAGGGGTAGAGGGCGAGCTTCAGGCGGCGCGGGGCTGCCGGGTGACGGCCACGGGATCTGGTGCAGCCTCCAAGCCTGGTGAGCCCCAGGCCGCCCGGGCAGATTAATGGGGGCGTTTGAGCCCTGGCAAGGCGGGGGGGGGGGCAGGGGGACCGTGAGGCCGCGGGGGCCTGAGCGCGGCTCCTGGGGGCCGTGGGGTGTCTGCGCGCCCCTCAGCCGGAGGCGTCGGCAGGCGTGAGCCCATCCTGAGGATTCGCAGCTCCGGTGAGCGTTCCAGGGGACCCCAGCCCCGGTCTCCGGGGTGTTTGGGAGACCCAGTCCCCGGGGGCAGGCTGGTTATACTGCCTGGAAGCAGGGAGCCTCAGGTCATCAGGACCTCCTCGTGAGGACCGGGCGCGGCCCTCATTTCAGGTGTCCTGCTGGTTCTCTCTCGCCCTTTGGTTCTGGGGTAATTTTAGGTCCGGAGAATGGTTGCGAAGGTAGCAGAGCGCTTCTGGCCAACCGTTACCCAGCCCGTCCCGAGGGTCACATCCCGCAGAGCTGCGGTCAGAACTGAGAGACGAGCCAAAGCTCGCACTGTTGCTTTTGACGTTGGTCTGCTAATGTCCTTTCTCCGTCCCGGGATCCAAATCAGACTCTACCACATCGCGTTTAGCCTTTTCCCTTTCATTATGCGCCCCCCTCCTTCCTCCTTCCTTCCCCTCCCCCTCCTTCCTCCCTCCCTCCTTCCTCCCTCCCTCCTTCCTTCCTTCCTTCCTTCCTTCCTTCCTTCCTTCCTTCCTTCCTTTCCTTTCTTCCTCCCTCCCTCCTTCCTCCTTCCTTCCCCTCCCCTCCTTCCTCCCTCCCTCCCTCCCTCCCTTCCTTTCTTCTTTCTTCCTTCCCCTCCCCCTTCCTTCCTTCCTTCCTTCCTTTCTTCTTCCTTCCTTCCCTCCCCCTCCTTCCTCCCTCCCTCCCTCCTCCCTCCCTCCCTCCCTCCCTCCCTTCCTTCCTTCTTTCTTCCTTCCCCTCCCCCTCCCTCCCTCCCTCCTCCCTTTCTTCCTCCTTCCTTCCTTCCTTCCTTCCTTCCTTCCTTCCTTCCTTCCATCCCTCCCCCTCCTTCCTCCCTCCCTCCCTCCTCCCTCCCTCCCTCCCTTCCTTTCTTCTTTCTTCCTTCCCCTCCCCTTCCTTCCTTCCTTCCTTCCTTCCTTCCTTCCTTCCCTCCCCCTCCTTCCTCCCTCCCTCCTTCCTCCCTCCCTCCCTCCCTTCCTTCCTTCTTTCTTTCCTTCCCCTCCCCCTCCCTCTCTTCCTTCCTTCCTTCCTCCTTCCTTCCTTCCTCCTTCCTTCCTCCCTCCCTTCCTTCTTTCTTCCTTCCCCTCCCCCTCCTTCCTTCCTTCCTCCCTCCCTCCTTCTTCCTTCCTTCCTTCTTTCCTTCCTTCCTTCCCTCCCCCTCCTTCCTCCCTCCCTCCCTCCTCCCTCCCTCCCTCCCTTCCTTTCTTCTTTCTTCCTTCCCCTCCCCTTCCTTCCTTCCTTCCTTCCTTCCTTCCTTCCTTCCCTCCCCCTCCTTCCTCCCTCCCTCCTTCCTCCCTCCCTCCCTCCCTTCCTTCCTTCTTTCTTCCTTCCCCTCCCCCTCCCTCTCTTCCTTCCTTCCTTCCTCCTTCCTTCCTTCCTCCTTCCTTCCTCCCTCCCTTCCTTCTTTCTTCCTTCCCCTCCCCCTCCTTCCTTCCTTCCTTCCTTCCTTCCTTCCATCCCTCCCCCTCCTTCCTCCCTCCCTCCCTCCTCCCTCCCTCCCTTCCTTCCTTCTTTCTTCCTTCCCCTCCCCCTCCTTCCTTCCTTCCTCCCTCCCTCCTTCTTCCTTCCTTCCTTCTTTCCTTCCTTCCTTCCCTCCCCCTCCTTCCTCCCTCCCTCCCTCCTCCCTCCCTCCCTTCCTTCCTTCTTTCTTCCTTCCCCTCCCCCTCCCTCCCTCCCTCCCTCTCTTCCTTCCTTCCTTCCTTCCTTCCTTCCTTCCTTCCTTCCTTCCTAAGCCTGATGCTATTTAGCCAGCCACCAGATTGCAAGGATTTTCTAGAACGTCACCACAAACATTGGAAGAGAGACTGGGGGCTCTGGGGGTGGGCGGGCAGGCAAGGTGAGGAAGCGGGGGAGGAGTCTCAAGTTCAGCGGTGTCGGGCGTTCTGCAGACAGTCTCGTGGCGGGCGGAAGCCCTTACACTTGGGTGTGTTTCCTCCCGGCAGACCTCTCGCACACGTGGTGTATTTAGTCCTTACACGTCTTCGTCTTCACCGTGGGGAGGCGAGGTGGTGGCCTCGTGCCGGGGCGCTGGCTGTGTGTCCGGGGCCTCGATTCTGCGGGCTCCCCTCGAGGAGGCGGGGGGCCGCCCGTCGCCCCAAACCTCACCTGGGCCGTGTTGGTTGCAGATCCAAGACATTGTGCGGAGGCGGCAGCTGCTGACCATCTTCCGGGAAGGCAAGGATGGCCAGCAGGACGTGGACGTGGCCATCCTGCAGGCCTTGCTGAAAGGTGAGGGCCGGGCAAGGTGGGGCGGAGGGAGAAGCAGAGGGGAGGTGCCCGGGGCCCCGAGCTTGGAGGCACCAGAAGACCCACCCCTGAGTCAGAGGCACCGGTCAGAGGGCAGCCGGGGGTGGGCCACGTCGGGGCCCAGCTCACGGCCCCGCCAGGCAGGTGGGGGCCCGCGGCCGGGGCTGGGGGTTCGGGCTCCTTTCTCCGACTTACCTTCCTCAGCGGAGCCCGAGTGCAGCCGCACGAGTGGTCCCTGTGCGGCATCGCAGCCGCCCATACAGTGTCGGGGAAGGAAGAAGGCCTTGGGAGGCCCGCTGCTGACCTGCGTGCTTTGTCATGTGCCGGCGCTCCCACGGCCCCTCCTGGGCGATAGAGCTCCCGCGGCGGCCGCCCCTGGGCCAGCCCCTGGCCTGCCCTCCGCCCCACACTCCCCTCTCCCTCCGATTCTGGGGGACGGCAGGTGCTCCTGCCCCTCCCGCTGTGGACGACGTCCCCACGCCAGGAAGCCGTCGTGCTGGCTCCTCACCCCCGGGGGACGCGGCCCAGGCGGAGCAGGGCGGCAGGAAGCTTTGCCGGGAGAGGGGGGCAAGCCTGGGCTTGTTCCGTGGCCTCCTCCTGACAGAAGGACTCGGGATGGCACGTAAAACCTCACGGAGCCAGTGAGACGGTTAAAACCTGGACCGGGGCTCTCATTTGAAGACCCCCGTCCGGGGAGACAGAAGAACCGGGAAGAGCCGGTTGAACAGACTCAGAGCAGCTGTGCAGGAGCCGGGATGCCACCAAGGACGCCGAAGGCCGGGAAGCCCCTGTGAAGATCCACGTGACCACAGGGGTTCGACAGTGTCCGCTCGTGGCACTCGACCCTCCTGTTCACAGACGGGGCAGTGAGAGCGTCTGTCCCCTCCTTGCCTTCTTCCGTGAAGGGACCACGGAGCAGGAAGAGAGAATGCCAGGCTGCCACGCCTGGGAGGTGGTGACGAGGGGCCTCGGGCCCTGAGCGGGGGCATCCCTGCACAGCGCCGGGGCGGGGTGGGGAAGGACCCCTGCTCACGGCCAGGACGGAGCCCAGCGCCTGTTCTCCGAGTTCAAGAGCAAGTGAAGATAATGCTGTGAATCGTGGTTTCTCCTGGGTGCGGGGGGAGCTGAGCGGGGAGGCAGTGCGGGCCTCTGGGCTGTGGGAATGTTTCATTTCTCGTTCGTGGCGGTGGTTACACAGGTGTGGCCGTCGGCCAAAAGTCACGGTGCCTCCCACGTGTGCCGGGGGCAGGGCAGGTCCTGGGGGAGAGCGAGGGCATATTTATTTCTGGAAGCCAACACAGTGTAATTGGTTGTTCAGGGGAGAGGCGGTGGGCCTCTGGGAGAAAGTGGCTCTCTCTTTATTATGTGTGTAATATATGAAAACAATAGAAATGCGTATATGGTTTTTCAATAACAGTCCCCTTTAAAGATTTGTTTATTTATTTTGAGAGAGAAACAGAGAGGGAGGGAGAGAGAGGGAGCAAGCAGCAGGGGCAGAGAGAAAAGGAGAGAGAGAGAATCCCAAGCAGGCTCTGTGCTGTCCGCGCAGAGCCTGATGGGGCTTCAACTCGTGAACCGCGAGATCATGACCTGAGCCAAAACCAAGAGTCGGATGCTTAACCGACTGAGCCACCCAGGCACCCCAATGACAACCCCGTTTAAAAATCAACTTTATCGAGGTTATGGTTTAAAGAAGGTGAAGTCCCCCATCCTGGGTTTACTGCCGGATGCATTTGAGCGGGTGCGCACCCTGCGTACTGATGCAATCCAGATATAGGACAGCTCCCCCCACCCCCAAGAGCTCCCTCGTGCCTCTGTGTGCCTTGGGTAACCATCTGTCTGCTTTCTGTCCTTGGAGACGGTTTTGCCTGTGCTAGAAACTCACAGAAATGGAATCATACACTCGGTGTTCTTTTGTGTCTTGCATCGGCTCAGAGCAGCACGTTTGAGATTCTTCCACGTGGGCGTGTGTCAGAGCTCTGTTCCTTTCTACTGCTGAGTGTTATTTCACTGCGCGAAGGTTAGGGTTAGCTCGCTTCTCCACCCGCCTGTCTCCGGACCCGAAGGCCGCCTCTGGTGTGGGGCTCCGATAAAAGCTGCAGTTTGTTCCTGTTTCTCTCGGGTCCGCATCTCGGGGAGTGGAATTATGGTTCTCTGTGGCACGGCACGTTTATAAGAAACCGCCCAACTGTTTTCCAACAAGATGGCACCGCCTTCCCTCGTTGCCAGCCGTGGACGTGGGCTCTAGCTTTTCTGTGTCTTCACCGGTGCTTGACAGGGTCAGTGTTTCAAACCGAAGCCGTCCTAGTGGGTGTGAAGTGACAGCTCGGGGTGGTTTGGATCTGCGTCTCTCTGATGGCCCGTGACACGATGCGTCTCTTCCTGGGCTTGTTGGCCGCGAGTTAGCATCCGGGGGACGTGCCTTTCAGATCGTCTGTCCGTGTTTGTTTGGTGGTCTGTCTTCTCAGTTTCGAGTTGCAGGAGCTCTTGAAATACTCTGATACGAATCCTTTGTTAGAGAGATGCCCCGGGGAGGTTTTCTCTTGGTTCCTGGCTCGCCTTCCGAGTTCCTTCAAGTTGTCTTTGACGAGCAGAAGGCTTACATTTTACTGGAGTTTCATCTGTCCGTTTTGTCCTGTCTGGTCCGTGTCCTTCGCACCCCAGGAAATCTTTAGCTGCTCTGTGGCTGCAGATCTTGTCTCGTGTTTCGCCGTGGAGAGTCTGCAGGCACCGCCTTTACGTGTAGGTGTCTGGGGCACATCTCAGCTTGGGTCTTGTGTGTGGTGTCAGGCGAGGGTCCAAGTTCCCTTTTCACTTCCCCAAATAGCAGCCCATGCTTTAAGGTGTGAAACCCACCAGGGAGAGCAGGAAGCAGTTGGGAAAGCCGCTGTAGAGCCTGGGTGGGGCGGTGGTTCTGCAGTCAAGGTGAGAAAGGAAACTGACAGGATATGCAGTGGTAACTTCCGAGGGTTCGTGCGAACACGCCTGCCTTTCAGACACCCGTGTCTTCTGTAAGCACTGGGGCCAAGGGGCTTGACCAGGAGGTGGGGGCGGGGACGAGCCAGAGTGAGGCCGAAACCTGGAGATTCCCCGATTCCAGCACTGAAAGGAAACGTGCTTTTCACAAAGGTGTGTGCGTGGGGGGGATTCCGCCACTGGGCACACGGAGACACCGCGGTTGGTGACAAATCCCTCCCTGTGTGACATTATCAGATGGCAGGGAAGTGGCTCTGAGACCCAGACGGAAGCCTCCTGACACGAGTGCTCTTACCTGCAGCCTCTCGGAGCCATGACCACTTTGGCCACGAGAACTGGGACCACCAGCTGAAGTTAGCGGTGGCGTGGAACCGCGTGGACATCGCCCGGAGCGAGATCTTCACCGACGAGCGGCAGTGGAAGGTAGGGCTCCTGGGCTGCCCCGTGGAGGGCCTTGTTGGCCCCCGGGAGCAAGGCCAGGCCCCGGAGGGGGGCCTCTGCCCGACCCCAGCCCTTCCCCCGGTGGAGACAACGGCAGTCCCGTCTCCAGCGGCCTCGCCATCAGGGTGTGCGAGGCCTGCCCCCCACGGTGCTCTCTCTCAGCCTTCAGAGCTGCACCCCGTGATGACGGCCGCCCTCATCTCCAACAAGCCCGAATTCGTGAAGCTCTTCCTGGAGAACGGGGTGCGGCTGAAGGAGTTCGTCACGTGGGACACCCTGCTCTACCTGTACCAGAACCTGGACCCCTCCTGCCTGTTCCACAGCAAGCTTCAGAAGGTGCTGGCCGAGGAGCCGGAGCGGCCGGTCTGCGCGCCCCCCGCCCCCCGGGTGCAGATGCACCACGTGGCTCAGGTGCTCCGGGAGCTGCTGGGGGACTTCACGCAGCCGCTGTACCCCCGGCCCCGGACCGGCGACCGGCCGCGGCTCCTGCTTCCCGTGCCGAACATCAAGCTAAACGTGCGTGCTGGTGACGTGGCCCCAGCCCCACTTGGCCCGTGTGCTGGGCTGCTGCTATGTCCTTAGGGCTTCTTTTTAAAAGAAATTGTGCTTTATTTTTTTGGGAAAGAAATATGCTCCATTGGGCCCCCATAAAAAAATACCACAGACCGGGCAGCTTAAACAACAGATGTTTAGTCCCTCACGGTCTGGAGGCTGAAGTCTGGGCTCGAGGCATCGCGGGGCTGGTTTCTAGGGGGGCCTCTCTTTCTGGCTTGAGGACAGCTGCCTTCCTGCCACGTCCTCACGTGGTCTTCGCTCGGCGTGCAGGCAGAGAGATACGGAGAGCAACGGGGTCCCTTCCCCTTCTTACAGGGACACAGGTCCCATCAGATCAGGGCCACAACCTATGACCTCATTCAACCTTAATCACCTCCAAATACGGTCACTTTAGGAGCTGGGGCTTCAATGTATGAACTTTGGGGACATGTTTTCATCCATTATTCTCCCTTTCTAAAAATTTCAGACAGTACAAAAGGTTATGCAGGGAAAATGATCTCCTTCGTGCCTTGTACCCCCCCGTCCTGGCCACCAGGTGAAATTGGATTTTCATGTGGTCAGGTCAGCAAGATTCCGCCACATCGCTGTGAGGTGCCCAGCATGTGCACTGCCACACAGGAGCGCGGGAGAGATTGTTTTCTAGTCTCCGTCCATGTTTGATGGGAATCTTGACTCATCTCGGTGTTAAGTGGGAGCCTGGCTTCTGAATTTATGTTAGCAAGTATCCGTCTCCCAGTTCTTTAAGTTTTTTAATGTTTCTTTTTGAGAGAGAGAGAGAGAGAGAGAGAGAGAGTGCGTGAGCAGGGGAGGGGCAGAGGGAGAGGGGGACAGAGGATCTGAAGCAGGCTCCAGGCTCGGAGCTGTCAGCATGGAGCCCGACGCAGGCCTCAAACCCATACACCGTGAGAGCATTACTTGAGCCAAAGTCAGACACTTAACCAACTGAGCCACCCAGACGCTCTGTTACCAAAACATTTTTAATCCTATTTTGATCTCAACTTGATTGCATTGTAACATGTGTTTACTATGATACTGGATTATGTTGCTGATATTTTCATGGTTTTTGCATCAGAATGTTTGAAGCTTTGATTGTGGTTTTATTTTGGGGGCTGTCTTGGTCAGGTTCTGGTATCAGCTTGATGTTGTCCTTGTGGAAACCATTGGGAAATCTTCCTCATTTCTTTGCTCTGGAACAGTTTATGTGGCTGGAACTCCCTGTTCTTACAGATCAGCAAGCTCTCCTAGGAGTCCATCAGGGCTCAGTGCCTTTTTCGGTAGTAGCTCTGAGGATTTTCTCAGTTTCTTTTCTGATAATTGATCTGTTGAGCTTTTCTATGTGTTCTAAGATTAGATTTGGGTTTTTCTCTTCTGCTAGAAAATTACCCGCTTCCTTGAGTTTTCAAATTCATCCATCGTCCCAGGTAGGCTATGCCTGACTCTGGAGAAAGACGTGGCTGTGGCTTGGTTTTGTATATTCACAGTTCTGCATTTCTTAATTCCAGCGTATTTAAGATGCCCTTTAAGAAGGTCAAAATTGGAAGCTACAGTTAACTGTGTCTACAACTTAATTTGTCGATTAAGTTTTTAAAAATATAAAGATAAGCTTTTAGGAAATGTACAAAATGACTTGAAGAAAGTGGAATTTTGTGCTTGAAGTGGGAAGTTGTTCTCACCTCTGGTAATTATTTCCAGACCATCTGAGTAGGTGTTTACTTACTGATCAGCCAGGAAGCTGGATTCCCATGTGACTGTGTAAATTGAGTGTGTCTGGGGGCGAGGGGCCCTCCTGCTCACAAGTAATCCTTGTCTGTTCAGCAACAGTTCCTTGTTGGTCTTCTCTGCAGGCGACACTGTAGGTTCCCTTGAGGAGCTCACTGCCACGAATCTATAACAGACTCTGTGTTGGAAGTTTACCTCACAGAAAAAGGCTGGATGCCATCAGCTAAGATGAAGGAGACTAGAGGTGCCTGGTGTGTAACATGAGGCTACAATTGTTGGCAAAGGAGTTAGCTGGGTGTTCCACTTTCTGAGTGTTTCCACATGTCTCCAGAGTGATGGTCTTAAAACTCCAGTGTACCTGAGATTGATCTAAAGTGTTGCTGAAGATGCAGGTTGTAGGGCTCACCCTCCAGGAACAGTGGTTCCAGAAAGGTGTGGAGCTGGGCTCAGGACCTGCATGCTCAGCAGGCACACCCAGGGATGCTGAAGCTAGTGGGGACCTAGGAGAGGTTCTGAATGTCCACTGCTCACCAGGTGCAGGGAGTGAGTCTCCGGTCCCTCTACAAGCGTTCACCAGGCCACGTGGCCTTCACCATGGACCCAGTCCGTGATCTTCTCATTTGGGCCATCATTCAGAACCGTCGGGAGCTGGCAGAAATCATCTGGGCACAGGTAACCAGACCTGTTTCTCAGCACACACGGCTACATGTGGACTCAGCCAGGGAGTGTGGCCAGAAAGCCAGTGCCGACAGCAGGTGGAGGAGCACGTGGCCTTGGAGGGAGGGCGGTGGGCGTCCATGACCCCAGAAGAGACCCAGGGTGCCCAGTGGTGGAGAACAGAGAATTTGGCTCAGGCAAGGAAAGAATTTTAAGAAGCTGTGCTGCCCCCTGCTGTTCTGTCCAGGGGCTGAGCTCAGGGGGCACACACAGCTGGGAGGAGCCGCCCTCCATGGCCCACACAGGGGGATTCCGGTGGGTCGGCACCTGTGCTGTGGCCGTCCTGTTCATTAGACAGTCTGTAGGCAAGTTACATCCCCGGAGGTGCTACATCTCTTTCCACTGACCGTTAGGGGTCTCAACAGAGACAGTCTGGTACTTAGATGGGGGAAGAGCCCCTTTCTGAGCCACCTGAGAACATCGGTCAGCAGCTCCCTTGCCACTGGGCCCGTGGGCAGCTTGGTGGCCATGACGGAGGACATGCCAGGTGGGGCCTGAAGCCAAGTGTTGTGGGCCCAAGTCTCTCACACGTGGTTCTCCTTTACTTCAAGCAGATTCTCTTCTTAAAACAAAGTGTCATTTTTTCTCAGAGAGGTCCCCTACCTCTCAGTGTTGGCCTTTCCAAATTGCTGTTGTGGAACCGGTCCCCTCCCCAGTGACACCAGCAGAGTAGCATAGGTGGCTTCCTACCTGGTCTGTGGTTCTGGGGGTTTTGCCCTCTCCCAAAGTGTGTGGTGGGTCCGTGGTGGAGCTGAGCCTGACCGTGGCCTCAGGCTTGCTCTGTGGGGCAAAGTGGATGGGAGGCCCAGAGATTTCCAGGCTCTGCCACCGGCCCCTCGTCCTGGGCCAGTGCTGCCTTCTGACCAGGCAGTGCTTTGAGAGCTTTCCTTGAGATTTTCTTAACATCCCTGGTGCCGCTGAGGCAGGGCGCCCAGAGCCTTGAGAGTTCTTGCGTAGACCTGGTCCCATTTGTGCCCTTCAGCCCCATGCCGGGGGTTGACCAGATGCCCAGGGAGCGCTGAGATTCATGCCTGCATCGGGTCCGTGCTCTGGGTGGGCGAGCAGACCGCTCCCGCTGGCCAGTGCGGGAGCCCGGGCCACCAGCTAAGGCTCACCTCTAGATCTGGGGTGACCCAGGTGATACAGACAGGAGCACAAGTAATCAGCTAGTGGCCCATGTGTCGCGGGGCCTCTGTTCTCATCACCCCTGGGCAGCGTGTCTGGGGTTCCCGGGCTGGACCACCCAGGTTCTCACTGTGGCCTCCCTGGTGCCCAGAGCCAGGACTGCATTGCCGCGGCCTTGGCCTGCAGCAAGATCCTGAAGGAGCTGTCTAAGGAGGAGGAGGACACGGACAGCTTGGAGGAGATGCTGGCGCTCGCTGACGAGTATGAACACAGAGCCATCGGTGAGTCCACAGGTGGCGGCCTTGGACCACGGCTCCCCTCCTCACATGTCACCCCAGGATCCTCGTCCCCGGCCTCCGCCCCCAGTTCTGTCCAGACCGTCTCATCGGCTGGGGCTGCTCCCTGACTCAGTGCCCCGGCATCAGGGACTAGGACCCTGCTGCCATGACACGGTTTTCCTCGTCCCAGGGGTGTTCACCGAGTGCCACCGGAAGGATGAGGACCGAGCTCAGAAGCTGCTCACCCGCGTGTCGGAGGCCTGGGGCAAGACCACCTGCCTGCAGCTAGCCCTGGAGGCCAAGGACATGAAGTTCGTGTCTCACGGAGGCGTCCAGGTGACGTGCTGCAGGCTTGCTTCCGGGAGGAGCTGTCCATGGTGCTGCCGGTGCGGGTGCAGCCCCAGCTCACACAGAGGCACATGGGTCCCTGTGCTGCGGGGACCGGGGGACAGGCCTGGGCCTTGGTCCTGTGCTGCGGACCGACACACCCTCTCCACTCCCTTTGCAAGTCAGCAAACTGGTGCTAAGAGAGAGTGGGCGGGGGGTCCCCTACCTGGGAGCCTACAGTCCTCCACGCGGCCCCAGCCCTTACCTCCGGGAAAGACTGCCCGGCCCTGCCCACCCGAGCCTCTTCCTCTGCCGGAAGATGACGGGGCCTGTCCTGTGCTGCCCACCACGCTGCGTGGCTGGGGGCTCAGAGTGCCGTGCTTGGGGCATGCAGGCGTGTGGCGCCGAGAAGACACATTGTTCACCCTCAGGGGTGGGGCACAGGGGGTGCCCACCGGCCTGAAGCTGCCTCCTCTGTCCACAGGCCTTTCTAACCAAGGTGTGGTGGGGCCAGCTCTGCGTGGACAATGGGCTCTGGCGGGTGATCGTGTGTATGCTGGCCTTCCCGTTGCTCTATACCGGCCTCATCTCCTTCAGGTGCCAGCCTGGCCACTGGGCTGTAGGGGGAGGGAGGGGGTGCAGGGCCCCAGACCTTCCTTCCCAAATGTGCTTGCTGGGGGCAGGTCACACCTGTCTTGGTGGCTGCTACCAGGTCCTACGGTGATAGAGAGGCATGCAGGCGGGAGGCAAGGGGGGAGGGGTCTCCCTGTGTGCTGAACACCTACTGTGCCAAGCACCAAAAATGGGCTGAGCACTGGCCCTGCCCTGAGCACCTCTCTGCACTGAGTGCTGGCCCTGCCCTGAGCACGCTCCCTGCCCTGAGCAACCCCCTGCACTGAGCACACCACAGCCCTGAGCACCCTGTCTGCACTGAGCACCCCTGCCCTAAGCACCCCTGCCCTAAGCACCACTTGCCATGAGCACCCCCTCTGCACTGAGCACACCCCTGCACTGAGCAGCCCCCATGCACAGAGCTTCCCCCTGCACTGAGCACCCCCCTGCCCTCAGCACTGGCTCTGCACTGAGCTCCCCCTGCACTGAGCACTCATCCTGCACTGAGCATTCCCCTGCACTGAGCACCCCCCTGCCATGAGCACCCCAGCACTGAGAACCCTCCATGACCTGAACACCCCCTTGCACTGAGCACCCACCTGCCCTGAGCACTGGCTCTGCACTGAGCTCCCCCCTGCACTGAGCATCCCTGGGCCCAATATTTATTTTCAGTCCCGGTGGAACCAGAGACAGGTGCTCTCAGGGCCCTCCCCATGCGGGGCCTTGTGGTGGAGCCACCGTGTGGCTGTGTGTGGAGAGTCCGTGGGCTGCATGGATGCCCCCTGTGCCCAGGCCCGTCTCTGCCGTGTGACAGGAACACACCAGCGCGGTGGCCCTGCTCCTTAGGGGAGCCGGAGGTCCTTTGGGCTCCAGGCCCCTCACAGCCCACCCCCCTCCCGTCTGCATCTGCCCTGCAGGGAGAGGAGGCTGCAGGCCGGGCCGGGTCTGCCCCGGGTCCGAGCCTTCTTCAATGCCCCCGTGGTCATCTTCCACCTCAACATCCTGTCCTACTTTGCCTTCCTCTGCCTGTTCGCCTACGTGCTCATGGTGGACTTCCAGCCCACACCCTCGTGCTGCGAGTACCTCATTTACTTCTGGCTCTTCTCCCTCGTGTGCGAGGAGCTGCGGCAGGTGTGCCCGCCCAGCCCCCTTCCCCGCTTCCCTTGGGTCCCCGGCCCCCGCGGCCTGTCCACTGGTCCCCATCCCCACCCGCGTCCCCCGGCACTGGAACCCGCGGCTGGCTCACCTTCTCCGTAGGCCCATGGCGGGCTAACCGGGCACCTAGACGCTGCAGTCAGGGTCCAGGGTGGCATCAGAGTTCCCCAGGAGACGAGTGCGGGAGGCGGCGCTGTCCAGCTGGCTTCCCCTCTGGCTGTGCCGCCTCCTGAAGTCCGACCCGCTCCCAGGGGGCAAAGCCCCAGATCGGAGGGTGGGTGTGCCCTCCTCCCCCAGGGGGGCCGTCTGCCCCACCCATCCGGTTGCCGGGGACCGGGGCTGCCGTGGTCCTGCTTCTCTGGTCTTCTGCGGAAGCAGGTGGACAGGGGTCCCGTGGGAAGCTGGCTCACACAGACAGGAGGGGGTTGTCCCTGCCACACACATTTGTGGACTGAGCAGGGTTGCGGTGGGTGGGACGGTGGGCTCAGGGCCGCCTGGCAATACCTCTGCCTGGGCTCCTCTCCCACTCTTCCTCGACCCAGGGTACGCGGGGACGGTGGGAATCTGTCCTCTTCCTGGCTAGCTTCACTCTCCGGGAAGGAGGGAGTGTTTTCATTGCTGCTGGTGAGGTTGGTGAAGACAGACCCCTAACCTCGTCCTCTCGCAGCTCTTCTATGACCCTGACGAGTTCGGGCTGATGAAGATGGCCCTCCTGTACTTCAGTGACTTCTGGAATAAACTGGATATCGGTGCCATCTTGCTGTTCATAGCAGGACTGACCTGCAGGTGAGCGGCCTGTCTTCTCTGCGGCTTCCCGTCTGCGGCTGCAGCCCGGCGGGCTCACGTCCCCTCTGGCCATGTCTGCTGTCTGTCTGGGGGACAAAATCTGCCCTGAGCAAAGGGGAAGTTGCCAGAGCTCCCGCCCCCTCAGAAGGCTGCGCACCTGCAGCCCAATGACTCCGCCTCCTGCTGGGGCCCCGCCCGCTCCCCTGCCCATTAGGGCCACGGGTGTCCCTGCCTCAGTCCCTTTCTCCATGAGGCAAGAGGGGCCAGCCCAGCCATGCTGCTTCCCAAGAGGCCAGCATGGCCCACCACCCCTGCCCAAGGCTGGGCTTCTGGACCTTTCCGGATAACACCTCCCTGGAGGCACTGCTCCATGAGCTCACACCCTGTTTTTAGTTCTCTGGGGTCCGGGGGCCTCCAGAGCACACGTGGGCTTGGTCAGGCGAGCGGGCAGCTGGGGACGGGCTCTGGGAGCGGTGAGCTCAGGGGTCCTTGACTCTGCTGGGGGCCAGGCTCATACCAGCGTTGCTGTACCCCGGGCGCATCATCCTCTCTCTGGACTTCATCATGTTCTGCCTCCGGCTGATGCACATTTTCACCATCAGTAAGACACTGGGGCCCAAGATCATCATCGTGAAGCGGATGGTAAGGGGATCAGGGGGTCCGGATGCCAGTTGCAAGCGGGGTGCTCCAGGGCTTGAGCAAAGCACGTCCCTGCTTTGCCTTTGGGCTCCCAACCCCAGCATGCCCATCGCAGGTCTTCGCCTGTATGTCACCTCTTCCAGACAGCCTCCCCTGATCTCCACAGCTCATTCCCGACCCCTGTTACAGCTCCTATCACTCCCTCCGTGGGTCACAGTCATACCCAGCCCCTCCTACACATCATGCCCAGCACCCTATTAGGATGTGGGGGCAGGCCAGGGCTGTGGCCCCAAGTGTCCCTGTCCAGGGTGACAGCAGCTCCTCCCACCACCGCAGAGCACACAGCCTGAGTATGGGGGGCAGCGGGAGCGTGTGGGTGGGCGGCTGCAGCTGGTGCCACCCTGTCTCTGCAGATGAAGGACGTCTTCTTCTTCCTCTTCCTGTTGGCGGTGTGGGTGGTGTCTTTCGGGGTGGCCAAGCAGGCCATCCTCATCCACAACGAGAGCCGGGTGGACTGGATCTTCCGGGGGGTCGTCTATCAGTCGTACCTCACCATCTTCGGCCAGATGCCAGCCTATATCGACGGTAGGACACGGGTCCCTGACGGCTCCGGCAGGGGTGCCTGGAAAGCTCCCTGAAGGCTGGGAGGTGAGGGGCGGGGAGTGGGGTGGCTCCCCGGGGGCCCGTGTGGCAGGAGACCCAGTGCATGTGATGCTTAGTTGCGGCGGGGGGGGGGGGGTTGGCATCAGCGGGGTGGGGGAGCCTGGGCCGTGGCTGAGATCTGGGGTGGGCCGAGGGTGCGGCCTGGGGCTCTGACACCCCTCCCGGACACCACATGCCACCCTGTCCCTCCTCCTCCTCCTCTAGACGGAGAGAATCCTTTCTGTACGCTGAGTTTTTTCTTTTCGACAGCGTCATCGAGATAGAACACCTAATAGGAAAAGCTCACCTGTTTGAGGTGTGTGCTTCAGTGGTTTTCACCGTACTTACAGAATCGCATTTTAGAATATTTGCATCACCCACCAAAGACACGCACCCCCCTTAGCAGTCACCCCCCTTGTCCCCAGCCGTTGGCGACCTCTAATCTGCCTTCCCTCTAAACAGTCTGCCTCTGCTGGACATCTCGTATGAACTGGATGGTGCAACGTGCGGTCTTTGCGTCTTGCTCTGTCTTAGCGTGACGTTTTCAAGACTCAGCCATATTGTAGCCTGCGTCAGCATTTAGTCCCCCTTTGCTGTTGTTAAACAATGTTCCATTGCACGGACAGGCCACATTTTGTTTCTGCATTTGTAAATCGGTGAGCTCCTGAGTTGTTTCTGCCTTCTGGCTGTTATGTATATAACATTGCTCGGAAGGGTTGTAACAGTGATGTTTCCAATTATGTGTCTGTGTGGACGTGTTTCCCTCCCGCTTGGATGAAGGTCAGGCAGTGGAACGTATGCCTGCTGGGTTGTGTGCTGTCTTTACCAGTTTGAGAAACGGCCACGCTATTTTCTACAGCAGCTGCACCATGTCTCGCGTCCCCACCGCAACAATGCAGGGCCCAGCGCTCCAGATTCGAGCGGGCTTGTCACTGTTGTCTTTCTTGCTTCTGGCCATCCCAGTGGGCACGAGACGCGTCTCATTTCCCTGACGGCAAATGTGCTCGTGTGCTCACGGAGCCGTTCGCGTGCCTTCTTTGGAGAAACGTCTGCTCCTATCGTTGGCCCATTTTTCAAGTGGGTTATTTTTCTTTCTTCCTGAGTTACACGGACGCCAGTCCCTTCTGACTTGCAAATATGTTCCGCCATGCTGCAGGCTGTCTTGCCCCTTTCTGGATGGTGTCCTTTGAAGCACCAGGTTTTAATTTTGGCGAAGTCCACCCCCCCCCCCCCAGTCGCTCTGGTCACTTGTGCTTTTGCTGTCGTATCTCAGAACCCGCTGCCTGACCCAAGATCGTGACCATTTACGTCTGTGTTGTTATTCTAGAAGTTAGAATAACTTCTTACTTTTGGCCTTTGAGCTATTTACGTTAATTTTGTAAACAGTGTGAGGCAGGGGTCACTCTCCTGCATGCAAATACCCAGGTTGTTGAAATCCCCATTGAATTGTCTTGGCCCCTTGTCAAAAACCAATGGACCATTAATGAAAGGGTTTATCTACAAACTCTCCATTCGGTTCCACTGATCTGTGTGTCTGCTCTTGGGCCAACACCACACAGCCTGGTGAGTGTCACTTTGTAGTAAGTTTTACGATTAGGACGTGTCAGGCCTTCAGCTTTGCTCTCCTTTCTCAAGATTGCTTTGGCCTCCAGGTCCCTTGGGTCCACACGCATTTTTGGATCAACCTCCCAATTTCTCCAAAAGGCATCTAGGACTTTGATGATGAACGTGGGATGTCTTTCTGCTTATTTAGATCTTTAACTTCCTTCAACAAAATTTTGTAATTTTCCGGGTCTAAGCTACGCTGTTTTTGTTAAGTTTATTCCTAAGTGTTTTATTCTTTTCCATATTGCTGTAAAGAGAATTGCCTTATTCATTTTATTTTTGGATTGTCTGTTGCTAAGGTATAGAAATGCGCTGTACGTGGGGTGCCTGGGTGGCTCAGGGTCATGATCTTGCAGTTTGTGAGTTTGAGCCCCGTGTCGGGCTCTGTGCTGACCGCTCAGAGCCTGGAGCTGCTTTGGATTCTGTGTCTCCCTCTCTCTCTGTCCCTCCCCTGCTTACGCTCTGTCTCTCCCTCTCTCTCTCAAAAATAAATAAATATTAAAAATTAAAAAAAAATTTTTGTTAACATTTATTTATTTTTGAGACAGAGAGAGACAGAGCATGAATGGGGGAGGGTCAGAGAGAGAGGGAGACACAGAATCCGAAACAGGCTCCAGGCTCTGAGCGGTCAGCACAGAGCCCGACGCGGGGCTCGAACTCACGGACCGCGAGATCATGACCTGAGCTGAAGTTGGCCGCTTAACTGACTGAGCCACCCAGGCACCCCTAAAAATTTTTTTTTTAATACACTGTACTTACACGTCGATCTTGCTGAGGTTCTTTATAGCACTACCAGTTTTTAGTGGATTCCCCGGGATTTGCTGTGCAGGAGATCATGTCTTCTGCAAATAGAGATATTTTCTCTTGTTCTTTCCCACCTGATACCTTTTACTTCTTGTTCTTGCTGAATTATCCTGGCTAGAACCTCTGGTACAACATTGAATAGAAGTATCCAGGACAAACATCTCTTTGTGGTGCCTGATCTTAGAGGCGGGAGTTTTTTCCAGTCTCACTATTAAGTACGAAGTTCGCTGCGGGTTTTTGTAAACGTCTTTCATCCGGGTGAAGAAGCTCCCTCCCACCCCTAGTGTCGTGATTGCTTTCATTATAAAAGCGGGCACGGCTCTGTCAAACGCTTTTCCTGTACCTGTTGAAATGTCTGCATGATTTTTTGTTCTTTATGCTACTAACACGGTGTGTTCATTAACTGATTTTCAGATGTGAAACCGGTTCTGCCCTCCTGGGACAGACCTCACTCGGTCACGGTGTGTAACTCTCTTTATGTGATGCTGGATTCAGTTTGCCAGCGTTTTGTGGAGGATGTTTGCATCTATGTTCATAAAGGGCATTGGTCTGTGGTTTCGTTTCTTGTAATGTTTTCGTCTGGTTTTGGTATCAGGGTGACACTGGCCTCCTAGCACGAGTTAGCAGTGTTTCCTCCTCTCACTATTTTGGAACACTTTGTGAAGGATTGGTTTGAATTCTTCAAACGTTCAGGAGAATTCACGAGTGAAGCCCCCTGGGCCTGAACTTTTCTTCGTGTGAAGTTCTAAAATTATTACTTCTGTCTCTTTCCTTGTTCCAGGTCTGTCTGGATTTCCCATTTCTTCCTCAGTCCCCTGTGGTGCCTTGCCTCTTTCTAGGACTTTTTGTCCATTTTTTCTACACCATCTACTTTGTTAGCACACAATTTTGCAGTATTTCCTTACAGTTCTTTTTATTTCTGTAGGGTTGGTGGTGATGTTCTCTCTTCCGTTCATAACTTTAGCAATTTGAACTTTTTTTCCCCCTTGATCAGTCTAGGCTGTAATTTTGTTGGTCTTTTCCAAGAACCAGATTTTGGTTTTATTGATTTTCTTTATTGCTTTTGTATTCTCCATTTCACTTATTTGCCTTCTGATCTTTATTATTTCCTTCCTTCTGCTTGCTCTGGGTTCAGTCTGCTTTTCTTTTGTCTTAGTTGGCTAAAGTGGAAGGTTGTGTTACTGGGGTGCCTGGGTGGCTGAGTCGGTTAAGTGGCCGACTCTTGATTTTGGCTCAGGTCATGATCTCATGGTTCATGAGATCAAGCCCTGTGTCGGGCTCCTTGTGGATAGGGTGGAGCCTGCTTGGGATTCTCTCTCTTTCTCTCTCTCTCTGCCCCTCCCTTGCTTGAACTCTCTCTCTCTTTCAAAAAGTGGTAGATTATGTTATTGATTTGAGCTCTTCTTTTTTAAAAACATTTTTAAGTGTTCTTATTTATTTTTGAGAGAGAGAGAGAGAGAGAGCAGGGGAGGGGCAGAGAGAGAGGGAGACACAATCTGAATCCAGGCTCTGAGCTGTCAGCACAGAGCTGGGCACGGGGCTCGAACTCATGAACTGTGAAACCATGACCTGAGCCAAAGTTGGACATTTAACGACTGAGCCACCCAGGCACCCCTCTTTCTTCTTTTTCATAGCACCTTCTTGTAGGGGGACTGACAACTGGGCGCAGGGCAGCAGGATACTGACTTGCAGTTTTAAAAAATTAGTGCATGCTCACTGTTGACAATTTTAAATCCAAGTAAGTATAAAGAATAATGTCCATAATCCCACTCCCGGGTGTTAACCATCATTAATAACTGCCACTTAGTGTGTTTCCTTAGAGTTTTTTTTTTTTTTAAGTTTATTTATTTTGAGGCAGGGAGGGGCAGAGAGGGAGAGACAGCATCCCAAGCAGGCTCCATGCTGTCAGTGCAGAGCCCGACGTGGGGCTTGATCCCACAACCCTGAGATCATGGCCTGAGCCAAAATCAAGAGTTGGGTGCTTAACCAACTGAACCACCCAGGTGCCCCTTGGAGGGTTTGGTTTTTTTAACGTACAAGCTGGACATATGTTTTGTTGAATATGCCCTTCACTTTTCTACAAACGTGGGACTACATTTCTGTTTGTAATCACCTGTTGGGTATGGGTACATTACCTGTGCCGCAATTCCCCCCCCCCCCCCCCCGCCTCCCTTCTTTTCCCGAGAGTTGTTCATTTACTCCGCTTGAATTCTGTCCACGGCAGTGGGCTCCCTGTGGTTGGGGGCTGTGTCTCAGTGGTGACAGCCCCTCCCCCTTCCCAGGTGCCGGCCCTGTCCCGGGCCCAGGAAGTGGCCTGGAGGGGACAGCTGGGTGCTGGGTGGGCGTATGTGCCTGGGGCGGGAGTACAGCTCTGGCTCCTCACTTCCCTCGCCCGCGGAGGACGCTTGGGGGTAGACAGACACCTCTCTCTGGACCTGAGCTGACAGCTGAGGTCACCCCGTTGTGCAGGTGTCCAGGCCTTGAGGACGCTCATTGCCGAGGGACTCTGGTGACTCGGCGTTGGCTGTCTTTGTTCCCTGTGCCTCCCCCCCACCCCCCCCCCGCCAGGTGTGAACTTCAGCCTGGACCAGTGCAGCCCCAACGGCACAGATCCCTACAAGCCCAAGTGCCCGGAGAGCGATGCCGTCCGGCACGAGCCTGCCTTCCCCGAGTGGCTGACGGTCATCCTGCTCTGCCTGTACCTGCTCTTCACCAACATCCTGCTGCTGAACCTCCTCATCGCCATGTTCAAGTGAGGGCCCCGGGCAGCGCGGTGGGCGGGCTCTTCTCGCCCCCGGAGAGCGCGGTGGGCGGGTCCTTCTCGCCCCCGGAGAGCGCGGTGGGCGGGTCCTTCCTGCCCCTGGGCAGCGCGGTGGGCGGGTCCTTCTCGCCTCCGGAGAGCGCGGTGGGCGGGTCCTTCTCGCCTCCGGAGAGCGCGGTGGGCGGGTCCTTCCTGCCCCTGGGCAGCGTGGTGGGCGGGTCCTTCTGGCCCCCGGAGAGCGCGGTGGGCGGGTCCTTCTCGCCCCCGGAGAGCGCGGTGGGCGTGTCCTTCTCGCCTCCGGAGAGCGCGGTGGGCGGGTCCTTCTCGCCCCCGGAGAGCGCAGTGGGCGGGTCCTTCTCGCCCCCGGAGAGCGCGGTGGGCGGGTCCTTCCTGCCCCTGGGCAGCGCGGTGGGCGGGTCCTTCTCGCCTCCGGAGAGCGCGGTGGGCGGGTCCTTCTCGCCTCCGGAGAGCGCGGTGGGCGGGTCCTTCCTGCCCCTGGGCAGCGTGGTGGGCGGGTCCTTCTGGCCCCCGGAGAGCGCGGTGGGCGGGTCCTTCTCGCCTCCGGAGAGCGCGGTGGGCGGGTCCTTCTCGCCTCCGGAGAGCGCGGTGGGCGGGTCCTTCCTGCCCCTGGGCAGCGTGGTGGGCGGGTCCTTCTCGCCCCCGGAGAGCGCGGTGGGCGGGTCCTTCTCGCCCCCGGAGAGCGCGGTGGGCGGGTCCTTCTCGCAGCGCCGGCCGCGTCTCCTGTAACCCGCGCTCTCCTTGCCTCCCGCCAGCTACACATTCCAGCAGGTCCAGGAGCACACGGACCAGATCTGGAAGTTCCAGCGTCACGACCTGATAGAGGAGTACCAGGGCAGGCCCCCCGCGCCGCCCCCCTTCATCCTCCTCAGCCACCTGCACCTCTTCATCAAGAGGGTGGTCCTGAAGATCCCCGCCAGGCGGCGCAAGCAGCTCAGTAAGGCCGCCTGCGCCGTCCCCGGGGGCGCGCTCCGCTGGCTTGGGGTGCGGTCGGGGGGCCGGTGGGTGAGCGTGGCTGCTCCTTCTAGAACCCTGTTGGCTCAGCAGGCGTGCAGACCCTCGGACGGGCGTGGGGCGGGGTCCTCCCCGTCAGGGCCCCTCCCCGCCAGAGCCTCCCGTGTCCCCTGCACGCGGCGTTCAGGCCCCCTCTGTCCGCCCCCCTGCGCCCGCAGAGAGCAAGCTGGAGAAGAACGAGGAGGCCGCCCTTCTGTCCTGGGAGATCTACCTGAAAGAGAGCTACCTGCAGAACCAGCAGTACCAGCAGAAGCAGAGGCCGGAGCAGAAGATTCAAGACATTGGCAATAAGTACAGGAGGCCGGGGCAGCCCAGGCGCGCGCGAAAACCCCCCACGGCCCCAAGTCGCACCGGGGACACGGCCCACCTGGGCGGGGGGGAGAGGCTCGGGCACTGCTCCTGCGGTGGGAAGCTTGTGTCCTCCAGCTGACCCATGGCTCCCCCCTTGGGAAGCCCGGATCTCGCGGGGTGGGGAGGAGGGTGAAGGCTGCACCAGCACTGGGGGCAGGGCTGACCCTTGACCTCCTTAGGAGGCATGGGTCGTGGGAGCTGGTCCTGCTGGCCCTGTGTCTCTCCCTGGGCCAGGAGAGGAGGGGACACGTGCCATGTGGCTATGGCAGCTCCCGGCCCTGGTGCAGTCCCATGGGCCGTGCAGGGAGAGGGGCGTCCTGCCTCCTGGTGGGGGCGGGGGGGGGGGGACAGCCAGCAGGCGGGCTCCCTGCAGGCAGGTGAGCACCCTCTCCTCAGAGCTGTGCACCTGCCTTGCTGGGTGTCTCTCAGCTCATCCGTGGGCTGGAGCCAATGATGGCAGCCATCGCCTAGCACGGCTTCCAGAGCGTGCCGGAGGGAGGGCACATGGAGAGCGGGTGCGCGTCTCGGCTGGAGACGCAGGGGGTCATGCTGCCCTGCACCAGCCACCTACCTGCTCTCCCTGGTCGGGTGAGGGCTCCGAGGCCCAGGGAGGCAGCATGGCCTGTGCGGCCCCACAGCCCCCAGGGCTGAGCTGAGCTGACCCCCACATGCACCTACAAAGGGGGTGGGGGTGGGAGTTTGTTGGTGATGAGGTGGGGTCTCCGACAAGCTTGTCATGGGGACTGAGTCACAGGGGTCCAAAGCCACCCCGTCACCTTCTCTCCAGTAACCACACAGCATATCCGCAGGCTGACTTGGGGAACACGGCAGGAAGCGGTTCCGTGGCTTTTGTGGGATTGGGGAACACGTGGTGAAGGGGGGAGTAAACTGCGCCCCCCTCCGCCCCCCAAGAACTGTTCACAGCGGGTCCCGGGCCCAGCTCAGCACTCACTGGTCACTGAAGGGGCTGCTGACTGTGTTACTACGAGCGTTCTCTGAAGGTGCCCTTGAGGGGAGAAGTAGGAAACGCCGGGCACAGCCAGGCAGGAGAGTCTGGGCGGCGTTCGGCCACGGGGTCCCTTGCCTATACACTTGGCAGCCAAAGTTGGGTGACGTCCCCATGTGGTAGCAAAATAAGGCAAACCCAAACAGACGCTCCCCAAACAGCGGCACCGCCCATCCCCCGAGCCCATCGGTGCCCAGAAGCAGCTTTGATCTTTGCACTTGGCTGTCTAGCGACCTGTCAGCAAATCAAAGGGAGGACTGCTCATCCCTGTGTGACTCCCAGCGATGCTCCCACGGCTGGCAGTGTGGCTGTGTGAGCTGGGGGCGTCCACTTGCTGGAAGATCTTCCCCTTCGGGGCCGTGGGCAGTGTTCCTTCTATACAGGAACGGGTTAGAAATACTTTCAGATTCAGGGGAAGGTGCCTGAAGTTAAGGGGTCCCAGGTAGGGACTCGCACCTACAGACTAGCATTGTGTATCCTCGACATCCAGGCCCCTGGGGCCGGCCCGGCTGGGCTCAGCTGGGTGTTCTTTCAGGGTCAGCACCATGGTGGACCTGCTGGAAATGGAAAGTCTGAAGCGCTCAGGCTCCATGGAGCAGAGACTGGCCTCCCTGGAGGAGCAGGTGAGTTCCAGGCCAGCGCCTCTGTTTCCGGGTCATGGATCTGCCTGGCCGGGGCACCGCTCTGGTGCAGGGGCTTCAAGGATGAGCACGCTGGGGAAACGGCCAGGAGAAGGAGCTGGGGGATGTTGGGGCCATCGTTCCCAACCAGAAGAGGTGCCATCTTTGCCCTCCAGAACGTTCTGCCAAACACTTCCCCACTGAGCTTCACCACTCTGCACTGTGGGGCGTCTACACCATGGGCTGCTCTGAGGGAGCCGCTCTCCTCCCCAGCTCTGGCCTCCTCAGAGCTGTCCTCCGAGGTGACCGTGGCCGCAGGACTCCACATTCAGAAGCTGTGGGAATTCCAAACGCCCGCGGCTGCTTTCCCAGGCTAACCGCGGATGCTGTTGTGGAGGGAGGGCCCCAGGGCAGCAAGATGCGTTTGAACGTCTGGGTGGAGCACTGGGCTGAGTAACATCAGAAAGCGTGTGGACGTCTCAGACCAGCCCCAGACGGTTGGAATGCTGGGTCAAGGTTCTGATGCTTCTGCACGAGGGGGAGCTCAGAGGACGTTGCCAATAGGCAGCAGGCAGTCAATGAACAGCCTCCGCCCCACTCGTCCCCCATCAATGCCCACTGATGGTCCCCCCACCAGTCGGGCCACGCCTGCTGGCTCCAAGTCCTGGACCTGAGACAGGCAGCCCTGAGCAGCCTCACATCTGAGAGTTATCACCTTGCAGGCCAGCTTGGCTCAGGTGCTTGAACATCTCTTCACCCATCCGTCCATCCATCATCCTTCCATCCTCCCATCTTTCCTTCCTTCCTTCTCTCCTTCCTCCTCCCATCCATCTTTCCTTCCTTCCTTCCTTCCTTCCTTCCTTCCTTCCTTCCTTCCCTCCTTCCCTCCTTCCCCCCTCCCTCCCTCCCTCTCTTCATCCATTCATCCACCCATCCATCCGTCATTTCATGTTTCCTGTGCCCCTCATCCATGCCACATCCAGGGCTGGCCTGGGGAACATCAAGGCAAACAGGCATTGCCTCCCCCTCAGAGAGTTGCAGTCTGGGGGGCACAGACATAAACGCCCATTGTCACAGTATGGTTTAGTAAGTGCAGCAATCAAGGCAGATGCAGGGGCTGGCGGTCAGGGAGGCCTCGGGCCTTCAGAATAAGAGGGGTGGACTGGGAGGAGGTTGGGTCCCTGCCCCTCTGTGCCCCTCTTGCTGGGGGCTTTCTTATGAGCACCCCTGCTGCCCATAGCAGCCTCCCAGCAGGCAACACCTGAGCCCCACACGCTGTCACAGGAATCTTGTCTCTTCCCAGCTCTGCTGTGTCAGGTGGGGGCAAGCCACTCGGCCCTGTGATGGTGGGGTGCCCACCGTGAGCCAGCCCCTGCCCTGGGACCGCTGTACACGGGGGTCTGCCCCGACTGCCTTCTCCCCTGTGGGTCCCTGCCTTGCTGATGCCCTCCCAAACGGGTGCAGCTGCTGCTGAACTGAGTTCTCCTGGCCCCGTTGGTCCCCTGGCTGCCACCATCCCCCGTAGTTGAACATGTTTGACTTCCAGGAGTTTCTTTTCTCTGGGAGGAGCAAGAGCCATGGGGAGCCTCTGTGGGCGGCCACGCTCCACCTTCCTGCGGCTCAGGTTTGTCGTACTGTGGCTTCAGGATGGTTCAGCGGCCTCTGCCGTGTTCAGTCCCAGTGGCCATTGCGTCTCACAGGTGGGCACTGCCTGTGACACCAAGGGAGGCAGGGCAGGCTCTGATGCCCGTGGGGTCACTGCAGCCTTCCCATAGTGCCCTCGCCGGTTCGGTGGGGGGCTGGGTGTGCTGTACGGAGGCAGGCGTGGACCAAATCTTGTTTGGGACGTGCCTTCCAGGTGGCCCAGACGTCCAGAGCGCTGCACTGGGTCATGAAGGCCCTGAGGGACGGTGGCTTCGGCTCAGAGGAGGGCATCCCCACCCCGGGTGAGTGCGCGGCCCTGCCAGCAGCTGGTACCTGCTTGAGTCTGGGGGTCTGTGGGGAGGAGAGGCAGTAGGCTAGATTCTGGCGGGGACTGGGGGTAGGCCGACTGAGCTGCTCCTGGGTCCCATGGGCCCGGGGGAGGGTAGACTGCCCCACAGAAGCAGGGGCCCTGCACAACCGAGCCCCTGACTGGACCTGGTGGGGGGCTTTGAGAGGGGGCCTGCGCATCATGCTATACAGGAGGGGCCGCTCCAGGATGCACCCAAGACCCAGACCAGGTGGCAGAAACCATAGTCCGTGTGTCTTTTTTTTTTTATGTTTATTTATTTGAGGGAGAGAGAGAGAGAGAGAGAGAGAGAGAGAGAGAGAGAGAGAAGGGGTGAGCAGGGGGAGGGCCAGAGAGAGGGCCAGAGAATCCCAAGCAGGTTCCGCACTGTCAGCACAGAGCCTAACGTGGGGCTTGATCCCACGAACTGTGAGATCGTGACCTGAGCCAAAGTCAGACACAACCGACTGAGCCACCCAGGTGGCCCCCCAAAGTCCATATTTCTAAGTTTGCAGCCAGCCAAGAAATGGGCAAGACTGGCCCTCCTGGGGCGGTGCTGACCCCGGAGGGGGCACACGTGCCCTCCCTAGCCGGATGGGCTTCTGTAAGGGCCGTGAGTCCAGCTAATTACCGAGAGCTCTGGGGCAGCCACACAAGGAGGCAGGTGCTGGCTGGGGGGACACTGCCCGACCCCAGATCTCTGTCCCCCCAGGGCCGTAGTGGGGAGCCCCCCTTCGGGGCTGGTGGTGTTCAGTCTGGTCTCGGGGAGGCGGAGGTGGCCCAGTTCTGGGGAAAGGACCATCGAGGACGCCCCTGTCCTGTGGGCCAGGTGCCTGAGCCGGGGCCCGGCTTTGCCCACGGCTCCCTGTGGCTGTTCCCAGCACCCCAGAAGGCCTCAGAGGGGCAAGACCTCGAGCCGGACGGCAGACAGGAGGAGGAGGACGTGGGCGACACCCACCACGTGAACGCCCGGCACCTCCTGTACCCCAACTCCCACGTCACCCGTTTCCCCGTGCCCAACGAGAAGGTGCCCTGGGAGGTGAGTGCGGGTCCTGGCGCTCTCCCACCGGGCCAGAGGTGCCCCGTGTTCTGGACACGGCCAGGCGCCAGGTGGACAAGCCTGTGCAGCCTCACAGGGACGTGCTGGGCAGAGGGGGAAACCGAGTCACTAGGACCACACAGCTAGAGGTGGTGGAGCTGGGCGCCCAGTGGGCTGCTGACCCTACAGGGAGCTGACTGCCCCGTTACCTCCAGTGGCCTCACTCATCCCAGACCCCAGCATCCCCAGGGACTGGTCGCTGCCCCTTTCGTGAGCGCAGGTGAGGGATAGCATCGAGGAGGGAGGAAGAGGAAGGGCAGCAGCATCTGTGTGCCCTCCCCGCCCCCACGGGCTTTCCCTCTGGCCTTTCTAGAACATTCCAGGCTGTTGCCTCCATTCCTTCTCCCCAGGGACTCTGCCAGCTGGAGTCCCTCTGGAGTCCAGCCTAGACCCCTGCCCCATCCTGGAGGCTCCCCTGGACCACCAGTGCCGTCGCCAGCCCCCTCGGCTGGGTCCCTGGGGGTGGTACGCTCAGCCTGCCTGAGCTCAGAGCTACCCTGTGCACTTTGGGGTCTGTCTCGGGGTCTATGGCGTGAGCGCTTTGAGGAAGAGGTGCTGCTGTCGGTCATCCTGGCCGCAGGGCCCTAGCCGTGGTCAGGGGTGCCAGTCTGAGGGCTGCGGGGGCCCTAGCCGTGGTCGGGGGTGCCAGTCTGAGGGCAGGACCGGCGTCTTTGTGCAGACGGCGTTTCTCATCTACGACCCGCCCTTTTACACAGACGACAGGAAGGACAGGGGCTTGGTGGACCCCATGGGAAAGTGAGTGTGCACATCCTTGGCCCTGGGCAGGAGGGAGGGTGGGGGACCAGCAGGTGCTCCGGGGTGACGGCCAGAAGGAGCTCAGGGTGAGGGCCTGCCTCCTGCCTGGGCAGGGTGCCCTGTCCTCCCCAAGGGCTGGGACATTCCGGGGAGGCACCTGGCTGGGGGCACCTGCCAGAGACACGGGGCTCTCTGACAGTCCTGGTCACTGCCCTCTCTTACGGGGACATGGCCTCTCCGCTTTTCCCAGCGCCCTGGAGCCTCTGTCCGGGATCAGCTACAACGCCGTGGACGGACCCATAGACCGGCGGAGCTTCCACGGGGTCTACGTGGTTCAGGACGGGCTCCCTCTGTGAGTGCGGCCGCCCGCCATCCCGCGTCAGCCGGGCCTTTGTGGGGCTTGCTTCTGGGGTCAGCCGTCCTGTCCTGGCAAACTAGCCATCTTTCTGATAGAAGTGAACAAAATGCAGAAGAAAAGAGATGCTCATGTAAAACGCTGCCTTACTCGATGAGACCCCTCTCTGCGTCTCCCAGGACACTGGCGTGGAGCTGGGGAGGCACACTTACTCCGGCTGGCCTTGGGGCTTGGCCCTCGTCCCTGAGTGCCCTTGGTGACTTCCTGCCATCTCCACAGATTCTGACAAAGAGCAGGCTTGCCCTGAGAGGGAGAAGTTGAGGGGCCAGCGGGGTGGCGTCAGGGGACGGTGGTGTTTCCTACTTCTGTTCTCTGTGGGGACGGGCACCGTGTCCCATTGTACACTGAGTACATCCAATGTCAAGATGTTGGGTGATGGTGGCGTCACACCCAGCAGTCACTTGGTGAGCACCTCTGGGTGTCAGCCTGGGGTCCTGGAGATAAAGGAACCTCCTCTGCCCAGGGTGCAGCACCAGGGGCCGGAGGAAGAGGAAGGCACCATGAGAATTAGGGGAGGGACCACAGACGGGGCCAGAGGTGGCTTGGGAGAGGGGGCGGGTGGGGCGGCCTCTCGGGAATGTCCTGGAACAGGAGTGGGTGTCTGTGCCCGGAGCCAGAGGTGGTATAAGAGGTGGCGGGAGACGGCGGGGTGTGAACGCGGAGTCCCTGGTCCCAGTCGAGGTGGCAGGAGGCCACGTGCGATGGGGCGGACACAGGTGGTGCCGTGGGAGAGAGCAGGCTGGAGAGTCACAGAGGGACCCACCGGCCCTGCCCCTGCATGTGTGAGGCCTTGGGACGCAGACGCGTGTCGTGCGGCGCAGTGGGCTGGTCACACGGTCTCTAGGGGTCGGGACGGCCACATTAACACCTGTGCTGGACTTCTGCTCCCAAGGAGATCTATCTCTTTCTTTTCCAATCAACTCCAAGGTGACCCGAATCTCTTGCCTCATCTCTTGGAGTCCCTAAAGGACAAGATTTGTCCCTAGGTGGACAGTCCTGGGTGGAGAGGCAGATTCGGCCAGGCTGGTGGAGGGGATCCTATCCCAGCCTCCACGCACTGGCTCCTTCCCTGCCTCCCGCCGAGGAGAGCGGCCTGGGGTCTGAGAGCCCTGGGCCAGGGCGGGTCCAGGTAGAGTTGGCACACTGCCCCGTGAGTGGCCCCCGCCCACGACCCCACCTGGTCCCGCCGGATGCAGGCAGCAATCTAAGCAGACCCGTCCTCCCCAGGAACCCCATGGGCCGCACAGGACTGCGTGGACGTGGAAGCCTCGGTTGCTTTGGACCCAACCACACGCTGCAGCCTGTGATCACCCGGTGAGTGTGCCACTGAGGCACCCACGGGCCCCTCCCCACGTGCTCAGAGCTGAGGGGACAGATCGCACGTGGCACATGGTGCCAGGCTCATGGTGGGGCCTGGATAAGTGTAAGTGCACCCGAGATGCAGGGCGGGGGTGTCCCTGTCCCCTAGGAAAAGCCCAGGCCTGTCCCCACCCCTGGAAGCTGCCCTTGCTTCCTTGTGGGCCCCCCTCGGTTAGCGGGCCTCTGGGAGGAGGGCAAAGCCATGGCCAGGGCCCAGGACCACAGACAAGATGATCCCGCCCAGCATTTCCAGAGTAAGGAGAGGAGCAGGTGGGGCCAGGCTGTGTGCTTCTTTGAGGCTCGTGATAAAAAAAATATTTTCCTCAAAGGCCCGTCCACTCCAGTCCCTCCAGTGGTGTGGAAGCAGGAAAGACATCCTAATGGTCCCCGTCTCGGTTCTTCCCCTGGAGCCATGTTGGGAAAGGAGACAGGGTTGCCCCCGTCTGCCCCATGTCCTCCTCAGGGCGGGGGGGGGGGGCTGACCGCAGAGTCCCCGTGAGCTGCCCCTTTTACAGGTGGAGGCGGAACCAGGATGGAGCCATCTGCAGGAAAAGCATAAAGAAAATGCTCGAAGTGCTGGTCGTAAAGCACTCCCTCTCGGAACACTGGGCCTTGCCAGGGGTAAGCCGTGCAAGCTGTCTGTCCAGAGCGTCTGTCCCTCCACCCATCCCACCCAACGACGGAACACCTGCTCCTACAGTCCCCGCCCTGGGCAGTTCTGGACTCTGTCCCTGGTGCTGAAGGACAAACCGGTACTTGGCTTTTTAGGAGGGATTCTCCCTGCTGTCTACTCATTTTGCTGTAGTGAAAACGGGTTCAGATACTCTCTGGGGTGAGCACTGTGTCCCGAGCACCAGGCTCAGCACTGCGGCTGCGTCAGGGGCTAGGCTGCGTGTCCTCGAGGAGCTCATGGCCTTGGAGGCAAATATGACTCCCCATGCAAGTGTCTCAGGCAGGCACCTGCCTCTTGGTGTGCGGCCCTGAGCTGAGCCCTAAGGACAGGACAGGGGCCAGGGCTGGGAGGAGGGGGCATATGGCCCCTCAGCTCTGGAGTGGCAGCTGGTTGCAGGGCTGACGGCCAGAAAGCATCCGGGGCCTTGGGGGGATCAACGTAACTGGGCTGCAGAAGGCCCGGGCTGGGCCCCCCAGGTGTTACTCCCAGATCAGTCTGCCTGCCCCGACTCCCACCCGTGTTCTGGGGGTCCTGGCAAGAGGACCACGTTCCCTGACAAGCTCTGGGTCGGTGCACAGCATCTGGGCTGCAGCCCCATTTGGGAGCCTCTCCTCTGAGCCTGCTTCTGGGAAGTCGTGATTTACCCCAACTCGGCACCCACCGTGGCCCAGTGGCCGCTCTCCTGGGGGCAGCCTGTTGGTGAGCATGTGTGGGGTGGTGGTTCCACTGGGTCCCCAGGATGCAACAAGGATTCTGGGCAGCTCCAGCCCTGCAGCCACGATCCCCTGTGCCCCCCAGCTGAAGGAGCACCACTCTGAACCAGGTATCGGGCCGGCCTCTCTCCCAGGGGGAGATTCTAGCACGATTCAGCCTTCCTCTTGGGCACTTTGGCCTCTCCGGGTGGGACACTGGCCCAGTCCCTGGTGGCATCTTCCAAGCAGTGCACCTATAGCCCCGACCCTGCATGGGTCCCCCCACCACTGCAGCTTTTGGGGGGCACAGGCGTCTCAGGGGACAAAGCAGATGGATGTGATGTGGACTTCGAGAGACGTTAATAACAAACAGGGTCTCTCGGAGGGGTGGAGGCTGGGCAGTGCAGGTGCAGGGCCCATGTCCCTGGGGTGGGTGGCGTTGGGAGAGGCTGGGAGCTCAGCCTGGGGGAGCAGAGGTGAGAGACGGCATGTAGGGGAATGCAAGCAAATAGTTAAAACGTGCCCTTCTGCTGGTGGCCAGGGCACTGGAGGGCAGGGCGCGTGTTGCTTTATGGGCGCCCACACGTACTCCCCAAACATTGTGCCTCTGGTCTGACGCACCCCTGCTCCGCACAGGCTGACGTGGGCAGTGCACTCTGGACAATGTCACTCCAGCCCTGAGACAGCCAAGCGGCCAGACACTCATCTGCCTGTGGCTCCAGGGGGCTGGCCTGCTGCCCACTCTGGGCAGATGGCCAGTGGAGGTGGGTCTCCGAACAGCCTTCAGACCTGCCCCTGCCTCCTCTCTGTCCAGGGCTCCCGGGAACCAGGAGAGATACTGCCCCGGAAGCTGAAGCAGGTCCTCCGTAGAGAGTTCTGGTCTTCCTTCCAGAACTTGCTGACGCAGGGCACAGAGGTAAGGTGGCCTCTCTGCTGCGGTCCCATCTGTGTGCCCCGGCCACCCACGGTGTGCTGGTGGGGAGGGCTGCAGGGTGAGCCGGATGGGGCACTGGGGACCCTGCTTCCGCCCCAGGAAGGAGCTGGGACCAGGAGGCGTGGCCCTGGCTCTGGTCCCTGGGCACCTGCCTTCCCTCCCTGACCTTCTTCTCTCCAGGTCAGGGGGGCAGGCCGCCTCCTCCGCCACACACACTCTTGCCCTGGAGCACGTGGGTGCACACGTGGGTGCTCAGACCACAGTGTCTGAGTCTCCGAGGGCAGAGGGGGCATTGGGCCAGCGCCCGGCTCCCCAAGGGCTGGACGGGGGTGGGGGCGGGGGGCCTGTATTCTCCACCGTCTTTTCTTAGTTACGAAAGCGGTACGTTACACGTTTGGTGTAACACACGCCCCTTCACACTCACCCACAGGAGCCCCGCTCCAGACTTTGTTTACTTCTTTACACGCCTGCCGCGGGCTCTGTTGCCAGTTTTCTCTCTGCGCTCGAACACCCATACACTCTTAATAAAAACGGGGCCACACAGCACACGCTTCTCTGTAACTTGCTTTGTCACTTAATTTGCAATGCTCATATTTACAAATTTGCCTCCTCTTTTCCATGGTCGCATAATGATTTGTGTCATGATTTCTTGAACGTCCTCTCGGTGGACCCAGAGTTGGTACTGGTCCTGTGTCTCTCCTATCTTAGGATGAAACAGGCGATCGCTGATATTTAGGGTGTTGACCTGTGAACCTGGTCATTTCATAAGGGCTGTCCTGTGCAGTGCCCCAGGGAATAGCACCGTCTCTTTGTAGAAAAGAATTAAGTAGTTTATTTATGGAGGTGAAACATAACATAAAATTAACCATTTTAGAGTGAACAGGTCAGTGGCATTTAGTGCATTGGCCATGTTGTGCCACCATCACCTCCCACCTGTTCCAGAACATTCCATCCCCCATGAGCAGTCATTGCCTTTCCCCCCACCATTCCCTGGCACCCACTGACCTGCGTTCTGTTCTGCGTCCCGGCCTGTTCAGGACACCGGCTGTAAGTGGAATCACACAGGACACACGCGGGCTTTGGCGTCTGGCTTCTTTCACTTAGTGCAATGTTTGTGACGTCCGCCATCCCTTTTTATCCTCCCGAGGACAGTCGAGGCGGGTGTGGATGCCAAGCCAGAGACCAGGAGGGCGCTGAGGGAGGCGCGGACCCCGCGGTGGGTCGGGCACGCGGGAGGTGGCGTTGGGGAGCAGGCGCCACGGGGCAGGGAGAGAGCCCGGCGGGGCCCCGGGAGCAGTGGACGGCTGTGCTCAGTGTCCCTGGGCCGGGACGGAGCAGAGGACGTGCGTGGGGCCCCTCCCTCGGGGAGGAAGCCGTGGCGGACGGGCTCACCCCTGCGCTGCCTCCCAGGTGTACAGAGGGTACGTGGACGACCCAAGGAACACGGACAACGCCTGGATTGAGACCGTGGCCATCAGCATCCACTTCTCAGACCAGAGCGACATGGACCTGAAGAGGCTGAACTCTGTATGGGCCTGGGCCGCAGGCTCCCGGTTTGGGGGGTGGGGGGAGATGCAGGCGAGTGAGCTCTGGGGGTCACTCGGGGCCTCCAGGAGGGGTCTGCCTGGCCTCCCAGGGGGCCGGAGCTGGCCAAGACCAGAGAGCGGGGGCTGCAGAGAACAGAGGGCTCCGAGAGGCACTGGGAGAGGCGAGAGGCCACCAGCAGGTGGCTGGATGGGGACCCTCGGACGGGACTCCCTGGGGGAGGCTGGTTCCCATGCCTTCATGGGGATAATGTCTCCACATTTATATCAGTCCCACCGTCCCTAATCCAGACTGGATTTAAAGGACAGGACACCTGAGATGAAGGCCACCTGCTCTTTTCTCATCAAGGACTTTCAGAGCTTGGCGGGAATTTCCCGTCATGCTTGAAGTAGCTGTTCTTTCTCCCCTTTGATAGAAGAATACAGGGAGGCAGCCCTAGGCAGAGACTAGGGGTGTGTGTCACCCCCCCCCCCCCCCCACCGGGCCCTTCTGAGCCCGGCCGCAGCTCTGGGGTGTGGGGCAGAGGCGGGGCCGGCTCAGGAGGGAGTCAGGACCTACGTTTGCCCTTGCAGCACCTGCATGCCTGTGACCCCGGGATGTCCGTCCGATGGCAGGTCGTGGACAGGCGCATCCCGCTGTATGCCAACCACAAGACCATCCTCCAGAAGGTGGCCACTCTGTATGGGGCTTTCTACTGACCCGTGGACTCTGGCCGGGCCCCGGTGCCCGGGGCGGGTGAGGCTGGTCTACCCACAGCCCCCTTGGAAGCTCGGCTGCCAGGGACTCAGGCCGAGGCCGGCCACCCAAGGCACGGGCCGCCCTGGGCCTCGGGTGGGCAAGGGGCTGCTGCTGGGACACCTCGCGGTGTGGTCTGGGAATCTGCTGCTTCTCACAGCCACCTCGAGTCACTGAGCAGACGAGCCTGTGAACTGGAGGGCGTCAGGGCGCCCTGAGAGGAGAGCCGAGGCCACCCCAGGGCCGGCTCTGGTCACACGGCCATTCCTCATGGCCGGCGTGGCTCCTGGGATCCTGCCAGCCATGGCTGCCCCTGGCGGCCTCAGCCCTCAGCCCAAGTGACTCCCTCCTGGTCATGTCGTGAGCAGCTCACCCATCACCAGATGTGCCCAAGGCCCCCATTTCCTGCACAGTTGGGACTGTGGCCTTGTCCTGGAGCCCACACCCCAGAGGTGGCACCCACCGTGACTTCACTCGAACCCTCACCTGCCCTGGGGTGGGGCCCCGTGGGAGCCTCAGTTCACTGCCCTGGCCTCTCAGGGCTGAGCCCCTTTGAGGGGCAAGAGCCAGGCGAGCACACGCCTTCTCTGGGGGTCAAAGTGTGTCTGCCTCTGTGATGTCCTGGGGATCCGGGCAGGGGCTCTCCACGCACAGCGCTCCCTGTGAGCCCAGGGCGGGGTAGGCGGTGGGCCTAGATGGTGGGGGGGGGGGGCGCTCTGCTCAGTGTCCGTGACTCACAAGCCATCAGCATAAACCGCCAACAGTCATCAGGGCCAGGATATCGTAAAACCCAACATTAAATCTGTTGCCCGTACCAGCCCGGCCAGCCTCTCTGTGTTCCCTACAGACAAAGTTACAGACATGGGCAGTGGTCAGGGGGCTGTGTCTGGGCCACTGAGACCTCTTCTGGCCCGCGGCCCAGCTGCCTGTGGCCCGAGGGCGTCTCCTGTGGCCATCTCCCCCCGGGTTCCTCCCCTTGGACACCCTGCAGGCTCCTCGGGCCCAGACCGGTCCACCCCCACCGGCCCCCCGTTTTTCATCCTGGACCCGCCTCCAGCATGGCCCCCGGTGCCCAGGCTGGGACTCGGCAAGGCCACGCCCTTTCCGTGGCTGCCCACGCCCAGGTGTGGGGGGGTCTTGGTTTTTTACCTAGACTCCCAACTAGCATCCGACTGGCAGCACCGAACAAAAACATTTTAGAATGGAAAGACTCAGAAAATGTGTCGCTCGTGCATCCTTTCTGAAGGATCTTCTTTGTTTTTATTTTTATTGTTTACTTATTTATTTATGAATATAATTTATTGCCACATTAGCTAACATACGGTGTATGCAGTGTGCTCTTGGCTTCAGGGGTAGATTCCTGTGGTTCATCACTTACATACCACACCCAGTGCTCAGCCCAGCAAGTGCCCTCCTCGGTGCCCGTCACCCATTTGCCCCTCCTCCCAGCTCAAACTGTCAGTTTGTTCTCCGTATTTAAGAGTCTCTTACGGTTTGCCGCCCTCTCTGTCTGAAGCTATGTTTCCCCTTCCCCTCCCCCATGGTCTTCCGTGAAGTTTCTCAAGTTCCACATATGAGTGAAAACATATGGTATCTGTTCTTCTCCGACTGACTTATTTCACTCAGCATAATACCTTCCAGTTCCGTCCACATTGTTGCAAACGGCAGGATTTCATTCTTCCTCGTTGCCAAGTAGTATTCCATTGTATACATAATCTTCTTTATCCATTCAGCAGTTGATGGACATTTGGGCTCTTTCCATAATTTGGCTATTGTTGAAAGTGTTGCAGTAAACATTGGGGTACATGTGCCCCTGTGCCTCAGCACTCCTGTATTGACTCCCTTGGGTCAATTCCTAGCAGTGCTATTGCTGGGTCGTAGGGTCGTTCTATCTTTAATATTTTGAGGAACCTCCACACTGTTTTCCAGAGCGGCTGCACCAGTTTGCCTTCCCACCAGCAGTGCAAGAGGGTTGCCCTTTAAAAGAACTTCTCTAAGACGGATTCCAGAAAAGCGAACCGCGCACTCAGCTGGGCTGCTGTAACAAAATTTCACAGACGGGGCAGCTTAAACAATGGACTTGTTTCCAGTCCTGGAGGCTGGAGGTCTGAGACCCAGGGGCCAGCACCCGTCTCTGGTGAGAGCTCCCCTCCTGGCTTGGGGATGGCTGTCTCTCGCCGTGTGCCGAGTGCCTGTCCTCAGTGTGTGCACGGAGAGGGAGCGAGTGCTCCGGTGTCTCCTCTCAGAAGGACTCTAATCCTATGACGTCAGGGCTCCACTCTTAAGGCCTCATTTAACCTTAATTACTATATTGGAGGCCCCACCTCCAAATACAGCCACAAGGGGAGATAGGGCTCCAGCATATGAATTTGGGGGTGGGGCGGACACAATAACACACACACACACACACGTGTGCACAGGTGCACAGCCCAAGCTCTGTGTAAGCCAAGAGACCATTAAGATGTATGGCTGCATCTTACACCTGTTGAGGCACAGCATAAAAAGAAAATTTAACAAGCGCTCAGCACTAAAGCCCCCGATGGGGTCACTGGCAGCTGGCGATGGAGGGCGATCCCAGCGCACGGGTGTCCTCTTGCCTAGGACGACGGGGGCGGGCTGGCCGGCCACACTGCCACGCGGACGGTGGCGGCTCCCGGACGCGGGCAACAAGCCGGGCTGTTGCGGGGCGAGCGGCCGCTGGCAGGACAGACACACACGAATCACTGTGAACCCCCGGCGGGGTCAAGTGGAACGACAAAATCGGGGAAAAACAGGAACCAGCGGAGGATGGTCGCTGTGCAACAGAACGAGAGGAGACACTCAAAACGCCTCAGCGATCAGGACACGCGTGAATCGGGGTTTTCATACTGGGATAAAAAACAACCCGACTCGTTCTTTCTCGTGGCGCCTCGGACGCGGTGGGCTGCTTCAGGATGACGCGGGACGTCTTCCCAGCTACCGGCTGCCGGAAACTCGCCGAACGGAAACCTCGTACCCTTTTTGAGAAGCGAATGGCCGCAGACGCTGGATGGACTTGGGGGAGAATGGAGGGGTGACGTGGTCTGGGTCACAGGTGGCCGTGACGGACAAGGCCTCCCCGTGAAAGGGGGTGTCTTGACCCACGGCTGCGTCCGCCTGCTGCTGAGCAGGGGGATTCCTGCTACCGACCCGGGAGGATGGGGGGAGAAAGCGCGACTCTGCTCGGGGTGCGTCGCGGATGCCAATCTCAGTGCTCTCCACTTGGTCCTTGTGGGACAGGGGAGAAGGATATTGCCGGCCTCACTGACCCACGGACCCCGAACTAGCGGGATCCGCGAGCTTTTCAGTCTCTCGAAGGAAGAGGCCGTCCGCCAGCACGTTGTGAGAACGCCCCTAAACAGAGAGGGTGAGAAACCTCGGGCCAAAGCGCCCAGGGTCTTGTTCCTCCGCGTGTCCTCCAGCAGGGACGTCGGCGCACTGCTCGGAAGGATCAGGACGCTAAGAAGACTAAGCAGGAGCTGCAGAGTACGGCAGACTTGTGGGCAGCCGCTTGAAGGGGGCCAGGGGCAGACCGCCAAGAGACGGAGGCTAAAGAGCAAGAAATAATAGGATGATGCCTTATCAAACCACCTTAATTAATTTTTTTCATTCACAGCAAAACAGATCAACCGGGAGACACTCGGGTCGGAGAAAAGGGAGCATGGTCAGTCTGATGGCGCATAAAGTGTGCAAGAGACACCTTCAAGTTGAGAGGCCAGGCCACGCTGTGACGGTGGTAGAGACGGGCCGGGAGGGCTTCTTCCGCGGGGGGTGGGGTAGCTCAGGAAAGGATTCTGAGCAGAACGTATCTACTGCGTTTTCTGGGAGGCATGGAGCAGCTTGGAAATAAAGGACTCGGACTGTTAAAAAAAAAAGAATAACCCGACTCATTTCTGTTGTTTTCTGTGTATTTGTCTGTATCACCTGAGACAGAGAGACTCAGAAGAGCTGGCAGAGTGGAGAAGTCGTCTGGGCAAACGCTCTCAGAGAGAATGGTTAGGGAGACAGCGCTAAGCCGACCGCCAACCCCGGTCCGGGCCTTCTCGAAGGAGCACACGCGGGTCCTGGGTTAGAGAAAGGCACCCATCTACGGAGAAGGCATCGCTGTCAGGAGCCGTGACCCACCCAACACCCTCGCTTTTTCAATATGTAAGGCAAACTTGATAGAAATTCAGGGGAAATTGGCAAATTCACAGTAATATTTGAGATACTTCCTCAGGAATCAAGAAATCAAAGAGGAAGAGGAAAATAGGGCAGAATGTGAAGAACACAATGAAGACCGAAGTCACTCTGTGTGGTGTGTGTGTGCACATATATACATTCATACATGTTATGTATTTATATATGTAATGTATATATTAAGCATATATACATTATGTACAACTTATACGTAAGTTTGTCGACACATAAATTATATAAATGATGTGCAACGTATTTATATACATAATAAGAAATATATATTTATGTCTGTATAATAACTTAAGTGTAACATGCATACAGGGGCGCCTGGGTGGTTTAGTCGGTTGAGCGTCCGACTTCAGCTCAGGTCGTGATCCTACAGTTTGTGGGTTCGAGCCCCGTGTCGGGCTCTGGGCCGACAGCTCGGAGCCCGGAGCTTGCTTTGGATTCTGTGTCTCCCTGTCTCTCTGCCTCTCCCCTGCTCGTGCTCTGTGTCTCTCTGTCTCAAAAATAAATAAATCATTAAAAACAATTTTTAGCATGCATACACACGTGACACATCCATAAGCATACACTGCTTATATATGTGTGTGTATATGGCTCTGTACCCCCCACCCCAATAGCAGCAGCAAGAGGCCCAGAGGAGACGCACGGTTCTCAGACACACACAGGACATTCACAAAAACCAGGCGTGCTCTATATACACCACCGAGCAGATCTCAGCAACTTTGCCAAGGCGGCTCTGGGACGGGGCCACACGCTCCACACTCTTAGAACAGTCACATTAGAACAAAAACGTACAGCAGAAGGGACAGAAAGTACGTCCAGCGGTTCCAGGAGCCTGTGCTTGGGATGTTGAGTGACCGGTCCCCTGACCAGCTCGGAGGGCAAGGAGGTGGCGTCCAGGGCAGGGCACCGCTGGATGATGTGTCCCTCTGGTCTCCGTTCTCCCTGGGGGGCTTCTGTCCTCACTCTGAAGCTGCCTGTTTCCTGGGTGGGAGCACTGGTGGGGAATGGCCGTGCCTCTTGGGAGAGCAGGCGCTGTCCCTGCGACTCTGCACAGCGCTCGGTCTCTGGGCCACTCCCACCTGCTCGGGGAGGGGCCGGTGAGGACCCGGAGCTGGGCATTGGCCAGGGAACCCAAGGGGGCCACCACGCCCCGCGAGGACGTGCCCTTCCACACCCTCCTCCCCGCCTGAGACCCGCACCGTTAGTCGTGAGCAGACCAACGCGAGACAGCAAGGATGTTCGTGTCCCGACCTGCCGGCTGTGGCTGGAGAGTCTCGTGGGGAAGGTTTCTAACCTTAGCTGCACTTGGAAGACTGAGAGTGAATTATCTAGGGTTATAACTTAAGAAACTCAAGAAACGGCTACGACATAAATGCAGGGGCCAATGAAGTCAGGGTTTACGGAGGAGGAAAAAATAAAGCAATGGTGTGATGAATACATTAAAAAATTGGTTCTTGGAAAAGACAGTCCAGACAAAGCAGACAAAATGTGGCAATCCATCCACCGGCTGGGCTCTCGAAGGGCCGCTGGCCCCCTGGCCCTGCCTGTTCGGGTCCCCCACCAGCAGCCCGCAGCCCTCTCCCTTGGTGCGGCGGCAGCCCCTCCTGTGAGCCAGCTGGGGTTCTGTCTGGGCGTCCCCTGGCTGGGCCAGGGCAGGAGCTGGGGCCTCCTGGGGCGGCCTGGAGGCTGGGGCGGAGAGGGCTGAGCCCGGGCCAGCAAGGGGGTCGAGACAGCAGAGCGGCACTCCAGCCTCACCGAGATGTTTCACTCCTTGGCCTGGTTTCGTCCTGGCTCCCGCGGCTGCCAGGAGCTCGGCTCTTCCGTGCTGGTCCCCAGAGAGATGCTCTCAGACTTGCCCAGCAAAACCACCTTCCTGATGGGGAAGCAATTAGCCGGCTGGTGCAGCTGCCTGGCATCCCTGGGGACAGGAAGCCTGGACTCTGGGTGGATAAATGGGTGAGCTAATCAGCCCTGAGCCCAATTACAGTCGGAAGGGCAGCTACAGAGGGCGGTCCGCGTGGCCAGGAAAGCATTAGAAGGTTTCTGGTGTTTTGAGAGCACGGGCTGGTGGTCTGGAGTGGACGGAGAGCCAGACTCTCTCAGGGCTCTGTGTCCCGGGTCTGGCCGGCAGCCAGAGCCTCCTGTGAGGGCAGCCTGCGGCCAGGAAGACCGCTCACCACACAGCCTTACACGAGCACCTTGAATCCATCCATCCGTCTGTCCACTGATGCAGAACCACTGACACCTGTGACCATCCCTGAAGCGCAAACCTGGGTGGCACGTTACTATTTTCTGTTATCGAGGCAGAATACGCTTCGTCATCTGGGCAAATCTTAACTATGAGCGGCCCGATGTGTTTTTACTTATGGTAACAACCAGCACTGAGCTCCAGATCCAGATCATGCAGCCCAGGAGCAACCCCCCCCCCCCCGCCCCGCCCCATCCCTACTAGAACGTTCCCTAAGCAGAACCACACAGCGTGAGTTCACAGTGTCTGGACTCTCCCACTCTGCTTAATGTCTGTGGATCCCCCTGCATCGGCACCGTACTTTTTGGTAGTAACCCCGTTTAATTTGCTTAATTTAAACATTAAGATATTCCTTAACTTGGGGCTCCCTTCCAGCCTCTCTTTGATTTGCCATACGCTAACATGCTGGCAGCTTCAAGCCTCTTTAATCTTTAAAGATTTTAATCTCTTTAAAAGAGAGCTGGCTGCTCACAGCAGAAATAATCCCGTGTTGTGGGGTTCCTACACATGAGGACGTATATGCCGTGTCAGCAACGCAGCACCCACTGCACGTGACGTGGCCAAACGTGGCCCGAGGGACCACCGTGGTAAGCAGCGACAGCTGGACGTGACACCCGGAGCAGCCACTGAAGTAACGTGGCAGAGAGTTACAGCTGGGGTCAACTCAGGACGGAAGACGCAATCATAACACTCACTGCCAACAGAGGCAGGGGGAGAGGAGAAGGGAGCAGAGCAGAGGAAAACAGGCTAGAGCCCGAGCGCCGAGTGTGGGTTCTCACAGCCAGGACACCACCGCCGGGAAACGCTGTGGCCTGATTCTGTTCTGCCCTCCCCCACATCCCTGTCCGACCCAGGACCCGCATGGCAGTTAGCTCTTCTCACTCTGTGGTCTGCTCCGGTCTGTGACAGTGACCCAGTCTTTTCCTCCTGTCTTTTACGAAGTTCACAGACCAGTCACCTTGTAACATGTCTTTCAGTTTGGGTGTGTCTGAAGTGTTCTCACCAGTGCAGTGAGATTATGCATTTTTGGCAAGAACGTCACAGAAGCGATGTTGTGTGTTTCTGGGTCCATCACATCAAGGGCTGAGTGACGCCGGCTTGTCTTATTACCGATGATGTTAACCTTGGTCACATAGGTAGGGTGGCTTCTGCCAGGCTTCTCTACCGTAAAACCATTATTTTTCCCTTTGTAGTTAACAAATGTAGTGAGAAAGACACTTTGGTGCTATAGAAACCCCAAAGGAAGCGGGACGATGGAAGCAGACCCCTGTGCTGACCTAATTGCAAGAGGCCATGGTGACTATGCTGGTGTCAGACAAAACCGAAGTCAAGGCAAAAAATCTCGGGGTAAAGAGGGTTATTTCATAATGATAAAGGGTCAATTAATAATAAATACATATTAATCTGAATATAGGACTTCAAATGCAAGAAGCAAAAACTGGTAGAACTGAAGGAAAGCAGACAAATCTACAGTCACAGAGACATCAACACCCCTCTCTCAGTAATTAATAAAACAAATAGAAAATCAGCAATAATGTAAAATACTAGATTCACACTATCAGCAGACTTGACCTCATCGACACTTCTAGAACATTCCGCTGAGCAACCATAGAACACATTTAAGTACACATATAACGATTATTAACACAGCCCACTTTTTGGGCCATAAATGAACCCCAACAAATTTAAAAGGACCCAAAGGATACAGAGTGTGCTCTCTGATGATGGATTTAAATGAATAATCAAAACCAGAAAGATCTTCAGAAAATCCCCAAATATCTGGAAACAAAATAAAACACTTCTAAGTCCATGAGTCAAAAAACGAATCAAAAGGTAAATTAGAAAGTGTTTCAAACTTAGTGAATTTCATTACAAAATCCTGAGATGTAGCTAAAGCAGGACTTGGAGGAAAATTTATAGCACTAAAATGCCTGTACTAGAGAAGAAGAAAAGTCTCAAACCAGTGAGCTCAACTTTCACTGTAAGAAACAAACAAAAAAAAAATTGAAGAGAAAATTAAACCCGATGTAAGCAAAAGATCAGAATGGATGTCAATTGGGAAAGAAAACAGAAAAAAAAAAAGAAATCAATGCAACTAAAAATGGGTTCTTTGAAAATGTCAATAAAATTGATAAACTTCTATCCTGACTGACTGATGAGTAAAAGAAAAGAAAGCTGATGCAAACTACCCGTATCAGGAATGGATTGACATCACTTCATACTCTGTATTGAAAAGATAACTAGGGAGCATTATGAGTAGCTTTATGCTGATCAATTAATTCAGATGAAACAGACAATTCCTCAAGAGAGATGAAGTACCAACATTCGGTCAAGGAAAAAAAAAATAACCTCAGCAGCTCTATCTCTATTAAATAATTCAACAGCATACAAAAATGGTGATACATCATAGCCAAGTGGGATTTATTCCAAGGGCATAAGGTTAACTTAACACTTAACACTTGAAAATCTGTTAATATAATCTTCCATATAAACATACCAATCTTAAAAAAAGGTTCTCAATGGGTGAAGAAAAGACATTTATTTGACAACATCCAAAACGCTTCTTGATAAAAACGCTCAGCAAACTAGAAATAGAAGGTATCAACCTTAAAAATAGCCAGTTATTTTACTGGCAAAATGAGTTTATTCAGGAAGCGCAGAGGAATTGCAATTTGGAACACGGCAAACTACAGTGAGCCACATGCAAGTCCGAAGAGACAAAGGAAAGGACAGCTTTTATTAGGTTGTAGGAGGAACTTGGAGAGGGTTGTGTTGAACAGGAGTTTATTGGAGAAGAACAAGAGTTCGAGGTTGTGACATTTCCTGATTGGCAGGAAGTGGTGGTAGGTGTGTTGTTGCTGGGGCAGGGAGGGATCTTCCTTCCTTTTCTTAAAAGGACATTAAATTCCTATCGGAAAAATGTCCTCCCTCACAAGATAATTATCTTCCTTCTTCCTGCTGGTGATGCAGGCTTCAAGGAGCGATACATGTGTGAAAGTACCCCTTCGGTACATCCTGACTCCATTTTCAAGAGGTTTCCTCTATTTTCACAAAGGAAACTTCCTCTAATTGATATGAACAGCTTCAAAAGATCTACCACCAACGTTATTCCTAACAGACTGACTGCTTTCCCCCTAAGATCAGGATGGACAAGGATATCTGCTCTCAGTCCTCCTATTCAGTACTGAACTAGAGGCTCTAGCCAAAGCAATTAGGCACAGATTGAAGTAAAAGGCACGCAGACTGGAAAGAAAGAATACTCTTTTTATTTATAGATAACATGATTGTATATGTAGAAAATCCTAAGATATGTATGAAAAAGTTAATGGAAGTAATAAGTGATTTTAGCAAAGTTAAGTTTGGTATACAAAAATCACTTTTATTTCTGTATACTATCATTTAACAAACAGAAATTAGAATAAAGATACCATTTACAATAACATAAAACTATCAGAAATAAGTATGACAAGAGATGTGCAAGATACGTAAACCAAAAACTACAAAACACAACTGAAAGAAACAAAAGCAGTTCTAAATAAATGAGAAGATATACCATGTTCATGGACTGAAAGACTCAATATTGTCAAGATATTAATTCTCTCAAACTGATCTATGGATTCAGTGGAATCCCAAACAAAACACAATAGGTTTTTTTGGTGGAAGTTGGTAAGTTGGTTCTAAAATTCATGAGGGAGTGCGAAAGATCTAGATGACCAAAAGAATATGAAGGAACAAAGCTGGGAGATTTACACTACCTGATTCAAGAATCATTATAAAGGGGCGCCTGGGTGGCTCAGTTGGTTAAGTGTCCAACTTTATGTGTTTGAGCCCAGCATTGGGCTCTGTGCTGACAGCTTGGAGCCTGGAGCCTGCTTTGGATTATGCGTCTAACCTGTCTCTCTGCCCCTCCCCTGCTTGTGCCCTGTCTCTATCTCTCTCAAAAATAAACATTAAAAAAAAGAACTGTTATAAAGCCACAGCAATAAAGACAGCTTGGACAATTGGCATAAAAATAGGCAAACAGACCAATGGAACGCAGAGAGCACGGAGGGAGACTCACACACATCTAGGACCACTGATATTCAACAGAGGGTCACAGGCACCTCAGCTGAGAAGGGACGGTTACTTCAACAAACAGCCCTGGAAACTGAATATCCACACGCAGAAAAAAACAGACTTGAATTATATATCTCACGCCATGTACCCAAACTAACTCAAGATGGATAAGAGACATACGTGGGCATATACAGCATGGCACATTCATATTACGTGCTCCTACAAAGGAATAACCATCGACTGCTGCAGTACCAGGAGTGCAGAGAGAAATGAGCTAGACTCCGCCTATACAAGTTCCAGCAAGCGCGAGCTCATGGACTGGGCTCAGCAGGTACTTGCCTGGGGAGGGGGCTGGAGGGAAAGGGGAAACTCTGGGCTATTTATTGCATTATTCGCGGTGATGGCTTCACGCGTGCATGCAGGTGTCAAACACAGAGAATGCAAATACGTGTGTCATTACACCACAATAAAGATGCTTTTGAAACCCTGGAGAGGGCTCTGATCCAGCTTAAACGCTAGACCCCACCCCCACATTCCCTCGCCAGGACCTGAGAGGGTGGGGGCTGGGGCAGGACCCAGCCGGGCGGAGACCCAACGTCACTAACCAGCCTCGGGGGCCTGCGGGAAAAAGCACCGCTTTTTCGGTCTCCGCCCGACACCCACCGCCCCCAGCCTCAGAGCCGGGCGGCAGGGCAGGGACTGGGTCTGCGGCCCTACCGCCCGCCCTCAGCCCCGCCCACAGCCTCCGAGACCCCGCCCCACCTCCGGTCTAACGGCACCACCTCCCCCCAACAGACCCCCAGACTCCGCCCAGGCCCCGCCCCTGTCCCACAGGCCCTTCTTTGCCCTGGCCCCACCCCTCTGCGGACTCCGTCCGAGCCCTGCTCCGCCCCTCCTCCGCCTCAATCCCCGCCTCATCCCAGATTCTGCCTTAAGGCCCGCCCCAGACCCCGCCCCAGACCCCACCCCACGATGCAGTACAGCCCCGCCCCCAACCCGCCCCATCCAAGACTCCGCCCAGGCCCCGCCCCATTGTGCCTCACAGCCCCGCCCCCTCGCCGCACCCAGGCCCCGCCCCGCCTCTCCTTACAGACACGCTTCCAGCCCCGCCCTACCCCTGGCTCCACGCCTTCCTGCCCTTGCAGCTCCGCCCCCACCGCAGGCCTCGTCCACAGGCCCCACCCCGTCTCGCCCTTGAAGCCCCGCCCACAGGCCCTGCCCCTCGTCCTCAGGCCCCGCCCCCGCCCCAGGCCCCGCCTCGCGGAGCCGCAGGCAGAGCCGCGCGCGTCCCGAGCGGCCGCAGAGGTGGGCGCAGGCCCGGGGTCGCCTCCGCACCGGGGTGTGGCTCGGGTCGGGCTCGAGCGGCCGGGAGCGTCGCGCAGAACGGTGTCCGGAGGCGGCCGCGCAGGTAAAGCCCCCGCCCCGGGGGTCGCGGGGGTCGCGGGGGTCGCGGGGTCCGGGCCCCGCCCGCCAGGCCCGGCGCGCGGCGCCGCCACTCCACGCCCCAGCGCGGCCGCGCGCCCAGGGCTTGGCTTTTCTGTTCTCGGTTTCCTTCTTTCTCTAACACAACTGAAATAAAAAGGCGCCGCCCCCGCTGCCGCGTGCTCCGTCCTGTCGGGGCTGACAAAGAGGACCTTTAGCTCTTACTACACTTCCCCGAGGGCTGTCGGAGGGAGCGCCGCCAGTCGGTGGCTCATCCGGCCGCCCTGCATTACGGTTTCTTAAGAGAACCCTGCAGCCCGGTCCTCTCGGTTTCCAGCCTTGAGCAGCTGGGGGCCGGTGGACCCTCGCCGGGCCGGGCAAGCCCCTGGTCCCCTAGGTGTGCAGTGGGTGTGTCCAGGGTTCCTGGACCCAGCCAGCGGTCGGCACGACCTGTCCTTGCTCTTCTGGGTGGCGTTGGGAATCCCTGGAAATAAGTTACAGAGACCCCCGCTGGTCAGATGCTTCAGTGTGCCCGTGACATGCCCCCCAAAGTCAGAGCGCTCCGGGGTTCCCTGCTGGAGCACGGTCACTGATGCTGCTTGCTGCTCTCTTTTAGAACTGACAGAACCCCGCTTTTCCTGGCACGCGAGGAACGAGAGTTCATGTGTGTGTCCGATGGTCGCTTGCGCAGCGGCGGCCGGGGGAGTGGGGAAAAACGCAGCTCTGCGGCACTGAGTGAGCGGACGCTGTCGTGTGTCCCCGGGCGTGCTCAGCATGGGCCCCGTGGGCAAGCAGAGCCCCTCAGCCCCACCGGGCCCCACTGGAGGGTCTTGCCTCCTCCTCCTCTTCTGCCTGCGCTTGGGCGCTTCCTGCCCACAGGGCTGCCAGTGCCCTGACCACGCCGGGGCCGTGGCCGTCCACTGCAGCGCGAGGGGCCTGCAGGAGATCCCCAAGGACATCCCTGCCGACGCCGTGCTCCTGAAGCTTGATGCCAACAAGATCGCCCACATCCCCAACGGGGCCTTCCAGCACCTGAACCAGCTGAGAGAGCTGGACTTGTCCCAGAACACCATCGAGACCATCGGCCCCGCTGCCTTCTCGGGCCTGGCCGGGGGCCTGCGGCTGCTGGACCTGTCTCATAACCGCATCCGCAGGATTCCCAAGGATGCCCTGGGCAAGCTCAGCGCCAAGATCCGCCTGTCCCACAATCCCCTGCACTGCGAGTGTGCGCTGCAGGAGGCGCTGTGGGAGCTGAAGCTGGACCCCGAGTCGGTGGACGAGATCGCCTGCCACACGGCCGTGCGGGACGAGTACGTGGGCAAGCCGCTCATCCAGGCGCTCGACTCCGGCGTCAGCTTCTGCAGCACCCACCACAAGACCACCGACGTGGCCATGCTGGTCACCATGTTCGGCTGGTTCGCCATGGTGATCACCTACGTCGTGTACTACGTGCGCCAGAACCAGGAGGACGCCAGGAAGCACCTGGAGTACCTGAAGTCCCTGCCCAGCGCCCCCGCGTCCAAGGACCCCGTCGGCCCCGCGCCCTAGTGCCCGCCGGCCGGAGCAGCGCGCTGCCCGCCTGTCCCCCAGCACTTTTGTAGAGGATGGTGACTGACTCCTGCTTGCAAGACCCCTGAGCGGCGGGTCCCCACAGCCCTTCTGTGCAGCACCCCACCCTTCCAGAACCCTCTCTCGTGTTGTGTTTTAGTCACCACGCCGCCTTTCAAGTCCAACATGTTACCGTCGGGCCCGCTTGACGGGCCAGGAAACCAAAGCTTGGAGAAACGGCATCGCCCGCCACGACACAGTTGGGAAACGACCCAGTCGGCACTTAACACCGGGCCGCCTGTCGTGACGTTCCATGTCCCTTGCACTCAGCTGGCCGCTTCCCCGTGGCGTCCGTAGGGTGTGAACAGCGTTCAGAGAAGAATGGGCTCGCGCCCAGGAGCGTGAGGTCAGCCCGCAGAGGGTGGGGTGCGGACTGGTCTGTTGGAGGCAGAGTCCTACACCGCAGAACTGGGTTGCCTTGCCCCCGAGTAGCGGTTCCTGAGCACACCTGACCGCAGAACTCTTTCCAGAGCAAAGTAGTAGAGACCAGGTTTTTCTCGAGAGGTAAGTGAAAAAGCGTAGTTCAAACTAACCTTTGAACAGCTTTGTTTATTCTCAGAATGTTTGTTAAGAGTAACGTTTGTACTGAAATTTCACTCCGGGGAGAGGGGGAAAAATCGTAAAAATCAAAACCCGAGAAAACCATGGACAGAAGCCCGAAAAAGGTCCAGAGTGGATCGTCAAGGAGGGCAGTGTCCGCAGCCAGACCGGTGTGTCCCTGCCCTCGGTCCCGCCACTGTCCGAGCCTGGTTTGGGGGAAGGCCCGTCATCCTGGGTCGATACTGTGCCTTGCTTTTCTACTCACCGATGCCTAAAGCAGGTCCTTCTCCAGGACAGGAGGACTGAGATTTGGTGTCTCAAGGCCAGTCAACGGGATGCTACCTTTCTCCAGCAACAGGAAGTCTGTCCCTTCCTCTCTCTGTCTCTCTGCCTCTCTCTCCACCTTTGCCACCAGGAATCTCAAGCTAATTCCTGTACAACTTTATGTTCGGGGCAGACATTACCTCCACCTGTGTAACTGTGATCTGTCTTCCCAGTTTTATTTTTTGATGTCTTTTGTATGAGTATTTATTTTTAAATTGCTTCAAATATTTGGGGGGGGAGACAAAATTGGGACACATTGCTCATGAACTTGAGGTATAAAGGGTACAAGTTTCATCGAGCAGATGCTTGGAAAGGTTTAAAATAGAGGGTGGTCTGTACTCGGAAAGCGTCACATGATCTGACATGGGACACGAACACGGGATCCTATCTGAGTGTTGATTCGGAGATTCAGATTCCCCGGCTGAGACCCAAAAGGCTCGTCCAAACGAGGTCATGATTTTTTCAGTTATGGTGCATTAAAAAGAAACAGCTGTCAGCTTCCAAATACCCTCCCGCACCCAAACCCCCCACTTCTCTGCCCCCCCGTCCAGATCAGGTGTGCAGGGATGGGGGGCAGGGCCCAGGGCCGCCTCCCGCAGCCTGACACTCCCAGGGACGAAGGTAGGTGCTGCTGCTGGCTGACCAGCCGGGCAGGGGCCCCACCCGCCCAGGGTGCATGTGGTGGGGAGAGGGGGGCCACCACCCGAGGAGCTCACCACCTGTGGGTTTGCCCGATGGAGGTGACCCGCTACAGGTGCGGGGGCGGCGTGCCGGGGTCCTGCGGGTACGCCTCCGTGCTGTGAGGGAGGCCTTGGCTTTGTGGGGGCCTGTCCCCTGCCAGGGAACTCGACATTTCCTCTTACGCCAGAATGAGCCCAGAGAGCCTGGATTCCACCCAAACGCGGCTCTTCAGGGAGAGCGCGGGGCGTGGGGGCTCCTTCCCCCCTTGCCTTGTTGAGGACCCTGGACACACCAGAGGGTCCTCTCCCTCGTACCCTGAGCCAGGGTCCGGCTGCCAGGCCTTCCTGGCCTTTCCGGGACCTCGCCCTTCAGGGGGTGTCCCAGAGCGCACGCCTCCCTCCAAGGAAGACCACCGGGTCCCTAAACTCCGGGGCCACGAAGCTCCTTCCTGCTCGTGCGCTCCCCCCCTGGTCCCCGGGAGCCCTCTGCTCTCCCGGGCTACGATCATCGTCTCCCCTCTTTCCCCTCCCCTTGAGGGACCCCTTAACGACACCCTGCCAGGGCCCACCCCCTTCCTCGCTGCCACGTGTGAGTGCATCCTGCTGGACGCCCCCAAGGGCCCCACGGCTGAGCGGCCCCAGCCCTGCACCAGTGGGCATTTACTTCCGTCTTAAATCTGCCGGGGCGGGGCAGGGTCTAGCTGGCCTCCCAGGGAGAATCCGTGGCGACAGTGTCAGGTACGCGACAAAGGGGGTGTCTTGGCTGGCCAGTCTCAGGGGTAGTGGGGTCACAGCCTTATGGAGCGTGGGTGGCCCTTGGCTCTCACTGTGATCCCCAAACAAGGGACCTTCAAAGCTCTTCATGCACATACACATATCCAGTCTGTGAAGCCCGTTTACCGTGGGAGGTAACGCGTCACAAGGTCTGGGGGTCAGGGCAGGGTGACTCCAGGGCTCCCCATGGGACAGGAGGTTGGAGCAGCCACCCTAGCTCAGGGTGGTGGCGGGGCCGCCCTTCCTTCCCATGGGGGTTGGTGGAAGGGGTCTGGCTTCTAGGGAGGCCTGAGGGCCAGAGGGGTGACGAGGGGCCGTGAGAGGCTCATGGAACCCTTCGGGGAGCCTGGTCTCCCTGCCCAGCTGCTCTGGTTGGTCTGGGGGGGGCTTCCTGCTCCCTTGGTCCCCAGCCTCACCGTGGATGTGCCTCGTGGAGCCCAGAGTCCCACCCCCAACCTGACCCTAGGAGGGGATGCCTGATAACTCGTGGCTTCCTGGTGCCCCAGCCTGCCTCCACTTTGGGCTTTGGGGTCGCTCCCTTGGGTGGCCCAGTGGTGGGGATGGGCCATCTGGACACTCGGGGGCCGTCCCTGGTGGGTGGGCTCCTGGGCAGAAGACCCCTGCGTGGAGGGCGCCCCCAGCTGGGCTCCATGGGGAGGACAGGACGTGCACCGCCAGGGTTCCTGCGCGGCTGGGACTGGGGGCTCCTCTTGTAGGAGGAGCCCTGGAACCGGGGGCCACCTCCCGCCATGGGGCCCTAAGTCCCCAGGTTGGCCTGCAGTGAGGGTGGATGATGGTTTTAAATTGGACACGCGATTGGGTAAACCCAGGTGTATTTTCCTCTTTTTTAAAAAATTTTAAAAAATGTTCTTTATTTATTTTTGAGAGAGACAGAGTGCAAGCAGGGGAGGGGCAGAGAGAGGAGGGGACGCAGAATCCAAAGCAGGCTCCCAGCACGGAGCCCGACGCGGGGCTGGAACCCACGAACCGTGAGATCAGACCTGAGCCGAAGTCGGACGCTCAGCCGACCGAGCCACCCGGGTGCCCCTCGGGTGTGCTTTTCTTAATGGAAGGTGGCTGCGGGCAGCAGGGGAGGGGAGTCAGGCGGTTGAGAGCAGGGGCTGCACAGCATAGCGCTTCTGGCTCCGCCCTGTGGCGTCTTGGATTCTGCACGCGGTCTAAGGAGTGTGCATGCAGACGCCCTTGTGCGGGGCTGCAGGGGGTCAGCTCCTCCCAGAGGGTCAGCAGAACGCTGGGGCATCAGCCAAGTCGAGGCTGGGGTGCGAGGGCGTCTGAGCAGTGGAGCTGGGTCCCGGTCACGAGCACTGGAGACGGCTCGGTGGGCGCTGTGTGCCGGCCTCAGCCCTGCCGGCTTTCCTGCACCTGCTCCCCGGGCTCCCTTGCCGCGGGTTCTCGACAGATGCATTTACAGGAGACGTTGATCCTGGACTGAGTTACCGGGGGAGAAGCCAGGGCTGCTTTGGCAGACTGTGACAGAGATGGAATGTTCTGGATTTGTGGCAGCTCCCGGCAAACTCAGGAGCCTGGCATGGTTTCTGTAGTCCTCTTTCCCGGAAGCTGGGTCCAAAGTCTCACTGCCCTCCCCGCTGCCTCTGACCGTTCAATAAACCCCTTTGTGCTTACATTGGCTGGAGTGGATTCTGTTATCTGCGTCTCTGACCCACTCGACCCAGACCTGCCCCCCGTTCCTCCTTGCTGCAGACCTTGCCAGTACTGAAGCTTCCGGACCCAGCACACCTGAGAGCCCACGGCGTGGCAGAGGGGTGCCGCGGGTGCGGGAGCCAGCTCGTACAGGCTCCAACCGGCTCACGACGGCCAATAGTTAAGTTGGGGGGCATCTTGTGAGCCAGTCGACATCATGATGGCAGCTTGAGGTTGACCACGGGGAGAGTCTGTACCCCAGGCGATTGATGGCACCACAACCAGGCTCCGCTCTCCCGCTCCAGGAGATTGTTAGCCATGTGGGAGCGAACCGCTGCTGGGGACAGGGCGGTGGGGGCAGGAGGCTGGCGGGAGGGTCACCGAGATCACCGTAACCCGCAGTAAATGCGCCTGCTGGGCACGAGTTCCTGTGATCTCAGTGTGCGCTTTCTTCCCAAGCTCAGGACCAGAGTCAGGAGGGTGCAGGGCCCTGCGGCAAGTGGGCGGGGAGGCCTGCAGCAGACCCAGGCCCCAGGTGGGACGGCCTGCTCTCCAGCCAGCCTTGGCGAACTCCCCCGGGGCCTGGCCGCTGTCGGGAATATTTCCATTTTCAGACGAGAAGCCGAGACTCTGAGGTCTGGAGGGGACAGATGCCCAACTTGGGAGGCAGCTGTGTGGGGCTGGGCTGGGCAGGAATCTGGGCCTTCTGATGCCCAGGCCTGGAAGTTCTCACTCTAGGAAGGACGGGCCCGAGGGCTGTCAGAGAGCAGAGGCAGGCCTGGGTTTCACCCCAGGTCGAAGCGCCAGGGGAGCCAGGAGGAGCAGAGCCCGTCCACGGCCTGGCCCGGCAAGGCCAGGAGTGCGGGGTCTGCCTCTGCCACCCTGGCACCGACACTGACCTGGAGGGAGCGGGCGCGGGGCTGGCTGCCAGGTCGGGCACCTAGCGCCTGCTGGGTACCTGTGCGACGGAGGTGGGGAGACCGCGTCCCAGAGCGAGAGGCCCACTGGGCTGAGCTCTCCTGACCCTCTTGGAGACGCTGGGCCTGCGAAGGGAGGGAGAAACAGCCTGGGGGTGGGGGTGGGGGGCGGTGTGGCGTGTGGCCGCAGGCAGTGGCAGGGGGCGGGGACACTCGATGACTTCCCCGAGGTCCTGTGGGCTGGTGAATGCCCCGCTGGTTGTGGACGGCAGACAGACGTCGGGGCAGACGGACATCGGACCGTCTCTGAAACCTCAGCAGCTGGCAGAGGCATCTGAGCAGTTGAGGTGTGGCAAAAACCCCGGAGCGGGAAGAGTGCATTTGTGTGGAGGTGTGGGGACTGTGTGTCCGCCCAGCTGGTGACTGTGGAAGGCATGGCTCCAGAACGGAGTCTGCAGCCCGGAGGTCACCTGTGGAAAGCCTCTTACCTCGTGAAGCCCACCCGGCCGCCAGCTCGCAGCCAGCCCGAGGAGGCCGGGGCCGATGAGGGTGCTCACTGAGAACCTGCCCCTCCCCTCCTCACCCTGTCCCTCCCCACAGGCTTCCGGAAGGGCAGGGAGATTCCTTCCAAAGGAAGGAGGCCCCTGGGACATCCCTGAACAGCGGCCACCTCAGTGCTGGACTCCCCCGAGGGCCGGCTGTCGGAGCCCACGCACAGGGTGAGCCCCCCGGGGCCCCCGCACCGCTGCCCGGCCCCCACCGTGCCCTCCATCCACACGGTGAGCTGGCCGTGGCCCCCTTGGATGGGCACACGCTCTCCTGCCCTCCAGGGCTCTCAGCACTCCTGCTGTCTCACATCTGCCAGCACCCCCTCTGCGCCCACTCCTGGGCACCACCAGGGTGGGCCTCGCTCGGCCAGAGGGCTGGGTCCTGCCGTCTCCCGGGGTTGGTGGTGCTGACATGCCCTGCGTGTGGTCAGCCGGGGCCAGGCCCCCCCGCCCCGCCCCAGCCTCCCCTGCTCTCTGGTCTCTCCAGAGCTGCCCGCTGGAGTTGCTGGAGCGAGGGCTCGGGACGGACACCAGACCTCCTGTCCTTGCCCTGGGCCGAGAATCACAGCCTGTCAGTCAGATGTCACAATAATTAGGACACCAAGCGTGAGGTTTTCCGAGCCAGTGACTTGCTTTGTTGACAGACAGGAGCCGCTCTGCTCAGGTTTTAACTATGTGGCCCCACGGGAAGGCCGGGCCGGTCCTGTCACCGCGGCGGGCCCAGGAGCACCTGCCGTTGTGACATCCATTCCATTCCAAGTGTGTTTAAGTCATCAGAATTTAAGCCCGTTTTCCACCGTTCGGATTTCCTCTGCTGTGGATGTTTGCTCGCGCTCTTTGCTCTGTTTCCCGTGCTCTGCTCCCGCTTGGCTGCGGGCCTCACGGCCTCGGACCTCGGGCGTCGGCCATTTGCACCAGTCAAGCCTTGGATGTACCAGTGTGCTGGTATTTCAACTTTATTGATATTTTTAAAAATATATAAATATCTATTTGACAAATATATAGTCTTCCCTTTTCATTTACTGCTCTCGTGTTTACCTTTAAAAAGTTTCTCTCCAGGGGCGCCTGGGTGGCTCAGTCAGTTGAGCATCCGACTTTGGCTCAGGTCACGATCCTGCAGTTTGTGAGTTCGAGGCCCGCATCGGGCTCTGTGCTGACGGCTCAGAGCCTGGAGCCTGCTTCGGATTCTGTGTCTCCCTCTCTCTCTCTCTGCTCCTCGGACCCTGCTCGTGCTCTGTCTCTCAAAAATAAACATTAAAAAAAAGTTTCCCTCCAAATAGAAAAAATTCCATTTCAGAATCTTTTTTTTTCTGACACCTGGAACTTTAACTTCTCCAAATTTATGGCAAGACCAAATTGAATTGTTTTTATATAATTGAATACCTGGAGGCCAGGATTTCCCTTATTTTTCAAGGTATTTTTTTTTTGTGTTAATTCTTTGAAGTGTTCTGTGGATTTCTCTGTTCATCATTAAAAGGGACAGCGCTGAGCTTTTGGTCAACATGCACAAAAACCACACATGTAGGAAATCGTGACAGTGTGAGGTGTCATTGGAGGGTTTGTCCGAATCTTATCTCTAGGAGTGTGAGTTTTGGGGTCTCCTTAGAGTTCATCTAAGGAGCTGGGCAGTTTTAACCAGGCACTGTTTGTGTTTGTGCACAGGGCGACCGTCAGCCTTTGCAAACACCACACTCTGTTGGGTGAGACCTTGAGGGTCATGACTGAACGCAGCTCTGCCCCTCTGCCTGCACAGGACGGTACCCGACTTCTGCCAGTGCTGGGGGCACAGAAGGGGGTCTGGGGCCCAGGCAGGAGGGGTAGGAGTGGGGGGGGAGGGGTCAAAGCCCCTGGGAGTGCTCGGCCTCAAGGACGCCCTCCTCCAGTCCCCAGAACCTGTAAATGCATCAGGTCTCACAGCAAGGTGGGATTAGGGGTGCTGGCCAGCTGGCCTTGGGAAAGGGACGCTATCCTGTGTCATCCCTGTGGGCATCTTGCAGTCCCCGAGATTGTTGCTGGTGGACGAGGTGGGAGGAGGAGCCAGAGTAAAGCAATCCAGAGAGAGGGCATCCGGCCTGCCACTCCTGGCTGCAAAGATGGAGAAGGGACCTCGAGTCAAGGAGAGGTTCGCTTCCGGAAGCTGGAAGAGACAGGGAAGGGGTTCTCCCCCGGAGCTTCCAGGGGGCGTGCAGCCCCGCCCACACCTTGACTTTGGTTCAGTGAGACCCAGGTGGGACTTCCGAGCCCCGGAATTATAAGACAATACATTTCTGTTGCTTTCGGCCACTGAGTGTGTGACAATTTGTGACAGCGGCCACAGGAGACTGACACACGGGGCCCAGCCTGTTGTTGGGTGGAGGTGGCGGGCGGTGTTCCTCTCCCCGGCATCTGCTGCCCTCCCTCCCTGGGGACGAGGCAGGACCAGTCAGGCTCGGGTCCTTATATGTGCCTACGGGCAGCCGAGCCCACAAGGTTCTCTGACGGCTTCGGGCAGGTTTCCACTGACCCTCTAGCACTTTCCCACCGGGCAGAGAGGCCGTCTGCAAGGCGTCCCCGCGCTGTCCTCTCCCCACACGGCGCCTCCTCGTCCTGTGCTCTCAGCCAGAGGCCGGGCCGCCTGGACTCCCGCGCACGCACGGTGTCACCGCGGTTTACCTGGTTACCACGCATGCGCCCGGCCTTTGGAGGACGGCTGGCTCCGAAAGCCCAGCTGTTGCCTGTCCTGGGACAGCTCCACCACTAGATACGCAGCCAGAGAGGGGAAATCACGTGCCGCACGCAAGCGCCCCGTGACGTTCGCAGCAGTCGCACTCGGGAAAGCACCCAGAGGCCCATCAACGGGTGCACAAGCGACGAGCTAGTCCTGCCAGGGGAGGAAGCGACAAAGTGAACAATAAGGTCGGTAATAAGAATGAGCAAAGTGCAGGCGTGGCCACCACGTAGCAGAGAGACAGAGGCACACGGGAGTGCGAGTGTGCACCCCGCTGAAGGGAACCCGGGGGTGACAAAGCTTGCCAGCGACAGAGGCGGGAGGTGGCGCGGCGGGGATTGGCCGGAACGGGGCCCCCCCCGGAAAGACTCTAGACCTTGTCCGGGGCTGGTTGTCTGGATTTGCATAATTGGCAAAACTCACTGAACGGGACACTTACGGTCCGTGCGTCTTAGTTAAATAAAATTAAATCAAAAGAAAATGAAAAATGAGGGCAAAATTAAGGAGCTGCTTCGGAGTCACGGAGCCACGCGCCTTGTGGAGATGCCCTTTCACTCCAGGCTCGCTTACGAGCTGCTAATCATAACAGATCATTTTAGAGGCTGTCCCGGTACGAAACGGTCCTCCCAGGAGCGGGGAAACCCCCTTGGGCGTTGTGTGTTGCCGATTTGCTAGCATGTGGTTTAAGGCAAGGAATCTATGTTCAGAAGTAGGACAGCCTGTCTTTCTCTTTCAAAAGTGATTTTACGTGATCCAAGTTTGTTTGGAAAACACACCTGGGCAGGTAAGTGGCCACGAGGCCGGTCCAACCGTTGCCTACTCGTGTGTCCAGGAATGGTGCCCCGGGCCACGCAGCGGCCATACCACGTCCTCATGCTGCAGCCCCGGGGATGAGGGGTCCCCTATTTTCGATGTGAGGGACCCCAGGAGACCAAGGTTGAGGGGTTCGGTTACTTGCTCGAGTTCAAACAGTAAAGAGAAGAAACAGGGCTTGACCCCGCTCCATCTGACAGGAAGTGTGTGCACTCCACGGTCCCGCTGGACGGTCTTCTCAGCAACATACAACTAGAGAAGGGGACGCTGGGGAGCACTCCGGGCACCTGCCCTGGGGACGGTGCGGAGCACTTGGGGCACCTGCACCCTGGGGAAGGTCGGGGAGCACCTGGAGCATGTGAACCCTGGGAAGGTGGGGAGCATCTGGAGCACCTGCACCCTGGGGAAGGTTGGGGAGCACCTGGAGCACGTGAACCCTGGAAAGGTTGGGGAGCACTTGGGGCACCTGCCCTGGGGAAGGTTGGGGAGCACTTAGAACATGTGCACCCTGGAGAAAGTGGGGAGCACCTGGAGCACATACACCCTGGGGAAGGTCAGGGAGGACCTGGAGCATCTACACCCCGGGGAAGGTTGGGATCTCCCAGGGCACCTTGGGGACATGCCCAAGACACGGTCCCTGGCTAGAAGGGCCTGGAAGGTTTGTACACACCTGTGTGCGTGTGTGTGTGCACAGCTGTGGGGTATATGTGCATTTGCACACATGTAAGAGTGTATATGCACATGTGCATGGGTGTGTGTTCACATGCAGGTGTATATGCATGGGTGCGTGTACGTGTGTGTAGGCATGTGTGGATGAGTGAATATGTGTTTGAGTGGAATGTATGTGTATGTGCATGTGTGTGCATGTGTGTGTGCGTGAGTGGGTGTCTATGTATGTGTGGGGGATGTGCATGTGTGTGGGTGTGTGTAGGTGTGCGTGCATGTGAAGTGGTATGTGCGTATATGTGCATATGTGTGCATGGGGTGCACATGTGCATGTGCATCAGTGGGTATGTGGAGGGAGTATGTGGGGGTGTGTGCACGTGTGTGGGTGGGTGTGGGTGTGCATGTATATGAGGTGTGTGTGTGTGCATACATGTGCACGTGTGTGCATGGGGTGGTTATGTGTGTGTACATGAGTGGGTGTGTCTGTGAGGGGGATGTGCATGGGTGTGTGTGTGCAGGTGCGTATGTGTGTGTGTGTGCGTGTGTGCAGGCATGTGTGCCTGGGGGGGACATGCATGTGTGTGAGGTATACATGTGCATGTGTGGCAGAGGGTGAGGGGGATGTTGGTGGTGCCGAGGTTAAGAGGTGCCCGGAAGAGGAGCCCATCGCGCCAGAAGTGTCGAGTGTCGACCGCGGTGAACACGCGACCTTGCCAGGGCGCTCCACGTGCTGACCTGGCGGATGGTGAAATGGGCGAAGCCCCGCGTTGGCCGGGCTGACGGGGCAGGTGTGATCCCGCACCCTGGTCGTGCCGAGCCTCGTCCGGGCTTCAGGAGGGAGCCCTGGGAGTGAGAAGTCTGTGCAGAAGTTTTCACAGACGTTTCTCCCGGAAATCGCGACTTCGGAGAAATGACCCCAAGAGAACTGCAGCTGTACCAACACGTCCTTCAAGTTATTTACCGCCGTAAAGACGGTTGAGAGTCCGACGGGTTAACAAAAGACGCCCAGCCCGGCACACTCCGGAATACCGCCTCGGTGAAATGCGGCTCAGCTGCCAAAGTGACAAGCAGGTGGCCACGTCAAACCACGTGCGAATTCATGGGAAAGAGCAGGCCGCCTTGCAAATGCTCATCAACGGACAAAAACCAGGAGAGCTTACTTGAAAAGATGTAAATATTTTAGTGTTCTCTCCACTTCCCCTCTTGCTTGCGTTTGTAATTTAAACAGATCTTGATTTACACTTTTGTGTTTCCACCCAGTAGAACGGAGATCAGATTCTGTGCCAAGGACGCGGGGGCACCGTTTGCTTGCAAAGTCCCGGGCAGGATGAGGTGGCTCCCACTGTATGTGCCGCTGTCACCTGCCTCCTTCCTCCCTGGGGACCACCGCATCCCCCATGGCGAGCCAGACACAGCAACACCAGCCTGGCAGAGAGGCCACTGGTGTACGTCTGGGTCACTCCAGGGGGAGAGAAGCTGCGTGGGGTGGCGCCCGGCTGGCCCCTCCCCCATGGGTAAACTGAGGCTCGGTGGTCAGGAAGTGGCAAGTGGGACTCCTGCGGGCCGTTGCCTGTTAGCCTCTTGTGTTCACCAGGCCTCTCCAGAGCATCAAAACCGCCAGGACGGGATGTGTAGAAACAAGAGCTTTGTCACAGGGACCGGGTGCGGAGGATTTCAGCGGCTGCTGAGGGCCACCGGCCGGGGGGAGACCTGGCAGGGCCGAAGGTGCATTCCGGTCTGAAGGCGGGAGAATCCCCCTTGCCGGGGAGGCTGGTCTTTTGTTCCATTCCTCCCTTCACCTGATTGGGTGAGGCCCCTGCATTGCGGAAGACCACCTGCTTTATCCAGACTCCTGTGATGTGTGTTAATCTCATCCAGAAACATCCTCCCGGTTGACACATAAAAGTAACCATCCCGGGCCGCCTTCCCCTCTCCTGTGTGGAGGCACCTGTGGAATAAGCCCCCAAGATGACCACCCACCAGCGCCCTCTGCCGACCCTGCCCGAGGGCTGCCCGCCCCCGGCAGGCCACCCCAGCCCGTGGGGTCTCTTTCTTCCTTGTGTCAAGTCTCAGATAAAATCAGAGGCCCCGCCCCCCGTTGGCCCAAAGAAGGTCTCGTCTCCCCACGACCCCTCTCTGGGAGTGCAGACACCGCTTTGAATCTGAATTTCAGGGGAACGACAAATACCCCTTTAGTGTATGTTCCGTGCAGTATTTGGGGTTCACATATACTAAAAACAGCATCCGTGGTTCACCTGTGATTCAGATTTAGCTGGAGAGCCTGCATTTTTATGTGGCACCCTCAGCCGGCTGTCCCTGGACCGGCTGTCGCCATCACCACCTGGCCCAGAACTCCCTCGAGCCCCAGGCCCCCCTGCCCTCTGCGGCTCTCCCTGGGGAGGGACATCCTCGTCCGGGGTCAGCTCCAGCCCTCCCCGAGGCACACGGTCCGCTTATTGGCCTGAAGGGGGCTCAGAAAAATCTCAGCTTTTGGAAATCCGTATTGAAATCCCAAATCTGGCCTGGCCGGAGGAGGCGTGGGGCAGGTTTCCTTCCTGGGAGCGGGAGGGGCACCCCGTTCTCACATGCACGTGGCCGTGGGGAGCCAGACCCCGGCAACAGCTGGGGCTGCACCGTGCCCCCTGCTCTGTGATCTTGGGCAAAGATCACCGAGAGTTGAAACATGAAAGACAGAAGCAGCAGAGTACCAAACCAAGGGTGGGCCCCTGAGCTCGGGCAGTGGCCCGGCTCCACGTCCCTCCCCGGCCCTCGCTCTCCTGGAGCCCGTGGCCACGGGTGATGGAATAGGCCTGGCCTGGCGCTCACCCCACAGGCCTTCCCAGCAAAGGCTGCAGCACGTGGCCATTCTTTCACACGCAGATTGCGAGGGCGTGTGTCCTGTCGCGCCCAGGGAGGCAGGAGGCCCCCGCCGGGCAGGGCTGGGGCTCTAGACACGGGAGCTGAGTGAGCGCGGGCCCCGAGGAGGTGTCCCCAGTGCACCCCGCACGTCCACGAGGCCAGTGCAGTGACCAGGGAGCCGGCCTGCGTGGCTTTGCACGGGGTGGGATGGGGTGGGACCCAGTCCCCGCACCGCTGGTTCCTCCCCGAAACCGACCCCCGCCGCATTCCTGGCTAAACCGAGGCCAGAAGAGGCAGCGGGTCCCTGCAGAGGAGGGGCGCCCTCCGGCTCGGTGACCCGGGACCCGAGGGCACATCCCACCGCGCTGGCCGAGTGAACCGTCCCCCCCACAAACACGCAGACGCCTTCAGGCCTTTGGTAAAGAGCATCATAAATATATTTCTGTACAGACAGTATACAATAAATAGCCGGTGTGAGATACGTGAATCCGCGTGAAGCCTGTGCCCGCGCCCGGGTGGGCCGGGAGGACCGTGGGGAGGTCCCGCTGGTTCTGAGGTAAAATTTTGTATGAACTTCTCCCTTGAGGCGAACCCCGGGCAGCCCGCCCGGGCTCGCAGGGCAGCACCCGACTCCGGCCCGACCGCCCGCGGAGCCCCCAGATCCGCCGCGACGGTCACCGGGGCAGAGAGGTGGACGGACGGCCCCCCGGACGAGGGCCAGGGCCCAGAAAAGGCCGGCTTCTCCCAGGGCTCCGGGAGGGGCGCCGGTGCCCTCACCCCGTCCTCAGCTTCAGCACCCGGGAGCGGGGCTCCTTCGCGCTGGAGTAGACGAGGTAGGAACCCGCCGCGGTGCGGAAGGTCTCCCAGTCTCTGCAGCCGAAGGTCGGGAGGCTGTGCACGGCCACGAACCCTTCATACCCCTGCCACCTGCCGGAGACATACCGTCAGCCTGGCCGGCCACAGGCGGGGGGGGGGGCGAGGTGCGCTGGGCGTCCGAGCGGGACCCTCCGGGACCCTCTCCGGGCCTGCTCCTGCCCCTCTGCCCCCATCTGCCCCCCCCCCCCCGGACTGCACAAGCTCTCCGCACCACAGTCAGCCTGCAGAGAGGGAAACTGAGGCAGGAAGGGGGACACTGCCCTGTCCCAGACCCCACAGCTCCTCGCATCCATCCCAGATTCTGCCCCTGGTCCAGAGTGCCGTGCGGCAGGCACCCCCCCTCAACAGGCAGGGGGGACGTGGACGGGATCCCGGCGGTTCCAGAAGGTTCATTGTAGGGGCTGAGCCAGGGCCTCCCCTACTCCTGGGGTCGGTGTTGACAGTGAGCACGTGCCCTCAAACACATACCTGTCACCACAAGGGCATCACCATCGTGCCGTCTGTTTACAGGGGGCTCTGCAGCCCGGCCCCCTTCCCACTTTGGGCCCCCACACCTGCCTACCATGTGTGGCCATCAGTCGTTCTAGGGTTTGCCACCCAAAAGGGGTTCACTGGCGGTGGCTTCACTTTCTAGGGTGGGGTTCCCACAGCGGGCACCTGGGTCAAAGGGCACCATGGTTTTCATTGGGTATTTGACCAGAAACTTCCCAGAAAGGCCTGGACAGGTCCTGTTCTGACGGGGGAAGGATGGGCGGGGCTGTTCCGCAAGGGGCGGGGCCTTCAAACAGCCTTTAAGGCTGGGGAGGCACCGTCCTCAGGCTTTGAGAGAACAGCTCCTAATGTGTACTCTACTCAGGTTTCTGATTTTCTTCCTGTGATTCCTGTTCGTGCCCTTGCCCAGTTTTCCAAATTAAAATTAGCTTTGATTAACCTGTAGGGGTTCCTCTTCCATTAAATGTGTGGTCATAAGTTTTCTTTTTAATTTTTTTTTTTTTTTTTTTTTTTGAGAGAGAGAGAGAGAGAGGGAGACGCAGAATCCGAAACAGGCTCCAGGCTCTGAGCTGTCAGCACAGAGCCCGACACGGGGCTCGAACCCACAGACCGTGAGATCATGATCCGAGCCTAAGTCAGACACTTAACTGGGCCACCCAGGCGTCCCAATAGTTTTCTTTGTGAATAGGATGCCTTTTCCCCCAGAACCCTGAAGTTTAGGATATCTTCCCAGCAACCTTGCACAGGCCTTGTTTACGGAGGCGTCGCGCCCTCCTGGGTAAGCTTGCGGTCAAAGTTGTCTTAGCTTTTCTGCTAATATTTCTGTTGTTTACTTGCTTACAGTTAGATTTTTAATCCCTGTAAAGTTTATTTCTGTGTATAATATGCAGCAGGGTATGGCTGTGTTTTCCTCCGGATGGATAGGAAATTATACACAATTACTTATTAACACATAGCACATGCTTTCCTCATTGACTTGAAACACATTTATCACATTAAATGTTCATAAATTGCTGGCTTCTCTTCTGGACTATATGCCTTTCCGCCTGCGTGTTTAGTTTTCGCAGAAACCACCTGCTGTGTTTCCATTGTCTGAAGGCCTCCTCCCCTACTGTGTTTTTTCAAAATCTTGGCCACATTTGAAAATTTATTCTTCCACATGAATTTCAAAACTACTTTGGCATGTTAAAAATTCTACTTTCTAGTAAATCAAACTGGCTAAAGAAACTTGGCGATTTTTCTAGTAAGATATAGATGACCAAAATTGTCTGGAGAACAGGTAAAAGAAAAAACTGACTTCACTGATAACCCTGGGAGAAATTGGGCAAGTTGTTCAAGAGACGCTATTGAACGTGAACAAAGCCCCAGTGGCTTTATAAGAGAATTTAAGCCAGGACTGCCTGGATGGCTCAGTCAGTTAAGTGTCTGACTTCGGCTCAGGTCATGATCTGACCGTCTGCGGGTTCGAGCCCCGCGTCAGGCTCTGTGCTGACGGCTCGGAGCCCGGAGCCTGCTTCGGATTCTGTGTCTCCCTCTCTCTCTGCCCCTCCCCTGCTTGTGCTCTGTCTCTCAAAAATAAATAAAAATGTAAAAAAAAAAAAATTAAAAAAAAAGAATTTAAGCTAACCACAAAGGAAGTAGATACATCTTACTATTTGAACCATCCCAGTCTGGGGGGGGCAGGTGGAAAATGTCATGATCAACAGCTGGAGATAGAAAGGGAAACGTCCCAGGTGTTGTGCTCACACAACTCGAAGACCTCCCAGAGGCGACTTCAAGACAGCGCCCCGGTGCGTGTGTGAGGAAAGGCAGGACATCTGACATGGGGACAGAGCTGCCACAGTCCTGGACGGGAACATTTCATAGGATGAAATATCGCGAAATCTCAAGGCACGGTGTCGGAATACCGTGCCTGCGGCCAGGATCCGACGGTGGGGGCGTCTGCGTGACCAGCGGGCCACCCGGCTGACCCCGGGGCATGACCCAGACTCGGCCTGCTCTGAGGGGACCCACAGACTGCCCGCCTGTGCCTGGCTGTGGCCGGCGCTCACCCCACTGCCGACAAACCCAGGCTGTGTGGAAGGGGGTGCCCCTCGGAGTCTCCTTACCTGTAAATAATACTGTTTACCAGGAAGGTGTTTCCGTCGAAGGAGTTTGCGACCACCAGGAAATAATCTTCTCCCACCGAGAAAAACTCCCAGTCCAGAGCGCTGCGGAGACAGGTGAGCAGGCATCAGCGGCAGCCGGCGCTCTGGCTTCCAGCCCGTTCGCCCAGGCGCAGAACCCCGGGCCCACTGCCCACCCAAGATCCAGAGCGATTTCGTGACACGGTGCATGGGTCCGTTCCGGGGAGGTGTGAACTGGTCGTTCACTTTAAAAACGTTTTTTGAATTTAAATCATAAAATACAAATGGCATCAAATTTTCATCCCGTCCATTTTCAAGCATACAGTTGAGCAGTGTTAAGTACATTAATAACACTGTCTAACATCGCCACTGTCCGTCTCCGGAAACTTCTCGGGTCCCCAAACTGAGCCCCGCGCCCCCAGCCCTGGCCCCCACCCCGCTCCCCGTCTCTGAATTGCAAGCTCGAGGGGCCTCATACGAGTGGAATCACACTGTTTTTGTCCTTTGGTGACTGGCCTATCTCACTCGCTATGACGTCCTCGAGGTCCGCCGTGTGGTGGCCTGTGTCACAGCCCTTTCAAGGCCGGATGACCCTCCACCGTGTGGAGGGACGGTTTGCTTATCCCTCCGTCCGTCCACGGGTGCTGCCGCGGAACGAAGGCAAAACTCCGTCACCGTGAAGAGCGGGGAGCCAGCGGAGAAGAGGTCCCCAGCTTGCGGTCACTCTGCCGGGGCGTGCAGAGCCCCTGGAGGCAGGAGTGAGGACGCGGGCTTGCCCCTCGGCTCCCTGCTTGGTACCTGCTCAGGTGCCGACACAGAAACTTCCTCCTGCGTTCAGAAGCTCTGTTTCTCGTCCCACGCCCCACCCCCTGCCGCCGCACTCCTCTTGGATGGGGAAGCCGAGGCCACCGCTGTGCGGCAGGCGGGATGCGGCCGGGCGCCCAAGGCCAGGCCACTGTGTCTGCGTCCAGCAGCTCAGAGCCGTGGCCTGTTCAGGGGGTGGAGGGCCACCCGTGTTACTGCGGACTTGCCTCTGGGCTCCTTCCTTGTGGGGGCCGAGGCGCTGGCCTAGAGCAGGGGGCTCACGTGGCCCCTGGCACACTCGGGGTCATTGCCTCTTCTCTTCCACCACCAGGTTCGTGTCTAGGGCCGCCTCCAGTGACGGCCAGTTATGATTCGGCTCCAAAGTGCTCCCCGAGGAGAGGCCGGCCACGCCTTCGCCTGTGCGGTGTGGCCGCGGGTGACGGGCAGGGTCGTGCCCGGGGAGGTAGTCGTCCAGAGGCGGCGGGTTCTCGAGTCAAGGCGCGTGGGACTCACGCTGTCTGCACCAGACTCCTAGCAGAGGCCAGCTTTGCTTTAACGCGGTAGAAACGGAGGCGTCCAGCCGTGAGTCCCTGCCGAGCCCCCAGAACGGGTATATCTCTGTCCTCCAGAGCCACACCGTTTGGTCAAGGTGGAGAGACCCACATGTCCATCATCTAGGGGGTACACAAAACGGATCCGCCCACGCATAATGGAGTATTCTTCGGCGAGTGCTGACACACACCGGAGCGTGCGTGAACCTTGAGGACCACGCTGAGTGACAGCGGCCAGGCACCAAAGGCCACCTCCCATATGACTCCATGTCTTGAAAACATCCAGAATGGGGAACCCCGTGGAGACAGAAAGTAGAGCCTGGTTGCCAGGGTTGGGGTGGGGGCAGGAGGGGCAGCTGAATGGTAGGGGTTCTTCTTGGGGTGATGGAAACGTTCCAAGTTACCTGGTGGTGGTTGCACATCTCTGTGAATTTAGTAAAAATCACTGAATCGCAGCCAACCAACCAGCCACAGTGTTGGAAAGCGGTGAGAGCCGAGCCCACAAATACAGTAAAACCTTGGTCTGCGAGCGCAGTTCGCCCTGGAAACAGGCTCGTCATCCAAAGCACTCGTATCTCAAAGCACATTTCAAGACCGCTGGCTCAGCTGGGGTCACGTGACGCTGGGCGTGTGGCAAGACGTCGCGCGTTTGCCAAGTCGAAGCTTATTCGAGACGGTTGCTCGTCGTGCAGACTCGCAATCCAGAGGCCACGGAGTCCGTCAGCGGGCCCAGCGGGAGGTTCGCAACGTGTTGAGGAGTGAGGCCACGTCACGCCCCCAGCGGCCGCGCACCGCGCCTCAGGCGGCCGCCGCGTGTGCCCTGGGAGTCTGGCGCGGGGCTCAGAGCCGTGCCGCCTCCGCCGGGTGGGCCCCAGCGGGCAGCGCAGGCAGCCGACGCCCCAGAGCCCCTGGGACGCCGTGCCCTGCCCTTCTAGCCGGCCCCCAGCCTCGAGGCGCACCTGCAGGTGGTGATCTCCTGGAACCTGACGAAGGTCTGCGCGGTGACATTCAGCTCGTAGATGACCGAGTTGATGACGTAGGAGTCGTTGCGTGCTTCCATTTCCACGTCGTAGCTGTGACTGTTGGCGACGGCCAGGAAGACCCTCTCTCCGATGTGAAACACCTCCCAGTCCGCGGCGCCGAACGTCTGGGACAGAAAGAGGAGTGCGGGGGGGGGGGGGGGCGGGCGTGAAGAGAGGCCCTCGGAAGGGTCCCGGCGCGGCCGCGGGGGAGACACCCCTAACCCGCAGACGCGGCTGGGGCCCCGCAGCGCTGCACGCACCAGTCGGGTGGCGGTCCCCGTCTGGCTTCGCTCGCTTTCCCGGCCTCGTCGCCACCACTCCTGTCCCGAGGGTGGGTGCCCAGCTGCACCCACGCCCGAAGAGGTCATCTGTGCAAAGTGCCCCTTAGCCTTCTGAGTCCCCCACTCCCCATGCGCGATGCTGCCCCTCCAGCTGCTATGACACCTCTTCCAGGGAGCGAGCCCTCCCTGCTTCCTCCAGTCCTGGCTCTGAACTCGGGAGCAGCCTCTAGATACTTGTGTTCCTCACCACACGCTCTCCCTGGCCTGAGGCTTTCTTCGGACCCCGTCGGCAGCCCCGTCTCTGGGCTCCCATGCAGACTGCTCGTCCACAAATCACTTACAGCCCTCGGGGGTGAGACACACGTGGCGCAACGGGGCCGGACTTGGACACGAGTGGCGAGCCGTGGAGCCTTTGCCCCGACCTCCAGCTGCACGCGCTGATTTGCACGTGGGGCCCACGAGGAGGAAGTTCACGTCCGGTTTATGGCCAGCATCTCAGGGATTGTGGTGACGCAGGTGGTGCAGGGAAGGAGAGGACCCGAGGGGTCCGGGTCCGGGCCCTGGGTCTGAGCCCTGGAGGGAGAGGGCGGGGGCGGAAATAAACGGAGACATTTTCCCGGGAAAACCAGGGGCGGGCACAGGGAGAGGCCCTTTGGGCGACAGCAAATGGTAGGGGCCGAGGAGAGGGAGAACGTGGTCGCTCCCCGGGGCGGGGTCTGTGGCCGATGGGAGAGCATGTCAACGCCCAGGGGAGCCTGAACCACGGCAAGTGCAGGCTGCCGGGCCTTCAGTTCCCATGTCCGCAGGAAGGGGGTTCTGTTGACCCCATCTGTCCCCACGGGCTGGTGAGAGCTGCAGAAACTCTCCAGTGGCACACTTTGCATTGAGGTTGTCTTTAAAAGTTTGCCTCCAGGGGCACCTGGGGGGCTCAGTTGGTTAAGTGTCCGACTTCAGCTCAGGTCACGATCTCATGGTTCATGGGTTCAAGCCCCACATCAGGGCTGACAGCTCAGAGCCTGGAGCCTGCTTTGGATTCTGTCTCTCTCTCTCTCTCTTTGCCCCTCCCCTGCTTGTGCTCTGTTTCTCTCTCTCAAAAATAAACATTAAAAAAAATTTTTTTTGAAGTTTGCCTCCTGACTTTCGGCTTCTGATGGTGGCAGAGGGCTGCCTGCTAGACTGACCCCTGCCGAAAGCAACTGTAAACACGACTGTGCATGCAACTATCGGAAGGTTCTGGAGAGTGGCCAAGGGCAGGGGCAGAACCGAAGGGGCCGTGACCCTTGAACAAAGGGAATCACATGCACAAGGTGTGTGCTTGTCTGACTTTTCCTCTGAGGACTGTCCCAGACTGTCCTTGTCCCACCGCACATGGGCATTGCACTCGGGTGGGTGCAGCAGGCTGACTGGCTGGGGGTCTTGAGGGGAGAGTCTGGAGTTCCAGAGTGTCTAGAGACAGAAGGGGAATATCCGAGAGAGGAGGGAGGCTCAGAAGGGGGAGCCCCGATGTCTCCCCGTTAACCTCTCTCAAGTCCTTGTCTGGCTCCCGAACTGCACACATGGGGCGAGCTTCCCGGGACCCACAGACAAACAACAGGCGAGAGGCCAGAAGCGTAAGCAGAAGGCAAGCGTGACCCCTGATCAAGAGAAAATACTGGACAGAAATGTACCAACGGTGCCAATACTGAAGCTGCAGAAGCCACGATGACTCTGATGAGAGTGTAGGGAAAAGGGCTGGGACGGGGAGCCACCCGGCCGGCTGTCCAGAGGGCGTCAGGGAGCCAGAAGGGAGACCCCTGGCGGTTACCCAAACTGAAACACACAAAGGGGATGGTAACAAACATGAACAGAACGGGGATAATGCAACGCGATCCAACGCACATACAGCTGGACCTTCCAGAAGGAAAAGAGAACGAGGCAGAAGAAAACCTTTAAATCAAAATCTTCCCACATTTGATTAAAAACACCAAACCACAGATCCGAGATCAGAGACCCAACGCAGAATAAACACAAAAATCCACGCCCAGACACGTGGTGCTCAAATCACTGAAACAGAAGACAAGGCGAGAACCTCAAAGGCAGCGGGAGAAGACACATTCGCTACATCAGCGCAGGGACGGCCGTGCCTGTGACCCCGGACTTCTCACTGGAGACCAGGGGTGCTCAGCGTCAAAGGAGAAACATCCTCAAAGTGTATGAGCTCTGAATTCTAAAACTGGTGAGATTATCCTTCACAAATGAAAGTGAAATGAAGCCCTTTTCAGACAGAAGTGACAGAATGATTGCCAGCAGCCCTGCTTTGCAGGAAAGCTGGAGGCCACTGCCAGGGCTGAGGGCGGACCCTGCCGGGCCGAGCCAGGGTCTGCCGCACAGATGCTCAAGGGCGCTGGAAGGTGAGCTCTGGGCGTATACAGACAGCTGAGCGTTCACAGCAAAATACTGACAGATCCCGGGCGTCTAAAGCAAGCACACACAGCACACACATGTACACATGCACACACATGTGCACGCACACACATGCATGCACGCGCTTGCACACATGTACACACACGTGCACACACACGTTGCACAGCAGCCCGACACACAGGTAGGGATAACATTATATTGTCACAAGGCTATTACTCCTACGTTGTCAATAGTGAAAAGGCGTGTTGGTGGCATAGTGGTGAGCACAGCTGTCTTTCAATAATGAAAAGGCAAAAAAAAAAAAAATTAAAATAAGGACAAAAGACATTTCCCAAATGAAAGTACAGAAAGCCAATAAATGCGTGGACACACGCCCCCTATCTTGAGTCCTCAGGGAATTAACAACTTGAAACCACACAGAGACATCACTTCGCACCCAATGTGTAAAAATGCTGACAAAAGCAAACGTTTTCTCCTCATCTGGAATCTTCCGTGGGGCCGTGGTGGAGCCCAGAGGAGGTGCTCGGCGTGTTCTGGGTGCACCTGCCCGGTGGCAGGGGATAGTGGGGAGCTGTGTGTGTGTGGGGGGGGGCAGAAAGCGTGGGGGTGGGGCCTGTGAGAATGAAGCGTGGTGGAAGGCAGAGGGTCCGTTCCTTCCTTCCAAGGCTAACTTTCAGCTTTTCTGGCCACCGAGAAAGCTGGAACAGGACAATAGATCCAGGATCTGTGTCCACAGGCACCTCAGAGGCAAGAAAAAGATTTGTCTTCGGTGCTTTGGGTCAGTGTCTGAGGCACGTTGCTGGGGAACCCCTGCAGCGTGCTAAGGACAGGAGGTCATTTCCACACATCCTGCCGGCCGCAGCGGCCCCGGACACAGGGACACTCCTCGTGTTTGGGCAACAGTTGGCTCTTAGCACCGTCCCCGCCCTGCACATTTTGGGGCCGTGCTCAGGGCCGGGGTCTAGGGGGATTCCTTTGTGTGGACTAGGACCGAGCCCAGGGGCGAGGGGATGCCCAAAGCCACGCAGCGGGCAGGCTGGGGACCGGGCTGCTCCCCTGGGGACACTGCGTCCAGCCGGGGGGTGGGTCCCAGATTGTCCTGGCTGGGCCGGAGCTGGCCGTATGGCAGGAGCGTTCCTGTGACCCGCCACCGCGTCCCTCCCTGGCTACACAATGCCCAGCGAGGCCTCACGTGCCTGCCCCTTCTCGGCACGTCTGTCACTTTGCCCACGTGCAGATTCGGGATGTGCTGCCCCGTCCCCCGTCAGCCTCAGAGCCGAGCCAACCCCGGCCGCGGGACAAAGAACAAACTCTGGCCTGACGTGGCGGCATTCTCTCCACGCCCAGCAGAGGGCGCCATTGCCTGCCGTGACCCAGCCAACAGGGCCCTGACGGAGGACAGGCCTCGCCCCGCTTGGGCTCCCAGTTCTGCTGCTCTAGAAACGGGTCCGGACCTGTCCTGAGGAGCAGAAACAGGCGAGTTTCGGCTAAAAGAATAAGAGCCACAAGGACAAGGACAAGGGGCCAGGACACCGGGCACTCACTGCCTCCACGCGGGGGCCAGGAGCCGGGCTAAAGCTTTCTTGGATGAGCTTGTCCTGTCGTGGCTGTGGCTCCACGAGGTGGCACGATTTCCGTCCCCTGGGGCCACCTCACAACATCTGAGGAGGCTCTGAGACACTTGGGGCTCATGGAGTCTTCAACCCTGTCCTCTCTGTGACACCTGCTCAGGACCCACGGATGCAGAGTTCCGCCTGCGGTTCTGTGACTTCCCAGAAACCGAACGGGAGTCGTCAGAATGTCACATGCTCCCCCAGCCTTGTGCTGAAGAAGCCACGTCACTGGGAAACTAACACTTGCAAACGCACATGCTTGCACACACACCTGCACCTGTGCACACACATGCACCTTGTACAAACACGCACACACACGCACCTGTATACACACATGCACGTGCCTGCGTGCCTGCGGATGCACACACGTGTGTAGGCACATACACACCCGCGCACACTCACATACACAAGACATGCACGCGCACCCATGCACACACGTGTGCATATCTGCACGCACACATGCGCTTGGGCCCACCCTTGCAGTACAAGCGGCCGGGAGCTGCTCTGAGGACGGGATCTCCCCAGTCGCCACGGCTTCCTTCCAGCTCCAAGTGACCCTCGGCCTGCTCACCTGTCTTCAGTCCCAGCACGGAGGGGCTGCGGGAGGCTCTGGGAGCACAGGGAGAAGAGGTCCCGGGGGAGGAGGAAGGACGAGGTGTGTCTGGTGGCAGTAAGGCAGGGGGGAGCACTCAGGTGTGTGTGGTTTCGAGGCTCTCGTCCGCACGCCCACCGCCCTGGGGCGCCTGCCACGGCCAGTATGGGGGTGCCTCATCCAATCTGCATTTCAGATAAACAATGAGTTTTCAGTCTATGTGTATCCCATGCACGACTTGGGACATGATTTTACAAGAAATGATTCATTGTTTACCTGGAATTCAGACTGAACGAGGCATCCTGTATTTCATCTGGGCAGAGGGTGGCAGAGGCCCACACGAGGTCTCCCCGATCATGGCCGTTGGCCGTCAGCGACCCCTCCTCCCCGCACGGGGCTGCCAGCGGCCCTCACAGAACAGGGCCAACACCCTCGCCCTGGGCCGGAGGCCGGGCTCCCGTGGCTCAGAAGTGAGAGTGGGGAGAGTCTCTACCTGGGGCTGCACCAGCCTGGGCACGGGGTGTATGGGCCTGGGGCTCGATGTCAGGCGGCTCCTGGATTCTAGGCACGTTAGGGACTCATCAGAGAGAGAAGAAGAACTTCCCACATCAAACAGCTCTGCCAAACCCTGCCTGGCACCCAGCAAGGTAGCCAGGCACCTGCTGGGCTGGGCGGGCCCCTCCCTCCCTCCTTCTGAGTGGAAATCCCCCGGTGCCCTGTCCCAACAGCCCCCAGCACGCGGCCTGGCGGGCTGCCCACGCACCTCACGGGGATAATGGCACTTCTGGGGGACTCGGCAGCCAGGTGTACCTGGAGCCCCTGACAACCTCCCTCCAGGGTGGGTGGGCTCCCGGGAAGGAGAGGATCAGCTGCTGGGCCAGGAGGCCCTTGGGTTCTGGCTTCGGGGAGCAAAGAATCGAGGTCAGGGGGTGCCTGGGGTGCAGGACGGGAGGCGGGGTGAGCTGCCAGGGGCACGCAGGCAGCTCCCCCAAAGGGTCCCGGGGGGACGCTGCTGTCCTCGTGGCATGCAGGTGGCCGAAGTGGGCGAGGGTCCCATCCCCCAGGCTGCCTGGCCGCAGAAGTCACCAGGAGGAAGCCCCCTCCCAGGGCTGTCCGGCGCACCGACCACCGAGGGGCACTCTTACGCGACCCTCCCCTCGGTAGGGCTCTGAACCCAACGTTCTGGCCTGTCTTCCAGTTCCTTCCTGGCCCTTTACATTCCCGGTGGAAGCTACGTTTCTGACAAACTTCAGCTTCAAGCCCCCGGCCCCGCACACCCGCTGATAACCAGCCTGCCTGCCCCCCCCCCCCCCCAGACAACCTGTTTCCCCACACTTCACACCCTTTCTCCCAGGGCTCCCTTGGGCGCTCAGCTGGCCCCTCTGGCTCTCGGACCTCATTTCTGCCAGCGGCACATGCATCAGTCCCGCCTCCCACATCCACACCCTGACTTGGTCAGCCGCTCGCCTCTCCCCTCCATTCTGGGTCCACACCCGGTGACCCGGGCCCAGGCCCCACAGCTAGAGGCGGGGTTTCCCGTGGGTGGGGTTCGTTCCTTCCCGGACACCCCCAGCTCCGGCCTTCTTTGATCTAAGCCGATGGGCCAAAGTCATTGGAGCTTTGGACTCTGCCAGCTGAAGGAAGGTTCTAGAACTCCTGGTGGGAGAGGTGGGGAGACGTAGGGGGTGAGGCTGAGGAATGCGCCCCAGGTGAGCCACAAACCCTGCAGCCCTGGGATGCCCCCGGCTCCCTCCCAGCACATCTGTGTGCGCAGCCACTGCTCAAACGCCCCCCTGCCCCCACTGCACCCCATGTCTGGCTGGTGCCTCCAGAAAGGGCCTCCTCGAGGTCAGCACCTCTCCACGTGCGCACGCCTTCAGAGCACCCAACCTTGCCTGCTTCAAAGCTCACGGTCACAAAAGACGTTACAAACTGCAAACCAAATCGTAAACACACGAAGGCATCACCAGGACCTAAAAGGACTTAAACGTGATGTGAAAAATGTTGGCAAAACATGAAAGTGGGATTTTGTGGGTTTGAGGTGTGGTCGAGGCATGAGGCGGTGTGGCATGCGGGAGAAGGCCTCCGGGCTGGGCGCGGGGCTGCTGTCGCCCGTCGGGCCGGGTGGTGGCGGTGCCCCCAGAGCTCTGGCTGCTGGGACAGCTCCAGCCTGGGCACAGGCTGGTGCTGGCTCTCAGATGCCGCCCGAAAATGCAGCGTGGCCGCCCTCCACCTCCCAGGCCGGCTTGTCCACCGCCGCCCGTGTCGCTGAGGACAGACTCCTGCAACCCCAGCCCGGGAGTGCCTCCCACCTGCCTTCTAAGACCCTGGTGAGTCTGCTCGGCGGAATTCAGCACCTGTCCCGACCCTGTTGTGATAGGGGGACGGGGCACACACACAGGCAGGGCGAGGAGACACGCATCCCCAGGGGCCCCTTCCAGGCTCCACACCAGCGATGGGGCCTCGTTTGCATGCACTGGCTCTTGCACGTACCAGCCGTGTCCCCAACTGGGTCCCCTCACTTCCCAGCCTCCGTTTTCTCAGCTGTGAAATGGGTCTGAGGTGGAATCAGGAGCCAGTAAATGCAGCCGCAGACCTCCCTTCAATTATCTCTGTAAATGGCAGAAAGGCTTTTCAAAGGGGAAGCAAGAAAGGTGGCCCTCAGCGGAAATCCCAGAGTGGCTGCCAGCAAGGGGGAAAACCGTGTCCCAAGCACAGGGCGGGCCTCCGCGCCACCTGGTCCTGCCTGTTGGGGAGCCCCAGGCTGCCCGCGCCTGGCCTGGGCACCTGGAGACAGAGCTGCCCCTGCCTGGGGGCTGCGGCTGCCTGTCCCCCTTAGGGGGTCCTGCGGAGACCCCTCCGATTCCTGCCAGCAGTGCGGGCATGGGCTCTTCACACCGCACTGCAGCTCTAGGATGAAGACGGGGGCCCCACCCTCCTTCCACCTCCCCTTGCCCTTGGCCCTCTACTGACGAGCCCCAAGAGATGCACTCAGTGTCGGACCCCAGACTTTGTCCACAGGATGGCTCTAGAATCCAGACATCACTGTTCGCATTTCTAGCGCGCTGGCCATGCCCCAAAGTCACTCTGGCAGAGCCTGGGGCCAGGCTGAGCTCACGCCCTGCCCGGGGGTTTCAGTGGTGGGAGGAGCTCCGGGCCAGCCCTGGGGACCATCCCCACGTGCAGTCTGAACAGTGACGGCTCTGTCTGTGGCTTCCCGCACACGTGCCCCGGAGGGCTGCCCATCGTGGCTGTTCAACAAGATGCTCGTTGCTGCTTCTTCCGGAATCCACCCCTGCTTCCCTCTTTTTCCTTCTTGGGGAAGGAGACCCCATCTCTGCACACGACCATGTCTTCCAGCCTCTCGCCGCACCCCCTCCCCAGCCCCCCACCTTGGGAGCCGCTCCCTCCTGCCCTGCGGATGCTGCACCTACAACGCCATCCCGGGGAATCTACCCGCGTGGTCACTCCTGCATCCCGTTCAGCCCACCTGCACGGAGTCCTGCTTCCCTAACCTCCCACCTGTGCCATCTGGGCACTGGTTCCCATTCTGGAACTTTCCTTCACCACCATCTTTGGTTGGAGCCACCAGTTCTGATTCTGATCTCCTGTGTCGGGCGTGACTCCCACGGGGCACACCTCCAGGACAGCACCTTCCCCTACTTCTCCCAGTGTCCCATGCAGCTACGCCAGCTCATGTGACCAGTGCCGGCCAATGGGGCCTTCCCGCCTCTCCTGGCCGTGGTCGAGGCTCCGACGGTGCAGACACGTGGCAGGGGAGAGCCGGGAACCTCACAGTGCTTCACCTGGTGAGGACTAACCTTCGGTGGCAGGAAGCCACTGACATTTGTGGCACCCTGTGTCCCTCCTCCTACACAAAGTGCAGCAAACAGAATCCAGGCTGAGTGGTCTCCCCAGGATCACGGAGGGCAGACTCTGGGCCAGGGCGCACGGCTACGGGTGAGAAACTGGGAAAGCGTCCTAAGAGCTTTCCTGCGACGCCCGCGAATTTCCTCACACAGTCAGACCCGCGTGATCCGGTCTCCGGGGCCAGCGCCCCCTCCGAGGGGGTGTTCCCGGGTCTCGGGGATCCCCTCTGATGGCCCCGTTGCTCTCTTCCCCAGCATCACTTCTTCTGGATCTCCCGGCTTGATCCTCTCTGTCTCAGCTTCTGGTTCTGCATTCTAGAAGTTTCCCCGGCCTTGATTTTCCAGTCACGTTAACAATGTGATGCCAGCAACGTACTTGTGATTCCTCAGAGCTCTGTGCTGACTTTATAAATGTAATACCTTCTTGAACACCTCTGCAGATCAGTATAATTTTTAAAACCCCCTTGTGTCCCAGAGCCAGCCTGGTCTCCAGCATGGACGTACGTGCTGTTTTAGCCACCAGCTCGTGTGATCGGCTCAAACCCCCGGAGGCCCCAGCCGTCGGCTTGGACGTGATGGTGAGGTTGGTCGGTGCTGGGCTGTGCTCCGGGAGCCAGGCCCCCTGGTCGTGGCCCCGGATGAGGAGCCAAGACGACGAACACCCTCTAACTTGGCCTTTTTTCAGATGCAGGAGGTTTAGGGTCAAGGCGTCGGTGGGCATTGGTGAAAATCTCCAAACTGCACCCCCAAGCCAGGCAGGAACCTGGAAACAAGCTTCCTGAATCTTCCTCCAGAATAAAGCCTTCAGTTCCTGCGGTCGCCCCTCGTGTGGGCTACAGATGTGCGAGCACCCGGAACCCCACTTCAGGCTGGGCGCGCTCATGGTAGGACATCCACGCGACCCGGTGACGCGGAGTAAGTGTAGAGCCCACGGACTTTCCACACGAGCTGCGTCAGCCTGTCGCCTTTCACAGCTGCTCAGTGCCACAAGCTCGTTCCCAGCCACCGTCCCCGCGTGTCCGGGCCTCCTGGGGATTCCTGATTTTGCCACCGTGGAGGCCCGCTTCCCAGGCCGTCCGGCCCCAGATGCCCCAGCGGAGGCCCCAGACGCTCCCGGGTCTTTAGTCTCAAAGGCCTGGCGTCTAGGTCCACGTGGGCCCTGACAGGCAGACCCCAGGCCAGCCCGCTGCGGGATGCTCTTCAAACCGGCGTGCACACACCCAGGCCCGTTGCTGGGGACCGCCCCACCCCGGGCCGTCCGAGCTGTTTTCCGGGTCCTGGCGTTCACAAGGCATCACAGCGATGGCGGATGCCGCGTAAGGAGCGCGTGCTCGAGGACCCTGTCCTACGCCGAATGGAGTAAGAGCAAGCACCGCACCGCCCGGGTTCCCATCCAGAGCTGCGGCTCCGGCAGGGGCGAGTCCTGGGACCCCCGTGCCTCAGTTTCCCCAGCTGTACAGGGAGACTGGGGCAGCACTTAGCTCACAGGGTGGCTGTGAGGACTGAGTGGGAGGAGGCGGGCGAAGCTCCTGGTCCGGGTGCTTTGTGTGGTTACTGCTCGGCCAGCAGCAGCCGCCGACGCGGCTCAGCCCGCTCAGCCCCTCTGGCCGTTACGAAGGCGCGTGGCTGCAAAGGAATCGTGCCCACCCCGGTCCCACTTCTCCCCGGGGCGCCCCATCTCAGGAACCAGCAGCCCTAGCAATGACCGCCCCCCTGCCGGGAAACTCGGGGTCGGGCCGTCTCCCCGCTCACGCCCACACCCTCTGGGGCAATGTCAGCGCTCGGGGACCCGGCTGCCCCTCCTGCAGCTGTCCTCGCCCTCTGGGGCTTGTCCTAACGTCGCTGGGACGCGGTGCCCTGGCTGGGATTTGGGGGGGCTGCGGCGTGAGCCCCCCAAGCGGGCGGCGGACAGCGCCTCGGCCTCCAGCTGGCCGGCCGTGACCGGTGCAAGCCCAGTCTGGTGGCAGGAACAAACAGGAACTGGCTCGAGCTGCTGTCCGCGAGCCTGTCCGTGTCCTCGCCGCGGGCTCCTCTGAGCGCTCCACCTCCCTATGCTACCCCTCCACCGCCCCGCAGAGGAGCGAGCCCGAAACATTGAACTTCATCTTTCCTCCCTTGCGTTTGAGGCCCACCCCACGTGCCACCTCCAGGCTTGTCCTAGATGGGACGGCGCGTGTGGAATGTTCTAGACTGCCTTCGGTCACTACAGCCTCTCTGCACGGCTGCTGGTCTCAAGGTAGGCGCTGCTTAGCAAAGCCCGCCTGCCCTTCCCAGTTCCCCGCAGAGCCGAAGGGAGGGTGGGTGCCGTGTGTTCCCGTGTTCCCTCCTCTGTCCTGTGACCACCGGCCTCAGGCTGTGGGCACCGCCCGCACAGGATGCCTCGCTGGGATGTCCAATGCCAAAGGAGCCACCACCCCGAGGCTCAGAGGGCCCTTGAAGCATTTCTCCTGGGCGGATGAGGGGACAGATAAACCAGAAAAGGAATGTTCCAGAAGGATCCAGGGAGGAAGGAGTCACACTGGTGCTGCATCCTCTCCACCATTCCCAGAGGTAGACAGGGAGTCCCCACGGCTCCACCAGGAAAACAGATGGGCAGCCAGTTCCAGCCCTGAGACTGAGACAGTGGCCCCCCACCCCCCGCCCCCCACCAGCACCTGTGCTTCCTCTTCATGATCCTCTGCTCACGAGCGGGTAGCCCAGGAGCCTGGAACCAGCTACGGGACACTCGTGGTCTGACGGAGAAGTGGGCAGTGCTGCCCCGTCCCTCACCCCCGGGGGGGCCCGGGGCCGCTGCTCAGCTGCCCCAGGACAGGAGCCTGACGCCCCCACAAAGGCGAGTCGGGGAGCATGAGGGCCCCCGAGCACCCGGTGCTGCCCGGGGGAGCCCCGTGCCAGAGGGAGGGAAGGCCAGGGGCCCTCCCGCCACACGTTAGGGCCCCCCAGGCCCTACTCGGGGTAACAGGCTGCTGCAGGCAACACGGGCTCAGCCTGAGCCCTGTGGGGGAGGTGCTTGGGTGAGGAGGGTCTGGGGTGGGGGGTCCCGGGTCCGGCCGCCACGCCGCAGGTGCCACGCGGCCCGGCAGGGGTGAGACGCGGGCCTCCCGCCGGCTCCTTACCAGGAAGGCCTGGAACAGCTGGAAGGAGCCAAGGAGCCAGACGTACAGGTGGGAGTGCACCTTGGTGGACGTGCCGTTGAAGGCGTTGGCCACCGCCAGGAAGGAGTAGGGCCCCACGGTGAAGAACTCCCAGTCGTAGGCGCCCGAGGTGGCAATGGTCTGGTTGGCCTCGAAGAGTCGGGTCCTCGGGTTCCACTTGTAGATGACGCTGTCGATGTTGTGGTTATCACCTGCCACCAAGCAGCCGCGTTGGCGGGCGGGGGGGGGGGAGGCAGACTTCCGAGGCCTCACAGCAGCCGTGGTGGAGCCCTGGCCCGCCCTGGCCCTGCCCCAGGCCGGAGGGAGGGGTCTGTCCTGTGCACCGAGGCCTCTGGCCACCGGACACCTTCCCTGCTCACCCCGCACTCCCTGTCCCTGCGCCCAGAGGAAGGCCCTCCCTGGGTCCCCGCCTTTGAGGGCTCCAGACCCGTTGCCCCGCGGCCCTCTGTCTTGGAGATGGGGCCCCCACCCCTCCCTAGCCTGACTGCTCACACTGCCCCCTGTTCTCTCCCTCTGAGAGCCCCCTGCTCTCACTGTCCCCCACGGGTCAGGCCTTTGCACTTCCTGACCTTCTGCCCGGAAGGCCCCTCCCCGCAACATGCTCCCAGGAGCCCCCCTGGCTGGGCCAGCCTCTCCCGGAACACTCATCTCCCTGGGGAGCACTGGGGAGCGGGCCCTGGGGTCCCCCTGCCCATGAGCCGGGAGGCAGGGCTCTTCCCCCGCGGGTTGTGGGCACAGCTGCCCTGAACCCTGCCCTTGAGAGTTACACACCCAGGAAGGGCCTGCTGCGGTCACTCAGGCCGTCACTGACCCAGAAACCAGGCTTCCCGGCCTCTGCCAGGCCTGTCCCCCCCACCGCACCCGCTGTGTCACAGGGTCTGTGTGCAGAAGGCATGTTCTGGGGCAAACAAGCCTCCCCATCCTTCCAGCGAGTCTGTTCTGCCAGCCGGAGTCCACGCCGACGTCCCTCCAGGGGACACGGGCATGCCGGGCGAACAGCTGGCCTTCACACCTGCCTCAGTCACCTCCTCCGGGAAGGTTAGTCACTTGGTTGGTTAGTCAGTCGGGTGGTCAGTTTCGAATGTGGCAGTCTGTGCAGCCAGGCGGCCCGCATTTCCATAACCGCTCTCCCAAGGGCAGGCACCCGCACGGACTGTGTCTGCCTGTCCGCCTGCCCGGACGCTGACAGGGTGCTCAGGTGTGTTCACCCTCAGACGTCACTGTCAGATGGCCAAGCCCGAAGAATCAGGCTGGGTGTGGCTTATTATAACGTGGTCAGGAGGTGAGGGTTCGGGTGAGTCAGCCCCCCCGCTCCGTGGCTCCCTTCCAGGTGGGAGGCCACAGCCTACCTTCCCTGTGGTTGGCCACGGCCAGGAAGTGCTCCCCGGCCATCTCGAAAGCTTCCCAGTCCCGGGCGCTGTGGGTGGGGACCCTCTGGTACGGTGTGAACCTCAGTTTCCTGTGGCTCCATTTGTAAATGACAGAGAACTCCTGGCCCTTCTCATTCGGTTCAAAATTAGCCACAGCCAGGAAGACCTGAAAGACAGGACCCGGGACACTTGGTTCTTGTCACCTGTGTGAGGGGCCTGGGGCTGATCTTCTGAGCGCCTGCGTCTCTGTCCGATGGCCACTGTCTCTCCGGATCTGTCAGTCAAGTTCATCAGTCTGTTGTCTCCATTTTTGTCTCCAAAATCAGGAACGGCTCTGTGCACAGAACTCTCTCATCACCCGGACGAGCAGAAACACACGATCACGTCCTCCTCCCACACAGACGCACGTGTTGTCACATAGCTGAGTAGGACACGCAGGTGCCCAACATGGGATGGGACCAGGAGGCAAGCCGGCTCGGCGTGTGGGGTGTGTCTACTGAGCCCGGAAGCGAGCGTGCGCTTAGTGAGCCCGGCACCTGCTTTGGTGAAATGTTTTTCTGAATTTCCTAATATTTCTTGACGTGAAGTTAACATTTCTTAGGGGCCCATGGGTGGCTCAGTTGGTTAAGCGTCTGACTTTTGATTTCGGCTCAGGCCATGATCTCATGGTTGGGGGATCGAGCCCCGCACTGGGTTCTGAGCTGACAGTGTGGTGCCTGTTTGGGATTCTCTCTCTCTCCCTCTCTCTCTCTCTCTCTCTGCCCCTCCCTGTTTGTGCTCTCGCACTCTCTCTAAAATAAAAAAAGAAAAGTTTGCATTTTTTATAATGAAAATGTCATCAACCAAAAGGCCAGAGCACCAGTCGCTCATCTGCCATGCTGGACTAGGAGCACGGCTGGGCCATGGTGGGCGGTGGCCTAAAGGTCTGTCTGACCTGCTGGCTGTTTCCTCGTCAGGGTGCACCTAGTGAGGGCAGGGCCGCACGGGGCACACTCGTGTTGGCGAGTGAGCGCTTTGGAGGACGGGCACGGGGTCGTGGGGGGAGGCCCTCGGCCACTGACACTGCAGCAGAAGGTGTCGGGGCTGGGGAGAGAGTGCATCGTCCTGGGGGCGCGGCTCAGACCACCCCCCCCCCATGCCCTCTGGTCCATCCAGCCCCGGCTGGGAGGGGGCTGTCCATGAGGGTCTCACACCCTCACCTAAGGGCCTGTCCCTCTCCGTTTGGACACCGCATGTCCTCGGGACCTGGAGTGAGTCAAGGAGACAGGACCGTGGTCGTCCACATTCTGAGATGCTTTCTGCGCTGTTGACCAGCTCATCAAGTGAGCCAACAAGCTCTCAATTTAGTCACAATGGGTCTACACGGACTTGACAGCATCTTAGGAATGGTCTTGTCTTTATTTTGTAGGAAGCCAAAGGCACGTCACACTTTGGACTTAGAGACCCCACCAAGTGTCTGATCTCGAAAGCCCCTCAGAACCTAAGTAAGACTTTGAAACCACGAGGAATACCCTTCCCGTATTTCCTACGGAAGGGGTCCCAACCTTTGGACTCCGGGTTTCTCCAAGATAAGAGGGATTGAGAAAGTCGCCGAACGCGGACTTGCCTTCTTCCCAATGGTGAAGTGTCTCCAGGACTGTGCCTGGTGCGTGGGAATGTTCTGGTAGGAGGCGAACTTCCCATCGGTCCACTTGTAGATGGCGGACGTGGCTTTGCGGTTGGCGGCTGCCACGAAGAGCCCGGCCTCGGGGATGGCAAAGACCTCGATGCCCAGCGTCTCCGAGTCGGTGAACAGGCTTTGATGTTCTTCCACGTAGTCCAGTTTCTCCTTGGCTGGCGGTAGAAACGTGGAGACCCACTTAATGCCTCCCCGCATGGAAGCCGATAGGCCGGCTTGGGAGTGTGACCCCAGGGCCCCGAGCCGTGACCCCACAGCATCAGCGATTGCCAGGGTGGTTCGCCTGGGGGCATTTCACCCTCATGGAGAGGCCATCAGGGGAGGCTGTGCGGGTTTTAGGGTCTATGCGGTGTCCAGGGACGCTGAAGGGACGGAACTGACGTGTCGCGTCCTCATTAGACATTTCCCACGCCCGCTGCTCTACACAAAGCTGTGCCCATGAGCAGCGGGGTCAGCGGCCGAGGGCGGCGGCCGCAGCCAGCTCCCGTTTCCCGTGGGTGACTGTCCAGAGCGCGCTGGGTGACCTCGACCCCCCTGTCCCCATACGGAAGGCTCTGCCGGAAGGTCCCAGGGGAACAACATACATCCAGGCTCCTGGTGTCACCCCCAGCATGTGTGACGGGGGCAGACATGGCACGAGGAGGGTGTCCCCTCGACGGGGACTGGACGTGCATCAGGGGAGGGGTGGCGAGCCCTGCCCCCCTCGTGTCCCGCCCAGGAGGACACGCGTCTCCAGGTTGAATATGCAGCCTGCTGTCCGGGGGGGTCCTCCCTATTCCCAAGTCGTGCTGGCTCCAAGAAGAACCCCCGAGTCCCCAGAGCCCCAGGAGGCGCGCCGCCCTCCTCACCTGCTAACACGGAGACCCACTGGCTGCCCACACACAGGAACAGCCCCTTCCGGCTAGCATCAAACCAGAACTGGGCATCCTCCATTTTGGTGCACGGAGGCCGGGACCCCAGAGTCACCTTCAGGTCGGTTTCTGGGGGGAACAAGGAAGGGGAGTGTCCAGAGAACATGCTCCCTGGAGGAGGACCCCTGACCCAGGCGGTCCCACCTTTGCCTCTGCGTGTGGGGACCATGAGGACACAGGGGTCTCCATTGTGGCCTGCTCCCCCCCGGGTGTCCGTGGGGCGGGATGCACGCCGTCCGGCTTCCTGCCAGCCTCACTGCCCACTCCAGAGGGCGGCCCTCCCCCCTTGGAAAAGCCTTGGTGATCGCACACCCACTGCCCTGCTCGCCGCTCAGACCTCTCTCCCTGGCATCAGTTTATCTAAGCTTGAGTTTTGCCTATTCCGCAGCGTTTGACCCCATCGCTGCTGGTGGTTACACCTCATTTCGAGCCAGGCCCGCACGTCCCGGTGATGCCGCGTGGCGGATTCACAGCGACATCGTTGTCGCCGCCAAGCCGACACCCGCACCTCGACTGTGACCCGGGGCACCTCGACCTGACGTAGCGCCCAGCAGAGCCCCAAGGGGGCAGTCCTGCCTCCCGCCTATTCTGAGATGACGGGACACATGTGCAAACTTCCCGTGTAGCATATGAAAATTCCACTGTGCAGGGAAATTATTTTCCTCTGTGTCTCTTCTTTTACTATAAAAATCATTCCAAGTTGTACCGTTCCTACAAAATTATTCAACATAGCATGACAACAAACTGCATCAGTTTATAGACCATTAAAGCTCTCTCCAGCACGATAGAAAAAGCTACAGCTGGTGCTTCTGGGAGTTTGGAAACCCCATCCCAGGAGGGGAGTGTAAAGGCGGATGTGCTTAAGGGGCGTCCCCTGACTGGTGAGGCATGACCGTGAGGCTGAGGAGGGGCTGGGGCTGTCTCCCCCACCTCGCTGAGTGGTGGGGGCTGCAGTGGGGGCAGGATCCGGCTTCGCCGGGGCGGGGTGTGTGGCTTATACGCAGCATGGTGACTTCAGCCCCAGGAGACGCAAGCATGGGCTAAATGCTGGGGACCCTCTGGGCTGGGGGGTCACGGACAATTGGAATGTGCCTCTCACAGTTTGGGGTCCCCGCTGGGGTGGGGGCTGAGGCTTAGATGCCTATCAGAGAGGGATGGGGGTAAAGACCCCAAATACTTCTCTGGGGACAAAACAGGCAGCAGATGGAAGTCAGAGGCTCAAGAGAAGGAAGACGAGGTCAGGGAAAGCACTGGGGTCCAGGAAGAACCAGGCTCTCTGGTGGCCATTGGGCAGGACCCCTGCCCATCTGCATCAGGCCAGTCCCTCTGTCAACTTAATAGTCACCTTCCTTTCTCTGTTACCAAGTGACAAGGCTCTCAGGGTCTGCCATAAGTGAGGGGGAGTGGGTGGCTTTGACCTACTAACCATAGGGATATTTTAGCACCTCATTATCTTCTGGCTTCCCCGGGGGGCCCTGCAGGACTGGGGGGATGGACAGCACAGCCAGCTCGGGACTCCTGCAGGGACAGAGCCTTGGGGTGGCATCCGAGCCAGGCAGTAAGACCAGCTGCCTCACCAGGCCCTGCAGAGAGACGGAGAGCATGCTCAGAACATCGTTGCTAGAGAGTGCTTGGACCCACCCCTGGGCTCAGCCTGGCCAGACCCTGGTGGAGGGGTGAGAATGAGGACTGAGGGTCTGGCCACCTCAAGAGCCAGGTGACAAGAATCTGCTAATAGGTTGGGAGTGTGGGGAGCACTGGGAGCAATGGTGGATAATTCTACACCATTCTAAGGCAACAGCCATGGAAGGGGTTTTTCCTGTGAACCAGCCTAGAGTGACTGGGCTGCATTGTTCATCCATCCATCTGTCCATCTGTCTGTCCATCCATCACCCATCCATCCATCCCCCATCCCCCCACCCATCCATCAATCCCCCATCCATTCACCCATATGTCCATCCATCACCCATCCATCCAGCCAGCCAGCCATCAACCCTTCCATCCACCCACCCATCCATCCATCCACCCACCCACCCATCCATCCATCCCCCCATCCCCCCATCCATTCACCCATATGTCCATCCATCACCCATCTGTCCATCCATCCATCCATCCACCCATCCACCCATCCACCCATCCACCCATCCATTCACCCATATGTCCATCCATCATCCATCCATCCACCCATCCATCCACTTATCCATCCATCCATCCATCCATCCATCCCCCATCCACCCATCCATTCACCCATATGTCCATCCATCACCCATCCATCCACCCATCCATCCATCCACTCATCCATTCACCCATATGTCCATCCATCACCCATCCATCCACCCATCCATCCATCTATCCACCCATCCATCCATCCATCCCCCATCCATTCACCCATATGTCCATCCATCACCCATCCATCCAGCTAACCATCCATCCACCCTTCCATCCACCCACCCATCTATCCATCCACCCACCCACCCATCCATCCATCCATCCCCCCATCCATTCACCCATATGTCCATCCATCACCCATCCATCCACCCATCCATCCATCCACTCATCCATTCACCCATATGTCCATCCATCACCCATCCATCCACCCATCCATCCATCCACTCATCCATTCACCCATATGTCCATCCATCACCCATCCATCCACCCATCCATCCATCTGTCCACCCATCCATCCATCCATCCCCCCATCCATTCACCCATATGTCCATCCATCACCCATCCATCCACCCATCCATCCATCCACTCATCCATTCACCCATATCTCCATCCATCACCCATCCATCCACCCATCCATCCATCTATCCACCCACCCATCCATCCATCCATCCCCCATCCATCCACCCATCCATCCATCTATCCACCCATCCATCCATCCATCCCCCATCCATTCACCCATATGTCCATCCATCACCCATCCATCCAGCCAACCATCCATCCACCCTTCCATCCACCCACCCATCCATCCATCTATCCACCCACCCATCCATCCATCCATCCCCCCATCCATTCACCCATATGTCCATCCATCACCCATCCATCCACCCATCCATCCATCCACTCATCCATTCACCCATATCTCCATCACCCATCCATCCACCCATCCATCCATCTATCCACCCACCCATCCATCCATCCATCCCCCATCCATCCACCCATCCATCCATCTATCCACCCATCCATCCATCCATCCCCCATCCATTCACCCATATGTCCATCCATCACCCATCCATCCACCCATCCATTCACCTATCCATTCACCCATATGTCCATCCATCACCCATCCATCCAACCATCCATCCACCTATCCATCCATCCATCCATCCATCCCCCCATCCACCCATCCATTCACCCATATGTCCATCAATCACTCATCCATCTATCTACCCATCTGTCACTCAGCCTTATGTTCACCCATCTATCTGTCCATCACTGATCCATCCATCCATATGTCCACCCACCACCCATACAGTTATCCATCTGTCCATCCATCCATCCAAACATGCCATCCACAAATATTCACCAAGCACCTATTATATATCACGCATGGGTCTAGAAACTGGACACAGTATGGAACAGGGTCCCTCACCTGCCCTCTATGGGAGAGACAGCCAATGAGCAAACACACAGCTGGTCTGAGAGTGGTCAGGGCTATGGAGGAAAGACAATCAGGAGAAGGGGTTGGGTACAAGGCTCATCTTCTCCAAGTGGTAGGGGAAGGTCTCCAAGGAGGATGACATGGGGCGAGGTCCTGAGGGTACAGGGTGTGATCTGTGGTGACAGTGGGGATGAGTGTGCCAGGAAGAGGGAACGGCGAGTGAAAAGGCCCTGTGGTAAATTGTGCCTCGCAAGTGTGGAGCCCCATGTACCCCAGGGCTCCCTGCTCCCGTGCGGCACACACCGATCTGTCGGATGAGAGTGTGAGGACACGGGGCCTGTAGTGACGGCCCCTCTGTGAGCACTGCTGTTGGGAGGCCAGACAGGCAGCCCCTCCCGTGCTTACCGTGAACAGGCCTTTGGTCCTCTTCCGGCTGCCGATGAAGAATCGGGCTCCTCGCACCGAGAGGGTGGCCGGGAAGGGCACGTCAGCCATTCTGAAAACATTTGAGGGTGGCTTTAGGGCCATGGGAGAGCAGCGTCACAGCCCATTTATGCAGAAAAGGACAGGGGAAGCAGTGCACGGGGGTATCAGTTTCCCAGGGTGGCTGTAATGAACACCCCATACTGGGGGCTTAGGTGGCAGATTATCCACAGTTCTGGAGGCCGGGAGTCTGACGTCAGGGCGTTGCAGGGTCCCGCTCCCTCTGGAGGCTCATCCGGCTCTGGGCTTTCTGGTATTCCCTGGCTTGTAGCTACGTCACCCCCTCTGCCTGTCTTCACATGGCCTTGTCTGTGCCTCTCCTTATAAGGACACCAGGCTCTGGGTCAGGGCCCGCCCGACTGCAGTCATGACCTCAACTTAACTTGATTACACCTGCAAAGACTCTGTCTCTAAGCAAGTTTGCATTGCAGGGTTCTGGTGGACGTGAATTTGAGGAGCGCTCTTTTCCCCAGGACAAGAGTCTTCTGCAAAAGCGTGGCCACAGAGGTGTCCGTTCAGGGGTTCTCCCATCTCTCTGGAAACTCTAGTGGCTCCCAGCGGCACTGAGTCCCCAGCCTGCCCACCCTCCACCACGTCTATGGGGAAACAGATGGTGTCCGGGTGGGAAGGGTCCTCGCTGATGGCCTGGGAGGCGTTGGCAGATGTGGCCAGAGCTGGGTCTTGACGCAGAAGTGGACGCTGCACCCCGAGGGTGGGGGAGAAGGTGGGTGCCTGCTGGAGGGGAGGGCCTGACTGGAGCCTCAGGGGTGGATGAGCCAGGCATCTCCCCCTGTAAGAACCTGCTCCTTCCAGGCCTGCATCGGGCTGCAGCTGGCCGTGGTGAGGCCACTTTCTGAGCGCCGTCCCAGAATCCCCCGTGCTCTGATCACAGCGCGCCCTCCGTGGTGCCCACGAGGCCTGTGATGCCAGACCCCCAGGCCCCGGAGTCCTCCTTGGCTGCCACTGGCTGTAGCCGCGGCTCCTTCCCTCCCCTTCCTTGGCCCCCTCCCCTCCCCATCACAGAGCTGCTCCCACTGCTGGGTCCCCACCGTCATCACCCTGGTAAAGGCCCTGACGCGCTTGGGAGCAGAAGGAGCCCTTGTGGTAGAGACGGGTTTAAACAAAGTGTCCGAATGGCAAAGACTCTTTTTATTATGGAATAAGTTTCATAGTAACAGAGCACAGTGAGATTCTACCTCTGAAAGGAGTATCTGGAATAATGATGGATTTTAATGTAAACCGGACAATTTGTGATTTAAGAGAGTCACCAGCCCCACTGAGCCAGGATGGTCGTCACAAGCCGGTGGGACTATGGGGACCGACGCTCCCTGGTCCAGCCTAGTGACCAGGCGATGGCGAGGGCAGGGAGGGAACTCAGGCTGCTGGTGCCTGGGGCTGTGCCGAAGCTGCCAGAAGGGCTACTCTGCGTGTTTATTTGGGGTCAGAGTGACTATTCACTCGTCCCGACGGGCAAACCGGGTCTTAGGCCAAACGATGTGTTGAAAATCACAAGGCCCAGTCAGGCTGCAGGTTCAGTTTGGCTCTGGTGCCTGAGCTCTCTGTGACCTTCCTCTGCGTGTTTCCTGATGGTGACCCCGCTCTGCAAGGCACAGTCCCCCCCCCCCCGCCCCCCAGCCAAGTCCAACCTACCCGGCCTGGGCGCCTGCACTCGCCCCCACCCACTGCGGCCGCTCTGGAGGACGGGTTTGGTGGCCGACCCTGCTGATGAAGCTCCCGCTTCAGGGGATGGTCCCTAAAGATTGTTTGCCCACGGGCACGAGCCCAGGGCGCACGGTGCCCGCAGCACCCGGCCAGCCGGCCCGCCCCGCGGCCCTGGACCCGCCGTGTCCGGCAGCACCCGGCCCTCCCCGGGCGCCCCGCTACCTACATGTCCGCGGGGACGCCGCAGTCCGCGGTGAGGGAAAAGGATCCTTCGGACACGGCCAAGACCAGCGTGTGCCATTGGTTGTCCATCAGAGCGGGACTGAGGAAGGTCACGCGGGTTTGCCAGGCCCCCGCCGCGTCCTGGCTGAGGAACAGGAAGTGCAGCCTGGTGGGCGAGTACCGCAGACCCAGCAACAGCCCGTCAGACTCCTCCGTCACCACAGTGAACAGGTATTCGTTCTTCTGCAAGAGAGGGCGGGGCAGGGGACGGGGCAGGTGAGGGCGGGGCAGGGGAGGGCGGGGCAGTGCAGGGCGGGATAGGGGAGGGGGAGAGGAGAGGGTGGGGCAGGGGAGGAGGACAGGGGAGGGCGGGGCAGGGGAGAATAGTGCACAGGAGGGGGGCTGGCAGGCGGGACAGGGGAGGGGGCAGGTGAGGCAGGGCGGGGCAGGTGAGGGTGGGGGAGGGCTCAGGGGAGGAGGGCGGGGCAGGTGAGGGTGGGGCAGGAGAGGGTGGGACAGGGGAGGGCCGGGCAGGGGAGGCATTGACAGGTGGGGGGGGGGACGGGCAGGGGAGGGCGGGGCGTGGGAGGCAGGATGGGTGAGGGAGGATAGGCAGGGGAGGTGTGGGAGGGGAGGTGTGGCGGGAGGACAGGGCTCCCAGGGCAGGGCCTACTGCGGTGACCAAGGTCTGTGATCCACCAGATCCCTGCTCCAACCTGTCAGGATGGCCGCTATCAGAAAACCAGAAACTAGTGCCGCTGAGGATGTGGAGAGATCGGAAGCCGTCCGCCCCGGTGGTGGGATTGCCAAACGGCATAGCTGTTCTAGAACACAGCCCGTGGTCCCCGGAAAAGTTAGTATAGGACTGTTACGTGTCCCCGCAAGCCCACCTCCGACGCCCGACAGGACTGACAGCAGGGTCCCCGAGAGAGGCACCCACGTCCGCAAAGGTAAGTGCGGTGAGATGTGCTCTAGCCATACAGTGAATGTCACCCAGCCTTACAAAGAGGCTTCAGCGTCCACACGCACGCACCCGGGGGACGTCACGCTGAGTGAAGTAAGCCATCACCAAGGACAAATACCGCGCGGCCCACTTCTGTGAGAGACCTAGTCCAGTCACGTTCAGGGGCGGAGCCTGGAACGGGGGCGCCAGGCCTGGGGAGGCGGGGAAGGGGGCCGGTCGGGGAAGACGGAAGAGTCTGCACAAGGACAGCGGGATGGCTGCGCTGAAATGGACACGGAACGCTAAGGCCAGCCGCACGCGGTAGACGCATCCTTGATTTTCCGTCGTTGCGGCTTAGGGTCTACTGCTTCCCAGCCTAACACAGGGAACGGGGCCACCGCATGAAAGTGACCGGCCGGGCGCCAGGGCCCGGGGAAACTCTGCACTGTGGTTTCTGCAGCGAGCCTCGGCCAGGGGCACTGTGACCAAACCCGTGCAACTGTTCCGCTGAAGAAATTAAAGCCTCCCTGGCCCTCGTATTTAACTTAACACCTAAGCCAGTAAAATACACTTAGCGTGGCCTGGGTTATGTGGCCTGTGTGCTGAGGGACACGCGTGGCCCCGTTAGTTTCCACGGTGGGATGCCCCGCCTGCACTTACCTTCCACAGGGGAGGGAGTGGGGGTGAGGCGTGGAAGCCAAACCCACTAAGTCAGGACAGAATCCTCACATGGTGACGGTTGGGACGTGGGCAGGTGGCCGGGAAGGAGCACTGACCTCGCAGCTATGGCACCTGCTGGGACCGAATCCCCACATCCCCCTGTTCTGCCTTTGGGCACTGGGCCCAGCAGCATGGAGCTTCCTGGGCCAGGGCGTGAGTCCCACCCGTGGCCCTGCCCACACGAGGTAGGCCTGCCTCTGGGACTGCTCAGTCCCTCGTTCCTAGAAATGTTCGTGGCTGGAGGAGACCGTGTCTGGGCAAAACCCTGGGGTCCCCGCACCCCCATGAAGGTCAGATGAAAGGAAAACAAATCGGCCAGTGAAGTGAGTTTATTGGGCTTCCTGAAGAGGTGCTGACAGGTTAGGAGTCAAAGCCAAGTGACCCAAGCAGAGAAAGGGGGAGGGAAGGACAGGTGACCCAGAACAGGTGCAGGTGCCTCCTGGGAGCAGAAACCCTGGGAAGCCACGGGGTTAGCGTTCCTGGGAGGCAGGAGGTCAAGGTCAGGTCAGGAGAGTGGACACATGGGGGACCCCGTCCTGGGTGGGGGCAGCCACCTAACACAGGTAGGACTGACTGAGGGGTGGCCGGGAGGACCACAGTCACCAGGTGGGACCTGAGCCCAGCTGGCGCTGGGGGGACATGCCCATCAGCAGCAGGACTGGCCTGAGGCGGGGACGCAGCAGGCAGGGCGGGGGCACACGGGGTGGCAGAGCAGGGATACACTGGAGGAGGGTCTGCAGGAGGGGCTGGGCTGGCAGCAGGAGGGGGCTGAGCAGGGGGAATCCTCACAGCACACAGGGGTGCAGCAGACAGGCTTGCAGCAGACAGGGGTGCAGCAGACGGGCTTGCAGCAGACAGGGGTGCAGCAGGTGGGCCTGCACACGGGGCGGCAGAGCAGGGACACGCAGGAGGAGGGTCTGCAGCAGGGGCTGGGCTGGCAGCAGGAAGGGGCTGAGCAGGGGGAGTCCTCGCAGCACACAGGGGTGCAGCAGACAGGTTTGCAGCAGACAGGGGTGCAGCAGACAGGCTTGCAGCAGACAGGGGTGCAGCACACGGGCTTGCAGCACACAGGGGTGCAGCAGTCTCCCTGGCAGGGGGAGGAGGTGCAGCAGGACGGCTGGCAGCATGAAGAGGTTGTGCAGGGGGAGTCCTCACAGCAGACAGGGGTGCAGCACACGGGCTTGCAGCAGACAGGGGTGCAGCAGACGGGCTTGCAGCAGACAGGGGTGCAGCAGACGGGCTTGCAGCACACAGGGGTGCAGCAGTCTCCCTGGCAGGGGGAGGAGGGGCCGCACAGGAGGGTCAGGCAGGGGGCCGGGGCACAGCACGGGGGCTCGCAGCAGCTCTCTGGGCAGTCGTCCACCTGCCAGGAGGAGTCGGGGCAGGAGTCCGAGGATCCGGGCAGGCAGACGCGGCTGCCATAGCTCAGGTCGCTGGAGCAGACGGACAGGGTGGACGCGGCCATGGTGGGGGCGGTGTAGCTGCAGGAGGGAGTGTGTGTGAGTGTGTGTGTGTGTGTGTGTGTGTGTGTGTGAGTGTGTGAGGAGCTCCAGCTGTCTGTCGGCTTTTATACCTCCCAGCTGTGTGTTGTCACCAAGACTTCCCTTTCCTTGTTGGTGTTTTGACTGAGTCCTGAGAGTGTTTATTACTTCTGGTTTATTTACACTAAAGAGTTTGCTGCTTGGAAAATGCCTGTCATGGTTAAGGACTGGGTTGGCCCTGACTACTTTTGGTTCTCTAAGCAAACACCACAGGAAAACTCTAGAGTCCTGGAGCCCTGCGGGCATGCCGCCTGCTCACTGCCCAGTGTGCGCCCTGATGCCCGGGGGTTTGCGGCGGTCCAGGTGAGCACCGTGCATCCCCGGGTCAGCGAGCAGAAGGACCGGAACGCCGGGACAGGTCTGCCCATTGGCTGCAGGACGTCCGCACACCGAGTGCTGAGTGGAGGCCAGGCAGTCAGGAGCGAACGGGAAGGGGACAGAGTGTCTCAGCGCAGAACGACAGAGATGGACTGTGCAAAACCTAAGAGAAATGATGTGCACAGCATCCAACGTTCATCAGACGAAGCTTTCCAGGAAGACCGATTGACAAAAGGCAACATTTCTCAGACAGAGGGAGATGTGGTCTTCGGAGGTGGAATCTGACCAAACGTGGGATGAGATACACAGAGAATGCTGCACGTCGGGACACACTGGTGAGTTGTCTTACACCAAACCTAAAGAAGCATCCTGGAAGCTTCCAGAGAGATCGGAAGTGATTGGAAGCCACTCAGCGAACCGAGATGCCTAAAGACCTGGAACCACATCTGCAAAGCTGGAGGGAGATGGGATCGATTACGCGGCAGCACCGAGCCCTCTGGTGCACGGGACGGGAAGGTTCGCGGCTGCTCCGAGACCCTGCTACTCACGCACCGTCTATGAACGCAGCCGGGACTCCGTGGGCCAGCAAAACTCGGTGCAGAAACAAAGGGAAGCAGAACATAACAAATAATCAAGAGCAAAAAAGAAAAAAAATCAGCAAAGAGCAGATTGCAGTCCTCGACGTCTTCAGGGGGAAGAATTTTGGCCGCTTGGCCTTACAGAATCTATAGAGCAACTGTTCGCTGTCCCACCCCGCGTCCCTCTACGTTTCACTCGTTCTGTGGCGGCACCATGCGGAAGCCCCTTGTGTTCCCCATCCCAAACCCCTGCCACCACTGACTCTCAGTCACTACAGTTGTGCCTCTTCTAGAATGTTCTATGCATACAGTGTGCAGCCTTTCGGGTCTGGCTTCTTTCATTGAGCAGAATGCACTGGGCTTCACGCATGTCGTGAACTGACAGTTCTCTTCTCTTTACTGCTGAGTGGACTCCACTGTATGGACGTACCACAACTTGATTATTCCGTCGACGGGTGAAGGACATTTTCTTTTTTTTTTCTTCTTTTAAAAAAAAATTTTTTTTTAACGTTTTATTTATTTTTGAGACAGGGAGAGACAGAGCATGAACGGGGAAGGGTCAGAGAGAGGGAGACACAGAAGCTGAAACAGGCTCGAGGCTCTGAGCTGTCAGCACAGAGCCCGACGCGGGGCTCGAACTCACGGACCGCGAGATCATGGCCTGAGCCGAACTCGGCCGCTTAACCGACTGAGCCACCCAGGCGCTCCCGGTGAAGGACATTTTCATTGCTTCCTGCTTTTGAGGGTTATGAACATGCTGCCACAAACATCGTGTGCAGGTTTTTGCAATGCAGCGAGTCTTTATTTCTCCAGGGTAAGCACCTAGGAGTGGCGTCGCTGGGTCACAGGACAAGAGCCTGTTTAACGTGATAAAAAACCACCAAACTGCAGGGCGCCTGGGTGGTTACGCATCTCTCGATCTCGGCTCAGGTCATGATCTCAACAGTTCGTGGCTCCAAGCCCTGCCTCGGACCCTGTGCTGATAGCACCGAGCCTGCTTGGGCTTCTCTCCCTCCCTCTCTCTCTGCCCCTCCCCTGCTTGTGCACGTGCTCTCTAAATAAATAAATAAATAGCAGCCAAACTGTTTTGCACCGTGGCTGTGCCTTTTTGCGTTCCCTCCCTCCCCAACAGCACGGAGAGTTCTAGTAGAGCTCTAGTCGCCGTGTATCATTGCCAGCACTTGAGGCTGCCGGCTTTCTGTTAAACAGTAGCCATTCTAATCGGTGAGCAGGGGTATCTTCCTGTATTTGCCTCTGCATTGCCCTGATGACTAACGGTGTCAAGTGTTTATTTGCCATCCATGCGTCTTTTTGGTATTTCTGCAAGGGTTCAGGCCCCTCCCTTCTGTAGGCTTTCTTGACATTGAATTTTGAGAGTCCTTTAAGCACCGCGGATGCATACGGTGGACCTCCGGCTAACACGGGAGTTACCGTCAAACATTTGTGTATAACTTTGACTCCCCAAGACCTTAACTGTTTCTTGCCTGCTGTTGACCGGAAGCCCTACTGGTCACGCACACGGTCGATGGACACGGATCTGTATGTTGTGTATCTCTTACCGGCTTTTTTGAGGAGCAATCAGAGTTAATATGGGTAAAGTCCAACTTATCAATTTCCTTCTTTTTCAGACCATGCCTTTGGTATTAAACCTAAGAACTCCGCCCAACACACGGTCACAATGTTCTCCTGTGTTTTCTTCTGCAAGTTTAAAACGTTCACATTTTACATTTAGGCCTAGGATCAATTTTGATTCCATTTTTACACTAAGTGTAAGGTATGGGTCAAGATTCACTTTTTTTTTTTGCATATGGACATCTAGATATTCCAAACACACTGTGTCACTGATGTGTCAGAAATCAGTTGCCTGTTTTCGTGTGGGTGTGTGTGTCTATCCTGTTTCATTAATCTGCACGCTTCTGTCCCTTTGCCGACATCACATTGTCTTGATTGCTATAGTTTTAAAGCAGATCTGGAATCAGGTAGTGAAGTCCACCAACCCTGCTCATCATCTTCACATGGTTTGGGTAGTGGAGCTTCTTTGCCTTTCCAAATAAGTTTAGAATTAGCTTGTTCACAGTGACAAAAATCTCTTGCTGGGATTGCCTTGAATCTGTGGATCAGTCTGGAGGTAACTGACGTCACGACAATTACCCGACCGTAACCTAGAACATAGTCGAGCTCTCCGTTTATTTACGTCTTGTTAAATTACTCCCATCGGTATTTTTTTTATCATTCTCATGCACACATTCTGTGAGATTTATACTTAAGCTTTCATTTTTCACTCTGTTGTAAATCAAACTTTTAAACAAAAATGTTCAGTTTCAATTCTTTATTGCTATTATATACAAATGAATTGGGGCTCCTGGGTGGCTCAGTCGGTTGAGCATCCGACTTCAGCCCAGGTCGTGATCTTGTGGTTTGTGAGTTCCAGCCCCGTATCCGGCTTCTTCGGATTCTGTGTCTCCCTCTCTGTCTGCCCCTCCCCTGCTCACACTCTGTCTCTCTCTCTCAAAAATAAGTAAAACATTTTAAAAAATTTAAAAAAAAAGAAATGAATTAATTTGGGGGCACCTGGTGTCTCAATTAAGCATCCAACTTTGGCTCGGGTCATGATCTCGCAGTTTGTGAGTTCAGCCCCACATCAGGGTCTGTGCTGACAGCTCAGAGCCTGGAGCCTGCTTCATCTTCCTCTCTCTCTGAAACTCCTCTGCTTGTGCTCTGTCTCTTTCTCTCAAAAATAAATAAACGTCAAAAAAAATTTTTAATAAAAAAAATAGACGAATTAATTTTTATTATTTTAGGCTTACATACTTCAACTTTGCCAAACTCTCTTATATTTCTGGGAGTTTTTTGTATATTCTTGGGGGTTTTCTATGTGGATGATCATGTCCTCTGGGAATGGAGACAACTGCATTTCTTCATTTTCTTTTTTCTTTTTTTTTTTTTTTAACGTTTATTTATTTTGGGGACAGAGAGAGACAGAGCATGAACAGGGGAGGGGCAGAGAGAGAGGGAGACACAGAATCGGAAACAGGCTCCAGGCTCCGAGCCATCAGCCCAGAGCCTGAGGCGGGGCTCGAACTCACGGACCGAGAGATCGTGACCTGGCTGAAGTCGGACGCTTAACCGACTGTGCCACCCAGGCGCCCCTCTTCATTTTCAATACGTATGCGTTTTATTTCTTTTCCTCGCTTGTTGCACAGGTAAGGCTTCAGTGTGATGTTGAACAGGAACAGTGAGAGAGGACATCTGTATCTTCTTCCTGATCTTTAGCAGAAAGCATTCAGTCTTTTACAATTAAGTATGATGTTGGCTGTAAGTTTTTCATAGATGCCTTATATCAGGTTCAGAGTTTGTTCAATCATTCCTAGTTCACTATAAACTTTAAAAAAGTTAAACAGGAGGGAACGCTCCCCAACTCATCTTATGAGATTTATAATCCTGTGACAACAAAGCCAGGCAAAGACACTACAGGAACAGAAAACTACAAAACAATATCCCTTATGAACATCTATGCAAAAATCTTCAATAAAACACTAGCAAATTGAATTCAGCAGCAGAGTAAAGGAATTATGCACCACAACCAAGGAGGACCTATTTCTCGAATTTAAGGGTGGTTCCACATATGAAAACCAGTCAATATAATAGCCAACATTACCAGAATAAAGAAAAAAGTACACGATCATCTCAATTGATGCGGAAAAAGCATCTGAAAAAGTTCAACACCCTCTCACGATAAAACACTCAACAAATTAGGAGTAGAAGGAACTACCTCAACAAAATAAAATATATATGTGAAAATCCCACAACAAACATCATACTCAACAGTGAAAGACTGAGAGCTTCTCCTGTAAGATCAGGACAGACAGAGATGCCCACTTTCACTGCCTCTATTCACCACAGGACTGGAAGTTCTAGGAGAATAGTTAGAGAATAAAATACAGTAGCCCAAATTGGACCGGAAGAAGTAAAGTCATCTCTGTTCACAGACGCTGTGATCTTATTTGTGAAAAACCCTAAGGACCCGTTAGCACTAGCAAATGAATTCAGAAAGACAGCAGGATACGAAGTCAAAATTCAGTTGCGTTTCCATACATTGCTAATGAACAACCCCAAAAGGAATTTATAAAACAATTCCATTTACAATTGCACCAAAAAAGAATAAAGTAAAACGAATTAACAACCATGGAGGTGAAAGAGCTGTCCTACGAAAACTACAAAACATTGCTGAAACACAGTAAGGAAGACAAATACATGGAAAGGCATTCCATGTTCAAGGATTGGAACACTCAATATCGTTACGACATCACTGTCATCTCAAGCAATCTACAGATGTAACACAATCACTAGTGAAATCTCAGTGAGGTGTTTTACTGAAACCTAAAACCCCATCCTTAAATTCATGTGGAATCAAGGGATCCTGCATAGCCAAAACAATCCTGAAAAAAAAACAAAAACAAAAACAAAGCTAGAGGACTCCCACTCCTTGATTTCAAAACTACAAATCTATAGGAAGGCAAACCATAAGAGACTCTTAAATACAGAGAACAAACTGAGGGTTGATGGGGAGGGGAACGGGTGATGGGCACTGAGGAGGGCACTTGTTGGGATGAGCCCTGGGTGTCGTATGTAAGCGATGAATCATGGGAATCTACTCCCAAAGCCAAGAGCACCCTGTACGCGCTGTATGTTAGCTAACTTGACAATAAATTATATGGAAAAAAAAAAACACTACAAAGCTACAATAATGAACACAGGGTGATACTGGCATAAAAACAGACATACAGACCAATGGAATAGAGTCCGGAAATAAACATATTAGGTGCAATCATTTTTGAAAGAGCACCGAGTCCATTCAATGGAGAAATGGCAGTCTCTTCAGCAAGCGGTGCAGGCAAAACTGACTATCCCCAGGGACAAGAAGGTAAGTGGACTCTTACCTCACACCATACACAAAAACGAACTCAAAATAGACCCATGACCTAAAAGGAAGACCTAAAACTATAAAACTCTTAGAAGAAAACACAGGGCAAAAGCTTTGCAACACTGGATTTCGCGGTGATTTCCTGGATGTGACACCAGAGGCACAGGCAACATACGAAAAATACAAAAAGTGGCCTTCACAAAAAATTGTAAATATTTTGCATCAGAAGGCAATGCCAATGGAGAAGAAAAGGTAACCTAAATACAATGAGAGAAAATATCTGAAAATCGTGTGATAAGAAATTATATATAACACGTGTAGAGAATTCCCGAAACTCAACAACAAAAAACAAAACAACCCAATTCCAAAATGAGCAAAGGACTTGAATAGACATTTTTCCAAAGAAGAAGTACAAATTACGTGACCTATAAGCATGTGAAAGAGGCTCCACGTTACTGATCACTAGAGAAACACAAATCAAAACTACCATGAGAAGCCACCTTACGTCCATTAGGGTAAATATATATGCATAATATATAACATAATATTTATATGAATGTAAATACAAGGAGTTAACCACATATATTATATAGAATATTCACGCGAATAGAAACACAACGAGGAGATAACACGTAATCTACATACGTAACAAGGAGAAAATACAAGTGTTGATGAGGACGTGGACAAACCGAAGTCCTTGCGTGTCGTTAGTGGGAGAGAGAAAAGGCCCAGCTACCGTGGAAGCTTGTGTGGTGGTTCTTGAAGGAGTAGCAACGGACTTACTCTGTGGTCTGGGGATTATACTGGGAGTATGCTCAGAACTGCAAGTAGGGATTCGAAGAGAGGCTTGGACACACATGTTCACAGTGACCCCGGTGCCCTCAGCAGATAGATGGATGTGCAGACGTGGCCCGTCCACACCGTGGAACGTTATTCAGCCATAAAGGGAAGCAAGTCGGACTAGAACACGGATGAGGCATGAGGACGTTGGGCCGAGTGAAATGTGATTCCACTTATGTGAGGAGCTTCAGAGACAGAAAGCAGAAGCGTGGGCGCCAGGGCCGGGGAGGGGACACGGCAGAGCACAGAGGGTCTCAGGTGGGGAGACCGCTGGGACGGGGCCTCTTCTCCAGCACTCTGACCCCAACACTGTCTGCCCGGGCTTTTCCCAAGGCCATCTATGGAACTCGGGGTCCTTGGAGTTCCGTGCGGTTCGCCCTCCTGCACGGGGGCTGGAGATCCTGTCCAGGTGGTGAGGGCACCAACAGTGACAGGAACCTTGCTTATCTCCCTCACAAGTGCACTGGTTCTGTGCATCTTGGGCCCGGGATCTGACACCCTTGCTTCATGATCTTGTCAACTTTCAGAGTTGGCCCAGGTGGGAAGGAATCCCGTCCCTGTTACCCCATCTTGGCTGGAGCACTGCCTCCCCCGCTCCATCACCTTTCTGCTAAATGGGGAGAGCCCGTGGGAGGAACACAGGATGACCCCAGGCCCATAGAGGATGTTCTCCCTATGGGAGAACTCCCTGGAGCACCCAGACCCACTTGTCTGGGGCCGGTTTGCCCAGATGGGGCTGTGGGTGGAAACGGGCCAGGGGCTGAGGACCCCCAGACCATGACCCGTGTGCAGGTGACCAGCCTGGGAAGCCCTGAGCACTGGGCCCACCGGCACGGAGCTTCCTGGGCCAGGGCGTGAGTCCCACCAGTGGCCCTGCCCACACGAGGTAGGCCCGCCTCTGGGACTGCTCAGTCCCTCATTCCTAGAAATGTTCGTGGCTGGAGGAGACCGTGTCTGGGCAAAACCCTGGGGTCCCCGCACCCCCATGAAGGTCAGATGAAAGGAAACAAATCGGCCGGTGAAGTGAGTTTATTGGGCTTCCTGAAGAGGTGCTGACAGGTTAGGAGTCAAAGCCAAGTGACCCAAGCAGAGAAAGGGGGAGGGAAGGACAGGTGACCCAGAACAGGTGCAGGTGCCTCCTGGGAGCAGAAGCCCCAGGAAGCTTCGGGGTCAGCATTCCTGGGAGGCAGGAGGTCAAGGTCAGGGCTGATGGGTGGCCAGGAGGACCACAGTCACCAGGTGGGACCTGAGCCCAGCTGGCCCCGGGGGGACGTGCCCATCAGCAGCAGGACTGGCCTGAGGCGGGGCCGCAGCAGGCAGGGCGGGGGCACACGGGGCGGCAGAGCAGGGACACGCAGGAGGCTGGGCGGCAGCAGGAGGAGGCAGGGGCGCAGCAGGCGGGGCGGGGGCACACGGGGCGGCAGAGCAGGGATACACTGGAGGAGGGTCTGCAGCAGGGGCTGGGCTGGCAGCAGGAGGGGGCTGAGCAGGGGGAATCCTCACAGCACACAGGGGTGCAGCAGACGGGCTTGCAGCAGACAGGGGTGCAGCAGACAGGCTTGCAGAAGACAGGGGTGCAGCAGGTGGGCCTGCACACGGGGCGGCAGAGCAGAGACACGCAGGAGGAGGGTCTGCAGCAGGGGCTGGGCTGGCAGCAGGAGGGGGCTGAGCAGGAGGAGTCCTTGCAGCAGACAGGGGTGCAGCACACGGGCTTGCAGCAGACAGGGGTGCAGCAGACGGGTTTGCAGCAGACAGGGGTGCAGCAGACAGGCTTGCAGCAGACAGGGGTGCAGCACACAGGTTTGCAGCACACAGGGGTGCAGCAGTCTCCCTGGCAGGGGGAGGAGGTGCAGCAGGACGGCTGGCAGCATGAAGAGGTTGTGCAGGGGGAGTCCTGGCAGCAGACAGGGGTGCAGCAGGCGGGCCTGCACACGGGGCGGCAGAGCAGGGACACGCAGGAGGAGGGTCTGCAGCAGGGGCTGGGCTGGCAGCAGGAGGGGGCTGAGCAGGGGGAGTCCTCGCAGCACACAGGGGTGCAGCAGACGGGCTTGCAGCACACAGGGGTGCAGCAGACGGGCTTGCAGCACGCAGGGGTGCAGCAGTCTCCCTGGCAGGGGGAGGAGGGGCCGCACAGGAGGGTCAGGCAGGGGGCCGGGGCGCAGCACGGGGGCTCGCAGCAGCTCTCTGGGCAGTCGTCCACCTGCCAGGAGGAGTCGGGGCAGGAGTCCGAGGCCCCGGGCAGGCAGACGCGGCTGCCATAGCTCAGGTCGCTGGAGCAGACGGACAGGGTGGACGCGGCCATGGCGGGGGCGGTAGGGCTGGAGGAGGGAGTGGGTGTGGGTGTGGGTGTGGGTGTGTGCGTGAGTGCGAATGTGTGCCGGGTACCCTGGGAGGCCATGGCTTTTATATCTGCCCCGGGCTTGTGTTGTCCCCACAGGAGCCTCACCCCCTTCCTTGTTGGTGTGGTGCCAGGTCAGGGAAGCCACATTAGATGAGTCAGTTGCCCGGGAGGTTCTGATGACCGCCTGACTGGGGTCTGGCCCTCGGGGAAGCCGGGGTCCCTGTGGGGAGTCAGGGAAGTGGGTGTCTGTGCTTCCCTGTGGCAGACGGCCGTGACGGCCCCCCATGGTGCTGCTTGTGGCTGCACCGGGTTCCGCGGGTTACATGGGAGAAAGGTGCAGACCTGCTCCCACTGCCCCAGCGGGCCCAGGAGGACATCAGGTCCCGTGGGGGGGCCACGTGCTGGGCGGGAGCAGAGGGCAGCGTCGCAGGCACCTGGTGCCACCGGGAGCCTGGGGTCATTGGTCTGTCACATGCACACCCGCGGCCGAGGTGCGGGGGTGTGGCCGTGGGGCGCGAGGGTCCCAGCACACAGACAGCAGCCCCAGGAGGGAGGCAGGCAGCCGGGGCGGGTCTGTCTCTTACGCCCATGGGTGCGCGGTGCTCCCATGGGGGAGGCGGTGTGGGTGTCACGGAAGCAGTGATGACAGCACAGGACAACTCTCAGAGATTTTGGCGATTCCGTGGCATTGACGGGGATCTGGGCAGTGCCCTGGTGTAAGGTCGAGGGGTGACGGGGCCACAGCAGGGGACAGCGTCTTGTGCCAGCCAGGAGGCGGACGGCGGGTCTGCAGGATCCTGCCCTGGCGTCGGTGTCCCCCTGATAGAACCCAGCAGTGAAGCCACGTGGGCCTGGGGGTTTCTACGTGGATCTGTTTGAAATTATAGATTCACCAGAAGTTATAAAAAATTATACTGGGAGCTCCTGTCGCCCTTTACGCATTTCCCTCAGTGACGGCCACTTGTGTAACGTTAGCACAAGTCACAACCAGGAGATCGGCCACCCAAGATCCCACCACATTTACCCACATCGGTCTGTGTGTGTGTGTGTGTGCATCTCCGCGTGCGTGTGTCTCTGTGTGGGCACGCATGTGCCTCTCTGCAGTGTTCGTATTTATGGATCATACGGCCACCGCGGTCAGTGTGGGCGCGACCGGAGGCCCCCTCCGGCGCCCCTGACGGCCACACCCAGCACATGCATCCCTGGCCGCGCACGCCCGCCTCTCCACCTCTCCTCCTTGGCTGTACCGAGGCCGTTGCCGAAGGGGAATCACGCAGCAGGCCACTGTCGGAGGTTTTCTCGTACTTGGCTCCTTTGAGACGCAGGCACGGTTCTGTGGTCCGATGTTCTGTGCCGCTTTACGGTTCGCCTGCTGAAGGACGGGCGGGCTGTGGGAAGGTTCTTAGGGCCACATCCAATGTCTTTAATAGAACGGGGCTGTTCGGGTTATGTATTTCCTCTTGAGTGGAGAAATACGTTCTTGTCCATTTCACTGGGGTTGTCGAATCCACGCACGTCACGTGGCTCATGATGTCCCCTCATCACACTTCCTGGGGGGTCCGGGGGCCTCCAGTGAGGCTGCTCCCCTCACTGTCCGTGTCAGCGATCGGCAGCTTCTCTACCAGTACCTTCTTTGCCTCTCCCTTCCTTCTCTCTCTGCAAGGAGCATTAAGGGACTAGAGCGGGACGCTGTGAAACTCCACGACGGGTCTGGGTTCGTGGAGGGGCTGAGATGCAACCGTGGGGTCCCAGGGCGCAGGACCGGTACGCTGCCTGGCCATTCGGTTTCCATCGATATTCCACTCACGCACAGGTGGCCTTCAGCAGGTGCCCGTGCCCTCCACGCCCACGGCTGAGCACAGCACCCCCTCACCCCAGGACGATGCCCCAGAGCACACAGTGTGGACAGAGAGAGCACATCTCCTGAAGACTGCGCGAGAGTGATGGACACTCGTGGATCCACAGCAACGCTCAAAAGAAGACGTCAGGCAACGTGGGATGCAAGAAGGTATGGTCCCAGTGAACCCAGAACAGAAAGTCATCGTGTGCAGGTGATGGGGGGGGGGGCGGGAATTCAACGTCTTAGGAGAAGACCCCCCAAATAGCACTAATGACGATGTTGGTGACGTTAGCTACCATTTTCTGAGTCAGTGGGGGCTCTGAGCATTTCACATCTGGTAACCCACTTAATTTTCACATCAACTAAGTGACACGTCATTCCATACTGCGAATGAACAGAGGAGGGAGCCTGGGCACAGAGAGGTTAAGCAACCTATTCAAGGTCACGCAGCCCAACGTGGCTGAAGCGGGACCGAAGCCAGCGCATACGGGATCTACGCTCTAACCGGGACTTCCTCATTCCTAACAAAATGGTGGAAGACAGCAAGTGTTCAAGGAAATTGAACACCAAGCAGCTGGATTAAAGACTCACAACAGAGGCAGGAAACAGCAATCATGTCAGCAGTCGGAAGGACAAATGCTGGTGGTACCCCCAAAACACAAGAGAACACCCACAGATGTGGTCAGACAGCATGTAACGCACGGACGGGGTGTTCAGCCGAGACCAAACACGATAACCCAGTGGCCAGAGAGGGAGAGGAGCAGCTAAGATCAAAACAACAGTCAAAGAAATTTAAAAAGGGTTGGGAGGGGTGCCTGGGTGGCTCAGTCGGTTAAGCGTCCAACTTAGGTCACGTCATGATCTCTTGGCTTGTGAGTTTGAGCCCCGCGTCAGGCTCTGTGCTGACAGCTCAGAGCCTGGAGCCTGCTTTGGATTCTGTGTCCCCCCGCCCTCTCTGCACCCCCCTCCTGCTCATGCTCTCTCTCTCTCTCTCTCTGTCTCTCAAAAATAAATAAACATTAAAAAAAAGTTAAAAAAAAAAACAGTCAAAGAAGTAACAGAGCGTGTGCTGCCCGGAGCTGAATGGACAAGACGTGTGCGTGTGGGCTGGAAGGACTTGTGAGTTTCAAGAGCGTCACGCACTTTGAGTCAACCCTGCACACATATTGCTGAGTTTTTACAAGTTTATTTTTTTTTATGTTTATTTTGAGACACGGAGAGACAGAGCACGAACAGGGGAGGGGCAGAGAGAGAGGGAGACACAGAATCGGAAGCAGGCTCCAGGCTCCGAGCTGTCGGCACACAGCCCGACATGGGGCTCAAACTCATGGACCGTGAGATCATGACCCGAGCCGAACAAAGTCGGACGCTTAACCGACTGAGCCCCCCAGGCGCCCCCTCTTTTTCACTTTTAAATGCGGCTGCTGGGATGGCTGTAATACATATGTGGCTCGTACCATGTTTCTGTCAGACGGTGGCCCTTCAGATGATCCCAGAAAGCTGAAAGGCGTGGGGCGCGGCCAGATGGTGGGAGAAACACCCAGTTCCGTCTCAAGGAGGAATTTCTCACGCCGTATCATCGATTCGTGACTTGACCAGTTGAAACACAAATGTGAAGGGAGACTTAGACATTCACGAGTGTGACTGAAAACAGGATGTGTGTCTTTCAAAACAGCAGGGAAAGTAGAAGAAAAACATCCGTGGTGGGTATTTTAAGGACAAGAAGCAGCAGAAACAAAAAGAAAATGCCAGCAGGCGGGGCTCAGCCGTCGGTTTCGAAGGCCATCACATCTGTCAGGGCAGGGCGCCTGGGGGGCTCAGTCAGTTAAGTGTCCAACTCTCGACTTCCGTTCAGGTCATGAGCTCACGGGTTGTGGGTCTGAGCCCCGAGTCGGGCTCTGCGGTGACAGCTCAGAATCTGCTTGGGATTCTCTCTCTCTCTCTGCCTTTCTCTGCCCTTCCCCCACTCATGTTCTCTCTCTCTCTCTCTCTCTCTCTCTAAGATAAGTAAACTAAAAAAAAACACCCAAAGTACATTTCATCTACTATTTTTTATTAGGCAACAAAACTCTCGAAACGGTTCGTCATATCTAAACCCAGAAAGGCGGTGGTACCATCACGACCCAAGGAGCCAACAGGGCCTTGAGGAGTGCTTGGCCGGGTGCCGCACTCAGCTGCCTCCCGCCTCCCGCTGAGGTGCCGCTGACCCGGAGTGGGGACCGCCCGCCTCCTGCACGTCGGGGGCTCACTGGGCAGCTCTCCCCGCCGCCCGCCCTCCCTCGGGGGCCCTCCGACTCTCCGGTCAGGTTTGTACACACCCGCCGTAAAAACCACGAGGGACAAATGAAGACACCGTGGCTGACAGGGAAGGGCCCCTCGAGAATTAAGGGTCCACAAACGACAGGGGGACACACACGATCCTTCCTGAGAGTCGGGGCGTCACGGGGGCTGTGCCTCACCTCCGGGAACCCGTGGGCGAGCGGGGCTGACCACCGTCCTGCTGGTGGTCAGAGCCACAGACAGAGAGCTGCTCACGGCCAGAGGGTGCCGGGCGCCCCGACCCTTTCTGTGCCTGCCCCCCCTCCCCGCCAGCTTGAGAAGCCTTCAGCTGGTTCTAAATGAAGAAAGAAAAAACCTGATGGAAATCAAAGGGCACCGATTACAGGAAGGCACGCTGAAACTTGAAAACAAGCGAGTGATTTAGCACACTCCTCCAGTGAGCCCCAGGTGATGTCCTGCGGGGTGGGTGCCGGCCGCCCGGCCATCGGTGAGTGTGGGGCCAGCTGTCCCCGTGAGGCCCGCACACCTGACGTCCGCGGCCGCGAAGGCTCGGGCCCTGCTGATCCACTCGGGGCTGCTGGCTGTTCACAACCACTTGAAGTGCTGGATTTTGGGTACAGTTGGTGAGACTAAAGATGCCATTCCTCTCTTCTCATCCCGGGTTAGAGCCCAGGGAAGCACCCCTGCTCTGATCCACAGCACTTAGCAGAACCCAGAGTCACTTTGGTCCCCAGGGCACGTGCCAGTCTGGCCGACTGGGACTCGGGAGTGAGCGGTTCTGGGGGTCGAAGGGACCGCAAGTCAACGGCAGGCGCCCGCCGGGGAGGGCAGAGGAAGAAGGGGAGGAGGGGTCTTCAGGGAGAAGCAGGACAGGGCCGGGCGCCTGGGCCGTCCTGGCAGGGAGGGTGGGGTGGGGGCCAGAAGCTGAAGCTCAGTGAGATGGGGCAGAGGAGGGGAGGGGCGGCGCCCAGGGAGAGGCCAGGCTGCTGGGTGGGTGGGTGTGGCTGTTCACCGAGCGACTTGGGGACCGGGGACGAGGGACAGGACACGCCCTGCACCACAGTGGGGGGGCATGTTGGCATCCACAGGGATCCCGGGTGACTGGCCGGCCAGCCATCCAGGAGTCACAATGTTTTGTGCCAGGAAACGCTCCCCAAGGGACACCTGCTTCCTTCTGACCGCAGGTTGGTACATCACAATGTTGCCAGGCATGGTTTCCCTCGAATGTGGCCCGAGGGCTTGTGAGGCCTCCCAGACGTGGCCCCTCCTCACTGGGGATCATCCGTGGCCCAGGGCACGTGCCTGCTGGGCACCGTGCCTGTAGGACCAGTGGGAATCCCTCCTCCCCGTTTCTTCCAAGGTGACCTGCCTGAACACTTGAAATCCTGAGGGGACAGCCCAATGAGACCCACCATTTTCAGTACCCCAGACCCTGGGCTGTTGGTCCGGGGAGATGGTTAATTTTATGCGTCGTCTTGGCCAGGCCATCACGCTCAGTTGTTTGGTCAAACACATACAAACATTGCTGTGAAGGCCCAGACTGGTATTTACATCGGTCGGCTCTGAGTGAAGCAGATTATCTGCCATATGGTGGGTGGGCCTCACCCAATCAGTTGAAGGACTCGGAGCACAGACAGAGGTCCCCCAAGAGGTAGCCGGAGTCTATCAGCAGACCATCTCTGGGCTCAAGCTCCAACATCAGCTCATCCCTGGGAAGCCTGCCCTGCAGATTTTGGACTTGCCGGCCCCCGCACTCACGTGAACCTATGCCTCAAAACCGCCGCATGTTTATGCACACATCCTATTGGCTGTGTCTGTGGAGAATCCTGACCGACACGGGCTCCCGTCATCACCGCGCACAGCACTCATGCTCCTGGCGTCTTCACACAGAGGGACGCGCTCGCCCCTGTGCCGAGGGCCACCGGAGAGTGGCTGGCACCATGCATGCCCCCAAGGCGGAAGCTCTATTAACCGGGCCTCCTTTGTCCCTGGCAAAGGCTCAGGGCCCGACAGATGGCCCTCCGTCCCTCACTGGTGAAGGGCTCTAGGGGCCTCCCAGGTGGGCCGGCTTGTGGGGCTGTCGGGGGACAGCCAGCGCAGGAGGCCCAGCAGGGGGTGCGGGTGGCCGCCCTGCCCTACGGTGCTGTTGGGACGGACGCGACTCCAGGCCTCTCAGAGCAGCCCCGCCCGCGTGCAACATCACAGCCCTTCCCTGCTGGCCGAGACGCGCATTCGAGGCCTTTGGAGGGGCTGACGGTGACTTTATTGGTTAACAGATAGGTCGCTCACGTAGGACAGGACAAAGTGACCTCAATCCGGCTATGATAGAGAGGAGGACACCGGGTGACACACAGGGCCCTCGGGAAGCTGCAGCTGCCCTAGGGAGCCAGCCCGACAGTGAGGGCTCAGCCTTGTCTGCTGCGGTGGGCATCTGGGGGCAGAAGGAGACCCCAGACTGGGCTCGAGGCTCCGAATACTTTGGGTGGGAGTCCTAGTAGCAGTGGGGGGACGTGCCCATCAGCAGCAGGACTGGCCCGAGGCGAGCACGCAGCAGGCAGGGCGGGGGCACACGGGGCGGCAGAGCAGGGACACGCAGGAGGAAGGTCTGCAGCAGGGGCTGGGCTGGCAGCAGGAGGGGGCTGAGCAGGGGGAGTCCCCACAGCAAACAGGGGTGCAGCAGACGGGCTTGCAGCACACAGGGGTGCAGCACACAGGGATGCAGCAGTCTCCCTGGCAGGGGGAGGAGGGGCCGCAGGACAGCTGGCAGCATGAAGAGGTTGTGCAGGGGGAGTCCTGGCAGCAGACAGGGGTGCAGCAGACGGGCTTACAGCATGCAGGGGTGCAGCAGACGGGCTTGCAGCAGACAGGGGTGCAGCAGACGGGTTTACAGCATGCAGGGGTGCAGCACACGGGCTTGCAGCATGCAGGGGTGCAGCAGTCTCCCTGGCAGGGGGAGGAGGGGCCGCAGGACAGCTGGCAGCATGAAGAGGTTGTGCAGGGGGAGTCCTGGCAGCAGACAGGGGTGTAGCAGACGGGCTTGCAGCAGACAGGGGTGCAGCACACGGGCTTGCAGCACACAGGGGTGCAGCACATGGGCTTGCAGCATGCAGGGGTGCAGCAGTCTCCCTGGCAGGGGGAGGAGGGGCCGCACAGGAGGGTCAGGCAGGGGGCCGGGGCGCAGCACGGGGGCTCGCAGCAGCTCTCTGGGCAGTCGTCCACCTGCCAGGAGGAGTCGGGGCAGGAGTCCGAGGCCCCGGGCAGGCAGACGCGGCTGCCATAGCTCAGGTCGCTGGAGCAGACGGACAGGGTGGACGCGGCCATGGTGAGGGCGGTGGGGCTGCAGGAGGCGTTGTGTGTGTGTGTGTGAGTGTGTGTGTGTGTGTGTGTGTGTGTGTGTGAGGAGCTCTGGCTGTCTGTCGGCTTTTATACCTCCCGGCTGTGTGTTGTCTCATCAGCAGGCTGAGTGAAGCTCCCCTTCCTTGTTGGTGTTTGGTGTTCTGCTGAGTGCTCACTATGCTGCTTCCCAGTCCAAAAGCTGCTGGCTTGTGAGGCTCTTGAGTGGACCTCAGGCCATCCTGACCTGCGTTCGTCCCAGAGGAGAGACAGCAGAGATGCTTTGATGCTTTTGTGGAGACCGTAGCAATCAGGAGATTTTCTGGAAGCGACAGCCTGGGCTCCATCCCGTGGGGGACTGCCTGTGTAAATAGACCTTGTCTCCAAGGGCAGGGACGAGGAGGGGGGCAGTCCTGGAATCTGGGCTCTGAGCCAAGGGAGGGAGGCCCAGCTGAGGACAGGTCTGACGATGCTCGGCCGGCCTGGCCACGGGACAGGATGCACCGTGTGGGGTGATGCCGCTGGTTGCAGTGGGCGTAGATTGGACTCGCTCTCCCAGGAGGAAGTCCTGGGGCAGGTGTGAGGACAAAGTGTCCTGGGGGCAGAGACTGGCTCACAGAAGGGGCCAGGGTCACAGGCATGGGCTAGCACCGTACGAATGACCGTGAGGGGCGACGTGTCTGCTTCACCGCTTCATGCCCCATGCTTGCTTCCACACCTGAGACCTAGTGAGCACGTAACACCCCACGTGGCCCCTCACGTCCTCGTGGACACTCGGCCATGGTACTCCAAGCTGCAGGCCTCCGGCGGGGGCTTGTTGGGGCCCAGGGGGCTTCTGGGTTTAAAGCCTCACTGACACCTGATGGATGGGACTGGGGGCTCTGCCAGTCAGCCCTCAGTGGACAAATGTTATTATCTCAAAGAAATAGTGGCTTAAAACTTACCGAATCTATTGAAAAACTTTAATCTACACATCCAGGAGGCTCAACGCACTTAAATAAGTTACGCACAAAAGACCCGCAGACAGACACGTCGCGGCGAGGGTGCCGATGGCAACGTGGATCCACAGGAAAATGGGAAGAGAACCAGAAATGATGAAAAGGCCAGGAGAGCAAAGCCTTGCATTTCATCCTTGTTTTCCTTTCTTCTCTCAGCTTCTTCGAAGTCATAAAAGGCATTAGGTAATAATTACAATACATTATTGGGTTTTTTACATGGACCGATGGAGTGTGTGTTAACAGCAAGACCATGAAAGGGGACAAGAAGGGACAGCATCCCATACGAAAGGGACAAGAAGGGACAGCGTCCTGTATGAAAAGGAGAATGTTTTTATGTCACGGGAGTGGAGCTGGTATAAATCAGAAGCTAATTCGGCTAAGGTAAAATAAACACGCGTAAGCCCTAGAGAGCAAACACTAGGAAAAACTTTTCTTTAAAGTGAAAAATCATTGGGGCGCCTGGGTGGCGCAGTCGGTTGAGCGTCCGACTTCAGCCAGGTCACGATCTCGCGGTCCGTGAGTTCGAGCCCCGCGTCAGGCTCAGGGCTGATGGCTCAGAGCCTGGAGCCTGTTTCGGATTCTGTGTCTCCCTCTCTCTCTGCCCCTCCCCCGTTCATGCTCTGTCTCTCTCTGTCCCAAAAATAAATAAACGTTGCAAAAAAAAATTAAAGTGAAAAATCATTAAATAAAAAAGCCGCCTGAGGGGCGCCTGGGTGGCGCAGTCGGTTAGGCGTCCGACTTCAGCCAGGTCACGATCTCGCGGTCCGGGAGTTCGAGCCCCGCGTCAGGCTCTGGGCTGACGGCTCAGAGCCTGGAGCCTGTTTCCGATTCTGTGTCTCCCTCTCTCTCTGCCCCTCCCCCGTTCATGCTCTGTCTCTCTCTGTCCCAAAAATAAATAAACGTTGAAAAAAAAAATTAAAAAAAAAAAGCCGCCTGAGAAAACATTCACTAGGTGCACAGGAACGTGCCAACGGAGGATAAGAGGAACGCAGGCAGGCGACACGAGACGCAGAGGGAGAGGAACGGGTAGTAGCAGGTGCTCCCTCCAGCTGCGGCTGGTTCTCCCCGCGGGTGGCGGTCACGTGATGGAAAATCGCCGCTCACGCTGGATTAGCAAATGTTGACGCTTGGCTCCTGGGGGACTAGAGTCAGGTTCCTGTGAGCCCCTGGTCTCACTTTCATCAACCGATCAATACAGAACCCCGTTTCATGTGTGTCCAGGAAAAAACACAGCATCTCCCTTCACCCGCACATAATGCTCCTGACGCCAGCTGCGTGGGTGCCCCATGATTGAGTTCCATTCCCACACTCCCCAGCGCTAGCGCAGACCCCAGGTTAAGGGTGCGGGCCACGAGACTGCCCTCACTTCAGAGGCCAGCCACCGGTAGTAGGTGCCCAGTTACCCACAACGTCTGCCTGACTTGGCTACAGAACGGAGGTCCCTGTGACCTCCCCCTTGGGGTTATTACTTTGCTAGGGAAATAGATGAGCTCTATTGCTGATTTGTTACAAAGGTTATTTTAAAGGATACAGATAAACAGCCGCATGGAGGGATGCCCAAGGCGAGGCCTGTGGCGGGGGGCAGCAAGTACAGGAGCTTCTCTCCCTGTGGAGTTGGGGTGCGCCACCCTCCTCGGCACATGGACACATTCACCAGACTGGAAGTTCTCAGAATTCTGCACGTTGGGGTTTCTACGGAGGCTTCCTCATGCAGGCACGATCTGTCATTAACTAAGTTTCTAGCCACTCTCCCCTTTCCTGAGGATGGGAATGGAGCCTACAGCATGAAGCTTCTAACCAAAGCTTGGTCGTTCTGGTGAGTAGCCCCCATCCTGAAGCTAACCCAGAGTCAATCACCTCATTAGAACAGAAATCATTCCTACCACCCAGGAAGTCCCAAGGCATTTAGGAGCTCTGTGTCAGGAACTGGGGTCAAAGACCAAATATTAGCAAGAACCAGGACAGAGACACATATATTTTATTATACACATATTCTCTCTATATATATCATATTAAATATCTCAACATACATTATTATTTCACAGTGAATATCTAGCATTCATTGCTGATTCTCTGAACTCACCTCCAATTGCAACATAACTCACGCCTGAAGGAATCTTATTTAACGCATGTATTTTCTCCATGAGGCACATCGCAGCCTTCTTGCACTTATGAGGCCATGTCAAGCAGTGACATCACCAAAAGAAGCACAGGATCATGGAAAATGTGGCACTAAATAGACAGCACAAGACACCTGTTTGGCCTCCACTGGGAACCTGTGTGTGGGGACACCCAATGTTTTGCTGCTCTGTGCACGTCCATGAAACACTGTGAAAGCACTGTGAGTATTGACTTTAAGATTACAGATCAATTTTAGTGAGTAGCTGAAGTTGCAAATGCCAAATCCATGAATAACAAGGATCAATAATAACATCAATTGTGAATGAATTAAATAATACAATCAAGGGGAAGATTGTTAGACTGGATAAAATTGAGATTCAACTATATACTCATTATAGGAGACACACTTTAGAGTCAAAGATACAGCTAGACTGGAAGTAAAAGGATAGGAAAAACATATGCAAACAGCAGCCACAAGAAAATATTAATATTTACTAACATCAGATAAAGTAGACTTTAAAACAAAAATTGTTACTAGAGACAAAGAGGGATATTTTATAATGATAAAAAGGTCAATCCATGAGGAACATGTAACAATTATAAACACATATGCAAATAATAACTGAGTACCAAAATAGACAAGGCAAAAGCTGACACACATAAAGGAAAAAAATAGACCATTCAATAACATTAGTTGAAGACCTCAATATCCCAATTTCAACAATGGAAAGAACAACTGGAGAGAAGATCACCAAGGACATGAAGAGTACTGTAAACTAGCAAGACCTAATGGACATCTGTAGGACACCCCAACCAACAACAGCAGAATGTACGTCCTTCAGTAACGCACATGGCACATCCAATAGGACAGAGCATAGGCTAGGCCATAAACAAACGCCAGTACGTTAAAATGGATACAAAAATGCAAAGTATGTTCTCTGACCACAGGGGAATGAAATTAGAAATTAGTAACAGAAAAGAAATTGGGGAATTCATAAATATGTGGACACTAAACAACACACTCCTGAATAACCAAAACGTCAAAGAAGAATTCAAAAGGGAAATCATAAAATACTTTTAGGGGCACCTGGGTGGCTCAGAAGGTTGAGCGTCTGACTTCAGTTCAGGTCATGATCTCATGGTTTGTGGGTTCGAGCCCTGCATCAGGCTCTGTGCTGATAGCTCAGAGTCTGGAGCCTGCTTCGGATTCTGTGTCTCCCTCTTTCTCCCCCCTCCCTGCTTGTGATCTCTCACTCTCTTTTTCAAAAATAAATTTAAAAATTTTTTTAAATTAAAAAAATACTTTTAAATGAATGAAAGTGAAGATTGAAATACTAGAACTTACAGGATGCAGCTTCTTAGAGATTTACAGCTGTAAGTTGCTATATTCCACTTTAAGACATGGCAGACAAGCAGAAGGAAGGAAATGATAAAGATCAGACCATAAATAAGTTAAACAGAGAATGGAAAAATAATACAGAAATGTCAATAAAGCCAATAAAACTGGTTCTTTGAAAAGATCAATAAAATTGACAATCCTTCAGCTACATTGATCAGGGAGAGAGAGACAGACGGAGAGACAGAGAGAGAGAAGACTCAGATGGTGAGAATCAGAAATGAAAGAGAGAACAGTGCTGTCAGCCTTTACAGAAACAAAGAGGATTACAGAGAAATGCTGTGAACAACTGTGTGCCGAAAAATTATATACGTTAGATGAACAAATCCTTAGGAACAAAATAACTGTCAGACTGGTACTCTAGAGGCTGTAGAACATCATTTTGTTGCATTAAAGAAAATATAAATCCGTGGGAAAACACCCCCGTTTAAGGATGAGAAGACCTGGGGCGCCTGGGTGGCTCAGTCGGTTAAGCGTCCGACTCTTGATTTCGACCCGTGTTCGGGTCATAATCTCACAGGTTTGTGGGTTCTAGCCTGTGGAGCCTGCTTGGGATTCTCTCTCCCTCTCTCTCCCTGCCCCTCCCTTGCTCCCTCCCTCCCTCTCTCAAAATACATAAATAAGCTTTAAATACAACATAAAGAAAGCCACTTGTATAAAAGCTGCTTCCCGGAGTGATGTAATTTGAGTCCCCCGGGTAGCGCGATCTCGGTGACAGGACGTGTTCACCACATGCTGTACTTAATCCCCTACGTAGAAGCACTAGGATAAAAGACGTTTCTGCAACACAAGTTTTGCCCCAAGAAATAATCACTGAGCAGAGCAGAAAGTAAGAGATGAAGCGGACAGCACAGCCAGTCCGTGGGCGGTACACACATCAGAGTCGTCCAGAGTAGAGTCCTTGCGTCCAACTATTGGAGTCGTGTTCAGGACAGTAGCTGACAAGACAGAGGCTTTACGCTGAGAAGTGGAATTTATGTAAAGCAGAAGAAAACAGAAATTATAGAAAGGGGAAAATGCAGCGAATGGAGTAGAAAACTCGGCAGGCTTGACGGCAGGAAAGAGAGGGGCTTTCGTGAGCAGACATCACTGACGCATCGGGGAGTGTCGCCTTCCACAGCACAAGCCAATCAGGACCGTGACCGGGGGTGGAAGGGCCCTCCTTTCCTAACTGAGGACTCTGACCTGGTCACACACCTATGAAATGCACTGTCCTGGGCCCCACGGGGAAGCAGCAACGGGCCCCTGGGGGCCTCACCTTGGGGGGCTTCCAGCCTGGTGGGGGAATGGGAATATTAGCTGGATCTGAGGTGGATGAAACCCCAGATCGCAGGTAACCACGTCCAAAAGGGCCTGTTCTTACCGTTTTATTGTTTACATTTCCAATGAAGAGACGGCAAAGTAAAAACTCTAAGCATCATCCCTAGCCTTCGACGGTTCAGCCCACCAGAAAAATTTCCATTGCAGGAATTACCGGTACGAATTCCCAGCAAACGGTGTCTCAGGTTCTTCTTGCACACACACTGTGATGGGGACCTCACTACCTACCGGGTCCGGCCACTCTTGACCCTACAGATACCGTAGGAGCCTCTGGCTGGAGCCTGGCCACAGTCTGGAGCGGCCGTGCCCGCTGTATGTGGGGGCAGTGAGGACATCACAAAGGAACATGAGTAAAAAGCATCACTGACCTTAGGGGGAAGACTGGGAACTTTCAAGGTTATGACGATCGAAAATTCTTCAGGGAAGAGGTCGCATTGGAAGAAAATCCTCGATGCGGGGAAGCTCATGGCGTGGGGGGCGGCGGCCGAGAGCTGGAGTCCTCGCACGCCATTCGCCTGTGTCACCCTGATTCCGCCCGCAGCGCCATCTGGAGGGAGGGCCTCTGCCAGGATGTCCAGGGGGCGCAGGTCTGTGTCAGGGAAACCACACGTGGGTTATGCGGGTGCTTACGGGGTGCCTGGCGCGGCAGGCTCTGAACCCTCATGGGGCCCCTACGAGTTTCCCCTTGAACCAGTGGGGAAACTGAGGCCCGAGGGTTAAGACGGCAGTTGAGTCTGTGGCAACCCCTCCCCCCTCCGCCAAACCCCGGAGCACATCCCGTGGCGCCACTGTTTCCCAGTTGATAGCCGAGCCCTGTGCTGGGCGAGCCAGGGGACAGAGGACGGACGAGTCCCCTCGGGGGCTGGGCTTCAGGAGTTCAGGGACCCTGGAACATGGAGCATGGCATTTCCTGTGGCCTCAGCGGGGCTCCGTGACTCGTGTCCCCGCGTGCTGTGGGAGGTAGGGCCGTCGTGGGACGGGCACTGCTCCTCACACAGCCTGCAGAGGGGCAGACATGCTCCCGGAGAGCCTCTGTCCTACAGTTCAAGGTCATCAGAAACACAGCTGAGGGGCTGGCCTGCCTCAGCTGAGGCCAGATGATGGGAAAGGAAAATGGGGAGCCCGGAGGGGGGCACCTGTGCCCAGAGAGGCTGTTTCTGGACCAGCTCACAGGGCCCGGCCTCCAGAAGGGAGGTGCCGGCTTGGAGTAGAGCCCGTGGCTGCCGCCCGGACCCTTCCCGACCCGGCCACACGAGGTCAGCGGGCAATGACAGTGGAGGCTGACCTGAGGTCCAGTGTGGTCTGTCACAGGTGTCCCTCCCTCCGTCCCTACAGGAGCCATGGTCCCTTGATTCAGTGTCCTTCCAGGAGGGAGAGGCTTCCCTGGGACAGGAGGCCCCATGACCGGGGTCTTAAAGGGCTTTCTGTGCCGTCGCAGCCTGGCGAGGCCCATGGCACATACCCGCTTGCATTGGTCTGGGACATAGTGGCCTGTGTCCTCTCCCAAGTGCAAGGCCTGTCCAGGACGGACACTGTGGTACCTCCATTTCCCCAGAAGTGTGTGGCCGGCCCCTGGCCTATCGTCGTCGCTGGATAAATGTCTGCCACACTGATGTGAACTGGGCAGGGAAAGCGGGGTACCCTGCAGAGGGTCTTGAACATGGGTTGTGCCTGCCGCCACAGGCTGAGAGCCTCGAGGGACACAGGCTGTGTCCGCCACTCATGGTGAGGGCATGGGCAGAGAAACAGCGGCAAGAGTAGTTTGTAGCAGGTGCTGGGACCCAGGAACCCGGACCGCCTCCCGCGAGCACACAGCGCCACTTTGGGTTCGTGGCTGGCTCCAAGTAGATGGACGTTCGGCCATCACTGACCGGTCCTCTGGTTTACCAGGGGAACAGCTCTTCAGAGCAGGGTCGCCGTCACCAACAAAACCCAGAAAACTTCAGCAGTGACTGCCACCCCTCTGGCTGGCTCTGTCCTCATGGGCGCTCGGTGGACGAAACACACCTTTCCTGTTGTATGGGTTCCGAGCCCAGTCCCCGCTGGAAGGGACAGACGGCTAATATTTGGGGACAGTTGCCAGCTTCCAGGCGCCCCTGCGGGCTACGTCCACCTCATGCACAACTGGCCCAGGCTGGTGTCGCACAGAGGACGTGACCGATTCCCTGCGCCTGGAAAAACCTCGAAGGCCTTGATCAGGGTGCAGAGGAAGGGCACCCAGCTCTCTGTCTGCTCTCTGAACGTGGGTGAGGACACCAGGTGACCAGTCAGAGTGGAGAGCTCCTTCCCAGCGAGGCTGGGGAACATCACTCCCTCTCCTGAGTCACATGGCCACCCACCGCAGTCACACCGGACCAGACCCCAGCAGCCGGGGCAGACGTACACCTACAGTTCTCAGGCAGCCCACAGAATAATCCAGAAAACCCAGGGACACCCTCCCTTAGGGGTTGAACCAGTGATCCTCCTTGAAGCAAGGGCTGTGGCTCAGGGGGAGTGGGGGTCTGGGGTCACTTCCAGCCTGTTGGGGGACGACATGATCACGACTCCCCATTTCTGTGAGAAGCAGAGTCTGGAGGCAGCACCAGCGAGAATGGTGGGTGGCGACTGATGCATCTGAGAGGGGCTTTGCTGTTCCCTAGTTGGACCCCCTTCTGAGGACAGGGCAGGCTGAGCTCGCAAACCCTGCCCCCGCCCTGGGCCAGCAGCCCCCAGAGGCCACCCCCTCAGGGCTGAGCAGCCAGGTGGCCTGGGACCAGGACCCGTGAGGACAGGGCACATTTCCCCCCCCTCGGATCAGAGGGACGTAACAAGGAAAGTCTGAAACAGGAGTTCAGAGGACAGGCACCAGGTGCAAAGAAGAAATGACAAGACAGCGAGCCGCGGGCCTGTGGTCCGGAGTCGGGGAAGACGGGTCCCAAGCGCTGCTGGGTTGCAGCACTGAGTGCCATCAGGACTTGGGGGCCAGGCGGAGGGGGCAGAACGATGGGCACCCCAGTATGGATACTCCGGCTCCCTGATGCCCCCAGCAGGACACCGAGCAGGGCTGTGCCCCCGGGGCTCACAGGAGGGGAGCCCGGAGCAGCCATTGCGGTGGGGACCATGGACCTGCCCACGCTGCCCAGGAGCATGGAGCACGACCCAGATCACACCTGCCCCCTCCACCCCCTCCACGCCCCCCACCCCCCCATGGGTTTCACCCTCAGATCCCTGCCGGTCGCTGGTCAGGAGGGAGCTGTGCACGGCGCGTGGGGGTCAGTGGGGCGCGAGAGGGGCCTGAACTGGGTCAGGAGGACAACGGCGACTGACTCTGGGGGGCGCTGTGAGGAGGGGCGGGTATATCAGCATTGTCACTATTGTTCCCGTGTTACAAATGGCACGTGGAGAGCCAGGGGACCCGTGGGCTTCTTGGAAAGAGCGGCGCTAGACCTCCCTCCTGGAGAAGGGTCTGCGTCCCTCAAGGGTCTGCACGCCAAGGGCAGGAGTCACCCCTGAGGCAGCTGTGGGGGGGGGGGGGCAGGGTCCCAGACCGACTGTAGGGAGGAGACTGGCATCTCAGGGGTGGGGGCGAGCCTGGGCTCCGGGACCTAACCCTGACGACGCCTGGGGCGGGAGGGGCACCAGGGTCGGACTCCGAGTCCTCTGGGGTTGTGTCGGGGTGGGGCCCCTGGGGGGTGTGAGGCTCTAAGGAAACACTGTGCCCCACATTCACCCCCCAAAACGCCGAGAGACGCTGGGTGCACGGCCCGGCCAGACGGTTTAGGCCGAGGCCCCACCAGGCTCTGGCCCCTCGTTCAGGACACGCGCGCCACCAGGCAGGCCGCCAGCACCCAGGACGGGCCTCGGCCCGGCTGCGCCCCGGACACAGGCAATCAGGGTGCGTCAGCAGCACAGGGAGCCCCGAATCTGGCTGATCCCCCCGCGAGCCCTTCCCTCCCTCCGTCGTTTGGCTAAAGAGCCTCTTCCTGGGCCCCCTCCCCCCACTGCCATGCAGACGCGCAGGCTCCGCCGCGACACACGCTCGGTCCGTGGCCTCCGGGTCTCCACCCCCGCCCCGCGTGCCGTCTGCACGCGTGGGCGGGGAGTTCCTGCCTCCCTGGAGGTGTTCCCGCTGGAGGCAGGGAGGAGGGGTGACCGAGTCTACAAGAGGCAGAGCCACCGCAGGACACTCAGACGCACACGGAGACGCTCGGCAAGTTCGTTCTAACCAGCTGGACACACACGCACCGCAGCGCCCTCCTCCGCCCGGAGGCTGCGTACGCGTGCGGGCCGCGACCCCGCCGCGTGCCGACCGTGACCACATCTCGTGCAGAATGTGACCACGCTACGTGTCCATGGCCACAGGACCCCGACTCCCGGCCTCCACAGCAGCCGGCCCCGAAGCCGTGGGCCCAAAGGAGCCGGGACTTGGCGGACGACTGACCCCCTCCCTCAACCCCTAACCGCTCACGTCGGAGGCCGGGCTTCGCCTTGGCTGCCTGCAGCTTCCCCACCCCACGGTCTCCGGGCTGCCCAGAGCCTCTCTTCTACCCCTATGACTTCCCTCCCTCCCCGGCTGGGAGTCTGCCAAAGCCGGTGCCGGTGGGGGACCCCTGTCACAGCCAGCTTGGAAGAAACAGCCCCTGCTTCTTCTCATTTAGGGGGGCTTCCTTTACTCTACAGAGGCTTCTTGAAAGCGCAGCTTCAGGGGTACTTGTCCTCAGGGTACTTACAATTTAGCGGTGGTAGCCATGAAAACATGAACTCAAAACCGGCCACACGTAGGTCCTAAACGAGCCTCTGGATCTTAAGAGCCGTCCCACAACTAACTCACTGAAACTGAAACTCTCAGAGCCTCGGTTTTCTCATCTGTAAGATGGGAAGGTGGGGGCGTCCCCCGTCAGGGACCCAGCTGAGCCGCTGGGTGGGTGAGCCGGTAACAGCAGCAAGGCAAAGCGGAGGAAACAGTGAAGGCTGTCATCACTCACTGCGGTAGTCTGAGCAAGAGGCTAAAACCAGAGGAAGCACGGACTGCCCCCCGCCTCCCCCCCCCCAGGGAAAGGCATGTGGTGGGGGTCATGCCCAGGAGCCCAGGATGAAAGCCTCCTGTGGTTCGAGGAGTCCTGGAGTGGAGAGGAGCGGGAGGGAGGGTTGGGCATGAAGCACCGGGTACTGAGTCGGGGGGAGGGGCTTCCAGGCATCCCACGAGGAGGCCTCTGATGGCGGCGCCAGGGCTAGAAATGCACATGTAGTCGGAGCATGGCTGGCCGGCCTGGGTCCCTGCTGCAGTTTCCCCGGGATGGCAGTGCCCTGGCTGTGTCCCAATCCCGGTGTGTGGCCGGGTTTTCTCGTGCCGCCCGCCGGGTGAAGCCTTCGTGATTGACTGCGGCTGGGCTGATAGGTCACGCATAGGATTTCTGGCCCGGAGCCAGGCTGTTCACGCTCCAGAACTGTGTCCTGGGAGGGCTCTCTATACTGGAGCCCGTCAAGACCCGGGTTATTCGGGAGAGGCCACCTGTGTCGGCTAGCAGTGCAGGTGTGGGCCACAGCTCCTCAGCCAGCTGGACCCTGACACTCTAGATGGCCTCCAAGAAGGTTGGCTCCCCCACTGCGGCGGGAAAGGAGGCAGAACTCAATGGCCAAGAAAGTCCCCCTTACTCTGGGGATTTCATTGATTTAAATTGTGTGCCCAGAGCCCAGGAGAAGTTTATTTCCAGGAATTTAGGTTGGGGTATTATAAGTGTTGCTCTGTGGGACAGTAAGACTGACTGTATAGCCATCATCACAAATCAGGCCAGTTTGGGCCTAAGAAGAGGCAGGTGGACCCATGCAGACAAGAGATGGAGAATTCAAATGCCCATGGGTCAGTAGTCCGCGTGGATCAGCGGGGAGGGAAGGGCATTCAAGAGAGGGTGATGGCAAGGCTGGGTGTCTGTGGGGAGAAAACCAGGCCGAACTCCTCCCTGAACAGGACATGTAGTTGTCCCTCCCAGGACGTCCCTCCCTCCTCCTCCCAGGAGGGTGGACGGTGAACGTTCCAAGTTGGAGGATTGGTGGCTATCTCTGTGACTTTGGGGTACAGATGATTCCCCAAACAAGCTCAATAAACACAAGCCATTAGAAAGAAGCCGGTACATTTGCTCATGTCAGAACAAGAACTTCTGCTCAGGAAAGACACCACACCACGGGCAAGGCCAATAGTCCCAGCACGGAACAAGAAAGTTGTCTGTCACACCAAGAAAGGTACAGAAGGAACAGGAAGCCCCTGAAGACCAACAAGGAAAACATAGGAACAATCTTCACCAAAAAAACCCCAACAACAGCAACAGAAACAAAGGTAGGCAACCTAGAAAAGAAGAAACCCAAAGGGCTCACATATGACGAAATACTCAAGTCAATAAGGAGTCAGATTAATGCAAATTAACCCTGATAAAAGACCACTTTTCTCCTGTTATACTGGTTAAAAAAGGAAATAGGAAAACAATGTAAAGACGGAGCAAGAATAGGAAAATAACTCATGTCCCTTTTGTGTGTTCAAACCTGCTTTTCGTAACTTGTTTTAAAGGAAGTCAAGGGATACGGAAGAGGTCGACACACTGGGCTTTGAGCGGGACCCTGGGGCTCTCTGGGGCTGCAGCACGGACACATCCAAAACCGGCGAAGGCAAAAGCAGCGTGGCAGTTGGACCACTGCACTTTCAGGGAGGCGCCAAAATAGCAATGACACCAAGAATAACCTCGAAAAGGCATAACAAGAGTGCCCGTGGCCGGCCAGAGCTAACCCCTCTTACACACATCGACACTTTTCAATCCATATTCATCCGCTTCAGTCTCCCACCAAAGTCTGCTTTAACTCCTTGGGTTCAAGGGTACTCAGTGTGCACATTGCCCAAAGGGTCAAGCAGACGGTACAGCAGGGACTGAGGCCTCTGCGTCCAGCTCTCCTGAGACCTGTGTGTCCCAGAGCCTCTGTCGTTGGCCTTTCAGAGGCTCAGTCTCCTCATTAGTAATAGGGAAGGGTATCCCCCTTCCTTGCAGGGCTGTAGGAGGGATTGGAAATACTGTCTGGCAGGTAGAAGTCGCTCCCCAGAAATGGACAGCCTCACAGTGACTGATCTGGAAACAGACTGCCTGTCCCTCACGAGGCAGTCAGCCCTGTGCTGGGCCAATGACAGAGGCTCTGGGACACACAGGTCTCAGGAGAGCTGGGCACAAAGGCCCCAGTCCCTGCTGTACCGTCTGCTTGACCCTTTGGGCAATGTGCACACTGAGTACCCTTGAACCCAAGGAGGGTTCTGTGGGAGGATGTAGCCGCCTGCAGGAAGGCAGGCTCCCAGGGTTGGCTAAGCAGGAGCCGAGTAAGACCCACGTGGCTAGGACACAGCGTGGTGTTACATCCGCTTTGCATACATCGGCAATAGGGTATCCGGGGGTGCCTTAATCAGCTGACACCGAAAAATACACACACAGCTGGAACAAGTCCACCTGCTGGACCCACACTTGCCAGCCCCAACCCGGAACCTTCTCTTCCCTCCTTTCTCCAGTGTTGTCCATTAGGTATAGCAACTGCCCGGCCTCAGCGGACACATGGACATTCAGGAGGCGAAACACGGGTCACGTATCACACAGACCGCAAGGTTGGCATGGGGACAAGCGGGTTTGATCTGAGCTCTTCCCAAGACAGGATGCTCAGCTGCCCGCAGGGCCCCACCCACAGAACTTGTCCCTATTGATCCAAGATGCCACCTCTAATCTCCTCTGCCAGGAGCTGAGAGGTGGGAGAGGCGAACATGAAGGGGCAGTCCCTGCCCCCCGGGGACCTTTATAATAAAAACACTGCTCTCCCCCGCCAGGCAAGATTATCTCTGCGATCGAGCCAGCTTCCCTTGTTCCCTTATCTCACGTCCTTCTGGCAAGTGAGAACAGGATGAGAGGATGAATCCGGCTGCAGTGGCCCCAGGCTGCAGGATGTGGAAAGTCCAAACCGCTCAGCACCTGGAGCTTCACCTGCCTTCCGATCCCGTTGTGTGCGACTCCTCCTTGATTCTATTAGCCTTCAAACGTGTGCACTGGGCCCAGGGATTCTGGAATCGGAGCCGGAAAGGGCTGACATATCAGGGCTATTGGCACAGGGAGGACTGGTAGTGTGCGGCTAGAGGAGAAGGCAGTTTATGGAACTAAGTGCTCCATTAGACGAGAAGACGGGTATCAGACTGACCAACTAATTTGGACTTAAGAAACTTGAATGCAGAAGGATACGTTAATGTAATTGTATGTAATGTAACTCAGAGGAAGTGAAAACAAGACAAATAGAGGAAATCAATTGAAATCAAAGCTGCTTCTTTGAGAAGATGAATAAAATTGATAAGCTTCCAGCCAGACTGACAAGGGGGAAAAAACAAGAAGAAATAACTTACCAATATCGGGAGCAAAAGAGGGATATTACCAACCTTTTTCACCCTGTGTGAAATGGACCAATTCCCGAGTAGGCACAAATTCCTGAAACTCATTAAAGAAGAAAGATGACCAGAAAGTCCTGTATCTGTTAAAGAAAACTCCAGTTTCTTAGGAAATTCTCCCAGATATTTAAAGAAGACCAAACACTGACTCTACACAATCTTTTCTAGAAAGTAGAAGAGGAGGAACCCTTGCCCACTCCTTTCGCGAGGGCAGCACTATCAAAATTGAAGACCTTGCAATAAAAGAAGACTACAGACCTATATCTTCATCACAGCAGACATGAGAATCCTGGATAAAATGTTAGCACATCAAATCCAGCAACATATAAAGAGGACAATCATCACGACCAAGTGAGGTTTACCTAGGAATTCAAGACTGGCTCAAAATTCAAAAGTCAATTAATGTGAGGACACGGAACCTCTCTGTACTGGCTTTGCAATTTCCTGTAAATACCAAAATAAAAAGCATTAATAACCAATTAATGTAATTCACTGTATTAAGAGACTAAAAAAGAAAATGACGCAATCATCTCAACAGGTACATGAAAAGCATTCCATGAAACCCAACATCCATTCAGGATAAAATCTCTCAGTGATAAGAGGGAGCTTTATAGCCTGAGAAAGCTAATCTAGACAAAACCACCACGACCACGGTCCAACTGGCATGAATATTGAACGCCTCCCCCCAAGACCAGGGATGTGCTAGTGTGCACACCCACACCTCCTCGCTTGGCCCACTGGAGCCCAGCATCAACGAGCCCATCTAGCTCCGGATCTTGGCTTCTAAATGCCATCATCCGCTGAAAGAAGCAGGACTCCCTGGAGAAGGGGTGGGTTGTAGGGAGGGGACGGGGAGAATTCGAGATGAGCTGGGACCAGAAGTGAGATGTTGGAAAGCTGCAGGTGTGCTGAAAGGTACAAGAGCCAAATGAAGGAGGTCCCAGTGGTCAAAGCTGGGACAATTCGGACAACAAAATAAATAATGATGATACTGGATTATAACTCAAATAATACAACAAATACTCTCTAAGTCACATTGAAATGAATAAAAACATGTAAATAAGTGGAGGAGAAGGGGCAACTCCTCCTTATAGAAGGATTTCAGTTAATAAGTGGAGGTGGGATGGGGAAGTGGAAACTCACCATCAGAACACCGCAGGGACCTTGTTGCAGGCACAGTCCCCAGAGGGACGCTAAAATCATTGGACAAACGCGATATCTGCAAAGTTTCATAGAACCTCCCCCACCACAAGTATTTATCAATTACAAAGGGAAATGTAACCATATCCCCCGTGACAAGACACATCAGCATCACGTGCCCTTGTTTCACTGTGGGATTCTTTCCCCAAATATAATAACCTTGGTCTAGTTGTGACAAAACCTCGGACGACCCTAAATTTCTACAAGACACCTGGTCAGGGCTCTTCAGAACTGTCAAGACAGAAAGGATAAGGAAAGACCAAGAAACTCTCAGACTGAGTCTTCCCTACAAGACTAGGGAGACCTTACAAATGCAGCGTGGGGTCCCGGACCAGAGAGGGGACATTTGTGGGAAGTGGGTCTGTCCTCTAGTGACTAGTAACGTGCCAACATTGACTTCTAAGACTCGTCATCGATCTATGGGTATGTGAGATGTTACTAGAGGCAGCTGGGCGAGGGGCATCCGTAAATCTTCTGTCCTCTCTTTACAAGTATTCTGCCAACTGCACAAAACCAAAAATTGTCCCGTGAGCTCAGCCACGCCTGGACAAGCAGATGTGTGTGTGCTGCTGGCCTGTCATGTCATGCCACGTGCTACCTGCACCCCGTCCTTCACTTGCTGCAGCCTGGAGTCCCCGAGAAAGGAGACCCACTCGACATTTTCTTCCCTCCCAGGTTCTGGCTCTGGATCTGCTTCAAAGCAGGTGCTCGCTCTGGGTGGAAATGTGTCCCCAGGAGGGTGCTGAAGCCCTAACCTCCGGTACCCGCGGATGTGACCTTAGTTGGAAAGGCGGTCTTCGTAGAGGATCGAGATACATTGAGGTCACTGGGGGAGAGGGATCCTAATCCAATACGACCTGGTGTCCTTGTAAAATGAGTGAATGTGGATGCAGACAGGCACCCAGGGAGGGTGCCGTGTGCAGATGCAGGCAGAAATCGGCAGATGCTTCTACAAGCCGAGGAACCCCCAGGTTGCCAGCAAACACCAGAAACTGGGAAAGCACGGGACAGGTTTTCCCTCGTGGCCTCAGGAAGAATCAACCCTGCCGATCCTTGATCTCAGACCCCCAGCCTCCAAACGGTGAGAGAACGAATCTGTTGTTTAAGCCACGGTCTGTGGTGCTTCGTTACTGTGACCGACTGAGCGCCACATACAAACCATGACTCATTGCTATTTAGAAACCAAATAACCTGCCAAGCACAGAGGCACATGACTGTGCTCAGCCAGCAGGGCACTCCGCGGAAGCACTCGCCCCAGACCAGGACCTAGGACCCAGCACCCAACACACAGGGATTCTACCTTGGCCCCCGGTGACCCCTGCTAAAACAACAAGAAACCACACTCTGCCCCCAAGTTTTCTTTCTCGAACTAAACACAGGGAAAGACTCCCAAGCCAATTTCCTGAGTTCTATGAACGGAGCAAGACCTCTGGAAGGAAAACAGCTGTGGCTGGTTCTGCAAGGAACCAACATTCAAAAATCTTGGCACCCAGGGTGGGAGGGTGTAGGGAGCCTGCTGCTAGGACAGCACAAGCCAGGAGGGTGTGAAGAGAAAACCAGAGAACCTGGCACACACTCGCATTAGGGGTTTTCATCTCTGTATTGCCTGAAATCCTCTCACATGCCCCACTGATATCGCCGCCCAGGGGTGTAATCTGTTGCTTACATCCTGTGTGAGCAGAGATATTTTCCTCACCCTCTCTGGGCTTTTGCGTCCTCCCCATGGTCAGATTAATAGGACTCATGCCTACGATATTTACAAGGACTGGTAATAATGGCGAAGGGCAAAGCACATTCTGATCACTGAATGTGTGGGGCACAGGTGGATTGGTCAGAACATAAAGACACTGTCATGATTTCTGGGTATTTTAGCAGTGTTTTAAAAATTATGTTTGGAATACTGATGTGTTGGAGTCCTTGCAGGAAGTACTGATTCTCTTCCAACGATTATAAAATCAAAAAGGATTTTAAGGGAAGGTGTCTGAGAGTTGCCTACAACTTGACCGCAGAAGAGGCAGAGATTGTCCAGGATGCCAGAGTACCCGCCATGTCGAAAGCCTGGTTCCAGGATGGATGAGAATGTTCATCACACAGGTTTTCAGCCACCAGCTCAGTGTGCCAACTGTAATACATGGGACAAGAGAGTAAAGATCATCCAAAGATTGAGAATTCTGGGGGAGAGTCTTCTTTAAAATAAAGTGCTGCTCCACTGCTGTGGCCCAGCAGAGATGGCCATTCGTGATCAAGGCCATCAGTGTGCTTACCAAAGTCAACTCTGAGTGCAGAAAGTAATTTGCTAGGCAGGGAGCAAACCTCACCAAGATATCCAACGCTGTTACCCATTTCCATTGGCCATTTGGGTGGGGCCTCATCTCATGAAGAATTAGTTTACAAAAAACAAAACTCTCTTCATTGGTCTTTCATTCACTAAGAGATATTATTTCAATTTCTAACTTAGCGACAATACAAATGTTGATGACTCAAGAGACAAAGACCGTGACTAGAGGTCATATCTACCCCCTTGAATAACTGGTGCTTCTCACTAGGCACAGAGACCAGCACCTTTGGGATGCCTGCCCCCTGTCTGCATCCTCAGAGCCTGGAACAAAGACCTAGTGTTCCCATGCCCTTGAATGGACCCTGATCTGTGAAATTCATTATCACCAGATGAAGCACTTCCTTAGCTTGTTTTGGACCCTTACAGACCAGTCTGATTGATTTTTTTTTAACCTGGAGAATTTGTAAGGCCCATAAATAAGCACATGCTTCTGCCTCTCAGACTGGCTTCAGACTCTTTACACATGTCCCATTTCTTCCTAGAAATGCCCTCTGTTCATTTACTCACTAGAAACCATCAGCAATGCCAGGACGAAAGTCCAAGCGCCTCCCTTGACCACTCTCACCCACAAGATTCTTAGCTGTGAATCTGGATTTTGCCTCCACATATGGGGCCCTCAGTTGGGGCTTGATATACTTACCCTGGGGTATGTGCAAACAGGACTCCACCGAACCTTGGTTGGGATGTGGGGTTGGTGATGTTTCTCATGGAGCTTGGAACCCCAGAAAAGTTAGGCTGAGGCTCCGGCACCCATTATGAGAGTTCTACAGGGAGACTGTTGGTTGCATGCTCCAGTTCTGGGCAGCAGGTATGTGTCAGTTTGGAATTGAGTCTAGCTGGAGCATTTCCCAGAGTGAAAAAGGCAGACTCAGTTTCAGAGTCAGGAAAGATCTTGAATAGTCAAAGAGGGAAGCAAGGGATTGACTAGAAAAGAAACAGCAGTCTCAAAAACAAGGAGTGGGGCTTTGCTTTGGGTCACGATGGACCTGACTTGTCCTCCCACCTTAAATAAGTAGAAGATGGGACAAAGGATACAAGAAACCCATTTTCAGACATTGGACAACTGACAGTGCAGAACTTGGATCCCTGGGAGAAGAAAAGCAGAGGGGGTGAACCCTACAATTGCCCAGGCTCAAGGGCCAAGAGAGTCTCTAGGCCACAGTACATGGAGGGGAATGCTATCAGCATTGTGTTTTGTAGAGCTAAAGAGGGGGAAATCAGGGTCAAGGAGGCTGAGGCACTGGGAATTTATGAGGGCAGACACAGGAGAAGAGGCAAACATACAGCAAAAGGCTCCATGGGAACCCCCTGAGACCACTGTTGATACCAAGCCATTCATTCAGAGCTCAGAACCCCATGAGGCTGGATAGTAATAACCATGGAGCTCGAAGGTGAACAATTCCCAGAGCTTATGCAAGGCTGAGAGACACTGGAGTTCCAAAAAACCAGAGTGGAGAGACCTCATTGAGTACCAGAGACATTCAGTACAGATCCCAGAAATCACATAATAGTTGTGCTAAACCTGCCTGAGAATAAAGGCCTCTCTAGATCTGCCGTAACAAAATGTAGAAACAAGCATAGAAGCATCACAATTATCAAGCCGTCCCACAGGTCGTAACTGCCAGACAGAACAAAGCCCAGCACTCCTTAAAAGAAGGAAACAAAGTACGACAGTCAACAGTATGACAACATTATTTAATTGAAATCCAGAAACCAATAAAAATTGCTAGAAACATTAAGAAGAGGAAAACCTAACTCATAATCAAGAGACAAAACAGTTTATAGAAATAAACCCAGAAATAACAGTTGATGGAATTAGCAGACAAGGTAGTCAAAACAACTATGATAAATATGTTCGAGGATTTCAAGGAAAAAATGAACACAATGAGGAGATAAATGTAAGGTACAAAAGAGAACTGAATGGAGCTCCAAGAGCTGGAAAACATAATATTAACAATAAAAAATTTAAAGGATGAGTTTACACTCAGTATAAGGATTACTGACCTAGAAGACATAATCAGAGAAATTACCCAAAACAAAAGACAGTAAGAAAAAAAAATTAAATTAACAGAGCCTCAGTGATCTGAGGAACAATATTAAGTGGTCTAACATACATATAATTAGAGTACCTGAGAAAAAGTTCAGGTGGTGGGAGACAAAAAATATTTAAAGAGATAATGGCCAAAAAACTCTTCCAAATTTGATGAAATTGAGAAATATATGGAAAGCTTGAGAAACAATATATACTAACACGACCTTGTTGACATTTATTCCATCCAACAATAGTAGAGTTCACATTTTTTCAAGTGTATATAGAACATTCACCAAAATAAATCGTATGCTGGGCCATAAAACAAGTCTTAGTATATTTAATAGGATTGAAATCATACCGAGAATGCTGTTTGACCACAACAAAATCAGAAATCATGAACAGAAAGATATCTGGAAAACTGAAAAATATTTGGATATTAAATAACAAACTTCAAGATAGTCCATGAGTCAAAGAAGAAATCACAATGGAAAATTGGAAATATTTTAAATAAAATAAAAATAAGCTTTATGGAATGCAACTCACACAATATATAGAAGGAAATGTGTAGGCTTTATTTATATTAGAAAATAAGGAAGGTCTATAATTATCTAAACTTCTACCTTAAGAAGCTACAAAAGAAGCACAATTTGAACCCAAAATAAGTAGAGGGAAGGAAATAATTGAGAAGTGTAGAAATCTACCAAATAGAAAATGGACAAACAAGAGACAAAATTAATAAACCTAAGTCTAATTTTTTGAAAGATCACCAAAATTGATAAATTTCTACCTTGACCACTCAAGAAAAAGAAAAGAAAGAAAGAAAAGGAAATAAATTAACAATATCAGGAATAAAGAAAGGGTTATCACTAGAGATTCTATAGCCACTAAAAGAATGATAAAAGGGGTGCCTGGGTGGCCCAGTCGGTTGAGCGTCCCACTTCAGCTCAGGTCATGATCTTGCGGTTCATGAGTTCGAGCCCCATGTCAGACTCTGTGCTGACAGCTCAGAGCCTGGAGCCTGCTTCGGATTCTGTGTCTCCCTCTCTCTCTGTCCCTCCCCTGCTCATGCTCTGTGTGTATCTCTCTCTCTCTCTCAAAAATAAATAAACATTAGAATTTTTAAAAACAACAATAAAAGAAGAAGGTAATTTTTTGCTGATACATTCAACAACTGAGGTGAAATGGACAAATAACTGGAGAGATATAAATTATAAATACGAATACAAGAAGATACAGAAAAACAAAATAGCCCTCTATCAGTTGAAGTAACTGAATTATAGTTAAGATCCTTCCCACCAAGAAAATACCAAGCCCAGTCCTAAGGAATATACAAAAAAGCTATTAGAATTCATAAGTGTAGTTACCAAGGTTACAGGATACAAGGTAAATACACACAAATTAATTAAATTTCTACATGTTAGCAATGAATACCTGGAAATGTAATAAATAAACCATTATCTAAAACTTTGCAAAGTGAAGTGATAGAGAAACTTAACATATGTACAACATCTATCTACTAAAATGACAAAATATTGTGGAAAAAAGTCATCCTAAGTGGCTGGAAATATATACTATGTTTATAAACTGAAAGACTTGGTTTTGTTAAAATATCACTTCCTTCCAAATTCACCTACAAGTTTAATGCAATTCCAATAAAAATCCCAGCAACTTCTTCCTCAGAAAGCAATGAGCTGATTCTAAAATATATTCTAAAATCGATACAGAAATGTAACAGACCTAGGATAGCCAACCAATTTTGAAAACGGAAAGAGGAATTGGTTGACTAAGTGCTGGAATTCAAGACTTAATTTGAAGCTCCACTGATGGAGACAGCGTGTTGTTGGTGCAAGGACAAATGCAGAAGAAGATGAGAGAACAGCGTCCAGAAATACACGCACACATACACACGGCCAATGGATTTTTTGGCAAGGACACTTCAATGGCGAAAGGATAGTCCTCTCGACAAATGATGCTCACCAACCAACAGCACATTCAAAAATTAACTAGAAAGGGATTATAGAACTTGACATAAAAGTTAAAGCCATGGAGTTTCTAGAAATACGCACAGGACAAAACCGGCGTGACCCTGCATGTAGACAAAGATTTCTCAGCACCACCGAAGAAAGGAAATTCATTGAATTTCATCAAAATTAAAGATGCCAGCCTCTCCAAAAGCACAGTCAAGAACATGCAAAGTCTAGCCACAGGTGGAGGAATTTGCAATACACATGTATGACAAATGCATCGTACCAGGAATACACAAAGAACACTTAACAATTAATAAGGGTCGCCTGGGCGATTCAGTCAGACAAGCGTCTGACTTCAGCTCAGGTCATGATCTCTCAGTTCGTGAGTTCCAGACCCGCGTTGGGCTTTCTGCTGACAGTGCACGAGCTTGCTTCAGATCGTCTCTCCTTCCCTCCCCCTCCTCCCCCACTCGCACTCTCTCTCTCTCAAAAAAAGAATAAGTAAACATTTTAAAAAATTTTTAAGTTGAACAGTGAATAAGAACTCGAACAATCCAATTATGGAAAATGGGCAGAGGATTTGAACAGATGCTTCGCCGAATGGGAAAGAGGCAGGTGAGCCACTGACCGACCCCCACAGATCAGTCAGCAGGAGATGCAAATATCACTGTGCCCACTGCCCTGGCCACGGACCCAGTAAGCCTACCCCTAGGTATTGACCCAAGAGAGGTGAGAGCACACAGAGTCCAGGTGTTTACAGTGGGATCACCCATAATCATAAACACCTGGAGACACCCCGAATGTACTTCGATGGGTAAACAAACTGTGACGGATCCATTCAATAAAACATGACCCTGCAATTAAAAAGGAATTCGCGGCGAGTATCCACAACAAAGGGACAAGTAAAGGAAGCCAGACCCCGGGCACGCATAGTGTTGCCTCTTCTCAAGGCACTCCTTTAGTAACACAGCAGAGCAGTGGTGCCCGGCTGTGGCCAGCGGTGGTGGCTGGGAAGGGCCACAAAGAAACCTTTGGAGGGAAATCTTGACACAAGTGGAGGCTGCAAGATGAAGACCTTTCTCAAAACTCGTCAAACTGAACAATGAAATAGGGTACATCTGATTACATGTAAATTGCACCTCAAAAAGACAATTTTAATGGAAGTATTAGCAAAACACTGGTAAGTGGGGAGAAGGGTTTGGGCAAGGAAAATGCAGCAAGCAGGGCAGGAGGCATGGGGTGGAAGGTGGCAGGGTTTCAGGGAAGGAGATTGAGGTCCTGGGGACAGCAGCGGCTCCTTTCGTGGGTTCTGGCCATGGCCACAGCCGCGGGGAGAGGAAGCAGCGCGGGGGCAGGGGGCCGACACCCAGTCCCCGTGGGGGGTTCAGGAAGGGTGGAAGTCCATCTGATCCTTCACCGGTAGGGGACGCTGGTCCCGGGTTTGCAACAGCTCTGGAACCCTGGTGGGTGACTTCCTGCATATCTCCACCCTTGTCAGCAGGTGCCCTCACGTGCGGCCAATGTCATCCTGACATCAGAGTGGACTGTCACCTACAGCACTCGGTACATCGTGGCCTGATGGGGTCCTCAGTTCACAGGGAGGACTCCGTGTGCCTCATAGCCCCCTGGGCGGAGCCTAGCCTACCAGATGGTGGCCCCCAGAGTCTGGCCCGGGACCACCTGGGGGCCCTGCCACCCACCCTCATACTTTGTTTCAAACCTAGTCGATTTCTTTGAGAGGTTGGAGCACCGTCTGCCCCGCTCCATCACCTTTCTGCTAAATGGGTAGAGCCCTCGGGAGGACCACAGGGCGACCCCAGGCCTGTAGAGGCTGTGAGCCTGGAGGCCCCAGGCCTGCTTGTCTGGGGCCGGTTTGCCCGGATGGGGCAGTGGGTGGAAACGGGCCAGGCCACGACCCGTGTGCAGGTGACCAGCCTGGGAAGCCCTGGGCACTGGGCCCACAGGCACGGAGCTTCCTGGGCCAGGGCATGAGTCCCACCCGTGGCCCTGCCCACAGGAGTTAGGCCCGCCTCTGGGACTGCTCAGTCCCTCGTTCCTAGAAATGTTTGTGGCTGGAAGAGACCGTGTCTGGGCAAAACTCTGGGGTCCCCACACCCCCATGAGGGTCAGATGAAAGGAAGCAGATCAGCTGGCGAAGTGAGTTTATTGGGGTACCCAAGGAGGTACTGACAGGTTAGGAGTCAAGGTCAAGTGACCTGAGGAGAGAAAGGGGGAGGGAAGGACAGGTGACCCAGAACAGGTGCAGGTGCCTCCTGGGAGCAGAAGTCCCGGGAAGCCACGGGGTCAGCGTTCCTGGGAGGCAGGAGGTCAAGGTCAGGTCAGGAGAGTGGACACATGGGGGACCCCGTCCTGGGTGGGGGCAGCCACCTAACACAGGTCAGGACTGACTGAGGGGTGGCCAGGAGGACCACAGTCACCAGGTGGGACCTGAGCCCAGCTGGCCCTGGGGGGACGTGCCCATCAGCAGCAGGACTGGCCTGAGGAAGGGCCGCAGCAGGCAGGGCGGGGGCACGCGGGGCGGCAGAGCAGGGACACGCAGGAGGCCGGGCGGCAGCAGGAAGAGGCAGGGGCACAGCAGGCGGGCCTGCACACGGGGCGGCAGAGCAGGGACACGCAGGAGGAGGGTCTGCAGCAGGGGCTGGGCTGGCAGCAGGAGGGGGCTGAGCAGGGGGAATCCTCACAGCACACAGGGGTGCAGCAGACGGGCTTGCAGCAGACAGGGGTGCAGCAGACGGGCTTGCAGCAGACAGGGGTGCAGCAGGCGGGCCTGCACACGGGGCGGCAGAGCAGGGACACGCAGGAGGAGGGTCTGCAGCAGGGGCTGGGCTGGCAGCAGGAGGGGGCTGAGCAGGGGGAGTCCTCGCAGCAGACAGGGGTGCAGCAGACGGGCTTGCAGCACACAGGGGTGCAGCAGACGGGCTTGCAGCACACAGGGGTGCAGCACACGGGCTTGCAGCATGCAGGGGTGCAGCAGTCTCCCTGGCAGGGGGAGGAGGGGCCGCACAGGAGGGTCAGGCAGGGGGCCGGGGCGCAGCACGGGGGCTCGCAGCAGCTCTCTGGGCAGTCGTCCACCTGCCAGGAGGAGTCGGGGCAGGAGTCCGAGACCCCGGGCAGGCAGACGCGGCTGCCATAGCTCAGGTCGCTGGAGCAGGCGGACAGGGTGGACATGGCCATGGCGGGGCGGTGGGGCTGGAGGAGGGAGTGGGTGTGGGTGTGTGAGTGTGTGTGAGAGTGTGTGAGGTGCCTTAGGCTGACGACTTTTATACCCTCCTGGCTCTTGTGTCCCAGGCCCCACAAGCCTCTAGTTCCGGCTCCCAGGCTGCATTAGGGATGTTTATTTGCCTGGATGTTGTCTGCAGCTCGTAAATCTCCCAGAGCATCTGACTCAGAGCGGGTCCCATTGTGTCCCAGGGGAGCGGGAGTGGGATGGACAAGGCTCCAGCCCTGGGTCTCCAAGCAGGGGTGGAGGGTGTCGGGTAAGTGTGTTGAGACCGTCCTGGGGGCACCAGCCGGGGCAGCCCCAGGGCAGTGCTCACTTGGCGGGAGGACCGCGTTAGGGGGTTTCTCTGTGGTTCAAGCGCCTCTTCCCCTGGGGATTAGGCACTAGAGGTCAGGACACGGTGGAAAGGACACGCTCACATCTGGGGGCTGAAACCAGAAGGCAGGCGCCGCCTCGTTCCACGTCAGCCGGGGGTGTGTGGCGGCATCTCAAGGTCGGGGCTTTCTGCACATGTCCTCGCGTGACCGTGCACACGTCACAAGCAGTGATTTGGGGTTACGAGTAAATTTTCGCGAGTAGGTGAACCACAAATAAAGAATCCACGAACAATGAGATCGACTCTATCCACCTCATCCTCCTCCCTACATCTCTTCTCTCTCTACATGTGTACATACGCATAGAATGGATTTGTGTGTACCCGTTTTCAAAATACAGACTGTATCGTGTTCTACCCACTTGGCTTTTTCGTAACTTAATACAACGTGCAGCTCCCCTGAATATGTAACGATTTCTCTTTCTAGTTTGCAGCTGCGTAGAACTTCACACTGTCCTGTGTATTGACTTGTATTCTTTCCCATCTTTGCCCTTCCATCATTCTTGTGCCCTTATATTTAGGACCTAGCTCTTGGAATCAGCACACAGGTTTTCCATGATTTCCATGCAGACTAACGGTCCTTCTTTGTAAATCGAACTGTTTAATACTTTACATTTAATTTCATTATTGATAATTGGGTTTATGTCTACTATCTGAGTGCATGTCTTCTATTTCTCTCAAATTTTTATGTTCCTTTTAAAAATCATTTCCCAGGGTGCCTGGGTAGCTCAGTCGGTTCAGCGTCCGACTTTGGCTCAGGTCATGATCTCGCGGTTCGTAAGTTCGAGCCCCACATCGGACTCTGTGCTGACTGCTCGGAGCCTGGGGCCTGCTTCGGGTTCCGTGTCTCCCTCTCTGCCCCTCCCCCACTCATGCTCTGTCTCTCTCTCTCTCTCTCAAAAAATAAATACACATGGAAAAAAATTTAAAACTCATTTCCTGACTGCTTTGGGTATTTTTTATCACTTATCTCCCGTCTTTCACTCAATACTAGTTGTATGCGGTTTGGGGATTGTCTCGGCGGCTGCCCCAGAGGCCACAGCGTACCTTCCTGGGACATTCAAGTCTGAGGGACCTGGGCGCTTGGGCCGCTTCCAGAGCAACAGCCTAAGGGCCTCGTCCTTCTCATGATGCGTGGTTTCATTTCCACTTACAGTTTAGAGCCCACGGGAAATTGTAAATATAATACATATTGTAACGTTGTGAATGGAAACGTGGGCCATTTGTCACTTCAACTGTGCTTCTGTTTCCCCTTCCAGGCTCTCTTCAACCTTCCTGCATTTCTGTCCTTCACCGTCCTACCCGAAACCCTCCCTTGGGAGTTACTTTAAAGTGGATCTTCTGGTGTGGCCCGTGCTCCATTTCTGTTGGTCTGGCGATGTGTTGGGGCACCTTCACCTCTGGGTGGCGCTCTTGGGGAGCAATATTCCACTTGCGCAGCCCTTTCCTTTGCCCTTAAACACGCCGCCCCACTGTTCCATTCCCGCTGTCTGGCCCTTCCGCCACCCGTGCTACCGCAACACCCACCTAAGAGTCGATAAACGCCGCTCCTGTTCTCTTCAGTCTAGAATGTCTACTTGTCTCTTCACGCGTGTTTCAGTTTTACGGTGTCACACCCGTTTCCCTGAGCACATTCGCCACCATTGTTTTGCAAGTCTCTGTCCGAGGACTCCACCCCTGTCATCTCAGGTTTGTTTCTATCATCCGTTTTTTCTGTTGGCGTGACTGTAATTCTTGATTGAATGTTTGACATCGTCTATGAAAAATTCTGGCTGCTGTGGATGAGTTTGTCTCCTTCCGAAGAGTTTCACCTCTCGCTCTGGCTGGTGGCCTGAGTGGGGGCAAGGGACTCACTGACGTGAGGCTGCTCCTGGGATTTAGCTGTCCAGAGGTCCACCCAGAGCCACTCCGCCTTGGCCAGTCATCAGAGTCGTTGCCTCCTTGGTTGAGGCTGTAAAGGCTCTGCTCAGGCTGTCCTGGCTTTCTGCTGGCTTCCTCAGCATCTTTCCCACATGGCATGAAAGCATGCCAAATGCCTGGACGTTTAACCTGCAGCTTTGGGGCTCCCCCTGGTGCCCGCCACTGATCTAGGCTTGTCCCCTAGAGTCCGTGCTGCCTCTGCTGCCACAGTTCTCTCCACCCCCCCAAGGTTTCTAGAAGCTCTGCCGGCCTCACTATGTGCTAGTTACTTCCCCTCGAACCCCACACCAAGGTTCATCAGTGGTACCTCAGGAAAAGCCATTCAGAGATGCCAGCTCGCCTCTCAGAAGTCACCCCATCTCCACCTGTTGACTCTCAATGCTGAGTGTCATCAGCAGCCATCAAAGGCTTTACGCAGACGTTTTTGTATTTTATGCTGTCCTCGGCAGGAGCATATTGGAAGGCAAACACCCCCCTCCCTCCGCTCCTTTGCTCGGCCACGCGCGTCCAGCTTATGGATCAGTTCCTGTACCTCCAGAGGGGCCTGAGCACAGGATGCCAGGCTCGACTCTATCCTATTTTTATAGCTCGAGACATACAGAAAGACGACTCGGCCCGCAGTTTAACCACATTCTCACAACCCCTTCCTGGACTGTCATGAACCCCTCTCACCGGGGTAAGAACCATTGCTGGAAAGAGAAGGGCGGAGGGAAAGGTGAGAATTTGAGCCCAGGGACTTCCCGGGGCGGGGGCATCACAGGCCCTCCCACCGGGGTGCCTCTCCTGCCCTGCTGCTGAGTTGGCTTCTCTCTGGTATCACAGGGCACCGAGAGCCTGCCTCCTTGGCCCACAAGGCTCCCTGTGCCCGGCCAGCAGGGCCCACTGAAGGTTCAATTCTGGTGCTAGCCCACATTTCCAGCACACGGTGGGGAGGCCGTGGCTCCACAGTGAATAAACTCATGCTTGGAAGGTTCCAGGACCGGAGAGGATGGAAACTCATCCAGCAGAGGACCCCCAAAGCACGTGGTGGCCACTTGGATAGCATCTGCAGAAGAAAGGAAGGGGCCCGCATGACGTTGCTGGCTGCAGTCACCCGAGGAATTTTTCAGTTCACAATCAAGAAAATCAACAGGATTTGATCAGCACAAAAGCAGTCACTGTTTTCCATACAGAGGCTCAGCTGAGGCTACGCTTTCTTCAGGGAGAAAACAGGGCGTCCGTTTGTACTCACGCTTCACAGCGTTTGGGGTAAATGCAAGTGGGAATCAGAAGGCCACGGACAGATGGCATCTCCGGCCTCAGTGAGTGCTCAGGCAGAGGACAGGGGCATGCACGGCCACCCAAGGACACCTGACTGTCCCACCTTTCCCTGCCTGCCACCTGACCAGTGCCCTCAGGCACCACACAGAGTTCCGGGGGGTCACGACCAGGAAAGTTCTGGCCGCACGCCCCCGTTGACCCTGGTTCCTCTAGCCTGGCACTCTGGAAGCTGTCCCACCCTGACAAGCGGATCCCCCCCGTGAGCGCAAAACCCATCCACGTGCCTCAAAAGGGCAGAAGGAATTAGAATATCTGGATTTCTTACGCAGCCACAGAACATGGTATTTGCACACTCACACCTTTTCTAGCTCAACGCACGTTCTGGATGCTCAGGGTGCGTCAACAGACTCAAAAATGTACTAGGAGTTTTATAGCTAAGCAACATCTCATAGAACCAAACATAAACCTGAAACTAATGAGAGTCCCCTGGGCTGCAAACACCAACAAGGAAGGAGGTGTGTGAGCCGTCGGCTGGGACAACACGCAGCCGGGAGGTATAAAAGCCGACAGACAGCTGGAACTCCTCACACACTCACACACACACACTCCACACACACACACACTCCCTCCTACAGCCCCACCGCCCCCGCCATGGCCGCGTCCACCCTGTCCGTCTGCTCCAGCGACCTGAGCTATGACAGCCGCGTCTGCCTGCCCGGATCCTCGGACTCTTGCCCCGACTCCTCCTGGCAGGTGGACGACTGCCCAGAGAGCTGCTGCGAGCCCCCGTGCTGCGCCCCGGCCCCCTGCCTGACCCTCCTGTGCGGCCCCTCCTCCCCCTGCCAGGGAGACTGCTGCACCCCTGCGTGCTGCAAGCCCGTGTGCTGCACCCCTGTGTGCTGCAAGCCCGTCTGCTGCACCCCTGTCTGCTGCAAGCCCGTCTGCTGCACCCCTGTCTGCTGCAAGCCCGTGTGCTGCACCGCTGTCTGCTGTGAGGACTCCCCCTGCACAACCTCTTCATGCTGCCAGCCGTCCTGTTGCACCTCCTCCCCCTGCCAGGAAGACTGCTGCAAGCCCGTCTGCTGCACCCCTGTCTGCTGCAAGCCCGTCTGCTGCACCCCTGTGTGCTGCGAAGACTCCCCCTGCTCAGCCCCCTCCTGCTGCCAGCCCAGCCCCTGCTGCAGACCCTCCTCCTGCGTGTCCTTGCTCTGCCGCCCCGTGTGCAAGCCCGTCTGCTTCACCCCTGTCTGCTGCAAGCTCTTCTCCTGCACCCCTGTGTGCTGCGAGGACTCCCCCTGCACAACCTCTTCATGTTGCCAGCCGTCCTGCTGCACCTCCTCCCCCTGCCAGGAAGACTGCTGCACCCCTGCATGCTGCAAGCCCATCTGCTGCACCCCTGTCTGCTGCGAGGACTCCCCCTGCTCAGCCTCCTCCTGCTGCCAGCCCAGCCCCTGCTGCAGACCCTCCTCCAGTGTATCCCTGCTCTGCCGCCCCGTGTGCCCCCGCCCTGCCTGCTGTGCCCCTGCCTCCTCCTGCTGCACCCCTGCCTCCCTCTGCCGGCCCAGCTGCTGCCGTCCGGCCTCCTGCGTGTCCCTGCTCTGCCGCCCCGTGTGCAGGCCCGCCTGCTGCGCCCCTGCCTCCTCCTGCTGCCGCCCGGCCTCCTGCGTGTCCCTGCTCTGCCGCCCTGTGTGCCCCCGCCCTGCCTGCTGCACCCCTGCCTCGGGCCAGGAGTGTTGCCGCTGAGCGATCTTTTTAAGGGCGTCCTGAATCTCGAGAGCCCCTCCACACACTGTGGGTTCTTTACAAAGCACCGAGACAGGTGTCAGGTCCCCTTTCCTGGGTCCCTGCAGTGGACACCGGTCACCAACCCCATTTTGCATCTGTCCTCCTACAAACAGCTCACTCGTTTGCTCAAGTGCTGACTTCCCAAATCAGCGTGCCCTGCCTCCTCAGCCTGGGTTGGCAGTGACCCCAGCCGGGCCTCCCGCAGCCTTCGGACCGTATGTGGAGCGGAGGGAGAGAAGATACAGTACCCGCAGCGTCACCCCTGGACCCTGTGTGGCCCCTGCTCCCCCACTGATTCCCGAGCTGGTTTCTTTATCGTCCCTCATCCCACGAGCTATCGGTTCCTCCAATAAATTCTTTTCTTTATCAACTTAACCAGGATGCATTTCTGTGCTTTCCAACAAAGACCCCTGCCTGACATCCCCCACGAGCGCGGCCTGTGGTTTTCCCCAGGCCCGCATGTTCCTGGCCTTCGGCGGTCGAGGCGGTGCCTCTGGCTACGTGTGTGTCCAAAACAGAGCACAGTGTCAAGGACAAAAGGGCTGAGTGATCCACCCCGGGGAAGAGCCACCTTTCGGGGCGACTTCCCTGGACCCAGACTGTCTCCAGCCCCCACACTCCAGAAGGATGGATGCCACGGGCCCTGTGTAGTTGGGAGTTAGCACCGCAGGCCCGGCACGGCCGCCCTTAGGCCTGCTCACAGCATGAGCCCTTGGCTGTTGTCTGGGAATGTGGATTTTGGGGTTCCCACCCAGGTGATAGGAGGGCCCCAGTGGGCGTACACTGTGCAAATACTATGGCTTGTGCTGAATACCTGCTCTGCCTGGGGGTCTGGAATTTGGGTACGAGCCAGGCAGAGGGTGCCCATGTGACCGGGCCCTGATAGAAACCGTGATCTCTGATGGGTCCCTGGGTGGGGGCGGGAGTGGGGGGCGACACATCACATGTGTTGTCACAGCTCCTAGCTGGGGAGTGAAGCGCATCCTGTATGACTCCACTGGGAGGGGCTCTGGAAACGTGTGCCTGGTGCCCCTCGACTTTTCCCCGTGTGCCTTTGTGCTGTGTGTGCTGAGTCGTGCGAGGTCCCCCGGCAAATCACCAAATCCTGGGGACCCCCCCCCCCCGTCAGATTGGCGGAAATGTCCAAGTCTGACAACAAGCACGGCTCTCTGTTCAGTGCTGCCGGCGACAGTCCTCCTGTTTCGGGGCAAAGTGGTAACAACCCGGAGAGGCCGAGTCCGTGCACACCCCAAGGTGGCTCTCCTGGAGAAGACCTCACAGGCTGCACCTGACCCCCACGTGGGTTATTTCACGGAGTTCAAAAGGCGTCAATGTTAAAAACCAGCGGGCACTCCTCGGCGGGAGAATGGACAGCTAGAGTGCACGTGTGCACACAAAGGAAGTGCATGTAGCGGTTAAAAGGACCGAACCGGAGAAACACATCGACGTGAATGGGTCTCAAAAACATAACATGGAGTGAGAACAAGAATCACGTTGCAACCGATCCATGCAGAAGAGCACACATCGGAAGGTTAAAAGCACAGAGGAGTATCTTGTCTTCACGACTGTAAACAACTCTACTAAAACTACAAAGGTGTGTGTGTGGGGGGGGGTGTGAACACCAGTCTCCAAACAGGGGCTGGCTACCCCAAGGGAGGGGGTGTGGTGGGCACATGAGGGTGTTGACGGCATCTGGAATATTCTGTAAGTATGGCAAAAGGTTAAGATTTCTGTTAATTCCTAGGTACGTGGATGTCTATTATATTATTTTCTATGCTTTTTGAAATATTTTATAATCAAAATACTAGCAGAAAAGTAAAGACATGTTACATAGACCAATTCCTGAGCCAGATTCAGTAAGACAAACTTAGAGCAATAAATAGAAGTTTCATTGGGAAAATTTAAAGTTGCTTTCTCAAACTGGAAAGGAAACAGAAACGCAATTGCAAGTTCCCAGGACATAAAGGAAGCCAAGTCCTACATCTCAGAGCCTGGGGGTTTGAGTGAAGCAGGATTCAGGGGGCAACCAAATCCTTAAGGACATACAGCAGAAAATAAGCAAAGTTTACAATAAGTAAGATTTCAATTCAGAAAGTTAAAAAAAAAAAAAACTTCCAAAGGAAAAAAAAGAAACAAATTAATAAAATTAATGAGTTAAAAACAGAAAAAGCAATAGTAGATCTAATCAAGAAAACGGAGTGTTTTTAAAAGGTCTATAAAAGAATAAAAATGTTGGAAACCTGAAAGAGAGATAATGGGTATTGAATATGAAAACAGGCACACGACAGGCGATGGAGAAAATGTGAAATTATAGAAAAATATACATCTTTAAGTCAACACAATCAAACTTTTTAGGCAAAGGGGTAACTGTCTAGGAAAAGATCATCCCTGAAATCAGTGTCAGGAAAGCTAAGACACTTGAAAAGGTAGGGATCCAAGGCGAACTTGAAAGGACAGGCGACACTATCTGTCACACAAAGCACAAAGATCCAGATGTGGATCTGACTTACAGACGAAGGGGCCCCCCAGGGGCCTGGTAATGACCCTCACCCCCAGTGCCACTTGATCCCCAATCAGGATGTCACTGCGGTTCAGCGGGGTAGTGGTGAGACCGGCCCACCGGCTCTCCGTACGAGCAAAACAAACTGCCTTTTACCTCACACCACACACACAATTAATGGAGGGGAGGCAGGAATCTTAGGGCTTCATGTGGAAGGTGAAATAGTGGAGGTCCAGAAGGACACACAGGAGGATATCCTCACCATGTGTGGTAGGCAAAGACTGGAAATAGTACATTAAAAAAACACTAAACATAAAAGGAGAGAATCACTGCGTTGGACTTCATTAAAATTAGGAACTCCTATTCGTCAAAGGACACCATGAACCACAACACATCCATTAGGACGCCTAACTAACTAGACTAACTCAGGGTAGTCTACGCCACACGTCAGAAAGTCTAACTACCCCGAGTGTCAGGGAGGATGTGGAAGAACCAGAGCGTACACGTGTGCCTGTGGGAACGTGGATGGGTACAGCCACTTTGGAACCGGTTTGGCAGTCTCTTAATCATATGCCAACCATGTGGCCCAGACATTCCACCCCTGGCTGTTTATCCAAGAGCAAAGATAACACAAGTCCACATGAAGAATTGCTCACGAATGTTCATACTAGCCATATGTGCATCAACAGCTGAGTGGATAAACAAATTGTGTTATATCCACACAATGGAATGCTACTCAGCACAGAAAGAAGGCAATCACGTACATGTTTATACATCTCAATACACTCAGGGGAGGAAGTCAAACCCAAAGAGTTGGTGCAATGTAATTTAATTTATGTGAAACTGTAGAGAAGACAAAACTAACCTAGATGGGAAGGAGATCTGGAATTTCCCAGGTCAAGGCTAAAAGGAGGTGGGATTAAGAACACATGAGAAATTTGGGGGATGGTGGAAAAGTTCTCTATCTTGCTCATGGCAGTGGGCATGCCAGGGCAGATTTTCCCAAAACGCAACAAATGGAAACTTTAGATGGATACACATTCCAGTATGTAATCATACCTCAATAAAGTTGACTTTTTTATTTAAAAAAAATTTTTAATGTTTATTTATTTTTGAGACAAAGAAAGACAGAGCATGAGCAGGGGAGGGGCAGAGAGAGAGGGAGACACAGAATCGGAAGCAGGCTCCAGGCTCCCAGCTATCAGCACAGAGCCCGACGTGGGGCTCGAACCCACAAACTGTGAGATCGTGAGCCACACAGGTGCTCCTGAAGTTGACTCTTTTAAAAGGACGCCATCAAGAGGATGAGGAAATGAAACCCCCTCTAGGAAGAGTCCTGTGTAATGCCCATATCCAATGGAGTGCTGAAGCACACATGTATCAGCTCTTCCCAGGTCTGTGCTCAGAACATCATGGTGGTAGCTGTGGTGTGTTTACAGCACAGAAGCAGGGACATGCAACAAATCAGGGCTCATTTTGTTTTGTTTTGTTTTATAGAGAGCCAATTATTAAACATTTATCACACACCACTGCATACATACAACTAACTCATATTTGGAATATATAATAAATTTTTATAAGCCAATGAGAAATACAAATAATCCTACTTTTAACAAAAAGACAAGCAAATGACTTGAACTGGCACCTCACAAGAAAAGACATCCAAATGTTTAATGAGCAGCTTTACTCATCAGGTAATGAAAATTAATGTAATGATGTGGTATCCCTACACCCTTTCCAAAATGGGTAAAAATTTTAAAAGACTGACAATACCTCTTTTATAAAAGATTCAGAGTGACTAGAAGTCGTAAGATTGGTCAGTGGGAATGTAAATGTTTTTAGAAAGCCATTGGACAAAAAAATATATCTGCTCAACTGCACCTGTGCCTAACATTTGATCTGGAAATCCCACTCATGGAATCTCATTAAAGAGATATTGACAGATATGTCCACCAAAAACAAAATGCACAGGAATTTTTATAGCAGCATTATTAATATTAGCCAAAATCTGGAAACAATCCAAACTCCATCACTGGGAAAGAGAGTGAATCAATAACACATAGTAGGTTTAATGTAACAACTTTTATGGCACAGCAAAAAAAGAACGAACTACTGAATCTGCAGCAACATGGATGCTTATCACAGACACTGTGTTGAACAAAAAGAGCCATAAACCAAGGAGTAGGCAGAAGAGGCGAAACCAATCCAGGCAGAGATAAGGTGGAATAGCGACTCGTTGGAGGAGGTGGGTTAATGGAGAAACAGCACAAGGGAACACTTGGGATTCTGGAAACATTCTGTCTTCAACAAAATATTATAAGGGAAGGGTGCCTTGGTGGCTCAGTTGGTTAGGTGTCCATCTTCAGTTCAGGCCATGATCTCGCAATTCTTGAGTTCAAACCCCACATCAAGCTCTGTGCTGACAGCTTGGAGCCTGGAGCCTGCTTTGGATTCTGTGTCTCCCTCTCTCTCTTCCCCTCCCCTCTCTCATTCTGCCTCTCTCTCTCTCAAAAATAAATATACATAAAAAAATATTCTAAGGGAAAACCTTTCCAATCCAGAGGACTATACCCAGCTAAATTATTAATCAAGAATAAGTGGAGAATAAATAAAATAATTTTTAGTTATGTCACACTCAAAAACTTATCTCCCATGCACCCATTTTCAGAAAGCTACCAGAGGGTGTGCTTCCTCAAAAAAAGGCATAAATCCAGAAATAAAAGAACACCACATTCAGGAAATAAGAGATTCATGGTAGGAGAGATATGGAGGAAAATCCAAAGACAATGGTGAGGGGAGATCCCTGGATGACACCTGTACACACGTGCAGCTGAGGGAATAGACAGCAGACAACAGTCCACAAATAGAAAGAGTTCTTGGAGAGATGTTTCCACAAAATAAATGGAGCTGGCAGACTACCCAATATGTTCAACCTTCTTGAGTGGACCTTGGGGATACATTAGTCAGAGGATTTGGGGATGATTTAATGATAGGTACACAAAGAAATAAGCAAATAAACATAAGAAGCAATTGTTAACTCTAAGAACAGAAAAACACAAGCAAAAGCAAAACATGTAGAAATGAGGAAATTAAGCCTGGCTCCACTACACAGACCTGGCTATGAGCAATACACCCTGGTTAAAATGATACAGATTTGACACCGATTTGACCAACTTTTGCTGCCTTCTAGGAAAAGGAACTTTTTATGGACCTGGTGGAAAATATGAGAAAGGGCCTTCCTCCACAACAGAAACTCACATCGTATCTAAAACTGAAGACTCAAGAAGGGGGGAAGATGGTACTGGAGTAGGAGGACCCCAGGCTGGCCTTGTCCCATGAATACAACTAGATAACCATCAAGTCATCCTAAATACCCCAGAAATTGATCTGAAGACTGGCAGAACAAACCCCACAACTAATGGGAGAGAAAAGGTCACATCAAAGAAGGTAGGATGTGCAGAAATGTGGTTTGAAAGAGACACAGATCGTGGCCATTGCAGAGGGAAAGGAACAGTGGTCGTGGAGAAGGGGGAGAGACAGACTAACACACAGGGAAGCACACGGGGGAAACAAAGCCCCACTGCAAGTGGCTTAGAAAGTGAAAGGGCCCAAGTTTCATGAATTCTTACAACCAGTGGGGCTCAGAGCCTGGAGTTTGAAAGATCAGTGTACTTGTCTCTGGGAGAGCGCAGAGGACACTGGGTTGCTCTTGGAGAAAAGACAGGCAAACAGTCCACAGACATACAGCATGGAAACAGCAATCTGAAGAGCACCTGGGGCACACAGTGGGGATATTATTTGCTCATCTAGAAGCATATCCAAGAGAGGCAGCATTCACGGAGAGACTTCTCTGTGAACAAAGGAACTGGCCAATGCCATCTCCCTCCTACAACCTCCATCAAAAGCACAGGGCCACCTGCAGGAACCAGCCCAGTGCTGACACTGGCTATCTACCTTGCTTACACCAAGCCTCATTCCCCCGTGTTCCAGAAGAACCACCCTTCCCAGTCATGCTCACCACAGTCCCAGCATGACATTTCCCCTCCCCTAGAAGACCAGCCCAAACCCCTGCTCACACTGCACTTCCCAACACAGGAGTTTTGCAAGACCTTGGTTCCGGTGGTGGTGACAACAGGTCTCATTTCACAAGCAGGCCAGAGCACAACTCGTTAAAATGTGCCACATTCAGGTCAGGAACCAAACACTTCCCACAACAGGCAAAGAGAGGCTAGAGATGACTGGCTTGAAAGATAAAGTGGCCAGGACATAACAGCAGAGTACACACAGAACACACCAGAGACACTCCTGGAAGCATCAGATTCTGGGGAACAGGGAACACTACATTAGGGGCCCTAATGGACCTCTTCCTCATAAGGCCATTACCTTTAGGAACAGGACAGTGACTCCTAACACACAGAAGCAGGCACACAGACTTAGGCAAAATAGAAGACAGAGAAATTTGTCCCAAATGAAAGAACAGGACAAGGTCACGGCAAGAGATTTAAAAGGAATAGATATCAGTAACGTGCCTGATGGAAAATTTAAACCAATGATCGTAAGGATACTCATTGGACTTGAGAAAAGAGTGGAGGACATCAGTGAGACCATTAACACAGAGATAAAGTATAAGAGCAGAGATAAAAGTTTCAATAAATGAAATGACAAACATGCTGGATAGGATCAACAGCAGGTTGGAAGAAGCAGAGGAATGAGTCAATGACCTAGAAGACAGAGTAATGGAAAGCAACGAAGGTGAATAAAGAGGAAAAAAAAAGAATTATGGAACATGAAAATAGACTTAGGGAAATCAGTGAATCCATGAAATGTAACAAAATGTAATAAAATTCATATTATATGGATCCCAGAAGAAGAAGAGAGAGAAAAAAAGGCAGAGAAATAATAACTGAAAACTTCTCTAGTCTGGGAAAGGAAACAGATATCTAGATGCAGGAGGCACAGAAAACCACCAACAAAATCCACAAAAGCAGATCCACACCAAGACATATTGTATTTTTTTTTTTAATTTTTTTTTTCAATGTTTATTTATTTTTGGGACAGAGAGAGACAGAGCATGAACAGGGGAGGGGCAGAGAGAGAGGAAGACACAGAATCGGAAACAGGCTCCAGGCTCTGAGCCATCAGCCCAGAGCCCGACGCGGGGCTCGAACTCACGGACCGCGAGATCGTGACCTGGCTGAAGTCGGACGCTTAACCGACTGCGCCACCCAGGCGCCCGACATATTGTATTTAAAAGTGCAAAATACAGTGATAAAGAACAAATATGAGAAGCAGCAAGATAAAAGAAGAATTATATTAAAAGGGAAAACATCTAAGGCGAGCAGGAGATTTTCCAGCAGAAACTTTCCAGGCCAGAAGGGAGGTGCATGGTATATTCAAAGTGCTGAAAGGGAGAATTTCAGCCAAGAATACTCTATCCAGCAAGGCTAATATTCAGAATAGAAGGAGATATAAAGAGTTTCCCAGACAAACAAAAATGAAAGGAGTTCATGACCACTAAACCAGCCCTGCAAGAAATACTAATGAGGATTATTTGAGTGGAAAGAATGACCAAAAGTGGCAGTATGAAGGTAGAAATGAATGTTTCTGTAAAAAATGAATATTTCTAGGGGCGCCTGGATGGCGCAGTCGGTTAAGCGTCTGACTTCAGCCAGGTCACGATCTCGCAGTCCGTGAGTTCGAGCCCCGCGTCAGGCTCTGGGCTGATGGCTCAGAGCCTGGAGCCTGTTTCCGATTCTGTGTCTCCCTCTCTCTCTGCCCCTCCCCCGTTCATGCTCTGTCTCTCTCTGTCCCAAAAATAAATAAACGTTGAAAAAAAAAATTTAAAAAAAAATGAATATTTCTGTAAAAAGTCAGTCCAGGAACTCACAAAATAAAAGGATGTAAAATATAACAACATATACCTAAAATATGGGGAGGAGTAAAGAATGGGTTCATGGGGTGTCTGGGTGGCTTAGTCAGTTAAGCATCTGACTCTTGATTTTGGCTCAGATCATGATCTCATGGTTCATGAGATTGAGCCCTACACTGGGCTCTGCGCTGACAGCATGGAGTCTGCCTGGGATTCTTTCTCTCCTTCCCTCTCTGTCCTTTCCTCACTCACAGACTCTCTCTCTCTCTCTCTCTCTCTCTCTCTCTCTCTCTCTCAAAAATTAAAAAAAGAAGAAGAAGAAGAAGAAGAAGAAGAAGAATGGGTTCAAAATTAAATGAACATCAACTTAAGATGAACTGCTATATGCAGAAGAGGTTATATAGAAACCTAATGGTAACCATATGTCAAAACCTACTAATAAATATGTAGGTCAAAACCTACTAATAAATAAAAAAGAATAAAGAGAATTCCAAATACATCACTAAAGAAAACCAGCAAGTCTCAACCATGAAAGAAAGACAAAAAGGGATCAGAGAAAATCTTCAGAGACAACCACAAAACAATAAAATGGCAATAAATACATATCTATCAATTAATTACTTTGAATGTAAATGGACTAAACTCTTCAATCAAAATACAGAGGGTGACAGAATAGATTTAAAAAAAAAAAACAAGACCCATCTATATTCTGCCTACAGGAGGCTCATTTTAGACCTAAAGACACCTGCTAATTGAAAGTGAGGGGATGGAGAAATATTTATTGTACAAATGGAGGTCAAAAGAAAGCTAGAATAGCCACACTTATATAGGACAAACTAGATTTAAAAACAAAGATTGTAGCAGGAGGCAAAGAAGGACACAATATAATAATAAAGGGGACAATCCAACAAGATATAACAACTGTAAACACTTACACAGCCAACAGAGAAGCACCCAAATATATAAACACAAAGAAACTAATTTGTTAATAACAAACTCAAAGAAACTAATTTATAAAAATACAATAATAGTAAAGGGCTTTAACACCCCACTTACAACAATGGACAGATCATCTAAGCAGAAAATCAACAAGGAACAGTGGCTTTGAATGACACACTGGACTTAACAGCTATATTCAGAACATTCCATTCTAAAGCAGCAGAATACACATTCTTTTCAAGGGCACATGGAACATTCTACAGAATAAATCATATATCAGGTCAAAATTAAGCCTCAACAAATCTAAAGAGACTGGAGTCATATCATGCACCTTTTCTGACCACAACACTATGAAACTTGAAGTCAACCACAAGAAAAACTCTGGAAAGAACACGAATACATGGAAGTTAGGGAACATCCTACTAAAGAATGAATGGGTCAACCAGAACATTAAAGAAATTTTTAAAAAATACATAGAAACAAGTGAAAATGAAAACAAGTGGGTCCAAAACCTTTGGGATGAAGCAAAGGCAGTTCTAAGAAAGAAGTCTATAGCAATACAGCTCTACCTCAAGAAGCAAGAAAAGACTCAAATATACAACCTAACCTTACACCTCAAGGATCTAAAAACGGAATAGCAAATAAAGCCTAAAACGAGAAGAAGATGGGAAATAATAAAGATCAGAGCAGAAATTAATGATATAGAAACAAAAACAATCAAACAACAACAAACAGTAAAACAGATCAATGAAACCAAGAGCTAGTTATTTGAAAAAAATTTCAATAAAATTTATAAACCTCTAGCCAGAATAATCAAGACAAAAAGAGAAAGGACACCCAAAAATAAAATTACAAATGAGAGAAAAGAAATAACAATAAACCCCACAGATATACAAATAATCATAAGAGAACATTATAAAAAACTATATACTAACAAATTAACAACCGAGAAGGATAAATTCCTAGAAACATATAACCTACCAAAACTGAAACAGCAAGAAATAGAAAATTTGAACAGACCAGTTACCAGCAAAGAATTTGAATCCATAATCAAGAAAATCCCAACAACAAAAAATGTTCAGGGCCAGATGGCTTCACAGGGGAATTCTATCAAACATTTAAAGAAGAGTTAATACCTATTCTTCTCAAACTATTCCAAAAACTAGTAAAGGAAAAATAACTTCCAAATTCATTCTATGAGGCCAGCATTACCCTGGTACCAAAACCACATAAAGAAATCACACACACACACACACACACACACACACACACACAGAACTAACTACAGGCCAATGTCCCTGATTAACACAGATGCAAAATTCTCAACAAAATATTAGCAAACTGAATCCAACAATACTTTAAAAAGACTTATTCACCACAATCAATTGGGATTTATTCAATATAAAGAATGGTTCAATATTTGCAAAGCAATTGATGTGATATACCACATTAATAAAAGGATAAGAACCATATGATCATTTCAATAGATGCAGAAAAAACATTTGACAAAGTACAACATCCATTCATGATAAAAAAAAAAAAAACCTCAACAGAGTAGATTTAGAGGAAACATACCTCAATAAAACAAAGGCAATATATAAAAACCTCACAGCTAACATCATCCTGACAGCCTTTCCCCTAAGGTCTGAAACAAGACAGGGATGTCCACTCTCACCACTGTATTCAACATAGTACTAGAAGTCTTAGCAACAGACAGCAACAACAAAGGCATCCAAGTGAGTAAGAAGAAAGTCAAACTTTCACCGTTTGCAGATGACATGATACTATAGATAAGAAACCCGAAACACTCTACCAAAAAACTGCTAGACCTGATAAATAAATTCAGTAAAGGCACAGGATACAAAACCAATGTACAGAAATCTGTTGCATTTCTACACACCAATAATGAAGAAGTCGACAGAGAAATTAAGAAAAAAATCCCATTTACAATTGAACCAAAAATAATAAGATACCTAAGAATAAACCTAACCAAAGAGGTAAAGATCTGCACTCTGAAAACTACAGAACACTGATGAAAGGAACTGAAGAGGACACAAAGAAATGGAAAGAGATTCCATGCTCATGGATTGAAAAACCAAATATTGTTAAAGTGTCTATACTACCCAAAACAATCTACACATGTAATGAAATCCTTATCAGAATACCAACAGCATTTTTCACAGAACTAGAACAAACAGTCCTAAAATTTGTATGGAACCACAAAAGATCCTGAATAGCCAAAGCAACCTTGAAAAAGCAAAGCGAAGCTGGAGGCATAATAATTCTAGAGTTCAAGTTATATTACAAAGCCGTAGTCATCAAGAGAGTATGGTACTGGCACAAAAATAGACAAATAGATCAATAGGACAGAATAGAAAATTCCAGAAATAAACCTAGAGTTATATGGTTAATTAATCTTCGACAAAACAAGGGAGGATATCCAAAGGGAAAAAGACAGTCTCTTCAACAAATGGTGTTGGGAAAATCGGACGACAATGTGCAAAAGAATGAAACCAGACCACTTTCTTACACCATGCACAAAAATTAACTCCACATAAAGACCTAAATATGAGACCTGAAACCATAAAAATCCTGGAAGAGAACACAGGCAGTGATTGCTCTTACATCCACCATAACAACATTTTTCTATATTTATTCCCCAAGGCAGGGGAAACAAAAGCAAAAATAAACTAACTCCTGGGACTACATCAAAATAAAAAGCTTCTGCAGAGAGAAGGAAACAACCAACAAAACTAAAAGGCAACCTACAGAATAGGAGAAGGTATTTGCAAATCATATATCTGATAAAGGGTTAGTATCCAAAATCTGTAAAGAATTCTCAAACTCAACACCCAAAAAACAAATAATCCAGTGAAGAAATGGGCAAAAGACATGAACAGACACTTCTCCAAAGAAGACATCCAGATGGCCAACCGACACATGAAAAAATGCTCACATCACTCATCATCAGGGAAATGCAAATCAAAACCACAATGAGATACCACCTTATACCTGTCAGAATGGCTCACATTAACAACTCAGGCAACAACAGATGTTGGTGAGGATGCGGAGGAAGAGGATCTCTTTTGCATTGTTGGTGGCAATGCAAACTGGTGTAGCCACTCTGAAAAACAGTGTGGAGGTTCCTCAAAAAGTTAAAAATAGAACTACCCTACGATCCAGCTGTTGCATTGTTAGATACTTACCCAAAGGATATAAAAATACTAATTCAAAGGGATATGTGCACCCCAATGTTTATAGCAGCATTACTTAAAACAGCAAATTTTGGAAAGAGCCCAAACGTCCATCGATTGATCAAGAAGGGGTGTGTGTGTGTGTGTGTGTGTGTGTAGATACAGAGATAGACAGATAGATATATGCATATAACGGAATATTACTCAGCCTTTGAAAAGACTGAAATCTTATAAAGACATGGATGGAACTAGAGAGTATTATGCTAAGTAAAATTAGTCAAAGACAAATACCATACGGCTTTACTCACATGCGGAATTTAAAAACTAAAACAAATGAGTAAAGGGGAAAAAAGAGAGAGAGAGGCAAACCAAGAAACAGACCCTTAACTACAGAGAACTAACTGACGGTCACCAGAGGGGAGGTGGGTGGGGGGATGGGGGAAACAGGTGATGGGGATCAAGGAGGGCACTTGGGATGAGCACCAGGTGAGAAACATAAAAACTGGAAAAAAGTCAAAAATTAAAAGAAAATAATGAAACCGCAAACTCAGGAGAGAACAGAATAACGCACATGGTTTGGTAGCTGTGAATGGTTTGGTAAGCAGGGAATTAAGAACAGGGTCTGGAACGGACCACGGGAGTCACACGCACTCGGCAGGGCTGGGCGCACCTGCCAGAGTCTGCAGGTGGAGCCGGCAAGGGGACACCCCTCCGGCCAACACAGCCTCGTTCAGCCAGGAGGGTCTGGGCCATGTGCGGAGCACCTGCAGAGACCGGAATTCACACCAAAGACACACAGGCAAAAATGGAGTGGACACACCCAACCACCGGCCTCTCAGCCAACGGAAACTCTGCATCCCAGGCTTTGCTTTCTGGACACGAGCCACCAGCCACCACCAGACACACTCAGGGTCTTGGAGATGGTGCCGCAAACACCTCACAGGAGGTAAACCAATCAGCATCGTCAGCAAACACGCCGGCAATAACAAGGAAAAGGAAGTCCGGTCGGGACTCCGGCGACGCACAGCACCCCAGGGAGGGATATAAAAGCCCTTGGCCCGGAGCACCTCGCCCTCGCACCTGCCACACACACCCCCGTCCAGCTCGGCGCCCAGCACAAAACTCCAGCATGGCTGACCCCTGCTGCTCTAGGACTTGTGTTATTGCCGCGTCCACCCTGTCTGTCTGCTCCAGCGACCTGAGCCGTGGCAGCCTCGTCTGCTCACCCAGTGCTTGCACTGGATCCTCCTGGCAGGTGGACAGTTGCCAAGAGAGCTGCTGCGAGCCCCCGTGCTGCGCCCCGGCCCCCTGCCTGACCCTCCTGTGCGGCCCCTCCTCCCCCTGCCAGAAAGACTGCTGCACCCCTGCGTGCTGCAAGCCCGTCTGCTGCACCCCTGTGTGCTGCGAGGACTCCTCCTGCTCAGGCCCCTCTTGCTGCCAGCCCAGCCCCTGCTGCAGACCCTCTTCCTGCGTGTCCCTGCTCTGCCGCCCTGTGTGCAGGCCCGCCTGCTGCACCCCTGTGTGCTGCAAGCCTGTCTGCTGCACCCCTGTGTGCTGCGAGGACTCCCCCTGCACAACCTCTTCATGCTGCCAGCCGTCCTGCTGCACCTCCTCCCCCTGCCAGGAAGACTGCTGCACCCCCGTGCACTGCAAGCCCGTGTGCTGCACCCCTGTCTGCTGCAAGCCCGTCTGCTGCACCCCTGTCTGCTGCGAGGACTCCCCCTGCTCAGCCCCCTCCTGCTGCCAGCCCAGCCCCTGCTGCAGACCCTCCTCCTGCGTGTCCCTGCTCTGCCGCCCCGTGTGCAGGCCCGCCTGCTGCACCCCTGTCTGCTGCAAGCCCGTCTGCTGCACCCCTGTCTGTTGCAAGCCCGTGTGCTGCACCCCTGTCTGCTGCAAGCCCGTCTGCTGCACCCCTGTCTGCTGCGAGGACTCCCCCTGCTCAGCCCCCTCCTGCTGCCAGCCCAGCCCCTGCTGCAGACCCTCCTCCTGCGTGTCCCTGCTCTGCCGCCCCGTGTGCAGGCCCGCCTGCTGCACCCCTGTCTGCTGCAAGCCCATCTGCTGCACCCCTGTCTGCTGCAAGCCCGTCTGCTGCACCCCTGTCTGTTGCAAGCCCGTGGGCTGCACCCCTGTCTGCTGCGAGGACTCCCCCTGCTCACCCCCCTCCTGCTGCCAGCCCAGCCCCTGCTGCAGACCCTCCTCTTGCGTGTCCCTGCTCTGCCACCCCGTGTGCAGGCCCGCCTGCTGCGCCCCTGCCTCCTCCTGCTGCACCCCTGTCTCCCCCTGCCGGCCCAGCTGCTGCCGCCCGGCCTCCTGCGTGTCCCTGCTCTGCCGCCCCGCGTGCCCCCACCCTGCCTGCTGCGGCCCCGCCTCAGGCCAGTCCTGCTGCTGATGGGCACGTCCCCCCAGGGCCAGCTGGGCTCAGGTCCCACCTGGTTACTGTGGTCCTCCTGGCCACCCCTCAGTCAGTCCTGACCTGTGTTAGGTGACTGCCCCCACCCAGGACGGGGTCCTCCATGTGTCCACTCTCCTGACCTGATCTTGACCTCCTGCCTCCCAGGAACGCTGACCCCGTGGCTTCCTGGAGCTTCTGCTCCCAGGGGGCACCTGCACCTGTTCTGGGTCACCTGTCCTTCCCTCCTCCTTTCTCTGCTCAGGTCACTTGACCTCGACTCCTAACCTGTCAGTACCTCCTTGGGTACCCCAATAAACTCACTTCGCCAGCTGATCTGCTTCCTTTCATCTGACCCTCATGGGGGTGTGGGGACCCCAGAGTTTTGCCCAGACACGGTCTCTTCCAGCCACAAACATTTCTAGGAACGAGGGACTGAGCAGTCCCAGAGGCGGGCCTACCTCGTGTGGGCAGGGCCACGGGTGGGACTCACGCCCTGGCCCAGGAAGCTCCGTGCCTGTGGGCCCAGTGCCCAGGGCTTCCCAGGCTGGTCACCTGCACACGGGTCGTGGCCTGGCCCGTTTCCACCCACTGCCCCATCCGGGCAAACCGGCCCCAGACAAGCAGGCCTGGGGCCTCCAGGCTCACAGCCTCTACAGGCCTGGGGTCGCCCTGTGGTCCTCCCGAGGGCTCTACCCATTTAGCAGAAAGGTGATGGAGCGGGGCAGACGGTGCTCCAACCTCTCAAAGAAATCGACTAGGTTTGAAACAAAGTATGAGGGTGGGTGGCAGGGCCCCCAGGTGGTCCCGGGCCAGACTCTGGGGGCCACCATCTGGTAGGCTAGGCTCCGCCCGGGGGGCTATGAGGGACACGGAGTCATGGTGCAGGGCCCTCCCTGTGAACTGAGGACCCCGTCAGGCCACGATGTACCGAGTGCTGTAGGTGACAGTGCACTCTGACCTCAGGGTGACATTGGCTGCACGTGAGGGCACCTGCTGTCAAGGGCGGGGATATGTAGTGAGGTCACCCACCACGGTGGCCGGGATCGTCCCGCCCCGGCCCCTGCCCCCACCCTAGGAACACTTGTCCTGAGTGGTTTGCACACGTGACCTGCGATTCTGCGGGCTTCTCTCCAGTCTCTGGAGCCGTGCCAGCCCAGCTGGTGAAGACCCTTCCAGTATCTGTCCACACCAACCAGGGTCTTGTGTTTCTGGCTCAGGCCCCTTGCCTCCGTCCATCCAGCCGTGTAGACCCCTTGCAGGTGTGCTAATAAACTCCCATGCCCCAGTTTGCTGATCCCATCTGGTATGTCTCCTGCCCGGGCCCTCTGGGCTCTCCTGTCGCTTCCGTAAGGCACACGGTCTTGAACGCTCTGAGCCCACCTGCCATTCCGTGGATGTATTCACAAGAAGCAGTGGCCTGGCCCAGCCCTTCTCTGGGCCTCACAGCTGTAGGCACCAGGAGGCCTCGGGAGCTAATCTCACTGTGGTCCCTGCTCTCAGACCTCTTTACGCCCCTCACGACGAGGAAGCTGAGGCCACACACGGGACAGCCAGCCCCATCCAGGCGGTGCTCCGGCTGCTGCCTTTGTGGGAGAACTTCGTAGACGTGAACTTTGCCCTGCGGCAGAACTTCTTTTCTGTGACAGAAGCGTCTCTTGGCCCCAGGATGATGTTTGTCTGCACGTTTACACGTCACGGGAGACATGGGATTCTGGGTCTGAGTGACGTGGCCCAAGTGGCGTGGATGGTGCACGCCCAAAGGGCCACCCTGCCACCGGCTCTCATAGGGCCCGCTCTCCGATCACCCGAGGGCGCCTGCCAGTCTTTGCCCACGGGGCAGTTCCTGGCTGCCACGGCGGGTCCAAGCCTGGCCCACACCTGAGCAGGGGTGGCTGTCCCCACCGACCACCAGGTGGCCTCTGTCATGTGCTTTGTGCTGCAGCTGGGACAGTCCTGAAACAAAGAGTGGTCATGGTGGCTGGGAAGGTACCAGAAGGCTACAGGCTAAACAGGGTGTCGGGGGCCCCACTGGCAGAGGGGGACTGAGAAGCATATGCCCAATAGCCCAAAACAGACCAGACTGCTCCCACACTCAGGGTCAGGGCCCTGGGTGAGGGTGCAAACGCAGCCTTGCCCTCCTCTTCCCAGCCCCGCACTGCTCCTCACAAGCCCCGTCCACCAGCCCTCGGGCCCCTGGGGCCTTGGGGAGTGCACCCAGGGCACACCATGGAAGGACCCATGTGTGCCCTTGGCAGGCCTGGGGACACCTGGGTGGGCATCTGGGGGGTTGGCACTGAAGTGAGCGTGGTCTAGAAGGGGGTCACTGGCTCTGGCCAGACACTGCTACTGGCCCCGGGACCCCTCACCCCGGAGGCAGGGGGTTGAGACAGCTGGAGGGAGTTGAGCAGGGTCCCCTGGAACTGGGGCCAGGCCCGAAGGTAGTGCTGAGGGCAGTTTCTGACCCACCCCCTGAGCCGTGGCTAAACTTGAGGCTCTCCACATAGTAGGCACAGAATGCTCTAGAAGCCTGCAGCTTCTATCCAAAGCCAGAAGAGCTCTCCTACTTGGAGAACCAGTCTCCAAGCAGACATGTTCATAACAGCCAGAGGAGCGTCCCACAGAGAGATGCTCCCGGGACAAAGTTGGGAAAACACAGCAGAGAGGCACCCGTGTGGCTGGCTGCCATGACGCCATTTAAGGGCCGCCCAAGGAAGGGGCCTCCAGACCGGCCCCGACCTCCACGCCGACCTCCCTCCAGCCCCCAGCTCCCACGTGCCACACCAGCGGCTCCACAGGCTGCCAGCCAGCTCCCCCCAAGACCTTGGGCTGTGTCCCTGCTCGCCGCCCTCTCCCCGGGGTCGTGGGAGCTCCTGCAGCCCAGCCGGCCACGCGCCCATGAGCTTCCCCTCAGGGTCCTGCCCATCTCACTTAAGCAGTCACTTGTAGGACCCTGCTTACTGCTGACCCCCAAGGCCACCCTCGACTCAGGAAGAAGCCACGCCAGCCTTTCCCTTTCACAGCCAGTGAATCCATCATCGTGAACAGGCCTGACCCAGCCACACCTGCAGCCCCCCCAGAAAATGCCCCCAAAGTGTCCCCAGAATGCCCTGAAAGGCAGACACCATGGACCCTCCTGGGCATTCGGGGCCTGACAGGCAAGGAGCTGACTCCCTCAGCCCCACACAACCCCTGGGTCAGGCAGGCCATGCAACTCCCCGTCTGAAGAATAACCCCCAGCGAATCCTCACATGTCTGACACCTTCTCCCTCTGTGTCCTGTGGCTGTTCTGCTGACGAAGAGACCCACAGCTCATCTGGGAATGGGGGCTCAGGGGAGGCACCTGACCATCAGCCAGCGCCCAAGGGCCTCTGCCACTCTTCTCTGGGGCTTAGATCGCCACCTCTGGGGGACCAGGGGCTCTTGCATGTGACACTCAGCAGCCGTGTCTACCTCGGGCCATCGCTCTGCTGTCCGGCCACCATCACAGGTATGAAGATTTGCTCTTGGGGAAATCTGTGGGCACCACCTGGGCTGGGAACAAAGACACCACCACCCCCCGTGGGTAGAAGCAGCTCCGTCCCACAGGGGGTGGGCACAGGGGCGGGCTGTCCCACAGGGGAGGGGGGAGCCCACGTTCTTCCATCTTTGCCAACTTGATAGAGAATAATACCTTCTTGCTGTTCCTTTTTGCCTAGACATATAGCCTCCCAAAGTGTGGATATGCCATTTTACTTATGCAGAAACAGGGGCACCTCGGGGGCTCAGTCGGTTGGGCATCCGACTCTGGATTTCCACTCAGGTCATGATCTCAGGGCTGTGGGATCAAGCCCCACATCAGACTCCACACTGAGCGTGGAGACTGCTTGGGATTCTCTCTCTGCCTCTGCCCCTCTCTCCTGCTCTCTCTCTCTCTCTCAAAAGAGTCTGTTATTTTTGCAGAAACAGGAGAACAGGCATCTAAAGTCTCTCTCCTTTTGATTATCACAAACAGCGCACTGTGAGGTCCTCACCACTTGCCTGTGTGCACTGGCGTGCGTTTTCACCACACCTAAATTCCAAAGTGACTTCCAGGTCAGAGCGTTTGCCAATTTTAAATCCTGAGAGATGTCAACAAGTGCCCTCAAAAGGACTTTTGAAGAGTGTGCCTACTGAGAGTGATGTCAGAAAAGACCGGGAATAGGGAACTCTAAGGGCCCGCTCCCCAGCCCCAGACACTGAAGAAACTGGCAAAGCTGTGGGAGTCAATTTCATCTGAATCGTGGGAAATGGCCGAAGGTTTACAACAACCAAGGGAATGTGTCATCAAGACAAAAGCGACTGCAGCCTTGTGGACTTGGTCCCGGTGAGGGGCCTGGTGCTGGAGGGAGAGAGCGGGCCCATTCCCCTGTTCTACCAGAAGGGTGGTTGTGCAGTGGCCTCTGGAGGCACCCACACCAAAGGTTTGGCTTTCTTTCTCCTAACTCGGAACTCTTTCAAGGCAGAGAAGCAGCTACACAGAGTGTCTGTCAACTTAACCCCCAAAACACTGAGGACAGAAAGCCTGGGGGATGAAATTCTTGGGGGAATAGGGCTTTCAATGCTTCTACAGATGGCCGCGAGTCCAGAAGACCCCACCCATGCCCACGAGGGGCCCGTGCTCAGAGAGGACCTGAGAAGGCCCCACGCACTCACTGCTGGCTGCACATCCCGCTCTGAAAGGCAGGAAGTGGAGGTGAAGAGCTGTAAACTCCCCAGCCCAGGGTTGTGGGCATGGCCCAACACACAAGCAGAGCCCAGCCACAAAGACTGGACAAAAATACTGTTTGGTTCCAGGTGTTCAAGGAACTCTCTGCCAAACCACTATCTGACCACTAAGCTAATGGAACAGCGACCACACCTGACAAAGAGTATAGTTTTTACAAAATGGTTTAGAAGGTTCACTAAACAAAACACAATGACAGGTCACAACAATCAGCAACAACAAACTATAGGGAAGGAGAGAATCTGATATCTGGAATGATTACATTATAATATTGGAAATCTCTGGTTTTCAACAAAAACTATGAAGTGTGCAAAGAAGGAAGAAAGGATGGCTCATTGACAGGGGAAAAAAGCAATTAGCAGAAAATGTCCCTGAAAAAGCCCAGGGATTGAACTTTTTGGACAAAGCCTTTAAATAAACTCTTAATATACTCTAGGAGTTCAAGAAAACCGTGGACAAAGAACTAAGAGAAACCAAGAGAATAATGTTCATCAAACTGAGAATGTCAATAAAGAGACAGAAGTATAAAAAGGAACCAAAAAGAAATTCTAGGGTCACTGAATGAGTCACAATAACTGAACCGATAGCTTCACCAGCAGGCTTCAGTTACACATGTGATCAGGAGAAGAAAGGATTAGTAAATATGAAGACAGTCCAGTTGAAATACTCCTGTACAAGAAGTAGATGGGGAAAAGGAATAAAGATAAATGAACAGAGACTACAAGATCTGTGGGGACACCTTCAAGTAGACCAACATACACTTGACAGGAATCTCCAAAAGAAAGAAGAGAGAGAAAGGAGCAGGAAAAATTCTGAAGAAATAATGGCCAAAACGTTCCCAAATTTAAAGAAACATAGGAAGCTACACATACAGGAAGCTCAAAGGACTCCAAGTAGAATAAATTCAGAGACATCCACACCAAGATGCATTATCACCAAACTATCCAAAGGCAAAGGCAAAGAGAATCTTAAAAGCAGCAAGTGGGAATAATAGTAGCCAATTCCTCGTCAGAAATGCGAGGCGAGGCGGCAGTGGGACGATGTGTTTAAAGTCCCAAAAAGACCACCAACCAAGAAGTCCATGTTAGACATACGCTTTCCAAATGAAGGACAGATTAAGACACTTCCAGGTAAATGAAAGTTAAAAGAGCTCATTATTAGTGGATATATCTGCCCCACAAGAAATGACCGTTTGGGCAGAAATAAAAGGGCACTAAACTTGGAGACATAGTTAGGGATGAAGAACTCTAGCAAGGGTGTCGGACTGGGTAGTGTGTGTGTTTATAAGGGTTTGTGTGTTGCATCTAATTCCTTGGTGTCCAGTGGTTCACAATACTCTTCTATCTTTTTGTAAGGTCAGCAGTGATGTCCCCATTTTTCTTTAATCTGAGTCTTCTCTCTTTTTTTCTTAGTCTAACTAAAGGTTTGTTCATGCTGTTGCTCTTTTCAAAGAACCGACTTTTGGGTTCATGGATTCTTTCTGTGGTTTTCCTACCCCTCTCTTTCATTAATCTGTGCTTTGTTTCCTTCCTCTGCCAGCTTTGGGTTTAGTCTGCTCTTCTTTTTCTAGTTCCTTAAGATGTAAAGTCAGGTTATGGATTTAAATGCTTCTTCTTTTTAAATTAAGTGTTGATGGCTATGAATCTGCCTCTGAGCACTGTTTTTGCTGCATCCTGTAAGTACCGGTTCATTGTGTTTTCATCCCAAGGTACGTTCTAACTTCTCCTGTGATTTCTTCTTTGACCCATTAATTGTTTCACTGTGTGTTGTTTAATTTCCATATATTTGTGAATTTTCCTATCTTTCTTCTGTTATTGGTTTCTTTCCACTGTGGTCAGAGAAGATGCTTTGTATGATTTCAGTCTTCTAAAATTTACTAACATTTTTTCTGTGTCTTAACATATGGTCTAATCTGGAAAATGTTCCATGGGCACTTGAGAAGAACACGCATTCTGCTGTTGTTGAGTTAAATGTCTTGTATATGCCATGGATTTAGTTGGTTTATAGCCTTTGTTTCATTATTGATCTTTGATCTAGTTGTTCTATTATGTCATTTTTTTATTAGTGGATATGACTTATTGAAGTCTCCAACTATTGTTGTAGACCTGAAACTATTTCTTCAATTCTGTAATTTTTGCTTCGTACATTTTAGGGGCCTGCTACCGGGTGAATATGTGTTTATAATTGTCATATCTTCTTGATATATTGACACTTTTATCAATATTTTTAATGCTTTATTTATTTTTGAGAAACAGAGACAGAGTATAAGCTGGGGAGGGGCAGAGAGAGAGGGAGACACAAAATCTGAAGCAGGATCCAGGCTCCAAGCTGCCAGCACAGAGCCCAATGTGGGGCTTGAACCCATGAACTGAGAGATCATGACCAGAGCTGAAGTTGGATGCTTAACCGACTGAGCCACCCAGGTGCCCCTATCAATATTTGATGTCCTTTTGTCTCTTACAACAATATTTGACTGAAAGTATATTTTGTCTGATTTTATTATAGCCATCCAGCTCTCTTTTGGTTACTATTTGCATGAAATATCTTTTTCCATCCTTTCTTTTCAATGTATTTGTATCTTTGAATCTCAAGTGAGTGAACTGACTTAAGAAGAAATAGACAAACTGGAACAGACATAAAACAAGTAACAAGATAACACTGTCATTGAAAACCTCCCCTACAAGTAAATCCCAGGACCAGATGATTTCGTGATGAGTTGTGCTAAACCGTTATAAAACAATTAACACTAAACTTTCTCAAATTCCTCCAAAAAACAGAAAATGAGGGAACACTTTCTAAATCATTCTGTGAGGTCCTGATATCAAAGCCAGACAAAGACAACAAAATAAACCTACAGATCAATAATCTTTACAGATAAAGATTTTAAAAACTTCCACAAAATACAATCAAACAAAATCTGGCAGCATTTTAAGAGAATCATACACCATAACCAAGTGGGTTTATCCCAGGAACGCAAGAGTGATGCAACGCATGAAAACCAGAGTAATGCACGACATTAGCAAAACGACATTAGTCGATCATCTCCACTGATACAGAAAAGGCATTTGACAAAAGGCAACACCCTCTCACAATAAAACCCTCAACAGACTGTGAGAAAATAACTTCCTCAAAATAATAAGAGGGCAGATGAAAAACCCACAGCAAACATCAGCCACCATGGCAAAAGACTGAAAGCCTTCCCCTAAGCCAGGAGCAGGCAAGGAGGCCCACTTTCACCACTTCTATTCAATACTACTGGAAGTTCTGGCCAGAACAATTCGGTAAGAAAACAAGATAAAATATATCCGAATTAGAAAGGAGAAATAAAACTTACTACAAAGCTACGGTAATCAAAACAGTGGTACTGGCATAATGATTTACATATATAGGTTAAGGGAATAAAATTGAAAGTCTAGAAATAAATGGATTTCTATGGTCAATTTATTTTCAACAAGGGTATCAGTATCATTTAGTAGGGAAAGAATAGTCTCTTCAAATGGTGCTGGGACAACTGGACATCCACATGCAAAAGAATAAAGTTGAACCCTACCTCACACCATATATAAAAAGTAACTCAAGCATCAAAGACCTAAATATAAGAGCTGACATATGAAACTCTTGGAAGGAAACATAGGGGTAAATCTGCCTGACCTTAGATTTGGCAATGGTTTTTCGGGTTATGACACCAAACAAATGAACACATAGATAGATTGGATTTCATCAAAAGTTAAAGTTTTGTACATTGAAGGACACTATCAAGAGAGTGAAAGGCAGCCCACAGAATGAGAGAAAATATTTGCAAATCATAATTCTGATAAGGGTTTAATATCCAGAATACATAACAAACTCCTATAACTCTACAATAACCCAATTAAAAATGGGCAAAGCACTAGACATTTCTCCACAGAAAATATTCAAATGGCCAACAAGCACTCAAAAGGAAGCCCTGTGTCATTGGTCATCGGAAATGCGCGCCCAAACCACAAGAAGATGCCACTTCACGCCCACTAGGATGGCTCCAATGTTTTTCAGGCCGAACACAATGGAACCGGTGTTGGGGAGCCCATGGAGGAACTGGGGTCTCGCACCTCACTGCTGGGAATGTAAAATGGCGCAGCTGCGGTGGAAAGTGGTCTGGCGGTTCATCAAAACGTAGACACAGAGTGACCATCTGCTCCAGCAATCCCTCTGCTAGGTATATACGCCCAAGAGAACCGAAAAGAGCTATTCCAACAAAAACTTGCACAAAAATGTCCACAGCATCACTTTTCACAACAGCCAAGAGGTGGAAACAACCAAATGTCCACTGACTGGAGAACGGGTAAGTACAATGCGGTCTCCCTGTTTGGTGGAATATTACTCAGCCATGAACAGGACCAGAGCACAGACACCTGCTACAACGCGGACAAACCTGGAGAACATGATTTTCAGTGAAAGTAGCCAGACACAAGAGGCCACGTGCTGTGGGATTCCTTGTTTGTGAAATGTGTGGAACGGGCAAATCCATAGAGACAAGAGCAGATTAGTGACTGACGGGGGCTGGGAGAGGGGCTCCGAGATAGTGCAAGATTTTCTTCTGGATTGATGAGAATGTTCTGGAAGTAGACAGTGGTCGTGGCTGCACAACATTGTGACTCCTGTAAATGCCACTGACTTGTGCACTTTAAAATGGATACGATCTGAGGCGCCTGGGTGGCTCAGTCGGTTAAGCGGCCGACTTCGGCTCAGGTCGTGATCCCGCAGTCCGTGAGTTCTAGCCCCGCATCGGGCTCTGTGCTGACAGCTCAGAGCCTGGAGTCTGTTTCGGATTCTGTGTCTCCCTCTCTCTGACCCTCCCCCATTCATGCTCTGTCTCTCTCTGTCTCAAAAATAAAATAAAAAACATTAAAAAAATTTTTAAAAAATAATAAAATGGATATGATTATAAATATTATATATTATGGGTTCTGTTTGTAAAAATCATGCCTGCTAGGGGCTTCTGGGAGTGAGCCCCCACACTCAGCAGCACTGGAAGTGATCAACGTCGTAAATCTTGTTGAGCTCACAGGTAGGACATTTTGTTTTACTTTGAGAACATTTGATTATTACTAAACTCAAGTAGTTGCCATGTGCTTAGTGGAAATTTGAATGTCTTGAACGTTGTGTGTGACTCTTTCGTACCCTCTCCTGCTTTCATTGTGAGGACTTTATCAATTTCATTGACCTTCATCCATCAGGCACATTGTCAACATTTTTTATAGTTCAACATCCTTAATTTGTATTCCAAAAAGATTCCCTTTGAATTTTGAAATATAGCAATGATGGAGGGTCCTGGATGGACGGTCCCCATATCACCCTTGCTCCACGCCCACTCCTCCAGATTAAATCTCACCCCACCCTCAGGCCCCAAGCGGGGACCTGCCTCTGCCAGGACCACTGACCACAGGCTCAGGGGAACGAGATTTCGGAACCAAAGGTCAGTCCCTGAATCTGCTCCTCCTAATGACCTAGGGAGTGTAGGCCTCCTGGGACATTCCAGCTCCTCCTTGGGGAAGGGAGATCCAGTCCTGTCTGAGGACGTCCCCCTCCTTGCTGGCCATGGCTGACATTGGGACCACAGAAGTTCATAAGCCCACTCAGAAGGATCAGTCCCACATTGCCTGTGCCCTACAACATGCACTTCTGTCCTCTTTTCTCCCAATCATGGGCCAGGCCAGCTGCTCCAGGTCAGGTCCAGGCTGGGTCCACAGGAGCACAGCACATGAGCCCAGAGCCATCACCTGGGGCCCCGGCACATGACCGGCCAGGTGGGAGCTGCGGAGTCAGCCGCAGAGAGACTTTGCCTTCCCTGCAGGTGTCCCAGGGGAACCAGGCTCATGCCAGGGACAACCAGCCCTGACGAGCGCTGTCCTATGTTTACAAGCTGAGGCAAGATCATGCCACAACAGAATAGGCCCTAATGACAGTCCTCACAGCCCAAAACACCAACAAGGAAGGAGACATGTGAGCCGTCGGCTGGGACAACATACACCTGAGAGGTATAAAAGCCAACAGACAGCCGGAGCTCCTCACACACTCACACACACACACTCACACACACACTCACACACACTCCCTCCTGCAGCCCCACCACCCCCGCCATGGCCGCGTCCACCCTGTCCGTCTGCTCCAGCGACCTGAGCTATGGCAGCCGCGTCTGCCTGCCCAGGGCCTCGGACTCCTGCCCCGACTCCTCCTGGCAGGTGGACGACTGCCCAGAGAGCTGCTGCGAGCCCCCGTGCTGCGCCCCGGCCCCCTGCCTGACCCTCCTGTGCGGCCCCTCCTCCCCCTGCCAGGGAGACTGCTGCACCCCTGCGTGCTGCAAGCCCGTCTGCTGCACCCCTGTGTGCTGCAAGCCCGTCTGCTGCACCCCTGTCTGCTGCAAGCCCGTCTGCTGCACCCCTGTGTGCTGCGAGGACTCCCCCTGCTCAGCCCCCTCCTGCTGCCAGCCCAGCCCCTGCTGCAGACCCTCCTCCTGCGTGTCCCTGCTCTGCCGCCCCGTGTGCAGGCCCGCCTGCTGCACCCCTGTCTGCTGCAAGCTGTTCTCCTGCACCCCTGTGTGCTGTGAGGACTCCCCCTGCACAACCTCTTCATGTTGCCAGCCATCCTGCTGCACCTCCTCCCCCTGCCAGGAAGACTGCTGCAAGCCCGTCTGCTGCACCCCTGTCTGCTGCAAGCCTGTGTGCTGCACCCCTGTGTGCTGCGAGGACTCCCCCTGCACAACCTCTTCATGCTGCCAGCCCAGCCCCTGCTGTAGACCCTCCTCCTGCGTGTCCCTGCTCTGCCGCCCCGTGTGCAGGCCCGCCTGCTGCGCCCCTGCCTCCTCCTGCCGGTCCAGCTGCTGCCGCCCTGCCTCCTGCGTGTCCCTGCTCTGCCGCCCTGTGTGCCCCCGCCCTGCCTGCTGTGGCCCTGCCTCGGGCCAGTCCTGCTGCTGAGCCTTCCTAGACATCACCCAGGGTCCTCTCCGGGCAGGACGCTGACCTCAAGCCAGCTGTGCCCCCTGTGGCTGGCACAAGCGCCAGGGGAAGGAGAGCCCTCCTCCTGGCCTGGCCGCTTATTCAGGGACCTGGGATGCTCACCACATCTGCCCTGACCCCAGTTGCACAAGGGCACCCAGCGGCACCAGCCCCATGAGCTCTGGGGTGTTCCTTGTCCCCAAGCAGACCTGGCCCCACCCCAGCAGTGACATCACCTCTGAGTCCTAATAAAGCCGCCTCTGACTCGTGCCGACCTCCTGTCTTTCTGTGGACACACTAGGGTCAGGGTGATGGTGGACACTTGGTGCTGGCTTCTGGGACCCCCACAGGCCAGGCCCCCGTGGGCCCTAGGGGACCCCCAGCCCCAGCACGTGGCCCCCGGGTCCATCTCAGAAAAGCTGTCTCTCTAACCAAGACCGAGGTTCGTGGGACACAGTGGACGCCCACCCCCACGCCGTCAGCAGCCACGGGCGCCTGAGCCACACTCCCCCTTCCAGCTCGCTGGCTGCCCACACCCAGCAGCCTCTCCTCCGGCCTGTCCCCACCCCACACCAGGATGGAGAAGCCCCCACCGTGGCTTTCAGGCACGGCTGGCGGGGGTACGGTGTTCACCGACTGAGGACGCCAGCCCCTGTGCGGCCTCCTCCCGGTTGCCTCCTGACCATTTCCTGGATCCCGACACCTGGTCTGATGCTCCCACATCCGCTGTTCCCTAAGCCCCGGCCCCCCACCCCCCCACCCCCACTGCACCGGGCCCCTGAGGCCCACGTCCCAGGTGAGTGGGAAGATGCCCACGTCTCTGGTGGTGGGGCGGGGGGGGGGGGAAGCAGGACTCATGCGTACTGCCCCCCAGGCTGCCCTTCCCGCACCCCGAGGTCTGCCCGGCCTCTCCAAATGGCCGCTTGGCTTCTGCCCACCGCCCCTCGGGCTGGGGGTCAGGCCCCCTCCAGGGCACCCCACGGGACACGCGGTCCGGGATCCCAAGCACACAGACCGAGCAAGTCGGCACGGAGCACAGCCGGCCAGGTGGCTAGGCACGCACAGAGGGCTGAGCTGTCCCATCTCATTCGGCTGCCCCCCTGCTCCTCCCTGAGGCCGCCCCCTAGGGCAGGCACCCCCAGAGCTAGAGGCCAAGGTGACACAGGCTGGCCCGCCTTCCTGGTAGTGCGGCCAGTTCCCTAGGGAGGGACACAGTGAGGGCCTGAGGCAGCAGAGAGTGTGGCTTTCCTGCTCCCACACGGCCTGAGCCTCCGGGCTCTGTGTCCTCTGGCCACCGCAGGGGGAGCGGGTGGCAGCAGAGGGTCCGGGGCTCCCTCCCCCTCCTCTTCTACTTGGTCCTGCGCCGCTGTCACAGCCAGCGTGGCCCAGCCTGCCCTGGTCCCCCGGGAGCGCGCCGGGGGGAAGTGTCGGCCGCCCTCGGGGAGGCCCCACTGCAGTGTCCTTCTGCCCCATCTGAACCCGGGTCCCAGGCACAGGCCGGAGGAAGAAAGTTCCAAACGTGTTCCCGAGAGTCACAACATGACCCAGCAGGCCCACCTCCCAGCGCCTTCCCTGAAGACGGAGAACAGGTGTGCCAGCAAAATCCAGACACGGTGTTCGCGGCAGCCTGACGCACAGTAACCAAAAAGTGGAAACGACCCGAATGTCCACCAGCCGAAGAGGTCACACAAAATGTGGCCGGGCCACGCGATGGAGTCTCATCAGGAGGGAAGCACTGTCCACCCCAGCACGGCTGGGCCTGAGTGCGAGAGCCAGACGCAAAAGGCCACTTGTCGTGGGTTCCCATTCATCAGAAACGTCCAGAGTAGGACAATCCAGGGACGGAAAGCGACTGGAGGTTGCGGGGGGCTGGGGGCTGGGGAAGGCAGAGGGTAGCGACTGGTAACCATCACAGTCCCTACATTTGAGGGGGAGGGGTGGTGAAAAGGCCCCAAAATTAAGGCGTGGAGGTGGCGGCACAAGTCTGCGAACACAATAAAACCACGGACCGTGCACCCGGAGTAGGTCAACACGGCGGCAGGTGAGCCATATATATAGAAGAAGTCTGTCAAAAACACAAAGCCTCAGGGTGCCTGGGGGCTCAGTCAGTTAAGGGTCAGACTCTTGATTGCGGCTCAGGTCACAATCCCACGGTTCGTGAGTTCAAGCCCCACGTGGAGATCTGCACTGGCAGTGCGGAGCCTGCTTGGGATTCTCTCTCTCCCTCTCTCTCTCTTTCTCCCCTCCTCACATGCGCTCACTCTCTCTCTCAAAGTAAATAAACAAACTTAAAACACACACGCACAAAACCTCATTCCATTTCCAGTTTGGACCGGTTTGCTGACAAACGCTGCCATTTCCCCTGCATCCAAACAAGAATCGGTGAGTCCCGGGCAGGGAGAGAAAACCGAGGAGGGCCACCCAGGGACCAAACCCTTAAAAGGTCTTCTGGGAAAGTCTGAGCGGAAAGCGCAGGTTGACTCTAAACCTCGACAGGAAGTACGGCAGGTGTCAGCAGACTGTCGCGGTGGCTTTCCTCCGAGGACCTGGAGTGGCCCGAGGTGGGGGCGTCAGGGGCTGACCTGAGGACAGACTGTGTGTGACCCCTGGGCCAGGGACTCCTGGATTGCAGTACTGCATCGCGCGGCCCCGGTGCGTCCGGCTGACGCAGAGCAGTGGCGGGAGAGGAACCACACGGGGCGGGGTGGCCTGGAGGCTCCCATCCCGGTTGAGGGTTGGAGAGAAACACGCAGCACTCTTAGAAACTTCCGGAAGATAGGACACTCCCTCCGCTCCTCAGAGCCCCAGCCGTCAGCTCTGCACGAAGAAGGATACGTTTGCTTGTGCAGAGCACATACCGCCAAGGAATACCCAGCTCTCCAGAGCCTCGCGTAAACACGGGAACACCGAAGGTCTCCAAACACGTAAGGAAAGCGTAAGTGTGGAAGAGAAGCAAATCTCTGAACTAACGGTCAAGCGGACACTGAAGGGAGAGGCTACCACTTCCTAAAGTAAGAACAGGATGCTTATGAAAGACAGAAAGACAGACTGACAGACTGACAGACGGAGGGAGGGAGGGAAGAAGGACGGAAATACTTGGGACTTCTTGGAAGCTAAAAGCACGACACTCCAGATAAAAGGAGACATAAGAGTGTGTGCAGTAGAGCGTGTGGGTAAAAGCTAATTCTGGAAGGATCTGCACAGAACGCGATACAGAAGGACAGAGCGAGGAAGGTCCGAAGAGCTCAGGACACGAGGAGGGCAAACGCAGCCGGCCAGCATCCGTGGCCCCGAGTAGAGTGGAAGGGGAAGGATCGAACCCCAGTCACGGAAGAAAGTCATGGCATAAAAGTTGCACAAACGCGCCTGGAGCCAGAAGACCCTGTGAGGAGCAAGATGAAACGAGGCGATGAAAGCATTACGGTAATCCGAGGTGGCAGGGGCCAGGAGGGGGAAGTTTCTACAAGGTTCTAACAAGAGAAAAGACTAGAAAATAGAGGAACCTCTGGCCCTGCCCCACTCACCACAGAGGATGGCTTTTAAACAACAGGAGCCCAGAAAGTTCACTGCCCATGAACCTCCTAAACTTCTGCTCGGCGATCTCCGGCAAGACGGAAATGGCCTGGGCTCTTCACGTGTCCACAGAACGTTCACGGATACTATCCGTGCCTGGGACCCAGCGGGAATCCCGAGGCACCTGCCGTGACACCACCATCCGTCACCTCCGAAGCAGAAACTCACCCGCCTGCAGTCTGTCAAGCCTTTCCTAGGGAGGCCTGGCCTTATGGTGGTGGTAGGACAGTCCCGAAAACACGGTAGCCTAAACAAGAGCGTGTGGAACAGTATTACCGACAAAGCCTCACCTCCCCTGGTGCGTGGCTTCTGGGACAGAGGTTAAGTGTTCCCCTCAACACTCTAGAAAAAAATACTTGAAAAAACAAAATTTTTTTAAATTTATTTTTTAATGTTTATTTATTTTTGAGAGAGAGAGAGTGTGTGTGAGTGTGCGTGGGGGACGGAGAGAGAGGGAGACACAGAGTCTTGAGTGGGCTCCAGGCTCTGAGCTGTCAGCACAGAGCCCGTACACGGGGCTTGAACTCACAAACAGTGAGATCGGACCTGAGCTGACACTTAACCAACTGAGCCACACAGGTGTCCCTCAAAAAACAAATTAAGAAAGAGTAGGAGTGGCTCAGTCAGTTGAGTGTCCGACTCTTGATTTGGGCTCAGGTCATCATCCCAGGGTCGTGAGATCGAGCCCATGTCAGGCTCTGCACTGACAGCACAGAGCCTGCTTGAGGTTCTCTCTCCCTCTCTCGCTGTCCCTCCCCTGCTTGTGCCCTTGTTCGCTCTCTCTCTCTAAAATAAACACGAAAAAAAATTTTAATAAAAGTATCGGTAAAATGTTACAAGTTCTGGCAAGTTTACTAACAATAAACTTTAAAATGGACAGAAGAATACACTCACCGATTCAGAGATATTTGTTTCTAAGCATAAAAAAAGTAGTATATGCGTATATTTATCCTAAAATTAGAAAATGTAAATGAAGGGGTGCCTGGAGGGCTCAGTTAGTTAAGCGTCCGACTTTGGCTCAGGTCAGGATCTCATGATTCGTAAGTTGAAGCCCCACGTTGGGCTCTGTGCTGACAGCTCAGAGCCTGGAGCCACTTCAGATTCTGTGTCTCCCTCACTCTCTGCCCCTCCTCCCCCTTCTCTCTCCCTCTCTCTCAAAAATAAACAAACATTAAAAAAAGAAAATGTAAATGAAATATACCAAGTTCTAGAAATTATAAGTTGCCTGTATTGACTAACAAGATGAAAATTGTAACACAACGATAGCCAAAGAAGATCTTGAAAAGATATGTAAAGGTCTCATCTTCAAAAGGCATAGACTCGGTAAGGTTGCCTACCGCCAGCCTTCAACACAGAGGCCCTTCCTGTTACATTCACAACATTGCAGAGCTTAGAAAAAGCCAGAAGTCTTCTGGGTTTATTTAACACGCCTGGTAAAACTCTGATGCCAAAACCTCTCTCTAGAGGGAAGGAGACAGAGAAACTGACTGTAACCCAGGCTCACCTAAGAATACAAAGTAAGAAATTCCAAAGCGTTAGCTCATCCAATACGGAGCTGCCCGACAAGAGTAAAAAGTCGAGTCAATGTCCGAATGCAGGTTAGAAATATGATCAATGATGCTGGAGAGTGGGAGCAGAAAAGCCGTTAGAATTCCTCCCAACAGATGAACACATACACACACAATCTGACTCATTCTTTACTCAAAAGCCCAAAGCAAAACTCTTGGCAAACTGGGAAGACAAAGAAACCACGTAAGTTCAACCAAATTCCACCACAAAGCCATGAACGTCGGCCTGGCCACACGCTCCATCACGCACTCTGGTTCCCCCCTGGAGTGAGGCAGGAGGGTCTGCTGTCAGGGGCTCGGGCTGTACCAGGCATCCCAGCTGGTGCCATGACAGCAAAATAAACAGAACGCATGCGCTTGGAAAGGAAGACACGAAACGTGAATCCCTTGCCACTGACGTGGCTGTCTGCGACACAGCCTTCCGGACTCTCGCTCACTGCTGGCACCTCCGTGCCTGCGAGCCAGGACCCAGCTCACTGCCCTTCTGTCCCCACTCAGATGCCCAGAGCTTTTCTTCCTGTTTTCAGAAATCATGTGATCGTTGGATCTCCCACTGACCCTGGCCTGCCGGCACCAGCCTGAGGCCCCCAACCCACAGTGGCCTGTCTCAGAGAGGGGTCCGGACCTGGGTCAGGGCGCTGGCAACCCTGAGGAGGTGTGGTTGAAGCAGGGGCAGTTGAATGATGCTGTGACCGTCCAGAGAAGGGAGAAGCAGGCAGTGTATGGGCCAAGGGAAAGGGTATCACACACAGGGACGTGGGCCACAAATCAGAAGCAGAAGAGGAGGATGAGCCCCAACACCTGTTAGACTGAGCTGGACCCCAGAAGCAGCTGTGGGCAGAGTAGAGGAAGTCATCAAACCGGCACCAGGGCCTGTCCCCAAAGCCAGCGACAGCCTCCCCTGACCCCACTGGCCTCAAGCCCGCGTTCCCTCCCCATTCCCACTCACAAAACCCCAGGCTTTGGGGGCCAGGCCTGGGGGCTTGACCAGGGGGCATGAGAGATGTATCTGGAATTGTGGGCTCTTGAACTTCCCACCCACCATTGAGTGGTTCACTTCTCCAGCATTTTTGCATCTGTGAAAGTGGGTCCCCGAGGGGTGCCTCACACAGTGGCTGACCTCAGAAGCTGCCCGCCGTGACTGTGTGTGTCTACACAGGAAAGCACCAGAACACCCTGTAGTACCAGGTGGTTATTCGTATTTCCCATAGCAACACTGCATTCTTCCATTCAGGGGAGTGGATTAAATGCATGGTTCTCCCACAATCCCTAGAAGGCCTACAGAAAGGATATCTCAAACATTATAAGGAAAACTAAATCAAAATAGTATAAAAGCAGGAAGGAAGCTCGGGATTTTTTTTATGTTTGTAGAAAAGAGACGCAGATGGAAACAGATTTGTATATAAATTGGAACAGGACCTCAATGCCCCAGAAGTTTTTCATTCATAAAATCAAATGAACTGACACCATTGAGCAGGCCTTGCCTGATGTCCAATGAAATAGACGTGTAAGACTCGGTGGAAAGCATGGAGACACCTGTACCATAATCAGAGTTGCAGAGAACACATCTCCTTCACATCACAAGATGAAATCAAGCTGCTACGAACAAGAAATCATCAGGTGATGATGTTTGAAAACTGTAAGCTTGTAAATAATGCCAAATAATAGGCTAGAAATGGCTAAAGACTGAAACGTGGTCCAAAACATAAAACCAAGAGAGTCAAGAGGGCAAATGACAAACATAAGGAAAATGAGAGAAAAGTTGAGAGATAGAAAGGCTGGTTCCAGGGGTGCCTGTGTGGCTCAGTCAGTTAAGGGTCCAACTTCAGCTCAGGTCACGATCTCCTGGTTCACAAGTTTGAGCCTGTGTCAGGCTCTGCGTTGACAACTGAGAGCCTGGAGCGTATTTTGGATTGTGTGTGTGTGTGTGTGTGTCTCTCTCTCTTTCCCTCCCCTGCTCATTTTCTGTCTCTATCTCTCTCAAAAATAAATAAACATTACATTTTTTTTATTTTGTTTTTTAATTTTTTTTAAAATTTTTTTTCAACGTTTATTTATTTTTGGGACAGAGAGAGCCAGAGCATGAACGGGGGAGGGGCAGAGAGAGAGGGAGACACAGAATTGGAAACAGGCTCCAGGCTCTGAGCCATCAGCCCAGAGCCTGACGCGGGGCTTGAACTCCCGGACCGCGAGATCGTGACCTGGCTGAAGTCGGACGCTTAACCGACTGCGCCACCCAGGCGCCCCTACATTTTTTTTTAAATGGCTGGTTCCAGAAGGTCTGATGTCTAACTGGAGCACATTAGACAAAGATGAGATTTTTTTTTGACTTGTACACAAACATTTCCTGAAGTGAGCCTTCGCACTGAAATGCTCGATGAGTTCCAACCATACAAAGTTCAGAACTACAATAAAAAGAAAACCAAGTGTTCCTCAAGTATAAAACAAAAGAGAGAGATAAAAGGTGAATAAACAATGACAGCACAAGAGAATGGAAACGTACCTTTGAGGCTTTCAGGAAACAAGCAGTTAAAAATATGAATTCTATACCCAGCCAAACTATCATAAATTGCTGCATTTCAGACATGAAAAAAGTCCTAAAATATAAAACCGACCACCACATGTAAAAATGTTTTTGATCTTCTAACATAGCCAATGAAAATGGAAAAAAGAAGTCCAGAATGTATCTTGAAATATAACAAGGGGCCTCTGAGTTAGTCATGGAGGACGAAGAGGAGCTGAGACTGAGCCTGTCTGGGGGCATGGAAACACTGCTCCTGACACAGGCACAGGGTGGTTACTTAGCTTTCTATGAGCCAGTCCTCTGCATTTTATAAGGTGAGTTGCACTTTATCAGACTTCAAAGGAATTTTAAAATATTTAAAGCAGTTCCAAACAGGGGAGCTGTAACCAGAATTTATCACTTTGGAGAAGGGCTCCCCTCGAACCTCACTCAGCAAAACCTGCCTCAAATGTTTTCCACAAGTTTTCTGGAACCAAACAATGAACATGTGGGAAAACAGAGTCCTGCAACAGACTCACAAGACGACTGAGTAAAATCCAATCGTAGAAAATAAAGCAGTGCTAATGAGGGCTTACCCTGCAAGCAGCTCTCAGACCAACAAGGAAGGAGGCGTGTGAGCCATCGGCTGGCACAACATGCAGCCAGGAGGTATAAAAGCCGGAGTTCCACACACACACACACACACACACACACACACACACTCACACACACACTCACACACACTCCCTCCTCCAGCCCCACCGCCCACACCATGGCCGTGTCCACCCTGTCCATCTGCTCCAGCGACCTGAGCTATGGCAGCCGCGTCTGCCTGCCTGGGGCCTCAGACTCCTGCCCCAACTCCTCCTGGCAGGTGGACGACTGCCCAGAGAGCTGCTGCGAGCCCCCATGCTGCGCCCCGGCCCCCTGCCTGACCCTCCTGTGCGGCCCCTCCTCCCCCTGCCAGGGAGACTGCTGCACCCCTGCGTGCTGCAAGCCCGTGTGCTGCACCCCTGTGTGCTGCAAGCCCGTCTGCTGTACCCCTGTGTGCTGCAAGCCCGTCTGCTGCACCACTGTCTGCTGTGAGGACTCCCCCTGCACAACCTCTTCATGCTGCCAGCCATCCTGCTGCACCTCCTCCCCCTGCCAGGAAGACTGCTGCACCCCTGTGTGCTGCAAGCCTGTGTGCTGCACCCCTGTCTGCTGCAAGCCTGTCTGCTGCACCCCTGTCTGCTGCAAACCCGTCTGCTGCACCCCTGTCTGCTGCGAGGACTCCCCCTGCACAACCTCTTCATGCTGCCAGCCGTCCTGCTGCACCTCCTCCCCCTGCCAGGAAGACTGCTGCACCCCTGTCTGCTGCACCCTTGTGTGCTGCAAGGACTCCCCCTGCTCAGCCCCCTCCTGCTGCCAGCCCAGCCCCTGCTGCAGACCCTCCTCCTGCGTGTCCCTGCTCTGCCGCCCCGTGTGCAAGCCCGTGTGCTGCACTTCTGTGTGCTGCAAGCCCGTCTGCTGCACCCCTGTCTGCTGTGAGGACTCCCCCTGCACAACCTCTTCATGCTGCCAGCCGTCCTGCTGCACCTCCTCCCCCTGCCAGGAAGACTGCTGCACCCCTGTGTGCTGCAAGCCCGCCTGCTGCACCCCTGTGTGCTGTAAGCCCGTCGGCTGCACCCCTGTCTGCTGCAAGCCCGTCTGCTGCACCCCTGTCTGCTGCAAGCCCGTGTGCTGCACCCCTGTCTGCTGCGAGGATTCCCCCTGCTCAGCCCCCTCCTGCTGCCAGCCCAGCCCCTGCTGCAGACCCTCCTCCAGTGTATCCCTGCTCTGCCGCCCCGTGTGCCCCCGCCCCGCCTGCTGCGCCCCTGCCTCCTCCTGCTGCCGCCCGGCCTCCTGCGTGTCCCTGCTCTGCCGCCCCGCGTGCCCCCGCCCTGCCTGCTGCGGCCCTGTCTCGGGCCAGCCCTGCTGCTGACCGGCTCCAGCTTCTGCCTCTAGAGCTGCTATCTTTGCTCCAGAGCACAGAGCTCCTCTCTCAGGAGCCCCGGAACCCCTCTGGGGGCGCCAGGACGCCCCTGCCCCTCGGTGGACGCAAGCTGCTGCCTCCCGGGGATCCGGACATGCCCGGCTTCCCTTTCTGCAAAGACAGGTCCCTCAACGGGGTGGGGGGTGGGGGGGCTGCTGCACCCTGGAGCCCTCCCCTGCAGGGCTGGTTGCTCTCATTCCGGGTGACAAAGGCCACTGCTATCATCAATAAAATGTCTGGATCATGAAACAGAGATGGCTGTGTTGTTCCCTCTCCTCTGAGCCCAGAGACCACGCCAACGCGGGCAGCGTTTGCTCTGCCTGGTGGAAACAAGCGACAAAGATGTAGCCTCCAAGTCCAAGTTCAAAGCCCCCGAAAGAGGAGATCTGCACGCGGACGCCGTCCGCATACTCCACTTCCCTTCCCACCCCGCGGCCCCAGCCTCCTCCCGGGGAAGAGCCAGGCCTTCCCCGGGCTGGGCCCGACACGTGAGTGCGGCTGCAGAAGCCTTGCACCCTGAGTGGGCCTTGGGCCCTGCCCACGCCTGGCCCCCTGCCCGTGCAGGTTAAAGGTGAGCTGGAGGCAGCACGACCCTACCTGGTGGGAACCCGAGGTCCCAGTAACACCGCGCTGACGCCCTTGGAGAGAGGCGTCCACACACAGGAACGCCTGCGTGCTGGTCTGGGCACGAGGGCTGACGCTCTGAAGCACCAGCAGATTCCCGCGGGCCCCAGGAGGGGTGCAGGGGTCGGTTCAGGCATCACGCATTCTGCTCGAGGTTTCAAGGACTGATTGAGGAGACAGGGAGCAAAATGCTGCCTTGTGAACAAATCCTCAGGACAGTGGAAGAGGACGAGCCTGCAGTCTCAGTGGACCTAGCACCAGAGAGGGTCAGCGAGCACCAGCCAGACCCACCAGGTCAGCATCAGGCTCCCTATTTGTCCCTGGTGCCAGGGACAGACGGAAGAGGCCCTCGGGAGCAGAACAGCAGAGGCCAGCAGCCGGGAGAGGGGGGTACCTCCTCGCAGAGGCTGGCTCTCCCCACCCCCCTCCCAGGGAAGCAGAGACAGAGCAAAATCCTCAGGGGCCTGTGAAGAGAAAGGGGCTGGATTGTTACCTGCCTTGACTCCTAAATCCCTCAGTTTCCCCACATTTATTCAAAACCTCGTCCATTCTAATTTTAAGAAAAATTCCACCGTCTGCACAGATAGACGGGCAGATTGGATTCCTCACAGCACAGAGTGAGAGACGTGAGGAAGTTCCGCCTCATCGGGAACCAAAAAGGGCGCAGTGCATGGATGTTGACTCACGTGGAAACCAGCAACCCACAACCCACAACGGTGCCAGGATAGTGCATGGGAGGGAGGGGCAGGGCCCCTGCAGGACGTGCCCCCGCCCCCACCCCTGCCTCGTGGCACAAGAACATCCAGGACTTTCTGATGGCTCCCCGGGAAAGTCGGTCACATCTGCAGAAGGCGGGGCCGGCCACCCTGAGGCCAAGCTGCTCCTGGCTGGGGCGTCTACATGGCCAGCTGGACTGCTCCCAGATGGGGTGTCTACACGGTCAGCCAGATTACTCACAGATGGGGCATCTACATGGTCAGCCAGACTGCTCACAGAGGGGCGTCTACACAGTCAGTAGGACTAGTCCCAGCTGGAACATCTACATGGTCAGTGGACTGCTCCCAGACAGGGTGTCTACATAGCCAGACTGCTCCCAGATAGACATCTACATGGTCAATCAGACTGGACTGCTCACATTCGGGGTATCTACACGGTCAGCCAGACTAGACTGCTCCCAGATGGGGCATCTACACGGTCAGCCAGACAGCTCTCAGACAGAAACGTCTACACCGTCAGCGGGATGACTCCCAGCTAGAGCGTCTACACCGTCAGCGGGGACCGCTGCCCAGGAGAGAACGAGTCGGAGGTGATGGCTGTCGTTACCGTTGGAAGCTTCTTGAACGCAGTTCACGGTGCAGCATGTTCTGGGACCCTCCAGATCTCGGGGGAGCCCGTCTGTGGGCAACTCCCGACCCAGACACCCCGTCACCCGTCGGGCCTGAGACCAGGACGGTCACCCCCTCTGAGACGTCACTGAGGAGACTGGGAGGGCCTCCCCGCTGCCTGGTGGGTGGGCCCGTGGCCCCGGGGTCCTGGAGGGAGGGTGTGTGCAAGACGAGGGCCTGACGCAACGACTGAGCACCTGTGACGGTGAGACAGTGACTGGCGGTGGGGTCCGAACGGGACCAAGGACGAGGAAGGGCTGCAAACAGCCGGTGCTCTGAGAGCCGCTCCTGAATTTCACATCCTCTATGATCCCGTGACCTCATGATAAGGGAAGTTTCCAGATATGTGTCCATTGCAGGAAGGACCCCCTCTTGATGGTGTTCCTCTTATACTATTTCTCGGTTCCCAAACAGCTTCCCCCCCGGCACCCCAGTGTGCCTCGGCTTCCTTGTGCCGACGACCACACCCTCTCTGTGCGTCTCCCGCCTGTCCCTGGGATGACATGGGCCCGCCCGGCTACTCCAGGGCGTCTCCCATTGCGAGACCCTCCGTGCACCCCGTCTGGGAAGCCACCTCGCCTGTAGGGCTGCAGTCGCTGATTCCGGGCATGGGGACACGGACATCTCCGGGGCCCACGGAAGTTACCCACAAAGCCCTGTGCACCCGGACGTTTGCAGGAGGACCTGTACTCTGTATGGAGCGGACAGTTTTAATGGTTAGACCGGGGTGGGCTCGCGTAGTAATTGCCAAGCAGGGGACTTTTAACCTCACAAAGTCAGAGGGTCACCCTGGGTCCCGCCCAGAGCTGAGTGAGAACTGACCTCACGTTCAAGGGACACAGGAAGCCCTGGGGGCCCGTCGGGCTGAGCTAGGACTGCCCATACGCCCAAGGGGCTGCCTTTGAGTGGTCAGTCCCCCGGGCACAGCCATCTGGTCCCCTGTGGCTTCTCTGCAGAAGGAGCTTTCCAGAAGCCTGGGAGCGAGCCCTGGAGGAAGCAGTTTGGGGAAAGCACTAAAGAGAGACAGCACACGCTCGGGTGGGCTTCACATACGCTCTGGGATTTATTAGAGCTCAGTGCTGGCGGCTGCAGAGCCTGGGCACTTGCACCAGCCAGGGTGGGTGCCGTGTGGACGACCCGGGCTGGGGTCGGGGGACGCCGGGGGTGACTCTGTCCGCTTGGTTAGTGGGGATCAGGCGGCTTTGCTGTAAGATGGTCTAGTCAGGTCAGAAGGTCTCAGGTGGACGAGGTCTTCCTGCCGGGAGTTCAGACAGCAGCTACTTCTGGCCCCACGGAGGAGGGGTCCTAGGAGGCCACAGGCTAGCCGCAGTTAGGGGTGCCGCAGGGAACAGGCCTGAGGACCAGGGTGGGGCAGGAGGGCCGGCAGCACTCGGAGGACTGGCAGGAGGGGGTCACATACACAATGGGCTTGCAGCTCACAGGCAGGTACACAACAGGCTTGCAGCTCACAGGCACGCGGCAGGACGTCTGGCAGGAGCTGGGCACATAGCAGGACGCCTGGCAGGAGCTGGGCACACAGCAGGACGCCTGGCAGGAGCTGGGCACATAGCAGGCTGTCTGGCAGGAGCTGGGCACATGGCAGGATGCCTGGCAGGAGCTGGGCACACAGCAGGCCGGCTGGCAGCCAGTGGAGCCGCTGGTGTGGCACATGGCGATGTAGGGCTGGAGTGGAGTCAGGGTGGAAAACGGGGCTGGTCTGGAGCCTCCTTCCCCAGGCGGCTTTTATACCCAGGCTGTGGCGTCCTGGCAACAAGCCACACAGGTGCCCTCCTCCTGGTTGCCTGCTTGTTTTCTTCCTCTTCCTCCTGTGTGCGTCTCTTCCTGGAGGTTCTGTGGGAAGTGACTCAGTTCAGGAAACTCTGTCTCAGCCCCCAGGCTCCCTGTGACCCAGCGGCCCTGAGATTTCTGGATTCAGACCCCAGGTTGGATGGCCAAGGACCACCAGCAGGGACAGGGGACTCCACATTAGGACGTTCAAGGTCCTCCCCAAGTTTATACACCCTGCCCCCTGTCCACACAAGTACCATCCTAGTCACCAGACCCGGGGCGGGGGGGCGGGGGCGGTCCCCCCATTTTGATTTGGAAACTCAGTGATCTACAAGGCCTTCCCCCCTGGCCAGGGCCAAGTGGCTGGGCTCCTCATCGGGGAGAGCTGTGGCCACCATATTATTGCAAGAATAACAATGAGGGAGTCCCAGCTTTGTGCCGGGTGTTGTGCTAAGCATCTCACGTGGATCGTCTCATAACTGATTAGTTATCGGTTCCTGCCACCATTCGAGGGGCAGGTGTGCCCCACTTACACAGATGTGCAATTAGGTTCGGAAGGATTCCGTGCTGTGTGCACGTTCTCACCGGGGCGGCCAAGCAGCAGGAATTGGAAGCTGCTGGGTTTCACTCTGGAGTCCGTGGTCCTCACCATTGGGCCAAATTATGCTGGGGCTTTGGGGGGGTTTCTGAGATTCTTGGAGCTGTTAGGTAGAATTTTTTTTTAATAGATCAAATTTGGGTGCTTTGTCCATTATTCAAAACATTCTTGTGCTTCAGTATCATTCTCTTCTCCTTCTTGTGTTGAACTTGCTTGTTGTTCGACTTCCTGATATTGTCCCAGGGACCCTCTTCGTTTTTCGTAATTCTGTTCTCTCTTCTTCGGATTGGATGATTCCTCCCAACGTGTCTTCAAGTTGACATTGTCTTTCTTCTTCTGTCGGCCCAGGACTGGGATGCCTGGACCCCCAGCTGCACGGTCTGAACCCGTCCACCCACACCTAAGGACGAGCATCCACGCTGCACTCATCCACGCTTCCCACTGCTCCTGGATCATGCCCATCCTGCAGCAGTGTCGTTAACACTCCCACAGCTGCCTCTGCTTGGAACACCGCCTCCCGACCCCTCCGCATCTGCCAGGAGCCAGCTCAGCGTCGCCTCCACACAGAGGCCCCCAACCACCCACCGACACCCCATTACTCTCTACCTGCTGAGCCTGCTTTCCTTTCTGGGACTCGGCCCTCTCTGTAATTATTTCAGGCGTTGATTTGTACGCACTCATGTATCCATTGCCCCAGAAGGCCCGTGAGGCTAGGACATCTCTATAGCCAGCACAAAGTATATGTCTGTTGCACGAACAAATCGATGATTACATAGATGGCTATAAGGCAGAAGTCGGTCACCTTTCTATAAATGGAAGACAGTAAATGTTTCAGCCTCTGCAGTGACGTGGTCGGTCTCGTAACCACTTCACATTACAGCGCGAGCCCTAGATGGCACGTAAGCAAACGAGCATGGCCGTTTCCAATAAAACTTTATTTGCCAAACAGGCGGCAGGCCACCTTTGTCCCACAGACTTCTCTGCTCCCCAGTTTGCAGATCCCTACTTTAATGTTTTCCCCTGCAAAATAAAAGCTCAAAACACATTATTGCCCCACAGCCTCCACTGACGGCAAAAAGGAATAAAGGCTCGGCACTGAGTCAAACCGGTGGTGCTCCGGGCACAGTATCGGCCTGGAGAAGTGACACGGACCCCAAGTAAAGTCGAACCAGGACGTCCTGTTTACAGAAGAAGAAACTGCCTCTAAGCTAAATTTAATTTACAGCGGAGCATCACACGGGGGAGGGCGTCTCAGGACAAGAGGGTGTTGGGGAAACGTGGCGGAAACAGCCATGAGGAAGTCCACAGCTGTGCCTCTGGGTGGCCAGGACGCCCACGGCCCGGTATAAAGGCGGCCCAGGCAAGGAGCCTCCAGACGTCCCCACCCTCCTCCCTCCCGGACACCAGCCGAGCCCCACGCCAACATGTGCCACACCAGCTGCTCCGCGGGCTGCCAGGCTTCCTGTGGCTCCTCCGGCCCCTGCCAGGCGTCCTGCTGTGTGCCCGTGAGCTGCAAGCCCGTGTGCGTGCCCGTGAGCTGCAGACTCGCCGTGTGCGTGCCCGTGAGCTGCAGGCCCGCGTGTGTGCCTTCCTGCCAGTCCTCCACGTGCGTGCCCGTGAGCTGCAAGCCCGAGTGTGTGCCCTCCTGCCAGTCCTCCATGTGCGTGCCCGTGAGCTGCAAGCCCGAGTGTGTGCCCTCCTGCCAGTCCTCCGTGTGCGTGCCCGTGAGCTGCACACCCACCGTGTGCGTGCCCGTGAGCTGCAAGCCCGCGTGTGTGCCCTCCTGCCGGCCCTCCTGCCCCACCCTGGTCTGCAGACCCGTGTGCTGTAGCTCCCCGTGCTGCTTCTGACCAGGGGTCTCCTAACACCTGCTCTGGCGGCAGAGGGGGCCCCACCCGTGCCCCTCCAGTGAGGACCAAGTCTTCGCCCGGCCTCCGGTTCTGCGCGTGGCGGGTCAAACATTCCCCATGAATCGTCTGAACCCTGGGGCGAGGACGGAGCAGGAGGAGCCGGATCCCCCTGTGACCCTGCGTGTCTCCGCCAGGGTCCTTCTCTGTCTCCGGCAGGGAACCCAGCCCGTGTGAGCCCAATAAATCGTGCCTTCCTGAGGCAGCTTGCCCCTGTCTTATTTTCACAGACTTTGAAGTTCTTTCCTCGACGGCATATACAAACCATAAGCGTGGCCGCCCCTCCTCAAAGAGCCCCCTTTCCAACAGCTCAGCTGGAGGTGGGGGCTCCTCGGAGGCCGCAGGGGGGCGGTGCCATCCACACACCTACCACGGAGACTCACACTGCAGAAGGGGAAGTGCAGGGGTAACCCGCCCCGCTGAACAGGGGCCGGGAATCAGGCCGGGTGCTGGGTCTGACGTGGTGCCTTCGAGGATCGCTACAACAGGGAGGGCGGGGAAGCTCGCACAAACCCACCCCAACTACGAAGCAGAGTCTGGCCATCCCGGGGAGGAGCAGCCGGAAGTGAGGAAGACTCGCCCTCCAAGACCCAGGCCCACGGGCCTGCTCAGGACTGACCCAGGGCCAGGACAACAGAGCCCTCTTGCCCTGACTCGGCCTGGCCGGCACGGCCGCAGAAGCAGCAGCAGTCACTGGGGGGAGGCAGGCATGTGGAGGGTCCCCTCCGTGGGCAGGGCACACAGGGGCTGCTGGAAACTTAGGGCAGAGCAAGAATTCTGCGCCTCCAGCCCTCGCCCTGGGCACACGGCACTGGAAGCCCAGCACGAAGGAATCCGAAGTCTTAGGTACCTTGAAGGTCATCGCAAGAACAGCAACGCCCAAGCCAAGGTCAACATCTGAGCAGGCTGATCGAAACTTACCCCCCACCACCTTGGTGACCTGACAGAAGAGACTGACCCGTTTCTAGGAAGAAACACTGGGTATGTCCCTTTCAATTAATACAAGATATCTGATATTCAATCAAACATTAGAAGACATATTTTTAAAAAGCAAGGAAAAAACTCAATCCATTTTCTAAGAACAAAGCAATCAACAAAACTAGACTCAAAAATGACACAGATGTTGGAGCTATCAGACAGAAACATTAAAATAATGATGTTGAGCAAAATGAGTTGGAGAAAGACAAATACTGTATGATCTCACTTATATGTGAATTCTAAAACACAAACCAAAGGAAAGAAAACAAAACAAAACGAGGTGATAAATACAGAGAAGATACTGATGTTTTCCAGGGGTGGGGGGTGAAATGGGTATGGGGTCAAAAGATACAAATTTCAAGTTGCAAAATTAAAAAGTCCTCAGGATGTAATGTATAGCATGGTGACTATAAAAAAAGTGTTTATATTTAAAGAAATTAGGGAGAGAAATGTAAATATGAAAACAGAGTAAATGTATTAAACTAGAAGAAATAGACTTGATGGAAACAAAGAGAACTTCGAGAAATCAAAAAAGTCAAGTGATGGAAATTAAAAACTCCGTGGACAACTTAAAACAGAATATTAGACACAGTTAAAGAGAGAATTAGAAAAATCAGAAGGCAGGTCCAAAGAAAGCATCCAGCATGCAGCAAAAGAGAGTCAAAGTGGCAAATAGGTAAGAGATGTTAAGAGATGCAAATATTTATGGAGGACACGTGTGGTAAATCCATAAATAAAAGCATGAGAATGACGAATATTAAATTTAGGATGATAATTACCTGTGGGGTGGAGTGAAGCACTGAATTGTGTGGTGCAAAGAAGGCTTCTAATTAATTAACTAACTGTGAATAATACATAAATTGGGTTCTTGGACCCAATTTTCATATAGGTGTGAGAAGGCTTCCCCACACCTCCAACAAACAGTGCTCTGGGACACCCTCCCAGGGTGTCTTGGAATTCAACTCAGTTCTGACACTATCTACTTGGAGACAGAGTCAGATCCCACAGGTTAATGGCTCAGTCCTAGAGACTGACCCCCACACCACTTCAGATGCCTGCAGCAAGCTGAGCTTGTCACCCGTGTTTCTGACCAACCAGCTCCAGATCAGAGGTCCTTGGGTTCAACTGATTTGTTTAGGGCAGCTCACGGAAGGATGTGGAGGGTAAGGCGTGAGGAGAGCACGTGGAGCTTCCATGCCCTCCACGCTCACCATATCACAATATAAAAAAGATCAGATGGAAAACCCAAAAGATTCCACCAAAACACTCCTAGAACTGATCCATGAATTCAGCAAAGTTGCAGTATATAAAATCAATGCCCAGAAATTGGTTGCATTCCTATACACCAATAATGTAGCAACAAAAAGAGAAATTAAGGAATCAATCCCATTTATAATTACACCAAAAACCATAAAATACTAGGAATAAACCTAACCAAAGAGGTGAGAAATCTATACACTGAAAACTATAGAAAGCTTATGAAAGAAATTGAAGACACAAAAAAATGGAAAAATATTCCATGTTGATGGATTAACAAATATTGTTAAAATGTCAATACTACCCAAAGCAATCTACACATGCAATGCAATCCTTATCAAAATAACACCAGCATCCTTCATAGAGCTAGAACAAACAATCCTAAAATTTGTATGGAACCAGAAAAGACCCCGAATAGCCAAAGCAATCTTGAAAAAGAAAACCAAAGCAGGAGGCAACACAATCCCAGACTTCAAGCCGTATCACAAAGCTGTCATCATCAAGACAGTATGGTACTGGCACAAAAACAGACACTCAGATCAATGGAACAGACTAGAGAACCCAGAAATGGACCCACAAACGTATGGCCAACTATTCTTTGACAAAGCCGGAAAGAATATCCAATGGAATAAAGACAGTCTCTTCATGCAGAAGAATGAACCTGGACACTTTCTTACACCATACATAAAAACAAACTCAAAATGGATGAAAGACCTAAACATAAGACAGGAAGCCATCAAAATCCTAGAGGAGAGGGGCACCTGGGGGGCTCAGTCGGTTAAGCGTCCGACTTTGGCTCAGGTCATGATCTCGCGGTCTGTGAGTTCGAGCCCCGCGTCGGGCTCTGTGCTGACCGCTCAGAGCCTGGAGCCTGCTTCTGGTTCTGTGTCTCCCTCTCTCTCTGACCCTCCCCCATTCATGCTCTGTCTCTCTGTCTCAAAAATAAATAAATGTTAAAAAAAATTTTTTTTTAATCCTAGAGGAGAAAACAGGCAGCAACCTCTTTGACCTCAGCTGTAGCAACTTCTTACATCTCTGGAGGCAAGGGAAACAAAGGCAAAATTGAATTATTGGGACCTCATCAAAATGAAAAGCTTTTGCACAATGAAGGAAACAATCAGCAAAACTAAAAGGCAACCGACAGAATGAAAGAAGATATTTGCAAACAACATATCAGAAAACAGATTAGTATCCAAAAATCTATAAAGAACTTATCAAACTCAACACCCAAAAAACAAATGATCCAGTGAAGAAATGGGCAAAAGACATGAACAGACACTTTTCCAAAGAAGACATCCAGATGGCCAATAGACACATGAAAAAATGCTCCACATCACTCATCATCAGGGAAATAGAAATCAAAACCACAATGAGATATACTCGGCAATCAAAAAAAAAAAAATGAAATCCTTCCATTTGCCACAACGTGGATGGAACTAGAGTGTATTATGCTAAGTGAAATTAGAGAAAGGCAAATATCATATGACTTCACCCATATGAGAAATTTAAGATACTAAACAGATGAACATAAGGAAAGGGAAGCAAAAATAATATAAAAACAGGGAGGGGGACAAAACATAAGAGACTCTTAAATATAGAGAACAGAGAGGGTTGCTGGAGGGGCTGGAGGGGGGGATGGCTAAATGGGTAAAGGGCATTAAGGAAGACACTTGTTGGGATGAGCACTGGGTGTTATACATAGGGGAGGAATCACTGGAATCTACTCCTGAAATCATTGTTGCACTAGATGCTAACTAATTTGGATATAAATTTAAAAATGAATAAAAATAAACAAAATATGTAAATAAAACCCAATTAGGAAGACCAGTAGGAACACTGCATTCATGTGAGCAGAACATTACTACCTTTTATGTGCTTCTGTACGTGGAGGCATTGCTTGTTAGTTAGTTGGACTTTTTTGTATAGAGAATACTTTTCAGGGGCGCCTGGGTGGCTCAGTCAGTTAAGCATCTGACTTCAGCTCAGGTCATGATCTCACGGTTCGTGAGTTCGAGCCCCACGTCGGGCTCTGCACTGACAAATGAGACTGTTTGCAGCCTGCAAGGCCGAGCGCGCGGGGCTGGCTGCCGCGCTGCCCTCACTGCTGCACCCGGGATGTTGGGCCAGAGCCATGAGGGAGCACTCCTGGGTCAGCGCCACAGCGGGGAGACCGGCACCAAGCTGGCACGGGGTACGGCGGAGCCTGGCTGGGCCGTTCCCCTCGGCTCCCCGGGCCGGCGCTTTCTGCCACCGATCCGCCCTTGGCCGAGAGCAGCGCGGCCTTCTCGTCTGAGCGTGGCGCCCACAGGCTCCTTGGCCAGTGTCCTGAGCAGCGCCTGTGGCCATCAGCACCTCGGGGCTGTGGTGCTCCTGGCGCGTTTCCCTTGGGGACGGAGAGGAGCAGGACACGCCATGGGGCCCTTCCCTGGCCCTGACACCACATCCGCCCCGGGGCCCGGGGTGGACGGCTGTGTGCCATCAGGCCGGGTGAAGGTGCCACTGCAGACAGAACACAGGAGGCCGCGGAGGGACGTGTGCCAGGAGCAGGGACGTGTGCTGTGCACTCATGGCCGCTCCCTGTTCTCAGCTTCTCCCGGCGGGCCGGGCCTCCTTCCCCTTCCCCTCACTCGCAGGGCGGCCCAGCGCCCCCATCCACGAGGTGCAGTGGCTTCAAGAGCCCCGCTGCACGGGTGGCCGGAGCTGGGTTTGAGCGGCAGCCCTGCCATCTACAGACTGTCACCTGGGACAGCCCCTCTGCAGCCTCTGCGTCCCCATCTGTGACGGGGGTGCTTGCCAGTGCCCGGCTCCGGAGGCCGCCATCGTGGGTGCTCAGCAAGACGCCGTGCGCGGTGAGCTCAACGCCAGTCCTGGCGCACCTCTCCAGAGGCACACACCTGCAGTCCGGGCTTTTCAGAGTCGGCACAACTACAGAAGCGGAAGCGTGACCTCGCGACGCAGACGCGAAACGCGTGAGCGCACACGTCCGTGCGGGCAAAGTGCCACAGAGACAGCAGCCGCCCGAGAACCTCATGCTGTAGAAATCCCACCACAGACGTTGAATACGTGAGCTTCAAATGGGTGAAACTAAGATGAAACAAGAAACACGAAAGAGGAAGAAGGTTCCATTTTTTTTTTAAGATCCGTGCACTCGGGAGAACCAAATGTAACCTCTAAAGCTAAAATGGGTAAAACCACTGAAGCGAAAGCCCTCTGCGTGGAGAGACGGCGGGGCGGGTGCACTGCCACGGGCTGCCACGAGCCACAGCGCTGAGCTGCAGGGACCCCGTGAGGACAAAGCATGGCCCGGAGACTTGGAAGATAGACGGAGAAGGCCCGGTAGTCGATGAATTGCTCTTCCAGAGGAAGAGACCAGAGAGAACTAGGGGCAGAAGCTGTCTTCTAGGGACGATGAAGGACAGCCTCAGGTCCCAAAGAGCAGCACAGGCAAGTGCGAGAGACCCAAGTCCCCCCCCACATGACGAGCACCGGGAGTTCTCAGGACAGAATGTGCTGGAAGCAGCCAGAGAACGGCCCAGCTTGCCCACGGGGAGCGGCTGCAGTGGGCTCCATAGCTGCACACGAGGAGGCAGTGAGGCAGACAGAAAGGTCCGCGTGCCTCCCTCCACCTCCATGCACGTTCCCGGGCAAGCTCACTCATCAGCAGTGCACACACAGGAGCACCCGCAGGACGCCCCCAGGGAGGAGGACCAGACCCAGGGGGAACCATCGGGGAGGCGGAGCGGGGCAGTGACTTAAGAAGCTGGTAGATACGTGGATAAACAAATATTAACTGAGGAGAATAGCAGCAATGCTAATTAGTGGGGTTAGAAAAAATTTAAAGGCAAACCAGAGCCCTGGACAGACGATGCCAGTAAGCTGGAGGGAATCTGCTTTATGTACAGGTGAGAAGGGCCGTGACTGATGCCAGACCACATGAGGGATGCTCACGGAAATCCTAAGGACCGCCAATCAAAGAATTGAAAGCATAGGAACTTCAGAACCAGAGAAGACAGAAAACAAAAGGAAACTTGTAAAATGTCAACGTGACGGCAGGTAGAAAGGGACTTTGAGAAGCAGCACGGAAAGGTGGGGGGCAAAGACGATCACAAAATAAGATGATAGAAATATATTCAAATATATTAGTGATCATAATAAATATAAATAGACTAAACTCTCCAGTTAAAAAACAGAGATCGAATCTTTTAGATACGAAATTCAGCTCTGTGCTATTGTGGTCTGAGTCAGGGTACAGGCTGGACCCCTCCCTTGGGGCAGCACTGGGCCTCTGCCCAGGTGTCCACCTCTGCCCAGGTGTCCAAGAGGCTCACTGGACATGGCCACGCTCCTTGCTTGCGCCCCGTCTATGGCAACTCGTGCTGCAACAGCAGGGCTTCGTGGTTGCAGCAGCAACCGGGAGGCCCGCAGGCTGCAGACAGCTGCTGCCTGGTCCTTTACCGAAAAAGGGTGCCAACCCCTGGTCCAGAGCACGCAGACAGAAAGGTTGAAAGTGAACAGAGAAAAAGGGACACCCAGCAAACGCTGACCCAAAACATCTAGTACAACTATTTTAATAGACAACACGTACTTGAGGGTAGAAAGCACCGTTACTGATGAAGAGAATGTCTCATTGGTGATGATAAAATCCAACTCCCCAGAAAGACAGAATGATCCTGACCTTCTATGTACCACAAAGTATAGCCTCAAATATCAATGTCTGGTGCATTCCAAGGAGGAGTGACAGCTCCTGTCACAGGGAGACTGTGACACACTGTCCTCAAACATGACAGGGGCAAGCAGAAAAAGGACATCGATGGCCAACATATTCAGAATTCGACAAGTGGCAAATACTCTTCTTTAGCTATAGATGAGACACAGTATTTTGTCTCCAAAACCTCCCAGTACACGGGAAGATAGCGTGTATTTTATTTTCAGGTTAAACATTATATTCATGTATTTCATTGTGGCCTAAAAATCTGAGCTCATGGTGTATATACACTGACTCCTTTATACCTGTCAACAAAGAATTTCCATGAGACTGAAAAAAACACTGGTTTCTGCCACAATGAATGAGGCTCAGCCACAGCAGGTCAGAAATATGAATTTATCGTCGCTGTAAAACAAGGGACCGGGATTTCCCTGTTGGCTTCCTTCCACTCTACGACATACTGAAAGCATCTGTACTCGGTTTTCCGAAGATTTTCTATGGAGAGTGTCACGGAAACGTTGTTAAAGTTACTCGGTATAGGGGCGCCTGGGTGGCGCAGTCGGTTAAGCGTCCGACTTCAGCCAGGTCACGATCTCGCGGTCCGTGAGTTCGAGCCCCGCGTCGGGCTCTGGGCTGATGGCTCAGAGCCTGGAGCCTGTTTCTGATTCTGTGTCTCCCTCTCTCTCTGCCCTTCCCCCGTTCATGCTCTGTCTCTCTCTGTCCCAAAAATAAATAAACGTTGAAAAAAAAATTAAAAAAAAAAAAAGTTACTCGGTATAGAAATAGCAAAATCATGGGCAGAAATTAATGGAATAGAAAATAATCACACCACACAGATCAACAAAGCCAAGGATGATTCTATGAAAAAACAACTATGTGACAAGACTGGCCAGTGGAATAAACAAGAAAGCACAAATAAAGACTATTAGGAAATTAGGGATAAAAAATGCAACAGGACTACAGATATAATGGAGATTTTTTTAATAATGACTATTATGAACAACTTAATCCCAATAAAATCTCTAAAAATACGTAACTTTCCCAAATTAGCCATTTAAAACTTGAATAACTTTGAACCATTAAAGAAATTGACTCAGGGGGCGCCTGGGTGGCTCAGTCAGCTAAGTGTCCAACTTCAGCTCAGGTCATGATCTCGTGATTTGTGAGTTTGAGCCCCACGTCGGGCTCTGTGCTGACAGCTCGGAGCCTGGAGCCTGCTTCGGAGTCTGTGTCTCCCTCTCTCTGCTCCTCCCCCGCTCACATTCTGTCTCCCTCTCAAATATAAATGAACATTAAAAATTTTTTTAATGTTTAAAAGTGTGCACAGTTTATGATGCCTCGTAAATGTTAAAAAACACTAAGGAATATAACACATTGTCCCAGAACATGGGTGAAGAAACACCCTGCGGTGACCACCCCAGCCTCAAGTAGGGTTCCTGTGGGGGGCGCTAGGGAGGCCTTTCTAACCCAGTAAAACTCCTTTCCCTTCTCTGGACTCTGCCAGCAGCCTTTTCTCACCATGTGCCTCTCACACGGCAAAGTAGCCAAAGGTTCCCAAACCGGCATCCTGTGTCCTGTGTCCCGCCTACACTGTGAGCTTCACGGGAATTCCCATCAGCCAGTGTGACAAGGGACCCAATAAGCACAGCGCAGTGTGTGAGTGCCGTGTGTGTGTGTGTGTGTGTGCATCTGCATGCATGTGTGTGCCCTTGTGTGCAGCTGGGTGTGTGTGCACATGTGTACGCACACGTGCGTGCCCTGTGAGGTGCGGGTGGCCCTGTGTATGACAGTCCTCCTGCCCTGCCCTCGCCTGCACGCCTGTCCCCTTTGGTGCCCCCACCTGCTGCAGGACATCCGTTCCTGGCCTCCAAGTCCTGGAGGAACCACTCCGGTCACATCAAGGAGCCCAGCGAGATCTGTCCCGTCCCAACCCACACCAGCCTCCCCTCTCCACAGACCTCCTTCCCGGGGCGGGTGGAAACACAGCCCACAGGCCCCGTTTCGGACTTGCTCATTTTCTTCCCTTTACCGTGGCTTTGAAGAAAATCGCACTTTCCTGGAGGACCTTTTCCTAATTCATACATTTGTCAGATTTCCATTCTCCTCTTTGGTTTCTCATGTTCTAAAACCTCATTCCTAAAACATGCCCGATGTGGAAAAGCAGCACCAGAGAACAGAGGCTCCGAGTGGCCTGAGGGTCCCATAGGCTCTGAGCAGGCTGAGTGGGGCCTCTGGGGAGGAGCTTCAGGGGGTGCTATTATGTCACTGTCTGCACCCCATCTCTACTCTGTGGGTTTCACCTCCCACTGCTGGCTGGGGAAACCAGATGCCTCGTGCATGTGTGTGCGTGTGTGTAGGAGGGATATACACTGGTGTGTGCACGGTGCATACATATATACTGTGTGTGTGTGTGCATACATACATCATATGCAAGTACGTGGGTGCATGTCTACATACATCCGAGTCAACTGGCTCAGTTTACCAAAGTCCCCCAAATTCAAACAATGTAATAGGTTCCAGTCCGTGCAGCTAAAAGGTCATAAAAGCAGTTCTGCAGCTCTAAGTTTATCACCTGTCCCTAAGGAAGACTAAAGGGGCTGGAAATCTCAGACGGCCAGTAGTGAGACTGCCCTTGGAAGTACTGGTGCCTCCAGGACGCAAAAGCCACATCCACAGAACCAGAAAAGACCCCAAATAGCCAAAGGAATCCTAACAAAGAAAACCAAAGCTGGAGGCATCACAATCCCAGACTTCAAGCTGTATTACAAAGCTGCCATCATCAAGACAGTACGGTACTGGCACCAAAACAGACACTCCGACCGATGGAACAGAATAGAGAACCCAGACATGGACCCACAAACGTATGGCCAACTAATCTTTGACAAAGCAGGAACAAATATCCAATGGAATAAAGACAGTCTCTTCAGCAAGTGGTGCTGGGAAAACTGGACAGCGACATGCAGAAGAATGAACCTGGACCGCTTTCTTACACAAAAATAAAAATATACAAACATAAACTCAAAATGGATGAAAGACTTAAATACGAGACAGGAAACCATCAAAATGCTAGAGGAGAAAATAGGCAGCAACCTCTTTGACCTCGGCCTCAGCAATTTCTTACTTGACATGTCTCCAGAGACAAGGGAAACAAAAGCAGAAATGAACTATCAGGACCTCATCAAGATAAAAAGCTTCTGCACAGTGAAGGAAACAATCAGCAAAACTAAAAGGCAACCGACAAAATGGGAGAAGATATTTGCAAACGACATGTCAGATAAAGGATTAGTATCCAAAATCTATAAAGAACTTCTCAAACTCAACACCCAAAAAACAAATATCCAGTGAAGAAATGGGCAAAAGACATGAACAGACACTTCTCCAAAGAAGACATCCAGATGGCCAACAGATACATGAAAAAATGCTCCACATCACTCATCATCAGGGAAATAGAAATCAAAACCACAATGAGATACCACCTCGCACCTGTCAGAACGACCAACATTAACCACTAAGGAAACAACAGGTGTTGGCGAGGATGTGGAGAAAGGGGAACCCTCTTGCACTGCTGGTGGGAACGCAAACTTGTGCAGCCACTCTGGAAACAGTATGGAGGTTCCTCAAAAAGTTGAAAATAGACCTACCCTACGACCCAGTAATCACACTACTGAGTATTTACCCGAAGGATACAAAAAATGCTGATTCAAAGGAGCACACGCATCCCGATATTTATACCAGCACTATTGACAACAGCCAAATTATGGAAAGAGTCCAAATGTCCATCCAGTGACGAATGGATAAAGAAGATGTGAGATATATATATATATATATATATATCTCACATGGATATAGTATTCCATTATATATATATATATATATATATATATATATATATATAATACTCAGCAATGAAAAAGAATGAAATCTTGCCATTTTAACTACATGGATGGAGCTAAAGTGTATTTTGCAAAGTGAAATAAGTCAGTCAGAGAAAGACACATACTGTATGATTTCACTCATATGTAGAAACAAAACAGATGAACACATATGAAGGGGGGTGAAGAGAAGAGAGGGAAACAAACCACAGAGACTCTTTAAAAAAATTTTTTTTACCATTTATTCATTTTTGAGAGACAGAGAGAGACAGAACATGAGCAGGGGAGGGGCAGAGAGAGAGAGAGGGAGACACAGGATCCGAAGCAGGCTCCAGGCTCTGAGCTGTCAACACAGAGCCCGACAAGGGGCTCAAACCCATGAACCAGGAGATCGTGACCTAAACTGAAGTCAGACAACCAACTGAGCCCCCCAGGCACCCCCACCAGAGACTCTCAATGACAGAGAATGAGCTGGGGGGGAATGGAGGGAGGTGGGTGGGGGAGGAGCTAAGTGGGTGATGGGCACTGAGGAGGACACTTGTGATGAGCATTGGGTGTTGTATGTAAGGGATGAATCAAAGAATTCTACTCCTGAAACCAATATTGCACTGCATATTAACTAAAATTTAAATTAAAAAAAAAAAAGCCACATCCAGAGAGCTGACCTGCCTCCCGGCCCCCACTGGCCTCCTCGGGAGCTCAGGGACAACGGGGCCTGGGGGTGGGGTCGGGCAGGATCCAGGTACTGTGACATCTAGTCACCGCAGAGCTGGGTGAGGAGGAAGGACTGAGGCTCCGGAGGCCATCCCTGGGGTGGGAGGGCAGCCAGGCTCCTGTCCGCAGTGCAGGCCTCTCGACCTCAGCTGGGAGCAAAGCCGGGGGGCGGCGGGGGTGGGGGGAGGTGGCGGCAGACTACACTGCCGATGGGTCTCAAACGCACCCACTTCTCCGACTCAGAAAATTCATTACAAAACAACCCCCAGAAACCAGGCATGGAGGTGTAGTGGCTTTGGAGACAAGGTGGGTGAGAAGCCGGTGTCCCTGCCTCTCCACTGTCACCCGGGGCTTGCGGCAGGTGCGTGTTCCCGGGGGGGTGGAGCAGGCTCCCATGCACCTGCCCACCAGCCTGAGACACTGCCAGACAGACAGCGAGCCTTGCCGGGGGACGGGCGGTCGGCTGCCCCAAACGGAAAGGTCACAGGTGCCAAAGGAGAGCGTGGACAGTCCACGGCCAGGCCCTCCGGTCCCCCGTTCCCTCGGCACCCACACCTGCCCATCTACGGGAGCAGGTTTCAGCCGAAACAGCCCCAGCATGGAGCAGGCGGGAAGGGTCAAGAGGACACACGACACGACGCGGGACCCGAGAGAAATCCTAGCAACAGTGCTCGGAGTGAAGAAAGCGAGTCCGAGGCCAGGAGTGCAGGACAATACCTTCCGACGCCCCTCAGGGCCCTGCATGAGAAAACGCGCGCTTCAGGGCCACGCAGAGGTGACTCCGCTCTCTTTTTTAGAAGGTAGCACACGATTCTAACAGCGGTTTCCCTGAGAAGCCCGGGGTGAATTACCGACGGTGCTCTAGCTTCCACGTTGGGTAGCGGGTTCATGGGGTTTATTATAATAATAACTGATCATCGATCAATTAACACTGGGCCGCACGTGGACCAGCGACACAAGTGAATCATGAACTGAGGGCCGGAACTGACAGCCAGGGGAAGCAAGAGCAGCCTTGGAAAAGGGCGAGTCGCTGGCCGCGGCCACACGCACCGGGCCACGGATCACGGGGGCCTGAGGCCGGCGGCCACTCCCTCCAGCCCCCAGCGCGGACGAGCCGCCTTGAGGAGGGGATTAGCCCTCCCCGCTCCGTAGCGCCGACTCAGTGGGCAGGAAACGTAGAAACAGAGAGACAGGAGTAGAAAGCTGCCTCAGGAAGGCACGATTTATTGGGCTCACACGGGCTGGGTTCCCTGCCGGAGACAGAGAAGGACCCTGGCGGAGACACGCAGGGTCACAGGGGGATCCGGCTCGTCCTGCTCCGTCCTCGCCCCAGGGTTCAGACGATTCATCGGGAATGTTTGACCTGCCACACGCAGAACCGGAGGCCCGGCGAAGACTTGGTCCTCACCGGAGGGGCACGGGTGGGGCCCCCTCTGCCCCCGGAGCAGGTGTTAGGAGACCCCTGGTCAGAAGCAGCACGGGGAGCTACAGCACACGGGTCTGAAGACCAGGGTGGGGCAGGAGGGTCGGCAGGAGGGCACACACTCGGGTCTGCAGCTCACGGGCACACACACGGAGGACTGGCAGGAGGGCACACACGCGGGCCTGCAGCTCACGGGCACGCACACGGAGGACTGGCAGGAGGGCACACACGCGGGCCTGCAGCTCACGGGCACGCACACGGCGAGTCTGCAGCTCACGGGCACGCACACGGGCTTGCAGCTCACGGGCACACAGCAGGACGCCTGGCAGGGGCCGGAGGAGCCGCAGGAAGCCTGGCAGCCCGCGGAGCAGCTGGTGTGGCACATGTTGGCGTGGGGCTCGGCCGGTGTCCGGGAGGGAGGAGGGCGGGGACGTCTGGAGGCTCCTTGCCTGGGCCGCCTTTATACCGGGCCGTGGGCGTCCTGGCAACACAGGACACAACAGTTGTCTTCCTGGTTTGTGCTGCTTCCGGGCCGTCTCCCAGAACTTAGTTTTCTGTTGCACGTGTTTTGTTTGTTTGGCGCTCGCCCGCGTGACTAACTGCCCCTCCCCACGCTCGTGTTGCACTTGGAAACCTGCCCGAGTGTGTTACTGGCGCCTCGTTCCTCACCATTTCACACGAGCTACGTTTGCGTGAATCTGAAAACGCAGACCTCCCGACCTCCCTCTGTGCGCGATGACGTCCCCGAACAGCCTCTGCCCGTCAGGAAGGCTCCGGGGCAGACACGGGGAGATCGAGAGTGTCGGGCTCACGTCCGAGTGTCCCAGAAGCTGGAGGTCACGCGGCGGCCGGTACGCGGGAAGGACACGGTGACCACTGGCCCACAGCACGGGTGTGGACTGAGGGCACGGGTCACGGAGAACTCCTGGAGGGCAGTGACCTCTGATCCTCGTCGTGAGAAAAACCTCATCATTAGAGAAGCAGGCTGCACAAAGCCAGGGCATCCGCTGCACAGGGGTGCGGCCCTACAGGAAGCAGGGGCGTCCCCGGGAAGCGCGTGAGGGCCGGGGGGCCGCGGATGGACACACAGGGTCACTTGGGACCCGGGTGATGGGCTGAGTCAGCGGTGGGTCTTCCTCTCCTCCCTGGGGCTCTCGCCTGACGTCTCGGGCCTGAAAGCCGGCCTGGAGGAGCACTCCCCACCCTCCTCGGGGCTCTGGCCTGTGAACTCCAGAGAGCGCCTTTGGATGACCTCCATGCCTTTCCTACAAAGAATCCGAGGTCTCTCCTGCCACCTGCATGCCCCCCGCCCTGCCGACAGTGAGAACACCCCGAGAACTTGATGGCGTTTCTGAAAACGCTTCTGCAGGAGGCTGCTGCATCACAAGACTCAGGACCGGTTTACGAGAATTTTCTGGCGCACGGCCCCAAAGATGGACACGCAGCTCAGGGAGGTGCAGGCACCCCCACAGAGGCACACACATCCGGGCCCAGACAAACACTCGTGGGCCTCCCTGTTTGTTAGGGAGACACCGCTCCCCACTCCGAGGTCTCCTCCGTGAGGACAGACGTCCGTCAGTGTTCCCACTCCCCCTCCCCCCACCCCCCCACCCCCCCCCACTCCTTTCTGCTTGCAGACTCTGGGGCCCGCCCGCCTGCAGAGAGCACCGGCAGGGGTCTGCCTGGACGGGGCAATCTCAGCGTAAAACCGTGACCTCTTTTGGGCGGGGGGTGTCATCTACGGTTTTCCAGGACAGGCTGTCCCTGACAGGAGTCTGCCTGGTTCTGTCTCAGCAGCCACACACCTAGCCACATCCTCCAACCGTTCTAGCAGCGATAGGTGGGTAAGAGAGCCTGGTAGCTGCCTGTCTCCGTGGGGCCCACACCGAGGCAGACAGGAATGACACCTGCAGGGCTCCTCAAGCCACAGCCTTTGCTGTGTGGACCAGGAACCTCCCAGAACAGACAAGTGTTGAGTCTGGAGAACGGAACGATACCGGGGAAACCCGCGGAGCGCTGGTAGTCTAGCGCTCCCTCAACGACACGACCCAAGAACAGCCACGAGCCTTCCGTCTTCGGGCCGCGGCCGGTCCGACCGGCACAGACCGGCTGCTGAGAGGAAGAGTGCACACGAGAGACGCTCGGCCTTCGCCCGGCTCTGCCCAGGCCGGCATCCCGAAGGCCGTTCAGTGGGCTGGGGTTTTTGCAGAACACGACGGCCCGCTTGCCGAGGAGGAAGGCCCCCCGCGCTCGGGCAGCAGAAGCAGCTAGAATCCCAGGAGTGGGGCATCAGGAGGGAGGGAACGTGCGTGAGTCTGCGTGAGACGCTGCTGTAAATGTGTCCAAGGTGGCAGGGCTGTCTGTGCTCGGGGCAACACCACCGGAGGCTTAACATTGAGCGTGTACAGCAGGACGGAGGGGGAGCCCCCACATGCTGCTAGGACCCCACACAGTCAGGCGTCCGGAGCAGCGACCAGACCCACGGGAAGCCCTACTCTGGGCCTGCCCCAACAAAGCCAACCGGTGGCAACATTTCCAGAGAAGACGGTTGGAATTCGACCCCCACCAAGACAAGGAGCTTAGTAATCCCCCTGGGCTTCCCGCAGATCCACCCTGAGCAGGCGTAAAACCCGCTCAAGTTCAACATGATCAATTAATAACTGGCGATCACCCAGAACCAAAGTGAATAGGCAGGAAAAGAGAATGCAGGCCTTCTAAATGTTTCACCATAATTAATTGCAATATACAACAACAAAACCACTGGCCACAAGAGGCAGAGAAAATGCAATCCACCAGTTAAGGAAACAAAATCAATCAATAGTCGTGAAACCCGAGATGGCCCGGACAGTGGCTGGGCAATGACTGTGGAGCAGTGACTGTAGATGTTTCAAGAATCCAAGGAACAGATGTTCGAAGAATAAAAGGAAAATATTACTTTTGTGAGTGAATGGACACGGAATGTTAGCAGGTAAATGGAAACTGCTTTAAAAACCGGGAATTCGAACCAAGAGGCACAGCACTTGGAAATGAAATATCCGCTGGGAGGCCCCGACGGCGGACCGGCGACGGAAGTAACAGCGTGTGAAAGTGAATCCACGTCGAGGGAAATTATCTAACCTGCAGGAGAAGCGAGAGTGAGGAAAGAATGAGAAGAGCCTGTGAGCCGGTATCTGGCAGTCTAACACACAGGTAAGGTCACCCTGGGGAGGAGGGATGAAATCGAAGCACAACAATGCGCTGAACACACGATGGACAAGCTTCCAAAACCTGGTTTTAAAAAAAGACACCAGGGGCGCCTGGGGGCGGGGGCTGGGGCTCAGTCTGTTGAACCTCCGACTTCAGCTCAGGTCACGACCTCACGGATCATGGGTTCGAGCCCCGCGTCGGGCTCTGTGCTGACAGCTCGGAGCCTGGAGCCTGCTTCGGATTCTGTGTCTCCCTCTCTCTCTGCCCCTCCCCTGCTCACGCTCTTTCTCTGTCTCAAAACCAAACGTTAAAAAAACGTATACTGCAAAAGAGGTTGCACCAAAGAGCCAAGGTGACAGGGACACAGATTTCAGCTCAAAGAACAAAAAGTTCCCTAAAAGCCAGAGCTGCCCTGCAAAATAACAGGCACCTGGGGACCGTCCTGGCTTCCGGGCACCGAAGCCGTGAAGACGAGTTCTGTTTCTTCCACTCTCTCAATAACAGACAGAACTGCAATCAACCCACACGCCCATCAACAGGGATGGATAAACACCACGACAGTCACACGAATCAGCAGTTAGAGGACCGCACTGTTTAGTCTCAGCAACACGGTGTTGGTGAGCAGAGTCGGGCAGAGAGCGCCCGCCACACGACTGTATCTAAGTGAGACTCTACGACAAGCTGAACTACGTTACATGTTTAACGGCCAGAACACGGGCTGCTTCTGGGGGGTTCGGGTAAACTGACCAGGTGGAAGAGGACATTTGGGGAGGACGGTTAGGGCCGGGGCCAAAAGGGTTGGGCACAGGCTGTGTCCAGAGCCCCGATAAGGTTGGGTGCACAGTCCCGTGGTGGGTCCCAAGAGGGTTTACTCGGATGCACGCATTTGTCAAAAGCCATCAAATGACACACGTAAGAGGTACGGTACTTCACACACAAAAGCACAGAAACTCCTACTAATGGGATGCTTCCTGAGTGTTTGAGTGAAGCGTACTGTTGTTTGCGACTGACTTGGCAATGTAGAGGGACGATCTGTGGGTAAGAATCTGGGAAAGGAAGTGAGGCACAATGTTAGTTGTTGACTGTAGGACGGGATATGTGGCTACACGCTGAGTGATTCTTTCAGTTTTTCTGTATGTCTGAGATTTTTTTCACAATAAAGTAAAAATAAAAATAGTTGAAAATAATAGTTGAGCTAACTAGTTCAAAATAAAATTTCCCTTTAGGGGCGCCTGGGTGGCGCAGTCGGTTAAGCGTCCGACTTCAGCCGGGTCACGATCTCGCGGTCCGTGAGTTCGAGCCCCGCGTCGGGCTCTGGGCTGATGGCTCGGAGCCTGGAGCCTGTTTCGGATTCTGTGTCTCCCTCTCTCTCTGCCCCTCCCCCATTCATGCTCTGTCTCTCTCTGTCCCAAAAATAAATAAACGTTGAAAAAAAAAAAGTTTTTTTTAATAAAATAAAAAAAAAGAAAAAAAAGAAAAAGAAAACAGAAGGCACAAATGGGATTCCTGCTTTGGATGGGAAATTTAACCAAGAGCTTTCATGCCGTGGCAGCCTAATATTCCACGTGAACTGGGGTGCAAAGAGAATTTGGGGACCCAGCATTCAAACGAAATAAGGAGGACTGTGGGTCAGCTAAACCAGAGTGCCACGGGGGCTGTGGGAAAGCCAGCACTCCAAGAGAGCTGATGCTTCCATTCAAGATGGCGGGCTGGGCCTACTGTCCCCATCTCAACCCTCCCAAGACCCGCCATGGGGAGAAGTCAGCCTACAACGGGTGAGGGACGCAACAAAGCCAACGGGAAGCAGAGATGTGCCGACCTCCAGGCAGGGTGGAGCAGGTGGGAAGCCCTGGGCCCTGGAGCACGACAGCATCTGGTCCCCATGGGCAGGCCCGGTGGAGGAAGGTGTGTCCACAGGGGAGGGGGCACCCGGGGCCATCGGAGGCAGAGTGCCCAGAAGCTCTGCACCTCCAGAGTGCCCAGAGGCTCTGCACCTCCCCAGAACGCCACCAATGTGTATCTCTAGGACAATTTAACACCTCACCCGGGAAAGGCTAAGGCTCCTGGGGGGCTGTTGACACCCCATGTACATAAGTCTCATCCTGGCTTCTGGGCTCCCAACTTTCTTATTCCCAGGTAAGCCCGCCACCTGGCAGGGCCCCACCCCCGATCCCGGAGCACCATGTCAACTTCCCTACACGGGTGAGGTTTCTCTAACCCAGCACAGACACGCAGCGGAAGGGGAGCCCGGCCGCCATGACCACTCCCACACTCACCCCAGCGTATGAGCAAAGCCAGTGGTGTGAGAAGGCCAGCCTGGGGTAGCAAACAGAAAACACACCCCAGAGCAGGCAGACAGCTCATGAAGCAGAAATCACCTTTTAACAAATCTTAAATACACTCAAAGACATTCAAGAAGATGTCACAGCCATAGAGCAAGGGGGGAGAGGCTTTGAAAAGGAACGGTTAGAAAACGTACCCAAAAAAGGTCTATTCTTGGTATTTGAAATAAACAAAGGGCCTTGCAGGTGAGGCTGAGAAGTCTCTCGGACTTAGAACAAAACATCAAAGAGGTAGGAAGTATGAGAGGAAAGAAACCAGCCTGGGGACCCATCTGGGGGCTGCAGCCTCTGGTGTGTGGGATTCCGGGAGGAGAGGCAGTCAGGACACAGGGAGGATAAGGAAATGCATCCCCGGGGAGGAGCACTTCCCACAGTGGAAAACACAGTCCCCAGGTTAAAGGACTAAGCAACACCAAGAAAAGGAATGGGGAAAACCCAGACACATCCTGTTGGAACTGCAGAATGGGATGGGTAATAAGTGGTTCCCAAAAGCATCTCCGGAGAACAAAACAAGCCAAAAAAAGTCACCCGCGGAAAAGTAAAAATCAGACTGGCATCAGACTTGCCATCAACAGCACCGCACGCTTTAGCAAACTTCAGGAGCAGTGCTCACAAAGTCCTGGCGACAATCCAACCTGTGCTTCCAAACACGGGTGTGCTATAAGTAAACAGATGAGTAGAAAACTACGTAAACGATGCTTAAGTGAGTAGTAAACACGACAACACATTTTTGGCAATAGATGTATTAAATAAGCAGGAGTGTTTTTCTAAAACTAAGTGGCTGTATTTTGTGTGTACGTGGTCATCTGCTTTTCAACACTTTTTCAGGCAGTGAAAATCATATCCAAAAGAATAAAACACCTAGCAATAAATTTAGCCAAGGGGGTGAAAGACCTGTACACCGATCGCTCTAAAACACTGCTGGAAGAACTGAAGGAGACGAGGATAAGAGCAAGGACATCCCATGTTCATGGATGGGAACGCTTAACGTGAAGGTGACAGTACTCCCCAGTGTGATCCTTATCAAAATCCCAAAGCCTCTTTCTCTAGAAATGAAAAGGCTGAGCTTCAAAATCATATGGAACTGGTAAGAGTCTAGAATAGAATAAACTCGAAAACGATGAAGAACATTGAAGGATTCACAATTCCTGATTTCAAAACTTACTACGAGGGTACAGTGATTGAGTCAGTGTGGTATCTGGCATATAGGACAGACATACACACTGACGGAGTAAAGCTGAGAGTCCAGAGATAAACCCAAATATTTATGGCCAACTGATTTTTGACAAGGATTTCAAGACTGTTCAGTGGAGAAAGAAATCATCTTTTCAACAAATGGTGCCAGAAAAGCCAGATTTCTACACGCAAAATAATGTAGTTGGACCCCTACCTCACCCCATATACAAAAATTAACTAAAAGTCATAAACATCCTAAATGTAAGCACTAAAACCAAACTGTATCAGAGGAAAACTTAGGGGAATCACTTCGTGACCTTGGATTTCACAACAGGTTCTTAGCTATGACACCAAAGGCATGAAGATCAAAAGAAAAAAATTAATTGGACATCATCAAAATTAAAAACTCTAGTGATTCAAAAGACACCATCAAGAAAGTGACAGGACAATCTACAGAATGGGAGAAAATATTTGCAAATCGTATGTCTGATAAGAGTTTATAACCAGAAAACATAAAGAACCCATACAACTCAGCAACAAAAAGATAAGTAACCCAATTTAAAAATGGGCAGAGAGGAGCACCTGGGTAGCTCAATCAGTTAAGCGTCCAAATTGATTTCGGCTCAGGTCCTGGTTTCACAGCTCATGGGTTCGAGCCCCGTGTCAGGCTCCACGCTGATGGCACGCAGAGTCTACTTGGGATTCTCTTTCCCTCTCCCTGCCCCTTTCCCACTCACACTCTCTCTGCCTCTCTCAAAATAAATACACTTTTTTTTAAATGGGAAAAGAACTTGAATGGACATTTCTCCAACAAAGCTGTACAGAGGGCCAACATGCACACAAAAAGATGCCCCACATTATTGGTCATCAGGGAAATGCAAATCACAACCACAATGAAACACTACTTCATATGCACTAGGATGGCTAAAATTAAAGAAAGAAAGAAAGAAAGAAAGAAAGAAAAGAAAGAAAGAAAGAAAGAAAGAAGCCAGTGTTGGTAAGGATGTGGAGAAATTAGAGCCCTCAAACATCATCACTGGGACTATCAAGTCGTGCACCAGCCTGGAAACATTCTGGCACTTACCACACGCCCCCAGAAACTCCACTCCTAAGAATATACCCCCAAAAAGTAAAGAAGGCAGTCAGATGTTCTTTGCAGCATGGTTCACAACAGCAAGAAGGTAAAAACGACCCAGGGGTCCACTGACGGATGGCTAAGCAAAATGTGGTCCGTCCACAGAGTGGAATACTCTTCATTCACGACATGAAAGACGTTCTGACACCCGCTGCGACATGAATGAGCCTTGGGGACATGATGCTGTGTGAAGTCAGCCAGCCACAAAAGGACAGCGATGGTCTGACCCCGCTCGTATGACGTACCAGAGCAGCCAGTCTCAGAAACAGTAGGATGGGGGGGAGGGGGGTGCTGGGGGGACTGCGGGACGGGAGGCAGTGTCCCATGGGGACAGAGTTTCAGTTCGGGATGATGGCAAAAGTCCTGAAGCTGGACGGTGGAGACGGCTGCACAATCGCGAATGCACTTAGTGCCCCGACACTGTACATTTGAAAATGGGTACAATGGCAGATTTTCTGTTATTTGTTTTACTACAATTAAAAAACTTTTTTAAAGAAAGTCAAACAGAAGAATATGGCTTTGTCATACTTGTAACGGTAGCTGCAATAATAACATATAACAACCACTGCATGCTCATAATTTTAGTCTTTTTTAATTTATTTTGAGAGAGAGCACACGTGGGGGAGGGTCAAAGAGAGAGAGAGAAAACCCCAAGCAGGTTCCTTGCCGTCAGCACAGAGCCTGACACAGGGCTCGAACTCGCGAACAGTTAGGTCACGACCTGAGCCAAAATCCAGAGTCAAACACCCACCCGACTGAGCCACCCAGTGGTCCCCTGCGTGCTCATAATTGCACCCGCGCACAGGAGGCCGCAGGTGGCCGTCTCAGGGAGGCGGTGAGCGGAGGGAACACGGGCAGAGCCCCCGCCAGTGGGCGCAGCACCGGGTCTGGGAGACTCGAGATAACCTTGTGGCATCTGCTCCCGCCACAAGGGGGGGACGGCTCCCCGCTGGCCCACAGAGCACTCGCCTGTTGGGCGGCCACGAACGTGAGCAGCGCCAGCGTCCCAGGGGACCGAGTGTGCGTCCGGGCAGGCGTCAGAGGGGTGGGCGGCCGTGAGCGAGGCGGGCACTGCCTTCACTCTCAGCGCACGAGCATTTGGAGAAGCACGTGCCCGGAAAGCCTGGCCGCCCCCGACCCCAGCCCCAGCCCCAGCCCCCCGCTCGAGAGGCGTCCCCGCAAAGCAGCTACAGACCCCAGCCCCCGGAGGCGCGCCTGGCACAAGCGCAGCTTCGCGGAAAGCAGGGTGCCATCCCTTTGAAGCGTCATCAGGAAAGGTGGGCCTGCCCGTCTCTTTGGGAGGCAGGGGCCCCACCCCACACTGCCAGTCCCAAACCCGGATGCCCCCCGCCCCAGCCAAGACCCTCTGCACGTCAGCGTTTGCTCCCCTCTGGCCAACCACCCTGCTGCCTGCGCGGGGCACCCCGTTCAGCTCCATGCCCAAGTTCGGCCCCGCCGCGTCATCCTCAATCAAGTCTGTCTTCCCTGCGGGGCACTGGCGTCTGGCCGCGTGTGGCCCGTCCGTGCCCGAGGGAGCAGAGACCCCGGCGCCTGCACCTGCCTCGGCTCAGGAAGGGCGGCCCGTCTGGCCGGCACCAGCCACACCCACCACAGCCCTCTAGCCTGCTTCCCCGGAGCCCCCACGCTCCCCAGAAATGCCCCGCATCACCTCCAGAAGGGGCCCCCCAAACCCTGGGGACCCACCTGCTCTCCCTCCACTCCTGAGGCTTCTGGGAGCTCAGGGGCTCTACCCCACCCCCCCACCCTTGCATCCCTGCTCTCCTGATGACACCAGGCTCCCGCTCAGAGCCCAAGCAGCCACTGCAGGCCGGCCTCCCCGCACAGAGGGCAGTGGTCCCTCCCGCTGCGAGTGTGGACAGTCGGGGGGCGATCACCAAGCTGGCAGTCCCAGTCAGGCCGTGCGCAGGGCCTCCCCTGGCCGCGCCCCAACTAGGTTCGGACTCCCTCAGGGTCACCTGCGATGGCTCCGTCCCCCAGTCCCCATCCCCGCCTGCGCCAGGTGATGGCTCACCAGCGCCACCTGCCGGGCTCCTGCAGGCCAGTGCCTCAGCCCGCGTGGGACACTCGCCCTGTCCCACGCTCCCTGCTCTCAGCCGGGCAAGGTCCCACTCTTACCGACCACCTGCCTCCCGCAACCTCGCCCCACAGTCTGTGCACACGATCCTGCGGCCACTGAGCACACGTTCTCCCAGGTTCTAGAAGCACCGCCTTACCAGGTGCTGCCCGCCGGCCGGCACACACCGCACACCTTCCCGGACACCTCTCGTTGCCATTTCTTTCTTTTTTTTTTTTTTTTCAACGTTTATTTATTTTTGGGACAGAGAGAGACAGAGCATGAACGGGGGAGGGGCAGAGAGACAGGGAGACACAGAATCGGAAACAGGCTCCAGGCTCTGAGCCATCAGCCCAGAGCCCGACGCGGGGCTCGAACTCACGGACCGCGAGATCGTGACCTGGCTGAAGTCGGACGCTTCACCGACTGCGCCACCCAGGCGCCCCTCTCGCTGCCATTTCTAAATGTGCCTTCATCCTGTGCCCTCGCATCTCCCAGAAGCCAGCCTGCTCTCTGCCCTCTGGGGCAGCAGGAGTCTTGGCCTGAGAACACGGGCCCCCCGCTTCTGATCCGGGCCCTTCTGCTCACTTTGTATGGGTGTTGGTGTTCACTCGTGCCTCGGTTTCCCCATCTGTAAAATGGGAGCAACAGTTCCTACTTCACAAGGTTCAGGGTCACGGACTTAACATGCACAGGCTTCCAGGGCGCCTTCGTGGCTCCGTCGGTGAAGCGGCCGACTTCCGCTCGGGTCGTGATCTCACGGTTTGTGAGCTCGAGCCCCGCGTCGGGCTCTGTGCTGACAGCTCCGAGCCTGGAACCCGCTTCGGATTCTGTGTCTCCCTCTCTCTCTCTGCCCCTCCCCCAATTGTGCCCTGTCTCTCTCAAATATAAACATTTAAAAAAATGTACACGAACTTGTTCCGAATAGCTGCAGGCACAGAAGAGCTATTACACACGCGTGTTTGCACATACACCAAAAATAAAAACAGCTCCCAAGCTATCCGTTGGTTGATGGATTCGGAACAGAATTATTTCCCCAAATAAAGACAACATGAAAAAATAGGCCCATGATTTCTCTGAGTGCTGAGAGGCACGGGAAGTGACAGTAAGGAGCCGCAGAGGGATGCTGGGAGCGGAGGGCGGGCATCAGGGGTGACTGACCCTCCCGCGTCATTAATGGGCTAAGCTAACCGCCGCGGGCCCGTGACCAGCTTCCTCAGGGACGTGCTCCAGCAACAAGCGGACAGGCTTTTCAGGCCTCGTGATGAACAGCACACAGCCCCGAGGTGTATATAAGCCCCAAACACCCCGAGCACCCACCACACCCCCACCCCCACCCACTCCCTCCTCCAGCCCCACCGCCCCCGCCATGGCCGCGTCCACCCTGTCCGTCTGCTCCAGCGACCTGAGCTATGGCAGCCGCGTCTGCCTGCCCCGGGCCTCGGACTCCTGCCCCGACTCTTCCTGGCAGGTGGACGACTGCCCAGAGAGCTGCTGCGAGCCCCCGTGCTGCGCCCCGGCCCCCTGCCTGACCCTCCTGTGCGGCCCCTCCTCCCCCTGCCAGGGAGACTGCTGCACCCCTGCGTGCTGCAAGCCCGTGTGCTGCACCCCTGTCTGCTGCAAGCCCGTCTGCTGCACCCCTGCATGCTGCAAGCCCGTGTGCTGCACCCCTGTCTGCTGCGAGGACTCCCCCTGCTCAGCCTCCTCCTGCTGCCAGCCCAGCCCCTGCTGCAGACCCTCCTCCTGCGTGTCCCTGCTCTGCCGTCCCGTGTGCACGCCCGCCTGCTGCACCCCTGTCTGCTGCAAGCCCGTGTGCTGCACCCCTGTGTGCTGCAAGCCTGTCTGCTGCACCCCTGTCTGCTGCAAGCCCGTCTGCTGCACCCCTGCATGCTGCAAGCCCGTGTGCTGCACCCCTGTCTGCTGCGAGGACTCCCCCTGCTCACCCCCCTCCTGCTGCCAGCCCAGCCCCTGCTGCAGACCCTCCTCCAGTGTATCCCTGCTCTGCCGCCCCATGTGCCCCCGCCCTGCCTGCTCCTGCCCTGCCTCGGCCCAGAAGTCCTGCTGCCAGTGACGTGGCCAGCCGTCACTGTGGGGACCCCCAGCGCTCCCACCTACCAGCCTCCCAGCTGCTTTGGGGTCTGTCTCTTAGGCCCCTGCCAAGTATAGACAGCACCCCCTCCTCTCAGGCCTGGGTGGGAGGGGGTTCCCACCCAACTCAGGATGACTCTTTCCACCCCCCTGCCACACTCCTCCCGGGGTCCCAATGGTCATGACTTGCGACCACGTCCTAAGCACAGGCCACAATGGTGTCCCCTCCTCGGAAGCTGCTTGGGAAAACCTAATAAACGTGCTTGCATTAACCCCATGTCACCTGGTTCTCTTGGGGCCAATCCTAGTTGAACACCCAGCCGGTCCCCGCAGAAGTGAGGACTGGCTGCCCTGTGGTCCTCGGCCACACCAGCCCTTCCTCAGGGCCCCGCCTCTCACTGGCCTGGCATGGGGCTCCCGTCCCGCAAGATCTGGGCCAGTCACAGGCGTGGTGGCCGTGGCCGTGGCCCTGGCGGGCAGACCCTCAGGGACTCAGTGGCAGCCATCCCGGGCACAGCAACCCTGGCATCTCTCCCCTCTGCAGGGAGCCCGGCAGGACGCAGGGTTTGGCATACCCTGGGGACGAAGGGGGGGTGCAGGGGTCCAGCAAGCACCCCCTTGGCCGCCAGAGCCCTCCTGCCCCTCCTTCCTTCTCCAGCACCTAACACCCTCCTGTCTCCGGAGCTGCGTCCTCAGACCACACACACAGGGCCGAACGCCTTTCCCTCTGTAGTGATGATTAGAGCACAGCGCCCACCCACTCCCGGCCCAGAGCAGCCTGTGTCTGTCCCCTTCAGAGCAGAGCCTCGGCTCTCAGTGACCTCCTTCTGCACACCCTCCACCGAGACACCCTTCCCCCCACCCTCCCACACCCCAGCCCCTGACCCAGCCTGGCACAGCCCCCAAAGGCCCCCGTGCTCCCGTTAGTGTCACTCCTGCTCCCTCTCCTATGCATCTGTCCCTGCAGAGCTGGCTCCGGCCTCTAGGACACAGCTCTTGACTTTTTCAGGGCCCCACCCTGACCTCCCTCCCCCTGCACCTTGGCTCTCTCCCCGGACACGTCCGGCTTCTCCTGGGCTCCAGGCCACATGTGCACCCCCAGGACCTGCAGAAGTTGAGCTTAGGCTCATCTGAGCTGAACTGGCCCCCCCTCCAGGGGAATGGGGCTCCTGCCGTGGCCCTCCCATCCCCACCCCCACCCCCTGCCCGGCTGGTGGTTCTTCCAGGGAGAGGCCTTCAGGGTCTGTGCCTGCCTCCATTTCCCTGGTTCTGGCAACAGGGGTCCCTCGTTTGCTAAACAACACCGGGCAGATAAGACGGGGACCGAGAGCTGCAACGGGGCCAGGCCAGAAGATGACAGGCCCGCTGCTTGGAGGCCCCCCGCGGCTCGTGCACATCCCTCTACAGAAGGTCCGGTAGGAGATGCCGCCCTTGCAGAAAGATGATGGGAACTCAACGACTGCGAGAGGAGCCTGCCCGATGGCCAGGGCAGGCCGGGGAGCGCCGGCACTGAGGTCACATGGCAGAGCGTTCGCCCGTCCCCGTGTGGTCCTGTCCTCGCCCTGCAGCTCTGTGCCTGCGGAACTGCTAAGTCTGAGCGCGAAGAGCCAGCACGGACCTCCTGGAGCCCCCCTTTCGATCCAAAGCATCTAGGGAGTGCGGGCCTGCACGTGGTCTCCTGTAAAGGGAAGCCCCAGCGGGTGCAGGACAAGGCCGTCAGTTCGCCAGGACCTATGTCCCAGAAATCCGCGCTTTGAACCTTACCACAGGGCCAGACGGTGACCGCCCTCCGGGACCTGAAACCTCGGGCCCTGCTGTGCACCTTCCGGGCATACTCACGTGCCTGACAGCCGCTGAGAACCTTCTAGCTGATTGCATCATGACTTTTCTAAGCTTAGTGGATACTCAGGTCGCATTGTTAAGCATGATGCCGCCACATGGCTGATAAAACCCCAGTGAGAGCGGCCGACTTGTGTGAAGCATTTAGTAAGCTCCAGGCACCTGCCGTGTCTAAATCACACCATCCTCAGATAACCCTATGAGCCCATCTTGCCACAGAGGGGACAGAGGCCCCCAGAGGGCCCAGCTGATGTGGTTCAAGCCCCAGCAGTGGTGGGCAGTGGGCAGTGCAGGTATGTTTGCAGGGACACGGCGATAGGTCACATAACGCACCCAAAGACAGCTTCACCAGAACCCCAAACGGCACCTGTGCCCTTGCATGGAAAAAAGGACTTCGAAGGGTACCTGTGGATGGCTGACTAAATGCAGAATCCCACGGTGGGCAGGTGACCCGGGCCAGCCACGTGGGCCCTAGACATCCAGGGGCCGTCTGGGGTCCTTACACCAGAGAGGCAGACAAGGAGGAGGCGATGTGACGGGAGGCAGAGCTCGGGACGCTGTGGCCACAAGCCAGGGGGAGTCACCAAGCTGGAAAGGGCAGGAGAGACCCTCCTCCAGAGCCTCCCGAGGGGCAGGAGCCCTGCCCACACCCCAATCTCCGCTTGAGAGACCTGCTTTCAGAACTCTGGTCCCCAGAACTGAGAGAATAAATTTCTGTTGTTTTAAAGCATCGGGAGTGTGGTGGTTTGTTACACCCAATCCCAGGAAGCAAATACACACGCGCACGGTCAAGTTTGTGTGATGAACGTAGCTTTCATCGTTTCTAAGGATTCTGGTTTGAAATGTCGCCGAGACAATGTAAAACAGCAGTAATAATTTAAAAAATAAAATAAACCCTCAGCCTTCTAAGGAGTCTGGTCCAGCCACCCCCAAACCTGGCAGATACGCTAACCCAGTCGCGTGTGCATGGCCTCTGAGAGCCGGCTGCCCTCCCACCACCCCAGACCCCTCGCACGGCCACCACACCCCTGCACAGTGACTGAGATATCACAGAACCTCCGCGTGCCGGCCCCGCTGGCTCCCTGAGCCCCCACAGGCACCCTGCCTCCGGTTACCCACCTGCCTGTGTCTCCCCTCCCCCTCCTCCGGCAGAGGCCCTGGCCCAGGGCTGATCTACATCTGCTCGCCCACCCCCACCCCCCACGCCCACACCCCCTGCTGCCCCGGCCCCTGGCTGTGCCTGGCACAAGAGCTTTCGGTGACTGTTTCCGGGACCCTGAATATCCCGCAGGGGCGTCCCGGGGGCCCACAGAGGGGACTCCAGGCTCAGCCCCAGGAAAGATACAATGGCACGGGGAGGGAGGGGGAAGAAGGGGCAGAAGGAAATGCAACCAGCTGCTCGGCAAGCAAGCGGGGGGGGGGGGGTGCGAAACCGGTCCACAGCCCAGCGGGGGGAGGCGAGGGGCGCCACATGCCCTGCCCCACCACGCCCACCTTGTGGCCAGAGCCACAGGGGCCCTGGGAGCCCAGAGGTTGGAAAGGAGACAGGCCCGGAGAATTATGGCGGCTGCCTGGCCAGGCACAGGCCCACCCCTCCCCCTGCCCACGAACTTGACCCCACAGCACACAGCCCGTTCGTCCCCAGGCCACAGCCTTCCACCCAGGCAGTGGTCAGGCAGAGACAGCCCGCACCACGGCCAGAGCCCTCTCAGGCATTTCTACCCTCCCTTCATCTCTTTGCACTTGGTGACAAATGCAAGAGAATGGGGACCACGTGCCCCAGAGACGGGCACCCACATCAGGAGCTATTCCTGAGGCCAGAATCCGAGTCACCTCCCCTGTTACCACGTCCCTAAGACGACTGTCCACTGGCTGAGAGCCCATCCCCCCCACACACCACATCCACCTGCCTCAGCTCCAGCCTGGCCGGATGGCCCCACGCCCACTCAGCAGACTCGCTCAGGACCCAACACACAGGGGGACTTTTACGAGCTGGGTGGCATCTTCCGGGAAAATAAACAAGCCGTAATGAGGGGTCCCTGAAAACTAGCTCTAAACACCAACAAGGAAGGGGAAATGTCCTGAGCCTCTGCTGGCGAAACACACAACACAGAGGGCTATAAAAGTGAGCCCGAACAGCTGGCACGCACACCCGCACTCACACACACACTCACACACCCACACCCACACCCACTCCCTGCTCCAGCCCCACCACCCCCGCCATGGCCGCGTCCACCCTGTCCGTCTGCTCCAGCGACCTGAGCTATGGCAGCCGCGTCTGCCTGCCCGGGGCCTCGGACTCCTGCCCCGACTCCTCCTGGCAGGTGGACGACTGCCCAGAGAGCTGCTGCGAGCCCCCGTGCTGCGCCCCGGCCCCCTGCCTGACCCTCCTGTGCGGCCCCTCCTCCCCCTGCCAGGGAGACTGCTGCACCCCTGCGTGCTGCAAGCCCGTCTGCTGCACCCCTGTCTGCTGCGAGGACTCCCCCTGCTCACCCCCTCCTGCTGCCAGCCCAGCCCCTGCTGCAGACCCTCCTCCTGCGTGTCCCTGCTCTGCCGCCCCGTGTGCAGGCCCGCCTGCTGCACCCCTGTCTGCTGCCAGGACTCCCCCTGCACAACCTCTTCATGCTGCCAGCCGTCCTGCTGCACCTCCTCCCCCTGCCAGGGAGACTGCTGCACCCCTGTGTGCTGCAAGCCTGTGTGCTGCACCCCTGTCTGCTGCAAGCCTGTCTGCTGCACCCCTGTCTGCTGCAAACCCGTCTGCTGCACCCCTGTCTGCTGCGAGGACTCCCCCTGCTCAGCCCCGTCCTGCTGCCAACCCAGCCCCTGCTGCAGACCCTCCTCCTGCGTGTCCCTGCTCTGCCGCCCCGTGTGCAAGCCCGTGTGCTGCACTTCTGTGTGCTGCAAGCCCGTCTGCTGCACCCCTGTCTGCTGCCAGGACTCCCCCTGCACAACCTCTTCATGCTGCCAGCCTTCCTGCTGCACCTCCTCCCCCTGCCAGGAAGACTGCTGCACCCCTGTGTGCTGCAAGCCCGTCTGCTGCACCCCTGTGTGCTGCAAGCCCATCTGCTGCACCCCTGTCTGCTGCGAGGACTCCCCCTGCTCAGCCTCCTCCTGCTGCCAGCCTAGCCCCTGCTGCAGACCCTCCTCCTGCGTGTCCCTGCTCTGCCGCCCCGTGTGCCCCCGCCCCGCCTGCTGCGCCCCTGCCTCCTCCTGCTGCCGCCCGGCCTCCAGCGTGTCCCTGCTCTGCCGCCCCGTGTGCCCCCGCCCTGCCTGCTGAGGCCACCATTCTGATGAGCACGTCCCCCCAGGGCCAGCTGAGCACTCTGGGGACCCCCGGCTCTTCCCTGCCTCTTTCACGATCTAACCCAGCGCAATCTTGGGCACACAGGTCAGCGTGAATGTTCACCATCTTCGGACCCTAATAACCAGGGCCGAGCCGGTGCGCAGCCTCACATCATGACCAGATGAACCAGAGCCAGCCCTCCCGTTACTGAAAGGCCCCCAAGCTGTTTCTAGCAGCCACGGCCCCCAGCTCTGTAGTCTTACTGGGGCTCCTGGCCCTAGAAGCTGTCTGCCTCCTCCCAAGCACACATCTGGAGCTGAGCGAATAAACCTGCAGTCCTGGCCTCCACTGGCCCTCTCTCCCAGCCTCCGGGCTAACGGAACCCTGGCTTTAGCAATCCTGCTGACGAGCCACATCTTGGGAACACTTCCAATGGCAGTGAGTTCTGAGGCCCACCCTGGTGGTGACCAACTGCACCTCCAGGCGGCTCCGGGTGGCTGGACGGAATGTTCGGGCCTCGGGTGGCCACAGCCACCCGGACAGCGGGCCCCTTGGCAAGAAGGCCCCATTGCCCCAGGCCTCGCTCTCCCCGGTCAGTCCAGCACCAGGATGCAGGGCCCAAGGTGGTTTCTGGGCCGGGAGGCAGGCGGGGCCGGGCCTTCCAGGGAGACAGCTAAAGGGGGCATTGCCTTCTGAGTCTCTCTCTCTCCATCTGCCCTTGAACTTCAGTGTTTTATTCAAACATCCCCCCGCCTCTGCCTGCACATGCCAATGTGCCATGCCGTCCCCAGCTGCAGACCCTGCCCGGTGTGACAGAGGTCAAGAGGAAGACCCCAGAGGCTAAGCCACTTTGAGTTCCAACACCCTGACATCTGAGGCCCAGGGGTGCTGCCTTCCAGGGCACTTCCCTCGAGGCTGTCTGGACGGGGCCCCCACGTTTCCCAGGGCTCCCCATAGCAGGCCTCAGTCCCAGACAGGGTCACTTCCTCAAGGTCCGTGAGTTCGAGCCCCGCGTCGGGCTCTGTGCTGACAGCTTGGAGCCTGGAGCCTGCTTGGGATTCTGTGTCTCCCTCTCTCTCTGCCCCTCCCCTGCTCGTGCTGTCTCTTTCTCTCTCTCTCTCTCTCTCTCTCTCTCTCTCTCTCTCTCTCAAAAATAAACACTAAAAAAATTTTTTTTTAATTAATATTCTTTGCTTCCTAACTTTCGTGCAAACAAAAAGTGCCCTGGCCTGATGGGTGAGAATTTTTAAAGAGGACGACGTCAGGGTGACAGAGTCAGCCTCCCCTGGTGGCAGTGCGGGGCCCTGGCTGGCATCTCACCTCCTCTGCACTGGGGAGTGAGTGGGGTGGTTCTCTCTGAGGTGTGATTTTGGGGAGACAAAGGTGAGGGGTGTGGAGGGGTCTCCTGGGGGCGTGGCACTCAGATGAGACCTGGGGCTCTGGCTGCTTGCGCTCCACCGGGAGGCCCCCAGCCCCAGTGGGAAGCCCCCCCCTGGACAAAGACGTACAGAAGCCTCTTCTTCCTGCGGGAGGATGCTCCGTGAGCCGCCAGGAGGGGGCGTCGTGCCCACACAGGGTCTCCAGGAACCGATTTGAGGGCCTCTCCCGGGGGCCAGGATTCCCCAGAACTCAGGCTGGAAAGCACCACTCTCCTGCAAGCTTCTGGCTGAACAAGTGCGAGGACAAAGTTGGTGGCCGAGAGAGCCATCCAGGCCTCCTGCCCCCCAAACGCGCAAGAGGCCAGGTGCTGCCCGCTGGGCCAGCTCCCCGGCCTCCTTACTGCCAGGTAGCTTTTAAAATGCAGGTCTGGGGGCTGTCGGGTAAGCACCCAACTTCCGAGCTCGGCTCAGGTCACGATCTCACGGGTTTGTGAGTTCCAGACTGGAGGCAGGCCCTGCGCTGACAACGGGGAAACCACTTGGGACTCTCTCGCCCTCCCTCTGCCCCTCCCCTGCTCATGCTCGCACTCTCTCTCTGTCTCTGTCTCAAAATAAAGAAACGTTTTAAAAAAATAAAATAAGGGGCGCCTGGGTGGCTCAGTCGGTTAAGCGGCCGACTTTGGCTCAGGTCATGATCTCGCGGTCCGTGACTTCGGGCCCCACATCGGGCTCTGTGCTGACAGCTCAGAGCCTGGAGCCTGTTTTGGATTCTGTGTCTCCCTCTCTCTCTGACCCTCCCCCGTTCATGCTCTGTCTCTCTGTCTCAAAAATAAATGTTAAGAAAAAAATTTAAAAAAAAAAATAAATAAATAAAATAAAAAAATAAAATAAAAAAATAAAATAAAATGCGGATCTGTTGTCATTTCGTGAGTACTTTCTCTAGCTCTAGGGATGAAGGGCCCCCGCAGGCACCCAGAGCCCAGGTCTGACCACCCCACCTGCTCCTGCAACTGGCAGCCTGGGGTCCCTGGCACCCTGGGTCCCCCACTGCCACCCTCAAGTTTCCTTCTTGAGCCCCCCCCCCGGGCCCCTCCCACTCTGGAGGATGTCACAGCTGCTGGTGGCTCTGTGATTCTAGTGTCCCCAGGGGTGGGCACAGCACCGCCCTTGCCTGGGTATGGAGTGAATGAAGGAGGGAAGGAGGGGTAAGAAGGGGTGAGTGAAGGGATTCACTCAGACTACGTTCCGAGTGACGCCAAGGCCGAGCCCTGGCGAGGAGCCCACCCCCGGATGCTCTGGGGGCGGCAGGAGGGGAAGAAATGGAAGGGGAGACACCGTGACCCTGACGTCCGGCAGCAGCTGACAATTGTGCCCCCCCACCCCTTCTCCGTACCCAGCCCCTTGGAGCCCCCCAGCGGGCCAGCCCGGGAGGGTCCAGCTGCGTCCCTCCACCTCGGCCTCCCGTCCCCGTGGACGTGAGCTGGGTGTGACGGATGCCAGGGACTTCTCCCCAGTGTCCCCCCCACCCCACTGTCCACAGCACAGCCCATCAAGGCGTCTACCCCAGGACGGCCCCAGCCACTTTCCCGGCACCATGCACGCCACGCAGCCCAGAACCACGGATGTCCTACAGGACCCAGGAAGGACCTTAGGGACCCGAACCTCTTTTGGTCCCAAAGCAGCTGGCCCCGCTTGGCGGAGCGGCCGGGGGGTCAGGGGTCAGGAGACGCGGGCTGGCTCCTGGAGCCAGGGAGGCCAACGGCTTATAAGAGGCATGTCGCCCTGGAATCCTGCTGGCCACACTCACCCCCCGGGAGGCCACGCCAACACCACGTGCACACCCTGCGCCCCTGAGCCCTGAAACCTGTCTGAGGGCCACCACACAGGTTTCCCCAGCCTGCACCTCCCACCTGCCCCCTGGTGGCCTCATGCATGCGGCCTGCCCACCGGCCCCTCTGTCCCGCTTGGCCAAGGCTTTCTGAGACTTGCCCCAACCTCAGACGCACCTGCACCCACACCTGTGCAGAAAGGCCAGGCCCCAGGCCCCGCCCCTCGGCAGGTGGTCTCCTGGGCAGACACGTGACCTAACTGCCCTATCACTAAAACACCTATCCGTAAGGTGTCTGGGAGTGGTGAGCCCCCCCCTCCACCAACGTGAGCACCCACGCGACCCTGCCAGCTTTCCCGCCCGGACCCCGTGCCCGCCCTGGCAGTCCGGCACACGGCCCTGCCATCTCGTTCCCACAAAAGCCGCACAGAAGTGGCCCGCTTGCCGTCCAGACGAGGCCCTCCCCCCACGCCCCCAGCCTCCTGGACCGTCCTGCCCACACCTCCCCAACGGCGAACTCAGAGTCCTCCAGATTCCACTTCCCAGTTCTGCCGACTCCTGGGCCCCTCTGGCCGCCCTGCCATCGCCAGCACTGAGTTACCTCTTCCCAAAGTGCAGGTGTAAGGGTACCTTTACTGCCCCGCTGGGGTGAGGGTACCCCCAAATCCAGCCCATAGTCCCCCAACAGCCTCGCAGCAGAGGCAGACGACGGCAGCACTGGGAGCCAAAGCCGCCCCATCTCCCCACCACGGCACCCTCCACAGAGTGGGATGGGACGCCCAGGGGCACTAAGGCCCTCGCAGACAGCACGGCACCCACAGTCACCACCCCAGGCTGGTATCATCTGTGCTCCCAGACTCGGGGCAGGACATGACAGCCCAGGGCTGCGGCGGCCAAGGCTCCTGGCACCTGGCGTGCACACAGTGGCACAGACCAGGAACAAGGCCCCCAGGCGGGCGAAATGCACTCCACCCCCCCACCCCGCACACTCACACAACCCTGCGGTGTAAACTCAGGTGCCTTCCAAAACAGAGAGGAATCAAAGTGATTGTTTTAACCATTTGAAGTCCCGAACCGCCGAGCACGAGTGCCTTGGGAGCACTCCAAACGCACCCGACTTTTATCTTTCCTCCTGAGTCCCGGTGTTTATAACTGGGTCACCTTTTAACTATCTGCAACAAGCCTTTAGGGCACAGGGGGCGGGCTTTATAAATAACCTTTATTATTACTATGCAGGCTGACTCTGTTCCCAGGGCTGAAGGGAACGTGAAGGTACACGTCAGTGATTCATTCCCCACCGAGGAGACTGCCGCACTCAGGACAGCGGCTACAGCAGTGCTGCCTGGGGGTCCTTCTGGGGCCCCCCGGGACCGCGCGGTGGCCTCCGTGCAGGGGGTTTTGCCTGCAACAGGTGACCTTCAAGTCCTGCACTGCTCGCAAACCACAAGTCCCAAGGCAGTCGCTGGGGACAGGAGCCCAGAGTGCAGGGCGGGGGGAAGGGGGGCTTCAGTCCTGCCCCCGCCCCAGGGCTTTGGCTGCTCCCCTTCACGGGGCACCCGTCCACCCTGTGGGTCAGCATTCCAAACTTGGGTCAGCATCAGTCATCTGCCGGTCCTGTCACTGGAACCAGGGGCCATCAGAGCAAAGAGCCCTCACATGGAAGGGACCCCGGCTGAGTAATTTGCACATGAAGCTGGAAGCGCCCTGCCAATCCCCTGGCACCTGCCCCCCGCCCAGCCCCGCGCCGCGGACCCCACTCACCCACCTGCGGCGGGTCTCCAGCTGCTGGGCCTCCTCCTCCGGCTACTTTGTGTTTAATGTTAGCTCTGATAAGTAAAATCTCTTGGTAGCGACTCCAGAAAGACAGAGTGATGTCATGGCCGTTAGCTAGTCAACCTTTCCGAACGAGGGGGAGCAGAACCGCGCCCCCGCCAGGAGCCAGCCGGTGGCACTCTCCCCAGAGCTGGCGTGGGTGTCTGGGGCTGTGCTTTACTAAGCGCAGACCTGGGGCTCTCTGAGCTTGCGGCCTGAGGGGGGCGGGCGGAGGGGGGGGCTGGCTCATTCCTGAAGCAGGTGCAAGGCCTTTCCCCAGGATGCACAGGAAAATACTTGTGAAGCCCTTGGATGGAGGCTGGTTAAGGCTTTGAACCGAGTCCCCACCCTGTCAGCAGCTTTCTACTGTGCCGGCCCCCCCACCCCTTTCATCTCTGCTTCTGCCCGTCCCCCTCTACCTGCCGGTGCCCCCAAAGCCAACCCGGCTCGCAGTGACCTTGACCGGGGGATGGGAAGTGGCCCTGACCCGCGCAGCTGCCCCCCTCCCGGCCCCCAGCTCAATACCCCCCTTACCTGTGCAGGGTTCCCATCGCCGGGTGCCTCGGCCCGGGGTCGCCAGGGCCAGGAGCGGGACACACAGCATCAGCAGGACAGACATGAGGAGTATAGGTCCCAAGCTCCATCCAGGGGCTCCGCCCTCGGCCCGCAGGGAGGGAGCTGCTCGTCAGACACCCGGGTGGGCCCTTTCAGGATGGCAGCAGGGGGCCCTGGGGCAGTCACTGTGATGGCCCCATGCCCGAGTCCTGAGACAGGACAGAGGCGGCCCCGAGGAGGCAGGTGGCGCGGGCCTATCTCATTTCCGCATGGGCTCGGGTCCTGCCGTGCAGGTGACAGGTGATAGCATCTCAGCACAACTGCGGTTAGTCATTGGCAAAGCACCTTTCTCCCGAAGGAAAGACAGAAATAGATGTGCCGGTGGAGAGCTGGGAGCAGACCAGAAAAACTCCGAGAACCTGTTTTCCGTGGGTGCAGACCCCTGCCTTAGGAGGACAAGCTTCGCGGCGAGCACAGCCACCGGGTCCCAGGAGGGGCCGGGCTTTGAGGACGGCTTTTATCTGGTGCCCAGCCCTCCCGAGGGTGTGTGGGTTTCAGGAATTCCCCTCCGGAGGGAAGCCAGTCCGCGGGAACAGCTAATGAGAAGACACGGGAAGACGGCCCGGGGGCGGGGAGCGCCGAGGCCCAGCTCACGGCGGCGGGAGCTGCCCTTCACCGAGGCCGAGGGTCACTTGGGTCTGACCTCTCCAAACCGCAGCGGGCAGGGTAGCAGACGGGAAAGGCTGCTCCAGGCAGGACAGCTCCTAAGCGCGATTATTGTTGTTTATGACGCCCTGCCCGGCCCGCCCCTCTCCAGAGCACCCAGGGCCGGCGGGGGGCGATGGCCTGTGTGCGGACACACTGCGTCCTGGGCCCTTTCCCGGGATCCGCAGGACCCTTTCGTAGGCCGCCGGTGACCTTTTTCCTCGCCGCAGAATGACTCTGCCGTGGCTGCAAACACCACACTCCCTCCAGGGAAGCCCCGCCCCCGGGTCTGGGCAGAGGCTGCGGGGGACACAGGTGCTTGCGACGGACGGGGCCCAGCCCCTGGGGTAGGGCTTGCTGGGGGGAGGGGGGCCGGCAGGGGGGAGGGGAGAGAGACAGAGAGAGAGAGACAGAGGACGGGAGGGAAAGAGGATGTTGAAGCCTCTCTGCATGAAACTAACCATGTGACTGGAGAGATTTTGTTCCCCCAGCGTCTCTGGCTCTAGACAGTCAGAGACAGACAGACATCTCCCCCGCCTCTGTCTCTAGACAGACATCTGCCCCTCTGTCTCTGTCTCTAGACAGACATCTCCAACAGATGTTAACAGACGGCCGCCACCCTGTGACTGAGGTCACAGGAGGAAAGCCTGGAAAAGCTCGTTAGGCACATGACTACGTACAGCAGCCTCAGTGGGCCCCGGGGTGGCCTCCCGCACCCCTGCTCCGGGTCCCCCGCCAGCCCAGGCCCGCGGCACACAGCGCAGGGACGCAGCCTTCCTGACCCCACCGGTGCAGGCGCCCCCCCAGAAGCGAGAGAGGAACTCACCGCGGGAGGAAGGACAGCGGTTTGAACCCAACAGTCGCCCTCTCTTCTTTCCCAGTTGATGAGAACTTTGTGGGTCTCGGTGGCCCTGGGTGGTCACGGGTCAGGAGGACAGGGGACACAGACCCAGGCAGCATCACTGTGACTCCTGCTGACCCCTCCCACCTGACACCGACCTCTGACCCCGAGTCTCTGGCTGGTTGGTAAATGATCATGTATGTATCATTCTTTAACAAGCTGCTACCTTGAGGCTTCCGGGGAAGTCTCTTTCTATTACCTTTGACCCACTAACACTAGCAACACTCCCTCGACACACAAGGGCTCGTTAGTGGAAATCCTGTTCACATTTACAACTGCAAAAACACGTGCCTGAACGCAGAAAACAAAGCTCAGAACTTCCTCCTCCGGACCGGTTCCCAGGTCACCCCGGACAAGCCGCCTAAACGCGCCCGGTGAGACCCTCATGGTGGGAGCCTAGACATCAGGTGCCGGGTGTCGTTTACGTCAGGCCGCAGCTGCACACGGGCACTGAGACGCTCAGCAAGCAGGAGACGCACAGGCCCGGGGCCCACGTCCCTCCCTCCCCTCCCTCTGACCCCAAGCCCGCCAGGGCCAGAAAGGGCTCCCTCGCCTCAGAAACGCCTCACCACCGGCCCAGAAGCCACGCTGACGTACAACCCGTGTGTGAGAGAGAGGTCCCCGCCACCACATCACAGACCAGGGCCGCTCCGCGATTGCTGGGGACGTGTCCGAGCCTCCCAGAGTCGGGTTTTCACCTGGGGGAGGCCGGGTAGGTCCCTGATCGCTATGGAGACGCGGGCCCCGCCAGCCTGGAACTGGCCGGAAGGCCGCTCTACCTACCGGTCTGCTGACTGCCTCGGGAGGTCCCCGGGACATCTCCTTAACTCTGGGCACACCCTCACGCCCCTTGTCCACTGTGGTGACAGAGGAGGGCCTCATTCGCTCGGCTGGGGACACGGGCCTCCTCAAGCGGCAGCAATAGCCCTGGAGCATCCCAGCGTGGCCGCAGCGTGTCTGCCTCTCTCCAGGGGCTGGGCCACATGTCCCAGTAGGGAACTGGGCTTTCTCCAGGAAGACGAGGACTCACAATAGGGAGCAACGTGAAACAAAAACTCCAGGTTAGAGAAGTAAAACATCGATATCAGCCGATCACCCAGCTGGTTCTATTAGACTAGCCTGTCACCTGCGGGGGAGACTAACCTGTCACCTATGGGGAGACCAGCCTGTCACCCGTGGGGGAGACTAACCTGTCACCCGTGGGGGAGACTAGCCTGTCACCCGTGGGGGAGACTAGCCTGTCACCGTGGGGGAGACTAGCCTGTCACCTATGGGGAGATTAGCCTGTCACCTAACCTGTCACCTGTGGGGGAGACTAGTCTGTCACCTATGGGGGAGACTAACCTGTCACTTGTGGGGGAGACTAGCCTGTCACCTAACCTGTCATCTAACCTGTCACCTGTGGGGGAGACCAGCCTGTCACCTGGGGGGGGGGGGGACTATTGAACCACAGGGGCTTTCAATACAGACTCGAAAATTCCTCCAGAACGTATGCCACAATTTGACTCGTAATGAACACGGTTCTAAGGATGTTTGAAGAGAGCGCCTGGCTCACCGCAGTCCAGACAGACTCGGGAGCACCTGGCAAGCTGGCCCCCGCCCAGCACCCAGCGCTCGCCTGTCGGCCACTGGCCCACCGTCTCCAGAAACGCAGGCTAGAATTCCGTTCCGAGAGTGATCTCATGGGAGAGGGCCTGTTATTGAATCAGAGAATGAGAGTTTGCCTCGTCGTGTGATGACCCCTTTGGACAGCAGCGCTTTTAATTCATTCTTTGTCCGCAAATATTTCTCCCCCGATCGCCTCTTTTTTGATCCTTAGTTTAAATAATTTTGTGACGTTTTTGTCTTCTGCCAGGCATTTAAATTTATTATCTAGTCAGCAGCATTTTCCTTATGCGTCTTCAAATACAACTCTTAACTTTCTCTGCTGTTATATCGTCTGTTTATATCTGGCTCTCCATGCCATCTGGGGTGTGATCTTGGATATCTGGAATGCAGCGAGTTGCTGTGTTTCCAGAAAGCTGTTATGCACGCACCATTTATTAAATACCTCACCTCTCCCCCCCACCTTAAAATGTCACATTTATGATGGATTAGGCCTCACGCATACTTGAACTATTCCATCAGTCTCTGTTCTACTAATCTCTTTGTCTGTTTCCTTTACCAGCACGTCATTTGGGTGAATGTTTGGAGTAAGTGTTCATACCTACAGATCAAGGGCAAACTCACTAGTTTTCTCACTTCAAAAACATACTAACTGTTCTCTTTTTCTCTTTCATATTTTCTCTTTCATGTGAACTTCAAAAATTATTGGTTCTCATTTCCATCTCCAAAACCAAAATCAAACGAGCAAAAATGTTATAGGGATACCTATTGGAATGGCAACGAGTTTATTGATTAATTTCAGAATAATGGACATTTCTATGATATGAAGTCTTCCCCACTCAGAAACATGGATATCTCTCTGTTTATTTCAACCTTGAATTAAGTTCATCAAAAAAGTGTGACTGCCGAGGCCCAACACGTGTTCGGTAAAATTATCCCCGTAAACGTCCATACACTTACTGATGCCTTTATGAACACAACCCCCCTATTTCCACAGGTTATTAGTTATTGGTAGTAACTTGAATTAGTTATTGGTGGTATAAGAAAGAAAACTATCTTGTATCTCTCAACCTCAGATTCACTAAGTGATTTTGGAATCTCCCGTTTTTCTAGATAAACAAACATTGCCAATAAGAATACTTTTGGCTTGGGGCGCCTGGGTGGCTCAGTCGGTTAAGCGTCCGACTTCAGCCAGGTCACGATCTCGCGGTCCGTGAGTTCGAGTCCCGCGTCGGGCTCTGGGCTGATGGCTCAGAGCCTGGAGCCTGTTTCTGATTCTGTGTCTCCCTCTCTCTCTGCCCCTCCCCTGTTCATGCTCTGTCTCTCTCTGTCCCCAAAAAATAAATAAACGTTGAAAAAAAAAAAAAAGAATACTTTTGGCTTGGGGCGCCTGGGTGGCTCAGTCGGTTAAGCATCCGACTTTGGCTCAGGTCATGATCTCACAGTTCATGGGTTCGAGCCCCGTGTCGGGCTCTGTGCTGACAGCTCGGAGCCTGGAGCCCACTTGGGATTCTGTGTATGTGTGTCTCTCTCTGCCCCTCCCCAGTTCATGCTTGGTCTCTCTCTCAAAAATAAATAAACTTTAAAAAAGAATACTTTTGGCTCTTCTGTCTTGATGTGTGTACCAATTTGTGTCCTCGTAGAAGGGACTGGAGCCTTCAGAGCAATGTTGGCAACAGTGAGGACAGTGGGTTTCTCACCCCTGATTTCCGTGGGAACAGCTGGGAGCATCACCACCCTGAAAAGCTTGTCTTCGCTTTTACTTAGAGTAGGAATGACCACTGTCTCTTCTCAAAGGCTTGTGCACGTCGGTCGATGGGATGTTCACCTTGTCGGTGGAATTCACTACGGTGCTCTGTTCCCGGTGCTGAGCCATCCTTACTCCCCTGCTGTAAAGCACGGGGGTCATGTGCATTTTCCTGGTACTGCGCGGTGGGACTCAGACCAACATTTCGTCCAGGAGGCTGCTCTCCTGCTCACGATCGTCTCACTCTCCCTCCAGGCAGCCCCTCAGGCCCGTCTTCCCCTGGATGTAGAAGGCTGAAAAACGTGTGTCGTGGCCCCCGCCGAGGGCGCCGAGCACCAGGCCACCCACCCGACACGCTCCTGGGTGCCGCAAACGCATTATCCACCCCACCCCCCCACTCAGAAAAGGCCCCACCCAGGGCGACAGGCCAGAAACCCAGAGCTCGTCCTTGGCACCTCCCTCGGAAGTCCCTTTGAGTTTACCCCCAATCATCCCTGCCCCCTGCACCCTACCGCCTTCCTGGCCCCGGCCGCCTCCCTTCTGCACTGTCCCTGCCCGACTGTCTCCTGCACCCCTCTGGGCCTCCTCCTGATTGGAGCGGTCTCTGCAGAACCCAAACCTGGCCAGACCGGCCCCCCTTCAGCCGCTCCCAGTTTCTCCTGGAATAAAGACAACGTGGGCCTTGTGGCCAAGAAGGCATTGGGTTCGACCCTGCCCCACACCCAGCTGCAGTGTCACCCCCCCACGCGCACACACACCCTCCCTCCAGGCTCCAGCACGCCTCTCTCGGGCCCACATCCAGCATGTCCCTCCTTCCACCGGGGCTGCTCCCAGGCCGGGCCCTCTCCCCAGCACCCTCCTCTCTCCTAATTAACTCCCCTGGGGAAAGCCTCCTTGTTAGGGCCTCTCAGCACACCTCCTCCGCGTCTCCTTCAGGGCCCGTTAGATCGCAGTTCAGGTGATCCTTTGAATGACATCTGTCTTCCTGCCCAGGGTGGAAACTCCGGGCGCCCAGACTATGCCCGTCTGGGCTCAGCCTCGTATCCTGGCATTCAGTAACGTGTAATCTATTAGTGAGCTCACTCCCCTGAGTGTGGGGTGATGTCAAGGTGATGCTGGCTTTATGAAATGAGCTCAAGTCCTTTCCGTTCGTTCCCAGGCTCAAGAACACTTCAACTATCCTAACAATTTGTTTTCTGCAGACACACTGGGCTCCGCTTATAAGAACATCCGAGCCTTCTCGCAACATTGAAAAAAAAAAACATTAAAAAAAAACTTTTCGGGGTTCCTGCGCGGTTCAGTCGGTTAAGGGTCCGACTTCAGCTCAGGTCATGATCTCGCAGCTCGTGGGTTCGAGCCCCACATGAGGCTCTGTGCTGACAGCTCAGAGCCTGGAGCCTGCTTCGGATTCCGTGTCCCCCTCTATCTCTTCTCCTCCCCTGCTTGCACTCTGTCTCTCTCTCAAAAATAAATGAACATCTTTTTAAAAAATTTTAAAAAACCTTTTCAACTCTACAGAAAATTTAACCAAACATTTGTTTTGCCTTAATGCACCTGCTGGTGACAGCTTATCCCGTGGGCTTCTGTGAGACATCTGTAGGCGCCTGTGCAAACGTTTCTTCTGCTGGGCCGTTTGGACATAAATTGTTAACATGACCTTCACTCCAGCCATCTCTGCGTGTGTTTCCTAAAATAAAGACACGTTCCCACACTTCCACAAGAAGATCACCGCATCCAAGAAAAACACCGTTAATCCAATAAGGATAGTTAACTCCAATAAGTATTTAAGCTCCAGACGAGCCTCTTTTGATGGTAAATGTTTCAAACAGACTTCCATTTCTTCTCTTTGTTCTGTTTTCCTTCTCCTTCGTAGCTTAATATTGATGGCTTCTGTTTTTTTTTTTTTTTCAGGTAATCTCTACACCTAACGTGGGTGGGGCTCAAACTCACGACCCTGAGATCACGAGTCACATGCTCTTCCGACTGAGACCGCTGGGTGCCCTGATGACTGACATCTTACCGGGAAATCACCCACTTCCTCCAAGTTTTCGTATTTACTGGCAGAGAATTAACATAATATTCTCTTAAAATCAATCTCTTCTGTAGCTGCAAGTGTATTTCTTTCTCGTCTCCACGTTGTGTATTTCGGCACTCTGTACCTCTCTCTGAAGGTTTGCCACGAAGTCATGCAACTCGCTGGTCTTTTGAACACCCAAACTTTATTCTGCACGTACAACAGAATCTCATTAACACTGTTTCACCAGGCCTTTCGTTTTCTCTTTCTTTCTTTTTTTTCACGGACCTGACGTTTTATTAGATTTATAAGACTTCCTTCCAGTTTGGGGCTTTAATTCACTTATACATTTTCAAGCATATGAGAACGCTTCTCCCCGCTATTTGGCAGACGGTTTTACCAACATGACGTGTAAAGAAGCTGGTTCTCCTGTGGTGTGTGTGCTGGCTCGTGAGCTCTGCCCCATCGGTCCCCGTGACTCCACCTGTCCCCCCGACACACACCTGAGCTCGTCGGCACGTCCGTGTCTGTGGCCACTGTGTGCTCTCAGCATGCCTCTCCCCGGTTGGTATTTAACGGTCCTCTCCACCACAAGTGCTTACATTTCTAGAAGTCTGTTGAGCGGGTTTTGCTACTTGGGTAGCCGCATCACCGGCCCTCTTCTTGTCCCCTGTAGAAATGGGGCTTGAGACCCTGGAGGGACGGTCCTTTGTCCCTGACCCGGGAGTCTCGTGTCAGAACCCACAAAACTGTGGCAGGAGGACCCATGAGTTTGCAACTGGGGCCAAAGCGCTGCCCTTCAGGGCCCAGACACAAAGCTCTTGAGGTACTGAGTGATTTCACTCTGGCGTGAGCCACACGAGGCTGGTGGGGAGCACACGCGGGCCCCAGGACCCCATCCACAACAAACTCCCCTGCCTCCTCCTCCAGGCAGCTCTCCCTCCTGTCTCTGCTCTGGCCCGTGGAGCCATCCAGTCGGGAGGGACAGTAGGGACGTGCGAAGCCCAGGGTATCCCTCAAAGCTCCTCGGGGGCCCTCTCAGCAGGGGCCCTCCCTCGCTCCACACCAACACCCGGGTGGGTGCTTGATGGCCACGGCCACACGGGTTGCCGCCTGGCCAGGAAAGTACCGGGACAGCCGGCCGGAGGGCCCTCCCCTCGGGGAGGTGGCCAGAGAGTCACAGAAAGGAGACGGTGGGGGCAGTCCTCCAAAGCCTCACCGCGACCCCAACCGAGTCCGCGGGGTGCCCGTCGGCCGGGGCTCAGGCCTCCCTGCTCGGAGAGCCCACCGGAAGCACCCCTGGAAAGAGTGCCTTCATCCGGGAAATGAACAATGCTCTGAAATCTGCCAGCGTGACGGTTAATTCTGTGCGTCAACTTGTCGGGACCGCAGTCAGGAGAATCCGGGTGCTGCTGGAGGCCTGCTCTTCTGTGAGATTACCATCTACTATCCGCCGAAACACGCGAGGGCCTCGCCCCATCTGTGAAAGGCCTTACGGGAAAGACCGAGGTTCCTTCAAGGAAGGAATTCTGCCAGAACTTTGTCTTCAGACTCCATCTGCGACACCAGCTCCCCCCGGGGGGTCCGCCTGCCTGCGGGATCTGCAGATCTCAGATGCTGGGGACCTGCGGGCCCCACAATCACGTGAGCCGACGCCTGAGCCTCTGTCTGTCTCTGTGAGTGTGTATGTGCCTCCTCCGGACAACTCCCTTCTAAAGTGAGGACGGTGCCTCTGAAATTACCTTCCAGGCACACCAGGGTGGGGAGAGGCAGGAAGTGCAGAGGGGAGTGGGGGGAGGAAGGGGGGGGTTCAGGAACTGGGGAGGAGGACAGGAAGGGGAGTAGGAGAAGGAGGGGCAGGAAACGGAGCTGGAGGAGGAGGAGGAAGAAGGCAGACAGGGAGTACAGCTGGAGGAGGAAGAGGAGGAGGAGGGGGCAGGAAGTTGAGAGGGGGGAGGAGGGGGGGGCAGGAAGTAGAGCTGGAAGGGAAGGAGGAAGAAGGGGGGCAGGCAGTGGAGCTGGAGGAGGAAGAGGAGGAGGAGGGGGCAGGAAGTTGAGGGGGGGAGGAGGGGGAGGGCAGGAAGTAGAGCTGGAAGGGAAGGAGGAAGAAGGGGGGCGGGCAGTGGAGCTGGAGGAGGAAGAGGAGGAGGAAGGGAGCAGGAAATGGAACTGGAGGAGGAGGACGGGGACAGGAAGCTGAGGGGGGGGAGGAAGAGGAGGAAGGGGAGGGGCAGGAAACCCAGCTGGAGGAGGGAGGGGGGGAGGAGGGGGCAGGAAGTTGGGGAGGGGGGAGGAAGGAGAGCGGGAAGTTGTGCTGGGGAAGCGAGGCTCTGGATGCTGATCTCTGCAAACAGGAGTTCTGCTTTTATTATTCTTGTAACCCAGGGTTCCACGGAACTTCGCTTTAGCGGGAAAGGTTCTCTTCAATTAAACTCGAAGTGCCAGCACCGCTCCCGGGACTTTGGCCGTGCTCCCTTTCTGTGGATTCAGGGAGGATCTGTCTCCTTGGGCCCCTCCGCTCCCCGAGTAGGTTGCGACATGCCTTAGGCATTTATTTACTGTTTTCTACACAATCCTGCCCTGTAATAACGTCCCATGAGACTCTCGGCCTGGGCCCCACCCAGACGAAGCTGGGTGTCCACGGGCTCAGGAAACTGCCGTATTTGTGGTGCCAGGAGGGCCCTGGAGTTTCCCTCCGAAGGCGCTGGGCTCGGCCAGGGTTGCTCACTGTGGGTCTCGACGCGCTGTTTGGAGAGCAAACGCGGGCCGTCCCGGGGCACGTCGGCTTTCTGACCTCGTGAACACCAAACCCTGTGAGGACGTCCAGGGGCACATTTACTGCTGGCATGGCCCGCTCCAAGGGGCCCCACCTGCTTTGTTTCCTACGGAGAACCGAACAGAGGGGGGCAAGAAGGAAACGTTTCCCGGGGCGCCTGGGTGGCTCGGTCGGTTGAGCGACCGACTTCGGCTCAGGTCACGATCTCCCGGTTTGTGAGTTCGAGCCCCGCGTCGGGCTCTGTGCCGACAGCCCGGAGCCTGCTTCGGATTTTGTCTCCCTCGCTCTCTCTGCCCCTCCCCCGCTCATGCTCTGTCTCTCTCTGTCTCAGAAATAAGCATTTAAAAAAAAAGGAGGAGGAAACGTTTCCCTCCCTCCCCACCAAGTCGCTTTGGGCTTGTTTCAAATACCAAAAGCACTCGTATCCGTTGTCATCACTCAAGTTAGTTTTATTAACTGGTTATAAAGAGAGGGGGCGCAAGAGGGGCCGGCCGGCGAGGCTCCGCCTCGGGCTCCGCTCTCCAGGGGCAGGAGGCAGGGGGCACGTTTGCTCCGGGGCCACCGCACAGCCCCGGCCTCCTCCCCTCACCGAGCCTGTCATCTCCAGCTTGCCCACGGCACCAGGTGCCACCTCCGGGCAAAGCATGTTCTTAAAATTCTTTGCAGATTAACCTACGTTAATCTAACCCCGATAAAAGCATAGGTTTTACCTTCTCCTCAGACTGCGTTGTAATTTCCCCAACAACCTGCTGAAAAGACCCAGGGAAACTTAGCAACCAGCCTCGGCCCGGAGGGAAGCTAAGCTGCAATTACGGGGTGCGAGGCCGGCGGGCAGCGGCGGCCGCTTCAAAGGCGCGCGGGCGGGCGCGGGCAGGGCTATAATTAGCACCGGGAGCCCCGCGCACGCAGAGCCGGCGGGAACAAAGGCGCCCACTGTTTGATGTGAATCACCCGGAGTCGGGCAGAGAGAGGCGAGGGCCTCACCCTGCACCGGAGACCCCGCGGGCCGCCCTCCCTTTGCAGACGCAGGGACGCAACCCGGAGGCCCGGCTTTGCGGAGACCCACGGCCCGCGTGCGTGCCCGCCCTGAGCGGCCCGAGCGCCCACACGTGTGGGACCAGGGGACCCTCGTGGACGGGGCCCAGTCTGCACAGCACCCGTCCGGGGCTGGGTATGCCCGTGGGTGCCTGCAGAGCAGGGGACCTTGGTTGCTGGGGAGGGAAGCCCCCAGAAGGACCCACCCCCAGAGAGAAGGAAGTGTGGGATTCCCAATGGCCACTTTGGCCTCCGTGTTGGGGTCCTGTCCTTGTTCTCTTAAGACATCTGTAAAACCACGTTTGCAAGGACTCAGGGTGTGTGAATGCTGTCACTGAGGCACCCAGGCGTCCAATGGAAAACTGTTTTGTGGCCGGCGGTGACGGCGGGGCTCTATAATTAGTTCGGGCATAATTTTCTTAGTCCTGAGCCCAGATTTTCTACGGCAACGTCCCCCTCCTTGCCCGTGGCCCCAGGCGAGTCTCTCTGCTGCCGGGACCGGAGCCTCGTGCAGTCACCAACACCATGCCAGGCGCCTGCCTCTCCCGGACCCCCGCCTGCTGCTGGCCTGTGAGGCCCAGTGAGCAGAGGCCCCTGTGCTCTCCTAGGCGGCTCGCAGAACTGTCCCTTCTGGTCCCCCGTCCGACAGGAGGTGGGCGTCTGCTGCCTCCCCCACACGGCCACACACCTGCCATCCTGCACGGCCCCCTGGTCCTGTGGACGAGGCTGCGCCCCCTGCCCAGGCCGTGCTCAACACAGCCACCCAGGCGTGGTCCGCCCGCCTCCCCAGCCGGCCACCTCTTCCCTGCGCTCAGGGACTTCTCCAGGGCAACCCTGCTGTCCGTCTGCGGCCCAGAAATGCCACCAGTGTCCTGACCCCGCTGGGGGAGCCGCTCCAGCTCAGCCCTCTCCTCTGTCTCCAGCTGGCACCTCTCCTGCCCGAGCCCTGTGCCTGTGCCCCCTCCACGCCCCTCCTCTCCTCCTGCTGCGTCTCAGGACTGGGAGCCCCTCTCTGTCCCAAGGAGGTGCCGAGTGTGTGGACACGCCTGCCGGGCTGTGTGGTGAGGCCTGACTGCGGTCCTCCGGGACCAGGCGCTCCTGTCCCAAGACCCGGGGGCCCCTCAGGTACCAAGCTTTCCAGCAAGGTTGCCAATAGCCTGAAACTGGCGTCCGTCACGCGCTCTATACGTCTCGATGGAGCGTCTGCACGGTGCCAGGCGAGGAGCTGGGCCGCAGCCACCGCGGGCAGGTGGCACCGAGCTGGGGGCTGAGGGAGGGCCGGGGGTGGGGGGTGGGGGGGGGGCCCGCAAGAGGCGCGGTGATGGGCACACCCCGCAGTGTGTGAGCGCCCACCCGCCCCCAGGTGGGGATGCGCTGATGCCGGGACAGGCTCGCGGGCAGCCCGCCGTCTGGGGGGCACACGCTTGAGGACAGGAGGAGGAGCGGGGCCGGGCCCAGGAAGGGGGCGGGAGGCCATGAGCTAACGGTGCAGGGGTGTGAGCCACGAGGAAAACGGCTTCTCCCCGAGTCTGGGTCCTCACCTCCTCTCCTAGGAGGATGCCAGCCCTGGGGGTCAGGCCCAGCCACGCCTCCCCTGGGCCTCAGTCGCCTCTCCGAGGCGGCGACTCCAAACACCCCCTGGGTCCTGGGGGTCAGGACCCCAACGTAAGACTCCGGGGGACACAGCCCCTCCTACGAGACACAAGGTGCCATTTACTGAAAATCCAAGTAGACCCAGGAAGCACACGCGGGGCCGGCGCGCCCCTCCGCGTGGGGACCGGGCTGGCACGCGGGCTGGGCGAGTGGGCGCGCCGGCCCCGCGCCGGCCTCGGCCTCACACCTGGCGGGGCGCTGGCTGGCGTCCGAGCGCGTCGCGGCACTGGTCGCACGGGACTCGCACACCTGCATTTCTTCAGGCAGAATTCGGGAATCCGCACGTCCGCGGCCCGGGCCCGACCTCGCCAGACAACGCCCCTCGTGCTGACGGGAACGGGCTCGTGTGTTGTGTGCTCTGTGAAAACAACAGTGACAGAAGGGCCACCGCACGCTTCAGCATTATTCTCCGCGGACAGGCCTGACGGGCCATTATCCCCAGCAAACAAGTTACATCACTTAGACACATATTTGCTTTTAAAAATGACTGTAGTTTTGTTACACAAGGAAAAATGGGGTCATTGTTGAAACTTCGTATCACGTGGTGACAAAAAGGAGGAAATAAAAAGTATCCATAACCCTACGGTCAGGGAGAATCACCTGGCACCTTGGTATATGCTGCAGCAGGAACGTAGCACATTCACACACACACACGCACACACCACACACGCGTGCACTCATGCATGTGCACACACCTGCACACGCAATGCACATTCACACACACGCGCGCACACGTGCACACCACACACGTGTGCATTCATGCATGTGCACACACCTGCACACGCAATGCACATTCACACACACGCGCGCACACGTGCACACCACGCAAGTGTGCATTCATGCATGTGCACACACCTGCACACGCAATGCACATTCACACACACGCGCGCACACGTGCACACCACACACGCGTGCATTCATGCATGTGCACACACCTGCACACGCAATGCACATTCACACACACGCGCGCACACGTGCACACCACACACGCGTGCACTCATGCATGTGCACACACCTGCACACGCAATGCACATTCACACACACGCGCGCACACGTGCACACCACACACGCGTGCACTCATGCATGTGCACACACCTGCACACGCAATGCACATTCACACACGCACACGTGCACACCACACACGCGTGCATTCATGCATGTGCACACACCTGCACACGCAATGCACATTCACACACACGCGCGCACACGTGCACACCACACACGCGTGCATTCATGCATGTGCACACACCTGCACACGCACTGCACATTCACACACACGCACACACGTGCACACCACGCACGCGTGCATTCATGCATGTGCACACACACCTGCACACGCACATTCACACACGCGCACACGTGCACACCACGCACGCGTGCATTCATGCATGTGCACACACACCTGCACACGCACATTCACACACGCGCACACACGTGCACACCACGCATGCGTGCATGTGCACACACACCTGCACACGCACATTCACACACGCGCACACACCACACGCATGCACTCATGCATGTGCACACACCTGCACACACAATGCACATTCACACACACGCACACACGTGCACACCACGCACGCGTGCATTCATGCATGTGCACACACACCTGCACACGCACATTCACACACGCGCACACACGTGCACACCACGCACGCGTGCACTCATGCATGTGCACACACCTGCACACGCAATGCACATTCACACACACGCGCGCACACGTGCACACCACGCACGCGTGCATTCATGCATGTGCACACACACCTGCACACGCACATTCACGCACGCGCACACACGCACACACCACACACGCGTGCACTCATGCATGTGCACACACCTGCACACGCAATGCACATTCACACACACGCACAAACGTGCACACCACGCACACGTGCATTCATGCATGTGCACACACACCTGCACACGCATGCATACGCACACACACACCACACCCACACACAAATGCACACACATGCACCACATACCCCCCCACACCACACATGCTCTCGCACACACACACACACACAACATACGAGGCAGCTACACGTGGACACACACACGTCTCTTCCGCCCTCTCTTCGGAGCTGGTGCTGCAGCTGACCGTATGGGCCCCTCTGCCGGCACAGCCGCCCTGGCCCACCCTCACCGAAGGAGGCGCCGCCGTGCCCCTTCCCCGAGGGGACATGGAGCGCGTTAGTGCTCCGGCCTGTCGTTAGGGTGAACTTGCTTCACGCTGACACACGCCTCGCTGACCTGAGGCCCCTGACCTGTCACAGAACTTACTCTCTTTGACATCTGCTGACCACGGCCCCGAGGAACGTTCCCAGGCCACAGAGGCCACCACGCCTGCTGAAGCTGCTTGGCTTTTTTCTTTTTTTAATTTACCTCCAAGTTAGTTAGCATCTAGTGCAACAGCGATTTCAGGAGTAGATTCCCTAATGGCCCTTCCCCATCTAGCCCATCCCCCCTCCCACAACCCCTCCAGGAACCCTGTTTGTTCTCCATGTTTAAGAGTCTCTTCTGTTTTGTCCCCCTCCCTGTTTTTATCTTATTTTTGCTTCCCTTCCCTTATGTTCATTTCTTTTGGATCTTAAAGTCCTCATATGGGTGAAGTCATATGATTTTTGTCTTTCTCTGACTAATTTCATTTAGCATAATACCCTCCAGTTCCATCCACTTCATTGTGTGTGTGTGTGTGTGTATATATATATATATACACACACACACACACACAACACATCTTCTTTATCCATTCATCCATCGATCGATGGACATTTGGGCTCTTTCCATACTTTGGCTATTGTTGATAGTGCTGCTATAAACATGGGGGTGCATGTGTCCCTTTGAAACAGCACACCTATATCGCTTGGGTAAATGCCTAGTAGTGCAATTGCTGGGTTGTAGGGTAGTTCTGTTTTTAGTTTTTTGAGGCACCTCCGTTTTGTTTCCCAGAGCGGCTGCACCAGCTTGCATTCCCACCAACAATGCAAAAGAGACCCTCTTTCTCCACATCCTCGCCAATGTCTGTTGTTTGAGTTGTTAATGTTGGTCATTCTGACAGCTGGGAGGTGGTATCTCATTGTGGTTTTGATTTGTATTTCCCGGATGATGAGTGATGCTGAGCATTTTTTCATGTGTCAGTTGGCCATCTGGATGTCTTCTTTGGAGAAGTGTCTCTTCATGTCTTTTGCCCATGTCTTCACTGGATTATTTGTTTTTTGAGTGTTGAGTTTGATAAGTTCTTTATAGATTTTGGATACTAACCCTTTATCTGATATGTCGTTTGCAAGTATCTTCTCCCATTCTATCGGTTGCCTTTTAGTCTTGCTGATTGTTTCCTTCACTGTGCAGAAGCTTTTTATTTTGATGAGGTCCCAATAGTTCATTTTTGCTTTTGTTCCTGGAGAAACGTGTTGAGTAAGAAGTTGCTGTGGCCAAGATCAAAGAGGTTTTTGCCTGCTTTCTCCTCGAGGATTGTGATGGCTTCCTGTCTTACATTGAGGTCTTTCATCCATTTTGAGTTTATTTTTGTGTCTGGTGTAAGAAAGTGGTCCAGGTTCATTCTTCTGCGTGTCACTGTCCAGTTTTCCCAGCACCACTTGCTGAAGAGACTGTCTGTTTTCCATCGGATACTCTTTCCTGTTCTAAGATTAGCTGCCCATACGTGTGTGGGCCCATCTCTGCGTCCTCTGTTCCGTCCACTGAGGTGCCTGTCCATTCCTGTGCCAGGCTTCAGCTTTCTGATGAGCCCGGCAATCTTCTAGCAAAACGTCTTCTTTTTCAGGGCACACAGATGGCTCTACGGACCTCTCTTTGCACATCTGAGGACCTGGTTCCCCTTTGTAGCGAGAACAGAGCCTTCCTGCGCTTCACGACATGAGAACGGGAACCCCGCACACCCCCGAGCACTGAGATAACTCCAGGGCCGGCACCATGGAGTCTGCGGGTGATGAGGAATCACAGCCGTGGCGCCCCCTGGGCCGGCCTGACCCCTGGGCCAGGCGCAAAGCTCGGAGACGGCTTTGGGACAAGAGTCTGCCTTCTCAGGCGGCCAGCCTCGTCAATACAGCTCAGTAACAGGAGGGGAGCTGCCCCCGGGGTGCCCGGCCCACTCCTGCTCCGTGGGGCCGGGCAGTGCTGACCCTCTCCGAGCCCCTCACTCTAACGGAAGCCAGGACGTTGCCGCTCACGGGACCTCCCTCTGCTGCCCTCAGACCCAGCAGCGCTGGGACGGGCGGCCCGGGAGCTGTGGGGCCGGAGCTGTAAGCACACGCGGCAGGTGAAGAGGCACTAGGCGCTCTGAGCCGGAGAACGAGTGACGGGCCGGGGCCTGCTTCTGGGGACTGCCAGGGGTGCCAGGGCTCCCTTGTCCAGCCGCCTGCAGCCCACCCGGCCAGCCTGCCCAGCCAGCACCCACTCTGGGCGCCCCCCACCCCGTGCTCCCCGGACACCTTTACCCAACAGAGGCCCTGCCTTCTGACGGCAACTTAACATCGAGAGGCAAGAAAAAGACGTTGCGTTCTCTGGCTCCGGCCCACAGCAGACAGCGGGGACTCTCTTGAGACACCCCCACTGCTGCCGTTGGCTGAGCTCCAAACTTGCAGCTCGCCTGCCGAGAGGGGAAGGGTGACAGGCTCTCTCTGTTGGGCGTGTCACGTGCCCTCGGAATTCTCAGGGTCTCTGTCCCCCACGGGTCATCGGGCATACCACAGGCAGGCACCCCAGGGGAGAGAGGTGCCAGCTCTGTCCACGTGATGGCCAGGTGGGCCTGGGTGGCTCGGGATGACAGGTGTATAACTTCCTTCGTGGGGCCACTACATGCACACAATGGGGCAGTTTTAGAACAACATGGATTTATTTTCTCACATTCCGGAGTCGGGAAGTCCAGGGATCAAGGCATTGCAGGGGCGGGGCCCCTTCTGAAGGCTCCGGGAGGATCCGTCCTGCCTCGTCTAGCTCTGGTGGCCCCAGGGCCCCCTGGCTTGTGTCACGTCACCCTGCTCTGCCTCCATCATCATGTGGCTTCTCCCTGTTTCTGGGTCATCACTCGGCCTCCACCCGAGCCATTGGATTAGGGCCCACCCCGCCCCAGTGTGAAATCTTCTTAACTAATCACACCTGCAGTGACCCAGGTTCTAGCTAAGGTCACAGTCACAGGTACAGAGCTCAGGACTCCGACGCATCTCTTTGGGGTACACCATCCGACCGCAGTAGGTGACCACCAAGAACCATGGGTGCTTTTACAGGCTGACCTGAGAGGTCATGAGGTCCAGCCTAGGCAGCTTAGGCAGAGAGCCAGGGGCTTCTCCAAGGGAGCGGGGGGCCTCATCCCTGAGTCTCCTAGGCTCTCTAGGAAAGCGTCACCTTGAAGCTGTGTGTCACCCCGTTTCCACGCCCCTGGGTCCCTGGGCCCACCAACATCCCAACTCTATCCTCTGGAGCCACCGTGAGGCCCTGGGCACATGGCCCTCCCTGCAGGGCTGCCCCTGGGTACCATCCCAGAGACGCTGGCCCTCCGTGAAGAGCAAACCCCTCGCCTCACCACCCACCAAGTGCCTGCACAAGGAGCAAACACGAGGAACACGCAGGAGGCCGTACCTCTGGAGGCCCAGGGGGAGGAGCCGGCAAGGTCAGGGCCACTGCATGCACAGGTGGCCTGCAGGAACCCGCACCTGGGTGTATGTCACCCCTCTGCCCGCAAGCCTTCTCTGGGCTGCCCCACCTGCACAGCCCCAGGACAGGGTCCCTGTCCCGCTGGGTGATGGAAACCAGTGTCCCAGAGGGAAGGGGAGGGGAGGGCTGCACTTGGGGAGCAGAGAGCGATGGATGGGCTGGGTTAGAGAAGTGACTTGACAGAGGAGTCCGTGAAACAAGAGGAACAAGGCTCGAGTTTCCAGAAAACAGCTGGAAAGGGGGAGAAATGGGGAGGGGCCAGTGGAGGGGGAAGGGGGAGGGGAGGGGCCAGGGAGAGGAAGAAGGGCAGGATGAAAGGAGGAGGGGCTGGGAGAGGGGCAGAGGGGGAGGGGCAGGGGCAAAATAAGAGAAGGAGGTGAGGGGCGGGGGCAGAGGAGTGGCAGAGGGGGAGGGGCTGGGGGAGAGGGGGAGGGGCAGGGGGAGAGGGGCAGGGGGGCAGGAGTCTGCAGGGCCTTCATCCTTGTGGGCCAGGGAAAGGGGTGAGGTCTTAGTCCAGGGCAACAGGGAGCCAGGGGGGCTTTGAGCAGAGCTCAGGGCACGATCTGAGACTTGGGGGCAGGGACAGAAGCCCGTGAGGAGGATTTGGGATGACAGAAGCAGAGGCCACATAAGACAGACACCCTCTGAAGGCCAAGCAGGCAGAATGCAGGGGTGTGGGAGGCAACCAAGAGAGGGCCCTCCCCTGCACACCTCTGCTCAGCCCGACTGCGGACAACACGGTGACACTACATGGCCTCTGTATCTTTCTCACTTTGGTCAAAAACTGTGTCAAGAGTGATCTGGGGAAATGAAAAATAGACCTACCCTATGACCCAGCAATAGCACTGCTAGGAATTTACCCAAGGGATACAGGAGTACTGATGCATAGGGGCACTTGTACCCCAATGTTTATAGCAGCACTCTCAACAATAGCCAAGTTGTGGAAAGAGCCTAAGTGTCCATCAACTGATGAATGGATAAAAAAATCGTGGTTTATATACACAATGAAGTACTACGTGGCAATGAGAAAGAATGAAATATGGCCCTTTGTAGCAACGTGGATGGAACTGGAGAGTGTTATGCTAAGTGAAATAAGCCCAACAGAGAAAGACAGATACCATATGTTTTCACTCTTATGTGGATCCTGAGAAACTTAACAGAAACCCATGGAGGAGGGGAAGGAAAAAAAAAAAAGAGGTTAGAGTGGGAGAGAGCCAAAGCATAAGAGACTCTTAAAAACTGAGAACAAATTGAGGGTTGATGGGGGGTGGGAGGGAGGGGAGGGTGGGTGATGGGTAGTGAGGAGGGCACCTTCTGGGATGAGCACTGGGTGTTGTATGGAAACCAATTTGACAATAAACTTCATATATTGAAAAAAAAAAAAGAGTGATCTGGGGAGAAATAAGTTTAAAAGGGGTCATATTCCAGATAAAGCATTTTGAACAATAAAGGAAGAGTTTCTAGAAGGATGTGGGAAATAAATGACCCCCAGTCCTGCATGGCTCCCCGACCTGAGAAGCAGAGGCAGCCCCCTTCTGCCGAACGGCACGCTGGAACAGAGTCTGTGCACAAGGTTGGAGGCTTTCTGGAAGAGAAGGCACATGAGCCAGGCCTCGAAGGATGAGAAGGTGTGTGCGGGTGGAGAGAGGAGGGGACATAAAGTCTAGGTGGAGAACATGCAGGAGTGTCCCATCCAGACATGCTCACCAAAAAAACCGCCTCTCACCAGAAAGTCCAGTAGAGGCCTTAAGAGCTCACCACCAACTGTGGGGAAGGGGGGGGGGGCGGTCCCAAGCGATACTGTTGTTTCCACCAGGGGGCGCTGGTGCTCTTTTATCTGGCGGGAGCGAGGCCCACGGCTAGTCTCTCAGTATTTACAGCAGCAATCCCTTCTGACCCAGCAAATCCCGTTTAGGACACGGTCACATATTTACTCTCACATCTGCACAGCGATGCACGAACAAGGCTGTGATGGTGGTGTTGTGTCCGAGAGCAGAAGATAGAAACAAGGTGACTGTCAATCAAGGGTCTCGAGAAAGGTTGGGACGTCCATGTGAGGGACACACTACAGACGCTAAGAGAAGAGAGGTACATCTGCAAGTTGTCCATGGCACAGGAGCCCAGACAGGTCCTCAAGAGGAACAGGGGCAGTGGACGTCCCAACCAGCCACCCGGTGAATGCACAAAGCGGGCAGCTGGCAGACACTGGTAGGGACAACTCAGTGTTGTGCAACTTCAGGCCGTGTGCATGCACTGCCTTGAGCCTGACAGGCACCAGGTGAGGCACCAGTGGCCCTCCTGCAGAGACCCCTGAGTGCAGCTGCCCAATGTCCCTCCACAAAGGCCAGCCCGTCATCTGGAAGACCCACTCGGCCCACAAGAAAGAAGGAGGACCCATCCTGCAGCTGAGATTTCTCCTGTCCTGGGGCCAGGAGGCTGGACCTGACCCCCCTGGTTGGCGTGGGGCCCGAGGCCAGCAGGCAGCAGCTAGCAGGGCACAGGTGAGGGGCCAAGGCCATACACAGTCCTGCAGAGAAGGCAGCAGTGACCCCAGGGAGAGAGCAGCAGAGGAGATGGGGACAGCACAGCTGGACAAGAGATGAAGCCTTGGAGCAACGTCCTCAAGTGTCCTGGAGCTTCAAGGGACAGACTCATCCCTGGGAACCATCAAGCGAGAGTACAGTGTGAGAACGGGGGCGCTGGGGAGAACGGGCTCGCTGTGCCCGCCCCTCGCCCAACCACTGGCCACCCGTCCATCTCAGAGCCAGGAGACCCATGCGTGCGAAGTGCACCTGGCGTCATCCCTGTTCCAGGCAGCGAGAGGCCTCCCATCCCCACCCCCGCTGCCCCTCCCCACAGCCTCCCGTCCGTGCAGGAGTAAACACACACGAGCACGTCTTTGGGACACCAGCCCCCCGGCGTCTGCTCGTCTCTGGGTCTCTCACATTAGACAAGGCTGCTCTCTGCGGGGCCACGGGAAGTCCCCGCCCTGGTGGGACCACGTCAGATCACTGGGGCCGGTCCCCGCGGCTCCTGCCAGCATGTGGGCCTCCTTGCGCCACATGGGCATCGGCTGGGAGCTCCTTAGAAGGCAAATTCTCAGTCCCCGCCAGACCCTGGAGGCCCTCTGGGTGGTTCTGGTGCTGGGTGAGGGCTGGGAACCGCGGAGGGTTGAAAGGAAACTCAGCGGTGAGGGGGGCTTAGGAAGGGGAGCCCGTGGTGAGGAGGGTCCCGGGAGCCGGGGTGATGCAGAGGGGAAGGAGGATGTGGAAACTTCCACACAGAGTCAGAGCCCCCAGACCCACAGGCCCGCAGTGCACGGACAGGACAACGCCGTGCTCCACATGACGTCAGGGAGCAGACGTCACAAAATAAGGTCAAGAACCATTTCCCCAACATGCAGCCCCTGCCCGGGGGCCACACTGCACCCACATTTCCCACAAAACGCTTAATTGTTCACAAACCCACGTTCGGGACAACCAGGCCGTCCCGGGGTCAAAGCCACAGCAGCGAGAGAAGCCAGACCCCAAAGAGCAGAGAGCGTGGGGCTTGGCTCCCATGAAACACCCAGGACAGGCGAAGCCGTGGGGGGGGGGGGGCGGGGGGAAGGTGGACTGGGGGGTGCCAGGGTTGGGGAGGGGATGCGGGGACCGCTAGCGGGCTCGGGGCTTCCTCTGGGTGACGGAAATGTTCTGGAACTGATAGAAGCCACGGCTGCACAAAAGTGTGAATGTACTGAATGCCGCTGAGCCGTTCACAATAAGACGGTTAATTTTTTTGAGCGAGAGAAAGGGCGCAAGTGAGCAAGTGGCAGAGAGACTCCTGGGCGGGGGAGTGGGGGGAGGGGGAGGGGAAGCGGAGGGAGAAGCGGGGTCACCCGGAGCAGGACTCAAAGTCGCGATCCGATCCGTGAGATCACAACCCGAGCTGAAGTCAGATGCTTGGCGACTGAGCCAGGCGCCCAGTAAAACGGTTACTGTCACATGCATTTCATCTGGCCTCACCAGAGCGGCTGAGCTCCGGAGCAGCGTCACCCCTCGGCCTGGCTGGACGGAGCCGCGTCCAGAAGCAAACGCGGGGCAAGCCGAGCTGCGGCGAGGGCACCGCGTATGACGGATGGCCTGGCCACTGTTCCCTGGAGTCCACCTGCCCGTGCCGGTGACGTTCTTCCCAGGGCCGGACGCGTGGGGCAGGGAACGTCCCCGAGGGAGCAGCGCGTGGCAGGCAGCGTTCCCATGGAGTTCTCCAGAACTCCGCAGGGCCGACTGGGGTAAGCACTGAACGAGGAACGTCCAGGCAGAGCCCAGGCCCCTCCAGCAGCAACTCTGAACACTTTCCGGGCAGTTTCGCTGAAGGGGACCTGCGCCTCTCACCCGCTGTCCTTTGAACTCGGGACATGTGCGTTTACAACCGTGTGGGGTGGGCGCTCTGGGGTCTCCTGTGGGGAGACCGAGGTGGGTGGAAGGCTCAGGGTCACAGAGCCGCGGGACGTCCATCCCAAGACGGGAACGTGCTCGGGGCAGACTGTCCCCAGGACCCTCGGCTCCAGGCTCGCACACCACACTCCGGTGTCCTGCCCGACCGCACGCTGTGGAGACAGGCAACCCCCACGAGGGAACTGGGGGAGGCCCTGGGGAAGCATGGCCCCTTGCGGACCGCACGGCCCCAGCACCGACCACGGCTTCAGACAGCGGGCCCCTGCCCTGTCTTCCGCTCCTGACCCCTGGGCAAACCCTGTCGCTTCTGCCCTCAAAGCCTCTCGGATGCGCCCACCGCCTCCACCCCCACAGCTCCCAGCTGACCCCCCGCCCCGCCCCACCCCACCCCTAAACCTCCCGTGGGCCCACTGCCTACAGAGTGACAGCCAATGCAATGGGGTGGCCTGTCCCCGCCCAGCCACGCCCAGGGAAGCCGCCGCTCACGGCTGTGTGTATGTGATGTGTGCGCGCATGGGGGCGCATGCCCGCGCCCATGCGTGTGTGCGAGTGTGTGTGTGTGCGTGCACGTGCGTGTGCGTGGCCGTCTAGCCAGCAGGGACAGCGGCCCCGCTAGATTCCGAGGCTGCATCTGAGTCACCTCCCGCCGCAGGGAACGCAAGCTGGGGGCAGGAAGATAGGATCTAGGCAGACGGTGGATGATCGCATCTCCAGGTGGCTGAATGGGAGGAGGCTGGACACGTTCCGAGTGCGGCTCTGGCTCCGAGGGTAAAGCACCGGGAGCGACACCGCCGTGTGCCGTCGCTAATGAGGCAGCTCACGACTGGTCCGGGCTCGCGTCTCCCCCACAGGAGGAGAGAGGAGCCCCGGGGCTCACACGTCACCCCAGCGCCGCTCAGAGGCCCGGGCCCGTCCCGGCGTCCCCGGCGGCGGGCTGCTCCCGCGGCGGGGTGGGCAGCACGAGGGAGCAGCTTAGTGGGAAGTCGACTGTCCACGCACCGGGCCCCCGAGGACTCAGGGGGTCCCGCTCTGTGCGCCGCGGGGGCAGCGTGGCAGACAAGAGAAACAGCAATAACGAGTTCCGTCTGTCGCGCACGCAGCCTTTTGGCGGTGGGGCCAGAACCAGACCCAGGTCCGCCGGTCCCCCGGCCAAGTTCCTGACCGGCCCCGGGCCGCCCCGCGAACGCCGTGGCCTGACCTCGGAATGACGGCCGTCGGGTGAGCCTCCATCAAGTCTTCTCTGGTCACCCGGCGCCCCCGACAGGCCGGCTCCTCCGGGCGACCTCGACACAGCACGCAAGCCCAAGGCTGCCAAGGGTGTGAGGGAGGCGAGGCGGGACGCGGCGGGCCGGGGACCAGACGCGGGGCTGCAGGGAGGGGACGCGTCCGCCTCCGCACCACAGCCAGGTGGCCTGCTCTCTCCGCACGCCGGGGGTGGCTCACGGCTAGGAAAACGGGACGAACGCCTCGCTGACGCGACCACAGAGCCAACAAGTACAGGGCAGCACGAGGCCGAGACCCGTGGAGGGCACCAAACGAGAGAGAGAGAGGCCAGGGCTCGGAGCTGCTGTGCTCTGGGGGGGGGGGGGGGGCGGCTGGGAGCCCCGGCTCTGACGACGGCAGGCAGGACCGCCCCACAAGGGGCCCCAGGGGAGCACCCCCCCATCTGGCCTCGGCCCAGAGCTCAGCACCCCCAGAGCTACTGTCCGCAGGGGCCCAGCACGGCCGTCCAAAACCCTGCCCGCAGGGTAACGTCCCGGGCCTCAAACTCTTATTCCAAACACATCTTAAAACAAAGTGCCCAACAGACGAAGGGAATAGACACGCAAGGCCACACCGCCATGTGAACAAAACCGGCCAAATCAACAAAAAGCGGAGACGGGCCCTCAGAGACGCCGCCGTGGGAGCAGTGGGTAGACGTGAAGGCTGGGACTGGCTCGGAGGTCCTGCCAGAAAGCAGAAACCGTGGAACGTGAAATGTGCATGTTCGAAACCCCCACACGGGAGCCACATGGGAGCCACACGACCCAAAACACAGGGACTCTCTTAGCTTCCCACAGAAGCACACGAGCCGTCACAGGACTCGAGCTCTGGGCTCTGGAGGAGATGCCGGGGCTAAAGCCAAGGAGCCCCAGGAGACTTCCGTCTCCTTCTAGAGGCTTCTAGAGGCGCCACATCCCTCATAGCAGCTCCCTGGCCCCCGTCACGTCTCCTCTGACGCGGACCCTCCGCCTGCTCTTATGAGGACCCGGTGATGCATGGGACCCACCTGGATAATCCAGGGTCACCTCCCAGCTTGAGACCCCTAAGTGAATGGCACCCATGTGAGACGTGAAGATGGGGGAGGCGGCACGTTCAACAGGGCTCGGCTGGGGCGTGGACATCTTTCGGAGCCGTTGCCCTGCCTGCCTCAGTTTCCCCCTCACTCGGTCACAGGACAAGGACTTAACGGATGGGTCTGACAGTGAGCTTAAATCACAGCTGAAAAGACAAGTAGCAGAGTAGGAAATAGATGAGAAGAAAAACATCCAGAAAGGCGTGCGGACGAAGAAGGGACGGAAGGCACCAGGCAGAAAGAGACAGAGGGCGCCGTGCGGCGGCTTCTGTAGAGTCCAGGAGGAAAAACGGAGAGGCGCACTCATCCACAAGCCCCAGAAACGCACAGCTGGGAGCACGGGTCCCGGGGGCTGAGCTCCCGCCCGCACGCCGCTGGTGCCCTGGACGACTTCCTCCCTCGTGAGGCAGCTGGCTCAGAAAGCGGGGACCCCGAGATGCCGTCACCCGAGGGCACCACTCCCTCCACGAACACGCACACAGCAGCGGCTCCAAGCCGGGCACCTGTGTCAAGGCGGGTGAGGCACCATGGGGCCCGAATGCTCGTGTCCCCCGAAGCCCCACACCCAGCACGTGGGTTTAGATGCAGTCATGAAGGAGGGGGCCCCGTGATGGGACTAGTGTCCTTACAGGAAGGAAGAGATTCTGGGTCTGCTTCTCTCCGTGCCGCGTGAGGACACAGAGAGCAGGCGGCCGCCGGCGAGCCCGGGACGGAGGCCTCACCAGAAGCCGACCATGCCGCGTCCTGATCTCGGCCTTGCTGCCGCCGGTCTGTGAGCTCCGTACGCAGCCTGAGCTAAGACACGTGCCCCCTGTTCACGTAGCTGAGTCAGACAAACAAGACAAATGGGGGCCGCTGGGGAGGGTCCGATCTAGGGGTGGTGAGGTCAGACAGTCGCAACGACACTGGAGGGAAGGAGGCGAGGGAGCGACCACTGGGTGTGCAGAGAAGACAGGCTCAGCGGGGAAAGAGCAAAGGCCCTGGGGTGCGCTGCGTCCTGAAAATCAGCCAGGCTCCCGAGGAAGAGGCAGGATGGTTTTCAGTATTTTGCAATGGATTAGAACTACCATGTTGACTTTCCTGTCGTTTCTTTGAGATTCCCCAACCAAAATACAAGTTACGTTTTTAATTTTTAAACTTTACTGTTTTTTCAAAGCTTTTTGTGAGAGAGAGAGAGAGCGAGCATGCACATGTGCACATGAGTGGGGGAGGGGCAGAGAGCGGGGCGGGGGGGGGCGCGGGCGGGGGGGGGGAGTGGAGAGAGAGAGAATCCCAAGCAGGCTCCATGCTGCCAGTGCAGAGCCTGACGCGGGGCTTGACCTCATGAACCGTGAGATCGTGACCTGAGCCGAAACCAAGAGTCAGGCGCTTTAACCAATAGCCCCCCAGGCGCCCCTCAAACTTCACGTTTAGATGAGCAGGACTGGAGTGACGGAGAAGAGGGGTGGGCATTCCTACTGCAGCTCAGAAGTGTGGGAAAGTTCTAGATGGCCAATGGCCGGAGTATGCAAGCCCCTGGACGAGTAGGGAGGTCCTGGATGCCAGCCAAGGCCCAGGCACCCACGATCGTCTCCCCAGGGCCTCAAGACCCATTTCCCACCAGGGCGTCTAGACGAGGTCTCAGGGGCCTCAGCCTCCAAGCTGCCCGCGGCATGGCCCATTCACCCTAGGTATGATCAGGACTGCGAACAAAGGTGCCATTTCCCCCCGGATTTTGTGGGAGCAGAGGCCGGGCTCCACAGGGAGGCCTGGCAGAGCGGCGGTGGTGTCTCTGGGGCGGGAGGGCGCTCTTGGAAGGGCGCAGGTGCAGCGCCCTGAGGGCAGTGCCCCCACTTGCTGCAGACGGGGCTCCCCTGGAGGGGGACCGTGCTCTTGCCTGAACCGAAGTGTGAGTGCAGGGACCAGCGCAGGGCAGGCCAGGAGGCGAGAGCCTGGACGGGGGGTGGGCCTACTGCAGCTCCCGCTCTGTGCTAACCTTCACCTTTCCCAGTCGCTCAAACTGGGTTTCCAAAACGAACACAAACTGATTTTGCATTAAGCATTTTAAACTTTTTTCACTTTTTTTTTTTTCTAGAGGCCACGGTCACGGTCCAGCAGAGGGAGGGCGAGGTAGGGAGGGAGTGGAGTGGTCTGAGTGCACAGGGCGCGTGTGAGAGGTGGCAGGCTCCGAGGCGGCAGGGGCTGCTCCTGGCTCGCAGGCTTGGGGCAGAAGAGCTGGAGGAGGGCAGCTGGAGGGCAGGTGCCCGGGGAGCAGGTGGCCACTGGAGCCAGGCTGGACCCGGGGCGGCGGTGGGGGAAGGGGGGGGGAGTCTGAGAAGGCCCGATGTCCAGGAGGGCAGGGCGGCTGCAAAACCAATCGGCCTCCTCTGTGCGTCTGAGGCCGACCCCTGGGCGGGAGCCCCAGGCCGTCGGGGAGAGGAGGCGAAACCCCGCTGGCTCCTGAGGGCTTCTGGGCTCCAGGCCTGGCAGAGCCCACCAGACAGAAGGCGGGTCCCAGGGCCCCCGCGACGGGATGTCCCCTAGATCCCACGCCCGGCGAGCTGGGATGCCCCAAGGGCGACGCCTCTTCATGGCCACAGCCCCAACTGCGGGGGGCGCCTGGGAAAGCGGCCCCTGCGCTGAGCAGAGCCAGGGAAGCCTGGGGGAGCGGCCAGCAGAGCGGGTGTGCCACACACGCATCCTCTGGGTGATCAGAACCAAACCTGTCCAAGCCAAAACGGGCCGGCAGGGGCACCGAGGCTTGTCTGAGGCGGAACAGAGCCAGTGGTGTGCCCGCACCCACAGAAGCGAAGGCGAGCACGGGCTGGAGGAACAGGCCTCCGGGGAGCACTCGGGACACCGCGTACCAGGCCTCGCGAACCAGGACCTGCAGAGACGACGGCCGTCGGGGCAGAGGCCCACGGACATAGACCTGGGACACAGAACCGCCGGACTCACCCTGTAACCCGCCGGGCTTGCTGTGTTCGAAAAGTGGGTAGGAAACCACTCTTCACTTCCTGACGGCCCCCAGGGAGGGCGGCCCAGGCCTCTTCCACATGCACCTCTGACCTCCTGGGCAGGGGGAGGGGACATGGGAGTGGTCCGAAGAGCCACGTTTCTCACGTGCGTTTGCAAAATTTAAAAGGCAACGATAGGGTTGGTTGTTTTTTTTTATTTTTTTAACGTTTATTTATTTTTGAGACAGAGAGAGACAGAGCATGAACGGGGGAGGGTCAGAGAGAGAGGGAGACACAGAATCGGAAGCAGGCTCCAGGCTCTGAGCCATCAGCCCAGAGCCGGACGCGGGGCTCGAACTCCCGGACCGCGAGATGGTGACCTGAGCTGAAGTCGGACGCTTAACCGACTGAGCCACCCAGGCGCCCCTAAATGTTTATTTTATTTTTCAGAGAGAGAGAGTGGCAGAGCATGAGCAGGGGAGGGGCAGAGAGAGAGGGAGACACAGAATCCAAAACAGGCTCTAGGCTCTGAGCTGTCAGCCCAGAGCCCGACGCGGGGCTTGAACCCATGGACCGTGAGATCATGACCTGAGCCGAAGTCGGACGCCCAACCGACTGAGCCCCCCAGGCGCCCCCGTTTGGTTTTTAAGTACAGCTGAGCAAAATCCTGGCTGGCGGACTCCGAGCCGGAAGACACCCCGATTGCAGATGCGCCCACACCCCGCGAGTAGGGGTGTCACAGCCAGGCGAGGGGGGCCCTGAGAGGTGAGCCCCGGTCTAAGACCCGTGTGGGCACCACTGGTCCCCAAGCCTTCCAGGCCCAGGGAGGCTACGCCCTGGCACCAAGCTCCAGTGCGACCGCTCCTGGCCGCAGGCCGTGCTCAAAGTGACCCCCATCCCAGAAGCCACACGTCACACTGCAGGTCACAAACAACACGCCTACTGCAGGGCAGGACGGGGACCCATCACGGGGACCGGCTGCCGCGCCCGCCCTGAGGCCCGTGGGGCATTCTCCACACGGCTACCGCCCAGGTCCCGGGGCCACAGGTCTCGTCGGAGCCGCTTGATGGAGGGTCCTGCGGAGTTGTGTGTAGGTGACGAATCGGCGGGGGGCCACCGTATCTGGGCTCCACTTAGCATTCTAGCCCGTGGCCTCGAGGGTCCTCAGGGGCGGACCTCAGGTCACCCTGGGGGCACTCACATCCTGAAACCCCCGAGACGGGCTTGCACGACAGCCGGTGACACCCTCACGCAGAACATTCAGATCACACGTGGTCTCTTTAAAGCACCTCCAAGTCATTTTCAAAAACTTAAGAGTATCAAAAGGTTACACTTAATAATTTTTATTTACGTTTTATATTCATTCATGTAATCTGTGTTTTAAAAATTGTAATTTGCATTTTTAATCTCAGGATATACATTTAAATGCGTTAGCAGAAAATAACTTTGAAAACACTGGAAAATACTTTTTAATTTTTATATCTAACTTTAATTTACATAGTACATGGAAACATATTCACATTTGGTATACTTTGGGCATAATTATAGTTTTTAAACATATTTTAATTTTTTATTTGTTTTGAGAGAGAGAGAGAGAGAAAGAGAGAGAACAAAGGTGGGGAGGAGCAAAGAGAAGGGGACAGAGGACCTGAAGCAGGCTCCACGCTGTCAGCACAGAGCCCGACGCGGCGCTCGAACTCACAAACTGCGAGATCGTGACCTGAGCCAAAGGGGGACACTCATCCGACTGAGCCGCCCAGGAGCCCCAAGATATTTTAGACCAACACTGTTGATAGATATTTAATGAAATTCTTAAATAATATAATTAAAGATTGTGTTGAAATAAGGGTAAGGCATATAAATTTTATGGGATAAATATATAACACATAAATAACGTTTGTCTATACACAGAAAACCAGACCCGCACGGTAACAGTTAAACTCCGTGTGTTTTTGCTGTCAGGCCCGGGAGTATCTACGTCAAGATGGGGTTGGGGGGGCGCCTGGGTGGCTCAGTTGGTTAAGCCTCTGACTTCGGCTCAGGTCATGAGCTCACGGTCCCTGAGTTTGAGCCCCGCGTCGGGCTCTGTGCTGACAGCTCAGAGCCTGGAGCCTGCTTCTGATTCTGGGTCTCCCTCTCTCTCTGCCCCTTCCCTGCTCATGCTCTCTCTCTGTCTCAAAAATAAATAAACATTAAAAAAAATTTAAAAAAAAAAAAGATGGGGGACAGGAACTTATTTCATAGTTTGTTAGCCCAGCGTTTTGGTCTCCCCACGTGCCCCTGCGGTAGCCCCCTTGTGCGCTGCCTCTGAGCCCTCTGCTGTCTCCCTGGAGGGCCACGTGGAGCAAGGGGCTCCACCGGCCGGTCCACGTGGTCCTGTGGGACCCCTGCACCAGCACAAAGCCCTGAGGTTTGGGGGTGCCTCCGCACAGCACCAGGCCACCCTGGCTGACAGAAGCAGCTCCCGCTGTGGACGCCCCACCGAGTCACACGCAGTCTGGGGACACCCAACGGCAGCACGAGTGGCCACCGAGGCTGGGCCCTGAGACACCCTCACCCCCCCACCGGGTTCTACACCAGAGGATCCCCTTCCTGGAATGCAGGCTCCTTGGGCCACACTGGCCGGGCGGGGGGCCGGCCCGTGCCCAAGGCAGACCCCCTGTCGTGTGGGAGCTCCGAGCAGGAGCCTCGGGTGTGACCCCTGTGCCGCCCGCGGACTGCCGAGATGCAGGCAGGTGTGCGCAGGGGTCCGCCTCCCCCGATGGAGGCGGCAGGGCCCCTCCCCTGCGGTGACATTCCCCTGGAAGCCGAGCGTGTGCAGGCTGGCATGCTGCACATGATTCATGTGGCTGATTTATTACAACGAGCAGGCTAAATTTAGGTTAATTACTTTGTAATCATTCTCTCGAGGGTACGTGGAAACACCTGAAGGCGGTCAGGCCCTATCTGGGGGACTGGACACCAAGCCGGGCGCGGTGGTGGCGGGGACAGGGGCGGCCGGCCAGCCGGAGGCGGCCTCCGTCGTGCGTCTCTCGTCCAGCGTGCAAAGTGGCGGCCTCCGCGCGGGCCTTTCGGACGCTCAGACGTGAATCTGTGCACGGGGAGCTTGCCTGCTTGTCCAGCCTGGACACGGACACCTGGGGTGGCCTCTCCCGTGGCACCAGCTGGCCCCTGGGCCCCCTCGCCCCTGCCCAGGTGCTCTCCCAGCTCCCTCTCTCCAGTCTCCTCCTCCCACCCACCCTTCCACTCAACAGCACGAGGGAACTTTCCAGAAGGTGGATCTGGGAACGCTGGGACAGGGCACACCGACCCTGCACGGCCAGCGCAGTCTCCCAACCCCTTCTGCACCCCAGCCCCTCACCTGGCCCCTGTGAGGAGGCTTCAGCACCACCCCTCCCCCCCCCCCCCCCCACACTGGCTCAGCCCAGCTCCCTGCAGAGCAGCTCTGAGGGGCACACACAGCCAGGGCCTGCATGCCCTCTGCACTCCAATCTATCCCCTCCCCCAGCCATGCCGGCAGAGTGGCTGGAAACCCCGTGCCGCTCCCCAGGCACCGCACCCTCCCGGGGGGCCTGGCCCAGATGGCAGACAACCCCTTTGTGCGGTCCACTAACCACGCCCCCATGGTCCAGCGGGCCAGGCACAGGTGCTCAGTGGCCTTGCCATGTTGGGGCTCGGGTCCTCTTTGCCTCTTTGAATATGTCTGTGTGAGGCCCCAGAACAGCGTGAGTTCATACAGACGACAGTCTAAGCCAAAAATTTGTGTGAAATATACTTTAAAAGTGATCTCAGGGGCACCTGGGTGGCTCAGTCAGTTGAGCATCCGACTTTGGCTCAGGTCATGACCTCTCCGTCTGTGGGTTCGAGCCCCGTGTCGGGCTCTGTGCTGACAGCTCGGGGCCTGGAACCCGCTTCGGATTCTGTGTCTCCCTCTCTCTCTGCCCCTCCCCCACTTGTGCTCTGTCTCTGTCTCTCTCTCAAAATAAACATTTAACAAAAAAAGTGATCTCTAAAGGGTGAAAAACTGCAATCAAAACCGTATTTAAGGCGCTGGGGAGGTGGGGGGGGGGGGCTCAGACAGCTGAGCATCTGCCTCTTGATTTCGGCTCAGGTCATAACCCCAGGGTCATGGGATCAAGCCCCTGGTCGGGCTCCACACGGAGTGAAGAGCCTGTTGGGGTTCTCGCTCTCTCTCTCTCTCTCTCTCGTCCTCTGCCCCTCTCCCCCACTCACATGCCCTCTCTCTCAAAATAAAGATTTTAAATTTAAAAACAAGTAAGAAAACAAAGCTGCATTTACTTCGGTACCCCCTTCCCAGACCCAGTCTGCGAGGAGGTGCGTGAGCCGGCCCAGCAGCCTGGAACCCGGGCAGAGATGCACCAGCACAGGGCAGGCAGCAGCTCCACCAAGGCCTGGATCTTCGTGTCTGTCCAACTATGAAGACAACACGCATCAGCCACGACAAGCCAAGACGACCGTCCCCGGGGTTCCCACCATGGTTGTGACGGCGACCGGTCCCGGGCCAGTGCCTGTGCCCCAAACCGCCGGCACACGGGGCGGGCACCGGGCACGGGGGCCCCGGGCACAGCGGACGAGGGCTGGAGGCCGTGAGCCCCAGAGACGGGAGCGTGAGGCTGCGGGTGCCCGGGTCCCTTCCCAGGGAGCTGGACTCCAGGCTGAGCGCGGCAGGCAGGGGTCGGGGCAGAGTGAGTGCGGAGGGCACTGGAGAACGAGCTGCAGGGCGACGGGGCCCCAGGTCCTCGGCTGAGGACGAGTTCCGGCCAACGGGACACGCGTGACGGAGCGTCAGCGCCCGTCAGGGGAGGAGATCCCCGGGCCGGCACCGTCTCAGCAGCAAGTTCAGGGCACGCGTGTGGAGGGAGCGTCCCGGCGACGGAGGGGTGGGCGAGAAGCACCCCCAGACGGCACAGGTGCAGGAAGACCGGAAGCAGGTGTTGAGGACGGCCAGATAACCAACGGAAAGGAGAAGCATGAATACAAAGGCGAGCAATCTCGGCAGAGAAGGAGAAGCTAAATCAACGTAAATTCCACTTCTCAGGTCCGGAACACCCGAAATGAAGAACTCACGGGGTGGGCCTGACCAGCACCCAGGTGAACACAAATGAGCCAACAGAGGAAGAGGAAACCAGGCCGGTGACAAGTAAGCAGCCTGGGGACCCAGACGATCCCGAACGTCCCATCCCTCGTGTGGCCGGTGTGCCCGAAGGAGAAGGGAATACGAACGGGACAGAGAAATACTGAGATCGTGAACAAAACCTCCCCAGTTTGATGGAGAACTTAATGAAGGCACCAGGAGAGAGGGGGGCACGGGGAGACCCTGAGGAGGTGCTGACAACTGGCGGGCACAGCGCGGGTCCCGCAGCAAGGCTGACTGGTGGAGCGAGGGCGCCGCTCAGAAGCCGCAGGCCGGGAGGGTGCACACGGGAGGCGCCCGCACGGAGCCGCCACGGCCTCTCCCCCGATGACGACCCCAACCTCACACAGACAGAACGGGAGAAGCGGCCCTGGACCCACAAAGCACAGCAGGGTGGGCGGACCAGGACGGAGTCGGGCTCAGCCGGGACCCACTCACTCACGGGCCCGGCTCCCTCCCGCTCCCCCGGCCCCAGGTACGGCCCAGCAGGACTGCGGGGCGGGGTGGGCAGGTCAGCAAATCCCCCAGGACAGACCCTCTTTCCAGGCAGAGGTCCAGGCAAAGTCGGCCACGGGCCAAGGAACGAGGGGAACCCTCTCCTCTCCTCTCCCTCCTCGTCCCACCCCACCCTGCCCCGGGGCGCCCCCCCCCCCCCCCCGCAGCCCCAGCAGCCCAGAACCCAGGAGAACACCCACATCTCTGGCCACGGGGACTAGGAGAAAGGGCTGCGGCTGCCCACGCTTGTGAGGGAGCTGCTGTTTCCCTCGCCCCCTCCACTCCCTGGCCTGACGGCCGCTCCAGCAAGCTGGCCGCCCGGAACTTCGGATTGTGCCAGAAGGGCGTGGGGGGGCCCATGGAGGGTGTGGGGACGGCAGAGAGGGCGCCGGAGCAGGGGGTCTGCTGGACCAGGCCCTGCCCCCTCACCCCGACGCCACGCACAGAGCGGGCCTGAAGCACAGAAAATCTTGCGAGCCCTAATATGGGATGCCAGCCCCCCCCCAGGCCCCTTCTGCCCTCAACACGGCCAAGGCCGTGGGACCCGGGCTGGCCCCGGAGCCAGTGCCCAGAGGCAGGGGGGACCAGGGCGCACCTGCGGGGCCGACTCCCCACCTTGGAGCAGCAGATCCCCAGACACCCTGACCGAACCAGAGTCAGCAAACACGACGCTCAGAACATCCTCATATGACTGAAACCTGCCCGCCAGCAGGACACGTAATGCTCCACGTTCCGGCCACTCAAGGGGACACGCTGAGCGGGGCCGAGAGAGATGTTCTCGCCACACACACACACACACACACACACACACACACACCCCTAATGCTAGAGCAAAAGAGAACACAACACGTGAAACAAAGATTTTACCCTGAGGACTCGACGGCTGAGTGGAGACCGCACAGAGGAGCGTCGGCGGACTCAAGACCGTCGGGATGAAGCATCCGTCCTGAAAGAGGAGAAGAGGCTTCCAGGCGACAGGCCTGGCGTCCACGCACAGGGGTCCCAGGCGGACAGAAAAGATCTGTGCAGAAACAACCGTTGAAGAAACCATGGCTGAACACTCCCCAGACTTGGCAAACACAGAAGCCTATGTACTGACACAGCCCAGCGGAACCTCAAGAGGACAAAGTCACCGAAAGCCACGACCAGAAACCTCATCCAACTCCTGAAAACCAAAGCAAGGAAGGCGGCCTGCAAGCGGTCGGCGGGCAGGGTGATTACACCGAGGGGGCGGCCGCCGGAGTCCGCGGGCATCTCTCATCCGAAACCAGCTGAGTGCGGGCAGCGGGCTGCAGCACCGCGGTATGAAGGCGGGCAGCCCCAGTCCCGGAGGGAGACACCTTCAGGAAGAAAGGCAAACGAGCCCCGTCCCAGTCGACGAAGCACAGAGAATCTGCGCTGGCAGCTTGCTCCCATGCTGAAGGCGCTCGGCAGGCCCAGCACGGGGGGCCCAGCACAGCGACCCCGGCACAGGGACCCCGGCACGATGACCCCAGCACAAGGATCCCAGCCCAGGGACCTTGGCACAGAGACCCTAGCATAGAGATCCCAGCACAGGGACCCCGGCACGGTGACCCCAACACAGGGATCCCAGGACAGGGACCCCGGCTCGGTGACTCCAGCACCGCTGGAGTGTTGGCCTTCGGACACACATGAAGAAAACAAATCACAAATATCTCAGTGGGTGTAATATGATCCTTCCTCCCTCAGATTCTTTAAAATAATCACAGAAAGGGAAAGCCAGCGCATCCTCTGGGGTGGCCCGGTGGGCACAGATGTGACAAATCCAAAGGCAGGAACGGGTCCTGTGTGGCTGGAAGGGTTCTAGGTTCTACTTAAACTGGTAAAATAGAGACTCTATGTGGACTGTGAAAAATTTCTCTAATCCCTCCAGCAACCACTACAAGATTAATACAACACCCAATAAAACACTATTTATTTATTTACTAACACAAATAAGTTACATTTAAAAAACAAATAAGCTAAATGGAATACTAACAATTATTCAAGTAATCCAAAAGAGAATAAGAAAGCCAGAACAAAGTAACAAACAGAAAGCAAAGAATGAAACAGTAGACCAAACCCAAACATCTCAATAATTACGTTAAACATAATTACACTAGTTACAAGATGGAGATTGTCAGATTGCAAAAAAATAATGAAAACTGGTGCCCCGCTGGCTCAGTCGGTGGAGCCTGTGACTCCTGATCTCAGGGCTGTGAGTTCGAGACCCACGTTGGGTATGGATTTTACTTAAAAAATACGTCTTAAAAATTCAAAGAAAAAAATGAAAGATTTTTAGTACTTTTTAATGTTTATTTTCGAGAGAGAGAGAGGAAGAGACAGAGCGTGAGCAGGGGAGGGTCAGAGAGAGAGGGAGACACAGAATCGGAAGCAGGCTCCAAGCTCTGAGCTGTCAGCACAGAGCCCGACGCAGGGCTTGAACCCACGAACCATGAGATCATGACCTGAGCTGAAGTCGGACGCTCAACCGAGCCCCCCAGGTGTCCCAAAACAAAAGAGTTTAAAAGACCCAAATTTACGCTATCTATAAGAAATCCACTTCAACTATAAGGCTATAGATGCTTTAAATGTTAAGGAGTTTTCCCCAAAGAGAGCAGAGCCGAGAGGGTTCACACCTGAATCCTATAAACTCTCCAGGAACGGGTTGTCCTGCAGGAGCAAAGAATGAACGGTCCCTCCCCGAGGCCTGTGCCACTCCGATGCCAAAACTAAGACACGACAAGCCGGGAAGAGCCGAGTCCCCACTCACCGGCGCGGACGGACACAGCCACGCGACAGGACACGAGCCGGCCCACGTGGGCCGCGTGCTCCAGGGAGGACGCACCCCAAGCAAGCTGGACGGCCCCAGAAACAGGAGGACGGCTTGCACACAGAACACCCACAGGTGTAGCCAACCCACTGGTAGGTTAAGTTAACCGGGAGGACGAGGGGCTGCGGGACGCAGGCGGGGGAGGCTGGCAGGACGGCACGCGTCACAGAGCCACGTCTCAGCCGCACCCCAGGAACGACCAGGAGCGGGGGTACCCGGGACTCGCCCGGGGGTGAGCGAGGCGGCTCCCTGTGGCTCCTGGGAGGGTGGGGTGAGGCAGCAAGGGTTGTGCTTTATGGGGCCACTTAGATTGCCTACAGCCCCCTCTGCACGTGTCCCCTCAGCCCCGGGCAGCCCCGGCCGCTCCCTGAGGGGCAGCAGCGTAAAGAACGCGGTGGCCACGCTCCCTGCAGCACTGGGACAGGGTCCTGCTGCGTGTCTGCTGTGACCCAACGCCAGATGCACGTAGCTACACAACCAGGTCTGCACGTGTGTGAGCGTGCAGCTGTGTGTGTGCACGTGTGAGGGGGTGTGCGTGTGTGTGCTCGGTGCATGTGTGCATGCGAAGCCCCCTGGGCCCGGGGCCCACCTGTCAAGCACAGCCCTGTCTCTGCCCGCCCCGCCCCCCTCATGGCCCACTGCCCCTCCCTCATCTGTTCCACAGCAGGGGGAGGGAGGGAGGGAGGGAGGGGCCGTGCCTGAGGCGGTTGAGCCGCACCCCTACCTCTGCCGCTGGAATCCGCGGCACACACACCTGCCCGTTGTGACAGCCAGCCACGTCCGCGGGCCGTGTCCAGCGGGTGCCGGGGGCCAGGCTCCCCGATCACACCGAATGGGGGTTGTGCCTGCCAGTCTCTCGCCAGAAGCCCCGGGAAGGTGGGCTGACTGCAGGGTCTCTGGCCGGGAGGCCGCTGGCTGTGACGCCCCGTCCTGCTCCCAGGGCGCGGCACGTCGACCCGGACAGAGCCCACCTCTAGTGGTTCTGCTGAGCCCGCCGGGTGCCGACAGACGGTCAGGACCCGTGCCACAGGTGGGGGGGCCGGCCCAACGCAGAGACATGACCACCCCTGCCCCCTTGCTGGAGCCAGGAACACAGCTCCCCAGGCCCCCGGGGCCACAGCATCGCACCCAGCCCCGCGGCCTCTGCAGGCAGGCTCGTGATGAGGAAAGACTAAGGGCACGAGTCGTCATGACCCAGCCCCGCCGGTCGCAGGGGTGGTGTTCTTGCCACAGCTGCGTCCCAGCTGCCGCCGCGGCAGGAAACAGAACAGCACCACGGTCCGGCATCGGGCGCTGGGTTCTGCTGCTCTGGGGTCCCAGATGCGCGGACACCCGGCGGGACCCCCCGGGCAGGCGCGGCCTCTGCCATCCCTCCGGGGACCGTGCTTCCTGGGAAATGGCTGGGAACCAGCCCCCACAGCTCCAGGGGCTGCTTGCCGTGCAGGAGCGGTGGGAGAGCACGTGTGCAGGAACGAGTCTTGATGGAGGTCTTGATGGAGACGGGGGTACGCTCGGGGAGGAGGTGCCCAGGGCCCAGCGGGCGGGAACTGGTCCAAGGGAGAAACCCGGGAGAGTCCCCGAGTGGGCTGTGCTCCAGTCCGTTCGCACATTACCCAGGGTTTCAAGAGCCGTCAGCAGGGGACGGGCCCTCGGTCTCTGGTTTCCAGCGCAATGGGTTCCAACAGCAGGTCCGCTGCCAGAAAGGTGAACCCGTGCACACGCACGCCACGGAAGGAACCTGTCAGCACTGCCTGCCTGCGGCAAGCAGGAGTCCGGGGACCACGGCGGGCACACACAGCTCACCACAGGGGCCGGAGGGGCAGGCCCCGAGCACCCGCCGCTGGAGCGTGGGAGACCGTTCCCCTCTGCCCCGCGCGGGCGAGCCTGCGCCGTCACCCTGGCAGCTTTCAGGGCCACGACCCCCAGCCGGCAGGGCCCAGCCCCTCTGAGACCCGCTGGCCCGGCTCCCGGCCTTGACAAGGCAGGCGGCCCCACAGCTGCTCGAACTGCCTGCCCACGGCGGGGCCGGCGCGACACAGGGGCTCAGCACCTCCCGTGGCCAGCACACAGGTCGGCGGCTACGGCAGCAGCAGCCGCCTCAAGAGAGACAGCACGGTCCCGCCATCTCCCACCAACTGAGACCCCCGCCCTCGCCAGGCCGTGGCCCGGCCTCTCCCAGCCCCAAGCACTGAGCCCCTTCTGAGCAGGACCCAATGCCCTGGGACTCCAGGGGAGAAGCCAGAACTACAGAGGCCCCCTCGTGTGCGGCTAAGGCAGGGGTTCCATGACCTGTGTATCCACTGGGCGGGGGGGGGGCACGCGGGGCTGCTGCCCACGAGGGTCCCCAGGCCCAGCCCCCCTCACCGTGCCAGGAGACCCGACTCCACTGGGAATCCGTGCGTTTCGCGCCCTTCGTGGTTTAAACACCGGTTCCTTTCGCTTACAGTGTCCCAGTGTGAGATGACACAGTCCAGGCGAAAGGGAAGGTGAGGGCACAAGAGCCTTGCCACACGTGTCCCACGTCCAGCACGGCCACCTGCCACATGCACACGCTTCCGCGGAGTCCCGGTGTTGACCCCGCCCCCCACGCCAGCCCCAGACATCAGTATCTCCTGGTTCAGGCGAGGAGGCCCGGGGGGGGGGGGGCGGGGACAGGTCAGTGAGGGCTCCCGGGCCCCCCCCCCGGAAGCAGGAAAAGCAGGAACCAGAGGGAGAGGGGCCGCAGAAACTCCGAGTAGCTTCGCCAGAGGCAGCGGGGGCTGGCGGGCGGGAGGAGGTGGAGGTGAGGGCCCGGCACCCACCTGGGGTCCAGGAGACGAGGCTGGCTGGGTCGCACGGGGCGCTGCGGGCGACCGCCACGGGACTCCCTCTCCGAGCTGAGGGTTGGCAGGACTCCACACCCAGTGGAGGACACAGCAGGGCTTCTGGCCGCCGGTGAGGCAGCTGGGAGGTCAGCACCAGAGCAGAAGCCGGCCAGTGACCAGCCTCCCAACAGGCCTCTGTGCCCTCCACTCACCAGGTAAGTAACCAGATTCGAGGGCCAGTTCGACAGCAACGGTCACCGCAGGCTCGGGCCAGAGTCGCCTGCCTTCTGATGTCTGCAGAACTCGTGTGGTCTCAACGTCACCCCGGCTTCTCCTCACCGCCCAGTGGCAGGAAGCACCAGGCTCCAGGGAGAGGCTGGGGACAGCGTGTCCCCGCACACCCCCCATGTGCCCCAACTCCCCCGTGCACCCCCACGTGCCCCCAGTGCACACCCCTGTGTCCCACGCACCCCCATGTCCCTGCACACCCCCACGCACACCCCCGTGCCCCCGCCGCCAACCGCACACCCGGGCCCCTTAAGGAACCCAGAACTCCCGCAAAGGAGCACGGCAGGGGGAGGAGAGGAAGAAGGGCACGGGTCCCCAGGATAAAGGGGCGCCCCGAAGGGCTCCAGCTGCGGCCACGCCTCACTACGAGGCCTCTGGCACCGACCCGGGACACAACCAGTTTCGGTTTTCTAGGATTACACAAAATCCTGTAGCGTTACATAAAAGTCCACAAGGAAAAATACGGTACGGAATAGGGGGAAAATATATAACTTTATTTTTAACATAGTAATTAAACTCCACCACAAAGTAAGGACATGAGATTCTCTTTGTTTCCATTTAATAAATACAAGTGAATAAAAATACTTTGCTTGCAAAGAGATAGCCTCTCTCCCTTCTCCAGATTTCATGGAAACCCCGTGGCCACAGCGCCCGCACACCAGCCGTGTCCACGGACCAGTCCTTCCCTCTCCATGGAGAGGGCCGCGTCTCATTTAATACGCCCGCAAATACTATTCAGGTACAACCCCTCTCCCTTCCTGATCCCCTTCCAAATACAAGTTCTCGTACTGAATTCCAAATCTGAAGTGGTTCCCTTCTGAGAAAGAAAGAATCTGCTCTCCTTACAGAGCCAGCATGGACGGAGCCCCGTCTACCAGTCTCGTGACCACCAAGCAACCCTGTGTCAGGTGTCAGTGAGACGGACTCCCGCCCGCTGGACACGTGACTGAGGAGAGAAGGATGAGAAGTAAAACCCACGGTATGTCCTGTAGACTGTCCCCCACTGCAAAAATAGAAATTCCTATTTAGACGTAACCTGTCTGACAGGCCAAATACTTGATTCTGCAACAGATCTGTTATTGCTTAGAACGGAGCCCCTGGTGCCAGGGCAGGGACATCACACCCCACACTGAGTGCCCCGCCCCCACCCCCACCCCCGACCCCGGCCCGGCCCCGGTCAAGGTTGGGATAAGGCACGCCTCTGCGCTCACTAGGGGTGCACATTCCCTTCCAGCCCCAAGTGAAAAGAACTGTCTCAATAATCAACGTTCCTGCTGCGGCCACGACGTACAGAACGTCAGAACCTCCCCGTGTTTATGTGGAAAAGACAGACCCCTGTGCGTCCAGAAGACACTGACCAAAACGTCCAGTCTCGCGTGCTCCCGCCCTGTGATGCGCCAGTAAACCCGGCCATCGGTGTACCTCTTCGCTAAACGGGACCAGGAAGAAGCGGTCAGTCCTTACGACCAGCAGTACACCTCTCTCGTACACACCCCGTTTTTCATTAATCCACATTTTTAAAAAGTATTTATTTCCTGAAAGCATTTCTAAGTGTGATAGTTTGTAATGCGCGACAGACAAAAAGCTGTAACCAGATGACAAGGACAACACCCCCGAAGCACTAGAAAGCAGGGACGCCGACAGCCGTCCCCCTGGGGCACGCGGGGAGCAAGGCCAGAGCTGTCCCGCCCACCCTCTGCTGCTTCTTCAGAAGGACAACTGGTTCTGGCCGCCCCCTGCCCGGCAGACGGAAGGGAAGCCACTACCGGCGGGGCGTGCGGGGCCCCGGCTGGGAGGGCCAGTGGCGAGGGCTCCGACCACCCACGCGAATACGGGGAAGACTGCGCCCAGCGTCATCATCCTACATAAATGACCATTTCAGAAGAGAAGCCTGTTTGGAGCGGGAAAGGCAGGGGAAAACCAGACGCTGTGCTTCTGCAAGCTCGCCTTTTTGGGTACCAGCACAGGGTGTCACTGTCACTGCGCGTGTCCATGTGTGGGCCGGGGCCTCACAGCCCCAGGGACTTCTGCGCCAGCTGCCGGGCGACCCTGCAGAACTGCTCCCGGTCGTCCCGCCACATCTTGGAAGCATCCACGTTGGCGCCACTCTCGTCGTTGGGCTCTGAAAGAGACGGACAGGCGCTCCGTGTGAAAGGGCACCAGAGGGCAAGGGCCCGGCGAGGTCTCCCGCTTCACTCGGGAACACCTGCAATCCTTCTGGAACCGTGTCCCAGACGCGAAGGACAGGTGCTGGTGTCTGCGAACCGCCAGGGAAGGAGATCAGCTCTCCGAAAGACGGACGGGAGCCTCCTCACCCGCGAGACAGGGAGGCCGGAGGCGGCGTGAGGTCAGGGACACCGCATGAAGACCCGCCCTGGTGACCCCTGCCTCCCGAGGGTCTCGGAGAGCCAGCCTGCGTTCTCAGTCCTACTCTGGGAACACTGGGTCCCCACTGCGCAGTGAGCTCCGGACGACCCGCCGCCCGCCCCTCCGGCCTCACGGTCGGTGCTCCGCGTGGCCCACTCCTCCCCACCGCCGCCCACCCGGCTCCCGCCAAAGGACCCTGCGAGGCCGACGTCCGACCGAGGGGGATGCCTGAGCCCGGCAGGCGCTCCAGACAAATCAGGACGCACACGAAGAGGCAGCGGGGCCTGTGGGGTGGGGGACTGGAATGCCGTGAAGTGCTGAATCAGAAAAGGCAGAAAAGGCAGCCCAGAGGCCGGCGCGGCCGCCAGCACGACCGGGAGGTTCCCTCGCGCCCCGGCCTGGCTTCCCTCTGCGGGCACGCCGCCTCCGTTCCTCCACCCACAATGACTTTCTTCCTCCCTTTACACAGCAAGCCTTTCCCCACCGGGTCCTGTGCGCAAGGCCTCGTGCAGGGCACCAGGCGTGCGGAGAACATGGTGACACGGGCCCTCAGAGGGCACCATCTAGTGGGCCTACAGACCGCAAATGACCACGCGTGGTCTCAGACTCGGTGCTACCAGGTGGGCAACGGGAGAGGCGGGGGCAGAGGACCGGCGGTCCCGCAGGCCCCAAGGAAGGCGTGCGCTCAGGGGACCCCTGGCCGGGCCCGCTCCCCGCCCCGCATCTGCGACGCGGAAACCCCAGGGCCCGCACGGCCCGCGGTGGACGGGGGGGGGGCCTCGGTCTCCTGAAGCAGGCCGGAGGGCGCCGAGCGGAGCAGGCCGTGGCCGCGCTGGCTGTGGGGACAGAGCTGGAGAAGAGGGAGGTCAGGACAGAGGACACGTGCTGTGAGAGAAGCGTGTGAGGAACACACCAGAACCTCCAAAGAAACGACGTCTGCGAGGGCGCAACTTACCGCGGACGGCCGGAGACAACGTCGCCTCTCGCCCGGTCGTTCACTAGGCGTGTGAACAGAGGCCGAGGCGCCTCCACCTTCAAACTGACGTCCGCGACTTCGCGGTGACCCAAGGGGCCCACCGAGGACCCCGCCGGCTCCTCCTCCGGGCCACCCACGGCACTGTCGGCCGTCCCCCAACTCGCCTCCGTTCCCCTTCTTCCCGGTTTTCCGCGTCGTTCCTCCCTACGTTTCTTTGAGGACTCCTCTCCTCCCGCCCGCCCGCCCACCCTCTGTACCTCAACCCCCTTGTCCTGCTCACCACCCACTGTCTTCCCCAGACGTGACCCCGCACCCTCGCTCCCACTCCTGGCCTTGGCCGAGCGGCTCCCGAGGGGGAACGGCCACCAAGGATGGACACCTACATCCCGGACTCTCCTCCCATTCCTGCCACCCTCCCCCCCCAGATTCCTGTCCCCAGAAACAGCATTCCTCTACCCAGGCACTCAGGTCAGAAACACAGGCGTCACCCTGCACGCCCGTGAGCCCGCGTCTCCCAGACGCACCCTGGCTCTTGGCCCTGCAGCTGCTCGAAGCCCTCGTCCTCTCGCCCGGGCCACGGGGATACCCGCCCAACGGGCACCCGGCTGCAGGGACGGTCGTTCTAAGGCACGGCTGGCGGTCTAACACCCGCACAGAGGCCTGGGCCCCAGGTGAGCACACACTTCCACAGGGCGCCCTGGCCCCTGCCCCCGCTGAGCTCGAGCCGTAAGCGGTCCCGGCAGGGCCCCCTCGAGGCTCAGCTGCCCCCCTTCCCCGGTCACCTCCCACGTGCTCGCAACTCCTCCCGCCCAGTCCCGTCGCGGGAGCTGGCCCCACAGTCCCTGCATCTGAGGAGCTGTCGGTGACTGGCAACCACTGCTGGGCCTGCAAAGTCCCATCAGAAAGCAGGCCCTAAGGTGGGGCCCAGGGTGCACCGAGCTGGACCCCCCAGGGCCCGGCGTCTGCGACACAGCAGGCCCCCCCGGTAAACACCAGCGCGTGAGCGCGGTGCCCGCGGATCGGGGTGCGGTTAGTTCCGGTCAACACACGATACACACAACAGGAAGGCATCTTTGAGACCCGTAAGAACGACAGGCATGCGACATGCGGACGAGCAGGTACAAAGAATTCGGCTAGGAGGCAGAAAACCGCACCCGTCCATACACCGCACGCGGGAGCGAAGCGCACGGGAGACCGTGGCAGCCGCCGTGCCGTGTGGCCGCGGGCCTTACCTGCCAGCATGCTCACCACCGACAGCAGGATCTTCTCCACGCTCTGCACGGGGCTCCACCGCTCTGCGCTGCTCTCGTAGCCCATGGGGTCGTCGCCCGGCGCGTGGAGGATGGAGATACAGACTCTGCCGTCGGGGTAGACTGTGGGGTCAAAACACACCGGGTGAGCCCCACGGCGGAGAGCGGGCGAGGTGGACGCGGACGGCAAGCCGTGGGCACGGCTGGAGCAGAGCCGGGCCCCGGGCGCCACGCTCACGGCCACGAGGCCCCACTCGATCCCCAAGGACGAAAGGGAGGATTATCTGGCCGTGAGACATTTCACCAAACGAACGCACGTAACCTCCAGAGCTGGTTCCAGAGCGACTTTCCTAACTCCGCCCCGAAAGCCCTGAGCGAGGTCGCGAAGACCTACGTCCACAGAGCCAGGATGAAGGCTGTGCCATCCAAGGAGGAAGGTGTCCCGACTTCTCCAGGGAACTCGCTCCAACAGAGAGACGGACGGCCGTCTGCGCCTCTGGAGGTCAGCTGTGTCCGACCTAACCCGCCCCAGCGCACAGCGCCATGAACCAGACGCCCACGGTCTGGGGAGGAACCGCGTCTCCGGCTCGCGGTTGTCTCCAGTCCCGCCGAGGGTGCCGCGGGCACTGTCACTCCTCCGGCACACAGGGCGGGCACAGCGCATACGCAGACACGGGGAGTCCAGTCGGGCACTCAACTGTCAAACTGCAAGGCCTTCCGGTTATAACGACACGAACAACAGACAGCTGAGGACGAATTTTAGTAATTCCCCTTTGCTCGTGAGCTCACAACCCCGTGACCACTGAGACACCCGGGTGGGTCGGAGCGGTGCCTCCTGTGGCACCTCCTTCCTCGCGCGTCCATCCATCCCCGTCCCGGCACTCTGCTCCCAGCTGCCTACGGTCGGTGCGTCTCGGACGGAGAGCGCGTGCGCAGCTGTTGGGGGCGTCAGGGGGCCCAGCGGTGGTGCCCACGCCCGGGGCCTGGGCGCCCAAGGCTCCGGACGGCATCCCTGCCGTGAGGTGTCCAATCTCAGCGGACCTCCTCCAGGTGGTGGCACCGAACGGTGACAGTGTGTCACAACACACGGTGACAGCACAAACCCAGAAACACGGAGGCGGCGGCGGCCCTGCCGCCTCCTCTCTCACCGGGCCCCCCCTGCAATCCCTCCCTCGTCTCGCCTGTGCTCGGCTCCGCACCGCTGGCCTCTCTTTCCCCAGGCCGCCTCATCTGTGTCCCAGCCCTGCGGTCTGTCCTCTACACCACAGCCAGTGACCCTTCCAAGACCACACTGGCCACACGACTCCCTCCCTCACTCTGATTCCCTCAGCGGATCTCCACTCCTCCCGCACAAGTATCAGAATCCTTCTTCCTGGCCAAAGGGCCTGAACCGGTTTGGCCCCTTCACTCCTTGCACGGGGCCTTTGCACGAGTCAGACACACTTCCGCCTCTCACACGTCACTGGGTTAACTCCCACGGCTCTTCCTGCAGACGTGAGCCTGACCACCACCAGCCCGGGGCCCCTCCCTGGCCTCCTGGTGTGACTTCCTATTTACCTGTAGGACTCGTCCAACCGTGTTCACCTCTGCCCTCAGACTGGCAGCTCGTGATGGTCAAGGCCCCCACCTTTTATTATCCGTTCACCCCTGTATCCCAGCAAGTCTCAGTAGATGTACTCAATTATTCTTTCAAAGCATTTAGGGACTGGTCAATATTCATGTCATTGGCAAACCTAAATAGTTCTCAAAAATGATTTTCACAAGATAGAAATAACACCCATCCACTTAGAGGACAGCCAAAGTTTAAAACTACTTGAATTACCTGAACGTGACAACCCCTCAGCACAATATCAAACTGTCAGCTCACAGCCACATCTGCCTCTAACACCGTGTCACCAGCACGGTTCTAGAGTGTGCGTATCTTCGATATAATCGTATTACTTTTTTTTTTTTTTCAACGTTTATCTATTTTTGGGACAGAGAGAGACAGAGCATGAACGGGGGAGGGGCAGAGAGAGAGGGAGACACAGAATCGGAAACAGGCTCCAGGCCCTGAGCCATCAGCCCAGAGCCTGATGCGGGGCTCGAACTCACAGACCGCGAGATCGTGACCTGGCTGAAGTCGGACGCTTAACCGACTGCACCACCCAGGCGCCCCAATCGTATTACTTTTTAATTGCCCACAATCCTCTTTATAGTTCCGTTTTCTGGTTAATCGATTTGAAATTGCGGACTTCTTCAGTCGACTCCATCTACTGTCACGTATTTTTACTTCTGCATCACAGAACACCCTGAACACACGCCAAAGTCAACAGCAGCGTGACGGATGCCCACGTGCACGCGTCACCCGGCCTCAAAGCCCTGCCACGTCGTGGCCAGCCTTCGCAAAGGAAGGGGTAGTCCTGGGTACCTACCAGGCACGCAGAATTGCATTAACATGAGAGAGCACTTGGAAACGATCTCTCTGAGGAGGGAACTGATGACCCACATGTATCATCAGTGTAGTGAGAAGTTTCAAAGGAGCGGCAGGAAGCGCCTCCCCAGACGGGCAATCCTGAGACCCTTCACTGAGGGGGGCGGGATCTGGGCAGAGCTCTCCCAAGAGGAGGTGCCCAGGCAGGTGCGGGCCAGAGGAGACCGTGCAAAGTGGACTCCTTTGTAAGCTGAGAGGTGTCAAAGGCTCAGAAAGTTCTAGAAATGCTCTCATGAGTTCAATTAGCCGTCAGCTATCTTATGTGCAGAGAAGCATAGGAAAAGGAATTCGTTTCAAATAAAATATTTCTACAAAACGGTGTATCTTACTTACTTTTCTTCTCAACTATTAAGATCACGATTTTTAGTAAAATTAATCACTTACAAAGAGGAATATTATCCGAATATGATCAATTAAAATACAACATATTTTCTTACTAATTCTTCAGGAATAAAAACCACAGCTATTGAAGAATTCCAATTCCTGCTACTAGATACTTTTCCAACTTAAGTCCAATGAATTTCTTTAGTGACCGTATTTTCCCCTCTTCTTAAAATATGCGTTTATTTTAGAAAAAAGATTAACCAAAAACAAATAAAAAAGAGATCCCATTTTGGAAAGAGAATCACTTTCAACATTTTCGTGTTACACTTCCAGTTACACATATCTACATGTGAATTTTTTTTCAAAAAAGTAAACTGTAGGGGCGCCCGGGTGGCTCAGTCGGTTAAGCGTCCGACTTCGGCTCAGGTCACGATCTCACCATCCGTGAGTTCAAGCCCTGCATCGGGCTCTGTGCTGACAGCTCAGAGCCTGGAACCTGACTTGGATTCTGTGTCTCCCTCTCTCTCTGCCCCTCCCCTGCTCATGCTCCGTCTCCCTCTGTCTCAAAAATAAATGAACGTTAAAAAAAAATTAAAAAAAAAAAAAACCAAGTAAACTGTAATAAGCCTGATTAGTGACCTGCTTTTCTCGTTCGGTATAGACCAGATACCATTCCATATCATTAAATATTATTCTAGAGCATCTAAAATCTCTCTATAGCGCTCTAACATACGGACTAACCAGGCATCTGTTGTTGCAAACCTAGTCTGCTCTGACCAGCCCCCACCGTCGAACACCACACCGTGCTGGAGGCCCGCAAAGCGCTCTGCGCACGCCCGCGCTCACGTGCTCTCATCGGCCCACCGGAAGGAGCGGGCGGGTCAAATGGCACCCAGTGTTAGGTCCACCATTTTGTTTTATCTCCCTTACCCTGCTTTTCGGTTGATGTCAATCCCACCATGACTAAGTGACGGAAGTTCAAAACATACACAGCATCTTCCATGTGGCACCATCGCTGAGGGCACCTGTCACACGCACACAACCCCGTGCCTCGCCCGGTGCCATCAAAGCCACTCCCCAGAGCACTTACTGTTGGGATGAAACATCTCGCAGGTAAATCTCATCTTTGGGGGACTTAATGGGTAATCCAGTGGGAAACTCAGGATGGCAGGAAATACACCAAACTCAAAACAGGTGTCTTCTGGGCCCCTAGAAGACAGAAACACAAGTGCAAGTAGTTTTCTCAGTGTCTCACTGCAGCGGCCAGCTGAGGAAGTTCCTAGTGTTTCACAAACACGCGTGGAAAGGGTAAGTAACAGCGATGAGCAAGTGAGCGACGAACCACGGGTGTCTACTCCCAAAACCAAGAGCACACTGGATACACGGTAGGTCAGTCAACTTGACAATAAATTATATTGAAAGTTTCTTCCTCTACGTTAAAAACAAGTAAATGAATGGATAAATACATGACAGTGATGAACCAATACTTTTTTTTTTTTTTTAATCTTTATTTATTTTTGAGACAGAGAGAAACAGAGTGTGAGCAGGGGAGGGGCAGAGACAGAGAGGGAGACACAGAATCCGAAGCAGGCTCCAGGCTCCGAGCCGTCAGCAAAGAGCCCCCCGTGGGGCTCGAACTCGCAGACCACGAGACCATGACCTGAGCCGAAGTCGGACGCTCAACCGACTGAGCCACCCAGGCGCCCCGCCGATATGTTTTCCTGAGTGGAAAATGACGCTCACTGTCCCGCCCCAACCTGGCTGGAGTCCCAGGTACCAGCACAGAGACCACGCTGCAGGCACAGGTTCTGCGCTCACGAAGGGAAGGGCGGGGCAGCAGACAGAGCCTCTCTAGAGCCGGGATCGGAGGGGAGGGCTCCGGGCAAAGCTGCAAAACCCAAGGACCTTGTAAACTTCCTGTATGTTCGCCGTCATTTCACCTTCAAGCAAGGATATGGATTATGCCCGTTAGAGAAAGACCATCATATTAAATGGTAGGGGTTAAGAGTTTTTTTTTACTTCGAAGGCTATTTTTACTGTTCTTATTTTTTTTAAGTTTATTTATTTGAGACAGAAACAGAGCACATGAGCGGGGGAGGAGCAGAGAGAGAGAGAGAATCCCAAGCAGGCTCTATGCCGTCAGCACAGAGCCCGACGTGGGGCTCGAACCCACGACGGTGAGATCATGACCTGAGCCAAAACCAAGAGTCGGACGCTTAACCGACTGAGCCCCCCAGGCGCCCTCAAGTGTGCCTTAGAAGCGGGGTTTCTGTAACCTTCAAGGACCAGATGAAAAGCACACAGGTGATCCCCGACAGGCCCACGCGCACAGCCAGGCGTGTGCACGCGCACGGCCAGCCCTGCCCCGCGGGCCTGCACTGGGTGCCTGTCACGCGGCCCGCGCCACACGGTCACCGGCACGCCTGTCTGCCTGGCTTTACGGCCTCGTCACGTGGAAAATGGCAGAAATGGAATAAACCACTTCTAAGCCCCGTCAGATTTTAAAGCCGTAGGTGTAAATTAACACTATTTCCTGGCCCGTGTGCACGACAGGGCAGCGGAGAGGCAGAGCCCCAGCTCAAGACAGAAAGACTCCCCCTTACAAACCGCCCCTAGGGAACACGCGTTAGGGCGGCTGACAGGTTACCTAAGCCTCGAAAATAAGACACCGAACATGTGTGGCGACAGCCGGCCGCGCGTGAGCTGCTGGGCCCGACTGAGTGCCTGTCTAAGCCACGACCTGTAATACGAGCTCTACGACGCCAACACGGCGTGGAGACCGGGCCCTGGTCGCTGCAGGAGGCGCGACACGGCAGACACGCTGCCTTTCAAGATGAATGCGAGACGTGGCGCGGGAGACGATAACTGACATACACTTGTTCCAAGACAACCTTCATTTTTTTAAAATCGTTTTTTCAAAGCACAAATTTTAAGTCAATAATACTATTTTGATTCAGTAAAATAAACTTGCAAATATCGTGAACGATATTTCTCTCCACGATTGACGGGAAAAGACAAAGAATCCCCGAAGAAGCCGCACAGGGCGCTTCTCCACCATTTGGTGAGGACACTCAGAGCTTCCGCTGGCACCACCGCAGTGGATGCCAGGATTGCGTCCCAGGGGAAGGAGGGCCGGGCTGCGGCAAAACAGTCAAAACAAGAACAAGGTTTGACCTGTTAAAGGGGGGAGGGGGGCAACTGGGTGGTGCAGTGGGTGAAGTGTCTGATCTCAGCTCAGGACACGATCTCACGGTTTGTGAGTTCAAGCCCCACATCAGGCTCTGCACTGTGAGTGCAGAGCCTGCTTGGCATTCTCTCTCTCTCTCTCTCTCTCTCTCTCTCTCTCTCTCTGCTCTTCACCCAACGGCATGCACACACATGCTCTATCTCAAAATAAGTAAAACTTAAAAAAAAAAGAACACGGTAAAAAGTGTTTTTTGGAGTCCATTTTTTTCAACTTAAGAGACCGACCATGATTCTGAAAACTGCGTCCTTGCTACTTTTTGGAGAAACCGTAGTGAAACGGGGGGAGGGGGTCACGAGAGCGCCCAGAGCCCTGGCGTCAAGCAGGACAGGCGAAGCCACGTGAAGAGGGTCGAGCGTGGGGCCGGGCCGGCTCCGGTGCCGGGATGGTGTCCGTCCAGGGCAGGGCCTGCAGGCGGCACGGAGAGCCAGCACCGCCACCGCCTGGCTGCCGGACGAGGTGGTCCCAGGCCGCCCCGCGCGCCCTGAACAGACGCCCTGGAGGTCCCTTCCTCTGCACACGGGCCTGGCACAGACCGAGGAGACCACCACGCGCGTCTTCTGGTAGAGGAGCCCCAGGCAGCCGATGAGCACCCCCTTTCATCGTCCCCAGGCCCCCGACGGAAGGTGCCCGGAAGCGCGGCGCTCACGCCCCCCCGCCCAGGAGGCAAAGCTGGGAGGCTCGACGAGCGGATGGCAGAGCTGAGGTCCGGGGTAGAAGGCAGTTTGAACGGCTAACCCGGGAGGCTGGGCGGACGCTCCCCTAGAAAGGAACCCCGTCCTCGTCGGGAACACCTGCCCACGTGCCTCGGTACTTCTGGCACGTCCGAGTCAGAAGAGGGAACGACGTCTGGGTGGCGTTTTGGAATGAACCGAACAGAATTCGCTCGGGGCTGCGTTTCTCACGATAGGGCTTTCTTCAACATTAAAAGAGCCCACTGGGTCATCCGTGGCCTCAGGAGCGCGACCAAACACTTCCTGAAGCACTCCCACATCTCCAGCATCAAAGCGGTTTTCAAATGTCCCCGGTCGGCTACTGGTTCGAAACCAGGGCTTCCTCCTCCAGGCCGCCCCACTGCCTGGGCCAAGCAGGCAGGGGGCCCGCGTGTGCAGGGGCGTGCCTGCCGACTCCGGAAAACGCCACCGGGCTGACTCCCGAAACGACACCCAGACAGAGCCGGTGCGCTCTCTGGACAAATCCTGGCGCCCCCGCTCCAGACGGCCCCCCTCTCTCTCGCCGAAGGCCTCGTCTCACAAATCCTCAGGTGAGAAAAAGGAAAGTACAAGACGAAAGGAAACAGATTTATCTAAAGCAAACGGAACTCTTCAAAGGCTGCCAACTGCTGTCCACCAATTAAAATAATGGCTACGCCGTTCCTGAAGGAAGTACTTTCACTTTCTGAGACCAGAATCAGAGCAGAGCGTGACGCATGCGCTCTGCTCCGGAAAGGACACCGCACGTCCGACAGCTCGCTCTGATTTGCTGGCCTGGGTGAATCACATACCCAGCAAGTACCGAGGGGGCAACTGCCTGACCCGCCCCGCGCCCAGGGCCACGTGGCACCAGCGATCACGCACCGTCGAAAACGCTGTTACTTGCAGAGTCCGTGAAAATCGGAGAGATGCTCCTTTAGTCTCGGACACTAAATTAAAACGAAAACCGTCGTTCCTTACTTTCCACTTCAAAGCGTGTCCGGATAACAACACATGCTGCGGGCAGCACGCTGAAGGCACAGGGAGACCAGCACGCTGAAGTGCAACCCAGGTGTGTCCGGGTGTGAGAGAGCCGTGTGCCCACAGGGCGTGTTCTAGGACGGCGGCCTGCACGTCACTCGGCTGTGGCAGGTGCTGAAGAAGCTGCCCGTTCTCCTTTCCAAGTCCGTCACGGCACAAGGACAATACATACGACACACGTATGACAAGGCTCTAAGTAATGGAGACTGTAAACCACTCGTTAGCACTTGGACTTGAACTGGATTACTACGGGACGATTATTCCCCAAAGTCACGACCACCTGAGGCCTAAGAGGAAAAGGTATACTGCTTCAGAGACACCCTCCACTGGCAAGGGATGGGTCCCTGTGGCCCTCAGGCTGCTGAACGTGCACAGGGCACCCAGCAGGCGGGCCAGGAGGGGCACCATGTCCCTCCTGCCCTCACGCTCCGCAGTCGGCGCCCCCCGCTCACCCGGGCAGGAGGCTGGCCACAGACCCGTGCGGGGCGCTCTTGAAGGCCAAGCTCCTGGCCTGTAGTTCCGGCCACTGGGCTTCAAGCCAGGCAAGTGCGGGAGGAGCGCCAGCCACAGAAAGGCCCCTCGCCGCGGCAAAGTGAGCAGGGAGGGACCCGGTCGCGGGCCGCCAGCAGGACAGACAGCAGGTGCCCTAGGGAGCGCAACCTGCAGGGAGCGCCCCGGGGAAAGGAGCAGGTGGGCTCGGCCGCCCAGAAGCAGGCACCCAGGGGGGTCTCTGGGATCGACCCAGATGGCGGGTTTGTTGCGTTTTTGTTTTTTTTTTTTTCTTGTGCTCTGTGCTGCCCACTAATTCCCAGGTACAAAACCAACGGTGAGAAGCGCAGGAAGGACGGGGACAGGACAGGTGGCCTCCGCCTTGGGAAACCATGGCAGTAGCAAACTCGGGTTCTCTCCCATATAGTCTTCTCGGATTCAATCTGTCCAGAAGGAGGCTGCAGTCATACCCTGGGTTTGGTGTATTTTGTTCTGTTTTGCGACATGGACGTCTCTGAAAACTTGCAATCAGATATGCTTGAACTATATTAAAAGCACACTAAATAAGTCCATCATTACAAGAATTTCATAGTCAATTTTTTTTTTTAAAGATTTTTTTTTTTCAACGTTTATTTATTTTTGGGACAGAGAGAGACAGAGCATGAACGGGGGAGGGGCAGAGAGAGAGGGAGACACAGAATCCGAAACAGGCTCCAGGCTCTGAGCCATCAGCCCAGAGCCTGATGCGGGGCTCGAACTCACGGACCGCGAGATCGTGACCTGGCTGAAGTCAGACGCTCAACCGACTGCACCACCCAGGCGCCCCTCATAGTCAATTTTGACACACAACTTTTACAACATGAACGGACTTTAACTAGAGAAACATATTTTGGAAAACAGTCAAATACGTGAAGTATAGAAAACTCCGCTCCCTCCGGAGTCGCCTCCCCAAGGCAGACACAGGTAAGTGTGGGTTCTCCAAGCCTGTCTCCATGTGCATAAACCCACATACCTTCATCCACAAAGTTGGGTTTTTCAAATTAAAAATGTATCATTGCACTGCTGAGAGGAATTCTCAAAGACCTCACTAAATGGAGAGACATGCCACATGCCCGGATGAGAACGCTCAAGACTGTCAAAGTCCTCATCCACACAATCCCTATCAAAATGCCAGCTGGCTTCCCTGCAGAAATTGAGAAGCCGATCTTCAAATTCAGATGGAATTGCAAGGGACCCGGGAACAGGCAAAACAATCTTGTAAAAGAAGAACAAAATCAGAGGACTTGCACTTTCCAATCCCCAAACTTACCGGGAAGCTACAAGAACAGAGACTGCGCGGTAACGGTCCAAGGATGGGCCCAGCTCAAGGGAACAGAACTCAGAGCCGAAACATACACCCCTCCATTTACGGTCATGTTTGACCTAGGCGCCGTGGCAATTCAATGCAGAAAGGGTTTCCTTTTCAACAAACGGCATCAAGGCAATCGGAGAGCCGAACGCAAATGAATGACTTTGGACTCCTACCTGACGCCATATCCAAAATCAGCCCAAGATGTGTAACAAGAGATGAAGAAGGGCATCATATAATAATTACAGGGTCTATCCATCAGGAAGAGCTAACAATTATAAATGTCTATGCGCCGAATACGGGAGCCCCCAAATATATAAAACAATTACTCATAAACATAAGCAACCTTATTGATAAGAATGTGGTAATTGCAGGGGACTTTAACACTCCACTTACAGAAATGGATAGATCATCTAGACACACGGTCAATACAGAAACAAGGGCCCTGAATGATACATTGGATCAGATGGACTTGACAGATATATTTAGAACTCTGCATCCCAAAGCAACAGAATATACTTTCTGCTCGAGTGCCCATGGAACATTCTCCAAGACAGATCACATACTGGGTCACAAAACAGCCCTTCATAAGTATACAAGAATTGAAATCATACCATGCATACTTTCAGACCACAATGCGATGAAGCTTGAAATCAACCACAGGAAAAACTCTGGAAAACCTCCAAAAGCATGGAGGTTAAAGAACACCCTACTAAAGAATGAGTGGGCCAACCAGGCAATTAGAGAAGAAATTAAAAAATATATGGAAACAAACAAAAATGAAAATACAACAATCCAAACGCTTTGGGATGCAGCGAAGGCAGTCCTGAGAGGAAAATACGTTGCAATCCAGGCCTATCTCAAGAAACAAGACAAATCCCAAATACAAAATCTAACAGCACACCTAAAGGAAATAGAAGCAGAACAGCAAAGACAGCCTAAACCCAGCAGAAGAAGAGAAATAATAAAGATCAGAGCAGAAATAAACAATATAGAATCTAAAAAAACTATAGAGCAGATCAATGAAACCAAGAGTTGGTTTTTTGAAAAAGTAAACAAAATTGATAAACCTCTAGCCAGGCTTCTCAAAAAGAAAAGGGAGATGACACAAATAGATAAAATCATGAATGAAAATGGAATCATTACAACCAATCCCTCAGAGATACAAGCAATTATCAGGGAATACTATGAAAAATTATATGCCAACAAACTGGACAACCTGGAAGAAATGGACAAATTCCTAAACACCCACACGCTTCCAAAACTCAATCAGGAGGAAATAGAAAGCTTGAACAGACCCATAACCAGCGAAGAAATTGAATCAGTTATCAAAAATCTCCCAACAAATAAGAGTCCAGGACCAGATGGCTTGCCAGGGGAGTTCTACCAGACGTTTAAAGCAGAGTTAATACCTATCCTTCTCAAGCTATTCCAAAAAATAGAAAGGGAAGGAAAACTTCCAGACTCATTCTATGAAGCCAGTATTACTTAGATTCCTAAACCAGACAGAGACCCATTAAAAAAAGAGAACTACAGGCCAATACCCTGATGAATATGGATGCAAAAATTCTCAATAAGATACTAGCAAATCGAATTCTACAGCATATAAAGAGAATTATTCACCATGATCAAGTGGGATTCATTCCTGGGATGCAGGGCTAGTTCAACATTTGCAAATCAATCAACGTGATACATCACATTAATAAAAGAAAAGATAAGAACCATATGATCCTGTCAATCGATGCAGAAAAGGCATTTGACGAAATTCAGCAACCTTTCTTAATAAAAACCCTCGAGAAAGTCGGGATCGAAGGAACATACTTAAAGATCATAAAAGCCATTTATGAAAAGCCCACAGCTAACATCAGCCTCAATGAGGAAAAACAGAGTTTTTTCCCTGAGATCAGGAACACGACAGGGATGTCCACTCTCACCGCTGTTGTTTAACATAGTGTGGGAAGTTCTAGCATCAGCAATCAGACAACAAAAGGAAATCAAAGGCATCAAAATTGGCAAAGATGAAGTCAAGCTTTCACTTTTTGCAGATGACATGATATTATACATGGAAAATCCGAGACTCCACCAAAAGTCTGCTAGAACTGATACATGAATTCAGCAAAGTTGCAGGATACAAAATCAATGTACAGAAATCAGTTGCATTCTTATACACTAACAGTGAAGCAACAGAAAGACAAATAAAGAAACTGATCCCATTCACAATTGCACCAAGAAGCATAAAATACCTAGGAATCAATCTAACCAAAGATGTAAAAGATCTGTATGCTGAAAACTATAGAAAGCTTATGAAGGAAATTGAAGAAGATATAAAGAAATGGAAAAACATTCCGTGCTCATGGATTGGAAGAATAAAAATATTGTCAAAATGTCAATACTACCCAAAGCTATCTACACATTCAATGCAATCCCAATCAAAATTGCACCAGCATTCTTCTCGAAACTAGAACAAGCAATCCTAAAATTCATATGGAACCACAAAAGGCCCCGAATAGCCAAAGTAATTTTGAAGAAGAAGACCAAAGCAGGAGGCATCACAATCCCAGACTTTAGCCTCTACTCCAAAGCTGTAATCGTCAAGACAGCATGGTATTGGCACAAAAACAGACACATAAACCAGTGGAATAGAATAGAAACCCCAGAACTAGACCCACAAACGTATGGCCAACTCATCTTTGACAAAGCAGGAAAGAACATCCAATGGAAAAAAGACAGTCTCTTTAACAAATGGTGCTGGGAGAACTGGACAGCAACATGCAGAAGGTTGAAACTAGACCACTTTCTCACACCATTCACAAAAATAAACTCAAAATGGATAAAGGACCTGAATGTGAGACAGGAAACCATCAAAACCCTAGAGGAGAAAGCAGGAAAAGACCTCTCTGACCTCAGCCGTAGCAATCTCTTACTTGACACATCCCCAAAGGCAAGGGAATTAAAAGCAAAAATGAACTACTGGGACCTTATGAAGATAAAAAGCTTCTGCACAGCAAAGGAAACAACCAACAAAACTAAAAGGCAACCAACGGAATGGGAAAAGATATTTGCAAATGACATATCGGACAAAGGACTAGTATCCAAAATCTATAAAGAGCTCACCAAACTCCACACCCGAAAAACAAATAACCCAGTGAAGAAATGGGCAGAAAGCATGAATAGACACTTCTCTAAAGAAGACATCCGGATGGCCAACAGGCACATGAAAAGATGCTCAACGTTGCTCCTCCTCAGGGAAATACAAATCAAAACCACACTCAGATACCACACCTCACGCCAGTCAGAGTGGCCAAAATGAACAAATCAGGAGACTATAGATGCTGGAGAGGATGCGGAGAAACGGGAACCCTCTTGCACTGTTGGTGGGAATGCAAACTGGTGCAGCCACTCTGGAAAACAGTGTGGAGGTTCCTCAAAAAATTAAAAATAGACCTACCCTATGACCCAGCAATAGCACTGCTAGGAATTTACCCAAGGGATACAGGAGTACTGATGCATAGGGGCACTTGTACCCCAATGTTTATAGCAGCACTCTCAACAATAGCCAAATTATGGAAAGAGCCTAAATGTCCATCAACTGATGAATGGATAAAGAAACTGTGGTTTACATACACAATGGAGTACTACGTGGCAATGAGAAAGAATGAAATATGGCCCTTTGTAGCAACATGGATGGAACTGGAGAGTGTAATGCTAAGTGAAATAAGCCATACAGAGAAAGACAGATACCATATGTTTTCACTCTTATGTGGATCCTGAGAAACTTAACAGAAACCCATGGGGGAGGGGAAGGAAAAAAAAAGAGGTTAGAGTAGGAGAGAGCCAAAGCATAAGAGACTCTTAAAAACTGAAAACAAACTGAGGGTTGATGGGGGGTGGGAGGGAGGGGAGGGTGGGTGATGGGTAGTGAGGACGGCACCTTCTGGGATGAGCACTGGGTGTTGTATGGAAACCAATTTGACAATAAATTTCATATATTGAAAAAAAAATCAGCCCAAGATGGATCAAAATTTAAAAGGTCAATAGAAGAACCACAAATACAAAACGGAAACCCTTTTAACCTTGGGTAATGCAACACCAAAAGCACGACCCACAAGACAAAAACACTGAGGTTGCACCTCATCAAAATTAAAACCTTTGAGTTTCAAGAAGCTCCATTAAGACGACGACCAGGAAAACTGCAGACTGGAAGAAAACGTGAAAATCATGGGTCTGATAAAGGCCTTGCATCCAAAATATATAAAGAACTCTTAGGACTCAAAAAGACGGCAATCCACATGATCTCACGGTTTGTGGGTTCGAGCCCCACATGAGGATCTGCACTGACAGCTCAGAGCCTGCTTCAGATTCTGTCTCCCTCTCTCTCTGCCCCTGCTTGTTCTCTCTCTCAAAAATAAATATTTTTATAATGATAAAATTAAATTAAGAAAAAGAAAACAAGCCAATTAAAAATTGGCAAAACTTCTCAAGTTCACCAAAGATACATGAATGGCTAATAAGCCCATGAAGAGATGCTCAATACCATCAGTCCTTAGAAAACACAGGTCAAGTCCAGGGTGAGGTGTGGCCTCACGCCCAGGGCAGCTACAGCCACACGGCAGGTGTGGGTGAGGGAGTCCTCATCCGTGCTGGTGGCAACGTAAAACTCTGACCTACTCTGGAAGACGGCCTGGCAGTTTCTGGAGACATTAAAACATCAGCTTCCTCTGTGTCACAGCACCCCCACTCCCGTGGACCCAGCGATGCTCAGAGAGCGACAACGGGGTCCACGCGGTACGCGAGGGACCGCAGCAGCACTGGTCACAGCGGCCAAAGGCCCCTCGCCTGGCGGGTGGGGAAGAAGGTGCGGCCCATCCCCCCAGAGGCTGGGGTCAGTGGCAAAGACGAAGGCGTGACACCCCCAGCAAGGGGACAGAATCGCAAATGCACAGGAGGGTGAAAGAAGCCGGACACACAAGACTGGCTGCTTTATAATTCCATCTGCAGGAGAGGTCCGGGACGGCCAATCTCGAGGGTCAAAAAGAAGAGAGGCTGCCTACGGCTCAGGGTGGGAATGGGGACTGACCGGGGGCACGAAGACCTTTCAGGAAATGCTGTAAAACTGTTGTGGGAGTGGCCTCAAAACTATAAAATTACCAGAATCTTCAACTTGTACACCTAATACGGGCAAAACTTGTTTCTTGACCTCAGCACCGGCATCTTGGGCCCGACGGGCCTGTGCTGTCTGCGCGGCGAGGTGCTCCGCGGCTCCCCCCAGACACTGGCAGTGGACTCCCCTAGTCCCCCAGCTGTGACAACCACAACTATCTCCAGATGCCACTGAGTGTCCCGGGGGCAGGAAGTCATCCCCACGGACGGCACTGGTCTAGGCCCGCTGTTCCCTAATCTGCTCTGTCCACCCAATGACACACGATGGATGCCTTTCTGGGCCAGCATGGAGATTCTGCCCGAACCTTGTCGGTGTTACACGGCATCCGACGCTGGGCAGTGCGGATGTTTCATAAACTATGTTGGCCAATGTTGTTTCCATTTTCTAATTACTGCAGTGCATGCAGAAATGAACCTCACGCAGAGATCTTCAGAACACCGTCTGCGGAAGAGACCCCCAAGGCTGGGGCTGCCGGGTCAGACCGCTCGCGACACGTATTACGAGCAGTGTCCCCCACGTCTGTTCATCTGAGGACAGCAGCCCCAGCCCCCTTCTTGGCCGTTCGGCTCAGCCAAAAGCCATCGGGGTTGCCTTTTACTTTCAATCAAAGAAGCGGCGGGGGCAACTTCACCGTTTAGCTCTCCCGCTCCCATCCTACACCCTCCGTCCCTCCCGTTCTCTCGGGGGGAGATCTGGGGTCACCCAGGATGCACCCGCGTCCTCAGACGGGAACCCTAATAGAACGGGCACCCCGTGCTTGTGGCCCGAGCCCCTGAAAAGCGGTTTTCCCCACCGCACAACTGGCAAGAGACGGAGGCCCGGCAGAGGAGCAGGGCGGCAAAGCCGGAGGCACCCTGCCTCCCAGAAAACGGGGCAGGTACGGGTTTAGAAACGCCGGCGCACAAAGAAACTGCAGACAATCAAAGAATAAAAAGAAAGCAGAGCAGAGCTATCACTGAGGAGTGGAATCCAGCCAGCTGTCTGCCAAAAAGCAGGGTGAGACCAGTCGCCGGGAGGACAGTTAATTCCTTAATAGATGTTTTAAGTACATTTGTAAACGGCCTCTTGTTTGTAAAAGGGTCTGGAACGGGACCAAGACCCACAGGCTCAGCAGACCCTGGAGCAGGGGAATCCCACACGAAGGCAAAAGCCCCATTCGAACACAGAAGCGCTCCAGCTGAGAAAGCTTCATCACCTCCTTTTAAACCGAGGCCTGACAGGGAGCGTTCTGTTCCAGGCGTGGGGCGCGAGGACTCCAGATCCGCAGACGCTGCAACGCGGTCACCCCAGTGAGGCCAGGGAACATCCGTCGCCACACAAAGCCACCCATCTCTTTCTTGCGGCAACTCGCAAGAGTTACCGTCTTGGAGACTCTCCAACACGCACCACGAGGTCGGTGACGGCAGCACGTCCGGGACACGCCTGTAGCCGGGACGCGGTACCTTCTGTCCGCCTCTGCCCATCTCACGCACCCCAATCTCCTCCGTCCATTCATCCACCGATGGACACCAACTCAGGCCGCTTCCGCGTCTCGGGTGTCGCGCGTAACGCTGCGGTACACACGGGGGTACAGACGTCCTTTCGAATGGTGGTTTCCTTCTCTTGGATGAAGCCCCAGAAGCGGAACTGCCGGGCGGAAGGGCGGCTCTCGTTTTCACTTTCTGAGGAACCCCCGTTCGGTCCTCCGCGGCGGCCGGCCCGGTGTGCGTTCCCATCAGCAGCGCACGAGGGCTCCTCCTCCTCCACACCCTCACCGACACTTCGGATTTCTTGTCTTTTTGGTGACGGCCCTTCTATTCTGACCGGCGTGAGGCGGAATCTCGCTGAGGTTTTGGTTTGCTTTCCCCTGGTGATGAGTGGCGTTGAGCATCTTTCCATGGACCCGTCGGCCGTCCGGAGGCCTTGCTTAGAAAAATGTCTGTTCAGATCCTCTGCCCACCGTTTAATCAGACCGTTTCTCTTTTTGCTTTTGAGGTGTACGAGGCGCTTCTATAGTTTGCGTATTAGCCCTAATCAGACAGGTGATTTGCAAATAGGCTCCCTCTTCCTTCTGTTGGTGGTTTCCTTTGCCGAGCAGAAGCTTCCTCGTTTGACACAATCCTACTTGCTTACTTTTTGCTTTTGCTGCCTTTGCATCTAACTGCTAACATGGGTTTTCAAAATATTCGTTTTACAGTGTTGATCTAAAGTTAGTAACGGTTATGCTAACAGGTTTTAACAAACACCTTTTCAGAAACCATTCCGAGGGCCTGACGTGTCCCTTGAAGGGCTTCTAAAGGAGTCTGCTGATGTGCAGAGGCCAGTGTCGTGTAAGACGGGGGGCCCACTGACAGGAACCCGTGCACCTGTGTCCACGTTAGCACAGAGACGACACACATGACACGGTACGTGAAAAATGGCGGTGACAAATCACGTTCCTATGATGTAATCTCCTGTCTCCTTAAAAATCAAAGGACCTACAGCCGACACAGCAGATAATGCCATGTCCCATTAGACGCGGGACGCTGCCGACCAGGAGACGCCCCGTCCCGTTTAGAATTGCTTTAGGGGACAAAAGCTACAACACCCTTTTACGTACCCAGATAGGCTGTAAAGACGTCCCCGTGCCAGAAACATTTAAACACAGGAAAAACTGGGTACCACAGGCCCAAGCGATCAGGGTATTACAAATTATCAGGGAATGTTAGGCGTTGCTGTATTTCCTCTGGACAATGTTTACTGATGATTTTTAAATATCTTGCTTATCAGAAAAGCCTCCTTTTCTCATCCATTTCCATATCATCTCACCTCCACAGACAACACTTGCCAGCAATGTGGTTCTCGAACACGGGAAGCAGTAAGAACTCGCGTGGCGGACGCAACGGGCACGCGCAGACAGAGCGAGGGCGTGTGCGGCCACAGCCCCTGTCCCTCCCCTGAGAGCACGTCTCAGCCCCCCAGAACCCAGCCTCGACACGTGCTGGCCACCTGAGAGGTCTCACTGTACCGAAGAGAAACCTGAGAGACTGAGGATAAATCCCAACTTCCTAACTTTTACTTAACCACATTTATTTGAAAATACAGTAAGTCTAAGAATGGTCAAAAATGTACATCTGAAGTGGACAGAACGCAATCGAAGGGCCTGGCTCACAGGGCCCTGGAACACGCTAGAAGAGGGGGTCCATTTGCGGCTCTAAGCAACATCACCAGGTGAAAGATCACGAGATCCGGTCAGGATCTTTCTAGAACAGGGCCAGGAGTCACACTGCTCTCCTTAGAACAAAGCCACGTCTTGGGGTCAGGGACAATGGAAGGCCATGCAACGCACAGGAAGAAAGCAGCAGCAGAGGAGGGGCTGAATGGAGACAGAGCAGGAGGAAGAGGAAAGCGCAGGTGCACGGGGGGCAGGGCTGGAGGCTCACCTGCACCCAAGGGACCTTCCCCTCCCCACCCCAGGGGCCTTTCCCCCTTCAAAGCCGCAGGCTTTGGGGCACCTGCGTGGCTCAGCTAAGCATCTGACTTCAGCTCAGGTTATGATCTCACAATTCGTGGGTTCGAGCCCCGCGTCGGGCTCTGTGCTGATAGCTCGGACCTGGAGCCTGCTTCGGATTCTGTCTCTGTCTCTGTCTCTCTGCTCCTCCCCAGCTGGTGCTCTGTCTCTCTCTCGCTCTCTCAAAAAATGAATACATGTTTAAAAAAAAACAAACAAAAAAAACCCCGTGGGCTCCTAGGGACTTCCCGAAGTCAAAGCCACCGATACCGTTTGAGGCTAACCCAGCACTGCCACTCAACATTCAAAACTTATTATTTTAAAACTCTGCAAATATAAAGTATGACAAAACTTTTTTATTGACTCTCAGGAAATATTTTCATTTCTCGGGATATACGTCTCTGTTTTCTACTCAGACCAGCAGATTAAAAAAGAGCTCAATTTAACAGGTGTGTGAAGCCTTTTCTTCAAACGGAGACTTCTGAGCACAGCCCTGCTGCTAGCTGGATTCCGGGGTCTGATGTCCAATAACGTCTTGGAAACTAACAGCACATATAACTAACTTACATGATCAGCGCCTCCCACTCAAAGAAATTCTCTTCGTTCATGGGACCTGCAAAAAACAAAAAAAATTTTCCACAATTAACTTAGAAGGCCACTTTGGCAATTAGAAGTAAATTACAAAGAAGCTAACTTTAGTGCCTTACCCGCCACAATTCCTTCCGGAGGATTCAGCGTCAGTTCTACAAAATGAAAAAGCAAAAGCATTATGAAACAGAATGAGCATCAGGCTGGCATTCTAACCAAACGACAACTGTGGAGTACATACGTTAACAGGTTAAAACCCCGTTTGTCCAAAGTGAACACCTATTCCCATTACGTTTCCGACAACGACTATGTACGCGGCTCTTTACGGCAGCAAAACGTAGAATTTTTGGAGCTATAAACCCTTTGGTCTGACAAATGAAGAAACCGAAGGGGTCAATTATCTTTCAAAAATACCCCTGCCGGTTGTTTCGATTCAACTTCACACGTCAAGCACAGCGTCCAGTTTTCCGACCGGATGGTGCTTCCTGGCGCTGTGAGCGGCGGCACGGGCCCTTCTGAGCGTGAGCAACGAGGGACCGACCGGCGCTCGTGAACCAGGACTCGGAGCACACACGGCACAGCTGTCGGTCCCCGGCGCCACTCTACTCAATCTGTGAGCCCCCGACGTGGCACCCCACGGAGCGTCAGGCCCGAGCACCGAGAACGAAAGTAGGAAGAAGCAAGCAGGCGGCACTTCGGCAACTGCCGAAGACCAGTGGTCGCCGAGAGACTGAGGCCCAGCCCCGCCACCGAGAAACGCCGTCCCAAGTCCTGGCCTCCTCGTCTTCTATGTGGAAGGCTCCAGAGTGAACCCAAACCCGCACACAGACGCGGACGAGTGACGAGAGAAGAACAGTCCTGGGCAAGAAGGGTGGCCACCCGGGAGTAGGGAATCGGGCCAGAGATGCACTTCCTGTCGGGCCCAGGCGCCCAAGACATCGCTGATGTGGCAAGAAACAGACAGACAAAACCAAAAACTGGTTCTCTGAAGGGCCATAAAATTGCCAAACCCGTGCCAAATAACTACAAGCCGTAAGGTTCCGAAAAGTGGAAGTAAAACCATCGTTACTCACAGATGCCACGTCACATACGCCCTAAGTCCAAAAGAATCACTAGAAGAAGTGAGTTTGCCAACACTGCTGACTACGAGGTCCAGACATGTGACTGAATGTGTTTCTATGTATGAGCAAACTAGAACAATCTTAAAAAGACGTCAACTCTACTAGGAAACACACACAGGTAAGTTTTTAAAAGCTGTGCAGACCTGTAGCATGCGAGAACCGCCACGGCTCTGAAGGCCTTCCCAAGCAGAGACTCGAGCAAGTTCATGGATGGAAGCCTCAAAATTACAGTTCTCAATCCTCCTCCAACTGCACCTACAGATTCCGTGCAGCCTCAGCCAACATCCCAACAGGTCTTCTTGCCTGAATGCAAACAAGATAACTCTAAAAGATACACAAACATGCAAACAACTGAGAACAGCCCAGACTTCTTGAAAAAGAGTTAAGTTGAGGGGCGCCTGGGTGGCTCAGTCAGTTGAGCGTCCGACTGCGGCTCAGGTCATGATCTCAGAGTCCGTGGGTTCGAGCCCCACGTCGGGCTCTGTGCTGACGGCTCAGAGCCTGGATCCTGTTCGGATTCTGTGTCTCCCTCTCTCTCTGCCCCTCCCCCACTCCCATTCTGTCTGTCTCGCTCTCTCTCGCTCTCTCTCTCAAAAATAAACATTAAAAAAAATATATTTTAAGTAGCACACTTAATTGTGTGCAAATTTTATCTCAATAAAGCTGACTCCCCCCAAAATTAATTTCAGTTGTTTTATGAAATATAAAACAATAAATAATTTAGACCAACTACAGAGGTAAAGCCAAAGAGCACCAACCATCAAAGGAAAAGATGGGTGAAATTAAGAACGCTGAAACTCTGTTTCCGATTCTGTGTCCCCCTCTCTCTCTGCCCCTCCCCCGTTCATGCTCTGTCTCTCTCTGTCCCAAAAATAAATAAACGTTGAAAAAAAAAAATTAAAAAAAAAAAAAAAAGGGGCGCCTGGGTGGCGCAGTCGGTTAAGCATCCGACTTCAGCCAGGTCACGATCTCGCGGTCCGTGAGTTCGAGCCCCGCGTCGGGCTCTGGGCTGAGGGCTCAGAGCCTGGAGCCTGTTTCCGATTCTGTGTCTCCCTCTCTCTCTGCCCCTCCCCCGTTCATGCTCTGTCTCTCTCTGTCCCAAAAATAAGTAAACGTTGAAAAAAAAATTTTTTTTAAAAAGAACGCTGAAACTAAGAGCCTCTGCTATCAAGAGACCTTTAAGAGAACGAAAAGGGAAGCCCCAGAGAGGACGGTATTTGCTACAGACATAACCAGCAAAGAGCTAGCATTGAAACTTCTCAGAATCAATAAAAATATATAAACCACCCAAAAGAAAATCAAGCACAAGACTTGAAGACACGTCACAAAATGAAGGAACATGTCACAAGGTGCTCAACTCATTAACTGTGGGGAAACTAAGGCCACAACGGGATGACAGTGCCCCCAGCGGAGCAGCCCAGGAGCCCGAGCGTCCAGATGGGACAGAAGGCCGCCTCCCCCCAGCCGAGGAGCCACAGACACACCCTGCGGGCACGAATGTAAACTGGGACCACCAGGTGGGAAAGGAGGCCGCCGGGAGTCGCCGGGAGCCCGCGACCCCCTCCGGAGGACAAGCACACAGAAACGCGCGCACGTGTGCACCGGGAGTTAACCTGCCACCTGACCACAAGTGCTGCAGACCCAGGTACCAACCACCTGGCCACATGCGCAGCAGCCTCTAGCCCCCTGCCACCGCCCTATGGATCAGTCTCCGGAGGAAGACGGGGACGAAATGTCACTGGATGGAAGTAAGGGTCTGACGCTGTAACAGCTCACACTCTCCCTAAAGAGACAGAGACCACACTTCCCCCCGTGGGTAACAGCTTAAGCGAGAGAGGCCGAGAGAAGGGCCACGGTGAATCTACACCTTGCAAACACAGGACACTCTAACTAAATACTTCACCGGTGTCATCAAAATATTGCTCTAACCGCTGGCCTGGAAGCGTGTCACGTCTCTGTTTTGCCACGTAATTTGATGTCCTGAAAAGTGCCCAGTTACAATTCTAATCGCGGAATCGCTCATCCAAATGGTATTTACTTACATTTGCCCTCTGGTCCTATCTGAAGCTTTGAGGGGCTGCACGAAGCCCCGGGGCAGTGGTGTCCACACTCCCCTCGGCCAGCTGGACTAGAAGGGGCCAGCCGCTACCCACGCGGCTGCCAGGCCCCACTCCTCCGGCCAGCGCAGACGCAGTGGTGAAGGAGAGACAAGGCCCCTCCTTCCACGGGCTTCCCTTCCGTTCCAGTGAAGGAAGACAGCCAGTAGGTGAGGAAACACACATGAAAAGACATACTGAAGAATGCAGTGAGGGAGGTGGTAAAGTGATACAAAGACACACGCCCACCTGAGGCAAGAAAGGCCTCAGGGTGAAGGTGATGCCGGAGGGGGGCTCCTTTCTTTCCAACTGAGACAGAATTGACTTACACTGTCATACTAGTCTCAGGTGTGCAACACAGGGGGCCGATATTCGTATATATTCTGCAACGAGCAAAGTCCGGCAAGTTAACAGCCATCCACACACAATCGCAAATTTCTCTTTTGATGAGACCTTTTAACATCTAGCCCCTTAGCGACTTTCAAATACACAACATGGCACTGTTAACTCTCACCGCCAGGCCGTACGTGACATCCCCTGGACTTAGTTTATAACTGGAAGTCTGTATTCTGACCCCTTCACCCATGTCGTCCACCTGCTAACCCCCCATGGCTACACCGACCTGTACTCTCCTTCTGTGAGTTGTTTTTAAGATTCCACACATGCGTTGAGATCATTTGGTATCGGTCTTTCTCTGTCTTATCCCACTTAGCGTAATGCTCCCAAGGTCCATCCATGTTGTCACAAATGACAGGATTTCATTTTTATGGCTGAGAAATATTCCATTGTGTCTTTGCTGTATATTTACAGCAGCATCACTCGTAACAGCCAAAAAAAATGAAAACACCCAAATATCTAGCAATAGAAGAGGTCAAGAAACTGTGGTGATTCATACAATGGAACAAAAGTGAAAATAAATGACACACAGCTACACGCGACACAGTCATGCAAAAGAAACCAGGCCCGTACCACACACGACACATAATACACTATACGTATGCATACACAGCCAGATATATATACACAACACAGGGTGCTTGGGTGGCTGAGTCAGTTAAGTGCCCAACTCCTGGTTTCAGCTCAGGTCATGATCTCACAGCTCTTGAGATCAAGCCCCGCAGCGGGCTCTGTGCTGACAGCACGGAGCCTGCTTAAAGTTCTCTCTCGTTCTCCCTCTCTCTCTCTCTCTCTCTCTCTCTCTCTCTCTGCTCCTCCCCTGCTCTCACACTGTCAACAATAAATGAATAAATTTTTAAAAAGAAAAAAAAGAGAATAGACAACATGTAACTACATTTATAGAAGGATTACATCCATTAAAAAACAGGCACTCTAAACGACAATGTTTAAGAATGCATGCTTCGGTGGAAACACAGAGCAAAGCAGTGACTACCCCATGAAGACAGAGCTGCTCTGGTGGAGTGGGGGCCCCGCACAGTGGGGTTCTGGCGGGCTGGTAGCCTTCCTGCTCATCTGGGTGGTGATGCTTTCTCTGAGAAGCTCACCGAGCTGAACCTGAACCCTAGGCCGGCTGTATTTCAGGCTAATAAACAGTTTTAAGCCATTACTGTGACCGTCCAGGCAGGGAAGGTGACAGCTTGAGTCAGAGTAGCGACTCTGGGGGTCTGTCCCGCAGACAGGGACGAAATGGGTGTGACATGTGAGGACTGGTCCCAGGTCCCCGGCCCAAACAACTACGCGAACAGCACTATTACCGGGACGGAAGGGGAAGGAGCAGGTCTGAGGGGAAAGCAAGAATTCTCATTTAAACACATTAAGGTGGAGACTAGAAAACAGACCAGCGGAGAGATCTCAGACGAGTCTGAAGCTCAAGGGAGAGTGGACACCAGCAGGAGAAACTTGGGGGCTGTGTGCACAGGGACAGGTGGAGCCGCGGGGACCTGGTGGCAGTTGCTGGAGTTTTCCCAGGGGACACTGGGAAATTCGGGTGCCGCCGTCGGGTGTCCACAGTGACTGGGGAATGCTACTGCCATTTAGGGGGAAGGGGCCATAAAGAAAGTGCACACGAGGACAACTATTTCATTCGAAGCACCAGTTAACACCTGCTAAGAAACCCTGAGCAGGAAACAAGAACGGGCACAGGGAGAGCCCCGTCTGTTGCCAAGGGCACCAGAGCCCGGCACGCGGGAGGAAGAGGAAGGGGCAGCGAGGGCCCCAACGCGAGGCCAGTGCCGCGGGACAAACGGCGAGGCAGCCAGCACTGCGAGGAGGCAGGAGTCAAGTGCAACTGAGGTCGAGTGCCAGGAAGGCTGAGCCCCTCGGGCGCAGTAATACACACTCTGACCGTCTCAGTCCCCCTTCGGGCGTCTGCGTGACAGCCGACCGGGAGAGGGAAGCCCAGAACCCAGCTCACCAGGAGCTACACACCCAGTCATCTGAAATCCAGGCCAATCACCTTCGCATAACATCGGACAAATTAAAACAGAGGAGTGATAAACTGCTGGGGGTGGGGGACTCATCCTCCAGGGATCTGGCGGGGGGGCTCACTCCAAAAAGGGCTGCTTCATTCTTCACCTGTGGACCCACCCCTGGAGCCTCCCTCCCGCGCCCTCCTTCCAGGGCCTGCCGGGGAGGGGCAGCCGGCGGGCTGCAGTCCCAGCCGCATCCTTACGCGACAGCGGCACCTAGTGGTCAGGGAAGTTACAGTAACACGGGGGACGTTTCTGCGACACTCGTTTTATTTCCAAAATACACACCTGCACAGACAGTTTGGTGTCTACTGACAAAAACAGCTTCAAAAAGAAAAACAAAATCCTAGTATCGGAGAAATGTGCAAAAACGATGCCACTGACCCCTTGAGAATATTAATTCGTTAAAAACATATTTTTAATAGTGGCTTAAACAGTAGCCGCCACAGGCTCTGGACTGACAGTGCGGAGCCTGCTTGGGATTCTCTCCCTGTCCCTGTCCCTGTCCCTCTCTCTCTGCCCTTCCCCCCCTCGCGCTGTCTCTGTCTCTCTCAAACTAAGTAAATAAACTTAAAAAGAAAACTGGTAAGATACAATCACGTTTTTCTTCCACAATTTTTAAAACAAGGCAAGCCATGGTTTAAGGGAAAATATTTACAAAATATCCAACAAAAGACTTGTAGCTACAGTATATGAAGAACTCCTACAACTTAATAAGAAAACAATACACGTGATTAAAAATCAGCAAAAGACTCAAGACACTTACGATGGCACATAAACACACAAAACGACACTCAATGTCATCGGTCACAAGGGAGACGCAAATCAAAGCCACAAGGAGAACATGGCGATGCAGGGAGACCCTCGGCGCCCCTCCTCCCACGAACATGGAGTCTACAGCTACAAACGGAACAATCTGCTCCCCAAAACACACTAAGGCTGGCTGGGTCGTAACTGCACATCAAGCAAATGAGAAGAAAACCACACTGAGGTGGCCAACAGAAGCTGGGACGCAATCTCATCATGACCCCCCGCACAGTATCTCACAACCAGGAGGAAACGCAAAACCCACAGCTGCTTCTTGAGGAGTAAAGGGTTTGAACAGCAGCACCCCAACTTTTAAGACGGACGCTTGCATAAACGAGCCTCTAAATCATCTAGCTTTGAAATCCTATGGGACTCGCATCCCAAGACCCCCAAGACGGGAGCCATGTGAGAAACCTCCCTTCAAGGGCTTGGGGCGGGGACGGGCCCTCCCCAGGGCCCAGCTCTGAGGCAGCCCGTGGACCACGCCCAGACTCACAGAGGTGCACCTGCTGGCATCTGAGTGGCCACCGGGGCGCAGGCGTCTGATTTTTCACACTCATCAGGAGGCTGGCGGAACACTGTTTCTGTGGACAGAGACTGGGGGGTCATCTTTGCCTCTCCCTCCGCTGTGCTCCCGGGCACCAGCAACCACCTGAAGGCAGCCTTTACGCATATCTAGTGCCCTGATTTCCGTGGCTGTCACCTAGGGGACACCTCTTGATCGCTTGGCTCTGGAGGCCAGGGAAACCGGAGCTGCTGGTCTCATGAACCTGTAACAATCAGAGTCACACAGGGAGGAGCTCAAACCGATCTGGTGCCCCAAATTTTGCGACGGCTTCCAGGGGACATCTCTACATCGCCTGGCTCTGGCGGCCACCGGACTCGTGCTGTGGGTCCCACAGGACTCTAACTAATAGAGAAGCAGTTCTTAAACAGCTACCACCCCCGGGGAAAGCAAGAGGCCGGTCTTTCTGTGCAGGAGGGCTATCAGCTGACCATGAGGACTGCAGCCTGCGGCGTGTGCTTCTGATTAGGTGTGCATCTTGGGACCAACCTGATCCCTTCCAGAGACCTCAGCGGGCAGCCGCTGTCTTCGCGTTCACCTTCTGCCGAAATCCAGAGTGTGATGTCTCCCAGAAGGGAGTTTTACACACAGCCGGCACCCTGCTTTTTACAGCTGCCACCGGGGGGAGATGGCCCTTGATCGTCTGGTGCTGGTGGCCAGGGGACCTTGCATCCCTGGGTCTGATGGGTCTACCACAGTCGGAGAAACGGTTTTTGGCAGGCTGCCATCCCCAGGGCACTGCACAGAGGGCAGGCTGAGGCACACTCCCCCATCCTTCCGTGAAGGAGGCCTCTCTGCGTGTCCTGGAGCTGAGAGGTAGTCTTCAGGTCTGGCACACATTCCACGGTCCACAGAGCTGCTCTCTACGAAAATACGGCTATGGCACCTCCTTGGCACTCTCCCTCTGCCCTGCACCAGCTCAGCTCACTGGCATCGCCCAGAAAAGAACTTACACACTCATCCGGAGTCCCGATTTTTGTGACAGCCATACTGGGGACACCTGCAGAGTGCCTAGCTCTGGTGACCAGTGGGGCTTATGCTTAAGGCCCCACAGGACTGTACGTATTTGCACACCTTAAGAAGCTGCTGCCGGTGGGCCTGGCTTCCAGTCACCCTGAATCTGCGTGCTGAGACCCTCCGCTCTGGGACGATGACAAGTCTTGGCACACCCTCCACTGCGGGAGGTATCAAAGACACAACGGGTGCTGGGACAGCACGAAGGTTTGAGTGACAACCGAAAGCTGGGACGGGACTGAATGACGAGGTTCATCTCCTACACGAGGCCGCTCCTTCCAGACTGGGAGAGGCGGGTGTTCCCAGTTGGTACAGGGACCAACTCGGAGAGTCCAGCGAAATGGACAAACAGGAATATGTACCCAGGAAAGAACAAGATAAAACCTCAGGAAAAAGCATCTCAGTGAAACGGAGACAGTTTACCGATAAGGAGTTCAAAGCGATGGTCACGAAGACGCTCACCAAACAGGAGAAAAACCGATGGACACCAAACCTCAACAAAGAGATGGGAAATACAAGAAGGTACCAAAGAGAAATCGCAGAGTGAACAACAGAACGGCTGAACTGAAATACAGACCAGATGAAGCAGAAGAAAGGATCAGCCACTCGCGGTCAGTGGAACTCAGTCAATGAGAGCAGCAAAAAGAATGACAAAAAGTGAAGACAGTTAGGAGCTCATAAGACATCAAGTAGACTAATATTTGGATCATGGGGCTTCCAGAGGAGGAGAGAGAAAGGGTCAGAAATCTCCTTGAAGAAGTAATGGCTGAAAACTTCCCTAATCTGGGGAAGGAAACAGGCATCTAGATCCAAGAAGCCCAGAGAGTTTCAAGGAAGAAGAACCCAGAGAGACCCACATGAAGACACCTTATAATTACCTACCAAAAAGTAAAAGCCAGGAGAGAATCTTAAAAGCAGCAAGATGAAAACCACTTGTTATGTACACGTACGTGATGCTAAGTCTATCGGCAGACTTTTCGGCAGAAACTTTTCAGGCCAGAGGCAGGGGCACGATACATTCAAAGCACTGAAAGGAAAATCTCCAACCAAGAATGCTCTCCCCGGCAAAGTTACGACTCAGAAGTGAAGGAGAGGTAAAGGGCTCTCCAGAGAAACAAAAGCTAAAGGGGTTCATCACCACTAACCCGGCCTTGTTACAGGGAATTCTTTAAGCTGAAAAGAAAGGGTGTTCACGAGAACACATGTGCAAGAATAAATCTCACTGGAAAGGTAAGTATATAGTAAAAGTACTGGGTTAATCACTTACAAAGTTAGCATGAAGGTTAAAAAAAAGTAAGTAGTAAAAATAACTATAAGTACAAAAACTAGTTAAAGGACACACACATTAAAAAAATGTAAAGTGTCAGGGCGCCTGGGTGGCTCAGTCGGTTAATGGTCTGACCTCGGCTCAGGTCATGATCTCACAGCTCGAGTTTCAGCCCCACGTTGGGCTCTGTGCTGACAGCTCAGAGCCTGGAGCCTGCTTCAGATTCTGTGTCTCCCTCTCTCTCTGCCCCTCCCCCACTCATGCTCTGTCTCTCTCTCTCTCTGTCAAAAATAAATAAAACATTAAAAAAAATTTTTTTAATGTAAAGTGTGAATCAAAAACATCAAATATGGGGTGAAGGGAGAATAACAGTATTGGGCTTTAGAATGGGATCAAACTTATTATCAACTGCAAATAGACTGTACAGAAGTTGTTTGTCATATGTAAGCCACGTGGTAGCCACAAAGCAAAAACCTGTAGCAAATACACAAAAAATAAAGAAAAGGAACATAAGCATACCACCAAAGTCATCACACCACAAAGAGAAAAGAAGAAAGGAACAGAGAGAAACTACAAAAACAGTCAGAAAACAACAAAAATGGCAACAGGCACGTGCCTGTCAGTAATTACTTTAAGTGTAAATGCACTCAGTTCTCCAATCAAAAGACAGAGTGCTGAACAGATTAAAATATAGGACCCATCTGTATGTTGCCTATAAGAAACTCACTTCAAATTTAAGGACACACACTGAAAGTGAAGGGATTGAAAAAAAGAAAGAAAGAAAAGAAAAAAAGCTGTTCCATGCAAATGGAAACCAAAAGGAATCTGGAGCAGCTATACTTATATCAGAGAAAACAGACTTCAAACAAAGAGACAAAAGAAAGGCATTACACAATGCTAAAGGAGCCTTTCCAACAGTAAGATACATTTGTAAATATTTACACACCCAACACAGGAGCGCCTAAATACGCAAAGCAAATGTTAACAGACCTAAAGGGAGAAACAGCAACTCAACCGTAGAGGACATTAATATCCCACTTACATACAAAAATATAAGAAAGCACTGGCCTTAAATGACACAGTAGACCAGATGAACCAGAACATTCCATACAAAAGCAGAATACACATTCTTCACAAGTGCAAGTGGAATGTTCTCCAAGACAAATCACCTGTTAGGACACAAAATAAGTCTTAACAAATTTAAAAGGACTGAAATCATATAAAGCATCTTTTCTGATAACGGTATGAAACTAGAAATTACTTACATGAAGAAAACTGGAATATTCACAAATACGTGGAGATTAAACAACATGCTACTGAATAACCAATAAGTCAAAGAAGACATCAAGAGAAATAAAAAAATACCTTATGATCCCCCCCCAAGAAAGGAAATGTAACGTACCAAAATTTGTAGATGCAGCAAAAGCAGTTCTGGGAGAGGTTCATAGTGATAAATGCCTCTGTCCAGAAGCAGGAAAAATCTCAACTAAACCTTATTTTACAACTCAAGAAACTAGAAAAAAGAAAAAACAAAGCCCAGAGTTAGTAGAAGGAAAGAGATAACAGACGTGAGAGCAGAAAGAAATGAAACAGACTAAAAAGACAATAGAAACGATCAGTGAAGCTAAAGGCTGTTCTCTGAAAAGATAATGGTGCTAAACGTTTAGCCAGACTCGCCAAGACAGATACAAGAAGAGAAACATCAGAAATGATGGGGTGCCTGGATGGCTCAGTCAGTTACGTGGCCAACTCTTGACACCCGCTCAGGTCTTGATCTCAGGGTCATGAGTTCAAGCCCTGCATTGGGCGCCATGCCTAGCATGGAGCATACTTTAAAAAAAAGGAAAGAAAGAAAGAAACGACAAAAGAGATGTTACAACTGACACCACAGAAACACAAAGGACCGTAAGAAACTACCGTGGACCATTGTGTGCCAACAAATTGGACAACCTAGAAGAAATGGATAAACAAACACATAACCTACCAAGAGTGAATCATGATGAAATAGAAAATCTGAACTGATTACTAGTAAGGAGATTGAATCAATAATCGGAAACCTCCCAAGAAACAAAAGTCCAAGACCAGATGGCTTCACTGGTGAATTCTACCAAATGTTCAAAACAGAATTAACTAATACCAGTTCTTTTCAAACTCTTCCAAAAAAGAGAGAGAGAAAAGAAAGGAAAGGAAAAGAAGAAAGAAAGAAAACGGGAGGGGAGGAAGGGAACATTTTATGAAACTAGGATCACCACAATACCAAAACCACAAGACGGCCACAAGAAAGTCACAGGCCAATATCCCTGGTAAACACAGATGTGAAAATCCTCAGCAAAATATTAGCAACTGAATTTAACAATATATTAAATGGATCCTACACCACGGTCAAGGGGGATTTATTCCAGGAATTCAAGAACAGTTAAGTGGGATTTATTCCAGGAATTCAAGAACAGTTCAGTATCTGCAAATCAATGTAATCCACCACATTAACAAAATGAAGGATAAAAACCATATGATCATCTCAATCGATGCAGAAAGGCATTTGACAAAATTCAATGTCCACGTATGATAAAAACTCTCCACAAAGTAAGTACAGACAGAACATACTTCAACATAATAAAGGCCATAGATGAAAAACCAACAGCCAACACCATACTCGATAGTGAAACGCTGAAAGGCTTTCCTCTAAGACCAGGAACAAGACAAGAAAACCCATCCTCACCACTGTTATTCCACATTGTATTTGAAACCCTTGCCTGAACACTTAGGCAAAAAAAAAAAAAAAAAGAAATAAAAAGTATCCGAATTGGAAAGAAAAGAAGCAAAACTGTCACTATCTGAGGCCGACAAGATATTATCCATTAAAAAACCCTAAAGACGGCATCAGAAAATCATTAAAATAAATTCAATAAAGTTGAGCGGTACAAAACCAATATGTAAAAATCTGGTGCATCTCTAAAAATTTTTTTTTAACGTTTATTTATTTTTGAGAAGAGAGAGACAGAGCATGAGTGGGGGAGGAGAGAGAAAGAGGGAGACACAGAATCTGAAACGGGTTCCAGGCTCCGAGTTGTCAGCACAGAGCCCAACGCGGGGCTCAAACTCACAGACCGCGAGATCATGACCTGAGCCGAAGTCTGATGCTTAACCGAGTGAGCCACCCAGGTGCCCCAAAATCTGTTGCATTTCTATACACTAATAGTGAACTATCAGAAAGAGATAGTAAATTTTTAAAAAAAAATCCTTTTTATAATTGCATTAAAAAGATAGAACACCTAGGAATATATTTAACCAAGGAGTGTGACTGACCTGTTTGTTGAAAATGACAAGACATTAATGAAAGACTGAAGACACAAATGGAAAGATACTCCATGCTCATGGAACGGAAGAATTAATACTATTAAAAAGTCCATACTACACAAAGCAATATATAGATTCAATACGATCCGTATCAAAATTCCAATGACATTTTTCAAAAATTGAACACTCCGAAAATTTGCATGGAACCATTAAATACCCAGGGTAGCCAAATGTGAGAAAGAACAAAGCTGGAGAATCAGGCTCATTGATTTCAAACTATAATACAATGCTGTAGTAGTTGAAACAGTGTGGAAATGGCCTAGAAACAGACACATGGATTACAGAAATAAAACAGCCCAGAAATAAACCCACACATATACGGTCAAATCAACTTACAACAAAGCAGCTGATATGCGATGGGGCAAACACAGCTAGGTACATTGGTTCTTTTCAGACGTAATGCTATTGCACATTTAACGGATTACAGTACAGTGTAAACATACTTTTATATGTGTACTGGAAAACCGAAAAAAATCGGTTATATACGATAAGAAAATATATATATATCAAAATATATGTATTATACATACCTAAAATATATACACGTTAAAAAAAATAAGCTCACGGATACAAAGAACAGGCTGATGGTTGCCAGAGGCAAGGCAGTGGGAGGGTGGGAGAAAGGAGTGAACTGTGATGGTTTGTTTTTTAGTGTAAATAAACTTAAGGTAAAAACTGAATTTGAAAAACAAGGACAGAAAATGGCAGAATTAAGATGTTTTAAAATAGAAACTACAATGAGATACCATACCACTCTAGAACAGCTAAATATGTAAACACCCAGCATACGAAGTGTGGACAGGGAAGGAGAATCAGTGGAACTCCTTAATACACTGCTAGCAGAAATGTAAAGTGGCACAACCAGTCAGAAAATAGCTTGGCTGCTCCTTTAAAAGTTAAACACAGGGGTGCCTGGGTGGCTCAGTCCGCTGAGCGTCCGACTTCAGTTCAGGTCATGATCTCACAGTCCATGAGTTCGAGCCCTGCATCAGGCTCTGTACTGACAGCTCAGAGCCTGGAGCCTGCCTCGCATTCTGTCTCTCTCTCTCTCTCTCTCTCTCTCTCTCTCTCTCTCTCTGTCTCTCTCTGCCCCTCCCCCACTCATGCTCTCTCTCTGTCTCAGAAATAAACAAACATTTAAAAAAATTTTTTAAAAAAGTTAAACACAGGGGCGCCTGGGTGGCTCAGTCGGTTAAGCGTCCAGCTCTCAATTTCAGCTCACGTTGTGGTGTCACGGTTCCTGAGATGGAGGGGTCTGTGCTGTAGAGCCTGCTTGAGACCCTCTCTCTCCCTCTCTCTCCCTGCCTCTTCCCTAGTTTGTGCTCTCGCTCTCTCTCAAAACAAATACACTTAAAAAAAAAAAAAAAAGTGAATCATCAAGGGTGAATCTAAGGTTTGAGCCCAAAAACTTGGAAGAACACGACTGCCACCAACAGAGACACGGGGACTGTGGGAGCAGCAATGGTGCAGGAGGAGCAGGTCAGTTTTACACGAGCAAGTTTGAGGTTCTTATTCAACACTGAACTAGGCTGAATAATGTCCCCCAGAATCTCCAAATGTGACTCTGTTTGGAAATGGGGGCTTTGCAGATGGACTGCAGTTAAAATGGGTCACATGGGATAGGGGTGGGTCCTAAAGCTATGACGGGCACCTCCAGAAGAGGGACGACGGGCAGAGATGTGAGTTCCGCTGCCACAAGCCAAGGAACAGCCAAAACTGCCGGCAACTACCGGAAGCTCCAGGAGGCCAAGAGGGACTCCTCCCTAGAGCTTGCAGAGCGTGGCCCGGCCAACACTGAGTCGGGACGCCAGGCCTCCGGAACAGCGACAGAGCAGACTTCTGTTGGCCACTTAGCCTTCTTAAGGAAACCCCCAGAACCCAATACCTGTCTGTTTTTGAACCTTCTCGGGAAGGCTGGGTGATGGGTGACGACAGAACGTCAAGCAAAGACACCCGTTTAAAATATCTGGGTTCTTTTTCTGGTTCTCCTTTTTCCCGGCTGTAAGGAGCTAGGCCAATCGTTTTGCCTCTGTTACTCAACTGCCTACACAATTTGGAAAACCAGGGGCTGTACAGAATCATATCTAAGGTTCCGCCCCCTCGAAATTTCTGCAGGCCTGTGACTATTCCCAAATACGATAAAGTATGCCTGAACCCTATCCCAATCCACTGAAAGCCCATTTCACAGAAAGGTCGTTCCTGTAAAGTCCACCTTTACAATGAATGAGTCACCTTACGATATGGTAAGACAAACCGGATGCTAATTCACACAAGATGAGAATCACTAAATGGAATTTACGATGCTTCCAAGATACAGCAACCACAGAAGCCCCTCAGTAACATACCGTATTCATCTTCTATCGCTGATGGGACAAATCGCCACAAACCCAACGGCTTAAAGCGACACCCACCGATGGCCTCACGGTTTCCGTGTGTCAGAAGGGGCAGGTGGTTCCACTCTCACAGGGCAGCGGTCAAGGCAGGGCACTGCCCAGATCCACTCAGGTTGGCGGCAGAATCCAGTTCCCCGCAGCCGTGGGACGGAGGCTCCCGGTCCTCACTGCTGTCGGCCAGCGACGGGTCTCACGTTCTCGGGCCACCCACGCCCCTCCGTTCCTGGCCACTCCAGGGCCAGCCACGGCAGGTGGAGTCCTTCTCGTGCTCTGCACGTCTCAGACGCCCCCTCCTGCCTCTCCTCTCCCGCCTCTTCTGTTCTGGGGCCTCGTGTGGTTAACGGGTTGTACCCCAGTAGCCCAGGATGATCTCCCTACCTGCACGACGGCTAGTCACCTGCGACGCCTGCGGGGGGGCCTTCACAGCAGCGCCCAGACTAGCGTCCGACAGGATCACCAGGGGCCGGCAAGCTCAGGAGACCTCCTCAGGGCTCTGCCTTCCCACGGACTCCGAGAAGTCACATCAACACATAAAAATGCATACGATACCCTTCTGTGATACGGCTTTGGAAGTCAAGGGTTATTTGTGTTTTATTAGTGCAAAATGACAACATGGTTGAAATAACGGATGAAGTTCCTGCAAGTACAGTAAAGGGAAGAGTAACCTTTGCTACCGCCAGTATCCTCAGGAAATACAAGTTCAACAATGCAGAGACTGGACTGAAGCAGCAGCCTGAACTTAATTCCCCTTGCAGGCTTAACAGATTCCTTCCCTAAAGACACAAGAAAATAACCTTTTCTCGAAGTCTAGAAACAGGGCTAAACAGCCTAAGACAGACACCGAAGCACGGACGGGGAAGGCAGGAATGACAGGTGTTCCCACACATTATGACCCCCGGCCAGGTCTCCCGTGAGGACACAGGCAACAGTGCCCCACTCCCACCCAACCCTCCGTTCATACTCTGCCCCCAAGTCTCTCAAAGACACTCCCACTGTAGGGGACACTGGCAGCGAGCACTGTTTAAACATTTCTTTAATGAACCCACACGTGAATCACCCTGGTGTGCTCCCGCCGAACACGGACCCTCCGCGTGCAGGGCCACCAACCCGGTTACGGGACTGAGCTCCGTGCATTTTTACCAATTATTTTTATCACAGTCATTATTTCGGTTTACTTCCAACTTTCTTGTAAAGTACTCCCGGGGCTCCTGGGTGGCGCAGTCGGTGAAGCGTCCGACTTCAGCCAGGTCACGATCTCGTGGTCCGTGAGTTCGAGCCCCGCGTCAGGCTCTGGGCTGATGGCTCGGAGCCTGGAGCCTGTTTCCGATTCTGTGTCTCCCTCTCTCTCTGCCCCTCCCCCGTTCATGCTCTGTCTCTCTCTGTCCCAAAAATAAAATAAACGTTGAAAATAAATAAATAAATAAATAAATAAAGTACTCTCAATGTCACCCTAACAATACCAGCTACCAAAATCAGAGTCATCTATCAAGTATCCTGAAAAGCATTAACCTTCCCAGAGGACCAAAGTGCAGAGGTCAAGGCCTGGGCCGGAGAGCTAATAAGCAGCAGCTGAACCGGGACTGCGGCTGCAGAGACCCTCTCTTACCCACAAGCGGGCGACCACCCTGTCTCCACCAGCAGCTCACGACACCTGCCACACATCCGTTTCACCCATGACCTCTCCTGGCAACTCTCCCAACAGGGCTGTAAAAAGGCAGAACGCGGAATGTTCTTCGTCTTTCGTTTCTCCCTTTGCTTTCCCCAAACATTAGAACCTTTCCCTGGCGAGGAAAGCACCAAGGAGGCTCTCTGGGCACCACCTAGGGAGCGTGACAGGTGGCACTACTCAAAAACTGTTCCGTTATTCAAGAGAAAGCCAAATCTGACCTTTCACCCCAAATGCATCACAATGCGCTTTTTCTCGATACGCTTTTGGTTTCAGCTTCTCAGTAGGCAATTCCGGTTTTGCTGCAAGGCTGGAATGAGGGAGTCCTCTAAATTACTACAGGAGCCAAAGACAAAAACAAAGGCTGCGTGGAACTGTTTACGCATTTCTAAACTCGTGGAGTAGTGATGCTGACTGTCCTTTTTCAAGCGTTCCCTTTACGAGTTCGCGTATGAAGTCAAGAGCAGGCAGTGGGCGCAGCGGAGGAAGGGGACTGCAGACTGTTAGGGCTCGCGGTTTCCCAGGACCAAACTCCCGTCCCCGCGCCTCCGCGGGAACAAGCGGGCATGACTCAGTGCTTTCGGCGTCCACGGCTCCCACATCTCCACCAACTCAGGCCGCCACACACGGCCGTGCGCGCCCTGGGCCTCCCCGAGCAGGGACTCTACCGCCGGGTGGGAGCCCGGGGACGGGAGGAGGGGGGCGCAGGGCCCGGGGTCGGCAGAGGGGGGGCGCGGGCTCGAGGGACGCGCGGGACCCGGGGCGGACGGACGGGGGGGGCGGAGAGGAGCGGGTCCCCAGACTGGAGGCGCGGACCCCGCACTCACGTTTGTACTCGGCCATCAGCCTCTTGAGCGCCGTCCCCGCCATCGTCCCGGCAACAGCTGTGCTGCGCGACCTCCCCTCCCAAGCGCCGGCCTCTCCCGCCCACCGCAGGGCTGCTTCCGGGTCGACGCCGGGACCCGGAAACCCTTCCGGGACGCGGCGTGCGCGTGCGCGGTGGCGCCGCCGCCACGGGGAGCGGCGCAGGCGCGGCGGCCGGGACGGTCTGATCGCAGGGTTCCAAGGTTCCTACGCAACGCCAGGGCCTCGGCCCCTCTGTGGGTTAACGTCGCTCCCGGCAATCCAGATTCCTGGAGGGCCTGGGTCTTCCGGGAGATCCCGGAGCCGCGGGCGCCCAGAGCGGGTTACATCCTACCGGTGGTGCCCCAGGAAGGTCTGATTAAAGGATCGGGACCAGGGATGGAGATGGAGAACTGGAATGAGGGAGGGGTAGACGGAGGACGGCGGCCTGGGGGACTTGACGAGGGACAGCACGGGGACAGGACGTCCATGGAGACGGAGGACGGCAGCCTGGGGGACGTGGCGGGGGACAGCACGGGGACAGGACGTCCATGAAAATGGAGGGTGGAGCCTGGGGGACAAGACGGGGACAGCACGGGGACAGGACGTCCATGGAGACGGAGGACGGCAGCCTGGGGGACGTGGCGGGGGACAGCACGGGGACAGGACGTCCATGAAAATGGAGGGTGGAGCCTGGGGGACGTGGCCGGGGACAGCACGGGGACAGGACGTCCATGGAGACGGAGGACGGCAGCCTGGGGGACGTGGCCGGGGACAGCACGGGGACAGGACGTCCATGGAGACGGAGGGTGGCGCCTGGGGGACAGGACGGGGACAAAGTATGGAGACGGAGGGTGGCAGCCTCCATCCTGCCTCCATCACTCGGTGGGAACCGAGGGCAGGGCAGGTAGACTGCTGCCTGAGCAGATTTCATTCCAGGTGTATATTCTTTAAAGAGAACGGAGATAAAAATTGAAGATCCTACCCATCCGTTAAAGTACACATTGTGGGGGGCGCCGGGGTGGCTCAGTTGGTTAAGAGTGGGACTCGAGTTCGGCTCAGATCACGATCTCATGGTGCATGAGTTCAAACTCCACCTCGGCATCCAGAATCTGCGCTGATAGCGCAGATCCTGCTTAGGATACTCTGCTCCTCCCCTGCTCGCACTCTCCCTCTCTCGCAAAATAAACTTAAAAAAAAATACATCTGTGGCACAGGACCGTTTCAGAGTGACTTTCAGGCCCAATGCAGTGAAAGCAAGAAGATCCACGAAGAAGGCATTTGATGCCCCCCTGACTTCCTTCAGACAGGCCTTAGGTTGGAAGACGACTGGCGCCAGGGTGGTTTTCTTCTGCATCAGCGTGGCCCCACAGGAACCCCTCCGCGAAGAGAGGAGCTCCAGGAAGGCCCGAGAGGGAAAAGTAGCAACTCCTGCCCTGCCCACCTGCCCACCTGCCAACCTGCCAACCAGCGTGGCCCTGAGGCAGCGGCGCCCTAGCTGGGATAGGCTAGGAGTGGCTTTCTCCAGTCACCCCTTCCAGCTCCTTGCTTCTCAGGCTTCTGCACCATTGTGTAACATGGGGATAAACAGCCCTTTTTTTCATGTCATGGTGGTTCTATTCCCAGATGACCCACTGTGATTTGGCAATCTACCTATGTTTCTTAGAACCCCACTGCCTGGCTTCAAAGAAAGTAAACACATTTACTCCTTTATGGCTCTCCCATGCAAAGACATGTACACCTTTTAAAAAACAAGTTTTCATCTCCACATTTACATCCTACCTATTATTCTGTAGAATTTGCCATATAATGCCCTATATAATCCATTAGCATAATATAAAATTTATTTATTGTTGTTATCTGTCTCCTGTAAATAGAGAGTTTACATGTTCCATGAGGACAAGGAGTTTCTGTCTGATTTGTTCACGGATGCAACTTCGGTACCTGGGCATGGCAGTATTTACTGAATTGAATGAAATTAAACAATGCAAACAAACCTCCCAAGTACGCACATTTTAGAGTAAGGGTATACAAAATATCGTAGGTAAGTAGGCTGTTCACCGCACAAGGGAAAGTAGCCTTGTATTCGAACACCAAAAACTTGAGAAGCCCAGACCAACGTCCCTATTCACCTGCCCCCAAAATCTACCCTGTCTTTACACACGACACCCCAGAGAGGAAAAGTGTCATGCCGCTGGTTCAGCTGCAGACTGGGAGAGCTCATGAGGAGTGAGGGGGTGCCCCCCTCGGCAGGAGAATGCCGGGACCGGCGTGGGTTTAGCTGCAAGGATGCGGTTGGCAGCCATCAGGTGAATACTTACTTTTGGATAACCGGCCTTCAAGCGTACATGCCTCGCTGCACGGTCCGTACAGATACGGAATTGTGACCTAGGCCCCAATGGCCAAACGCAGTATTGAAGACAAGCCGAGAGACAGAATACCAAACTATATTTACTGTTTACAGTAGCAAAGGACAACAAATAATGTACAAATTGGGGAATAAACACAACAGAGCCAGCAGACGTCCCACCCATGCCCAAACAGCAAAACACAAAGGAAATGCGAACATCTTCAGCAAGATTTCAGGCAAGCAAGAGAGGACGGTCATGGTCACACTCCGGGACTAGAACAAGGCAGCAGTGGGTCCATACAGAACGACAGGAGGAAAACTATCAGGGCTTAATTGGTACAGATCCCAAAACATCTCACAGAACTGCAATCACGTACTAAAGCGTAAACCCCGTAGCTGTTTGCGAAGCAGCACAGCCCAAGTCCAGGAGGGCAACGCGGGGTCAACCTTCCATGGGCTTCACTGGTAACACACTTGGAAGCAGGTCTTTTACACAAAAACGTTAAGTGCAATACTGAATCTTGCTTTTTAATATATAGACCATAATTATTCGTCCGAAGCAAATGCGAGGAGAAATCTGAGGCCACGGCACTATTACCAAGTGAGAAATGTGGGGGTTACTTTCGTCTCTATTCAGGGGAGAAGGGTTTTTGCTGCGTTGACCTTTGCCCGTGCCGTGGCACCGGGCACCAGGCCGTGGGTGCCAATGGCTCCTGGACCCCAGACCCCGACCACAGGGCCACTCGAGGAGCGGGGCACCCAGCTCCTGTTACTGAAGGACCTGGTTATCCTTCATTTTACCTTTCAAAAACACATTCCAGTATTTTCCCTTCAACTTTACCATATTCTAAAATGCAACACTTAGCATTTTAAAAACCTGTGCCTATACGAAATAGTGAAAGTTTGTCTCCATCGCCAAATTGCCCCCAAAACCTGTCCAACGGAAGCATCCCCACTGTGGTGCTGGGAGTTCTCAGCTGGAATATGCGGGGGCGGGGGGGGGGGGGCGCTCAATACCTGGGGTAAAATCCCCATCTAGACGAAAACTGAACCTGCAGACCACAGTTTGGGCCAATGTTCTGGGGCGGGGCGGGGGGGGGGGGACGAAAATGAAAGCAAAAACAAACCAAAAGAAACCTCGCAACTCATCTTACACAAAGACAAGTGTGACTGGCCGGGTGTCAGCGGTGGCCCCCTGCAGACAGAGTTCTGAATTGCCCTCGCAAAATGTCAGAGAGGAAAGTAATTTTGGTGACTGTCCTCGGGTCTCTGCAGACTCCTTTGTGACTGGCATGGCCACTTGTTCACTATTCAACAGCAGACGCAAGGCCGAAGACACGGTGGGGACGGTCCTTGTAGAGGTGGCGCCCTTAGCGACAGCGGCTGTCCCGCGAGCCTCCCGTCTGCTGCTGGAACACGTCGATGGTGTCCTCGTCCTCCATCTCCAGCTGGCGGGGGGCGGCGTGACGGGCACGGGGAGAGAGCGACAGCGGTTACTTTCCTCACTGTCACAGAACGAACCTGTCTTCCTCACCCTGGAGGACGCCGTCCCCAAACCCGTCCTCGTGTGTACCGTGCAGGGAAAAGATGCTGGTTTGGGATCTCCAAGAAGCCCTGTCCACCCCCAAGCCTCCCCTGACGGAACTTACAAAAGAACATGCAAAGCTAAGGACGCTGATGGAAAAAGTCAGACTCTGGGGCACCTGGCTGGCTCAGTCCATACAGCAGGAGACTCTATCTCAGCTGTAAGTTCGAGCCCCATGTTGGGTGCCCAGGTTACTTAAAAAAATAAATAAAACCTTTGAAAGAAAGAAAAACTGAGTCTCATTTAAACATAAACAAGTGTCTAAAATTTTTACTGAGGGGCGCCTGGGCAGCTCAGTCAGTTGAACGTCCGACTCTTGGTTTCAGCTCAGGTCGTGATCCCAGGGTCACGGGACCGAGCCCCGTGTCAGGCTCCGTGCCAAGAGCGTGGAGCCTGCTTAAGATTCTCTCTCCCCTCTCTGACAAAAAATGAAATAAACACAACTTTTACTGAACATGACGCAAAATCATTTTCCCATCAGACGCCTCTAATGAGCGGTGCGGAGTCCTGGGGACCAGCAGGACCACATACCTCATGACAGGCGCAGCGGGGTCATGCCCGTGAGCTCCAAAGCAGGCTGAATCTAAACCGCACACACGTGGGAGCACCGCTGGCTGCCCCACTCTGCCCCTTCCCTCTCCCTCTAGACCAGGGCAGGGAAGCCACAAACGTTTCCCGCCTGCTGCTGCTTTCCCCCACAGAGGGCACACGACCACCTCGCCTCGTCCGCCCTTCTCTGAACACAAGGAAGCCTCTGCCAATTGAAACAGGCTGTTTGGCTGGAAGCAGTAACGTTTCCCAGAAACACAGAGAAGGCGCGCTGGGGCCGGCGGGGAGCGCCTCCGGCCCTGACCCCAGTGCCAGCCGCGTGACACCCGGGGGCGGGCAGAGACACAGCCTCTCGCTGCGCGGTCCCCGCACGCGAACCAGTCCCACGATTCCCACAACTCCGCAAAGGGGAGAAAACGGGCACCCTCGCCACTTTACAGACTCAGAAGGTGGGGACTCCGTGAGGGTCAGTGGCTCTCGAGCCCAAGGCTGTCCTGCCGACCTCAAGGCCGAAGCCCTCCTCACCGCAGCATGATGCACCGTGACGGGACGGGGGTGTGGGGGCTACGCAGAGGAGAAACCGTGTGGCTGATAATGACGGCTGTGCCTGTCCTCGGCACCCATGCCCCGCGTGCATAAATATGGAAAGGGCACGAGAATCAGGACAGTAACTGAGCTGCAAGTTCAGCGTCCAGACGGGGGGTGGGTGGAAACCACATCCGGGAGAGGTGCCAGGAGGGTCTGCGTGACCCTCGTCCATGACCCAGACGCAGCCGCTCAGCACCCGGTCCTCCTGCCCCATGCCCCGGTGTGGAGGATGCTATGTGACCAAGTGCACGTTTCTCATTTCAAAAACTTCAGAACATTCAGAATTTAAAAATGAAATAACCTAGGGGCGCCTGGGTGGCTCAGTTAAGCATCCGACTTCAGCTGAGGTCATGATCTCACGGTTTGTAGGTTCGAGCCCCAGGTAGGGCTCTGTGCTGACAGCTCGAAGCCTGGAGCCTGCTTCGGATTCTGTGTCTCCCTCTCTCTGCCCCTCCCCCACTCACACTCGGTCTCTCTCTCGCTCTCCCTCAGAAATGTACGTTACCAAAAAAGTTAAATAACCTAATAATTAAAACCATTAAGAAATGAAGAGTATTCTGCATGAGCACCCATCAGCAGCTTTCAAGCCCTTCCCAACAGGAGCGGGTCGAGCGCAGCGGGAAGGAGCCAGAAAGCGCACACACACGGAGCTTTCGTACCTGCGCAGGGGTGTCTGTTTCATTAATCGGCTGCCCGTCAAACCTGAATCTAATCTGTCTCATTGACAAGCCCTGAAAAGAAAAACCAATTATCATTAGATATTTCCAGATAACACATTAATTCCAAAAAATAAGACATTTATCTCAAAACACCTGAATTCTGAACATAGAGGTTTTTGATCCACTTGATTATAAAAGCTTGCCAGTGGGCCTACAATCTCTTTCACGTGATGCCCCAGCAGGGATGATTCCAGAAACCACTGCTCTGACACTCTCCAGCTGCTGCAAGTGCCCGGCCCCACCCACCCCCTCATTTCCCCCGAGGAGCCAGCACAATCCTTCACTGTTGGAGAGGGGCGCCTGGGGGGGCTCTGTCAGCTGAGCCCCCGACTTCGGCTCAGGTCATGATCTCGAAGCTCGTGGGTTCGAGCCCCGCGTCGGGCTCTGTGCTCACAGCTCGGAGCCTGGAGCCTGCTTCGGATTCTGTGTCTCCCTCTCTCTCTGTTCTGCCCCTCCCCTGCTCATGCTCTCTGTCTCTCAAAAACGAATAAACGTTTAAAACAAAATGTTTTTTTAAACTCCTCCAAGAGAAGCCGTCAGGTAAGGACGAGGCCTGTGGTCAAGGGCCGCGTGCGGGTGGGAAGCAGTCCTGACCCCCGGGCCCGAGGGGGCTGCGGCAGAGCGTTTCTGTCCAGGGAGCAGCACAGGCAGACTTTTGCATCCCCAGGGCACGGCAAACATGGTCGAGGAGAAAAAGCACCTCCTCTTAAAAAGCAATTCTGACTTCGCTTGAACACAACAGGCAGCATGAAAACATGCATCTCTGCTCCCCCTGAACGTCCTGGGAAGACATAAAACAACGAAGGACAAAGAAAACAGGAGAGGAGACGGGCCAGCAGGCAGACGACATGGCTGCTGGCTGGGGGCTGCGGGGCTGTGGACACGAGACCCCAAGGTCAGGGTGGCGGTGGGGGCAAGACAGGGAGCCCCTGGAGGCCTAGGGACCTGCACACGGGCACCCGGAGGCAGAGATGTAGCACGCAGCTGATTTTGGATGACTGCCTCAAAGTTCCTATTGGACCCCCATATCGGGGCCCCCCAAGCCCCAAGCAGCTGGCACCTCCCAAGGGCAAAAGGTCTACTTCCTGGAGAGGTTAACGCCGAGCCCTGGACTCAGGATAGGAGGGACGAGTGACGGCAGCCCCATTTCGCCCATCCGGCTGCACCCCCAGGGCACAGGCAGGAGCCCGGGGGGGGGGGGCCCTTCTGGGAGATCTGCTGCCTCACAGGTTGCGACGCCTGGGAGCCCCCCCACAAAACCACCAGTCCTGGCAGGTCACCCCGTGGTGGCGAGTGGGTCAGCAGCTGTCTGGGCTGCATTCTTAAATATGAGCAGTTCACCAGGACCTGGGGGGCCGTGTGAAGACAGGCTCAGGCACGTGAGACATGCAGCCAGCAAGGAAGGAAAGCACCAGACCCAGGGGAAGGGAGGGGCCAGAGGTCACACACACTAGAAATCCTCTGGGACACAGAAAACGAGCAATACCGACTACTGGGGAAAGAAACCCTCAGAGAACAGGGAGGAATGAAGACCATTTGGAAATTAGATGTCATGACAGAAGCAGGTCTGTCCGCATAAGGTGGGAGCAGAAAGTTGAGAGGATCTTCTGGAAAGAAAACCGTCAGGAACGCTAAAGCCCGGTCAGTGCCAGGTGGGCAGCAATGATCTCGAGGGACAGCTCCAGAAGAGGTGACTCCAACATGCGTGGGCGTTCCGAACACGGGGGACAGGACGGGAGAGGCCAGTCACGGAAGAACCAACGTAAGTCGTGTTTCCTGAACTGAAAAGTTTCTACATGGAAAGTACCGGAGGGGCGCCTGGCTGGCTCAGTCGGTGGCGCGGTGGAGCATGTGACCCCTGATCTCAGGGTCGTGAGTTCAAGCCCCACGTTGGGTGTAGAAATTAGTTTAGAAAAGACAAAGTAGAAAGTACCAAGAGAGTGAAGGGGACGATCATGCTCTCAAAGCACATGAGGGCGAGGTGTCTGGACAGGAGAAGAAGGTCCCAAAAGCTCTCAGAGAAAAGCAAAGTGCATTCAAAGGACAGAGGATCAGAATGTCCCCAAACTCGCTGCACCAACATTAGAAGAACTCGATGTGATAACTCCAAAAAAAATGACTTTTCTAGAAATTCAACCTAGAAATCTACGTGCAGCCAAATAGTGAAGTGTGAAGGTTCATGAAAAGCAAATCATTTTCAGAACAGAGTCTCAAAGACGCCGCCCTTGCTAACCCTTTCGAGTAAGATGCTGGGAGACGGGATGAAGATTCATCCAGAAGACACACAGGATGCAGGCAAAAGAAGCCTCCAGATGGATTCCAGGGGGGCTCCACGATGACAGCTGTGCCACCGGTGTGGCCCGGGCAGGAAGGGGCAGGAGGGCGGCCGGACGCCAAAGATGCACCCGCAGTGCCCGAGGCCAGGTACTGTGGAGGTACGGCACTTGTGGAGACCGTGGCTGACACGTTACTGACGGACACCCAGAAAATCACACACGACCACCACCTGACCAACAGAAACCCGACGTGGACAGGAGCCGGGCTCCGGGGCAGCACCTCCTGGGCCTCGGCAGAACCCGGCACATTCCAGGGCAATCTACTGGAAGGACAGGGGCAGGGACGTGGACAGACAGCAGGGTCAGAGAGCTAGGACTTTCCACCCTTCTTGGGGGAAAATAATCTCTAAGGCCAAAAACATGAAGAAACAGAAACAGAAACCCATTTACCAAGAAAGAGCGAAAGAAACAGTTGAAGGGGCTGGGAGTGACCGCCTCCGAGGAGCAAGTCTGAAAAGAAGGGAGAAAAAGAGGACGGCACGTAGGATTTTTATAGTGTTTTTTAGAACAAGCCCAAGGCATCATCAGAGCCAAGACGGGAACCAACCAACCACCAGCATTTGCAAAGCATGCGGAGCAAGACCGCCTCCCACCAAAGGGAGCAGAGGCCGGGCGGGCCACCCGCCACGGCGATGCCACAGCGATGCCGCCACGTAGGTCCTCGGGTGGCGCAGAGCCCCGGGGCGAAGGCAGTCCCCGAGCGAGAACGAGGACACGGGACACGGCGGCGGGAAGCACAAGCGTTGTGTGAGCCCCAAGTCTATAGAGACGCTGCTGACCCGGAGGACAGCTACAGCGGCCGGCCTGCCACCGCGGGGTGGGGGGGGTGGGGGGGGCGGGTGCCGGCCAATCGCTCCACTGCGCACACGGCCGAGCAAAGGGAGGGAATCAAGCACTTTCTGCAAACCACAGTGACGAGGGCGGCGTGCACACACACGTGTTCTGGCTGCCGGAGAACCGCGCGCGCACTCACTGCTCTGCAGCTGAACGTGACCCCAGCTGCATCAGGAGGACCCGCCAGACTCCGGAGGAAGGACAGGCGGTGTGACAGGTGCGCACGAGGAAGAGCCGATGGCGGTGACCGACAGGGGCACCGGATAACTGCCGCCGAGCAAGACCACGCGCATGCACACACGCAGGGCACGCACACGCGATGCACACGCACTGCACACACCCGCGCGCACACACAGGACACACGCACTGCACACACATACACGGCCTGGCCCCCGGCAGGGCTGCACGCACCTGCCTCTCGCAGTACGCCTTCATCAGCTTGCTCAGCGGCGTGTGTCTCTTGATTTTGAACTGGACGACGGAGCCATCCTGCCCGGCCACTTTCAGGTTGATGTGGTCGTTCTCGGTCTTCACCCCCTCCTGCAAAGACACGCAAAACCGGGTCTCAGGACCACATCTCCAAATAGCCGCCGTTTTCACCCGCGAGTCTGGGGGTAACTGCTGGGGTGTAAGTCTTTAAAAAGAACAGAATTCTAGGGGCGCCTGGGTGGCTCAGTCGGTTAATCGTCCGACTTCAGCTCAGGTCACGATCTCGCGGATTGTGAGCTCGAGCCCTGAGTCAGGCTCTGTGCTGACAGCTCGGAGCCTGGAGCCTGCTTCAGGTGTCGCCCCCTGTCGCTCTGCCCCTCCCCTGCTCACGCTCCGTCTCTCAAAAATAAGTAAATGTTAGGGGCGCCTGGGTGGCGCAGTCGGTTAACCGTCCGACTTCAGCCAGGTCACGATCTCGCGGTCCGGGAGTTCGAGCCCCGCGTCGGGCTCTGGGCTGATGGCTCAGAGCCTGGAGCCTGGTTCCGATTCTGTGTCTCCCTCTCTCTCTCTGCCCCTCCCCCGTTCATGCTCTGTCTCTCTCTGTCCCAAAAATAAATAAACGTTGAAAAAAAAAATAATAAGTAAATGTTAAAAAAAAGTTTTTTAACAAATAAATGAAACTGAACTCTTAAAGATCCACGATCTAGAATCACTCCTATTACTGTTTCATTTTTACACACAATTCACTTTTGTATTTGTTAAGCATCTGAGAGGAAACAGTGCAAATCTAAAAAATTTTCAGATTCTAAATTCAAAGGAAAAAATCTTAGTAAGTCTAGAAAAAAAATTCCATCTTTGTTATAAGATTACTCTTAAACCACATACTCACAGGTTGTACAGACTTATACAGACTGGGAAGACAAGACAACGAAGGGTCACGATTAAGGAGAACCCTGAGCAGCAGGCTCTTGGGGGTGCCTGGGTCCCCGAGCCACTGCCCAGAGCCATGGAGGGCGGCCACGGCAGGTGCTGTGGGCACAGGGCCACCTCACTTATCTGGTACTGCCGGGGAAGACAGGAGTCGTTTATTTTGAACAAAATGACGAAGCTGGCCTGAGCCCTTTCAGAAATAAAGTTTAATGTCAACTGTCACACACCCCCGCCTTTCTCCGGCACGTCCTGTGGGGCGGATCCGACCCACGAGGGCTGCGGGCCGGGGGCAGGGCTCATCTGTACTGCCTCTGCCGCCACGGCCGTTCCTATCCCTCCCTCGGTGCCCAGGCACGCGGGTTGCTGGGGACACGGAGGGCTCCGGGAGAGCAGCAGCCCCAGGACACAGGTGGACCGGCTGGTGGCCTCCTTCTCCAGAATATGGACTCCACTGTGGGCAAGCGGGCAGCGCAAGCGGGGTGTCCAAGGTGGGAGCTGGGGCGCTCCCGTGAGCATCCCCCTCTCCCCAGAGACGAAGGATGCATTTGTTGAGTGCTTTTTTTTTTTTTTTTTCAAATAAAGCTTTTATTTTGGAATTTACAGAAAAGGTGCAGAACTGGGCTCCAGCCGCACACCCCCCTCGCCGGCTCCCCCTCACCTCAGCACCCCACACGCCACACCCATCTGGCCCCTGAGAAGCCAGCACTGGCGTGCGTCTCTAGGAACGGGACGCCAAGCTTTCCTGGCATTTTCCCAATGTCCCCACTAAGGTCCTTTCCTGGTCTGGGATCCAGTCCGGGGTGCCGCACTCATACCCGCTTAGAGAGAGGGTTTTTTTTTTCCATTTGTCTTGTGTTAGAATACACGTCACATAAAATCTACTGCTTAACCACTTTAGGTTGGTATGAAATACACTCCTGATGCCCTTCAACCTTCACCGCATCCATCTCCTGAACCCTTTTCGTCCTGTGGAACTGAGGACCCTTGGGTTGCTTCCACATTGTAGCTATTACAAAGGACGCTGCGGTGAACGTGGGTGAACAAGGAAGACTCGGAGTCCCTGCTTTCAGGGTTTTGGGGCCCACGCCCCGAAGTGGGATCGCAGGGGCATGCGGTAATTCTATTTTTAATTTTTTTAGAAACACCCGTAGTGCTTCTCCAGTGACCACCCCGATTTACATTCCCACCATCAGGGCACAAGCGTCCCAACAGCCGCACGGTCTCACCAGTGACGCGTGTTTCTGTTTTCTTATAGCGGCCACCCCGCGGGTGTGAGGCGTGTCTCACTGGGGTTTTGATTTGCGTTTCCCTGTTAGCAACGCTGAGCATACGTCATGTGCTTCTTGGCCATTTGCGGATCTTCTTTGGGGGAATGTCTATTCAAGAGTTTGGTCCATTTTTGAATAAGGTTCTTTTTTGGCTCTGTTTTTAAGGGTGATCTACATATTCTGGATATTAACCCATTATCAGATGATTCGCAAATATTTTCTCCCACTCTGTGGGGTGCTTCGGACTCTACGGATGGTGTCTCTTGATGCACACAATTTTTAATTTTCAAATAGTGCGATTTGCCTATTTTTTTCTTCTGTTGCTGTGCCTGTGCTGTCACATCCAGAAGTCGTTGCCAAGTCCAAAGTCAGGAAGCTTTTGTCCTAGGTCTTCTCCTGAGAGTTTTGTTTCAGGTCTTACATTTGGGTTCTCGATCTATTTCAAGTTGCTTTTTTGTGCATGGTGTGAGGTAAGAGTCCAACTTCATTCTTCTGCATGTGGATAGAGAACGCATTTGCTTTTTTAACGAAAAGATACCGACGTATCAAAACAAACAGACACAGCGCCCAGGACGCAAACAAGCCAGGCGGTGGCTACAAGTCCAGGTGGAGGAACATGGCAGGAGGGGCTCAGGGAGGGTGCTGGGGGCACCAGCTCCCTCGGGGGCTGTGGGGGCAGGGAAGGTGACCAGCCCCTCTCCCTGCTAGTGAAGGAACACTAAACCAATGGCCTGTCCCGGACCCCTAGCGAGTTCCTAGTAAACAGGAGTGAAAGAAAAGAAACAATGACCTCAAATCACTAAGGTCAACCCTCTGCCTCAACCAGAGGGGGCTGTTTTCCCAACTGACCCACAAGGTTTTATCCCAGCACCATGATGGCTTGGGAGCGTGCCTCCTGCCCTCTCCAGGCTCACAGGGCACAGCCCCGCCTCAGTTCAGAAGCAGTGAAAACAGGGGCACCTGGCGGACTCAGTCAGCTGAGCATCCGACTCTTGATTTCGGCTCAGGTCACGATCTCATGGTTCACGGGTTTGAGCCCCATGTCCGGCTCTGTGCTGACAGTGCGGAGCCGGCTTGGGGTTCTCTCTCTCCCTCTCTCTCTGCCCCTCCCCTGCATGCTCTCTCTCAAAATAAATAAGTAAACATCTTTTCTTTAAAGTAGTAGCTAAACCAAGTTCACTCAACTGAACTGGAACATAGAAGGCGACCACCTAACAGTAAAGTTTAAGTACAGCAAAGACACCGAGTGCCGCACGTATTTACGCGTCAGTCAGAGGAAGCCCCAGAGAACCGTAAAGGCGTTTATATTTGCCTCACTGAAGACAATCCGCCCAAGATGGGAAACCGGTATAAAGGCTGAGCTGGTAAAAAGCAAAGGCTCCGACCACATCTGGAAAGAGGAGGCTGTGCGGGAGTGTGACCTCTTCTCAAGTCACAGCGAGGATGGTGCAAGCTTCCACCAAGGCCTGACGGGGGGCTCTGGGAGGGTCCACCCAACCCCAGCTCTGCCTCCTGTGTGTACGGAGGCTGGGCTCCGGTCTCTGTGCAGAGGGGGTGCCATCTCCAGTACCAAACAGGCTGATGTCGGAGGCCACCTATATGCAAAGCATTCAGCTCAGCTGATCTTCCACTTGGGCAAAAAAAAAAATAGACCCCAACAATGCAGACAAAAAATACACACACACACACAATAAGAGCAGGTAACATAACGTCGGATCCCCCTAAGAACTGACTGCCAACGCACCGAAGTGAGGGGCCAACACCAGGGAGCCAGAGGGCGCGACGGGAAGGGGCGAGCACACGTCAGAGGGTGTGATGGGGAAGAAGACAGGTCAGCGACCCCGACGCGGTAGGTAAGGGGGAGGTGCACAGTAGAGAACGCGACGGGGAGGGCCGAGCGCACACCGGAGGAGGTGATGGAGAGGTGGGCGGGCACACACTCCGAGGACGTCGATGAATAAGGGAGGGCACACACTGGAGGGCGCAGCAGGACGCGGCTGGGGCGGGCTCGCCGCGGGTACCCAGCGTGCGCCCTCTCCGCGCCCTACGAAGACATAAGGGGGATCGTCCAGACCCCGCAGGGCGGAGGCGCGGACCGCGGGGGGCCGAAAGGGCAGCAGCCGGGAAAGGTCTCAGCGAGAAAGGTCCTGGGAAAGCACGGCCCCGGAGAGAAACGGGTAGTGGGGCAAAGGTCAAGGCTAGGGGTAGGTCCCGGATAGGGTCGCGGATGGGAGAAGAGGGGGGGTGAATCCGGAGGTGGCTCAGGGGTCCCGGCTGGGAGGGTCCGGTCAGGGGCCGCGCCCCCCGCCGCTGTGTCCAAGGTCCGCGCGAGCGAGGTTCCGGAAACGGCAAGGCGCCCACGAGCCGAGGGGCGGGACCCGGACCGTCAGGGCGGACCCTGGGTGGGGCGAGGAGCGCCTCGGGGCGGGGCCGGGGCGGAGCCTGGATGGGGCGGAGCAGCAGCAGGGCGGGGCCTGGGCGGGGCCTGGGCGGGGCGGAGCCGGGTAGGAGGGGGAGGGGAGCGGCGCGGCGTGCGGGGGGAGGGGCAGGAGGCCCAGGGCGCGGGGAAACCCCGCAGACACCGCCTCCCCTTCCCCCTCCATCCCGAGGTGGCGCGGAGGGTGCCGGGCGCGGACCGGGGCGGGGGGCGGCGGGGACGGCGCGAGCGCGGGGCCGACCCAGGGGCCCCGGCCCCGCGCCCGCCGGCCCTTACCTTGGGCTTTTCCTCGGACATGGCTGCGCGCGGCGGCGGGAGGCGGCGGCGGGGAAGCAGGCAGCGCCGGAGCGGGCGAGTCACGCTCTCGGCCCGCCGCTCTCCCGCCGCAACTGCTCGCGGGGCCGCGCTTTGCCCCCCAAATCCCTGCGTGCCGGTTGGCCGGCGCGGGGGTCACGTGGAGGCGCGCGTGCACGAGGCGCGTGCCCCGCGGCGTCGGGCGCGCGCTCGGCCGGGCCGAGGTTCCTGGTGGTTGGAAATGCGTCACGGAGCGGCCCCGCGCCATCCGGCCGTTCCGACAGCGGGACCGCACGGGGCACCGAGGGGCCCGGGGGCGCACGGGAAAGGCGGGCGCGCCCAGGATACTGAGGGGCCCTGGGGCGCACAGGAAGGGGAGGGCGAGCGCAAGACCGGGGGGCTGGGGGGGAGGCTCCGGGGGCGCACAGGGAAGAGGGACGCCCAGGACACGCAGGGGCCCCGGGCGCACAGGAAAGGGAGGGGCGAGCACAAGGCACCGAGGGGCTCAGAGGGCACACACGGGAGCGCGGGGGCGCCCAGGGGAACGCCCACAGGCAGGGGTCAGGGACCAGGATGGACACGTTGTCTTAGCGCCTGAGAAGGGCCTCTCCGCCTCCTCGGTGCCCTCGTCCATCGACCTGGTCCTTGGCCTGCTTGCGCTCAGCCGGCCAGGCCCAGGCACGCCCACTCGTTTCGCTAGTGCAGCACGGTTTTTCAGAGGAAAAGGAAGCAAAGGCCAGTCTGGTGAACCATCTCTGGTGACCACAGGGGACCTGGTGAGTGAGTGTTGCCTCACAAGGCAGCCCCACTCCTGGATAAGGTGAGGAGCCACGCGTCCAGTTGAGAGGAGCCGCAGGGGAAGGAAGGAGACCCAAGGCTGAGCCGCCTCTCTGCGCCACCGCTAGAGACCGCTTGCAGGCGTTCATTCAGCAAGCCCCCACGTACCCCAGAGCCTGCGCCCTTCATCGGGACAGAGGATGGACAGAGGCATGTGGAAGGCCTTCTCCTATGGCCACTTATCTCCTGGTGGAGCCAGGTTTCACCCCTAGCTGCGTCCCCCTTCTCCCCTTACCAGTCCCCATCACTGCCTTCCGAGTCTGGTGAGTGGAGGCCCAGCCCCTGGGGGCGCTGGTGGGGTGGGTGCAGGAGGCTGTCTTGTGACCGCTTTCCTGAGGTTTGTGGAATGCACGCTACATAGCAGAAACCGAGTGCGTAGAGAATCTGACCAGCACGATTAATTACATATTAGGTCTCTAAGAGAAGGTCATTAAGTTGTAAGAAATCATACAGGGGGAGGGTTCCGCTGAGGACGCAGAAAGCTGGAACAATAATTATCCCAGTCTGAAAACGAGAAGCTGGAAAACCTATAAAACCATAGCTTTCCTTAAACTATCGGCGAGCTGGGATTGCAGCTTCCCCGTCTTTGAGTCCGGGCCCCTCTGATCTGCCTGCTCTCGGGGACTCTCAGAGTCCTTGGACGGCCGCCCACTCTGCCTGCACCTCACGTCTCTCCTTCAGTTTGGGAAGATATTTTTCTAGGTCTAGAAATCTGAGCTTAAAGTCTTTGAAGGTGTCCCTTCATTATCCACATTGTCAGAATACATCCTGGGCTCGGCCCTCTGGAGGTCTCCTGTCCCTGGAAAGGAAACGGGGTCCCCACAGAAGTCCCAGCCAAGATCCAAGGACATGGGGCCGGACCTCGGCAATAGAGTCTCCCCATTGCCCACCGCATACACACACCCTGTGCCAGGACAGCACCAAGAAGCAAGCTTGAGTTCATCCTGCAGCACAGGGGATGCCAAAGAAATCTGAGGTCGGTGAACACTAAAGAAATCGTAACGGCCACCGAGCCCAGACTCACTCGACTCCCACCTGCTTCACTCACCCCCTACGGAGGCAGCCGAACAGAGGAGGGATGCCCATTTGCAGATAGAAATACCAGTAACCTCAGTCTCTGTTGTCCGGCGGGCAATATCGGTGTTCTACAAGACGCACACACAAAGGAGAACACCCACAATCAAGACACGGCAATCAGCAGAACCAGATCCAGATACGACCTAGAAGCTAGGATTGTCCAACAGGATTTGTGTGAAGGCTCTGGCACAAAAGGTAAGTGACGTGAAGGAAAAGGTGGGGAATGCCAGCACAAAGATAGAGGCTGTGAGGGAGTCCAACGGAAATGCTGGAAACAGAGCAGCTCACGAACGCAGTCAACACAGATGCCGTGAACTTCCAGATAAGTGCGTGGAAATCACCCGAACTAAACAGAGGGAAACAGGTGGGAACCCCTGAGAACCCAAGAGAACGCAGCAAACAGAAGCCCTGGAATGAGTCATTTCACACGGTCTAATGTGTGTCACTGGAGTAACAGAAGAAGAGAAAAGGGGCAGAAGAAATATTTGTAGAAATAAGGGCTGGGGGCGCCTGGGTGGCTCAGTCAGTTGAGCATCTGACTTGGCTCAGGTCATGATGGCACACTTCGGGAGTTCGAGCCCCGCATCAGGCTCTCTGCTGTCGGGCTCTGTCCCGAACCTCTGCTGTTGGGCTCAGAGCCCACTTCGGGTGCTCTGTCCCCTTCTCTGCCCCTCCTTCACTCACACCCTCTGTTTCTCTCTAAAGAAACTTTAAAAAATAATAGTGGCTCAGGTTTTCTAAAAATTAAGACATCATGGCACAGATCCAGATTCAGAAAACTCACCTGGGATTTATACGTGTACCAGGCACACTGGGAGCCCTGTCCAAGCTGGCAAAAACCAAACATAAAGAAAACATCCTGGGGCGCCTGGGTGGCTCAGTCGCGTAAGTGTCTGACTCTTGGTTACGGCTCAGATCAGGAGCTCACGGTTCGCAAGATGCAGCCGTGTGTCAGCTCCACACTGAGTGTGCAGCCTGCTTAGGATTCTTTCCCTCCCTCCCTCTCTCTGCCCCTCCCTCACTTGTGCTCTCTTTCTCTCTCTCTCTTCTCTCTCCCAACATAAATAAGTGAACGTTTAAAAAAAGAAGGGGCGCCTGGGTGGCTCAGTCGGCGAGCGTCCGCTTTCCACTCGGGTCATGATCTTGTGGTTTGTGAGTTCAAGCCCTGCATGGGTCTCTGCTGTCAGTGCAGATCTTCTGTCCCCCTCTCCCTCAGAGAGGGAGAGAGAGAATCCCAAGCAGGCTCTGTGCTGTCAGCACAGAGCCTGACGTGGGGCTCAATCCCATGAACCGTGAGATCATGACCTGAGCCGAAATCGGTCGCTCACTGACCAGGCGCCCCCGCTCACAGAATCTTGAACTTTACCGTGGTCGGTTAGCTTGAAATGACAAACGTCCTCTGCGTTCTGTAGAGCGGTGGTTCTCAAAATTTGGTCCCTGGACCAGCGGCATCCACGTCACCTGGGAGCGTGTTACAAATACACTTTCTTGGGCCCCTTCCAGACCTGCTGGATCAGAAACTGGCGGGGCCCGGCAACCTGTCTTCACAAGCCCGCCGGGTGATTCCGGTGCTGCTCGCGTTTGGGAGCTGGACAGGCAAAGCTGCCCGGACGAATCGTCAGCAATCTGGTCAAGCCCCAGGTGCCGGTGCGGCCGGAGGGGGAGGGGCTGACATTCTGCGTTCTCTTCCAGCCCCCTGGTGAGGACAATCTGCTAGATCTTGGGCCACGCCGCCCTCCCTCCTGCTTCGGCGGTGCCTGAGTCACCAGGCGCATTTCGGAAGCTACCCTCTTGCACCCATGGCATCGATGGGCTTAAAAATGTCTCAGGGCGCCTGAGGGGCTCAGTTAAGCATCCAACTCTTGATTGCAGCTCGGGTCACCATCTCCGGGTTTGTGGGACTAAGCCCTGCATCAGGCTCCGCGCTGTGAGTGGATTGGGATTCTCTCTCCCCCTCTCTCTGCCCCTCCCCTGCTCACGTGTGTGCGCTCACCTGCTCGCTCGCTCTCTCTCAAACTTAAGAAAAAGATTCTCTCTCTCTCTCTCTGCTCCTCTCTAAACAAGCATGATTCCTAAGGTGCAGAGACAATGGAGGATCACCAGTGTAGGTGTGGAGGAAAAGCCTGAGGCCCCGGGGCTGAGAGCTGGAGCGGGTCTATCACGTGCACCCTGCCCACCTCTCCCGAGCCACAGTGAGGACACTGTGCACCGAGCGGCTAAGAAGTGCACAGGTGAAGGTGACCCCATGTGCCAGGTACCGATGTCAGCACCTAACGCTGGACGCAGAGAGGGAGCAAAGAGCACACCGCAAGTCACCCAGGGGGAGAGGGAATCAGAATTCTTTGAGCCACGGGGATCGTGCGGGCTAAGTGATCACAGGGAGCCTAGGAAGGACATCAGCACACAGCTAAGCTACAGTAGGACAATTCTAGCCGCCATAATGGGGCCTCCTGACCTCTCCCCCAGTCCCTGGGGCTGGTAAGGAAGGGCCCTGCAATTTGGACACAGGTGTAGACCATGAACTGGCCCTGAAACCTTCTCCAGAGGCGCCTGTGGCCATTTTCAAGGGTTGCTGCGTCCTGGAGCAGAGGGAGTTCCTGGACCTTCCGGGGTATTCCATACAGGCTCTGAAGAGGCCCCATTCGGCCACGGAGGCCCGCTTCTTGGAGCGGGCTTACGGAGGCAGAGGAGAAAGGGTCTTGCCCCGAATCCAGCTCACATTGGGCCAGGTGGGAGCCAGGGGCCGCAGACCGTGTCCCCACGGGCTGCAGGAAGGACATCTGTGGCTGGAGGCGGGCAGAGTGAGGCCCGGGGACCTGCACACCCGCCCCACTAACGACCTGGCGAACCTGCTGCCGGGAGCGGGCGGCGCCGGGAGGCACCATCCAAGGCTTGGGAGACCCGGTGTTCCCCGACACTAGGAGCTCAAGCGTGACCCCCGGAACTTGAATGCGGAAGCCCTCACACCAGCACCTGGGAATGTGGCCTTATTTGGAGACGGGGCCCTTAACGAGGTGGTTAGGTTAAAAGAGCCCGTGGGGTGGGCCCTAACCCCAGGTGGCTGGGCTCTTCTAACGAGAGGACATTGGGACACAGAGATGGGAGGGATGTGGGCACAGAGGAGGGGCCGTGTGAGGACACGGGAGAAGACGGCCGTGTACCGGCCTCGGGAGGAACCCGGCCTGCCCACACCTGCATCGGGGGCGTCCTGCGTCCGGCACCATGAGAGATGAGCGCCCGCTGTCCAAATCGCCCCGCTGTGGCACTTTGTCGTGGTGGCCAAAGCAGGCCGGTGCTCCCCCAACCCGCTGAAGCCAGGCAGGCTGCAGGAACCAAACCCTTATGTGGAGGTGATGCAGCCAGGGCGCAGAGTTCCCGGCCCCTGGGCTGTACCCGCTGGCCCGACACAGGCTGCTTCCGTGTCTCCAGATCCTGCCTTTGCCTTCGCGCGGCTGCGGAGCAGAATGCCTTCACTTTGACCTCAGGGCGGGTCCACTTTGTCACTGTCCTCAGGCCGAGGTGACCGTGACCTCACACTAAGCTCATTAGGCCCGATGGGGATAGGGAGAAGGCTGGAAGCTTAGTACCTGTGTGCCCCAGGGTGGGGGCTGAACCCCGCCCCGCTCGGGGTCATGCCGCCTGGGGGCCTTCCTGGGGAGGGGGCTGCGGGGAACACATCAGACTGTCCCTCCAGAGAGGACGGTCACCGCACGACGTGCTGGGCCCCGTGAAGGGCGTGCTGCACACCTGGGCCTTTTAGGGTTTTAGAGGTGACGTGGTCCACGTGTGGATGTGCTGCTCAGACCCACGTGTGGGATCGTCCTTAAGGCCACCACTACCGAGTGGGGCCTGGAGCACCTGAAGCACGGAGAGGCTGGGGCTGCCCGCCCAGGGCCTGGTGACCCAGCAGAGCCCGTGGTACAGGAAGCCTGTGAGCCTTCTGGCGGGCCCCAAGAGAAGAACCACACGCAGCCCCTGTCTAGTCCTTGGGAGGAAGGCTGCGCCCTCCGTGGACGATTCTCTACTTGGAAAGCGGCTCCTTGCCTGATCTGTCACAGGGGTCCCTGCCTCAACTGCCCGTCATGGATCGTGTATTACCTGATCGGCCGGTCACCAAGCACACATGCCTCGGGGCCAGGAAGAATGGGACAGCAGGTCCCGAGCACGTCCAGACCCAGCAAGGCAGATTCCCTTAGCCCTTGAGGCTCGAACCTCCCACTGGTCGGATGCTCTGCCCTCCAGGCCCAGGGGCACCAGCGTCACCCCCACCAGGCAGGGGTCACGTCCTTCTAGCTGTCAGAGGCCTGGGGCAGCACGCTCAGTGTGCTGAAAAGGAACCCTAACCGTTCTGTCCCCGTGTCACTCTGCAGCTCACCCAAAGGAAACACGGTCCTGGCGTGGAGTGCGGGACCACAGACCCCCAAGAGGACCCCCTCCCGCTGCTCTGAGATTTCACGGGGGAGCCCTTTCCTCTCCCAACCAGCCTCGCCAAAGCAAACTGAGGGACTGGGTGTTTGATGTGGTGCTAACACGCGGGGATAACAAAGCCCACCCGGCCGTGTGGCGTGGCCCACGGGACAGCAAGGGAGGGGCTGCCCTGGGCCTGGGGCACGGCCAGCGCTACCTGCCGGTCTGGCTGCACCTCTGGGTCCGGCTGTACCGCAGCTCCTGGCCACTGTGACACCCTCAGAGAAGCCATGCTGGGGTGGCCTTGGGGAAAAGGACAGGCAGGTGTACTGGCCGCAGCCCACATCACTCACAGACCTCCCTGGAGAGACTGGGCCAGAAGCCGCAAGCAGGTGACGTCGTGTGGGCATCCAGCCGGTGCTGGCGTCGTTCCAGAGAGCTGGGACTCAACAGCCAAGTGGTCAGGTCATTTGCCCAGAGCCCAACGATTCTCACTGGAGTGGCCAGTCCTCAAACCATCAGCTGGGCCACGGGGCCCCAAGTGTCTACCCTTGAGTGCCGCCCGCTGTCTCTCAATGCCCAGCCGGCCATGATGTGCCAGGGTAAGCGCCTCAGGACGGCCACCCACCTGGACACCCACACCCAGGTCACCTGGTCGCAGCCTCTGACCCAGCCGCCCTCCAGACCTCGTCTTCTCTGCTCTATCACCTTTGAAAGGGGCCGGGAGAGAGGGCAGCCACCACGGTCCTCCAGGAAGCCTCACAGATGACTGTGGTCATACCTAGAGAAGACGCAGGTGGCCATCCTCTGACAGGCCTCTTCTGGAACAACCCTTGCCTTCTTGCCCTGGCCTGCTCCCTCCCAGTATGTCCCAACTTGCCTGGACGCCTGGCATTCCCCAGCCAGACTCTTTGTCTCTGTTCCTGACCAGGCCTAGAAGGTTCTGGAGATGTGTCCATGCAGTGCCCAACACAAGCACCGTCCCATGGGCCCCGGCTGCACTGGGGACTTGGGACTAACCCGAGCAGATTCCATCGGGGTGACTCGGGGGTGAAGGTCACAGGCAGAGCTGTTCTCTCCCGCCAGGCTCTGTGGGCAGATGGTGGCAGGCCCCACAACGGAGGAACGCTCATGTCCATGCCCGGCCCCCACACCTGCAGTAGTACACATCCCTCTCCCCTCTCCTGGGGTTTTTGACGCGCCTGAAGGAGGGTGCACATCCCCAGAGGAAGCAAGTCCAAGAGGGGCTTCTTTCCAGACCCAGACTGAGTTATGCTGAGACACTGGGGAGCCACTTGGAAAAACATACGATTGGATTCATACTGTACACCTACACCAATGAAAATTCCAGAGAGATGAAAAACTTAGATGTAGAATCCAAATTAAAAAGTCTCTCGAAAAAACATAGGCAATGTAGCTTCATAATTTTGGAATGAAGAAAGGCCAAATAGAGCCACCCAAAAGCCATAAAGGAAAAGTCTGATGTTTGACTACATAAGAATCCAAAATTCCTTCATGACAAAAGCATTTGTGAAATGAATGGATGGATGGGTGAAGGTGGGTTGATGGATGCATGGGTGGGTGAATAGTGAGTGGGTGGATGGATGGGTGAGTGGATGGGTGGATGAGTGGACTGGGTTGGTGGATGGATGGGTTGATGAATGAATGGATGGGAGGTAGTAGGGGGTAGATAGGTAGATAGTGGGTAGGTGGGTGGGTGGGTGGATGGATGGATGGGTGAGTGGATGGAGGGGTGGATGGATGAGTGGGTGGAGGGATGAATGAGTGGATGGATGAGTGGGTGGATGGATGGATGGATGGATGGATGGATGGATGGATGAATGAGTGGGTGGGTGGATGGATGGATGGGTGAGTGGGTGGATGGATGGATGAGTGGACGGAAGGATGGATGGATGAGTGGGTGGAGGGATGGATGAATGGAGGGATGGATGGATGGATGGATGGATGGATGGATGGATGGACAAACGAGTGGGTGGGTGGATGGGTGAGTGGATGGGTAGATGAGTGGACTGGGTTGGTGGATGGATTGGTTGATGAATGAATGGATGGGAGGTAGTAGGGGGTAGAAAGGTAGATAATGGGTAGGTGGGTGGATGGATGAGTGGATGGATGGATGGGTGAGTGGGTGGATGGATGGAGTGGATGGAAGGATGGATGGATGAGTGGGTGGAGGGATGGATGAGTGGATGGAGGGATGGATGGATGAGTGGGTGGAGGGGTGAATGAGTGGGTGGATGGATGGATGAGTAGGTGGAGGGATGAATGAGTGGATGGATGGATGAGTGGGTGGATGGATGGATGAATAGATGGATGGATGGATGGATGAGTGGATGGAGGGATGGATGGATGAGTGGGTGGAGGGATGGATGAGTGGATGGGTGGATGAGTGGGTGGATGGATGGATGAATAGATGGATGGATGGATGGATGAGTAGATGGAGGGATGGATGGATGCGTGGATGGATGAGTGGGTGGATGGGTGGATGAATGAGTGGGTGGGTGGATGGGTGAGTGGATGGAGGGATGAATGAGTGGACAGATGGATGGATGAGTGGGTGGATGGATGGATGTGTGGGAGGATGGATGGATGAGTGGATGGGTAGATGAGTGGACTAGATTGGTGGATGTATGGGTGGGTGGGTGGATTGATGAATGAATGGATGAGAAGTAGCAGGGGGTAGATAGGTAGATAGTGGGTGGATGGTGGATGGGTGTGTGGGTGGGTGGATGGATGGATGGATGGATGGATGGGTGCGTAGACAGACAGATATCCTACTGGTCCCACTGCTCTAGTTAAACCCTGCTACATTAGGTGGCCAAAAGGACAAAAGAGTAGACCTGAGTCGGGGGACAGATCATATGTAGCACAGGACAGTTCTTCAGGTAGGCGTCCAGAGAAAGTGTACGGAATGGAGGGAGGGAATGTGGGTGGGAGCTGCCAGGATGCCTGGGAAGGTGCTTTAGGTGCTCCAGGGAGCAGAGGCTGAGACGGAATGAGCTTGGTATGTTCCAGGCACCAAGGGCGTCGGTGTCTGGAGGAGTGGGGAGATGCAGACGGGGAGACCCAGGAGTCTTTCTCGGCCACCCTAAGACCTCGAGTCTTATTCTCAGTGTGGAGGGAGCTGTGGGAGGTTTGAGTGGTCCCCCCGTCAGGTTTGCAGCCTGAAGGTGCCCTTCAGGCCAGGGTGGATGAGAGGCCGCAGGGCAAGAGTAGCAGCAGAGGAGGAGGTGCAGGCTAGACCAGAGACGGACTCCACAGTGCTCTGCACACCGTGGGGCGGGGTGGGGGACAGGGTCTGGCTTGGGCCGGCTGTGGTGAGAGGCCACGGGACATGGGGTCAGGCAGTGGCGCAGAAGAGGAGGAATGCGGAGTCGGGGTCACTGCTGGCCTGGGAGAGACTGTCCAGGGGAAGGAGGGCACCAGCCACCAGCCGCCCCCACCACAGTGCCTGGCCTGCCCCGCTCTGATCCTGACCCAAGGGCACTGCATCTTCTGAGCCCAGGACAAGGCTCCCCTCGGGCCCTCTGAAACAGCTTGTCCTCAGGATGTCACCTGGGCCCCTGGAGTTCAGAGCTGCCCCATCCCAGCCCAGGGCTGAGCATGCAGGCTTCTCGAGGGCTGGGTCCCCTCCCCTGCCTGCCCCTCCTCCCTGGGCCTGTGTCCGGGAGGCAGTCAACCGGGAGAGCAGCACCGTGGGAACCTCCTTGGGGACGGGCACAGGTCTCCTGAGGAAGTCACCCAACCTTACACTCCCACCCTGAACTCTGGGTTCCTAAGATCCCATCATCAAGGGGTAAGGTGCCAGCCCTGAGGGGCAAGCTCCCCCGCTGGTGCCGCGCAGCAGTCCGTGGCGCACACGGCATCCCTCACGCTGCGGTAACTCCTCTATTCTTTATACCAAATTAACAATTCTTTATTCTAGGTCAACTATGCTACTACTCTTTATGCCTCGTGAACAGTTCTTTATACTGGGTTAACTATTGTTCACACCAAGTTAGCCGTACCTTATGCCTGGTTAATAATTTTTTAAGCCGAGTGGAGTACCCTTTACCCTGACCGAGTCAACTCTGCTTTATGCTGAGTTAACTGATCTTCAGATTTTGTCCTGTGTCCCAGTTGCCACTGGGATCCCGGCTGGCAGCACCCCTCCCCCACCCCCCCTTGCCCTCTACACGTGAGGGTCTGAGACCCTCTGAGTAGCCAGAGGTGACCCTCATGATTTTGTAAAAATGCTGAAAACAAGAAAAATGGCAAAGCTGTTATTAGGGATACAGAAATTTCCAGTGCTCTGCCCTGTCTGAGATACTCAGTGACTTAACTCCGCCAATCGTGGGTCACTTGTGAGCAGAATGAGAGGAACGGATACCTATAAAACCTCGAAAGCATAAGATCAAGTTCCAAGAGAGGGGAGGAGGCCGGAGACTGGAGACCCCAGAGAGGGCTCTGACCAAAGGAAACATGAAGGCGGTCAGCCAAGCGGCCAGCAGCTGCGGCAGGGACAGCGCTCGCCGATCCTGAGCACGCGAGGCAGCCGGGAAACAACGTCCTCTTAGAAAAAGTCAATTATTGTGATGCGTCCAGCCTGGCCAGCATCCCAACCTCACCCCAAATGCCTGCAAAACCCCATCCCGGTGTGCACTCTCCGAGAAAACTCCTCACACTTCCGGGGAGCGAGAATCTGTGAAAGGACTTGATGTTACAAGGGCAGGGACGCCTGGGGGGCTCGGTCGGCCGTGTGCGCGACTTCGGCTCGGGTCACCATCTCGCGGTTCCTGAGTTCCAGCCCCACATCGGGCTCACTGCTGTCCGCGCAGAGCCCACTTCAGATCCTCTGTCCCCCCATCTCTGCCCCACCCTGCTCGTGCTTTCTCAAAAATAAATAAAACAAATAAACAAAAAAGAATGTCATACGGACTGCGTTTAGTCACTTACCCATAGGGAGGGATTATTCTTAGGTTTGAGGGCTTAAAAGGAGACAGCTGGTCCGAAACCAAATTAAGCATCATCCTTTAGCTCTGCGAGCAGAAAACCCATCAAGTATGCGAGGCCGCGCTGGCGCCCCCAGGCTCCTCCGTGGGGTCGGCATCTGCTCTGCGCGCGGGAGGGATCCACACTGGAGCCTCCTCTCGGCTCCCAGGAGAAGCGGCAGAGATGGCGGGATGGAATCGCTCGGGGGATCGCAGCTCCTGACCCCGGACGTGCCAGATGTGGCCCCAGGGAGGGGAGGGGCACGCCCAGGCCCTGCGCACTGACCGACTCCCGGCAGTGGCATCGAGGAGAGGTGACGGTGTCACGTCCCCGTCAGGCTGGCTGCCCTGCTCCTGCCCACCGGGGCCGGAGGCACAGGGAGAGCCCTGCCAGCGGGGACACGTCTCCGGACTTGGAGGCACCAGACGCACTGCCATCCACCCAACGTAGCAGCTGGGGCCACGAGTCCACGCAGCTCGAGCCGTTTTACACTTGGGCAGGTCCTCTGGACTCCAAGACCATTTTGGGGGCTGGGTCCCCAGCAGAGTGCGTGGGACTGGGGATGAGGGGCATGGCAAGACTGTGCCCTCACCCGCTCCCAGCAACCCACGCGGGGAGTCAGTGCCCCCTGCCCCCAGCAGGCTCGGCCAGACACCTTTGTACCAGGGGCCCCGTAAGCCCCAAAGTTATGGCTGCCGCCAGATCCCTTGGCTCCTTGAAGCGAACACGTGGCCAGAGACGGCTCTCCGGTGGCAGCGATGACCGTGAGACATGCAGGTATCTGCTAAGTGCCGGCCACCGTGAGTTTGTCTACGAGTCCCGGGCCTCGCCGGCGCCTGCTGGTCCCGGTGGGGCAGACGCCAAGAACTGCCACTGAATCAGCCACGGCCTGACCGGGACGCGGTCGCCGGGGTCAGTGGCCTGCACAGCAGGGCAGTCAGGAGGGCACTGGGGCGGCAGTGTGGCAGAAAGGGGGGTGCGGATGGGCGGAGGGGGCAGGGAGCCCCAGACCTCCTGTAGCAGCGGACCCGACCCAGCCGCCACGTCGACGCCAGCACCCCAGCGTGGCCTGGGCTCAGCCTGTCCGTCCCCGACCGCACCACACGCACAGGCACGCAGCCTGACAACTGCTCAAAGTAACCTACTTTCAGGTGAGGACTGGGCAAAGTCACACGGGGCCGCTTACCTCCAGCCTGCGAAACGGCACAGGTTCCTCGAGGGGGCTGTCCTCTGTCTGGAGGGTAATGGGCAGACCCTGCCAACACTTTCGGAAGCATCACGGACGCCGTGATCCGGAATTCTGCTCCTGGAAACTGACCCACAGCTCACACAAAGCAGCACGGACAGACAGGAACGGAAACAGCCAGCACCTGCCAAGCAGACGGTGGGACGAGGCGCTCCGAGGCCCCTGGGGAGGTGGCGGCCACGTGCCCGGATCCACGTGCTGACGGAGCAGACCAGGAGCCCCGTGACGCAGACTGGCTCTGGAAGGACACCGAGAGCCAGTTGGTGGGACGTGGCCACCGATCACCCATCCAATCGTGGTGTTTATTTATTAAAAAAAAATTAACGTTTATTTTTGAGAGAGAGAGAAAGAAAGAGCACGAGTGGGGAAGCGGCAGAAAGAGACAGACGCAGAGTCCGAAGCAGGCTCCAGGCTCTGAGCTGTCAGCACAGAGCCCGATGAGTGGCTCGAACTCACGAAATGTGAGATCACGACCTGAGCCGAAGTCAGATGCTAAACCGACTGAGCCACCCAAGCGCCTCCTCAAATGTTTTTGACGAGTGCAAGACCAGTGAGTTTCCCAAGCAGACTGGACACCTAGGGACGTGCCAGGCACGGGGACACTCCAGGACTACATCTAGACCTCACACTCCCCCGTTCTAGACTTCCCAGAAGAGCCTGGAGTTGCCCTGTGGCTGAGCGTGGCTGCGGCACAGCAACATGGGTGGGCTCACACTTCCCACAGGGACCATGGCCCTGGTGGACACGTCACCTGCACAACATTGACTTCGCAGCACAGAGGAAGTCCCAGAGGCTCAGCCAGCCCAGCAGCAACTCAGAAGGGGGGTGGGTGCTCCCCAGTAGCCGGGCAGTGAGGAACCCCCACCCCAGGGAAGGGAAGGAGGGAGGGATTCTATCGAAAGCCGAGCCAAGTACACGAAGCTCAAAGCCAGAACTGCTTTCTCCCAGAGTTCTTTGCATCTGATTCCAGCAGAGCAGAAGGAAGGTGCTGGTGGGGCGGGGCAGAAAACCTGCCTCGTGGACAGCAGACAGCTGGGGGTGGCCGGCAGGGGAGGGGGAGGACAACCCGGGGACACAGCACGGCCACCCCCTGGGCCATGGCACCGAAGCCGGGATTGCTCACAGATCCCGGGGCGGGCCAGAATCTCTCTGTAGTCTACCTGCCGCCCTCCAGGTGATCATGCTAACGCCACAGAGAAATGAGACACAAGGACACAGTGGATTCAACAAAGCGTGTATTAAACCACTTATTGGAAACTGGTTAAGATTAAGGCACTCTGAACTTGACGGTCTCCTTGAGGTTACAACACGTGGTGCTCTTAGGACTACTTATAAAATGCGGGGACCAGGACAGCCTCCCAGACGCACTGGTGTGGCCTCGGTACCCCGAAGGGACTAAATGCGCTGTATGAACAGGGCACAGCCCCACACCGTTCACGACACAGCGTGACCTCACATACATTACTGTATTAACACAAAGGCTGCTGGAGTCTGCTACAGAGTTTTTCTTATGAATAAAAGTAGAAAGTCAAAATCTGCAGGCTGCTATAAAATACTTAGGAATGTTTCGTAATACTTCAAATTGCTATCAAATGCCCAAGAAGTCAGAAAGAGATAGTCAAGAGTTTGTACAGTTAGTGTCTCAGCTTATGGACATTGCAGGACAGCGCGGTCACCTCACGGCACAGGCCGACGTGGCTGGGGGGGGGGGGGGTGTCGAGTGGTGTGGGGTGTTGGATCCCACTGACCTGTATTGAGAACTTCCCGTGACACGTTGGAGAGCAGTCCCCGACGGCACAGTCACGAGTGCGAAAGCGGAACACATCATTTGTCTTTGCACCTGTTGACCCACCTCCCCGAAGCTAAACGTCTTCCTAATCCAAAGCAATGTGGCGGTGGCCACCGGGACTATTTTCAGAGCGAAGAGAGGCAGTTCACACAGCTGCTCCACAGTCTGCATCCCCGATAGGAAGGATGTGGTCATTTACTGAAGCCACAGATCTTGCTCTGAAAGGCCTGGGGCCAACGGAAGGCACCGCAGGGTGTACCCGGAGGCCACGGACAGCGTCCCAGCCAGAAGAGTGCGGTTCCAAGCTAGGGGTCGTGTGACAAGCAGGACAGTCAGCAGTGTCTCCGTGTAGCACGTGGAAATCCCTCTGGCCGGCCCTGGACACCCTGCCCGACCCCCCAGTGGGCAGAGCCCCGCAGAGGGGCCCACGGGGCATGGTCCCTTCCTCCTCGGGGACAGCCTGGGGACCCCGTGGTCCCTGTGTGACCATGTTGCTGACAGCCTGACTAGGGAGAGCCTGGTGTGGCTACACACAGGACCCGGCGCTGGCCGTCACCAGGGCTGAAAAGGGAGTGGGGCAGTGATGGCCCCTCCAGGCCCACGGCCCAGAGCACCTGCTGCTGCCCCTGCAGGGGGCTCTAATGCTTCATCTGTTATTCAAGTTTTCACTGGAAAAAAATCTTGGTGTTCCGGTAAAAATACAAATTAAAATTTAAAAATTGTCCAGTAAGCAGTCTGAATTTTGACAGAAAAATTTCTTGGTGAAACACCTTTGGTGGAGGAATGAAATCCAAGACTTATTTGAAACGGAATGAAACGGAACGGAACAAAACACAGATTTAAGGTGAATCTAAGTTCTCCCGGACGCTGCTCAGAGCGGCTGGGGTCAGAAGGCACGGCCCGGCAGACTGCGTCTGGGCGCCCGGCTCCCCGGGGGGCTGCCACGCAGGGCGCACAGCCGCCGGCCAGGTGATGGAGGGCGGCGGGGTGACAGGGGCCCTTCCTCCCCCGCCGTGCGCGCACAGCGCGCCGTCGGGCACAGGGACGCGAGGACAGAAGGCGGGACGGAGGCCGGCTGCCCCGTCCGCGGTTGGCTTCACCAGCGGAAAAGGGTAGCAGGATGTGGGCTTTGCCTCCTGGAAGAAACAACACAACCGACCGACCCCCCTGAAAAGCTTCGTGTCTGCAGTGACTAAATACAGATACAGAAGAGGGAACAGAAGCCCGCGGGTCTGCAGGGCGGCGGCGCCGTGCTCCCTGGAGCCGTGCGGGGACTGCTGGGCACGTGGCTCAGTTGTTCTCAAACCTGGCATACGGGTTTTCCTCTTTAAACAGACCTGGAACAAAACAGACCTGGTTATAAATGTGCTCACACGGCAGGAAACGAAGTCCAAGGACACAACACAATTCAGTGTTTCGTGAACACTGTGGCTCTAAGAAAAAGGGTGTTCCGAGCAGGTTCAAGCACCACGCATCACCTTTTTTTTTTTGTAACTATTTCTACTTATTTATCTATTTTGCGAGAGAGAGAGAATCCCAAGGAGGGGCTCGATCCCACAAACCGTGAGATCATGACCTGAGATCAAGAGCCAGATGTTTAACCGACTGAGCCACCCGGGCGCCCCTACACTTAACCTTTTTGAAAGTCAAACCACAGGTGACTTTAAAATTGAAATAAAATTTACCAGAAGCAGTCATCCTAAGAAAAGCAAACCTAAAGAAATAAAAACTTATTGGCTAATTCTCTCTAAGAGGAATTAAGAAACAGCCATTATTTCTCCCCACAGCAATTGGCTAGTATACAGAAATTAACAAAGCACCCTAAATGTCCTTAGAATTAAGGCTACGAAACAATGAGGTGACTGTCCACTTCACCACCACCAAGTGCTCTGACGTGGCTAATATAACGCAGTTGTAAAAATAAATCTCTGGTGCTAAACGCTCAGGCCTAGGAGTCTTCTCTTTGCAGTTCTGAACACACAGCCTCTCCCTCTCTTTAAAAACCTGTATCGCCCACACTTCTCTGGAGCCGCTGCACCAAGTGTATGTGCTACGGGGGGGGGGGGCACGGGGCGGGAGGGCAGCCAGTGCGGAGGCGGGAGGGTGGCCCGTCTGAGAAGGACCGCCGCCTCGGCCTTGGGAGGAAGCCCACGGCGGTTCTGGTAAAGGGAGCCCGTGTGCCAGATGCCGAACACAGTCGTGCTGGAGCAGGACGAACGGAACAGCTCCCAGCTCTACTTCTGGTTTAAAGGGGGGAGACTGTGTTGTGATTAGGAAACCAGACGCCTCCTGAAACCAAGAGAAGGGTTTCCCCCGTGCAAGTGCGCGTGCCTGGCCCGTCTCCCCCCTGGCGGCCCCCCGGGAATTCTTCCACGCGGCTGGGTCTTTGCAAAGTCCAGTCCATCAGGTGGGCTTTATGTCAACAGGCACAAGCTGGCTTCCTCAGGGCAGTTCAGGGCCTGGCGCACCACCAAAACGGAGGCGTGAAGGGCCTCGGTGAAGGTCACGGAGAACGCCCCGCGCCAGGAGCCCCGGCCCGAGGCGCCACCTGGCCTCGCACACACGGGGCAAGTGGGACACTGCAGAGGGGTCAGGCTTCAGATGCTACTTGTGCTTGGCGATAAAGGCACCGTGGTGGAGTCTGTGTGTGAGTGCACGCAGACACGTCTCTCTCGCCGTTCACGGTAACGTCTGTCAGGTGCCAACAAGCTCCTTTCAACACTTCAGTATCGTGAAGCAAGGTGCCCGTGCCAAGGACAGCTGGCGTTCACCGGGCACGAACGTGCGCCTGGAAGAGGCACCGGGGACAGACGGCACCGTGCCGACACGACCACTGACACGACGTCACCCACGCGGGAGTCCGCCCTCACCTAGGCTGGGGACCTGACACCGGGTGAGTGCTGTGGGCACCGGGGACCTGATGGGCCAGCTGGCAGAGGAAGCCGAGGGGCGGGAGCACACGAGGGAAGGCTCTAGCAGCTGCTGAACATCTCACCTGCAACCAAGGAGACCCAACGGCAGGGGGAGAGGCGGTCAGGGCAGCCTCGGGCCCCAGAACCCACACCTGGCGGCTGGCAGGGTCGACCCGAGCCTGAGGTGACACGCACAAGGGCGTGACAGTCAGAGGAGGCCTGCGTGGACGGAGGGGCCAGCCGGTGCTGGGTGGGGGTGCCGAGTCAACCGCACGGCCAGCAGCCCACCAGAGGGAGCCGAGGCTCCAGGACCCACTGCTTTAGTGCACAGGACCTGAAAACACCACGAGAACAGGGTGTTCCCTGTACAGACACAGAACTCCAAAATGAGGGCGTTAGTTAGAAAAGATTTTGAGGGCCACAGTGGCTTGGACGGTTCAGCATCCAACTGTTGATTTCAGCTCAGGTCGTGATCTCAGGGCTGTGGGATCGAGCCCCACATTGGACTCTCCGGACAGTGCAGAACCTGCCTGGGATTTTCTCTCTCTCTCAAAACAAACTTTCCAATTAAAAAAAAAAAAAAAAAAAAAGGAAAGAAAAGATTTTGCAATTTTCCTAATCAGATTCAGCCCAGAGCCCAGCTGCCAGGTGCACCCGACACACAGCAAATACTGCTCAGGCCATGAGGTCCACGAAAGCACTGCGGCCCAGAGCTGGAGGCCCCACAGCAGTCATCGGCGAGAGCGCAGTGCGGCCACTTCTAGCAATCCCAACAGCCCCAAACAACAGCATGGCCGCGGATGTGGGAATCAGCAGAGAACCAACTCAACCCGGGAGCAGATTTAATGTTCTCGCGGACTAAAACATTAGTATCCCCCCAAAATCCCTCCAAACAAAAACCAAAACCAGATGAATCACTTGGTGGCATGGAGACCTCTGGCTAACTCCTTTAAAAGGCGCGCGGCCCGCAGTCAGGTGCGGGAGCAGCGGGAGCACCAGGAGCACCAGGCGCAGGGGAGGCCACACGACCGGCCAAGTTCCGCCCCCTCATCAGCCAATGGCGCTCAGGAATCCGGCTGAGAGTAAACACCCTACGGCTTCACCTTTCCAGACATTCCCTGGAGTTATCGCCTTCCGGACCGCGCAGTCTAGAACCAACGGCTCCTCCCGGAAGCCTCAGCCCAGACCCTGCAGTCACATCTCACGGCCCGGAACCCACTCCCAGCCAAACAAAAGATGCAGTCAGTCGATCCTTACCATATTTTTTTCTGATTTCGTCATGTCTGGATTTCATTTCTGCTCTCCTAAAAAGACAAAGAAATCTCACTTAGCACCAAAATATAACACGATGTTAAATGATGTACCTTCAGCAGAGAGAGTGGGGGTCTGTCCTCTTTTCCCGGGAAGAGACCGGGGACCAGGGTGGGGACAAGCCCGGCCGCCAGGCCAGGCAGCGTGAGGCTGTTTCAGCATCACGTCCTTTGATTCTGAGTTTCAACAAAAGAAATTCAAATATCCAAGACTGTATTTTTTAAAAATATTTTTCACGTAGAGAAAAACCTGACGTCAGATTCTGAGGAAGGTTGGGAACACGCAAACGTTAGTTTTTACTTAGGGGCACACGACGTTGCGGGGACAGCGCAGAAACCCGCCGGGCCTCAGCCCCCGCCGGCAGCTGACCTGACGCGGCAGCGCCTCTCCGGGCCACCATCGCGTTCCACGGGCAGGGACAGGAGACCCGCCTCCCTCGCCCTGTCCCACCACCCATAGGGGCGCACCCCACGGCGGGGGTCGTTTCCCAGGGCCGCGCGGGCCAGTTCCCGAGCCAACGGGGACCTCACCTCTCCTCCTGCCGGACCCTGCGCTCCTCGCGCTCCCGCGCGGCCTTCTCCTCTTCCTTATCGGGCTTCCGGCTCCTCTTCCTGCGGCAGCAGCAGGCGCAGCAGCACGCGGCCAAGGCCAGCAGCACGGCCCCCCCCACCACCGACAGGGTGATGATCAGCGCCTCGAAGTTCACTGCAAATCCCAGCGGGAGGGAGCCGGGGGTCAGGACGGGAGCGGGACCACCCCCTCCCCCACAGGCAGGCCGCAGCCCGCGCAGGGGCCCCTCCTAGGTCTCTCGGCATGTTCGTGCGACTTAAGAACAGTTTACCGGCCAACCACACAGACCCAGGCCACAGGGTCCGAAGACGCTTCGAGCCTGACAGACGGTAACAAAGCGGGCCCGCCCCGAGGGACTCCTCCAGACGGAAGGGGAGCCCCGTGCAGCTCAGCTGATTATTTACATCCAAGTCCGCGGCCCTACACGGCTGGCCCTTGAACACGGTTCACACTGCGTGGGTCTCCTAACACGTGCATCTTCGAGACCTACGGGGCAGAACTCAAGCGCACCTCCTCTCCCTGAGATCTCCTTACGAACACCTCCCCCACGTTGCTGCAAGGACACAGTGCGGAAGAACACAACACACAACACAGGTGCTCGTCGGCTGCCTGCGTGATCATAAGGCTTCCGTCAACAGATGATGCATTACGTTTTCAGGGAATCGAAAGTTGTGCGCGGATTTTCGAGGACGTGTGTGTGTGGGCGGGGGGGGGGGGGGGGGGGGGTGGTCAGTGCCCCTCACGTGTACGTTGTTCAAGGGTCAAGTGCCCTGACTGCCCCCGGGGAGACCCTGTGAGCCCCGCGGGCCCAGCCCCTGCCCCACCTGGGGCTTGAGGACAGGCTGCTCGAGGATTTTGTCATTTCCTGTCAAGACCCAACTTCCGAGGCAAACAAGTAGTTAAAACAAGGTTCTCGATTCTTTCAACTTCTTTTAAGGATTTACAAACCCAAACCAGTCCCTATTTTTCTACTTAATTCAAACCAGAGAACTCGAGTTTTCACTCATCCACTTAAGTCAGCCCTGGAAGAGGCTTCAAGAGCGAACTCCCCCCGTGGATGGTGGCGCGTTCCCGGCACTGAAGTTAGAAAGTCTGGCCGCCACACAGAGCTGGTCCCCTCGAGTCTCCCCCGTTTCCCGGTTTCCCGTTGGTGGCTGGGTGGGGCTTGCCAGGTGGGAGAGGGAGGCCGACCCCCAGTGCCCGGCGCCCTTCAGACCCCACTCAGGCCCGCACAGACCCTCACGTTCAATGCAGGCCGGCCGCTGGCCTCACACACTCTCTGTGCTTTGTTCAACTACGTTCTTTTCTTTTTTATGTTTATTTACTTTTGAGACAGAAAGCGTGAGCAGGGGAGGGGCAGAGAGCAGGGGAGACAGAATCCCAAGGAGGTTCCATACCACCAGCAGAGAGCCGGACACAGGGCTCGAACCCACGAGCTGCGAGATCGTGCCTTGAGCAGAAACCAAGAGTCACAGGCTTGACCGATGGGGCCACCCGGGCGTCTCTGTTCAACTACTTTAAACAGAAACAGGTGTTACATCTGAAATGCCTTCTGGGCTTTAGATCGTGTGTTTTCTTCCCTCCTTTGACCTGTTCTGGAAGTGCCGGCATCACAAAAATTAGCAAGAACAGGTGTAAAAAAAAAAGACCTTTGCTGGCAGATGGCATCATCTTCTGACCAGAGAACTTCAAAATAATGAACTTTAAGAGCCAATCTGATCAGTAAGACAGCTGGCTCTGAAATATATCTACCCCCTCCCCCCCACCTCCAAGACAGCATTTCTGACGAGCAGCTAAAACCAGTTACAAAATAAAAACAGACATCTGGTCATGACGGAGGAAAGTACCAAGGGCCCCTGTCCCCACAGGCCTACGCGGCAAGGCTGTGGCGTGCTACTCGAGGACAGAAAGACGGCCTCCGTGCATGAACACCAACCCTGCTTCTGCACGACGGTTTAACATGGCAAAGATCTTATTTTCCCCCAAACGGACACAGATTTAAAGTCATCACAGGTAAAACCCCAGAAGAAGTCTGCCGAGACGTGGGTGAAAGAACTGTAAAGCACCCACAGCACAAGGTCTAGATCTGGTGCTCCCTGACGTGTGGGGGCCCCCAGTCTCCCCAGATGGCACGAGCCCCACCCCACCCCCACTCCATTCCCACAGAGAAGGTCCTCGGCCAAATAACCCTACCCACTCCTCTGCAGTGCACGCGGGGACCCACGGCGGTTCCCACTTATCCCCGATGGGTAAGTAGCAGGCTCCCGTGCCCCCCTGGCCCTCGGGGTCAATTAAACCAAGCACGTGCTCTCTCGGGAACCAGGGGCGCGGCAGAGCCTGCCCCCCACCACCCCTGGCTAGTTCCTGTCCCCCTCCCCCAGGCTGAGTCACCACGAACCGCAAACTGCTGTGGCCCGCTGTGGCTCTGTCTGTCCCGAGTGAGGGGTACGGCCAGCCCCACAGCCCTAAGGTGGGAATTTCATTTCACAGGCCAGTGATCAAAAATGCCCCCACCTGAAAGGTGTTCAATATCATCGGTCATGCGGGAAGAGCAAATCAAAGCCACAACGAGATGCCACTTCAAACCCGCCAGACGGACGAAAATGAAGGTGACAGATTACCCCAGGCCCTGGCAGGGATGTGGGACAAGCAGGAGCCCCGGTCGCCTGAAGGAGCCCTTCTTGAAAGGCGATGAGTCCGCCATCCCGCCGCTCAGCATGTGCCCAGCGGGAGTGAGTGGGGGGCCGAGCACGTCTGCAGCAGCATGGGGACCCCGGGCGTCCCCGGCAGCCGAGTGGGCACAGGGCGCCAAGCGGCAGCGAGACAGGCAGCCGGTACGCGTGGTGCACGAGTCTCAGACATGCCCCCGAACGGGGAGTCGGACACACCAGCACGCTTACTTTAAGTGAAGGGCGGGGCGGGCAGCACTCCCTGGGGTGGCAGGTCAGTGCACTGGCTGCCCACGGTCCCAACAGGGACAGGCTGTGAGCGCTGGGAATGGTCTACACGCTTTGCTGAGTGCAGATCATCTGTGGGCTCGTGTGAAAATTCACTGAACGTACGTGTGTGTGCGTACACGTATGTGTTTACGTTACACGAGAACAGGAAGGGAGACTTAACATGTGTGCGCATCATTAGAAGTTATGCTTCAACTTTAAAACACCTTGGGGGCACCCGGGTGGCTCAGTCAGTTAAGCGTCAACGGTTGATTTCAGCTCAGGTCATGATCTCGCAGTCCATGAGTTCGAGCCCCGCGTCGGGCTCCGTGCTGATTGCTCGGGAGCCTGGAGCCTGCTTCAGATTCTCTGTCTCCCTCTCTTTCCACCCCTCCTCAACTCATATGTGCGCATGCGTGTGCTCTCAAAAAATAAACGTTAAAAAGGTTTTTTTAAATAAACGCATAAACGTTAAACAAATCACCTTCTAAAGAAAATAGAAATAAAAGCACCTCAACAGTTCGTGCTCAAAATGCCAAGGGCTCCCTGGTCCAGGACTGGTCTCTGTGGGGTCTCAAAAAGGGTTAACGTCCCCCACGAGAGAGCGCCTACAGAATCCGCCACTCGCAGGCAGAAAGGGACAGAGAAACGTAGGAACCTGACCGTGCTGACCTAGCAGGACTCCAGGCACACAGACGCCAGCAAGACACAGTCCCCAAGCTGACCCTCTTCCCTCCGCCTCGCAAGCGGGCCTCCGGCACCCCGGGGACCCCTGGCTGCCCTCCCAGAAAGCACGCATTCTCACTGGCTTCCTGACTTCCTGCAGGGAGCACGTGTTCTGGCAGCTTATGCTAACTGAGCACACCCAGACTCCCCCCGACAGTACTGACTCTGCAAGAGTTCCATGAACACGAACACTTACCCCAGCAAACGCCCCAGCGTGCAGAGCTCAGCGTACAAAGGGAGCTGGGCGGCAGGATCCTGGTCACGGGGTAGTCCAAGCACGCCTTATTGGTGTTGCACCAAAGGCACTGAAAGAGACGAATGTTTGCCAAACCCCAGAAACGCAGCGCAAACACCAAAGAACCAGACGGTCCAGGATACAAGCCCAGCCACACCGTCTGCTCCCCCTCAGTGGCGGACCGGAAGGCCGTGGTCCTCACCCCGCCACAGCAGCTCCACCCCGCCTTGCCCACCAGGGCCGATGTTACTCAAACCCTCTTCCTTCAGGCACCCCACCCAGCCTCTCGGCCTCCGTGCAGTCCTGGAAGCCGCCAGGTGGCTTCCCGCCCGGGGTCTTTGCACGGCCTCCTCCCTGTGCCCGGAACCTTCTTCTCCAAACACACGCCCCTCAACCTCCTCCACAGGGCCTACCTGCCCCACCCCCCTACTTCCTTCCCTTCCCGACACACCGTCTCGGATCGTCTGCAGGAGGACAGGCGGGACCACACTCATTACACGTTTGCTGGTGGACTTTTGCAACCTTGGCAATCGCCGTACAAAGATCCTACCTGTGGTCTCTCCGACCGCACCGGCCGTTAAAGACAACGCAACTAAGGCTCAAAGCGTCCCTCCCAGGACCTGAGATTACTGCAGTGACATGCCCGCGGTGAGCCATCCAGGTGGCACTGACAGGGCACGCACACAGTGTGCCCTCAGCCTCCCCTCTGGCCTCCCAGGCCCCTACCTGTCCTTCCAGAAACCCGCGTGCGCCCGAGGACCCGTGTGGGCAGGCCTCCCGCAGCCCCTGCACCCTGCATTTCTGACCGGACCCGTCTGCGTCCAGAGCGGGCCCACACCTTGAGACTTACTGCCCGCCCGCCTGCTAAGATGGGGGTGCGTGTGCCCCCACAACGTCCTCCCACAGAAGGGCGGGCTGGACCGGACGATGCCGTGAAGTGCGTACTCCTGAAGCCAGAGCGAGGCAGGACACCAGGCTCCTTTGCAGCCGGGAGGCCTTCGACAGTGACATCTGCCGCTAAAAAGCCACGCCACCAGGAAAACACGCAGACAGGTGAGCAAGTTCAGGGTTACCAACAGTAAGGTCTGAGGCTGCAGTAGCAACAGCCTTCAGTCTTTAACCAGCAAACACAAGGGTCCACTCAGACCCTATGACCCGACACGCTGCCAGGTGGTCAGCAAGTTCTCTTCTAAAAGCGTGACCATGGGGCGCCTGGGTGGCGCAGTCGGTTAAGCGTCCGACTTCAGCCAGGTCACGATCTCGCGGTCCGTGAGTTCAAGCCCCTCGTCGGGCTCTGGGCTGATGGCTCAGAGCCTGGAGCCTGTTTCCGATTCTGTGTCTCCCTCTCTCTCTGCCCCTCCCCCGTTCATGCTCTGTCTCTCTCTGTCCCAAAAATAAACAAACGTTAAAAAAAAAAATTAAAAAAATTAAAAATAAAAAAAAATAAAATAAAAGCGTGACCAGCATCCTAGGGCAGAAACCACCCGGGCCGTCTGTCCTGACCTGCCTCGCAGGGTTCCCCGCTGCCAGGAAAGGGAGGACAGGCTGCGTGGCTCTAAACTATCCTCGTAAAACCCGACTGGAGGGAGCTTCCCCTACGGTCCCAGACAAAGGCGTCAAAGCCCAGGGACTGCTCGGGGAGCCACACGGGATGGGGCAGAGGGACACTGACGGGCCCCACACGGTGGCGAACTTTCTCCGGCGTGCCTTTCTGCTGGTCCCCGATGGCCAGCCGCACACGTGCCTGTGTGTCAGATCCCAGGATGGTCCACCTGGAGGAGACCGCCAAGAGCACCGGGCCTGCTACAGGGCGGCTGCCCTCCTGCTCGAGGTCACACAGGGTCAGCACGGGAGCATCCTGGCTCCCAGTCTTCCCGGTAATTCTGGTGAGCTGGTCAGTCTGAGCCCAGGACACCAGGCCCTCCGGGCCGAGGGCCCACATCTCTCCTTGCCCTCACCCTTCCCCGTTCCCAGGTGAAAAGCCCAGAGAGGAGCATCCACCCCAACCCAGGACAACTGATGGAGAATGCGGGACACACTGCGAGGACTGGGGGGCCCACGATGCGTGGACGGCCCTCATTCCTGTGGGCAGGCCGGTTGGGGAAGCAGACTCCCCAGCCCTGGCTGAGCACCACGGCAGGCGGGGCCTCTGGGAACTCGCAGGACGCTCCCGGCCCCATCTTGGGGTTCCATGTGCAAAACAGAGTCACAGTCCCCATTCCCAACAGGCCTCTATGCTCTAGTGGCATCGACACGAAAGCACGGGCCACGGGTTCACAGTTGCAGATTAGACGCTAAATGACGCCCAGCCCAGTGCCCACCCTTCTCCGTTCCCCTTGCCCTCCACTCCCCCATCCTGCTTCTGAACACCGCCCCCCCCCCAAGCCCACCAGCCTCAATGAGGCCTCCTGCCCACTCACACGTGTTCCCAGCCGTGGGGCCCAACCCAGTTTATAAGCCCAGGCACCTGGTCACAAGGTAAGCATGTATGTTAATGACGCTCAGGTGATATCTGCAGTTCTCACGAGAAGGTTCACTACTCCTGAGAAAGACTAAAATGGCATTCGACACCCATTACAGAAACTATCTCCACAAACCCCAGACGGCAGAACCTTTAACACCCACAAGACCCCCCCCCCACCCCGTCGTGGAGAGTGGGGGTGTCTACTTACAGAGACGTTTTTCAGGCACTCCTCACAGGTCCTGTTTGTGTTCTGAGAACAAGCTGCGGGGAAAGGACAAACAGGTTACTGAGAACCGCTCACTGGAAACACCGGCCCAGGCGGCCAGGGAGGCACGCAGCCTGCGCTCTGAACCACGGAGACGAGCAGCCAGCCTCCCAGGTGCAGCAGCGGGAGTTTCCAGCCTGGCTGCAGGCCGGCCACCAGGGAGCGTGCACACGCAGCCCCAGGGTCCCATCTGCAAGGGGTCGTGCGGAGAAAGGGGCCTCGGGGCACAACGGCCGTACCTTCGGGGAAGAGGAGCGGAAGTGGGTGCATAGCACGCACCCAACTGGCCCAGGCCCGCTGGCTCATCGGCACAGTCTCTGGAACCAAAGGCCACGGCAATGCCAGGCCCGTGGGACTAAAGCCAGGCCTCGGCCCCCGCCAGTCCCGCCCAGGCCTGAGGGAGAAGCCCCCCCCTCCTGAATCTGCCGGCTCCAGCCGCTCTTCACGGCAGGGAGGGGTCACACCCCACCCAGCCAACAGCCCCGGAACTAACTCGCAGCCGGGGGGGGGGGGGGGGGGGGGGGGGACGACGTCCAAACCCTCTCAAGCAGCTGCCGTCTTCCGCACCCACAGCTGAGCGCACACGCTTACTCCGAAGAGGGGTCTGTGCCACCCCGTGAGCCGCCAGAACCGCACCCCACAGTCGTAAGGAGCGACCACTTTGCAGGCGCCGGGGAAACTGAGATTAGAGGGGCTGACGGGGCCAAGTCCGCGGAGGCAGAGCCCCAGGGGACTGTCGGCCGCGGCGGCGGGAGGCGAGGTGGCTCAACCTCAGCCACGCACCCAAGCGCTTCGCTCAAGACGCTGGGAACACGTGCCCACTTTACGGTGCCAGGGAAGCCGACGACAGCCAGATGCGCGCGTACAGAAGGTGGGCACACCGGTGGCGACGGAACGGCGCTCGGCCACGAGGAGTGCGCCACGTCACGTGGACCGACGGACACCGGACACGGACGACCACCCGCCGGATTCCACGGGCGTGCGGTTCTGAAGCCGGCGAACTCATCTGCACCGGGAAAGGGACGGCGGCGGCCTGAACCCTCCGGAGAGATGGGCACGTGCTGGAGCGTGACGGGGGTCACGTGGGCGTCACTTACCCAACGGCACACGTAAGACTCCCGTGTTTCACCGCACGGAAGATTTGTCTCCAAAGGAAAAGACAAACGTGAAGCTCCGGGTCACGACGCGCGCGGGGAGGTACCGGGACGAGCGCAGGATGTCTGCCGCGGACTTCGCCGAGCTTACCGGAGGGTCCGGGACGGGCCCCACGACGGAGGAGACCCAGCCAGACGTGAACAGCCGACACCCACGTGGCGGGCGTGCGAGGGAGCGCTCGCCGTCGGGTCTTCCCACTCTCCCGCACGTGTGAACGCGCTTGTGACGCATGACCCCGTCCGCCCAGGGGAGGAGCTCCCGTTTCAGTCCCACGCGTGCTCATGACGTCCGTGAAGCGGGACTAACTCTCAGGCGCGTGAAGCCTAACCCTTCTACCTTCCACGTGCTAAGCACGATCCCACTTTGTTTAAAACGAAAGCCCGCTTGTCACGGGCCATCCCACGGCCGTCTTTCCGCTGGCACGCCACTGGCTTTACCCTAAAGCTGACTTCCAACTACTGTCCTCAGAACGACAGACTCAGGGCGCCCGGGTGGCTCAATCGACCGAGCACCTGACTCGCGATTTTTGCTCAGGTCACGATCCCAGGGCCGCGGGATCGAGCCTCACGTTGGGCGTGCTGCGTGTGGAACCTGCTTGGGATTCTCTCTCTCTCTCTGTCTCTCCTCGTCTCTCTCGTGTGCTATCAAATACAAAATAATTTAAACATTAAAAAAGAAAAAGAACAGACATAACTTAGCTCCACGGAGGTAAAGAAACAGACAAGTCACAGAACACCTCGATCTCTGCCAGCACCACTCAGAGGCGGGGTCGCAGAGGCGCCAGGACAGGGAAAGGAACAGCACCGCCTGTCTCAGAAGCCCCGTGCCCTGGAGCCGGGAGGCGGGCCGGCTGTGCCAGGGCCGGGGACTCGGCCGCCACATCCAAGCACTCCCTCTGTCCGTCCGCCAAAGGGCCAGGCAGCGGGGGGGGCCTCAGTGTCTAGACACAGTTCCCCAGGAAGGGGGCCAGGGCTCCTCGGAGAAGCAGCTGATCCCAGAAGTGGGGCACAGAGAGGACAGAATCAGCCCCGGACAGACTGCGGCATCACAAAGTGGCACCAACTTAGGAGCGGATAACAAAATAACTCAAGGACCCAAAGGCCGGCTTGAAGACCGGTGGGGGGGGGGGGGGGGGGGGGGGCGGGAGTCCTCCTTGCCAAACAGGGACAATTTAAAATCAAAGGGATTGACAGCCACGGACTCCAGCCTCTTGAACACTCCAGGATTTCACCCGGACGTGGAGTAAGTACGGAGAAGGCCAACTAGCAGAAGCAGAAGCAGGGGTTTGAACGCCTGCGGTTCTGCCATCATCGGGGAAACCTGGACGCCAAGACCACCGCGCGCGCTTGTGAGGTGACAAGACACTTGCGGTCTCAGAGCGCCTCCCCAGTTTCATCGCTTATGAAGACAAAGTGCACCTTACAAGCGCCCAGAGTATCGGCAGTACGATGACAGGACGACGGGACACAGTGGCAGCAGGCGCCCCCGGGGGTGCAGGGGGAAGCACACGGCCACGTGTGCTGGAGTCTGTCAAAGGCGCTGGAATCCAAGTAGAGGACACCAGGCAAGGCCAACTGGGGCTCCTTCTACAGAGTCGTTTTCTGGGAACAGACTGGGGAGCGGTGCTGGGTGGGTGGGGAGACATGCTGGCCAGAAGCCCCGCACGGTCCTGGACGCGGGCAGGGGACGGAATGACACTACCGGGATGACGGGTACACCGGGTACACACACGCCCTACGTTACATCTCCAAGTACTCACGAGTCCTGTCGATGCCAACTGTCTGATTTTGACCCTCATAGTCCCATGACGCACAGGAGGCCCGCCGCAGAGAATGAGGGGCGAGGGGGGAAGGGGCAGGGCCGCAGGACGACGGACCCTGACGGACCCTCGGGCGGTCTGGAGGGGGGAGAACAAGCAGACTCGGAGCGAGCACAAGGCAAGCATGGAAATGCTGATAACAGAAAGGCATGCGGAGTTTGCTGTGCGATTTATTCCTTCAAGGTTTCGGCAGCTTCGATCTTTTCTAAACAGGCAGGCAGGGAGCCACCGTGAAAATCTGCACGACTGCCTGTCACGCCCACTCAAGTCCTTTTTTCTTTCCTTTAGCGAGAGCAAAGCACGCGTGCAGGGGAGGGGCAGAGAGGGAGAGAGAGAATTCCACGCAGGCTCCGTGCTCGGCGGGGAGCCCCATGCGGGGCTCCCCAACTCACGACCCTGGGATCACGACCCGAGCAGAAATCAAGTAGGACGCTCAACGGACCGAGCCACCCAGGCGCCCAAGTCCTTGTCGAAAAATTTTATGAGAAAAGACATACCTCTCGTCAATCTTAATCGAGTGGCCACAGGGAGCAGGGGGGTCGGGTACGGGAACTTTTTCACGGGAATTTTTTTTCTGTTTTCGTTTGTAACGTCTTTTTGAGAGCTGGACTCATGTCAACTACACCCCGAGATACACACCGTAAACCTCACCCATCCCACGGTGTTGAGACCACAGACCCGTAGGAGTCAACGGAGACCAGCCCTCCGCCTGGCCCCGCCACGACCACCAACCGGGCAGACGTTCAACACAAGCAGAGACACCTACACTGGACAGTCTTCCCGAAAAGAGCCGGCACCGGGAAAAGGTTGTTCTGTTCTCTCCCTTACAAAACACCTCACCGTCTTGCATGGCTGGCAAGGAAAATACCCCACTTGCTGCCGCCGTGGACGGCGGGGGTTGAACTTCTCGGTCACGGGACACAGACCACGTCCTGATGGCCGCAGACCAGCACCACGGCCTCCTGCTTCCGGAGTCCAGCGCTGTGTGTGAACACGCCCGTTCCACAAGTCCCCCACTGAGAGTCTGTTTACCAACGATTAGAAACCTTCGGGCGTCACTCACTCTGATAAAAAGGTCTTTCTGTCAGGATACGCTAACCCATGGCCCGGTTTCACGTACTTCCCTAAAGTTCCGGGTGAGGCCACCAAGGCACACACTAGCAGGGGTGTGACGAGATCTGTCCTGTAAACATAAAAAAACGAGCAAGTACGCATTTACGGAGGAGCAAGTACGCATTTACAGAGCCCGCGTCACACACAGGCAGGAGGGCGGCACCTGGCCGGCCCCCGGCACAACAATCCCCTCATCGGACACTGTGCCCCCTCTGCACGGCGACAGAGAGCACCTACGCCATCCGTGTCACTTGAGAATCAGGGGTGGAAAAGTCATTTAGACGAAAGTCCTGGTCACCTTCCTGTCCCAACAGAGAAGAGCTGAGCGGCATGGTACACGTCTTCCTCAACTTATGATGGGGTTTCGTCCCCAGAAACCCATTCAAAGGGGGAAATATCCTATCAAAACTCCGTGTAATTCCCTGGTCTCTCTCGAAACCCTACAACACTTCCGTTGGCCTGCGGACGGGCACAGCCGCCTGGCCCACAGCCTGTTTTACAAGGAGGGTGGACGTCTCGAGTAGTTGACCGAATACCATACCGAAGTGACAGGTAGACCGTGTGGGCCCAGAACGGTCGTCGGTGTGCGGGGACCGCGTGGCCGCCCAGCCCCGGGGTGACACGGCGTGGGGAAACTCCAGGCACCGTGTTTACTGAACGCACATCCTTTGGCACCGCTTACGGTCGAAAATCCTAAGCCGAACCCTTGTCAGTTGGGCACCGTCTGAACATACAAATGACATGCACCACCTGTATACACACTGGAAGGCCCTTACGACTGGTTTCAAACGCCGTGGTTCTCGGCGAGAGACAGGCGGGTGAGGAAGCGCGTCCCCCCCAGTCCTGTGCCGTTCGCTAGGAGCAGTCGGGGCGGGCTCCCACTCCCGACCTGCACAGGCCACGGCTGAGCTCCTCTGTATCTTTCAAGCGGCTCCGAGGTACGGAGGAGTCGCGGGGATGGAGTCTCACCCCCCACACGAGGTGGGCTCCACAGGGCCACGGAGGGTTCTGTAAATTTAGGAGTTTCGCTCTAAAGACCTTCAGAGCATCCTGGGTCCCTAACGTCTCCATGCCGCCAAACACACAGTGGGACGTTAGGAACCGTCAGCGTGGGACCGCTGTGACGCATTCGTTGAATCTGCACGCCTGTCGTGGTTGACTTACGTGTCACCTTGACGGGGCTCAGGTGCCCAGACGGCTGGCAGACATTTCTGGGTGTGTCTGGGCGGCTGTTTCAGAGGAGATCGGCATTCGAATCGGCTGGCTCAATAGTGAAGACCGGCCTCACCGTGGCCAGTGGGCAGCACCCAGCCCACAGAGGGGCCCCCACAGAACAAAAGCAGAGCCACCGTGAATTTACTCTTTCTGCCGAAGCTGGGACGACCACTTTCTCCTGCCCTCAGACACCGGGGCTCCCGGTTCCCGGGCCCTCCTACATGGAGGAACCCGGGCAGCCTCCCCGGGGCTCCGACTTGCAGACACAGGTCCCGGGACCTCCCAGCCTCCACAGCCACGCGAGCCCACCCCTCACGACACATCCTTCCCCACAGCTGCAGACCCCCTGCCGGCTGTTTCTCCGTAGCGCCCTGATAGCCTCGCAGGGGGACCAGTGATGTGAACGCCACAGTCACACCCTACAGGGCGACGGGCGGTAAGCAGCGCGTGCTCTGGGGAAGGGGGGACCTCAGCGCCCCAACAGTGCCCCCGTCCGAGGAAAGGCAAACGAGACCCGAGGGTACCTGAGTGGGAAACCCTCCCGGCACACCGCTCCTCCCGCGTGAAGGAGTTGCTGCAGGAGAAACAACAGTCCGCCACCTTCCCCCGAGGACCCGAGGACCGGAGGACCCGGGGCGAGTCCACGGGACGAGTAACCACCGTGAGCTCAAGGGCGGAGGGGCGGCTGAACCGACAGTAAGTGCAGTGCCACGTGGCAACCGTTCTGATCTAATTCCCTAATTAAAAAACCAATGAAAGTCACCAAAGGACACCGCCACTCATCCCAGCACGCCAGGGCAGTTAAAAAGCAGAGTGGTCAAACTCGTCACTTCGGGGCACCCCTGACCCGCCCCCTCCAATTACGCGGACACACACCCGCCAGCCCCTGAGAAAGACCCATCTCCGGCAGCTTATCCATTCCGGTGCGGTAACAGGTACCCACTCCACGTCTGCGCTTGGAACCCAATCCCGACCAGAAGAGCTCTGTGCACCGCGTTTCCACTGCCTCCTTACGAACGTCCAGAGAGCTACGTCCCAAGTGTCACAGGCACACACACATTTGGAAGTACATCAGAAGAAAACGAGTCCTGTACTGGAATCACGGCAAAACTCAACAAGCCGGGATAATACTGGCCCCAAGTCAGTCCTGCTTGTGGAGCCCTGGAAACAGGTCCAGAGGCCTACCGGTGACCCCACCACCACCACCAGTGATCACACGGGTACCCCCCACACAGCAGCCAGCGCAACACTTCAGACACACCCCAGCTTAAATGTTTCCCTGACCTGCCACCAGGCCGGGAGGCTGAGTCGGAGGACCGGCCCCCCTCCACTGGCCGGCAGGAGGACAGCCTCCGGCACTACTCCATTTCTGGAATCTTCTGAGACCTCAGCTTGGCCCTAGGCCATACATTTCCTTCCCTAGCAGCCTCCGACCCACCCACCCAGCACTCAGGGTTTCTTGGTCACCACCGCTGTCCCAGCACCTGGCAGGGCGGCTGATAAGAACAGGAGATAAACCAAGGAAGGACCCCCACCCCAGGTCTGTTGAGTGCAGAAGCAGAGTCAGCCCCTTCAAAGCGGCCGGTACTACAGCTCTCCTGACTCCACTGAGCCATGCAGTAACTCGAGTACTCCTTCCCGAGGGGAGTGGGGCCCCAGGCGCCACACCAGTGCCCGGCACCCACGCCTCAAGGGGCCTGGCCCCTGGACACCGGCTACCGACCAGCGCTGGGGCTCCAGCAGGTTAAGCTCCACTTCCTGACTCAGAAACTAACCGCCAGCTCGGTCAGAGAGGGTCGAGTGAGACTAAGAGGGAGGGCGAAGTACTCAGGATGATCCTGCGGGTCCCGCTGACACCGCCCCGCGACCGAACCAAGACAAAAGGCCGGTCTGCCCCCCTCCCGGCGCCCCCGCTGCAGCTAGACCAACGGGAAGGCCGCAGCAGCCTGGGGCAGCGACTGGGCACGGCAGAGACCCCGGGCCCCCTCCACCTCCCTGTCCCGGGACCCTGGGACCCCGGGACCCCGTGCCCCCTCCCCCGCCTCCCCAGCCTCGCCCATGGACCCCGCCCCCTCCACTTCTTCCCCCGCCCTGCCCCGGGACTCCCCGCCCCCTCCACCTCCCCGCCACGCCGCAGGACCCCCCACCCCTCCACCTCCCCGCCACGGGGCCCCCTCCACCTCCACTTCCTCCTCAGCCCCGGGACCCCCGCCCCCTCCACTTCTTCTCCGCCCCGCCCGGGGACGCAGCGCCCCCTCCACCTCCTCCCCCGCCCCGGGAAGCACCCCCCCCCCGCCCTCTCCACCTCCCAGCCCCGCCCAGAAACTCTCAGCCGCCCCGAGCCCCTCACCCGCTACGGACGGCTCCTGAGCGGCGGTCACCGAAAAGAGCAGCAGGAGCAGCGCGGCCACGCCAACAGGCAGCTCCCAGCGGGGCACGAGCCCGCGAGTGCCGCCGAACGCCATGGTGGCTGCGGCCCCTTTCGTCGGTCGTCGGTCCGTCAGACGTCAGCCTTACGCGCTCCACCTCCGCGGACGGGCTAGTCAGTCCCCCCCTGAAAGAGCAGCACGCCGGAAGTGGGCGGGGCGAGCGGCAGGGGCGAGTGCGCAGCCGCGATTCCCTGTTCGCCCCGCCCCCAGCCCTCCGGCCTGCCCCCCGCGGCTTGTGTTCCCCGCCTTCCGGAGCGGCGGGGGCGGGACTCCGTGCGCGTGCGCGTGCGCGGCTGAAAGGCGGCAGTCTGGGCCGGGCTCGCTGTGGTTCAGTGCGCGTGCGCGGCCTCAAGGGGCGTTCAGGGGCGTCGGGGGCGCGGTGGGCTGGACCCTAAAGCCGTGCGGAAGTCCGGTGCGGTGGCCTCGGGGCCCGGTAGTGCCGCCGTCGGTGCCAGGCTGGTCCCCGCGCCCGGGCTGCACTGGACGGGACCTGTGCTCACGGAGAACAGCTCGCAGTGAAGCTGTCACCTGAGAGAAGCCTCGGGCTTCGCCCGGTGTGGTCGCGGAGACGCATCTGGGCCCGCGCTCCCGTCTCCACACCCCGACAGAGCCTTGGCCCTCGTGGTGCCTTCTCGGGAGCCTGCTCGAGGAGGGATGCGTACTGCAGGAGGCCGCTCGCTCTGCAGACTGTTTCCGTGACCAAAGTGGAGGAGGACGTGGCTGGTGTCCGGGGAAGCTGGCCACGCACCGCCGGCTCCCCCAGGCCCCGGGGGGGGGGGGGGGGCTCGGGGCGGGGCCCACGGTGGGCCACCCGCCAGCCTGCTGTTCCCGGCCCCCACGCTGTTCTCAGGCATGTGGCACTGCTGCCCCACACCTGCCTCGGCGGCAACTCCGGCGAGCTCCGCAGTCTAACGTGAGGATCAAGACCAACGTGTGGCCTGGAAGCTTCCATGCCTCCCCCCCCGGAATGGGGGGCCCACAGCCCTTAGAGTTTAGCTTGCCCTTAACCTCCAGGGCCGGGGTGCAAGCACTGTTCTCAATCAAAAGAGTAGTTGGTAATTGTGTATTTGTGCCTCCTTCTGTGTGCAAGGACCGAAGGCAGCACCCCATCATCTCTGTCCCGTCATTCCGTCATGGAAAAGCACCCAGAGGGGGTGGATAACTGGCCAAGGTGTCAGGGCTAGAAGAAAGGGGTGCATCAAGGGCTAGCAATGAACCTGGCCAGGTTCTACCTCTATGACCCCCCCCACCCACCCACCCAGGTACTCAGTCTCTATGAGCTCACAGCAGTACTGACCATCATGAGATCACAAGATCACACACGGGGGGGACCCACAGCCTCAGCGTTAGCTCTTCCCATCTTCCACTTCAGGGCAGACCCAAGTTAGCCTGGGTGCCCATGGTGCTGGTCTTGGTCTGCCACGCAGAGGATGAAAGGATGAAGACCACGGGCCCGTGACATCGTGTCGATGCCAGCGTTTAATGTTTTAATTTGTTCAGACTTTTCATGAAGTGACAAGGATTCCTGTACGGGTAAGGCAGCAAAGGCCCCTTAACTGTAGTAAATGACCCACTTCTCCTACTGCAAATACCTCCAAATATCTCCACGTGGGATCTGCTGTTTAGGTAAACAGACGTTTAAAAGCTCCATTTCCACTGGAAATGGAATAAACACCTACCTGGGTTTAGATATATGGCCCCAAAAACCCAACACGTTTTCGTCCTAACAACGCAAACACACAACAAACAATTTAATGATGGTCGAAGGACATTGGACGTTTGTAAACCAAGACTCCGTGGACACTGCTGCATTTGAAACGGCGCCATCAGCACTGGCATGTTTTTTAAGGAGGCGTCCCACCCAGCGTGGAGCCCAACGTGGGGCTTGAGCTCATGACCCTGAGATCAAGAGCTGAGCTGAGATCAAGCGTTGAGTGCTCAACCAACAACTGAACGACCCAGGCGCCCCAGCAATAGCATTTTTTTTTTTAATACCCAGCAGTAGCATTTTAAAACCCAACTGTGTTCTGCAACATTTCAACAACATGGATGTTCAAAAAATACTTGGCATCTAGAGTCCATTTCCTGTTTTGAAAGCGGGGAGGAAGTGGCAGCGTTACTTCAATTGCATTCAGTTGTCAAAGACCTTTAAGCTTCCAGGAGAGACTCAAGCAGCATCAGGAGCACACCCGCGATAACTTTTCAGAGAAACGGAATGACTCCTCTTGGCCACGTGCGATTAAAAGCGTATGACTGGGGCGCCCGGGTGGCACAGTCGGTTGAGTCTGCGACTCTTGATCTCAGCTCAGGTCATGATCTCACAGCTCATGGATTCCAGCCCCACATCGGGCTCTGTGCTGATGGCGTGGAGCCTGCTTGGGATTCTGTCTCGCCTTCTCTCTGCCCCTCCCTGGCTCGTGTGCACGCGCTCTCAAAACAAATAAATAAACTTAAAAAAAATTTTTAAAAAGAGCGTATGATTTTTCCAAGAAAGATAGCCAAAGAATCAGACCGCACAGTCACAACGGCATCAATTTAGGGGAAGTGATGGTCAAATCCTGCACGATGGGAAAGGCTGTCCTCCAACACCAGACTGGTCATTGGGTGGAATCCAGAGCCGTGGTGATGCCACATTTCCAGGGTCCCCACCCTGGAGTTGTGCATATGGAAGTGGCTTGCTGGGCATTTTCACCAGAGTTGTTTTTATTTGTGGTCAGTGTGCCTACCATCTGATTTTATTTGTCATCAAGAGTACATTCCTCTTGGGGCACCTAGGTAGCTTGGTGGGTTGGACATTTGACTCCTGGTTTTGGCTCAGGTCAAGATCTCATGGTTCCTAAGACTGAGCTGTGTGTTGGGCTCCGTGCTGACAGTGCAGAGCCTGCTTGGGATTCCCTTTCTCCCTCTCTCTCTGCCTCTCCCCAGCTGGTGCTGGTGCACATGCACATTCTCTCTCTCTCTCTCTCTCTCTCTCTCTCTCAAAAATTAATAAACATTAAAAAAAAGAGTACATTCCTCTTAGTAAGTTAAGGAATTACTTCCAAAAGGCCCTGTAAAAAAAGAGCAAAGCTACTACCTGAAGCAGGTAACACATTAGATCTCTGTGATCAGCTGAGGACACAGGGAGCACTTGAGGGCCTGGGACTTTGGATGGCCTTGGAGGGATCTTAGGAGCTCTTGGGTAGGCGGGGGCTCCGAGGACCTCTGGGGCGGAGGGAGGGATGGACAGAGCCCATTTTCCATGGCTGGATCAAGGGATGTTACCTGGACGCACGGCGACTCCAGAGAGAACTACAAGGGGCTCTTACCTGCTTGGGTTTTGGAGCTGGTCCTGGTTCCTGCCGTGTGGGGCCTGGACTGAGGCGTGAGACCCGGAACACTCTGGTCAGCCATCCCCTGTGAGCGGTCTCGATTCTTAAAGTGTTTTTCTGTGTCAGCCTCTCAGAGTCCTCAGAAGCGGGCAGCGGGGGCTCTAGTGACCCTCCACCCATAATTTGACAAGACAGGAAACAACTTTTTCAAGGCCACGCAGCCAGCCAGAGGCAGGGCTAGACTTGGAGGCGGGGCTTCAAACCGAGTCCCCTCCAACTCCTCTCCATCCCACGGGCACAAGGTGCGAAGTTCTCAAGAGGATCGTTGGAAAACTATCGGGAATAGGTCACAACCAGGACAGGGCCTGAGGGCAACCAATTCTACAGTCCGTGTTTCCAGAAACTGCCTCGGGGTATCAACTCAGGCCTGGCTTCAGCCGGCCCAGCCAGAGAAGGCGCCCAAGCAGGGCCGACCCCTCCCGAGGGGGCCTCCCCGCTGCACACACCTGTATTCCTCGCCCACACACCCCACCGTTATGTCCATGATTAGACTCGTCCTCCGGTTTCGCCCAGCGCTTCTCAATCATGCATCAGAAGCACATGCAGAACATGACAAAGCCAGACTGTTAAGCTCACCGCAGAGTCCCTGACTCAGCAGGTCTACAGCCAGGCCGAGAGTCTGCGTCTCTAACAAATGCGCAGGTGAAGTTGGGCCTGCGGTGAGGAAACAGCCTTTGAGAAGCGGGGCTCTGGGTCACCGAGTCTCCACCCGGCCCGCTGCGCACTGACACGGCCGGGGCGCACTTACAGGCCGTGCTGCAGGCGGTCTCCCCCGCCAGCAATGAAGCCCGAGCCTGAGAGGGACACTGACGTTTCACGCTCCGCAGGTGCAGGCCAGGCTGAGCCCCCTGAGCTGCCAGTGCTGCCAGCATGGACCTTTCTAGTTCCCCCACCTGCCCAAGTAAAGGGTCCCAGGTCATATACAGCAAGAGGCCCTCACACAGTCAGCATTTACAATAGAAGTCAGGAACCCAAAGCCAGGTGCCCCCCACGGGTGCAGGTCTGTGGCAGGGTGGGGGGTGCTAGGGTCGTGGGGATATAGGATAGGATCAAAAATTGACATTTGGTCTTAATGTTCCTGGCACAGAGCTCCTAAAACCCTTGGAATTTCCTGGATAGCAAGAGTGATGAAGGTATCTTTTGTTACTTATAACAATCCTTTCAAGTGCATCTGAGTTTCTGTTAAAGAGGGGACTTTTGGAAAGCACCAAAGCCTGGGGACCAACCTTGTGAGCAGAGGCTGGAATTTTCAATCCCACCCCACTGATGGAGGAGAGAGGAGCGGGGAGGGGCTGGAGGTTGGATAGTCACCAGTGGCCAACAAGTTACTCATGCCTGTGTAATGAAGCCTCCATAAAAACCCCAAAGGACTGGGGTTTGGGGAACTTCTGGGTCCGGGACCGTGTGGAGGTGTGGGGAGAGTGGCCCCCAGGATGCAGAAGCCCCACACCCCTCCCCCGTTCCTGGTACACGTCTCTCCATCTGGCTGTTCATTCACATCCTTTGCAATAAGCCGGTAACCCAGAGGGGAAGCTGTTGTGAGTTCTGTGAACCACCCCAGCAAATTAAATGGATCTCTGATCTGTAGCCAATTACCTGAAGCACAGGTGACAACCTGGCATTGCATCTGAAGGCCGGGAAACAGTTCCGTGGGACTGAGCCCCTCACCTGTGGTATCTGGTGCCACGTCCAGGTATCTGGTATCAGAATCAAGTTCGATTTGTGGGACATGCAGTGTCCTCAGAGAACTGAGTCACTCGCTCGATGGTGTGGAAGAAACACCCATGTCAGAGGTGGCCGACCGTCCAGGTTTGCCTGGACTGCATGATTACCTGGGAGGGAGGACTTTCAGGGTTAAGGCCGGGACATCCCAGGCCCACCGGGATACTTGGTGTCAACAAAAGTGAACAAAACTTGAGAATCTCTAAAAGAAAGAAAGTTTTCTTTGAGCCCAGGTCAGGACAGCTGTCCGGGAAACACGGTCTTCACAGGGAAGGAAGTGCTCCGGAGAATGAACAGTTTTTACCAGAATTATATGCTTTTTTAAAATGTTTATCCTGAGAGAGCGAGAACACCTGAGGGAGGGTAGGGCAGAGAGGGAGAGGGAGAGAGACAGAGAGAGAGAGAGAGAGAGAATCCCAAGCAGGCTGTTCACCGTCAGCACAGAGCCTGATGTGGGGCTCGATCTCACAAACTGTGGGATCGCGATCTGGGCCGAAATCAAGAGTTGGAGGCTTAACCGATGGAGCCCCCCAGGCGCCCCCACATTTGTATCCTTTTTGACATCCTGTGAGGGCTCGGGAGATCGTAGAGCAGCGTGTAGGCAGGAGTCACGGGTTTTGTCACAAAGGAACGCGGGGAGCAGGAAAGTCGATCGGTGCGTCAAGGACGAGATGGTCTTCCTCTAGCGGAGTCATTCCCAGAGCAGGCACCCGGTGCAGGGGCGGCGGGCTGTAGATCAGGCTCTGGGTCCCAACAGACTTTCCCTCCAGTCGTGCTGACTGAGAAAGAAATCTAAACTGCCCCCCCCCCCCCCCATAAATCAGGCCCTTAGAGAAGCCGTGGGCTTGTACCCAGGTCATTCTGACACCTTCCCTCTCTTCTCACCCAGTGTTTGCCACTTGCTGCTCTGGACCAGCCACCGACTTGTGTCCAGGGGCCCCGAATTCTGGATCAGCCACCGGCCCGTGTCCGGGAGCCCCAAACTCTGGATCTGGGCTCGTGTACTTGCTTTGCACAGTTCTGCACTGTTTACCACACAGACCCCCAAAAGCTGGAAGCCGGGCTCACTCCCTGCTCTGAGCCGCCCCCGGAAGGTGGTTGGGGGAGAGCTAGGCCCTACCTGACCTGTGGGGTTAGCAGCGTCCTAGTTTTGAGACAGGTCGCGTGGATGCCAAGACTGATCTGGTGAAGGAGAAACGGCCGAAACACACCCACGGTACACTCTCACGGTATCCCTTCCACTGAAAAGGGATAAAACAAAACCCCTAGATGTCAGCTCATTGAAGTGCATGCATATTCTAGAAACAGACATCAAGTTGCTTAGATAAATGATGTATGGTTTTGGTCTTGAGTCTCAAAGCCGTCTATAAATAGGAAGGTGAAAGAGAACAGTCCCAAAACTGGAAGCTCTTTTTTTTTTTTAGTTTTTTTTTTAACATTTATTTGTTTTGGAGAGACAGAGAGAGGCAGAGCATGAGCAGGGGAGGGGGAGAGAGAAAGAGAGAGACAGAATCCGAAGAGGCTCCAGGCTCTGAGCTGTCAGCACAGAGCCTGACGCGGGGCTCAAACTCACGAACCACGAGATCATGACCTGAGCCAAAGTCGGACCTCAACTGACTGCGCCACCCACGCGCCCCTGGAAGCTCTTTCTTTAAAAGAAAAAAAGTTTATTTAGTTTTGAGAGTGAGCACAAGCAGGGGAAGGGCAGAGACGGGCGGGACAGAGGATCTGAAGGGGGTTCTGTGCTGACAGCAGAGAGCCCGATGCAGGTCTCGAACTCGAAAGCCACGAGATCACGACCTGAGCCAAAGTCAGATGCTTAACTGACTGAGCCACCCGGGCACCCCTGGGAGTTAGTTCTCGACAATTTTGCCCATAGACAGGTGTGTACCTTTAGAGTGAGTGGGAACCCCGACCGGAGGTCTGGGGATGGAGGGGACACAGGGCACCAGGAGAGAATTCCAGCCCTGGCTGTAAGAAGGGGAAGGGAGATTGTCACCCAGTGTGTGTAGACACGGTGCACAGGGAAGGGGCCCGAGGAAGGAGAGCAGTTTGGTAGAAAGATGCCCGACGTCCCTCGGAGGTGACCGGGCTTGAGAGGAAGGACCTCGGGCAGGCAGGCCACGTGTGAGATGGGCTCGACTCACACAGGGGCGCCGCTGAGGTCACAGCGACTGGGCAGGCAGGGCCACCAACATTCATAGGGCGGGGAGCCCGGGGGTGACCACAATTCCATTTTGCTCAACTGGATTTTTAACACTTCGGAGGAGCAGAATAAAGCCTGGCTCTTTTTTCCTAGGCCCGGAAGGATGTGGCGCCCCTTTGCTATTCTGTTTCAAACGCGCCGTGTGAATAGGGCCGGTCTGGAGTGGGACACGCGATTCTGGCCGATTTCTAGGGGACCTGGATGGGGTGGGCCGTCAGGCGCGGCCTGGGGAAGGGGAGGCGTGCGCCCCGGAGGAGGAAGACGGCTGTCGCCGGGGCTGGCATGAGGCCCGGAGGCACAAACGGGCAGGAGATGCTGGAGCGGCCCGGTGTGGCGTCCACGCCCTGGCGGGAGAGGGGGAGGGGCAGAAGGAACCACCAGCAGCCGAAGGTCAGCGTGCGAGGGGCTCGGCTTCACGTCTTTAAACCTTGCTCTAAGCTCTGTGTCCTACGCTGCTCCGACCCTGGCCCACACCCAGCCTGCCGACCTGTGCCGACTGGTGGGAACTCGCGCGTCCAGGGCACCACCGCTGGGTACCGACACGCACAGTGATCCCGCGACACCGGGCCGTTTCACTCGGTCGTGTGGCGCTGGGCGGGCAGGACTTCCAGGTCAGCCCTGCCCAGCCCGCGAGACACAAACGCTCCTCTCGGCTTGCCTTCCGCTGCCCCGCCCCCAGGAGCAGGTGCAGACAGCTGCGGGGGGGGGGGGGTGTGAGACGCTCATCTCCCAGCTCCCCACACGGCCCCTGAAGGCTTAGGAGGTGGGGCAGGGACAGGGGCAGAGAAGGCCATGGACACAGGCCAGCAGGTGAGGAAGGAGGAAAGAGAACAGACGGCCACAGCACGACCCACAGTCGACTCGTATCCTCCAAGTGTGCACAGAGCCCACAGATAGTCTCTTCTGAAGTTTTATTAATTGTTTCTACACACGTGACTGAAAAACAGTATACTCAATGGGATGGAACCTTATACCCTGAGAAGTTCAAGTATAAATAAGTTTTGTGCTGCCTTTAATGAGCCCACCACTCTTTTATGCGGGAAAACGTATCTAACCTTGAAAGACCCAAGCAATTCCTTCTTCCAGTCTCTACCGAAAAGGTCAGACACATCAGAAGGGGGAGGTTGTTCCTTCTGATGGGTCCCTGTTGTCACCTGGCCATATCTATTGTTCTGAGAGCAGAAAAAAACAGTGGATTTTTGGTTAATGGGTGAAATGTTCAAGCATCGTAAGCTGTGTCCGTGGAGGACCCGAAGGAGGAGATGTGATTCGGGGGTGGTCCCATCTGGTCGGTTCAGACACCATTGTCTTCACCAAGTGCTCTTAACTCTCAGCAAACTTTGGGTTCATGACTGTCGTGGTGGCGCTCTTGAAAAGGGGGTTGTCCTGGCGGGAAAAGCGACGCGACTCGTCAGTGCAGGGGAAGGAGGAGCCAGGAGTGGGGGTGGCCTTCCCACAGTCCCAGCTCTAAGGATGAGCTTCGGGGACAGGTGGGCAGACGTCACAGGGGCGGGGGGGGGCCTGACCCCCAGGACAGCCACTCACATTGTTCCACTGGGACTTGAGCTTCTCCTTCTCAAATCGCCTGTACTCCCTGAGGTCACTCACGTGGGTCAGAACCTTCCAGATGCCCAGCAGGAGGATGCCGATGAGTACGACCCCCGCCACGATGCCCCCCACGATGGGGGCAACTTGGGGGCCCGTCGCACACTCTGAGGCAAGGGAGAAGTACACGCTCATGAGTGTCTCAGGCCCCACGTGTGCCCTGCCCCAGGACACGGTCCAGTGCTTAGGGGGACACAGCTTTCCCACCCCTGGGCTCACCATCAAGGCAACAGGTGGGGGAGTGAACCGCAGCCCCAGGCCCCGGCCAGGGAAGGGGCAGGGCAGGGCACAGACCAGGCCCTGCGGTTCCGGACGAAACTTAAAGGCCCCTCGTTTACACGGGAAGAAAGTGGGGCCAGGACGCCAGTAGCCAGGGCAGCCTGGACAGGACACCAGCCTCCTGAACCAGCTGCCACCATGGACAGCCGGTGGCCCCGTCACCAGAACCTACTGAGACTGAGTCAGTACTCAGGCAGGTGCGGTGCCTGAGGCCCCCGACACACCCGGTAGCAGAGGTTAGGGATGAGGACTCGCCTAGTGAAAGCATTCCTGAGGAAACCAATGGCGGCGTCCTGGGGCCCCCACCCTCCTCCTCCAGGGCTCTGGGCTGCAGTGTGTCAGGCCTCAGCCCCTGACCCGGGGAACAGGGCCCTTATTTGCCTGACCCTGGGTGCCCGTGTTTTCATGTGCTCCATCATCCTGACCTTTCTAGCGGGCCTCGGCGTCCTACAGAGGTTAAACAACTTGGCCAAGGGTGCACAACACCACGTGACCCAAATCTGCCCATCAAAGAAACCTGGCGAGAGGTGTCCACCCTGGCAGGCCGGAACCCGCAGCCCCAGACTCAGGCTGTGAGCTCCGGGCCACACAGAGGGCCTGAGCCCCACCTGCCCCTCTGGGGTTCCCACCGCGGGGAGGGGAGCTGGGTGCGGGTCTCAGTCCCACCTGGGCACTGGCGGATGGCTTGCCCACACCTGCTGCATTCGCCTGAGCGCCTTGGCCCCCCGGCCTCTGTCTGTCCCCTCAACCTCTCTGAGCAGGAAAGGAGAGGGGTGCTGAGCGTCTGTGTGCCCTGAATGCCCCTGGGGGCCACCCCAGAACGTACCCCAAGGGGCATCGGTGTCCCTAAGTCCCAACACCCACACGTGCTTTGTCACCGTCACCCAATGTGCCCCCTAAAACCTGACCCGACCCCCACACACCATCCGCTGCTCCCGACCCCGTCCCCATGCTCCACTCAAGCGCAGGCTCTGTCCCCACGCCCCCGCCACCTCCACCCCTATCCTTGTCAGCGCCTCGGTGCCGGCGTCACGCAGAGGCCCTTTGTGGGTCTGCGTCTGAAAATGCAGCTCAGAGTTGTCCCTCACTCTTCTGAAAACTGCCCACAGCCTCTTGGTATGTTTGGAGAGAGACCCAAATGCCTCCTGGGACTCACCGGGGCCCGTAAAGACCCAGAGCCAAGGGCCTCTGGTCCCCCAGCCTTCACTTTGCTTTGTGTGGCTGCCCTCATCCTGAGGTCTCAGCTGCAAGAGTCCTCTTCCCAGAGACCTTCTGACCTCTGACCTCTGGGGCACCGCCCCCCTCCCGTCTTTGCACCTCTTGACCCTGACCACAGTCCTGCGCTGTCTCGGGTACTGGCATTTCAGGTGTTGGCCCAGCGTGTCTCCATCCCCTTGGAAGGTGAGACCCCACAAGAACAGGATTGGCGTCCTCGTGTCCTTAGCCATTACTGGGCCAGGGACGGCCCTGGGCTGCAGCGACAGACTGCGGGCAGCATTTAGAAAGCTGGCCCCTTCCAGGGCTGAGATCTCAGCGCGGGGATCTCCAAAAGCCCGCAGGGGTCATCACACAGCTGTCCCTCGCCCAGTTCTCGGGACCCACGGCTCCAAGCCCCAGTCAGCTGTCAAGTAGGAGGTAACCGGCCTGAGAACCGTCCCCTGGCTCGGAGCACCGCCTCTCAGGTGTCACCGGTGAGGCAGGGAGGGGCCGGTCCAGGAGGACCACAGCTGTGGACACTCGCCAACCCCCCCCCCCCCAGGCCGGCCTTCTAAGTGGGGAGACATTGTGGCCACCCCGGAAGTCTCACCTCGGCTGTCATCCACGTAAATGTCATAGCTGTCCCTGCCAACCCGCTGCCGCAGCGTGTAGGTGATCCAGCAGCCGTCCACGTCTCGCTCCTTGCACGTGCGCCCCTTTTCCGGGGGCTTGTTCAGCGGGCCCACGTTCCCGCACACCGAGGTACAGTTACTCCCCGAGTGGCTCGGGTCAAATTTCAGGCACTGGGCGCACAACCTGCGGAGGAGAGGAGCGTGGGGCTGAGCGCAGGTGCACGAGGACTCAGGCGCCAGGAGGGCCCCCGGGTGGGGGGACACGGGCGAAGGCTTCGGGGAGGAGGAAGGGGCTCCCGGAGGAGTCCGGGGGCAGAGCTGCGGGGACCCGGGAGCCGGAGAGCAGCATGGGTGCAGGCGGGGCGGGGCGGGGCACTCACAAGTAGCGGCCGCAGGGCGACGGGCAGCCCAGGCACTCCAGGCACAGGGGCGGCTGGTAGCCGGTGTCACACTCACACACGTTGCAGACACAGCGGCCGCGCCCGTTGCACTCAAAGCCGTCGGGGTTCAGGCAGCCCCGGGTGGACCTGTCACACTGGCACGCGGAGCCCTCGAAGCCCGGGTTGCAGGAGCACTTGCCGCAGGAACAGGTGCCCCGCTCTGCAGGACAGCAGCCGAGACTCGGCCCCGCCCATCCGGCCCGCACCCGTCCATCCGCCCACCTGTTTGTCCGTACCTGCTTCGCCCCAGGCGGCTGCATGGGGCTCACTGGGTCCTCCCGTCCACGCCCCCCGCTCACCCGGGCCCGCCCCTCCCCCTTCCCCCCCTCCCATTCTCGGCCCCGCTCACCTGGCTCTCCCCGGGTCCACCCGTCCCTCCGTCCGCGTCCCCGCCCCCCCTCACCCCTGCTCACCCTTGCCCCCGCAGACCAGGCCATCATAGCGCTCGCAGTTGACGTTGTCGCACTCGCAGAAGCGCCCGAAGATACTCTTGTTGGGGATGTCGCTCTGGTGGCACACGCACTGCCCGCACAGGCAGTCCCCCAGCCCCGAGCAGATGAGGGAGTTGTTGTCCCTCCGGCAGCTGCCCTCCAGCTCCTGACTGCTCCGGCCCTGCGTCTGGCATTCACAGTTCTTCCCGATGTAGCCGGCGTCGCACCTGCGGCGGGAGGGGCCCCGGGTCAGGCCCCCTTCTCCCAGAGCTGCGGCCCTGGGCCACACCTGCCCCGCACCTGCCCGCACCACTTCACCTGCAGATGCCGCACTCCATGGAGCCCCTGCCACCACAGAGGCCGCGGTTCTGGCTCATGTCCCTGCACTGGCACTCGCACTGGGGAAGGACGTGAACGGTCACCGTGTCCGTGAAGCCCAGGGCCCGGATGACAAAGGACTGCTCATGGATGCACTCTGTGGCCGTGACCTTCACCTGGAAGGTGATCTGCGGTGGAGAAGAGCAGGGCTCAGGCAAGGCCGGGACAGCAGGCTCCCACCCCGCTCCCGTGTCCTCGCCCTCGCCTGGACGTAGGGGTTTGTCCCGGGGCCAGGCCCGAGTAGGCAAGGGGTGTGTGCTTGGTCCCAGGCCTGGAGAGTACCAGCCCTTGTAGGGGCCCTTGCAGGGGCCCCGGAGCCAGAGGACGGAAGAGAGAAGAACACGAGACACCTTGCGATTCTCCAAGACTTGGGACTTGACATGAGAAAAGAGAGAGGGCGTCGGGAGAGCCGGCGTCCGCGGTGCCAGAACGTGGGGGCAGCAGGCCCACCAGAGCCCCGCCAGCCCGTCCCGATCCCCGCGCCCATCCCTTAGCCCGAGCTCCTCCTGGCATCCCTTCACCCTAGCCCCGCCCATTCCTTCACCCGAGCCCCGCCCAGCCTGCCCTGACTCCACCCCCCCCCCCCCCCCCCGCCCCGCGCCCATCCCTTAACCCGAGCTCCTCCTCGCAGCCCTTCACCCTAGCCCCGCCCATCCCCTCACCCTAGCCCCGCCCAGCCTGCCCTGACTCCCCCATCCCTTCCCGCTTGGACTCGGGCTGGGGCGGGGGGCGGGGGCTCTCTAGAATTTTTTTATCACACACGTGTTAATAAGGAGATTACATGACTTAAAAGGACGTATATTTTCTCCTTCTGTCTGGTATGCCAGGATGCCAGAATCCCACAGGAGGCCCTAGATCCTGGGTATGGACTTGTGCTCTGACCCCGAATACAGGCCCGGCAGGAACCGGGTGTGACAGCACAAAGCCCCACCACCCTCCCTGCGCGGGCAGCCAGCACAGAGCTCAGGGGGGCACCGGCTTGTCAAAAGCAAGGCACGGCCCAGACCAACTTAAATGAATTGCCACCGGGGCCACGAAGGTAGAGCAGAAATATCAGGAAAAATATATAAGAAGCAATCACCAATCATAAGATTGAATAAATCCCTGTGTGGGTCCACCCAGTGTGAGGGGAGATACTTCAGCAAAAATTTATGTGCGACATTTAGCGAGTAACATATCTGAAGGAATTCTAATGTCACATTTAAAACTGCAATAAAAGCAGTATTTTGCTGAATATTAGTTCACAGCCAGAAAAAGGGAAAATTTAATTCTCATGGTCATAATAAATTCAAAATATTATGGAAATAACTTAAATATCAATGTCTTTAATCATCTGTGTTGCCCATGCTTTAGTATCTTTGGAAAACACACAGCACACAGTGCACATACATACACACACCACACACATATACACACAGCACACACACGCACACACACACACACACACACACACACACACACACACACAAATCAGGAAACCGGACCAGACTTGAGGTGTGTGGAAAGGAACTTTGCTCCTTGCTGGACGCACTGCCCAGCATCTTGCCCCAGGGGGCGCTGCCATCCCCTCTGTCCTCCTGCACCCGGGAGCCCTGTGTTGAGCAGTGTGCTGAGGGTGATACCCCCTGCTTGTCCCTGTGCTTGCCCTGTGTGCCTGGGTGCACTCCTAGCTGTCCCTGGGAGAGAACCTTCCCGACAGTCGGAATGGGGCCTCACCGGGACGTTGATCTGGACTCCGTCACAGTCCCCTCTGGGCTGGTCCACCTGTGATACTCCATTACTGCAGAAGGAGTCATAGGTGACTTTCAGGGTGTTGGGGACAGTGTTGTGGTCCAGAAAGACCCTGGAGGAGAGTTTCTGCCGGCAAAAAACGGCTACAGATTAGGGAGCTTCCTCCCGCGGTCCCAGGGCCCTTCCTGGCCAATGGCTCTGAGGCCTCTCCATTTCTCGCCCCTCCCTCCTCCCCCCACATGCCCGCTGAGAGCTGGGGAGGCGCTAGGTCCTGTGCCCCGTGCAGGTGCGAAGGAGGTTACCAACGCCATGGCCCCCGCGAGAGGCCAGGAGGGCACAGATGGGGACAGACGCAGCCATGAGAACGGGGACTTGACAGTCCCGCCCACCACTGAGTGCCCAGTGCCTGGCACAGGGTAGGAGCTGGAAAACCCATTTAAGGGAGTGGGAGACAGAGAGGGAGAGAGAGGAACAGAGTCAGAGTGAGTGAGCGGGGACAGGTGACCGTGCCATCGGTGTGTAGACAGAAACACTGGGCAGCGGCTGGTGCTCAAGAGGTCCTGCTCTGGGGGGGGTTGGGGGCTCTGCAAGGGTCCATGGAGCACACAGAACCCCCTCGACAGGGCTGTAACTCGACACCCTCATCGGGTGCTCTCGCCACCAGGAACTTTGGCCTACAAGGGGGCTCCGTACCCGGGAGGCGAGGTTCGGGCATGGGACGAGCCGCTCCATCCCCAGGGAGGGCATGGCTGCCCTTCGGGAAGAGCCAGGCTCTTGCCCGTTGCCCGTTGCCCAGGAGGCCTGACGGTGGCCCCAGGGGGCAGGGCACTTCTGTCGGGCCCACCCTTCTGCTGACCTGCAGCAGGGAGGGCGGGGTGCCTGCGACAGCCCCAGGGACCCCGGCTGAGTGCCAGGGGGACTCACATTGTAGGCGTTCTTAATGAGCTGCACCACGTTGCTGGAATCCTCTGACAGCTCCCCCACCGCTGACTTGGGGATGACCTCGGTGAGTTTCTGTTAGGTAAACAGACCACACGGTCACAGCGGCAGCCCTGGGGCCACGGAAGCCCATGGTTCCGTAACACCCCAGTTTCCTTCTTGCTCATAAAATGGCCCAGAGAGTCCCCCACCAGATATCTTATCGCGTTCAGTTAAGACAGCGTGTGGTCAGTGGCTCAGAAGCTGAGCACTTGCCGATTTCCTCGCTGTAAACACGCCTCCTCGGCCGAGTTCAAGCTCGTGACGTCACTGAACACAGAGCTGGGAAGAGCGCGCCTCGCCGCCGTGAGAGTGTCCCCACCATGCGGCTGTATCAAGTGCAAACAACCAAGGGCACAGAGTCGTAGGACGTGCCAAAACCACCAGGAAGGGATCGGTTCTGAGCATTTTAATGTGTTGATATAATTTAATTTTAATGACGACTGTGTGGGGGCGCCTGGGTGGCACAGTCGGTTACGTGTCCGACTTCGGCTCAGGTCATGATCTCGCGGTTCGTGAGTTCGGGCCCCTTTTTAGGCTCTGCACTGACAGCGTGGAGCCTGCTTGGGATCCTCTCCCTCGCTGCCCCTTCCCTACTCATGCTCTCTCTCTCTCTCTCAAAATACATAAATGAACTTAAACATTAAAAAAAAAAAAAAAGACTGTTAAGCAGGACTATAATAATCGGCTCCAGTAGGACCCGGGTCAGCTGGTCCCGTGGCACCTGCAGGTGGGCAGCGTGGCGCACCTGGACCGCCCGGACAGCTCTGTGTCCCCTCCTTCTCCTCACGCTACCTGTCCCGGAAGATTGCGTCATGGCTCACTCACAGAACTGATGGTTGAGTCACTTCTCTGACCCAACGCCCTCCCGTAACTCCCCGGAGAGACCCCAGTCACCTCCACGGAGCCCACAAGAACTGTCACAGCCTGGCCACCAACGCCCTCTGGCCTCTGCTGCCCTCTCCCCTTCACCCCCGGGGCGGGACCCCACCGTGACTCCGGGAAGCCGGGCTCCTGTCCTCTGACCTGCCTCCACTCTGGTGCGGGTGTACCAAGGACAGTGCCACAAATGCTCTCCTCACAGGCTCTGGGTCACCTCGATGTCCCTCACCCAGAGCCCCATGAGTCGGGGTCAGGAAACAGGCTCAGATCTGCCAGGGCACTGTTCGTGCTAGTGGGTTTGGGATTCAAATCTCCTGCTTCAGCTTCTACTCCATCACCACACTGTCCTGCCCCAAAAGCAAATTACTGGGACCTGCTGCGTCTGGCAGGACGGCCTCCAGGTCCCGACGTGCCCATGCTCACGCAGCCAGCACACGTGGGCAATCTTCTGTTACGAAGCCCCCGGCCATCGGCCCTGCGCTGAGCCACTGTCCCTGTGGTCGGGCAGGCTTCCACTGCCCGCCTGCCCCAGGACGGCTCCTAGACACCTGCCCGTCCCCCTCCTCTGTGTCCCCTGCAGGGTCCTGTCCTCCTTTGGAGTCTGGAGAACTGACAGCAGGAGCTGCTGACTCTGCGCCGCCCCCTCCCCAGCGCCCCACGCCTCCCACGGAGGGGGAGGGGCTGGCAGGTGCTCTCCCAGCCCCGCAGAGCTGAGAGGAGGCCAACCCGGCTCAAGCCGGCTGTGTGCACATGCAAAACAAACACGGTGCCGGACCGAGGGCAGGAAGGACGGAAGAGAAACTGCCCCAGGAACAGAAAGTTCCCCATGTTCTAGAAGAATGGAACAAGAACAGTAATTCCGTGAAATCAGGACAGACCCAGGGTTCCCAAAGCAGAGAAGGAAGTGTCAGTGTGCGAGAGAGTTGGCTTCTGAGTGGCGGGGCAGCTCTGGCGGGGGGCCCAGGGCTCTGCAGAGTATTCGGGGGTGCTTCCTGGTGAAATCCCGCCGGCCTGAGGTCCTGCACTTGCCCATATGTGCCTGATAAACGCGTGAACCGCTCACGCTCAAGAGTATTGGGACATAAAACAAGAAGGAAGCCTCTGATCTGCAGAAAGACTTTCTATGTTGTAGCAAAAATGGAAACATGGTGACTGGATTTCACCAACAGAGAACATCCTTCTTCCTTCCTCCAACCGCACAGAGCCCAGAGTGGGCACCCCCGCCTGCCGTCGCCTGTCGCCCGCCCAAGCGCAGCTCAGCCCGTAGAGACGCAGGGTGCCAGCACCACTGACATGCCCGTGCCCGCCCTGCTGCTCAGGACCCGATGCCACCGACCTCATAGGTTTTCACCATTCTCTTGGTCACGGCGAAGATGGGCTGGATGTTACTTTCAGCCAGTTTGTGAGCCAGCTGGCCCACCGACGGGTAGTCCTGGTGGGGAGACAGACGCCTGGTCAGCCGGTCCCGGGGGTCAGGGACACACCACCAGGCCATCCGGCAGCTCCCACCTGGGGCCCAGAGGCCCAGCCTCCCACCCCCGGACGATTCCATGGCGCAGTTCGATCCACTGCAGGTGAGGGCAAGTTCCCGTGACAGGTGCTGACCTTTCCAGACCAGAGGATGCCCAGCTTCTCCGTGCTGAGGGGCGGCGTGCCCCACGAGGAGCTGTCCCCGCCTGAGGTGTGGCCCCCTTGCGCCAGCCCCCTGGACCCCTAGCGCTGCCTCCCTGCTCCCCTGGGGCGGAGCCCAGGTGGGCCTTCCCTCCCAACCCCCCCCCCCATGCTGCCCACTCCCTCCCAGGACCAGAAGGCCACGTACAAATTCATTGCTCCTTTTGTACATATTGTCCTCCAGGTGACAGCGGCCGTCATTGGGGGTCAGGATGGCGCCCAGCTTCCCGTCACCCGCAAAGTGGAAGCCGTCGTCCGTGGCGAACACCAGCAGCCGAGTGACATTGCGCCAGCCGATTTCCTCCTGAGAACACAGCAGAGTTAGCGTCCTCGGTTTCCCCAGTGGGCAGAGCGCAGCGTGGGGGCTGGAGCCAGGCGGCCCCTCTCACACAGCACCTCCGCCGGGACCGGCTGCGGGGCTCGGGGTCCCCGTGTCCAGGCCGGATTCTAGCACCGTGGCCTGCTCCTGAGGTGTCTGCGGGACAACCTCCCGATGGCCGCGCCCACGCACAGGATGCGGTGGCGGTTCAGACCAGGGACTGGGAAATACCCCACAGAAGGAAAGAAAACACTCACGGAAATGTTTACTACCATGTAAAAACGTGGCAGACACAAAAGATGACAGAACCTGAGGACACGCAAAGGGACAGGGCAAGCCCGGGGACGTTAGCGGCCCGTGTCGTCCACAGGACAGCACGCGGAAATGGAAATGTGCTTCTGGGGTGCAGCAGGAGACACTGGGAGATTGGAATCCTCCGAGTCGAGTCGTGCATTTACATCATGACCAGCAGGCGGGAAGGCCGGGGTCAGCAGGGGGCAGGGGGAGGCCTGCTGGGGCCAGGGGCGGCAGACACGGCCACTTAGCGCACATGCCTGGGGACGCCTGGCAGGGGATGCTCCCTCTCCCTGGGTTTGGGGGCGTTCTGGGGAGCAAGGCTGGTCGGGGCCTCCCCTTGGGTGGGGTCTGGGGACCGGGGCGGGGCTTCCCCTTGGGTGGAGTCTGGGAACCAGGGCTGGGCGGGGCCTCCCCCTGGGAGGTCTGGGGACCCGGTCTGGGCGGGGCCTCCCTTTGGGTGGGGTCTGGGGATCTGGGCGGGGCCTCCCCTTGGGTGGAGTCTGGGAACGGGGCTGGGCGGGGCCTCACCTTGGTGGGTCTGGGGACCGGGGCTGGGCGGGGCCTCCCTTTGGGGTTGGTCTGGGGACCCGGGCTGGAAGGGGCCTCCCCTGGGAGGGGTGTGGGGACCCGGGCTGGGCGGGGCCTCACCGGGCAAGCGGCGACCTGCATCATGGCGTCCAGACCGCCCTCGGGGGCGTCCAGGTTTCCGGAAATGAGCTGCTTCCCCACCTCGGTCTGGAACTGGTGGGAGTTGTTGGTGAGCTTCAGCACGTGCCTGAAGGCGAACGGCGCCTGGCACTCCTTCTCTTTGTTGGGGCACGGGTTCTTCAGCTTCTCGGGGTGCGTGTTCACGAAGGGGAGCACCGTCTTGTCCACGAAGGACCCGAAGCCTGAGGGGTGGGCGGGACGAGTGGGGTGGGCAGGAAGCCCGCCCTGGAGCCTCTATGTTCCTGCTGCGCAGCACGGCACGTGTGCACGAGTGTGATCGTGTACGAGTGTGAGCACGTGCACGCATGTGCACGGATGGAGGGTGTGCCCGTGCGTCCCTGCACGCGGCTCGGGAGGAGGCAGACGGGGGAGTCAGGCTTCTCCTTTGCCTGACGCACGTGTGTGCCCGAGACTCGCACGGGGCAAGTGAGTCGGTGCAGGTCAGGACGCTGCCGGTTTGCCGGCTTCTGTCTTTGCCGGCATGACTGCTGTGCGGCCGGCCTACTCTGCTGACTTTTCGTTTTTTTAATGGTAGGGGTTTTGTTTTTTGAACATATCAGAAAACAAAGGAGAAGGAAGGAGAGGAGGTGGAGGGCCGGACGGCGTTGACAGCGCCCGGGGGGTGGCCCCCGGGGGGGGGGGCTGCGTGGGGCCCTGGCAAGCCCCCCCAGTGCCCTGCCTGGCAGAGGCCCGGGGCAGCGAGGGCCGGCCAGGACTGAGGGGGGGAGCCTCACCGATGCGGCCCGACTCGGTGATTTCGTTGAGAGCCCGGAGCAGATCACCCCCCAGCTTCTTGACGTTGATGAGGTCGTCCAGCATGGAGTAGGAGAGGTCCATCAGGTAGTACAGGTCGATGGGGTAGCCCTTGGCCCGCCGGAAGGTCACGTTGAAGGCAGCCGCCTGACCTGTCGGCAGGGACGGGGCAGAGAGAAGGCATCTCAGGGGCACTGACCTGCCCCCCACAGGTCCCGAAATGTTCACTTTGCCCCCTTCTCCGTGGCCCGTGGACGAGTCACAGGGCGCCCAGCTAGATGGAGCATTCGGACACACGCACACCGCTGAGTGCTCGTTCATCAGGCGCTGTCGAGATGCACGTCCACCTGGCTGTCCCTGCAAGCCACGCTCTGCGCCCCCAGCGTGGGGCAAACCCAGCCATCCCGGTGCAGGCCCCCTTCCCGATTACGTCCCCTCTGGCCCCTGTCTGAGTCACAACACGTTCTCATGTGATTGCTGGCTTATTTGTCCCAGACCTAGGGCGCCCCGTCACATAGCAGATGCTCAATAAATCACCAGAGATCAGGGACGGCGTGACTGAGTTGTCTCTCTGTCCCGCTTCCAGCCCCCAGCTCCCTGCAGGACTGCCATCACAGAGGTGAGGCTGAGGGACAGACTCCACCCCGTCCTGCCCTGGCCTGTCCACTGCATGGTCCTGCTCTTTCCACCACAGCCACCTTCCCAAAGGGCACTGACAGGGTTCTGCGGTCAAGTCAGTTTGAGCAACACTGATTTAAACAGTCATTCGAGTTCCTTGGCTACAGGACTTATCAGAGCCTTTGCTCTGCCAAGAGCACCTGGCGTTCTGAGAGTGGGACAGAAGAGTGTTTCCCAGATGGTTGCTTCTCCCTTTTGGAAAGGACGCAGAGCAGAGGCACATAGCCACAGGTGGTGGGTGTGGGGGCGCCCTCCTGCAGGCAGAGGGAATGGGGCCACGGGGGTGCTCAGACTCCATCCTTGGGGTTTCCAACCGTCCTTGGATTCCTGCCCACCTTGCTGTCCGACCTGGCACATGGACACTTGTGCCATCGGTCGGCCCTGGCACCCAGAGCAACCGACACACATGTTACTCGTCTGTGGCCGAGGCCACGCCTACCTGGTCTCAGGTAGAGTGTCACTTTCTGTGGGGACAGCTGCTTCTGGACGCCCTCCTGGTCGTCGTGGGTCTCGGCCAGGCTCCTGGGGTCTATGATGTCGTCAGCTGCACATCCCTTCAATAGCAGCTGCTCCCGGGTGTCGCAGCGAACGGAGTCTGGCTCCCCCAGCCCGGTGAAGTTCTGGGGGTGGGACCGGGGGTTAGGAGTCAGGAGGAGGGTGGAGAAAATGTGGGGGCCACACTGTGGGTGCTGCATGAGACTGGCCCTCGGGGTCACTGGAGGAGGCTGACCTGCCTTATTCCCACCTGGGATTCAAGACAGGTGTCCTTGTGGGGGTGGGGTGGGCGGGAGGCTGGGCAGCCGGGAAGACACCTGCCTCCCAGTGGCCTCTCCGTGGGGCTCCTACATCCCCCCGGTCTGGGAACCAGCCGTCTGCCCTCCACTGCCTCCGGCAGCAGAGATGACGGAAGGACCGATGTCTCCAGCCCCAGGCTGGCCCATGGCGGGGTCCCTCAGCAGCCCCAGAGCCGGGAGCACCCGGCCAGGGGTGTCCACGCCCTTCAGCAGCCTTCATCGGAGGCTCTGCCCTGAGAAAAGGCACGTGGCACCCGGGGAGCCCTGGGTCCAGGGCAGTGTCCTCATGACCCCACGAAGACCCCTGGGTTCTGACAGCACGGGGCAGGAGAAGGGCCCGCGTTCGGTGGCACCAAGGAGGACACGCTAAAGACACGTGTGCGGCTCTTTGCTCCTTTCACAGAAGGAGGCTCAGGAAGGGTAAGGCGGCCACGCGGGAGGCCGGCCCGGTACAGCCAGGGCCACCGAGGGGCCACGAGGGCTGGCGCTTCCTGGGCTGCCCGTCTGTCCCTTTGGAGCTCTGTCGGTGTGTGAAGTACTCGAGACATAAAGCGAAATCCACAGGAACAGAGTCCCAAACGTGGTCCCCGTGGAAGGAAGCGAGGCCAGCTGTATCCCCAAGGAACGGAACGAGCCCACGAAAGGGAAGGGAGAAATCCAACTGGCTGGCAGAGGTTTCACCCCCGGGCTGTGGCCGTGCCGCATCCGAGCAGAGAGACCCCACCACACCCCACTTCTCTGTAGGCTGCTGGTGCCCGGGGTGCGGGCTGGCAACTCTGAAGCCGCTGCCCCCGCCTCGAAGGGTTGAGAAAAGGAGGACATGTACTGCAGCTAGCCGGAGGCAGGCTTCTCGAGAAAGGGAACCAGAACCTTCAGAGCAATGTCCGATCCCACCCTTGGGGCCAGGAGAGTGCGGCGGGGCCTGGAGCGTCTGGTTGTTCTGGAGTAAGAAAGCGCTCAAAAAAAGTGATGAGGGCACAGGCCAAGGCGGGGGGGGGGGGGGGGGGGGGGGAGGGGGAGGGTCCCAGTGGCCAAATGTGAAACCATTTGAGCCTCAGAATGACGGCGATAGATTGTAAAGCTATTGAATAAAATAAAAATCTATGGGGTCCACACTGATGAGAGAGAAGAGACTGTAGGAGCCGTTGCGGGAGTCCGTGAAGTGGATGCCACCACCTGGCAGCCCTCCAAGTGATAAGTGATTCGTGCCCGAATCACCTACGGGTGCCAACCTGAGCTGGTGTAAGCCTGACGGGGAGCGGAATGTTTCCTGGCCTCGGCGCATCTCCCCACAATTACTTACTAACCGCAAGGAGTGAATAATGACATGATGGCAGAGACGCCAGGCAGTCGCCCCCTCGGCTGGGCGGTCCACACTGGCATCACCAGTGTTGGGACGCGGTTACAGCACGAGTCCCGGGCAGGGCTCCGGCCAAAATGCACGCTCTGGGCCCGATCGGAGGGGAGGCCGGGCAAGCCCACGCTGAGGGCTTGCACACACCTGCTCCCCTGAACTCCGGAGAAATGTCAATGACGTGATGACACAGAGCGAGGGGGGCCCTGGATTGGAGGCGACTAGGGGGACAGAACACCTACGTGCAGAGTGTGACCCTGGGTCACCACACAGACAGAGGGAGATGCCATCGAAGGCATTATTGGAACAACTGGCAAACTGTGTAGAGTGTGCAGGGGTGATGAGGTGCCACGGGCAGTGTGGAGCCTTGGAAAAGTGTTTTGTGGTTCTCTAGGGGGGTGCATCGTGGTTAAGGACCCTTGAAGTATGAAGAATTAAGGGTCCCCCAGGGCGGGAGGGCATGGTCAGGAGCTGGGGGCGTCCCAGGGGAGGAGGATGTGGTCAGCAGCTGAGGGTCCCTCAAGGGAGAGGTTCTCTCTAGGAGGAGGGTGGGCCTGGGACAGGAACTGTCAATTTAGGGACTGTGCCCTGGAGGTCTTGTTATGGGTAAAACATAAAAACGAAAAAACACAGAGGAGGAGTTAAGGTCCTGACACAGAACCGCCCACAACTTCTCCCCTGAAAGCTGTGTCCACTTCCCTGTGTATCTCCTCGTGGTCTGTGGTCTGTGGTCAGGGCTCGTGGCCGGGCAGGGGGCACAGAGCAGGGGTCCGCCTCCCCTGGGGCTGCCCCGGGGTGGGGCCAAGTCTGCCCGTCCCTCTGACAGTCCCGTGCCCCTGGGCTGTGCCTGCCCCCCCTCCATGTCCCCCAGGAAACAGAGGGGTGGGCACCCCTGGATGCCAGCAGCTCCAGAGGCAGAGAGAGGGCGCCCGGTGGGGGGGTGGGAAGGCGGGAAGGGCAGGCCAGGCGTGGGGGCCCTCGGCGGGCGCAGCCTCAGGCGGCTCTTACCAGCTTCTGGCACCAGGCACAGCCGGGGCCCGACTCCACGCAGTCCCGGCAGTTGCTGACCTTGAACTTGGTACACTTCTGGCCGAGGGCTGGGGGCAAGATGAGGTGGCTCTGTGAGCGGTGGCGGCCTGCGCTGGCCAACCCCACACGGAGCCACGGGCACTCGGGGCGGCAGAGATGGGTGCGGGTCAGGGGGTGGGTGGGGGAGGAGGGGCAGCCGGAGCACCAGGAGGGGTGGGAGGAAACCAGGCTTCACGGGAGGGGGAGTGCGGGGAGACTGAGGCCCGTTCCTGGGACTTGTTCTCAGGGGCGCCGCCCCTCCAAGGCTGGAACTGGGCCCTGGAGGATGCGGGGGGGGGGGGAGCCCTTTCTCCCCCCCCCCTCCCCCAGCACGGACCGCATGGCCCTGCCTGTGCGGAACTCACCGGACCAGAGGGCGAGCAGACCCACCAGGGTGAGGAGTGGGAAGTGCTGGGGCAGCATGTCCTGGGGAGGGAAGGGGTCTCAGTGACGGGGCCTCGGACCCCAGACTCTCCAGACTCTCCGGCTGGCTGGCCCACAGACGCGGCACCCGAGGGCCCTGTGCCTGCTGCCCCGGGGTGGCCAGCCCCCGGGAGAGGCTGACGCGGGCCGCGCCTGCTGAGTGCCTGAGGTGGGCTGTGCTGGCAGCAGGAAAGGAGGCCTGAGTGGCGTGGGGCTCACTGCTGAGCCCACCAGCCTCCAGGGAGGAGCAGGGAGTGGGCCTCCCTCCAGGGACATGGGTGCACGCAGGCGCACACCCGGGACCCCCCCCCCCCCCCCCCCGCTGCACACATCACACATACACACACACTCTGCACACTGCATGTGTGAGGCTGCACCCGTGGATGGGGGCTGCGGCCATCGTGTGCCCGAGTCCTCAGTGAACTGAGTGCCGATCTCAGAGCAGAGCCTGGGCTGGCCCGGGGCCTCCTGGCAGCTGCAGAACCAGTATGATGGGAGCACCTGCCGGGAGCCAGCCTAGCCAGCTGCCCTGCTCAGACGCCCCTGCGGGAGGGGAAGTGGGTGCTACGGAGCCCACTGCTGCCTTGTCCGAGGCCACAGCCCTAGGCCGCCAGCATTCCGTGTTTCCTGACGCACACCTGCTGTCCTTAAACACCCAGCACCTGACGTTCGGCGTGGACGGGACCCCGACACTGCCTGGTCCTGACGTTCCCAGATGCAAGGTCGTTGGGGCGAGGCTGAGGACGGGTGTTCAGGTTCTCGTTCTGGTTCCTCAAGGCGGACCCGGTGCCTTCTAACCCACCGCCCGCTGGGCAACAGCTCCCTCGCCAGGATGCCACCCTCCCCTGAAGGCGCCCCGGGTTGGGGGCCGCCGGATCCCGGCTGGGCCCAAAGCACCGATGCCCCCAGGTCTCAGAAATCCTCAGCTGGCTGTGGTCTTTCCATCAGACCAAGAAGGCAAACAAGGTGTAGGGGAGCCAGGAATCAGGAGGTAGCAGGCAGGAAGGGGGTCGCATTCTACCAGAAGCAAATATCCAGGGCCGCCTGGATGGCTCAGTTGGTCGGGCGTCCGACTTCGGCTCACGTCATGATCTCACAGTCTGTGAGTGAGTTCGAGCCCCGCGTCGGGCTCTGTGCTGACGGTTCAGTGCCTAGAGTCTGCCTCGGTTTCTGTGTCTCCTTCTCTCTCTGCCCCTCCCCGGCTCACGCTCTGTCTCGCAAAAATGAATAAACATTAAAAGATCAATACTCCCCCCCAGAACGTCACGTGAAGGCCAGCTCGTCTCCCGAGGGCAGGCCTCTGAGGCCCTGGGGCTCCCTGCCCCCTGACACTGCCTGGTGGTGGCCGGCCAGGAGGGCGACCTCGGGGCCAGCAGAGGCCCTGACCCAGGGCCCATGGTCCCTGCCTTGCCTGCTGGGCTCAGATGCGGCCTGTAGGTGGGCCCCCGTTTGCACCCCTGTAACCCGTGTCTCTGCACCCAGAGGCTCCGGGTGAAGGAGAACCAGCCGGGGCTCCCCTGCTCCCGTGGCGGGTTCCTGTGCGTATTAGCCCTGTCCAGTCTCAAGTTCCCATCTTTTTGGAGGTGCCCCTGCTCCTGGTCCCCACCAATATTATGATCAGGACCCAGAAATGTCAAAACAGAACACTCCATCCTTCCTGTTCAGGGTCAAATTGCAGAAGCCACGTGGCACTGTGGCTTCCTGGGTCATAGCAGTGGCCACATGGGCCCGGGCGGCAGTTTTCAGTTCACTCCGGCCAAGCCCGTTCACGAAAGAAAGCCCCTTGTCTCCCACTGTGGGTGCGTGGGGCTCAGGCGAGGCCGGTCCCAGTTTCCATCTGGCCCCTCCAAAATTCCACAGCTGACCGCCGGTGCAGACCAGCCTGGGGCTGACCTGGCCACCGCCGCAGGCACATTCGGCCTGTGGGCAGCGGCCCCCTAAAGAGGCGGCTCCAAGCGGAGGGTGGAGGCCCTCCCCAAGTGCCCAACCATGTCTGCGCTCCCGCAGGGCAAGCCTGTGCCACAGCCCCGGGGAAGGGGCACGTGCTCCCCTGTGGCCACAGACTGGACCCCAAACATTCACAACAACCAGCACGAGAGCTCCTGGGGTCCTCTCATGGGAAACGGAGAGCCGAGCAGCGGCAGGATGTAAACCTGGGTTCCCGTTTTCCCGACACCCTCCTCCCACAGAGAGGGAGGGAGCCTTGATTACGGTAAGACGGCCCACAGGCGGTGAGGTCCTGACATTGACCACAGGAAGCCGGGTGGGGGCCGTGGCTGCCCTCTCTCCACGCGATCCTGGCCTGCAGGAGATGGGGGCGGCCACGGAGGACCCGCGTGTCCCCCAGCCTGGTGGGGTGGGGGCGGGGTGCCCCGACACAGGGTGGCTCTGGACTGCAGCCAGCCCTCCTCTCAGCCTCGGGCAGGTGGGGGCCGGTGGCGGCGGGTGGAGCCCCCTCCTCCCTGGGCTTCAGGGGGCGGGGCTGCGGTGCACCTGCCCGGCAGGCAGGACTGGCCCTCGGAGGCCAGGCCTCGCCTGAGACCAGCATCCTGGAGCCACACAGACCGGGCCCCCTCTGAGCGCAGTCCTGCAGCCCGGCTCCCGCTACAGCACAGGGTGTGGGTGCCCGAGCCCCGATGGCCGCCCTGGCACACTGCCTCGGCTTCCTGTGAGACCGCAGCTCTGGGTGGGGGCAGGCTTGGAGAGCACTCCAGTGCACCCCAGCACCCGGCACCCACGGGCACCCGACTCGTAAGGACCCTGGCTGGGGAGCTGGAGGGCGAGTGGGAGGCCCCGGCTGAGCAGGGCAAGGAGGGGGACGCCAGGCTCCAGGGCCCAGCCAGGAGTCCTGAGGCGCGGGCACCCTGCTCCAGCAGCCCCCAGGCCTCACCTCCCTGGACCCGGACCCGAGCGCGGCCCCTCCGGTGCAAAACCCGAAGTCTAGGCAGCTTGAGCTACCCCAGGCCCTCCACGGCTGTGAGGACTCTGCCCTCGAGGAGGCTGCTGGCACAGCCTGGGTCCAAACTGCAGGAAGTGGTGACTCCCGAGTCACGGGCAGGGTCGGCCCCCCCCCCCCAGACCCAGAGACCCGGGCCCCGAGGCACCCAGTGGACGCCGCTGACCAGGGTCTCCTTTGGCAAGAGTAAAGCCCTTAACCGCCAGGTGAGAGGGCAGGGAGCATCAGAAGAACAACACGATACATTCCTCCCCAATCTCTCACACACAAACATAACCCATATTTGGTAAAAGACAAGAAAAAGCGGAAACATCAGAAAGAAAAAAACTTCGGGCAGCATGCCGAGGGAGTGCACGGTGTCTGACTCAGGACAGTAAGCTGCTGTCAGATCAGGTTTCCCGTCAAAGAGGAGGCGGAAAACGAGGCAAAAAAAGTGTGGGGGTGCCTGTGTGGCTCGGTCGGTTGAGCGTCGGACTTCGGCTCGGGTCGTGGTCTCACGGTCCGTGGGTTCGAGCCCCCTGTCGGGCTCTGTGCTGACAGCCTGGAGCCTGGAGCCCGGAGCCTGGAGCCTGCTTCGGATGCTGCGCCTCCCTCCCTCCCTGCCCGTCTCCTACTGGCACCCTGTTTCTCTCTCAAGAATAAATAAGCACTTAAAAAATGAAGAAGAAAATCCCTTCGGAAACTTCCTCTATCTCTACCCACCCAACTTAAAAGTATATAACTGATTGTTCCTGACGCCCCCAGTACCCCTCTTTCTGCCCACGGTCCTGTGCCTGTGCTTTTTTTTTTTTCTTTTTTCAACGTTTATTTATTTTTGGGACAGAGAGAGACAGAGCATGAACGGGGGAGGAGCAGAGAGAGAGGGAGACACAGAATCGGAAACAGGCTCCAGGCTCCGAGCCGTCAGCCCAGAGCCCGACGCGGGGCTCGAACTCATGGACCGCGAGATCGTGACCTGGCTGAAGTCGGACGCTTAACCGACTGCGCCACCCAGGCGCCCCTGTGCCCGTGCTTTAATAAAACCACCTTCTTGCACAGAAAACGTCTTAAGAATTCTTTCTTGACCGTTCCCTCCCGGCCCACATCACATCAAAAGATGGAGGTTTTGCAAAAGTGCAAACCCTCACGTTAGGCCACTCCAGGTCCCCAGGGCTCACTGGCCATCAGAATGGCTCAGGCCCGTGGGGTCACAAAATCCACTGACCTGGGTTTACGGGCCCGAATCAGATGATGGAGGGCGGGCGAGGGGGAAGGCTCTGGCGAGGAAGTTCAAAGATGGGAGGCAGCCCCCCCCCCCCCGCCCTCACGCGGTACTCACCCCCAGAGCCTGTGGACTCAAAGCTGTTTCATGGTGAAAAAGCCCATGTCTACCAGGGATCTGAAACAGGCACCAGCCCTTTTAAACCAAAAGGCAGAGTATGGATATGGAGTCGCTTCTGCGTTCTATAAAAACACAGAATGGACAGAAGCTGGCTTCCGCGGGGGCGGCTGGAGCCACCACCTGCTGAGCACGGAGGCTCCGGACAGACCCAGGGCACAGAAAGGGCAGTGAGGCCAGAGGACGCAGGGCCCGTATGCTCCCTGGACCCCCAGCCCTACAGAAGCGCCCGCGAGGCGCGTTGACCGTTGCCCACCTCACCCCGCGGAGTCTGGCGGCACACATTGCAGGGGCCAGTTTCTCAGCCTGTGGAAGGAGACGAGACACCCTCCCGCGTGTCAACTAGACATTCTAAAGAGTTCAGGGGCGCCTGGCTGGCTCAGTCAGGAGAGCATGCGACTCTTGACCTCAGGGTCGTGAGTTCCAGCCCCACGCTGGCTGCAGAGATTACTTAAATAAATAAAACTTTGGGCACCTGGATGGCTGTCGGTTGAGCGTCCGACTCCGGCTCAGGACGCGATCTCACGGTTCGTGGGTTCGAGCCCCGCATCAAGCTCTGTGCGGACAGCTCGGAGCCTGGAGCCTGCTTCAGATTCTGTGTCTCCCTCTCTCTCTGCCCCTCCCCTGCTCTTGCTCTCTCTCTCTCTCTCTCTCTCAAAAATAAATAAACATCGAAAATAAATAAATAAAAAGACATTAAAAAAAGAAATTTTAAAACAATGTGCTAAACACCTCTCAGGTCAGGGAGGAAGTCAAAATGATATTTGCAGACAACATCCTCTGTGCAATTCCACCTCTGTGCAGGATGGGACGTGAAAACAGTTGCCCGATGTGCTTTGGTTGCAGGTGAGGACAGGTGCACGTACGGGGACGGAAACGCAGAGGTGGGGGAAAGAGCAGGAAAGCTTTGGTAAGGGAGGCAGGAAATACACAGACGAGGGCAGAAGTCATGAATGGGAAAAGCGAACAAAAAAGCGAAAATCGACAGGTCGGACCTGCTTCCTGGGAGAAGGCAACGACCTCGGAATGATGATCGCCAAGCAGCTTGGGGAAGAAGGGTCAAGATGGCAGCGGTGCTGCTGGGGGGCGGGGCGACCCTGGCCCGTGGCCCGGGGCTGAGTCAGAGACAGGGAGTGGGTTGCACCCCAGCCTTCAAAGGGGATGAGCAGAAGTGGGGGTTCCCCAGGAAGGGGCCTCCTTCACACCAGAGGCTGTGTAAACTCCGTGGAATTTGGGGACATAAAATGGTAACCGAACCAGAAGAGTGTATCTCTGAGTCAGGAAACCTTCTGAGCATAAAACTAAGGAAGGAAATACCAAGAAGACAGACTCAAAACGGGTCAGGATCTCACGGTTCATGAGATCAGGCCCCGCGTCGGGTTCTGAACTGACCATGTGGAGCCCACGTGGGATTTTCTCTCTCTCCCTCTCTCTCTCAAGATAAATAAACTTAAAAAGTCGGTGATAAAGAGGCAAATGTCCCAAGAAAGGTGGTGGGCAGTCGTCACAGCCGGCTGACAAACATTTGACAACGTGCGGCCGGCCAGCAGCCAAGTAGCCAACCCAAGGAGCCGGGCTTCCTGTCCACCTGTGCAGCTGGACAGCGGCCCGTGAAGGCCACCCTGTGGGCCCCGCACAGCGGCGAAAGTGGACAAGCGCCTGCTCAGGGCAACTCAAGGTTCGTGGAAAAGAGAAAAAGTGGGTATATCCCAACGGGCCACGTTTCTGTCCGTCTGTGCCGCGCCGGGGACCCGGGCCGGGGGCTCACGCAGAAGCCGGGCTCTGCTGGCTCCCTGACCCCCCCCCCCCCGGGAAGTGGGGTTTGAATTATACATTCGATCGTGGAGTCAGTTGGAGTCTGAACCACCGGTGGCCCTTGTCACGGGTGGGGGGCCTCCTCCGGGGTGCACACAGGTCCCTCCCATCCCCGGAGAGCAGGCGGCATCCTCGGAACAGTCCGCAAGGCCCGTGGTCAGTGTTCCCGTCTCTCGTGAAACCCCCAGGTGATGACCGTAATTTGCCCTGGGCCTCCTGCTGCCGCACAGGGCAGGCCGGCCACGGCCACCGCCACGGCCACGGCCACGACTGTAGGGCAGGGAGCCCCACCCAGGTTTCTACAGAGGCCAGAGGCTGAGCCTTCGGGAAATGCTTTACTCTACCGCCTCGCATCCTGAGCCGTCCCCCCCCAGCCCTCCCACCCGGTCCTCTCCCCGGTGGAGCTGATCCCTAACCTCACAGAAACCCCACATGGGCCACTGGAGTCAGCACAACCCTCAGTCACCTGGACATCAGGTGCCCACAGAGGGAGACCCTGTGCCTGCCTGGGATGTAGCACTGAGGTGTGGGCTCGGCTGCTGCCACCAGAACCTGGGGTCCCCCCGCCTCCCACCCCGCCCCTGGCTGCCCCTCCTCCTCGCCCACTCGGGGTCCCAGGTGCCCCCCAAGGAGGGGAGCCCAGCCGGGGATGGCAGAGCAGGACCCCAGCCCTGGGTTGGGGGAAGAGGACGGGAGCCAGGACGAGGTGAGACCAGGGGACCGAAGGGCGGTGTCGGCCGGGATCCAGGGGGACCCCGGGGTCCAGACGCGGCTCCAGGCCCCCCACTCCCAGGAGGCCTCCGGAAAGGCCCCCAGGAGCCTGGCTGTGGGAGGTTTAGTCACACACCTATGTCTGTCCCCCAAGACTCAGCTGTCACACGACACCTTCACAGCATTCGGCCCGAGCTCGTAGACCTCTGACGGTCCGAGAGAAGCGGTGGACCCCTCAGCAGGAAAATGCACACGTACCACATGCACACCTACACACACCTACACCCCCCCACACCCATGCACACCTACACACATGCACGCTTACAAGCACACACACGGTGCACACCCCCACGCACCCCCACGTCCACACACACCTACACACTCATACACACATGCACACTCACGCGCAAGCACACACACAATGCACACCTATACACCCACACACGCCCATATACACATGCACACTCACACACAAGCACACACACAATGCACACCTACAGGCACCCCACACTCATACACGTGCACACACACACAAGTACACACGTAATGCACACCTACACACCCACCCACCACCTACACACCCCTATACACATTGCACACTCACACATAAGTACACACCATGCACACCTACACATGCCCAGACACACACGCACACTCACACACAAGTACACACAACGCACACCTACAGGCACCCCCACACCCATACACACCCTCATACACACACGCACACTCACACACAAGTACACACACAACGCACACCTGCACACACCCACATACCTACACATGCCCGTACACATATGCACTCACACACAAGTATACACACAACGCACACCCACATCCCCCACACCTCCACACACCTGACACACAACACACTCTCACATACCTCACGTGCAACACATACACGCCTCACACTCAAATACTTATATAAACACATTTGCTCACACAATGCTCTCACACACGCACACACGTGTGCACCCTCTCACCCTTCCACAGGCACCCCGCTCTCGCCCACACTCACCGCACACGCCACAGGAGGAGAGACCACCACAGCCAGCCTCAGAGGCGTGGAGAGGAGGGTCTCGGGCAGGCAAAGGGAGGCGAGCGGAGGCCCCTCCAGGGCGGGTCTCGCCTGCCCCCCAGCCTCCTCCACGCTCCACGGCCTCGCAGCCCCCGTGTCGGGGGCTCAGGAAGTGCGTGTGGTTTGTCGAGAGCCCCTAGACCCAGCGACCGAGGCCCGGAGCTGTGCCCTGTCCTCCCGCCTGGGTCCTGTCCCCAGTTACAGCCGTCCCCGCCTCTCTGTGGCTCTGACCACGGGGGGCACAGCACTCCCCCTGGCTGGAGTGGACGAGCCCAGGGTGGGTGGCGGGGACCAGGGCCTCCCCGCAGGGCTGGGCCGCTCCCCGGGGAAGAGCCGCGGGGCCCAACCGGTCCCCCTTTAGGAAAGCGACCCCTGTCCCCCGTCCCCTCACCTCGCTGATGCCCTGGCGATCTCGGTGGGGTGTCCCGGCTGGGCAGGGAGGGGGCTCCGCTCTTTACCGGGCTGGGCTGTCACGCGGCGAAGACAGCCCGCGAGCCCCGACGGCGGTGAGGGCACAGTGCTTCCTGTTCCCACTGCTTTGGAGGAAGTAGTTGCAAGTGGCTGATTGCACCACAGGTGGCCCATCAGACCCCAGCCCTCGAGCTCTGCACGGGCTCCCTGTGGGGGTGTCCCAGGAAGTCGGCCCAAGCCCACTCGCCCTGCCCTGCGCACGCACCACCGGCGAGGGGCAGCGAGAGGGGGGAACACGCCGCGGACCAGTGTGGTGGCCCCGAGGGTCCGCCCCTGGGCGAGGCCGTGGCCGTGCCCTGCAGGGACGGAGGACCTCGGACTCGCACCCGGGGGCAGGGGCCCGGCCCGCAGACTGCACTCACAGGAGAGGCGAGAGGGAGAGGTGCCGGGGACCCAGACCTCGGTCGTGGAAATAAAAAGCAGGACAGGGACCGAGGAGCAGAATGACGGGGTGAGAGTGAGCCGGTGGGCAGTGCAGGACCAGCGTCGGCACGGAGGCTGGAAGACGGAGACACGCGGTGCCGATGCCCACACCCATCGGAGCCCCAGAGCCCAGGAGCGGCGGCCCGTGGACAGAGAGGGGCACGTGCCAGCGACAGGGGCTCCGGGTCCCGACTGGCCGGGCGAGAGGCCGCTGCGTGCCCTAGGAGGCTTCTGATGCCCTCGAAGGACAGAACAGAGGGCAAGAAAATGCCACGAGGTGGGGGGCTGGGAGGGGGGACGGCGGGGAGGAGAGGAGACACGAACGGATTAGGTCCCCAAAGAAACGAAACCAGGCACGTTCAGATGAGCCAGGACTCCGACACCTAGCTCCCTACGCTCTGCGCAGAAGACGCTCTCCGTCGAATAAACCCGGCAGGGGTACGTGGTGAGCCCACAGAAGTGAGCAAGGAAATTCGCAGAAATGATGAAGCCTACGTAACTATTGGTTTTATAAACAGCGGTGAAAGTATCGACGATCTGAAACAAAAATCCTACGGGACCGGAACGGGAGATCGGGGGGCCACTGCCGCTTCTCACACTCGTCAGTGGACAGTTTGATAAGAAATATTTCATGTCATATCTGAGAGCCATCCAAAAGCCTTCTTAAGGGGCACTGGGGAGGCTCAGTCTGCGTGTCCAACTTCGGCTCAGGTCGTGATCTCACGCTCGGTGACTTTGAGCCCTGGAACTGCTTCCGATTCTGTGTCTCCCTCTCTCTCTGCCCCTCCTCTGCTCACGTTCTGTCTCTCTCTGTCTCTCAAAACTAAAAAAGTGTCAAAAAAAATCTTTTTTAATGGTCTCAAAAGATACAACTCAAGGCCAAAAGCATTTAGTGCTTAAGGAACGATGGGGGCACGGAGTTTGTAGTGCACGCAGAAAGCAGTCACCGGTCTTCCTGTGCTGAACAAAATAGCTGCGAAATACATAGAACGAAACTGACAGATACATGAGCAGACGCAGCGAACATCTTGAACACACCTGTCTCAGAAATGCACACGTGAAACAGAAATGCAAGTCAGGCCTACGGAGGATTTGGGGAATGGAAGCCCTTCTCCCTAATTGACAAACACATCGTGTATTAAGCCACAAAGGAAATCTCAACATTTTCTTTTTAATTTTGAGAGAGAGAGAGAGATAGCAGGGGAGGGGCAGAGAGAGAGGCAGAGAAGGAGAGAAGCCCAAGCGGGCTCCACACCAGCAGCGCAGAGCCAGAGGTGGGGCTCGAACCCATGAACCTTGAGATCATGACCTGAACTGAAACCAAGAGTTGGATGCTTAACCGACGAGCCACCCAGGCGCCCCAAATCTCAACATGTTCTAAAGCACAGAAGTCACAGGGGCCAAGTTCAGGGACACAGTATAAGAAGATGCTAACCAGAGGACAGCATCGATGGAAAACGCCGCCCCCTGAGAAACTGGAGGCAAATCTGGTGTGGAATCGGCAGCACGCTGTGGCGGGCTCACGCAGGGAGAGAATAAGCAGCGAGGTAACTATTAATCTGGAGCTGTATGTATCCACAGGACGCCATTCAAAACCTTGACACTGAGGTTCTTTAACGCACGAGTTGCAGAAGGATGTGTGTGGTGGGATGCAATACACCTGCTCACCAGCCCCTCTGAGGGCCCAGGGCGCAGTGGTCCTGGAACGGAGTGCGGAGGCTTTCAGTTTTATATAGTTTTTTTTTTTTTTGCTTTTAATTGTTTAATGTTTATTTATTTTTGAGAGAGAAAGAGAGACGGAGTGCAAGTGGGGGGAGGGGCAGAGAGAAAGAGAGAGAGACAGACAGACAGAATCAGAAACAGGCTCCAGGCTCCGACCTGGCAGCACGGAGCCCAATGCGGGGCTCGAACCCACAGACCGCAAGATCATGACCCAAGCCAAAGTCAGACGCTTCACCGACTCAGCCACCCAGGTGCCCCAGTTTTATATATTCGAGAAGAAAAACTACTGGGCAAAGTAAGGCCAAATGTTAAGATCTGACAGACTCAGATGGTGGGTACGTGGGTGTTGGTGATGCCGGTCTTCACGCTTTTCTGTAGTCTTGAGATATTTCATTTTCCTAAAAAGGAACTGACAGGGAGTGGTTACCCATGAGCTAGAGGAGCCTGTGGGGTAATGGAAATGTGCTAAAATTGAGCTGTGGTGATGATTTCACAACCCTGTAAAGTTGCTAAAATCATCACAGTATACACTTACGATTAGTGAATATTGGTATGTAAATTCTACCCTAATGAAGCTGTAGGAAATAAAACAAAATGGAGAATATTTAGGGGAAAAGAGCCACCAGCGGCTTCCAGCCCCGGCTGAGACAAAGCAGGCACGCTCCACCCCGTCTCGACCACTCATCGCAGCTAACGCTATCACACAGGGTAAAATAGAGCAATTTTCCAACAGATTGGGGTGAGAAATCAAAACCTGATGAAAGGCTGATAGGAGGGGAATGTCCTGCCCCCCGCCCAGGACCCCTGGCTTAGCTCAAGGTGTTCCTCACCCCAGAACAACACGGTGCGCGTGGCCAAGAGAAGCCCTCCTCTCTGGCCCCTGGACTGGGAGAGCAGTGCCTTGATGGGTGCAGAGAGGAGGGGAAGATGTCCTGCTTCATTTTCTTCATCTCGGTCTCGCCCCAGAGGCAAACTCCTGCCCCAAACCTGGGCTCCCAGGAAGGTGGGAGCATCAGCTATAACAGCAGAAGCTACTGCTGTCCTCACTGTGGCCCAGAGGGATGCAGGCACAGGACATACGCGGCAGGGGGTGAGGGTCACAACTCCTGCTTGACGGCCAGAGGAGCAGGGAAGGAGGCCTCTGGAGGCCAGAGCACATGGGCGATAAGAAGGAGGTCAAGAAAGAGATCCCATAAAGCTTTGTATCAAGTTCCAGACTCACCCCTCGGTTGGACATGTGTGGAAAGGCTTTGAGAATTGAGTCATGGTGCAGACCACTCCCAAGGTCGAAGACTGGACCCAGGGGCATGCAAGTGTGAGATGGGTCCAAATAGCACTACAAAGCCTGAGAACTAAACTCATGCGGGAAGCAGAGCCCACAGGAAGTGGGTCTGAATTTGTGCTCTGCCCTAATCAAGCTGACCTGCCAGCAAAAGCAAAATGAGCAATGTTGGAGAAGATTGTCATAGGATCCAGAATTAAGCAGTATTGAAAATGTGTAAAATACAATCCGAAAGTACTCAAACAACTATAATACCAAAGAAAACTGCAAGAACTTGTAAGGTAAAAGACAGTAAACAATGCCAACTCTGAGATGACCACCATGTTGAAATGATCAAATAAAGCATTGAAGTCAACTGCCATAAATATGCTCCATTAAGTAAGGAAAGCACTCTGGAAACAAAAACAAAGGTGAAAATTTTTCAGCAGAGATTTAAAAACTACGAAAAAGAGTAAAATGGGTATTTACGTTTAGAAACACAATAACAGATATAAAAAATTCACCGAATGAGCTTGCTAGGAAAATGGTACCAGACAGAAGGAGAGTGAACTTGAAGACCAGTATGAATGACAAAGAGGAAAAAAGAGATCGGCAAAGACAGAGACCGGATGCCTGCAGGATGCCATCGAGAGTTCCAACATCTGCATTGTTGGGGTCCCAGAGGGACAGGAGTGAAAGGTTGACAGAAAGAGCATTTGAGGAAATAATGGCTGAAAACCTCCCAAATTTGCTGAAAAATATAAGTTTACAGATTCAAGAAGTCCAGTAAACCTCAAACAGGATAAACTCAAAGAAAACCAAGCCTAAACACATCACACTCAAACTGCGGAAAACCAAAGATAAAGAGAAAACTCTCAAAATCATGCAGAGAAAAATGACACATTACACGCAGGGGAACAAGTATTGAGTAGCCGTAAATTTCTCACCAGAAACCACAGAGGCAGAAGACAGTGGCACAGAGCTCAAAGGAGAGGGCTGTTAGCCTTGGATTCCACGGCAGCACATTCCCCACGAAAGAGGGAGAGGTAAGGACATTGTCATACAGAGGCAAAGCAAGAAAATTAGTCCCCCGCAGGTAAGCTCTAAAAGCAATCTTAAGACTTCAGAGGGAAATGATACCAGAAATGTGGACATTTAGGAATAAAGGCAGAGCAACAGAAATGGGAAATACCTGCGTAAATACAATTTTTGTATTTGGAGGCTACTTTTCTCTTCTTAAGGTCTTTAAAATATGTTGATAAAAATTACAGTTGACTCCTCGGGGCGCCTGGGTGGCTCAGTTGGTTGAGCATCTGACTCGCAGTTCATGGGTTCGAGGTTCACGTCAGGCTCTGTGCTGATAGCTCAGAGCCTGGTGCCTGCTTTGGATTCTGGGTCTCCCTCTCTCTCTAAAAAAAGAAAGAAAGAAAGAAAGAAAGAAAGAAAGAAAGAAAGAAAGAAAGAAAGAAAGAAAGAAAGAAAGAAAAAAATTACAGTTGACTCCTGAAAAATGCAGGGGTTTGGGGTGCTGACTGCCACCCCAAAAGTAAAAATCCATGTATGACTTTTGACTTAAGTCGATCAAGTCGATTAACACATATTTGTAGGTTATATGTTTCATATACTGTATTCTTACAATAAAGTAAGCCAGAGAAAAGAAAATGTTATTAAGAAAATCATCAGGAAGAGGAAATGCATTTACAGTGCTATACTGTATTTATTCTTAAAATCTGCACGTAGATGGACTCACACCATTCACATTTGTGTTATTCAGTGGCCAGCTGTATAACATTGTCTCGTGAGGGTTCCATGCATGTAAGATACAAAATATGTGACACATCAGCAAAAGGAGGGCAGTAAAGGAATCCACATGGTTTTTAAGTTCTATCACATTCCCCCAGATGTGGTAAAATACTAATTTTTGAGTAGATAATGCAGTGTATAAGGCACATATTATACGTTCTAGAGCAGCCAGTGGAACACTTAGTCAGGAAGCCAGCTGATAAATTAAAATGCAAAGCTAGAAACACTCCTACGATCCAAAAGAAAGCAGGAGAAGGAAAGGAAAGTGGAAAACAAAGAGAACAAACAGAAAACAAAAATGTAAACAATAGATCCAAATCCAACCATTCCAATAATTACATTAAGCGTAAATGGCCTAAATATAATGATGGCAAGGCCAACAGCAGCAGATAGGGTTTCTGAAACACGTCCCAGCTCTGCCGGCTGTAAGAAACGCACTCTGAGTGTGATGATGTGGGTGGGGAGAGAAGAAGGGAGGGGGAGCTGTACCATGGAAATGCGAATCGGAAGAAAACGGGAAGGACGATGTGCCTGTCAAGCAAAGTAGACGTCACAGCAGTGAAAACCACCAGTTGTGCGGTGGGGCTTTACTTAACGATAAAGGGTCAACCCAGTGAGATGTAAGGATCGTAAACAGGCACACACCTAACACCAGGGCTCACAATACACAAAGAAACGTTAGAGAGCTGAGAGGAAAGGGGTGAACGCCCACTTACAGCTGGAGCTTTCAATGCCCCTCTCGGCGTTCAGTTATAAAAAGCAGACAGGGGCGCCTGGGTGGCTCAGTCAGTGAAGCATCCAGCATTTGACCTCAGCTCAGGTCTTGATCTTAGGGTTGCGAGTTCAAGCCCTGCATTGGGCTCCATGATGGGTGTGAAGCCTACAAAAAAAAAAAAAAAAGGCAGATAAGTGCAGCGAGCACACAGATCTGAGAACACCATCAGCCAGGACCGAAGACATTCCAGCCAGCAGCCCCGGATGTATGTGTGTCATATTCACCCAGGAGAACTGTCTCCTGGGCCATAAGATAGATGTGAACACATTGAAGAGAAGTGAAATCGTGCCCAGTATGTTCTCTAGCTGTACTGGAATTAAACCAGAAAATAAGCAAGAGAAAGATTTAGAAAAATCTCCAAAGAAATAACACACTTCTTTTTCTTTTCTTTTTAAGAGAGAGAACACAAGTTGGGGAGAGGGGCAAAGGGAGAGAGAGAGAATCCCAAGCAGGTTCCACGCTCAGCATGGAGCCCAACATGGGGTCAATCCCATGACCCTGTGATCATGACCTGAGCTGAAATCAAGAGTCGGATGCTTACCGACTGAGCCACCCAGGTGCCCAGAAACAACAGACTCCTGAGTAATCTGTGGGTGAAATGGAAGCCTCAAGGTAAATTAGAAAATATTTTGGGGCACCCGGGTGGCTCAGTCGGTTAAGCATCCGACTTCGGCTCAGGTCACGGTCTCGCAGTTTGTGAGTTCGAGCCCCACGTCGGGCTCTGTGCTGACAGCTCGGAGCCTGGAGCCTGCTTCGGATTCTGTGTCTCCCTCTCTCTCTGCCCCTCCCCCAGTCATGCTCTGTCTCTCTCTGTCTCTCAATAATAAATAAACGTTAAAATTTTTTTTTTCAAAAAAAATTAGAAAATATTTTGAATGGAATCAAATGAAATACCACATACCATATCCACAGAATGTAGGTACAGCAGTGCCTCGAGGGAAATTTATGGTATTCGATGCACATGTTAGAAATTCAACGACATGGGGCGCCTGGGTGGCTCAGTCGGCTGAGCAACCAATCCTTGATTTTGGGTCAGGTCATGATCCCAGCATTGTGAGATGGGGCCCTGCGTTGGGCTCTGCACTGGGTGTGGAGCCTGCTTAAGATTCTCTCTCTTCCTCTCTCTTTGCTCCTCTCCCCCATTCATGCTCTCTCTGTCTCTTTCAAATTAAAAAAAAAAAAAAAAAAAAAGAAATGCAACGACATGAACGAATCCCAAGCATTTCGCCAGGCGAAGAAAGCCAGGGGGAGGTACAGAAAGCCAGCAAAACAGAGACTCCGCGGGCACTGCGAAGATAACGAGATACTGTTTCCCACAAGGGCAAATTTGCAAAGACTGATGAAAGATGGTGAGGTAATGAGAGGCAATGGCACGACGTATTTGCATGTATAACGTACATGTAACGTGCTCGTCTCAGAAGCACCCTTTCCTGACAGCCACAACCGGGACTACAAGGTGTTCGTGTCTTTATGGGGACACGATCAGTATAAAATGTAATTGAATTACATCTGGTGACGGGGAAGTGGCTACATAAACCATGGCGCGTCCAGTCTCCAGCACCGCAGTGCATTTGAGAGCAGGGCCTGGTGCCAGCGACTCCGGCAGGAAAGCGGCAGACGGGGAGCCCTGGGGTTCGTGTGAAGGAGTTTCTCCATTCAGGAATCACAGTGTAAGGGGCGCCCGGGTGGCTCGGTCGGTTAAGCGTCTGACTTCAGCTCGGGTCGTGAGTTCAAGTCCCGCATCGGGCTCTGTGCCGACAGCCCGGAGCCTGTTTTGGATTCTGTGTCTCCCTCTCTCTGCCCCTCCCCCACTTGCCCTCTGTCTCTCTCTCTTTCAGCAATAAACATTAAAAAAAAAAAAAAAAGAATAACAGTGTGAAACCAAGGACTTGATGACCTAAACCCTGGAGGCCTTTGCAGGGCACGAGCACAAGAGAGGAGACGAGGCTTTGTATTTCGGAGAAAGCTGAAGCCAGGGATGAGACAACAGAATTCTGGGAATAATCTTCTCCCCTAAGTCAGCCAATACATTCCATTTGCAGTCACTTTCACCAAACCTTCCAGTAAGTCAACTTTATCTCCTCAGGTGCTCTTTGAGGACGTGGTGGCTGGCCTAACACTGAGCACACAGCCCGTGCCCTCCAGAATGACACGGTCCAGTTCAGGGACAAGCACGTCACAGTGGTATAAGGCAGAACGAGTAGGGATCTGCCAAAGTGGTCCTGGCATGGGGTTGGGGACAGGGGACAATCAAGTGATGTAGAAAGGAGGGAGAGATGAGAGGAAGGATGTTTCCATCCTCTTACTGGCCTGGGCACCCCCAGCCCTACTTCCCACCCAGCAGCATCCCCACGATACACAGCACCAAGAGGACCAGAGGGGGCTCCTTTTTGAGAGTTTGAAGATTAAGAAACGTTTTGTTGATGGAGAATGTGAGGCAAAGGGTTCCGGGCTCCTTTTATGGTGAATCCCAGGCAGGGCTGCAGCATTTTAGCTGATGCTGGGAGAAGGTTGGAGGCTCAGGCACCACAGCCTACGATGCTGTGTGGGTGTGATGAGCAAGATGTGAGAACTGGGGCCCACCCATCAGAGGAGGCACCAGAGAAAGAACCGCCCAGCACTCAAAAGGCAGAAAGCAAGCTTGGCCCTCGGAGGGTGTCATGATGGCACTCGGGTCAACAGCATGATTGTGATGACTCTTTCCCAGCTCACACCCCCCTATCTTGCACTCCTTTGCCAACTTCCTTCTGGCCCAGCTCTTGCCTTTTCCTGACCTTTCCCCCATCCTTGCTTTTGTTTTCTTTTTAATTTCTTCCCACCAGTAACTTCCTTCTGCAATGTTGATTCAGCTGTTGCTCCTTTTGTGGGGGAGGCAGGGGGTGGAGGAGCCAGCAGAGACAGCTGCAGAGGCTGGAGGCAAGCACGCTCCAGTGGGGGTGGGCAGAACAGAGCGGAAAACAGTGTTTGCCCTTGTAAGTGCTCCAGATAGTTCTCTCACTGGATCTCCCACAGATCCTTACAAACGGGCAAAAAGTCACTCTGCCAGGGCAATGGAGATGCTTACTGTAATCCAGGCCACATAGGTGCTGGGGCAGCCAGGTGAGCATAGAAAGTAGGGAAGGTATTTGAGAGGTTAGAGTCATTTCTAGCCACCTACTGTCCTGAATGCTGGCCTAGGTACCCTCATCCCCACTTACCACCCAACTACTACCTTCATGTCAAGCTTCCCTCCATGGGGAAGCATTCCTGGTTTCCTAACTCACCTAAAGGAAGGACAGCTTGAGGGGGCTGCTCAACACTCATCAGAACAGAAAGATTAACCAACAGGCTTGATGCCGAGAACCTGTTGGAGGGCAGAAGAGTTTGGCTCTATATTCAAAGGAAATTGAGCCAGAAAAAGTTAAGCAATGATCAACTCTGGGGGAAAACCAGAAAGTTGCATAAAGAAGATGTAATTACAGAATGTCCACTTGGCTCAGCAGTACACATTTACGTGGTTAGAATAATAAAAGTACTGAGCCTGGATGAAAAATGAAACTGTTTATTGTTCTACAGAGATGTGAGGGATGGGCAGGGGTGTGAGGAGCTAACATCCTCATCACTACAACAAGCCATAATGCCTTCCCAGGCCCCTAGAATCTAATTTCTCCTTTCACTATAAATACCAGGCTGACCTATGGGGCTCTAGTAGGTCAAAGGGGCCACCAAACCCTAACCCAGGTCACAGGGTCATTCCTCTCCTTATGATGTTTATCAAATTGCCATTTCCTGTTCAGTTTATGGTTTCTACCAATGCCAAGTATAGCCAGTTGTGGACATCTTTAGTAGCGTGTGCCCACCGAAAGTCTGTGCTGCCTTTGTCAAAGCAACTTTGCACCTTCTGACCCTATGTTAATTGACTCAGTTTTCATGATTGCCTTCTAAGCTCCTCTTGCCCCAGGGGCCTAGTTTGCGGGCATGGATGCTGAGCTAAGAGAGCAGTTTTCACTTGGGGTCCAACAGACAAGCCACTGGGAGTGGTAGTAGTCTCTCGACACTCAATCCCTTTCCTTCTCTGGGTCTCAGTTTCCCTTACCCCTTCCCTTCATTGTGAGGACAAATGAAGACATGTGAAAGCATCCCACAAAGGGCCAGGCAAACACAGCAGGTGCCCGATAAATGTAAAGTAGCAAATCATAAAAAGATGACAGAGACAAGTTCCCAGCGATATGGAGCTTCCAATACAATTATAGCAGGGTTTTTTTTGTTTTTTGTTTTTTTTGTTTTGGTTTTTGGTGGTTTTTTTTTGAGGGGAGTGTCTATATCTGAAATTTTTTCTTGTTGAATTTTCTGCTTCTACCTTTTAACTTTTGAACCTGGGGGGAAACAATTTGCTTTTTCTGCATTGGTTTCTTTGCATGTAATAGAGAAGATTTAAATTCTTTCCTCCATTTCCTCCTGGAAATGCAGTGCAAATGAGAACCTGCCTTCCCTGAATGTTGAGAGCACGAAGGAAGAATACAGAGGAAGGCATGGCCACCGAGGCCTCCAGGGCCACTGGGCATGGCAGCACCTGTCCCTGCCCTGCCCCAGAAGGTGACTTTCAGGGCAGGCTGAGATTTTGGAGGAACATGTGAGAAACTTTCTCACACCTCTTTCCAGCCAGACTCCCTGGGAAGGTTTCTAGCAGGCTCACTTTCTTTTATTTTTTTCTAAAAGCTAATTTATTTATTTTGGGGGGAGAGAGAGAGAGAGAGAGAGAGAGAGAGAGAGAGAGAGAATCCCAAGCAGGCTCCGCACTGTCAGTGCAGAACTCAACGCGGGGCTTGAACTCATGAACCACGAAGGCTCAACTGACTGAGCCACCCGGGCACGGCACACCAGAAAGCTTCCATTTCCCTCCGCCACCAGGACTTCATGCGTTAGCCAAATGTAATGACCTGTCTCATCCCTGAACTCACCTGGTTATCTCTCCTGAATGGTCAGTTCTGAAGCCCTCCCTACCTGCCCCTGCATTTCCCATCCTAAAGGGTCCAACCCGAATGCCGTCTCCCCCACAAATGTGTAGTGTCAGTCGTGTAGAGGTGAGGGACAAGGACCCGGTGGCTGCCTAGCTGTGTGGCTGGGTGACAAGTGGCCCCTTCTGGCCCTAGGCCCCTTGCTGGCCAGTGGGGACGGTGATCACTGGCCTTACATCCCTGGGTGAGTTCCAGGCCAGTGAGGACACAGAACAGCGCCTGGCCCCGAGAAGGTGACTGAGGAGCAGGTCCTGCATGACTTTGGCTTTGCTGGTCGCACGGCTGCAGCAGAAGCTCGACCCCTGTGGCATCCGAGCAGCCACAGACCATCTGTATGTAAACGAGCTTAGCTGCACCCAAAAACAGGCAGAACCCTGCTCTAGACCAGTGACTCTCTGGGGACAGAGAACAGTGGGTGGGAGAGGAGGGACTACACCCAGGACCTGGAAATCCAGGCCTAGGTGCTCAGCTGGGTGCCTGTCAGGAATGCAGACCCACTGGTCCACACCCAGCCTGCTGGATCCAGATCCTGGCCTGGGGTGGGGCCTGCGTGTCCCACTAACACACACTGTGGTGGTCTGATCATCAGCAGAGGACATAGCCCAGACCGGACTCTGAGACTCAGGCCCCCACCAGCCCTGCACCCAGAAGGCACTTGGTGCTGGGGAGGAGGCTGACGAGAACATCAGAGCTGGGGGTGGGGGACAGAACCGGGAGCACCTGAAGCTGAAGTGAACCCTAGGGGCCTTTTTTCTCTCCGAAGAAAGCTTCTCCCCTGGCCTCTCCCACCGGTTTCCAGTTTCCTCCTCTTCCACAGGGGAGAATGAGGCATCTCAAGTGGCTCCCCAACTCCCCCCACACCCCAGAGGTGGTGATCCATCGTGTGCCTGCCCCACCTGGGTCCACATCACCCTTGCGGGCATCCGGCTGGGGCCGGGAGCCTCTTTCCCAGTCTCCATTGGGAGCACTCCAATGAAGTGCTCCATTTCTGTCCACCTGCTTCCCGTCCCTCCCCTTTGGTTGTGGGCCCCAGTCGAGAGCCCAGAAGGACCTGTCCGGAAAGATCTCACCCTTCTTCACCTGGGGAGACCTTGCAGGCCGGGGAGCAGTCTTCTTCCTCCTTCCTGTTCTGTCCCTCAAGGGAATAGCGGCACCTCTCCCTCGTGGGGCCCCCGGGTCAGTCTTGCTTCTGGAGGCCGCCGGGCAGGGGAGCAGTGGTGGCCCACATGTCTGGGCTCTGGGAAGCCTGGGCTGCGGTCCCGGGTCCCCGCGGGGCTGGTGGCTGCATGGCCGTCGCCCAGTTCCTGAAAGGTGTCTTTTCTATCTGTACAGTGGGGGTGAAGGTTCCGCCTCTCAGGACGCTGAGATGAAGTACCTGAAGCTCTCAGAAGAGCCTGGAAAGATGGGGGCAGGGCAGGTGTCAGGGCCAGGTGCCCAGCCCACTGGGGGCTGATGAATGACAGACAGTAGGAGAGAGGGAGATCTCATTCTGGCAAGGCACCCAGGAGCTGGCTGAGTGGGGTGGCAGTGAGGTGGAGCAGGGGGAGGGAACACTGGCCCTGACCCAGGTGTGACCCCATCCCCGAGGGGAATAGCCCGCTGAAGGTCACATGGGCTGCAGGCCGGCCGGGCGGAGCCCCTAGGCTGTGTGCTGCATGGCACCAGAGAGACCTAACCCTTTCCGCACTTGAGCAACAATGAAAATTCCAAGTCAGGGGCGCCTGGGTGGCTCAGTCGGTTGGGCGGCTGACTTGGGCTCAGGTCATGATCTCGCGGTCCATGAGTTCGAGCCCCGCGTCGGGCTCTGTGCTGACAGCTCAGAGCCTGGAGCCTGTTTCGGAGTCTGTGTTTCCCTCTCTCTGACCCTCCCCCATTCATGCTCTGTCTCTCTCTGTCTCAAAAAAAATAAATAAAACGTTAAAAAAAAATAAAAAAAAAGAAAATTCCAAGTCAAAAAAGGCAAGACCCAGAGAGCCGCCGGAAAAGGCGGCAGGAGGCACCTCTGGGCAAGGGGATCAAAGGGATTTTAACTGTTTAAAATAGTTTTCTCTATTTTCTAAATTGTTTACAACAGCCACGTATTAATTTTACAACCAGAAAAGACTATTAAGTGTAAATTACGTTACTCAGACCATGAAACAAAGGCAGAGAACCTAGCGGCCGCCTAGGCCGGGGAGGGGGAAGGTGAGAGGGTGCAAGGAGAAGCCAGGACCCGAGCTGGAGGGTTTGGGGCGCGGGGCCCTGGGGCCGCCCCCGGAGGGCCTGGGCGGCACTGCTTCCCCTCGGGGCAGAGCAGAGCAGAGCAGGCCTGGAAATCGCGCCTTCCCTGGGCCTCTTCCTCCCGCCCCCTCCGTCACCACTTCCTGCACTCGACCCGGCATCACGCAGTGAGTCGGACACATTTTTGCCCAAAGAGTTTCCAAATTCGGGAACTCCACGGCCCCAGCCTGTTTGAGCTTCCTGTGGCGTTCCTGGGCGCGGTTCCCACCCCGGGAAGCCGCGCCCACAGGCGCCCAGGTCGGGGACCTGCCGCGCCGTCCAGGAGCCAAGAGGAGGCGCCAGTGCCCCACTCCCGGAAATTCGTCTGGTTATGGAGATGCTCAGACGACAAAGGGCCCCGCAGAGATTCAAACCGGCCATTTTAACTCCAGAGGTCCCTGAAGCAAAGCCAAAGGTCACGGGGGGAGGCCACCAGGAACCCAGCTCTCTGCTCTCCGCCCAGCGTGTCAGGTGCCCACCCGCCTGGGGCCAGGGTCGCCAGGACCGAGTCACCTCTGTCGGGCAGTACGACCGAGGGGCAGCTGTGCACGAGTGCCGACGTGACCCCCATCGCCCTGACACAGCCACCCTCCGGCCGTGCCCCCTGGGTCTCCAGGAAGGGCCTCTCGGGGAACCAGGCCGGGCAGAGGACGGCGGGACTCGGAGCCTGCCTTAGTCTTCCAATTTGTAGCCGGTAGATCCAGCCCACCGTGCGCAGAGCGGGGTACGTCTCAGCCGCCCGCCCTGTAGCAGGGTGTCCCATGCTAGTCCCCGATGCTAGGAAGGGTCCCGAAGATGGAGGAGGGGGAAAGGGAGCTGCCCTCTCAGCCCGTCACCCCAAGCACCCAGGTCGGGCAGGAAGGGCTGGGGTCAGACGCAGGGTTTTGCCCCTGCCAAGCCCACCCCGGACACCAAGAGTCCCCACGCCCCAACCTGAGCTGAGAACCAGGACGCGTTTGCCGCCTATCTTCTATGGGCCACTGTGCGCTGCGGACAGGTGCTTCCTGGGGCTCTGCCGGTCTCCTCAAGAACCCTACGCTGGCAGCCCCATTGTAGAGATGGGTAAGCAGGCTCAGACGTTCCTGATGCGAAACTGTCGGGGGGTCGCCTGGGTGGCTCAGTTGTTGAGTGTCTGACTTCGGCGCAGGTCATGATCTCATGGGTGGTGAGTTCAAGCCCCACATTGGGCCCCCTGCTGTCAGCGCAGAGCCCGCTTCAGATCCTCTGTCCCCTTCTCTCTGCCCCTCCCCCACTCATGCGCACTGTCTCTCAAAAAGAAATAAAACATTAAAAAAAAAAGAAAATGTTGGGGTCAAGGAAGAATTCTTGAGGTGTCTTCGGTGCAAAAAAAGGTCGTTTTTTTAAAGCACGGGGACAGGACCCGTGGGCAGGAAGAGCTGCACTGGGGCTGTGAGGGGTAACTGGTCATATACTTTCAAGGTGGGAGGGGGTCAGGGACAGGGTAGTCTCTACGGATTTGGAAGCAAGGTTTCAGGACCTTGAGGGGCTTGCTGCTGTTAGGAAAAGGTCATTTACTGTCTAGTAAAACCTTACTCAGGAGACCCTTCAGATGTACACCAGGGGCCATATGCTTGGAGGAAGATGGCTAACCTATACCTTTGGCAGGTGTGTGCGTGTGTGTGTGTGTGTGTGTGTGTGTGTGTGTGTGTGTGTTAGAGATAAAGGAAGTTTCCAAGGGGTTTTTACAGGGTCCTGGAGGTTGGGCTAATGTCAAACTAAGGTTGCCTTTTACCCCAGCAAAGAATTAACATAGAGGCATCTAAGCTCCCAGAGGGAGGTCACTCTGCCCGTCCCAAGTACTTGTCAATGGCTCGAAGTTATAAGGAAGTTTAATTTTCTTCTTTAGCCTTTGTTCTCCACATCAGTGCCTACCTTGCCTAAGTCACTCCGATGCCTGGCCACCTCCCTGGGTGCGTGCGACCCGGATCTTCCTTTCCTGAGCGAGGCCCCAGCATCCTGAGACACCCCCCTCCCCAATCGAGCCAGGCAGGGCTGAAGGGAGACGAGTGCACGGGGAGAGGAGCTGGAGGACCTGGTCGTGGGGCGGGCGCTGCCGCCGGGAGGCTGGTGGCCACCCCCGTGACCACCCCAGGAAGGACGTCCTGACCCTGGGCACGTGGCGAGGGCAGGGTTAGGAGTCCACGTCCCGGGGCCGTGACTGCGCGCGCCAAGCTGCAAGGGGCCGCTCTCAGCGCAGCTTCCGGGGGTCTGGGAAACCGGCTGCTTCGCCAGGAAGTCCCTCCGCGAGGGCCCGGGGGACACCGAGGAGCGGCGGGGCCGCCTGCACCTCCCGAGGGCCCCCCCCACCGGCCCCGGCGCCCCGAGGTCTTGAGGCCGCTGCCCAAGGGCGGGTCCTGGGGAAGCGCGTCCCCGCAGCCCCGCGTCTGCGCCCGGCGGCCAGCCCAGCTCCGCCCGGAAACCCCGACGCCCCGCGAGCGCCCTCAGGCGACGAAAGAATGAGTCGGCGAGAAAGCAGAGACTCCGGGTCCCGCAGGGAGGGGGCGGGCGGAGACGCGGCTGAGCCGTGGGAAGGGCGGAGCGGCGGGGAGGGCGGGCCGGCCAGGGTGGCCTTTGAGCGGAGGTCGCGGCCTGGGGGCCCCTCTGGGGAGGTAGGGGTGCTGCAAGCAGAGACGGAGAGCAGGGCTAGAGGCAGGAGCCCCGGGGTGGGGGTGGAGGACTTGGGGTAGAGAGAAGGGGGCTGTTGGGTTGAATGTGGCAGGGAGAGGGGGAGCCAGAGAAGATGACACCTCGCTTTTTGGCTCGGGCAGCTGCGTGGGTAGCGTTCGTTGGAAGGCAGACATACTGCTGGGGCAGGGACAGATTGGGATCAGAAGCAAGAATTCGGTTTTGAGAGTTTCACTACATTTTCAGGTGGAGATGGAGAGATCCAGCTGCAGATGGCAATGTCAGGATAGCAGGATAGGGTGTGGAAAGCTCGAATAGGACGAGGGCATCCAGAGGGACCATGGGACAGATGGAGAGAGAAGGGGCCCCGGGACTTTCAAAGACTCCCAACTGGTTCATTTTGTTGGACTTTGTTTTCCCTTTATCGAGAAAGCTTGCATTGCACAGAAGAGGCAAAAAGCAAACCCTAAAATTGAAGCTGTCCCTCAGGCCTTGAGCTGGCCGGGTGCTAAGATCACCACTGGGTTAGACAAGGGACTGTGTCCCTGGAGCCGGGAGCCAAACCTTGGCCTCCCTGCCTCCCAACGGCTCAGGAGAGGAGGCGGGTTGGATGTAGAGGATACCGGTGGGTTAGCGATTAGGTCATCAATGCCGGAACCCTTAGAAGGGAGCTCCTGCTGCAACGTTCCCTCCCTCCCTGCACGGACTGCCAAGCGGCACGATCCTCCGGGTGCCCGCTGAGTTTCATGTGGGCCGATGCACTCTTATCAATGAGCTCATCTTTGCATTCGCATGACCTCAGTAATCACCTCTGCACTCTCGTATTATGTCATGGCACAGCTGTGGACCTGCACTGTGGCACGGCACCAGAGAACAAGGCTTCTCTCGTGACCCCCTCTGAAAGAAGTCGTAGGTGCTGCTGGATGGGTATGGACTGGGTTGTGGGTGCCACCTTCTCCACATTCTAGAAAGCCATCTGCGGGGCTGACTGACACCCACTGCATCCAGAAGTACAACCAGTGCTGTTCACAGCCGGGCAAGAGGTTCTAGCTAAAGGAAGCTGGGTTCTCCTTTAGACCAGCCTGGTCTGGCAGATGCTGGTCAGACATCCACGCTGGCCACCGGGCAGGTAATAGCAGGATGGCTTTTACAGAGTGGGGAACGCCAAGCCTGAGAAGGGCTTCTGGGGTTTCTTCCAGTGACACATTTCTCTGTGGCTTCAGACTGGGTCCGTGCTGTGAAGTCACCCCTGTGTGTTCTGGTCTGATGTCTCTGAGGTGCCTTCTTCATCTACAAATGGCCTCATTCACTGTTGGAACGTTCTGGAACTGGATAGGTTGGCTCCCGCATGGCGTGGCCAGAGACCACCCTGAACGGGACCTGCTATCAACCCAAGTAGGACGTGTCCACTTGCCATGGTTTTGCGTTTTCTAGAGTATCATATCCTCAGTAAAGCCTGGAATATATAAGTGGATATGAATTCCAGCTGGTTATGTGGCCTTGAGTAAATCACAGATCCTGTCATCTTGGCCTTAAGCGGCCCATGTGGTCATGTGTCCAACCCTCGCTGGGTGAGTACCTCTGTGTCCTTCCTGAGAAATGGCACCTGGCTTTGCCTACAGCAGAATCCTCTCCGAAATCCATTTCGTGTGGGTGGATTTCCACCGGGCTCCTGGACAGGGTTGAGTGGTGAGTGTGAGCACCCAGGACCTTCTCAGTGTTGGGGGGGAAGTGGGGGGGAGACAGAGTGTGGCCGCTGCTCTGCCTGAGTCTGGACTCCTGTGTGGCCCCATCCATAGCCTGGTCTGTGCTATACTTTGCTCTAGATTCGTCGGCTTTGTGTCTCCAACAGCACAGTGGGCTCCTTGAGGATGGGCGTCACACCCACCCAGAGGTTGTTTTCCTGAATGCACCGTCCGGGTTGGATACGTGGGAGCCCCTGAGCTCAGAAAGCAGATGGCGCCTGTCAGAAGGGCAGGACTCACTCAGGTCCTGGTCCCGGAGCTTCCCGGCCTGCGATCTGGCATCGCTTTGCATTTAAATGGTCGAGTCACACCAGTCTCAAGGAATCGTTCTGGGGAGTAAATGAAACCATGTAGAAAAAGGTGAACACGAAATAAATGTTCAATTAGAGTTTATTAACTTAATTAAGTTAATCAAAGTTAATTAAGACAAATGGACTAGCTCAATCAAGGGTTGTTGGGGTGCCCTTAGATTCAACCATATTCCCTCTCAGTTCCCGACTTTAGTCCCCCCTCCCTCCCCTCGCCCTGTCCTGACTCTCGTTTTGCTCCCACGGTGCTTTTGGAGGGCACAAGGGCTGTGTAGCAAACACGCTCATGTATTTTTTTTTTTTAATGTTTATTTCCTTATTTTTGAGAGAGTGCGTGGGCAGAGAGAGCGAGAGAGAATCCCAAGAAGCTGTCAGTACAAAGCCTGGGGCTCGATCCCACAAACCGGGAGATCATGACCTGAGCAGAAAGCAAGAGCCCCACACTGAAGAGACTGAGTCAGGCACCCCAACACACTGGTGTGTTTTCAACGTGCTTGGTCCCCGACCCGGCGGTACCCGTCATTCTCCCAGGTGCTAGCGAGGCCGCCGGGATTCCCGCGAATGCCCACACCTGCCCCGGGCGCATGCGCGGCGCCGGCGGGGAGAGCGCGGATCTCCGCCTCCCGGCTCCGGTTTCCGCCCGGTCGGGGGCGCGCGGGACCAGCTTCCGGCCGGCGGTGCGGCGCGCGCAGACGGTTTCCGGCCGGCCGGGGGTGTCGCGGGAGCATGGGGAAAGTGAGGGGGCTGCGGGCCCGGGTGCACCAGGCGGCGGTGAGGCCCGCGGGGCCGGCGGCGCCCGGCCCGGCGCCCCCGGCCCGGGAGGCGGCCCCCGCGCAGGCTTCGGCCGGCGGAGTCGGGGCGAAGGTGAGTGGCCTCCGCGGACCCCGGGGCGGTGTGGCTGAGCACCGAGGTCCGAGGGGACCCTGCGGCGGGCACGCCCATGGCACCCGGCCCTGCGCGGCCCCCTCCCTCGCTCAGTGATGTTTTTCGGGGTTCGTCCGGGTTCTAGCCCGCTCGCCTCGGCGCTTCCTCCTGCCGGTGGTGGTGGGCCGGCCGACCACGTGTTGTAACGTGGGCGGGCCCGCGGGCGCTTGCACGCGCTTAGCCCGCCGCCTGGAAGTGGGGGGCTGGCGGGGCCCCAGGGAGCGGAATGCGAGCGCGAACAGCCTGGTTTGCTCTTCCCTACGGCCCTGACCTCCGTTCCGACCAGGGACGCTCAGCTGCTGAGGACGGAGCTGCCGTTTTAACACGCGGTCTGGCCCTTACGAACACCGTGTTGGAATAACACCGTGTCATTCACGGGTCCCAAAACTCGCTCCTGTGAAGTGTCCCGTTCAGTGGGCGTTCTTTAGTGTTAGGTTCACAACGTAGTTCGGTGGTCCCTACGCATTTCAGAAGATTTTCATCACCCCAAAAAGAAACCCTGTACTTATTTTTTTAATGTTTGTGTATTTAAGTTTATTTTTGAGAGAGAGAGAGAAAAAGCGCAAGTGGGGGAGGGGCAGAGAGAGACTCTCAAGCAGGCCCTGCATTGTCAGCACAGAGCCCCATGCGGGGCTCCAGCTGGAACCGTGACCTCGAGACCTGCGCCGAAGTCTCAGGCTGGACCGACGGAGCCCCCCAGGCGCCCCTAGAAACCCTTACTTACTATCAATCATTCAGGCCACGAGGAGTCCACTTCCTGTTTGCCTGCGGCTAGCTGTTTGTGTCCAGAATCCGTTTTGTGTGCGTGGGTGTCCACGGGGCTCCTGGGCGGGGTTGACACGCAAATGCTGGCGCCCAGGGCCGGTGTCGGGGAGGAGAATGTGGCCGCTGCCCTGGCTGAGTCTGGACTCCTGAGCGGCCGCTGCGGGTGGCATCCGTTGTGTGCAGGTTTGACCGCGCTGACTTTCCGGATATGGTGCAGTACCGGCCGTGGCCTTGTGTGTCTGGCTTCTTTCACGTAGTTTTTTCTGAGGCTCATCCTTATTTCTAGAGCAGTGTGTTTATGTTTCATTTTTCTTATGGGTGAAAACACTCCATTGTATGGTTGCTACTCTGCCACACCACGTTATCTTCATCGTTCCCAAGTTGGTGGAAAGGTGGTTTCTAATTTTGGGCCGTCGTGGACGATACTGCTGTGGACATTGGGAGTGGAATTGCTGGGTCGTATGGAACTTTGTGTTTAACACGGTGGCTGGGCCGTTTTACATTCTCTTCAGTAACATGAGGGATTCACTTTCTCTGAATCCTTACCAATACTTGTCGTTGGCCATGTTTTTGATTACGGCCATTCTGATGGACGCGAGGTGGTATTTCATGGCTTTGACTTGCATTTCCCTGAGGGCCAATAATGTGGATCATCTTTTCATGAGCGTGTTGTCTATTTGTAGATCTTTTTTTGGAGAAATGTCTGTTCAAGTCCTTTGCCCATTTTGAAATTGTGTGTTTTGTTGTTGAGTTGTGAGAGTTCTTTCTATATCCTGGATGCTAAACACCTACCAGATATACGTGGTTTGCATATTTTTTTTTTCTAGTTCTGTGAGGTGGTGTCTTTTTTTATTTTCTTTTTTGATATCCTTGGAAGCACAAGTTTTCATTTTTTATAAGGTCCAGCCTCTTTTCTTTTGTCGCTCGTGCTTTTGGTATTGTGAAAAGTCAACCGAGGGGCTCGCGGAGCGCGGCAGACAAGACTGCATGGGGACTGGGGGAGGTTAGGCAGAGTTTGGTCACGAAGAGAACCTTTGTCACTTCGTGTCCTTTAGCAATTGATGTGGGGCTATGATATAGGTGTTTCTGTCTCTTCGGTGCAGAGAGAGGTGGGACCTTCATGCTGTGTTCCTCCCTCCCTCTCATCCCCTTGCTGTGCTGTTCCTGTTCTGCAGGCTGTGTCTGTACGTGTTACAACCCGACCTTAGGTTCTTACAGTTATCTTTTGTAACTAGCTATATGTTTACCCGTAACAGGCTTCTTGTTTTGTTTTGGATTGTTGTCTGGTAACATTCCTTTTCAGCCCAAAACACTTCCTTAACGTTTCTCAGAAGGCAGGTCCGCTAGCGACAGATGGTCTCGGCTTCAGTTTATGCGGGATTCTCTTTACTTTACGTTCATTTTTGAAAGATGGTTTTGCTGGATGTAAGATTCTTGGCCGACTTTCGTCTTTCCGCACGTTGAAATGTGATCCCACATGTTCTGGTCTCCCTTGTGTGTGAGGTCAGCTGTCCGTCGTATTGGGGTTCCCTGTAGGTCGGGGGTCCTTGTGCATCTTACTCCTTTCCGGTGGTTCTCGTTGCCTGTGAACATGACTCTGTCGCGTCTCAGTGTAGTTCTCTTTGTCCTTACTCTGTGTGGACTTTCTTTATCCTACTTGGAGTCTTTGAGCTTCTTGCACGTATCAGTTAGTGTTTTCCTCAAATTCAGCAAGTTTTCAGCTATCATTTCTTTGGATATTTTTCTGCCTCTCTGTCTCTCTGGTACTTACCGGGGACACCCGTAGGCATGAGTATGGTGCTCCAAGACCATTCGTTTTCCTGCGAGGCTGTTTCTCTTCATTTTTCTGTAAGGCCTCTTCTTTCGTATTTCCTTTCGTAGGGCTCTGTTCTCTTTCTCTGTTTCCTTCCGCTTCTTGTTGGCTGAGTTGTGGTGGGGGCGCGGTGGGGGTACGGAAAGCCTTTCTTCCTCCGGCTGGGATAGGAGAGGCTATCCACCTGCAAGGTCTAAGGTCAAGTCTGTCTCTTCCCATTGGGCCTGCAAGTTGACCTTGAGTAGGGCTGCAGCTCCCCCTGCTGGTCCCCTGACTCCCTTTGTTAATCTTCGTAGTGATATATGGTAGCACTGGGCGGGGGGAGGGGGTGTTGCCTGGTCGTTTCACTTGTTTATTGGCCTGGCTCTGAACTATGTGAGGTCTGCGTGCAGCCTCTCATCTCCCTGCTTATGCTCTTTTGTTTGTATCTTTTAGCCTGACCAGGTGGGTTTGTCTGAGCCACTTACTGGTCCAAGATCGTGCTTGAGCCCCCGTGTCCCATTAGGTGTTTGCTTCTTACCACTGGATGTACGTGTGTGGCTCCGGGCTGTGGTCACAGTTCAGGGAGTTTACATTTTTGATCCGCTTCCCAGCAGGGACTAGCAGCTTGGAGACTCGCTGTGATACTCCTGGCCCCGCACAGCCTTGAGCTTCTTCATGCAGCCTCCAGCTGCTGCCGCTGGGAGCTGCCCCTGGGCCACAGCGGCTTGTTGCCGAGCCAGTGTCTGCTCGGAGGCTGCGCCTAGGCCCCTGTGCCGGTCGGCCTCTGCCCCGTGTTGTGTTTGGTTTGGGGAACACTTTCTCGTGTGCCCCATACAGTTCTGATTGCCCTTGAGGGGCAGCCTAGACCTCCAGCGTTGAGCGTTACCCACAGGGCACTTGCCTCTCTTTCTGATGTGGCCTCTGCTAAACTTCCGCTTGCTCTGCTGTGTGCTTACCTTGTTGCTGCTGGTGTTTTGGAGCTACGGAGCACCCCCACCGTCTGCCTGGATCTCCAGTGTTTTCAACGACGCCCTAGACTTGTGAGTCCCCACAGTCCATTCCAGATAAAGTCCCGCCTCTGGCAGGACCTCTGTGCCCACATGAGGAGGGGGGCAGGGACAGCCTCAGCTTCTCCCTGTTGACACCCCTCTCTACAAGTGGGCGCCGGGGGGTGGTCCCTCGTCATCTTCTTGGCTTGTTAGTACCTGTGGCCTAGAGAAGCTGGGATGAGGGGTGAGAATTCTCACTGTTCTTAGCCTTCCCTGCCTCAGGTGGTGCTTCTGTCCGACAGGTGGGGGCGGGGCGGGAGAAGGGATCCCCACCGTCTGGCTCACCTTCTTGGACTAGTGCCTGTGGCACAAGGTGGGGGGATCGTTGGCAGCTGGGAGCTGGGGAGCCAGGAGTAGAGCTCCCAAGGGAGTTTCTGTAAGGTGGGGGTGGATAAGAGGGCATAGCTCTTAAGCCGTAGATTCTGTTCTTTTTTTTTTGTTGTTTGTTTATTTTGAGAGAGAGCAGGATGGGGGGTATGGGGGGAGGCGGGGTAGAGAGAGGGAGAGAGAATCACAGGCAGACTCCATGCTCAGCACAGAGCCTGACATGGGGCTCGATCCCACGACCCTGAGATCATGACCTGAGCCAAAATCAAGAGCTGGATGCCTAAGTCACTGGGCCACCCGGGCGCCCCAATAAATTCTTTCTGTCCTTGATGAGATTTTTAGTTTTCTTCAGTTAAATGGTTGTTGGGAGACAGTCTGCCACACCCCTCTCGCTGCCCGTCTGGCAGAGGTTCCATATAGCCCTGGCTCTTAGTCCCTGTGCCGGCCAGGCCAGGTGGGATTCTGACGGGGGGCAAAATCCTCCTGAGCTCAGGACGCAGCCAAAGTTCAAGGGAAACGGCCCACCGTGGGTGAGAGTCGGCATCAGAATTAGACGCCGTGAGGGCAGAAAATGGAATTATCAGATGGAGACTGTGAAACAAGTACGTTCCAAGCGTAGAAGTAAGAGGAGTGAGGAAAGAAAACGCTGAGACCAGGCAGACGAGAAGAAAGGAGCAACAGATGGAACCTGTAGGACGAAGGGTGTAGCTGTCGAGCCCTGACACGGAGTAGGTGGGCTGCTAGTTCCTGGCCACGTAACGACACTGTGGTCCTCCGAAGACGGTTGACAACGCGGCATCGACACCTGGCGTGTGGAGTTCCGAAACCTTGAAGCAGTTGGATGGGGAGTACCCCTGCGAACGGGGTCTGAATGGCTGTGCAGAAAGAAGCGGGGATTGGCCGTGTGCACCCTGCCCCTAGTCTCCTGTGGCTCCTCCTTGGCGGGAGGACCCTGCCGCGCTGGCCTTCCCTGCTTGGTGCTCCCGGCCGCTCCTGGGCTCCAGCGTTGCCCCTGTGAGTTTTCTGTCTCTTATTTACTGACTTTCCCTCCCACCCTGAGAACTCCCGAGGAGCGAGTCTGGGCCGCTCTCGCAGGTGTTCTGTGCGAGCTCCGGGCTGCAGGCCAAGCCCGCACCTTGGGCCAGTTTCTGCCTCACCCCAGTCCTGTCTTGGTCTGTGGCTCCCCTGGGGGTCAGCGCTCCAGTCCCTCTGGGGTCCCTGTCCTGGAGCTGGACCCGAAATGAGTCAGGTGGGCCTGGGAGGTGGGCTCAGCAGAGTGTGACTGGCAGTGACTGGGAGGGTTTTGAAGTCTCCGTGTGGGGCTGATCTTGTGTCGGAAGCTGACCTGGGGGGAGACGATTGAGGGGGAGCAGTGGCTATGCGGGGAAATGGGGGAGAGTGCTATGGAAGAATGAGGTGGCGCAGGTTCGGAAGGGAATCTGCTTCCTGTCCCAGTGCTTCTGAACGTGGAGCTCGTGTTTCTAGTCGCTGCCAGTCCCGAGTCTGAGACGGTCTGCACGCCAAGAGCCAAGCCCATTTGGTGGTTTGAGGGGGGCGGGAAGACGTGCTGCCTTAGGTCCCCAGGGTCTGAGCTCCCACTGGCCCCCGGGCTCAGCTTCGGCGGGGGGGGGGGGGGGCAAGGGTTACCTCCCCTAGGCCCTCTGAGCAGGAGCTGGCCCAGCCTTGCTCTTCCGAAGGCCCCCCGAGGGCTCCCCCTGCTTTGTGTCCGGCCTTACGTTTGCATTCTGGAGCCACAGGGAAGTCTCACGTCTTCTTTCCTTCTTAGGAATGGGCTTTCGTGAACACTGATGTTTTTGCCGGGACCAAGATAGACCCCAGTGCCTTGGTGCAGAAGCTGGACCCAGACACAAGGAGCGTTGCTTCCATCAGGAGAGGTGAGAATGTGCGGCTAAGGTCTGGGTGTTTGTAGCACCGTGCCAGGCTGGGTTTAATGTGCTCACGTGTGGGCTGGGGCAAATTTCAGGTTAACCTATACGTTGCTTGTTTTTTATTTATATATTTATTATTTTTTATGAAAAGTTTTTTTATTTTTTTTATTTTTAAACTTTTATTTTTTTTAATGTTTATTTTTGAGAGAGACAGAGACAGAATGCGAGTGGGTTGGGACAGAGAGAGAGGGAGACACAGAATCCGAAACATGCTCCAGGCTCTGAGCTGTCATCACAGAGCCCGACGTGGGACTCGAACTCACTAGCTGCGAAATCATGACCCCAGCTGAAGTCGGACGCTCAACCGACTGAGCCACCCAGGCACCCCTAAAATTTTTTTTTAATGTTTGTTTACTTTTGAGAGAGAGAGCGCGAGCAGGGAAGGGGCAGAAAGAGAGGGAGAGAGAGAGGATCCCACGCAGGCTCCACACTGTCATCGTGGAGCTCGAACTCCGGAACCGTGAAATCATGATTCGAGCCAAGGTCAGGCGTCGGATGCTTAACTGGCTGAGCCATCCAGGTGCCCCGTCTTCAGGAGTTTTTTTTAAATTGAAGTTACTCTTCCAGAGCTGACAGATGTCTTCCCCCGCATGCCACCCTGTGGCCTCTCCTCCAGCCTGTCCCACCTCCCCCAGTGGTTGTGAAGCTGTTGGCCTTCTGCCCTGGGATGGGACCTGCCTGTTTGGTCGTATTGGTCTCGGCCGGCATGCCGCCTGCCTCTTGGAGCACTGGGTCTCTCCCCGCACAGGCCGAGCGCTCTGCCGAGTGGGCGGGCGGCCAGGCGGGGGACGGGGCTGCTTGGCCCACGCTCTCACCTTCTCGTTTGCTCCACCCGGTGGTCCTTGTGAGTGAGTGTCGTGTTTGTGGCTGCATAGCTGTGGCTGTGTGCAGCCCAAGGCAGCGGAGGCTCAGCCTGGAGTGACCGAGCCCGGACAGATCTGTTGTCTGATGATGAGCGCCAGGCTCTTGCCACTTGCCGTGGCCCTTTGACGTCTCCCCTCCACCCAGAGGCGTGGCGAAAAGTAGCCGTGGAATGTGTGGCTTTTGTTCCTGTGGCGGCTGACCGACATCTCGGCGGGAGCCGTGTCCACTGAAGCGCAGGGCACACAGATTCCTACTTCCCTGAGAGGTGGGCGCTGCAGGGGAGAGGTCAGCCGGGCTGTCTGTGGGCACGGGGACCCCGAGTCCTACGCCTGCTCCCGGCCTGCCTGTAGCGGGGTCTCTGTGAGGGGCCGGCCCCAGGTGGAGACCCAGGGCAGAGAGCGGGAGAAGCCGTCTGTACGCCTGTGCCCTGAAGGTTCAGAGGGAGTAGTGGGGACGGAGCGTTAGTGCAGGTGTAGACCGGCATGGGACCCTGATGATCCGCATCGTTGGCTGCTGGATTTTGGAGCATCTGTTCACTTGGTCTGTCAGGTGAGCATGGCATTTGCCGGGCAGGTGTGCCCCGCGGTCTGCCTAGGAGTCGCGTGGGGCTCCGTTAGCCGTGCTGGCCAGGCAGCGCTCCCGTGTCTGAGGGGCCGGCGCACCTTGTCCCCTTCACGGATGGTGCAGGGTGGGGGGGGTGTGACAGTGTAGGGGCTGGACTCTCCCTTTGCTGAGCTCAGATGATGTGGCCCCACCTGGGAGTGGGGTGACGGCAGGGCCTCCCTCTGGCACTGCTGGCCCGGTTCCCTGCAGGGCACGGTCTGCTCCCCTCTCTCCCCCCTTCTCTCCTCCCTCCCCTCTCCGCCTCTCCTGCACAGGGAGACCGGCTGAGGCTGAGTTCCCACCTTAGGGGCATCCGCAGCCAGCACCAGCGGCCCTGGGACCCCACCCAGCCCTGTTGAACCTGGTTTTCATCACTCTCCAGTGCATTCCAGCCAGTAGCCTAGTGGCTCCCGCTTGGCCTTTATAGGAGCTCAGAAGCCCCTCCCATCTTTTCTGGTCTCCTCTTGAAGATCCTGGATCCCAGACTGGTCCTCCCGGTTACTGGCTATGTATGGCCAAGTCCCTGCCATCTCCTGATTGGGTCCTAGCAGCCACTGCAGTCCTGTGGGGGCCTCCGTGGGAGCCCCTGCCGCGGCAGCACCTTGGTGTGTTAGCTGACCTGCCGGCAGATCTGGGACCTTGCACTCACTAAGCAAGTCTTCCGCTCGGCAGACAGAACTCGGTTACCTCTTGCCTTTGCACTGAGTCTGAGGGCTTTTTAGAACATTCCGGACCACCGTAGGTGGCATTGGCTGCTCAGGGAGCATGGCCACCCAGAAAGAGCAAGATGTCACTTTCAGCAAAGGGAACGCTAGAAGTCTGGGTGATGGGGACCTGAAAACCATAAGGGAGGTGGCCAGCAGGAGGGGAGGAGAGAAGGAAGGAAGGTACTTTGTTTTCTTTATGAACTGGGCAGCCAGTTGTGGTCACAAGAAGAGACAAGAGCAGCTCAGGAAAGATTGTGCTGTACTCTCAGGTCCTGGAGACGGGGACACAGCACCCAGGGCCACGTGGGCAGACGCGCCAGTGTGGTTAGGAGGCTGAAGATGGGAATTGGCCAGCCCCCAGCCGGAAAGGTGTTTTTTTAGGATATCAAAATGTCCTAAAAATATACAGAAAATTAAACATTTGCAGAAGGAGAGGCCCTGGACTGTGGGTGTGCAGCTCAGAGCATGGGGTGTGTTGGGCAGAGCCGTGAGGGCCTCAGGGGGAGGCAGGGGTCCTGGGGACCCTGAGATGGGCAGGTAGCCGGGGGCGGGGCTGCTGAGGGTTCCGAGCGTGGGCTCCGGAGCCTGGAGAGCTGGCAGCTCTCCGCGGGGGCACTGGGTATGCTCTGGGCCTCGGTTGCTTATCTGCAGACGGGACACGTAGTACTGTTTTTGTCCTGTTTGGCCTGTTTTGGTGAAGGTGGGTTAGCAGGCGGGAGGTGTTAGCAGCCCGGACACCCTGCTTGGTTTTAGTCCGTGCCCGGCTCGACGCTGCAGAAGGCACAGCTCCTCCCTGCTGGCCCGCGGTGTCCGGCCGCCTCTGGTGACAGGTGGCAGTGTTCCAGCCTCTCCCCACCGCGCCTCCCTCTTTGCCAGCGGCTCTTCCATCTTGGCCTGGGTCACCTCGCCTCCCCACCGGCCGGTGCCCTGGGTCCCACGGGGAGACGATGGGCCGTGTGGCTCCCCTGGTGTGAGCTGGGGCTGCTGGCCCGGGGCAGGTGCAGGTCCTGTGGAAGGTGGCATCTGAGGACTCAGCTGCGGCTCAGTCACCTGCTGGGTCGTGAGGCCGAGGGTGTCTGTCGGCCTGGATTAGCGCGGACGCGTCTCTCCCATGAGTCCTCACCCTGAGCTGAGTCACAAATAGAACTGCTGTCTGCCTCTGGCCATGAGGCCACCCCGTGCATGGGTGTGTGGTCCGGAGGCGGCCGAGCCTGCTCGGGGAGGAGCCCTGGCCTGCTTGTAGGTCCGTCCCCTGGCGCGGACAGATGCCTGTTGTACGTCCCCACCACATGCACGCCTGTGGCCCCCCCTTGCCCCACATGCACACCCATGCTCCTCCTCCCCTTGTGCGGACTTGTGCTCACACACAAGGGGCCTGTTTGGCCCCGTGGGTGCTTTGCTGGTGGCGTCTTTCCTGTTTGTACGTAGAGCCTTTGGGAGCCCTGCTGGCCAGGGAGCCGAGTCTGTCCCTCCTTGGGCCCACCTTCCATTCCAGGCAGGGGTGCTGAGCTCCCTGTGGGGGATCCCCTGGGCTCTGTGTGGTGGCCTGTGGCCCCTGTGGCGCCCCGTGGGGGCAGGAGGATGTGGTGTAGAGCCACAGGCCACCCCTAGTTCCTGCTGCAGACAGCCCCTCCCATCCCCCATCCCCGGGGGAACTCGGCTCTGCCCTGGGGGTCGGGGTCTGTGGGCTCGTGGGTCTGGGTGTGAAGTGGCTTCGAAGCTCCTCTGCATCCATCTTTGAGGGCCCAGGGCAGGTCTGGGGTGAGCGTCCAGCTCCTGCGTCCTTCCCTGGCACGGGACACCCTGTGCCCTTCCTGTTTCTAGCTGTGTCGTTCTCTGTGCTGCAAAGTCGCAGGAGTCAGGTGCAGTGTGTTCTCACACAAGCACCCAGGGTGTCGGCCCAGTACTCGGTCCGGGGCCTGAGCCGGGCAGTGCCGGCCCCGGGACTCAAGCCCAGCGAGGCAGGCAGGCTGGGGCAGGCCTGGAGGAGGATGGGCCTGGCCAGGGCTGTGGGAGGGGAGAATGTCAGCATCACTGCCGAGCACGGTGGACACGCTGGGCCGGCGCGCAGGCTGCCAGGAGGCACTCTGGGGGCTGACGAGGCTGTGGCGGGAGAGGGTAGGGAGGTGGCGCTGGGACCAGGCCGGCCCCGGGCTGCGGTGGAGGGACGTGGCTGCGGGGACCCCCGGAGCAGGGGAAGCCCACACGGAGCACGCGTGCCCGTCCTCTTCATCTTCCGGCTCCGTGGCTGCAGTGCTGTGACCTTGGCTTTCAGTTGGGAGCAGGTGCAGGCGTGAAGCCTGTTCACCAGAGGGCGGCAGAGCTGCGTCTCTTTTCAGGCCAAGCCCCGATTCCGAGAGGCCGGTCCTGCCGCGGGGCGAGGAGCTCCCAGCACGGATTCCCAGGGCTTTCCAGGCGCCGTCTTCAGGGAGTTTGTAAAGCTCCCCCTCCGAAGACTTTTCCCTCCTTCTCTAGTGTGAGGGAGGGTGTGACAAAACCCACCCAGAAAGTTTCATCGCTTCTCCCCGCGCCACCTTGAATGTGAAACGTGCAAGGAGAGGGGGTTCTTGCTCTCTGGGCCTGGGCCCAGGCCAGGAACGCGGGGCCTTGCTGGTGGCCGCCTGGGGACTGCTTTGGCTGAGGGGGTGTCTGGTTCCCCCGTGGCCTTCGTGCCGTCTTGAAGCTCACAGTGGAGGCACCCCGGAGCTCTTCAGTAGGCGGTGCATGCTGTCCGCCCGTTGGAGGTGGCTGCAGGCTGCTGGCTGTGAGCCCCTTTGCTGTCGCCTAGGCCTTTCTTTGGTGCCTTGTTGGGGGTGTAGGCCCTGGGCGGGAGCGCCTGCACCCACCCCAGGGAGTGCGCCCACTGCCTTCAGGGGCGTCCTGACCTGCAGGGCCCGAAGGTCTGTGCACGGAGCAGGCGGACGACTGGGAGGCACGGTCTTCTGCTCTGGGCCTGCTGGCTGCTGGAGGGTGGCTGGCCCGCAGTCTCACGTGGTGGGGCAGGAAGGGGCCCCCTGTCGGCTGTTCTCGCCTCCGTCTGCCTCCAGCCTGTTCTTTTTAACAACAGGAAGCAGGGAAGGGCGAGGTCAAGGAGGTGGCCTGGAAGGGCCCTCCCCGGATGGTCTTGAGAGGGCCCGGGTGCGAGGCCTTGGGGCATGGGGCCTGCTTCCTGCTCCCTCTGTCATCAGGGATTTGGGAGGAGGAGTGTGGGTGTACTTTGTCCTTCCTCCCCACTTAGGGACAAGCCAAGGCCGCTTCATTTCTGGTAACTTCTTCCCGTCTCTGGACGGGCTCTTCGTGGGAGGCCAGCCACGGGAGGACGTGGCCGATGCCCGTGGGCGGCGTGGCCTGGCCGTGCGAGTACTTGTGTGCGCAGTGTGTGCTGAGAGGGATGAGGTGCCAAGGAGCGGGGGGCACAGCAGCACCCCAGGGTGGCCGCAGCTCGTCCTCCGCCCATCCAGCTCCTGTGCTTGGGGAACGCGGCTGTGTCAGGCCGAGCAGCGAGAGCCTCCGTGCCCGTCCCACCCACCCTGAGCACCGTGGGGGCTGAGATCCGTGCAGGTGGGGGGCCTGGTGCTTGGAGGTGTCTCTGCTGGGCCAGAGCAGGGTAGGCGTAGTGTGGTGAGCGTCTGCTGAACGCCGAAGCCCGCCAGGCACGGGCTCAGTGAGCAGCGGGCAGGCCCCGGCCAGACCCTGGGAGGCTGGAGCGTCCCTCCTGCCAGGGTTCTCCCTGCCCAGCTCCAGGCCGTCTCTTGGGGTCCCTCTCTCAGAGCCTCAGCCCGAGCCCTTCCTCCCGACGTTGCCCAGCACTGGTGATCCAAATGCCAGCAGGGCTGCCCAGCCCACGTGGGACACCCCCGGCATGCCTGGGCTCCACGGGTCAGTGTGAGCCGCGGCAGGGTATAGGCCCCGCCGGTCACGACTCTCACCGGGTCCAGGGCCCCCAGGGTGGTCACAGCCCCTCTGAGCAAGGAGCCCCTCCACCCTCTCGTGAGCGGTCTCTGGCTTGGCTCGGGGTAGACTCAGGTAAGTCAGCGCGCAGCTGTGTCCACCCCCAGCACAACGAAGGGGGACCGTTGCAGTGAACCGGGCAGCCACCCTGCAGGACTGAGGTCCGAGGTCCCGCCTGTCCGAGGGAAAGAGGACCAGGACCGAGGGGCCACACCCCACTCCACAGCCAGGCCACGAGGAGCCACGCTGCAGGGCCTTGCTGTGCCTGCTGGCTGAGGGCCCAGGTCTAGTCCGGGTCAGCCGCAAGCCCCGGGGGCACTTGCACGCGGCACTGGTGAGGGGCGGTGCCTGCACTTGCCTGGGACCCTCGATAGCTCTGTACTCGTCGCTGCTTCCTGTGGAAGGAGCAGTGCTGGCGCGAGGACCCGCCCGTGTCGGATGCTCTTTGTCGTCCTGGCGGATCTGGGGGCTGAGCTCTTCCAGTCGGGGAGCTGTGGATTGCTGTCCTCTTAGCCTGGCGTTCTCGTGGGTGGGCGTGCGGTGGGCGTGCCGCGGGGTTGGCCTGCTGTGGCCCACGGCCGGCCCTGCCCGGGAGCGTTTCCGCACGGCCTCCGGTCGGAGTTGGCGGTTTTCTCCGTCTAGTGAGCCGTCTGTAGCGCCGGAGCGTTTGTCCCGGGCAGCACGTGCTTCAGAAACTCCCTCTGCTGTCTTGGCAGGTGGTCAGGAGCCAGTCTGCCAGGTCGCATCCTGCCTGCCGCTTTCTCGCTGGCGGCCGGAGGCCGTCTGTGACTGGCTCCCTCGTCTGCAAGAGGGGCTGCCGGGGGACCCTGTGAGTTCATCCTTGCAGAGCTCTGATGGCAGAGCGTGGCCCCCGCAGGTGACAAGGAGGCTCCTGGCGACCCCGCCTCCTCTCTCCTGGAGCCTGTGGTAGTGGCGCCCGTTGGCAGCATGGCGGGCTGAGTGTTCATCAGACCGAAGTAGCTTGTTGGATTGAACCTTCTTAGGACTTCTTAGACGTGGGGGCGGGTGGTGGGGTGCAGCCGTTTCGGGGGCCAGCGTCTTGCTGCAGCGGACCTCTCCACGCACCGGAGGCGGGGGCGACGAGAGGTGGGGGGAGAAAGCAGATCTGGGCCTGCTCTGGGATCTGAGGGGAGCAGGAGGGGCCGGGCTGTGGATGGCGCTCCTTCGTCCTGTTCTCCGAGCCGTTGGCTCCACAGAAGCCGGGCCGACGCGTGAACGGACGCCCCGAGTCCACACCGAGCGTCCGTGCCGAGCCCTGGCCGAGGGTTGGAAGGTAGGGGCTGGCTTCCCCCTGAAACTGCTTTTGTGAAAGGTAGCGCTTCGTGATCGGAAAAGTATTGTGTGTTACAGGAAAGACTCAAGTCTACATCTGCCGCCAGGGACTGCTGTCCCTCTGTCCCCGTGTGGGGTGTTGCATTTGTGACCTCCCTGAGTGACCTCCCCATGCACACAGACTGACTTGGTTAGAGCTGATGTTGCCTGGCCCGTTTCAGGAAGGGGCCAGCGGGCCCCTCGGCCGAGCTTGCCTCGCTGCTCTTTGTCCGGACAGGGTCCCCACCTCGCGGGGCAGGCTTCCTGGGGGAGTGTCCATCTGGGGATGGTCCTGGGTGCCCCCTGTGAGGTTGGCGGGATGCCTTTGTCCGGTTGTCCGCACACAAGCGGGAGGCCTTCCTGGCCATGCAGAGAGGCGGCCAGCCTGTGTGGAGGGATGGTGCCCCTCAGGGCTGTCTGCCGTGGGCGTGGGGATTTCTGGAATTGTGTCCTGGGGCTCTTTGTCAGTAGAGTTGGGCCCAGTTGCAGGCAGGTCCTTGGGTGCTCCTGAGAGCCTTCACTCCTCTCCCGCCACTCCAGAACCTTCCTTCCGAGGAGGGCCGCTGTCTTTACAGTGCTGTCCACCAGCGGTGGTCTTTGGACCCGATTGGGCGCGTGGGGTTGTATGGCCGTGTGGGGGTCATTGGGTCACGAAGGGTGCCGCTCCCCCTGGGGTACAGCTGTGTCAGGGGCTGGAGAGGACGGGTTGGGAGATGCTGCTGAGCACGTGGCTGCTGTTTCTAACCCTGGCCCTCTGGACGCGGTGGCAGGGAGCTATTAAGGTTCTCGGCGCCTTTCTGCTGCACGTGGGGCCCGACAGCAGCCCCCGCCATGGCTGTGTGCTGTCACTCGTGTCCTTGGTGGCTGCGAGGAGGCCATTCCTTCACATGGTCCTGCGCTATCGGGGCTCAGTGCCCGTGGGCCCGGCAGCCGCCTCCCTTTGGGCACCTGCACCCTGTCTGTGGTTTTCCGTGGCCCGCCGCAGGGTGCTCGGCAAAATCTGTGAGGTGGGGCCTCCTGGCCTCTTCCCAGTTGATGGGTCCTCACGTCCCTACCGCTCAGAGGGAGGCCCTGTCACATAAACGTGGGACGGCTGAACCTGAGTGTGACCTGCGCTGGTCTGTCTGCCCGTGACTTTCCCCCCGACCGCTGTGCGGGCTCGGTGGTGGCCGCGGTCAGGGAGGGCGCGTGCGGTCTCTGGCGGGGAGCCCCCAGCAGGGCCTGTCCTTGCCCCACTTCAGGATCATGCCGGTGCCTGGTACACCGTGGAGGGGAGGCCAGAGCATGTTGTGTGCACGCTGCTTGGGTGGCCCTCGGGGCAGCTCGCCCGATGTCCCCTTTCTTCAGCCTCTGCCCGAGGGAGACTGACCTCGGCCTGAGCGTCCCAGGGCGGAGGCACCGCCTGGCGCAGGTTGGACTGTAGGGGTGCTGTCTGTAGGCCTCCTTCCCTGAGAGAAAGGGGCCCGTGGCTGTGAGCTGTTTGCCTCCATACTTGGAATCCAGCCGTCCTGCTCACTGTCCCTCTGGCGCCTTGTTATCTGGAGGGTTTCCCCCACCTGGTTCCTCCTGCCAGTGGCTTGGAGTTCGTGATGGACATGGGCCAGCTTGGCAGAGGTGAGGGGTTGCGGGAGAGCAGCCAGGAGGTACTCTGGTCATGCCGGGGGTGGGACAGTCTGCCCCGAGGAGAGCACGGCAAGACAGCCCCAGCCCCTCTGCGTCTGGGTCCCGGTCCCACCCGGCGGGCTGGCGGGGCCCCCTTTGCGGCTGCAGAACCGAAACCAGCGGCTGCCCATCGGTCTTCAGTTCTGAAAGCAGGGACAGCCAGGTTATCGTGTGTCTTCATGTTAGAAGTTGGTCCTAAGGGTGTTGAATCTGCCCTTTTGACGCACACAACGGTTTGTGGCCTCTGGGAGTTCATCACTGGAGAGGTTTTTCATTAACAAAAAGGGTGCTTTAGCAGTAAAACTTGGTGGGTGTGTTTTTGTAAATATGTTGACGCGGCCTCTTTGGTTAATAATCTTGCCACTCTTCTCCCCACACGTCGTCTCTGATTAGAGCAATTTGTCCCCAAATTTTTTTTTGGTATCTTTGCTGTTTTTTTTTTTTTTTAAAGTCTGTCTCCTTATGGGGGTGCAGTGTAAGTCACGAAGAAGAGAGAGAAAGGAGGGGGAGGAAATCTAGCTGCACCATCCATAGGTGACCACCTGCCCCAGCCTTGCCGTGGTGCGGAGCACGGGCCTTCCCTGCGTGGCTGCATCTCTGGCCGCCTGGTGCTGGGCCAGTCCCCTCCCTCTGGGAGAGCCCACGGCGCTCGCCCACCAGTGGGTCCCTTCCTAGAGTAGGTGTCACGCCACTGCCCTCCCTAGTGGGTTGGGAGCGTGGCACACGCTAGTGTGGAGACTCAGTGCGGGGACTCCCCTCAGCCGTCCCCACCGCAGGCTTTGTTCCCACCCCGTGTGCGCGCATGGCCGGCCCTGGCCCCTCACTTCCCTGAGTGCCGGGCATGGTTGCCCGTCAGCACGAGGCGACCTCGTTCCTCTGCAAGGCTGTTGGGGTTGTCATGTGAGGGGATGTCGGGTCCCCCATCTTTGTGGATGCCGGTGAATGTCTTTGTAGACAAAAATGTAGCAGTGGAATTGCCGAGTCAGATGCACAGACATTTAAAAAACCAGTGAACAGTTTTGGGAGCTAGATGGCCCCTTTGCTCCCGGGTCGGCATCCCAAGGCCCTGCGTGTGGCCCCAGGTGTTGGTGCTGCCTCGGACTGGGGTGACTGGGGTGACGGGGGATCGGACACAAGGAGCCTATAAAACAATGAACGTCAATAGACGTCGCCTCATGGCTTTCTCAAGACGCTGCCCCGTGGGAGCTCCCGCTTGGCACCTGAGTGGGCCTCTGCCTCCGGTTGGAGCCGGCTGGTGCTGACCTAAGTCTCTGCTCACGTGAAGGGGGAGCAGTGGGGGCAGGTTTGTAAACCGTGCGCTTCCTTGGAAGTCCCATTGACCTTGTTTCCGTATAAGCAGACTTTTCCTGCACCTTATTTTTTAGGCTGTTTGTTTTTGTTATTGATTCAGGAGAGCTATTTACATAGGAAGGAAGAGGCCTGTTTTGTTATGTACAGGTGTCCCCTGTCAGTCATGCTTTTTGAGTTTGTTCACGTAACTTGTTGCAGAAGTTTTTAATTTGTACGTAGTCAAATCGGTGTTTTCTTTGTGTTTTGTACTCATCTGTGTTTTTTGCAGTACTTTTATGGTTTTGTTTTTTATTTATATATCTAGTCAGTTAGGACCTTATTTTGATGTACGGAAGGACGGGACTGATTCCCACTTTATTTCCCCCAAATCTGTGTCTTAGGTGTGGTGGGAGTGTCGGTGTCCCGAGATGGCCTTGTCCACGGGGTTAGTCTCACCGACCTGCCTCGGAAGCGGTTCTGACACCTGCAGCTGCCTGCGCCCGAGCGTTTGCGCACGTTCATTGGCGCCGCGAGAATAGCTTCTTGATGTCATTCACAGGAAAACTAATTACGTATTGACTCTCCTCCCAATTCCACGAGAGCAGAAGCCCTGTGATAACGCATCAACCGTGTCCTCCCCGGACTCAACAGCAGGAGCCCGGGGCCCGTCTTCCGCACGTCCCGCACGTCTTCCGCAGGCTGTGTCGGAGGCGGGCCACTGGGGTGCGGGCGTGTGGGCGTGGCTGGGCCGGCCACACGGGTTCCTCGCTGAGCTCTGTTGACTTTGTACTTGGCGCCCACGAGGCCGGTGTGCCGCAGAGGGGGTTCCCTCTTACAGACGAGGAGACTGCTGTGTCGCTCCCCCGAGGAGCCGTGTCTCGCCAGAGGAGGGTGCGTCTTACCGTCAGCCTTTCCCGTCAGAGCAGCCCGTCCCTGTGTTTATGCCCGCGCTTTCTCTCCGGGACTCCCGCAGTCATGGTGTCTGTACCTGAGGTTGCTGCCTTGAGGCTGGGGAGGCGACCCCCCTGGCCAGGAGGCCTCCTGTGTGCTCAGCATGGCCGGTGGGTTGGTTTTTAGGTTCCGGAGAATTGCTCCGAGCCTTGGGATGGGTGTGAACTGCTCACTGGGTCCCGGGGACACCCTGGGCCAGCCAGGCCTCCCAAGCCTTGGTGTTCCCGGCACCTGCCAGAGTGAGCTCGGGTGGGCACTCGGGCTGGGGCGACGTGCCCCAGAGTGTGCGGTTGCTGTCCCTTTGTCACGCGTCAGAAATGCTGCTGGACACCCCTCCCCCTCGGAGAGGCAGCTGTAGCATTGACTCTGGCGGGGGTGGTTCTGGAGGTCAGGGCACACCCAGGATCGTGGCTCTGGAAGGGACTGGGGCCCAGGTTTGCATACGGTACTTTTAACCCCCCTACTGGACACCAGAGAGGCCGGCGTGATCGCACCCAGCCCCATTTTCCCGAGGCTGGTGTTTCTGCCGTCGTGGGTCACACACAGCTTCTGCACGGAGAAGGCGACTGGAGGTTTGGTCTGCTTAATCCGTCACGAGGATCAGAACCGGGGCCACCCATGCCCACGCCGCACTCGGGCCTGTTGGCCTTGGTACGGCACGTGCTCGTTGGCCTCTCTTCGCGTGGTTCAGGGCAGGCCCTGCCCCTGGGCCTCAGCGTCTCCCTCAGTGAAACGGCACAGCCGTAGGGCCTCACCCTCTAACCTCCGCCGGCACAGGAGTGAGGCTGACAGAGGTGAGGTGGGGGTAACCGTGAGCCAGAGCAGAGCAGACCTCGGGGGGCTCTCTGGGGCTCTATCTGGAGCAGGAGTTCCTAGGGGGTGTGAACTGGTGCCCCGGGTCGCTGGCCCCTGTGGCAGAGGCCTTGTCAGTGTGTCCTTAAGGGGAACCCAGTTCGGCAATGCCGTGGGGCCACCGTTGGCCTGACTGGGATTCCCGTCCGCCTGGAAGAGGTGTCCTTACCCAGAGGGGTGAGGACGGCCTGTCCAGCGTTGAGCCCAGGGGATCCCGGTGTGGGGCCGTGGCAGGGGCTTGGTGCTAGGACTGGGGAGAGGTGAGGGCTTCGGGGGTTAGTGGACCGGACAGGCCACCTCTGTGTCCCCCTGGGCATCCTCTGACCCATCTCAGCCCGTTCTCCTGGGGTGTGTCCCCCACGGACCGTGGTGCCAGCGTTCAGGGGCGTCCCCTTTCACAGCTGTTGGCTCAGGCCCCGGGGACACTCTGATGGGCAGACACCAACCGCAGGGACCTGGGCGCGGGGGTCAGAGCCGGTGCCGGAGAGGGTGTGTCTGGGGTTTGCCGTAAGCGACCGAGGTGGGTGGGAGTGGGGGCAGCTGGAGCGCTCCTGGTTCTCCGCAGTGTCCCTCCCCTGCGTGTGTGTGAGAGTCTCCGTTGACAAGGCTGGCACGGAGCCAGGTCCCCCGCCCCTGCCAGGACCTGTCTCTCTTCCTACAGTCCCGAGAGACACCCTCCAAGGTGGCCTCCGCTCCAGCTCCGACCGCGTCCAGGGACCCCGAGGTGCACCTGGGCAGCCGTCTTGCCTCGCCCGGTCTCGGGCTCTGGCTGCGCAGGCAGCCCTGACGCCCCAGATCCCACCTTCTCTCTGAAGCCTGTGCTTTCGCGGCTTCTCCTCGGGGCCCGTCCGCCTGGCCCACCGGCCCCTGCGCCCGCCCGCTTATCGGTCTCTTTCCAGGCTGTAGCCGCAGTGCAGAACGCGGACTTTGCCCGGTCCTTGGGGGTTTGGGCTTCTGGAACCCTCCGGGTGCCCTGGGTGGGGGGGCCCGGCGGGGACACTGAGGTGAGCGGGGCTTGTGGCGCCTGTCCCGGTGCCTGCCGCCCGTGCCCAGTGTGGCAGCACCTGTGTCCCTCCTGGGCGCGTGGGGCCCTCTGCCAGTGCTTCCGGGTGGCTTCTGTGGGACCTCACTGCCCACGCGCTCGGCCATCTCACAGGGCCCGTGCGTCTGGTTCCCGTTTCCCCGGTGCGTGGGGACGGGCTGCCGGGCGGAGGCTCCCGGGGCGGAGCAGGGTGGGGGCCCCGATGCAGCGTGGCCACGAGTCAGTCAGTCCTCCCTGGTCGTAGACTTGTTTTTTCTTCCAAGTTATTTCAAATTATAGCAAGTTGTAGGAGCGTGGGGAAGGTGTCTCCCTGAGCCTTTGAGGGCGAGCTGCCTACATGCCCCGCCGTCAGATGCTTCCCCGGGAGGCCGCCCTCTTGCCTTCGCCTGTGGGATGTGCGGGTCACTTGGCCTCCGCTGCCCAGGCTCCTGCCCCAAACAGATGCCCCCTGACCCCACAGTGGGCACCGTCATTACCCCGTTTGTGGCTTGACGTGGCGGTGGGACGTGTGGACCTCTCACCCCCCACCCCCAGAGGCCCCTGACGCCTGCACGAGGCTGCACAGATGCCCTCCCTGCCTCGCATCAGGCTCGCGCCTGGCGGCCGGACCCCATGGTGGGTACGGTGCCGGGCGCAACACGGGTGGGGGCTGCTGGTTGGAGCAGCGTTGGTCCTGGGCATCCACACCGTGCAGCCCCTCTGTTCACCCTCTCACACCCACCCCATTCTGAGCTGCTGAGGGTGACTGACAAGTCACAGGGCCTCTGCTCCCCAGGGGAGTAAGGGGTCAGGGCGGTGAAGAGAAAAGTAGGTCAGCTCCAGCACGTCCGGGAGTTTCAACACAAGGCCACGGCGTGCAGGGTCTTAGTCTTGGAGACGGGATTAAATTCTCCCGGGAGTCTCGGGCTACAGGGTTTGTGCACGTTCCTGAGGTGACAAGTCTGTCTGACAGGTGCACCTCCTTCCTCCAGACGGAGCTTGTTTCTGGACTGTTGTGGCAGTGGCATCAGGGATCTGCTGTCATAGCAGGAAAATCTGCGGGGAGTGGAGATAAATTGGGAGATGTGCGCGTCCCACAGCACCGGCCCCGTGTGGAACAGGCCCCGGGCTCCGCCGCGTTGTCCCTGGGGAGGCCTGTTGAGGCCAAGGCAGTGGAGCCAGCCTGGAGGCCGCTCTGTGTTTAGAGCAGGCCCGAGGCAGAGACCCTGGCTGCAGCGTGGGGCGTTGCCTGGCCCGGCGCCCTCCAGCCCACGTTCCCACACGCCGCAGCCCTGCCGTGGGGCAGAGAGCCGGCAGACCGCGTCCTCTCTGCTCCCGGAGCCTGGCAGTGGCGCTTTGCTGCTGCCCCCAGGTCAGGCAGCCCTCCCCTCCCTGGTCGGAAGAGTTTCAAAAGGGCGACAACGATCTCTCGGGCTTTGTGTCATAAATCTACGGATCGTGCCGAGAGTTACCTGCTCTCCGCCCCACCATTCACTCGAGGATGCGGAGGCTGAGGGGCTCTGTACCCAGTGAGAGGTCCCTCCTCTGGGGGGGGTCTTGTGGCCCGGGTGAAGTCCCGGCCCCGCCCATTTCCTGCCCTTAGAGAAGGAAGGGCCTGGAGAAGGGGAGTCCCAGCCCCGCCTGACGCGCCAGCAGGCACATCCTCGGGGCTACACGTGGCTTCTGCCGACACGGGCTGGCCATCTTTGTCTAGCTGGGAGTCCACGTCTGGTCAGCGTGGCACAGGCCCCAGTGGCGTCAGCTCTGCCACCACCCGCCCGCCGCCCCCCCCCCCCCCCCGCCGCATGTAGCTTTGGGGGCAGGGGCTCCTCTGTCTTGCCCCCATCCCGTCCACCTGCCGAGGAGGAGAGGGCCTCCCTGGGGTCAGCAAGACGGACCCGGGAAGCCTCGTGTCCTGCAGCCCGGGCCGTGTGTGATTTCTGAGCTCTCTGGGAAGCTTCACCTGTGCCCATGTGGCTCAGGGTTTATTCCAGTCTTGTGTCTCCGGGACCCTCCAGGACTGTGGTCCCCAGGGTGCTGGCCCGATGGGCTCAGCTGTCACGCTCCCTTCCGGTCGCACTCATAGTTCTGTGAGCGTTCCTCTGAGCCTGGGTTTTCTGTCCTGTGAAACGGGGCCAGTTCGTAGGGTTGCTGCCAGAGATGTGCCCTAAAGGGCAGCAGGTTTCTTCAGGCAATTAGTGAAGGAGTGTCCCAGCTCTGCCCCCTTCCCTCGTGGGCCGTCCTGCCACCGCCTCGGCGCCTGGCAACTCCAGGGCTGGCTCCGCAGCTCCTGGGGGGTGTGGGCAGGCGGGCCTCCCGCCCGGCTGGTGGTGGCAACGCGGCGCTTCACGCTGTTCCCGAGGAGGAGGCCGCGCGGGTGGCTCCGACGGCTGGAGCAGACACCGCACCCAGGCCGCCCAGACGCCGAGCATCTGCTCCTTGGCGGTGTGGAGGTTGAGATGCTGGGAGGGCCGGCTCCCCCCGGGACCCCTGTCCTGGGCGCACAGACGGCCATCTTTCTCGAGTCTTCTCGTCATCGTCCCCGTGCTTGTCTGTGTCCTGATCTCCTAGGAGGACACCAGGCACGTTAGACTGGGGTCACCCTACCTTCTCCCTCAGTCGCCTCATTAAAGATGTGTCTTCAAATACAGGTGCATTCTGAGGTCCTGGGGATTAAGACTTGAACACGTGAATTTGGGGGACACAGCGTAGCCCACAGAAAGGGGATGTGCAGGCCCTCCTGGGGGACGAGGGAGGGGAGGCCAGGCTGGGCGAAGTCTTCATGCGGTGGGACAGCCGGCAGGCCCGGAGCTGGGGGAGCAGGAGCGAGTGCAGGGGAGGGGACGGCTGGCCCCCAGAGGCGGCGCCGTGTGAAGAGAAGCGGGTTTTTCTCACTGCGGTGGCTGGATTTGGTGACGAGATGTGGGACCACCTCTTGCCTAGACTGGACTCCCCCGAGACCCCTTGGCTTTGAGCAGCGCCTGTGCAGAGAAATTCCAGACAGTGGGGCCCGTGCGGCTCGGGGGCACAGGCTTCTGCCTGGCCAGAAAGTGCGTGTCTGCTCGTGAGCTGTGTGGCATCTCTGGGCCTCACGGCCACATGGTGGCCCGTCCTGGAGGCCGTCCCGGAGTCAGGGCGGGAGGGTTCGCTGGTGAGGCCCGCCGCTGCAGGGCTCCCTCCCGACACGCGCTCCACTCACCCCCTGTGCTCTGTCCCCAGGTGCGGACGCCCGGGCCATTTTGCCCAAGAAGGAGAAACTGAAGCTGAGGCGTGAGAGGTGGCTGCAGAGTAAGTACCTCCCTCGCCTCCCGGCTTGACGCCACCCCCCAGACGGTCCCCGTCCTCCCCGCACCTGCCGCTCTGGGCTCCTCGCGGCGTCGGCTCGTCAGCACGCAAGCGATCCTGCGTGTCGTGAGTGTGTCACCTCAGAGCCACTCAGGGTGTCTGTGAGGTCACCTTCCTGCCAGTGGTGACCTTCCGGACTTTTCTGCGGGCCGCGGCTGCGCGGTCCTTCTCTCTGAGGGCCTCCAGCGGCCGCCTCGCCGCACCCGGTGCCTCTCTGCCCACCGGTCACCTTTTGGAAGACGGGGTTATTTTTCGTGATGCCGAGTGCTCACTGATGCTCTTCTGAAGGTTTTCTTGTGAGGATTGCTTTGCAGTTTGTTTCTTATCGGACCTTTTGAGTATGATTCTGTTGACTTTTGAAAATAATTTGTGATACCCTGTGTATTCTCTCGTGGTTAAAGTTAGTTTTCGTTGGAAGTATGTTTTGTTTATTTTGAGAGAGAGAGCGCGCACGTGTCTGGACACACACGTGCGCGGGGGAGGGGCAGAGAGAGAGAAGCAGAGCAGGGCGGAGCAGGCTCTGTGCTGTCACCTCGGACCCTGAAGTGGGGCTTGGACCCTTGACCCTGGGATCAGCGCTTGAGCCGAAATCAAGAGTTGGATGCTTAACAGCCTGAGCCACGCAGACGCCCCTCCTTGAAGGTTTTAAAGAAAATATACTTCTTAAATTTCCTAGAGAAATTTGCCTGTTTCTCCCACAATTATTTTACTTTTTGGTCACTTTGGGGAAGTTCCTTAAGGAAGTGATTCATTCATTGATTTTCTTTGTCACGGTTCCTGGCACGGAGACGTACAGAATATCCTCTGTGTACTAGATTTGGAAAACTGATAGACGGTGGCCACTGGGACCCTGCACGTGTCTGGGCTGCAGCGTTGAGCTGATGTTTAAAATTTTCTTCCCGTGCTGGTCGGTGTCTTTGTCTCACTGCTTTTGGGTCAGTCTTGGCCACCTGTAGTTTCCCGTAAAACATCTTCTCTAATCCGATCTCTGCCCTCACTAGCAAAGGGCTGCGGGCCCCTCGTCATCAGAGCCCCTGTTCGCGGTCCTGTGTTTGCACCCGCCTTCGATCTCTTCCGTCCCGGGGGTCAGTTCCTGTATTCGCTTGTTACTTCTACTTTCTCTGGGTCTGAATTCTCAGTTTCTGTTGTTTTAACACGCTGTTCTTTCTTTCTTTGAGTTTGAGTTACTTAGCTCGTTTGTCTTACAGTTTTGTTCAGGAACGGCGGGCTGTGGTGGTGCCCACGTCACCCCACTCGGTCTTACCTAGTATTCTGTCATGAAAAATGTCACGCAAGAGCAGGGGGAATGTTACGGGGAAACCTGAAACCACCACCTCGGTTTTACGTGGACACTTCTTCTTTCCCACGTCTGCTTGTCTGTCCGTTTCTGTCCGTCTGTCCACCACCACCCGCATTCTGTGCACATTCCTGAGTGGCAGACGTCAGCACACTTTCTCCCAAATAGTTCTACGTCTGTTGATGGTTTTTCATTTTTATTTTGAGGTGAAATTGGGTGCAGTGAAGTGCCAGGCAGCGATTTGTGACCAGTGCGCACACGTGTGCAACCAGAGTCCCTTTGAGACACAGAAGGCCACCGTCACCGGCGAGTCCCCGTGCGCCTTCCCACGCAGGCCCCTCGCTCCGCATTCTCGACTACCCTGCAGGTGACCCCTGTCTCATTTCTTTGGAGTCTCACTAGATTTTACTGCTCTAGGCGTCGCGTACGTGGAATCTCGTAGGACGCACTCTTTTCGTGTCTGGATTTCTTTGCTTCACGTGGTGTTTTTGAGAGTCCTCTCTGCTGAGCGCAGCTATGGCCCGTGCCCTTCTGTCGCCGAGAAGGATTTCTTTATCTGGATGTACTCTTTGCTACCCACTTTCCTACGGACGGACACCTGGTCTTTTTCTCTTTTTAGCTACCGTGAAAAAGGCTGTGAACGTTCTTCACAGGTCTTTTTGTGGAATATGTTTTCCTTTCTCTGGGATGAGTAGTTGGGAATGGAACACGGGGTCATAGGGCAGGTGTATGTTTAGTTTAATAAGCAGCTGCCAGACGTTTCCTAGGGTGGTTGTACACTTACGCTCCCACCGGCTGCGGAGGCGCGTTCTGCCTGCGCCACGGCTCTGCCAGGGCGCGGCAGCGTCCGAGTGCCAGGCAGGGTGTCAGCCGCTCCTCGTGGCGGTGGCGCTTCTTACCGCCACCGGGCGTTTCACCCGCCGCGCCCGCTTGCACGGCATGTCCGGTCGTGTGTGGTTTCGTGAGGCTCTTTGCCTTCTGTTCCTGAGCTCCAAGAATTGTTCTTACGTCCGGGAGGCCAGCCCTGGGTCATGTACACGTGTTGCAGATTTTCTTCCAGACTGTGACTTTCCTGTTCATTCTCCTGACAAGTTTATTGCTTTGAGAGACAGACCGCGCCAGTGGGGGAGGGGCAGAGAGAGAGAGAGAGAGAGAGAGAGAGAGAGAGAATGAATCCCACGCAGGCTCCACGTTACTCGACCCCACCAAACAGTGAGGTCGTGACCTGAGCCAAAACCGAGTCGGACGCTTAACCGACTGAGCCACCCAGGCGCCCCAATGATTTAAAAATTTTTATCTTAGAGAGAGAGAGCGTGCATGCGAGGGGCAGAGAGAGAGGGAATCTCAAGCAGGCTCCACTCGGCGCGGAGCCCAGTGCGGAGCTCCATCCCATGACCCTGAGTGATCTGAGCCAAAACCAAGAGTCAGATGCTCAACCGACTGAGCCACGCAGGTGCCCCATCAGGCTAGTTTTAAATTAAACCATTTAGGATAAAGGAGTGACAGTCTCTGGGAACCTTCCAGAGCCAGCCGGGGGGGAGCGGTAGGGGCAGGAGGAGCCTCCTACCTACCCCCAAAACACTCAGAACTTGCTGCTCTAGATCACATAGTTGGTAGGATGGACCTTTCCCTGTCCGTCTTTGCTTATGAGTGGGCCGGCCGTGAGATTGTTCCTGGGGGACAGGCATCAGCGTGTGGTCTGTCAGGTCCAGCACCCCCACAAGGGTTTACTTGGAGAGAAGTCCGCCAAGGGGGCTATCTCCAGCCTAGGTACAAAGATGGCGGAGCCCGTGAGGGGAGGGGAGGCCCCGACCCGCCTGCCTGGAAGGAAGAAGGGTGGCTTCGACGCCAGAAGAGGGCATGGCAGGGTCCAGGCCTCGGAGGACACTCCAGGGGGGCACCTCTGCCTCCCTCCCTGTGCGGCCCCGTCTCTGGCTGGGAGACGGGAGCGACCCTGGGGCTCAGTGCAGAAGCAGGGGAGAGCCGGCTGGGCGGGGACCGTGGGGACGGCGGCGAGGTCACCCCTGCCGAGAGCTGCCGGCCTGGAGCGCCTGTGCTGAGCCGGTTGGCACGGAACTGACACCCCCTTAAATTCACTGTTCTCACTCCCTGAGCCCCCGGGCTGGAATGAAAGGGCACCCAAATCTGAGGATAAGGTAATGTTTCAGCCCCATGTGAAAAAGTTACAGAGCTGTTGAGGTAACACGGGCAAAGCCGAAGACCGCATTCACCGCCAAGTTCCATACGGGGGTAACCGCCGGCTGGTGGTGCAAGATTAAAGTCGCACAGCTTTTTGTATTTACCTGGGGTGTGTGTGTGTTCGTGCGTGTGTATGTGCGTGCACGCGTGCACATCAGTGCCTGGCGCCTGTGTTTTCTGGCTTCACGTTTCTGTTTGTCTTATTTGTCGTGTTTCATTGTTGCCTAGTTTTTGGGACAGCAGGTGGAAGGCTGCCTTCACACCTGCCCGGTGACGCCACACTGTTGGGATTTCTGTCACTTCACAGTTTGCTTCAGTGTCCAGGAGGCCCACTGTCTTGTTGCTTGTTCTTCTAAAAAACGTTTTGGCTACTCTTACCATTCAGTTCTTTTAAAAATGAGATTTGGGGTTGCCTGGGTTGCTCAGTTGGTTGAGCATCCGACTCCTGATTTTGGCTCAGGTCATGATCTCCTGGTTGAGATCAAGCCCTGCATTGGGCTCCACGCTGAGCCTGCTTGGGATTTTCAGTCTCTCTCTCTCTGCCCCTTAACTGTTTGTGTGAGTGTGCACACCTGCTCTCTGTCTCTCTTAAAATTAAAAAAAAAAAAAAAAAAAAAATTCTAGGGGGCGCCTGAGTGGCTCAGTCGGTTGGGCGTCTGACTTCAGCTCAGGTCATGATCTCACAGCTGGTGAGTTCGAGCCCCGCGTTGTCGGGCTCTGTGCTGACAGCTCGGGGCCTGGAGCCTGCTTTGGATTCTGTGTCTCCCTCTCTCTCTGCCCCAACCCACTTGCATTCTGTCTCTGTCTGTCTCAAAAATAAATAAACATTAAAAAAATTTTTTTTTAAAAAAGTAAGATTTGGAATTAGTTTCATAGGTTCAGTTAAAAATGCTGTTGAAGTTTGAGTCTGTTGTCAGCTTTGTGGTGGCTTGATTGGGCCGGCCGAGCTCTGCCCTATGGGTTCTCACTGCCGCCCACCCTCCCTAGGTGCTGAACTGCCCATGACGGATTGGTGTGGGGCTTCTGATGCTTTGCCAGAGAATACGAGGTTTCTGGTAGATAATCTCCTGCCAAATTAGAGAATGTCCTTCCGTTCATGGCTCTATTATAACTTTTACGGTGAGTGGATAGTGAGTTCTTTTTTGTTTAATTTAAAAAAACTTTTTAATGTTTATTTTTGAGAAAAAGGGAGAGAGTGAGCGGAGGAGGGGCAGAGAGAGAGAGGGAGACACAGAATCGGAAGCGGGCTCCAGGCTCCGAGCTGCCCGCGCAGAGCCCGACGCGGGGCTTGAACCCACACACTGCGAGATCGTGACCTGAGCTGAAGTTGGACGCTTAACCGACTGAGCCGCCCAGGTGTCCCCAGGATAGTAAATTCTTGCATCTTCCTTTTGGCATTTCTTATAGCGATGGTGGCCTTTCTGTTGAGGCAGACCGCTGCAGACCCCCTGGCAGACGTCCCTGCGTCGAATCACCCTTGTGCGCCTCGGACACGCTCCAGCTAGTTAACATGTGTTACTAATTTAAAGCACTTCCACTTGGATTTGCTAACGTCTGTGCAGCCGTGTGTGGGTGTCTTCCCCGGAGCCTCGGGCCTGTGCTTTGCTGCCCTCGGTCCCGGCGCCGGTCTGTCAGCACGCCCGCCCTGGCCTTTGCAGCCGTCCTAGGATGTTTGCCTCCCGGAGAAGCGGCGCCTGGTTTGATGGGACCTCAGTAAATTGTTTATCCTCTCCCTGGCAGGATGGGAAGTACCGACCTGTCCCCTTGTGATCCTGATGGTCCGGAGCGTTGAGGGGCGGCCATCCTTGTCCCCCGGAGCCCAGCTCTTCGGGGCAGGGAGAGTAGCCTCACTCCCCGGGGCCCCCTGGGCTCTCTGGGACCCTGGTTGGGGGCAGCTTGCGTGTCTCTGACTTTGGAGCAGGCGGGGTGAGCTCTTCAGAGCTGGCCCCGGACAGCCGAGGGACTTTGGGGTGCGAGGCGCTGCCCTGGTGCCGTGGCTCGGAGGGGGCCGGCTCCTGTGTCTGTGGATGGAGCCTCCCTTAGTGCTTGTCCCTGGTAGGTGGGTGCTTGCAGTTTCTAGAAACGACTTCTGTGCAGAGGCTTCCTGGGGCCCCACAATATCAACTCCCCTACGTGGGGACGCACTTCCTCCCTCCCGGTCCCAGGAGGCACTTGGAGAGCACAGGAGATGTGGCCCTGCCGTAGGTGATTCACTGTTTAAATCCTTGTCCGTTTGCCCACTTCTGACCGCACATCCCTGCTCCTGTCCCCAAAAGGCGCAGGCCACCGTGCTAGTGTCCCTTTTCAGCAGGAGAAGGCCTCCGTGCCTGCAGCTCAGTCTCGTCATTCTGCCATTAGGAATTGTGCCTCTGTGATGGGGTGCCGGCCTGCCCCCGGGCTCCCGGGGTGCCGGCAGGAACGAAGCTGCCCGTCCTTCATTCTCTGCTTCTCTCACTGACCTCACGTCTCCTCTTCCCCAGAGATCGAAGCCATAAAGCTGGCCGAGCAGAAGCGCAAGGCAGAGCGGAGACGGAGGGCCACGGTGGTGGTGGGGGACCTGCAGCCCCTGAAGGACGCCCTCCCTGAGCTGCTGGAGCTGGAGGCCGGTGGCCGGCGGCCGCGTTCTGCAGGGTGAGCGTCTGTGTGCGGCTGCCTCGGGAACTTGAGGCTGCGAGGCCGGGCCGGGGGCCAGAGCGGGAGAAGAAATGGAGGAGGGGAGGGGTAGGCAGGCAAAGGCCCCAGAGGGGCCTGGCCCGGTTGTTGATGCAGAAACGCTTGCTTCCACGGACCCAGCCGCGAGGTCAGCAGGTGGTGGGGCCTCCCTTGGCCAGCACGTCGAGGAGGGGCGCCTGCTGGCCGTTTGGGCCTCAGAACGGCTTTGCCGGGAGGGCTGCTGCATGGGGTGGGGGTGTCCCTCCTGTACCGCTGCTGGGCTCTATTCCCCGTGTGCCCTCTGCTTCGCTCCCCAGAGACGCAGCCTGGCACCGTGCCCCCTGCCTCTGGTACCCCGTCCGAGACGCACACGTCCCGGTAGCGCTTCCTGCCGCCCTGCTGTGCGTGCTCTAGAGAAGCTGGTCCCTCTGCCGTCCCCTCCCCGCTCACAGGCTTGAGGGCGGGGGGCGTCAGGCCGTGTGCTCAGGGCCGCTCGGCTGCAGAGCCGGAAGCTCCCAGGCCACCTCCTGGGATGGAAGCACCTAGAGCATTCGGTCCGGCAAGGAGTCGGGTGGCCATCACCCCCGCAGCCGCAAGCTTTGCCTTGGGTCCCTGTACTCCCTCCCGCCTGGTTGTGCCTGGCCGGGAGCCCCCAGCCCCATCTCGCCAAGAGCAGGCCCAGCCCATCAGCATTCATCACAGGAAGTGTCTGGGCCTCTTCCTGGCCTTCCGTGGCCAGATTCCTCGGAGCCCGGGAGGAGGCCGTGCTGCTGGGGTTAGGTACCCCCGGTGGGTGACTTCAGAGGGTGTGGACGGCACAGATGGCTCCGTGACTGCTCTTGTCCCCACCCTCTGGGCAAGTCCCAGAGTCCTGGTCGGACAGGACGTGGTGTGGGGATGGCCTTGGCACCCTGGACACCCAGACCTGAACGCAGGGGTCCCCAGGCACCCACTGGGACACCCTGACCGAGGCCCTGGGCCACTCCAAGCTTGTTCCACATCTGTGATGTGGCCTCCCGGGGCGATGGCGGCAGGGAGCCCGGGGCTCGGGGCTTTTGGAGCATGCCTGCCCCTAGCCATGTCCCAGCCTCCATCCGCGTGGGCGCCACAGAGGACTCCTGACACGAGCCAGCACGCGGACGGTCGACAGTCCTGCTGCTCCTTGGGAAGGTTAGCTTCTCTAGAAATCAGTCCTCTGGGCAAGAGAGTGTCAGGTGAAGGTCGTCTTTTCCATCCTGACGAACCAGGTGGGGAGCCCCATGCAGCCGAGCCACCGGGCCAGCGGGCACAGGGGCGAGGCCGCCTATCCGCGGGACTCCGTCGGGTCCGGGTGGCCTTGGCTACGTCTTGAGGCTGCTGCCGCCGCTACCCCAGAGCGGCCCCGGCTGGTGGCTGCTGCTGGAGAGCTGGCTAGAGGTGGCAGCATGGCTCCACTGGCCGCCGCCCCCCCCCACCCCCCCGCTGGGTGGACTCGGGTTCGCTCGCCGGGCTGTGGGTTTACACAGGAGTCTGCGTGTTCCCACCGGCGTCGTTTGGTGTTTTTTCCACACACTTGGTTTCCGAGGCCCCTGGGGGCCGGGCGGGCCCTGTGGGCTCACCCGTGACAGGGGAGTGACAGCGGTGAGGGTGGACGTGCCGGGGGTCACCCGCCTTGGGACTGCGGGCCTGGCTACCCAGAGTTTGCCAGGAAAGCATTTGCCTGTTTGACAGGGAAACTGAGGCTTCAGGGCTACAGTGGTTTTCCCAAGGTTTGTGCTGGGTCAGCCGATGTCCAGAGCCACTGCCTCCAGTGCTGGTGAGGCTGGGGTCACCTGTGCGGGTACCTGAGCAGCGAGCCAGGCTGTGCGCTCTGAGCCGCACAGCATTCCCGCCGGGGGTGGGGGGTGGTCTCAGTCCAGCCACCATCTGCCGTGCTCGGTCTGCAGCCAGAACCAAGCTCGGAGGCCACGAGTGAGTATCTGCTCTTCTACGAGCTCTCTGCCTTGGCCATTTCAAAGCAGACCAAGGCCCGGACCTGTCTGGACACAGGGGACAGGACTGAGGGGTTGGCTGGGTTTGTGCTGGGGTGTTGGCTCTGCTCACCCCGATGGCCTTGGGGATTCACCCTGTCTGCCTTTGTCCGCAGGACGGGAGCCTCCCCCCGGGAGCTGCTTACCGGGGTCCTAGCCGTGCCCTGAGGCTCGGTGACCATCTTGGCCTCCCACCTTGCTAGGGGGGGTCACCTGGCCCACGGGCACCGAGGGGACTCCCAGATGTGTCTCTGCTGGCAGAGCTGGAGGGCTGTGGGAAGCATCAGTGGATTTACAGATGGGGGGGGGGGGGTGGCCCAAGGCCTGGGATGCCAGCCCGTTCTGCGAGGGGTCTGCTCCCGGGTGAATGCAGGGTCAGCAGCCAGAGGAGCAGAGCCGAGGTGGCCTGGGGCAGAGGGGGACTCGGGAAAGCCTGGCCGTAGACTCGGAGTCTGGGACGGGCCCTTGGGGATGCACGTGGCCGTCTTGGCGGCCCTGCCTGAGAGCGGGCACTCGAGTCAGCGTGAGTGAGAGGAGAGGCGGGTGCAGGTGCTCTCTTAGGCTCAGGAGACAGGTCTTTCATTCATATTTTATCAGAAAACATGAATAAAGAATGAGGCCTTCTGGTCTAGAGGCTAAATTTAGGTGTTGGCTCCGGGCTCTGGTTTTCTCGCCCTTCTTGCCGCCCGCCACGTAGACGTGTCTCTTGGTACCGGCTCCCCAGGGAGATGGGCTGCGCCGGGTCTTGTGGGGAGTCCCACGGGGAGAAGGGGTCCAGGGTCCCCGCGCTGACCTGCTTCTCTGTGTCCCCAACAGGGTGAGGGTGAGCAGGAGGCCCCGGCCCGCCGAGTTGAGCCGCATGAGTGCCGCGCAGAGGCTCCAGCTCCTGTGAGTAGGGCCCACCCCCAAATGGGGCTCCGCCGCTTCCACCCCTCTCCTCCCGTCATGCCCCCCGTGCGTGTCCGGTGTCCGGCCCGGGTCCGCTCGGGCACCACGGACCGCTTGGCGTGCAGCAGCATTTCCAGCTGGGCTGGGAGCCCCTTCCGTGGGCAGCAAAGGGAGCGGAAGCTACCAGAACCAGCGCTGCCAGCCCTTAGGGGGTCCCCGTTGGAGCCCAGGGCCCCCGGCCATCCCGGGCATTGGGAGCGGACACCTGGCTTGGGCAGTCGGTCCAGAGGGGGCGGTCTCCCTGACGACAGCCAGGAAGGCACCTTGAGGTTTGGCCTTGCCTGTCCTGCCCCCACCTGCCCTAGGCCGGGCGGCCCCTGCTGCGACACATCCCCCCCTGCCCAGACTGCTTCTGGAACTGCCATCCTGAGGTTTCGGACCGGGTCCCCTCAGTTTCCGTGCGGAGGTGACGTCCCCCAGGGGTGCCCACCAGACTCGAGCTGGCCCTGGCGCATCTGAGAGGGGCTGGCTGGGCTCAGAGACCGGCGGGGGGGGAGAGCGGCAGCCACCATCTGGACTCGGGGGGCCCCGGACCCCACCCCCGGAGGAAGCCGTCCCGTCTCCCATCGCACCTCTGTCGCCACGGTACCCTCTGTGAGAAGGGCCGGTCTTGGGCTGGCGGGTGCGGAGCTCCCGCCCCTCCGTGACTGCGGAGTCAGCAGAGCTGCGGGGAGGGGGAGGGCGCCTCTTATGTAAGGCCGCCTGTGCAGGCCGCGGGCAGGCTCTGCCTCCCCACGTTTGTCAGCTTCCTGCTGCTTTGAGTCGCAGCTCCCCACGAAGGCTGGGATGGGGGCCCAGAGCCCACTCCCTGGAGGAGGGGCCGGTGTCCCAGACCCATGGGCACATACAGTCCCTCCTAGTGCCGCCCCCCCCCCCCCCCCCGCCACCTCCCTGTGGTGACCCTTAGGCCCCAGGTGCTCTGTCCCGGGGTAACCCCTGGCCTGGCCCGCCCGCTCCAGTGTCCAGCCCCGCCCGAGGTGCCTGAGTATGGGGTGGCTGACGGGAGGCGGTGCCGACGCCCGTCCCTAGCACCCCACACCGAGGTGTGTGGGGGTTCGCTGACCCGCTCTGATCTCTGTTCTTTCAGCGAGGAAGAAAGGGCCCGGTTTCAGGAGCTGCTGGCCAGTCCGTCCTACAGGGCCAGCCCCCTGCTGGCCATCGGGCAGCAGCTGGCCCAGCAGATGCAGCTGCACGGCGGCGGCCAGCTCTGACCCGGTCCGGAGGCGTGCCGTGAGCCCCGAGGACCCGCCCCTGCCGTCATCGCCTTGAACCCGGCGGCAGTGCCCACCGTGAGGATGAGCTGTGGCGTGACCTCGGGCAGTGGGCCTGCGGGCTTCCTTCCAGGCTGCTCTTGGGCTTTTCTGGGCTGGCCGACCGGGATGGCACGACCTACCGCCCGGCAGGCGTCAGGATCCCGAGACGCGGCCACGTTGTTCCGTGCTTCGGGGGCACTTGGCGCCCTCCTGGTTCCCGGGGGCTCAGATGGAACATCTCCTGTCTGCTTCTCCCGTTTTGTCTCTGTGCCGCTCCCCCGGCCCTCTCCCTGCCGTGGCCCCGAGCCCAGGTTGCTCCCCTCCACCTGCTCTTGTGGTTAAGGGGAGCAGGGCCGCCGCTGTCCGTCAGCCTGGACGCGGGGCACAGGCCTGGTCCCGCCCTGCGGCGGCTGACCCGAGGGCAGGATGGGTATTTATTGTGAGAAGCCTGGGGTTTGGAGGCCGGACTGTGGGAAATCAGACTTAAACCCTTGATTCGAGGATGTGGAGGGGGCTGCTTTTCTGGCCAGAGGCCCCGAGCTCGTGGATGTGCGGCTCAGAGGCCTGGGCCCCCGCGGCGGCGGCTCTGGGCCCAGGACGGGGCCTGGGTACCAGCGCCCCTCACAGGCGGGCGACAGCCTGGGCGTGCTGCCTCTGCGTCTGGGCGCCAGGCCAGTCTGGGCCCTGTGGCTGATCTGTCCCTGACCTCTAGTGGCGTGGCCGCCGTGCTCACGACACACAGACACCTCAGCAGTGTCCGCCGAGCCTGTCCAGGAACGGATGGCTGAATGGAATCGGATCCTGGACCCCTTCTCTGCACAAGAGCACACGGTGTGGACACATCACAGGGACGGGACACAGAAGGGACAGATAAGACCACAGAGGCTGCAGGTGGCAGCCGAGTCCCCTCAGCCAGAGGTCAGCGTGGCCATGTCGCCAGGACCGCCAGGCCCTAAGGGACGGTACGGTCTTGTTCTCAGCACAGAAACCAGTTCTCCATAAGTGAGACAAGCTGTTTACAAAGCGGTATTTGTGACAAACTCGTTTCTGCAATAAAATCACTGCTGGGAAAAAGAGTGGGGCACTGGCCGCCCGGGAGGCGGCGCGGATGCCTGGGCGTTTCCCCATCACGCCTTTCTGTGTTGTCTGCGTTTGGTGACAGTGGTCGCAAGGCTCATCTTACGTGTTGTCTGAGGAGAAAATCTCCTTCCTGGTCCCGCAGCAAGTCCCGTCTGACCACGGCTGGGCCTGCTCGCCCCCTCGTGCCCTTATCAGGCCCTCCCCCTCGGCCGCTCTGAGAGCACGAGCTGTGGGTAAGGGAGAGGCCGGAGGGAGGCTGGGTGGGCTCCCCGCGAGGAGGTGAGGTCCGTACGCTGCCCCTTCCGCCGACCTCAGGACTCACCCCAAGGAAATGGGCTGAGAAACCTCAAACGTGTGGGGACAACCCCCCCTCCCGAGCAGACTACCGGACCCCAGTGACGGCTGCTGCTCAGATGATCTGGGGCTCGTGGGGTTGGAAACGGGAGCTCCAGTCCTGCAGGCGCCCCCCCCTGGGTGTGGCCCCCCGGGTGTGGCCGGACGCCTGGCCTGAGCGGGACGGGAAGCTTCCAGCCACCGCTCTGCGGTGTGTTGCAATGGGCGTGAGTTACTGGGTGGTGAGTTTAGGTGGAGACACGGAATAGACCAGTACTGTTTGTGCATTTTAAAACCCTGTGCGCTTCAGGCGCGTGGGCCGACGGCTCTGGGACCTGCCTTCAGGGCCCTCGCAGAGCGCTGGCTGGGGACTGTGTCCTTAACTAGGCGCACCGTGGGCCCCACAGAGCCGGCCGGTGTCCCTACCCCCCGTGCCTATTGTCCAGGTGCACAGCACCAGAACCAGTGGGGGAGGGGACAGAGAACATGCCGCCGAAGCACAGTGCCAGGCTGGAGCAGTGAGCCCGTTGTAGGCCTTGTCCCTCTGAGTCCAAGGGCTCCTCTCCAAGCCCCTGACTGTCCCTTTTCCCTGATGGGCCCTGCCTGCCCTGTCCCCAGGCTCACCTCTGAAGCTTTCCCTGGTGAGGAGGCCAAGGGACCGTTACCTCCCCTGGCCCCCAGCCAGAAATCTTCAAGAGCCCCTTTTGCACTCCCATGACCCACCTGGATCTTCCTTCCCCATTAAACACCCCCCTCTTTCTCTTCCCTTCTTGTAGCTACAGTTGCTGTCCCATTCTTTTCGTGGACATGTGTATCAGTTACCAACTGCTGCCATCGCCGAATAACGAACATTCCCCAAACACATACAGCCGGGTGTTTTCCCCACAAGTCTGGGCCAGGCTGGACTCTTGCCTGAGGCACCCGCTGAATTTGTTTCCTAGGTAACAGATTACCAGACACGTGACTTCAAGCTCCAGAAGCCTATTCTCTCCTGGGAGGCTGGAAGTCCCGTTGGTGCTGGCAGGGCCATGCTGCTCCAGAGACCTCCACGTGGGGGGACGTCTTTGCCTTTTCCAGTATCTGCGGTTTGCCAGTGACTCTGGCGTCTCTAGGCTGGTGGCCGCCCAGGGACTCTCCTTGTCTCTGCCTTCACATGCACCCGTGGGTCGGGGCCCACCCTCCTCCAGAATGATCTCAGCTTAATTAATTCATTGCACAGATTCCATTTCCAAATACAGTTACGTTCTGAGGCCCCAGGAAGACGTGAATCTGTGGAGGAGCACTCGGCCAGGAGGCTGGTCTGGGCACCAGGGTTCTCAGAACCCCCAGCTGAATAGAGGGTGCACGTCCAGAGTCCAACACCACTCGTGAGGTGGGGCGGGGGAGCGCTGGGTGTGGGGAGACTGGGGCGGGGTGTTGACACAGGAGAGGGGACAGCAGAGCTCTGAGCAGGAGCTGTGTGCGGACTGGGCTTCCTTATGTGGTGGAGAGGGTCCCCCTCCACGCCACGCCAACGCCAACCCACGCCACCCCGCGTTCTCCCTTCCTGCATGTGCCCTGCCCCGTGTTTCCCCCTCGTGTTCTCTGTGCTTTCTTTCCCGGGGATCGAAACTCCAGGGCAGCGTTTGCTCTGACCGCTTGGGTCGGCGGCACCCGGGGCTGCGCAGCCTGGTGGCAGCACATCGCATGAATGAATGTCTGAGTGGATGTGTGAGGGGCAGGACGCGGTGGGCCTGTGTGGGCCCAGGTGACTAAGCCCAGGGTCTCCATGTGGTGTCCAGCTGGGGGGGGGGGTTCCTCGGGACCCCGACTCACAAGTGCCCGCAGCACATCCCCTCCATGTCCCTCACTGTGCCTTCTTTGCCACCCTGCTGGCCTGCTCCGGGGCGGGGGGCGGTGAGGAGGAAGGGGTCGGTGTGAATGCGTGGCCCCCAGGGTCTGTGAGACCGTCGCAAGCCGGCAGGCCGCCAGGGCCGGCTCCTACTCGGGTCATTCTCGGGTATGGATCGCTGGACTGCAGATTGCTGGGCCCTGTCTACAGGGAGCTTGCCAGGATGGGCCCGGGTCTGGTCCTGGGCAGACGGTGACGCATGAGCCTGACGCCGGCCCCAAAGCCTCTCTGCCAGCTTGCGTGCAGTTGCAGGCCTCGGTGGTGCTTCGGGGCCTTTGTCTTGGGCACGGAAGGGCGTCGGTGCTGGCAGCCTCTGCCGGGGTGGTGAGTCAGGCGCCGGCAGCCGTGCCTGTCAGGGTCCTGTGTTGCCTGGAAGTCAGGTGTTTAGCAAACTGCTTGTGGAACGTTCTTGGCGCAGCCATGGCACCCGTGACGGCCGCCTGGGCTGATGTCACTGTGCCGCGATGTGGGGGCTCAGCCCCTGCTTGGCCCCAGTGGGTTGGTGGCCGCCACCCCGTGACCCGGGCTTTCCAGGGTGCTGCCGTCGCCGCGTGTCTCCAGGCTATCGGGAGAGCTGGCTGGCTTGTGGAGATAGCAAGACGCCAGCCTTCCGGCCCTTTCTCTGATGTCGCGTTCCCCGGGGCAGCGAGTCTCCTGCTTCTGGACCGCAGGCCCTCGGCCTACGTGAACAGCGTCCTTGTTTTGAAGTCAGACTCCATCAACTGCATTTTCTCCTAAAGCACTAAAATAACGTAGGGTAAAGTGGTAATTAGACACGTGTTCCTGACGTTGGCTTGTGTTTCTCAAGGCTCTGCTGAGATCGGGAAATGTCATTTGCCGGGTCCTTGGGAGAACATCAGAGATTACTGGCGTCTTTGAATTCAGATGTGTCTTCTGGTTGCTCCTGGGCCAAGAGTCTGCAGGGCCTCTTGCCAGGCCTTGTCCCTTCTTGTTCCTCTGGTCACAGGCGAGCTGAGCCCTGACCCGGGACCTCCTCTGCAGAGGGAAACTGAGGCCCAGAGAGGGCAGTGACGCTGTGGTTGGGGCTGCGGCTGGAGCTGGGGTATCTGCTGCTTGTCCTGCTGAGGCAGATGTCCTCAGAATGCAGAGCTCCTGCCACCCCGGGACCCCGCCCCTGCCTCTGACCTCTGCCCTCAGTTCGGGTTCAGTTCCCAAGCGCAGGGCTCGGGTGCCCTGGGAGGGACAGCGCCCTGCTCCCTGCTCTGGTGTCTGGGTTTCTTACGCAGCGGTAATTATTCCCACCTCTGGTCCCACCTCTGGTCCCACCTCCGGTCTCCTAGGTTGGGAGCGGACTCTAATTACATAACGGTGTTTGATTAGAGAATCTGCCCTGGTCAGCTCTCGGGCTCTGGGCTCCTGCGTGAACAGCCTTTCCACTGCCTTCTGCAGACGCCTCCCGGGCCCTGGCCTGCTGACCCAAGTGCCACCCAACATACTGATGAGCCCTGTGTCCTCTGGCCTGCCACCTGGCGGGGTTCACCCCCAGCTCTCATTCACCCCGCCAGCCCTTCTGCCCGAGTCTGTGGGCAGTTCCACACACCGGCACACAGGAAGCTTAGTCTGCTGGGGACGGGCACGGTCCGCTGTAAGCTCCGTGGGGTCCCTGGGGCCACCGGAGGTCTCCAGGGGAGGGGCTGGCTGCCTTCCAAGCAGTGGGAACACTTGGGGAGGGGACGGTGGCAAGTGTGAGTGAGGAGGGGATGTGAATTCAGCTGGCGGGAGCTGACACCCTCCTGACACTCTGTCAAGATACAGGTGCCGGGCCCACTAGCTTGGTGGCCCCTCTGCTCGAGGGTGACAGGAGGGGGGAGTCTTCCTCCTGTGTGAGTGCCTTGGGGAGAGGCGTGTAGGGAAGGGGAGGGGTGTGCAGGGGAGGGATATGTTTGGGAGGGGTTGGTTGTCTTGAGGTTCTAGAATTTGCTACAGTCTGCCCTCTGTCCCCAAAGATCCAGGTCCCCCTGTGCCCCTAGACCCACGAGGCCACTGCAGGGCAGCACCAGCCAGAGGCTGAGCCCTCCTAAGTGCCGTGACCCGGGCTGGGCACTGAGCGGAGCTCCTGTGCCCTGGGGACACTTGCCTCACCTGTCCCAAGGCCTGGGCTGCGGTGGTGGGACGGGCCTGGGACACTTGAGGACTTCTATTGAAAGGGGGGAGTGGAGGCCGGGACCAGTCAGACCTCGTCCCTGGATGGTTGTAAGTGCCCGGAGGAGTGGTTGGCCAGCTGTCCAGTCCTCTCAAGCCCCTCTCTCCACACCCCTGTCCCTTCCTGGACCTGGCTGGAACCTGGAGGTGGCTGTCCTTCCTGACAGCACAGGCCTGGGTGGGGGCTTCTCTTGGGACACAGGGCTGGGCTAGGGCCTCACATATTGGGCAGGCCTAACCCTGGGAGCACGTGGGATCCCCTTTTCTGGAAGAGAGTAGGGCTGCCTGGGGAGGACCCCAGCAGGGGGCTGCTTAGGGGACCGCCCAGCTACAAGGCTCCCGCTTTAGATGTCAGGGCACTGCTGTCTTCCTGCGTGTGGGCCAGAAGCTGTCGGAGGACCCTGCGGTTCTGGCCCTGCTCGGACAAGGGTCCTGACTGGTGGGTGACGTTGGCTGGGGCTGAGGGGCAGTCACGGTGCTGACCTGACGGCCCTGACCCTGCTGCAGGGCCATGTGCCCCAAACTCCTCAGTGTTCCCCTGGGGTGGGGGGAGGCGAGTTCAGATTTGGACCCCAGGCAGGACTGGGACACCTCTTTCCACCCAGGAGATGCTGCTGCTACTGACCAGGGACACGTCCTGTGGGCGACCCGGGCAGGGGCATCGGCCTGCGAGACCTGGGGAGGTCCTCACCCTAGCCCCACTCGGGGGCCTGGCCATCGTCTGGAAAAACGTAGCTGCTGTGGGGTGTGTGTGGGACTGTGTGCACACGTGTGTGTACATGCATGTATGTGTGTGCACGTGTGAGGACTGGTGCCTCTGTTCACACGTGCTCACGTGTGCACGTGTGTGTATACGCACATGTATATGTGTGTGCGGATTACATGCTTTTAGGTGCAAACTCAGAGCTCGTCTGTTTGTGTTCCCTGTGATGTGCGTAACTTCCTGGGCTGGAGAGTCGTAGCGTTCCTAATTCTGGAACACTTTTATCAAGAAGAGGTGAATTTCACTGAATGCCTTCTTGGCTTCTGTTGAGAAAGTCATGTGTTTTGTTATTTTGTTGTTATTTTTCCTGTGGGGGGGGGGCGAGCAGAGTGATTAATTTTCCTCATGCTGCCGGCTTTGCATTCCTGGGGTCACGTGCTTGGCTCGGGCTGTGTTTCGGTTGCTGGGGTTTTACTGTGCCGCCGGGGAGCGAGAGGGGCGGCGCGACCTCTGAACCGTGAGGTTTCCCCGCGGGTCTCGAGGAAGGTTTCCACGGGGTCTCCGAGCTTCAGCTCTCTGGACCGGGCAGGGGTGGCAGCGGGGGAGGCACGTGTGTTCTCTCTGTCCCCCTGCCTTTGCCCTGGCCTGAGCCCGTGGCCCCCCGAGGCCGGACACCGCCTGCCTGCCCTGCTCCCACCGGCGGTGCCCAGCTCCCTGCAGTCCCCGCCAGGCTCCCGCAGCCTGGGTGACGGCCCGGTCCCGCCCTCCTCCTGGGGAGGGGGTCCTGAGGTTCTGCGCCAGAGGCCACATCGGGCCCAGCGGGACCCCGGCCTGTTCGGCCCCTCGGATGTCCTGGTCCCAACCTTCCAGAAGGAGCAGGCGCTGTGCTGAGGCCACCACCCCTGTCTGGGGTCCTGACGTGGGTGTGTCCTTCACAGCCCCTAACGGACAGGCCCGCCCCTCCTACCTGGCCCTTGAAGCCTGCCAGCGTCTCCTCGTCCTCTGTGAGCAAACCTGCTTCATGGGGGGCGTGTCGCCGCTATGGCAGATGGCGGATGCCCAGGTGTCCCTCCCCCGCCGGGACAGACATGAATCTGTCATGTGCTCAGAGCCCTCCTGGCGTCCTTCGTGCTGCCCTCAGCCTTGACTGTCAACTGTGTTCAAAAGGTGTGCTCGGGAGAGGAGGGCCGGGGAGGGAGAGTCGGTGGGGGGTGGCGGGCAGCCCCGGGATGGGGATGCTGAGGGGCCCACGGAGGAGGTGTGCCTGTGGCCTCCTCCGGGGGAGGCCCAGGGACCAGGTGGGTGGCCGGCTCTCAGAAGGAAGCCTGGGCGCACGCATTGGCCGTGTGGGCTCTGCCAGGAGCACCCCCCTGCGGGGCGCCCCTGCCACAGAGCACGGCCCAGCCCGAAGCCCGGGGCACTGTGGCGGGCGCACCCTGTCCCAACCCGGTCCCGCCTCTCCCCAGCTTGGCGGTGGGCCCGCGCCCCCTGCCCCTGGAGTTGGGCACAGCCGGGGACTCGACGTGGCCTCGGGAGCGCACACGACTTTGGGGGACGCTCCCAGAGTCCGCGCGTGGTGTGCAGTTCCGGTATGACGGGCGTGGCTGCAGACGGGGGCCTGTCCGGCAGCCTGGGTCCCCGTGTGCAGGCCACAGGGACCGGAGCCCTGGGCCCGACCCGCGATGGTGGCGGAAGGCGCTGGCTCTTCTGTCCCGTGGCCGGAACGCCTGCCGTCTGGGTCCTGCCGAGAGGACCGAGGAAGGGACGCGGGGAGTGGTGCTCGGTGGCTCCTGGGGTCGGGAGACGACGCCGCAAGTGCCGGGAAAGGACAGGCGTGTGTGGCAGCGAGCCGCGTACGACAGGCCAGACGCGCGCACAGCCAGCCCTCCCGCGGCCGCTTCTCTCAGGCGCAGCGGGGCTGGCGGGCACCGGCCCGGTTGTGCCGTGACGGACCCTGGAGCCCGAGAGCAGGCAACACCGCCTGAACGCCGTCTGGAAAAGAGGCGCACAGAAGCCTCCAGAAGGCAGCCAGAGGTGCACTCGGAGGACAGCTGACCGCCCTGAATGGTTCAACACAATCGAGAGACCGGTAAAAACGATACGTGAAGTAACATTCAGTTCCAGACTGTGGAGAAGGGAAGGAAGACGGAGCGGGAGGAAGCAGGAGGGACCCGGGAACCAGGAGAACAGGAGTGGCCGGTCTGCTGAACGGGAAACAACAGGACAGAGAGACGGAGTCCAAGAACGTCCCCCGAGGGGAATCTGGGGGATCCTCTGTGAGCCCCCCTGTGCTGTCAGGTCAGCCCCTCCAGTGACTGTGGTGACCCGGCCTGTGCCTCACTCAGCCCTCTCCTCCCCCCTCCTCCGGCCTCCACTACCGTGGTGACAGGCCCTGCAGAGGTCCTTCCTGGTTACGCTGCTCTCAGTGGCCTCTGTGTGATGGCCGCAGGGACTCTGGCGGCCCCCCTTCCCCTCCTCTCCTTCCCCTCCATCCCTGCCCTGCCTCTCCCCTCCCCCTCCTGTCCCCGCTGCCCTCTCCCCCATCCCCCTTCCGCTGAGACTGGGGGTGCACCAGCCGGGACCTCTCTGGTCCCTGAGATGCTGCTGGGGCCAGACAGTGGGGCACCTGTTTCTTGCCCTCTGCCCTTTCTACCAAGGAGAAGGATTCTGAACTGAGCCACAGGGAGCTGGGCTCCCAGGGTGGTACAGGAGGTCAAGGGCCCTGGCTGTCCCAAAGGGATCATCTTTCATGGCTAAGTGATCTCATGGCAACCTGGGAAGACAGCCAGAGCCCCTGACATCCGAGCGTGGGAATGTTCGAGGAGCCAGAGTGGGGCCTGTGGACCAGGAAGGTGCCTCTGCACCCCTGTTCAGGGCCGGCTGGGTGGGGGTCTGAGGCCAGGGCCTGGTGCCCAGGAGCACCCAGCTCAGCCACGCCAGGGGAGTCCTGTCCAGGAGAACTGATCACAGACACAGCTCTCTAGGGGCCTCGGGAGTCTGTGGGCCACACAGCAGCCCCCTAGACCAAGACCCCCAATGCCGAAGGAAACAGCGCATCTCTCTTCCCGTCCAACGCCCGGAGCTGGGTTGCTCAGCCACGTCCCCTTCCTGGAGAGAAAACAGGGGCCCTGTGGAGTTGTCGGGGGATGCTGGCGGAGGGACCCCCGTGTGTGCACGCGGCCCCTCTCCCAGCTGGACGCGAGCAAGGCCCGCCTTCACTCTGCCCTGCTGGAGGCCGTCAGCAGAAAGACCAGCAGCCGCTCGGAACGAAGGCAGAGCCGTGTGGGTGGAAATAGCAAGACGGCCGCGAAACAGGACGTGGCCTCGTGATAACGTTTGCGTTTTGTCTCCACTGTGCTCACCGAAGAAAACGTGAGCGTGGCCTCGGGCCAGCCGTGCCGCGTGCTCCACGGGCCTCTGCGAGCATCTCGGCTGCCGCTCTCAAGCAGGCCTCCCGGGCCCCGAGCAGTGGAGGCCGCGGCTACACCCGCTCTTGGGGTCTTGGGGTCTTACCGTCAGCTGGGAAGGGGGCCGTCATCCCCGGCCGCTCTTTCCAGCCGTGGCCGTGGCTGTCGGTAAGGGGGATAGGGCGGTCCACTCCCCAGGCGGGTGCCAGGCTCCGGGCCTCGACTGGGCAGGGGTTAGCTCATGGAGCCCTCCCAACCCCCCCAAAGTCGGTGCCATTGTGGCCCTGCACTGCAGAGGGGGAAACTGAGGCAGGCGAGGCTGGATCTCCTCACCCACGAGCAGAGCCCGAGGCCCGAGTCACCGGCTCCCCAGAGCCAGCGTGAGATGGCCCCCTCACCTCCACCTCCCTGTGTCACCCCTCCCACCCGGCTCGGTGGTTCTCCGAGACACAGGCCCTGGGCCCACCCGGTGGAGGCCAGCCAGACGCTTCCCACGGCCTGCTGTCCGCCTGCTGTCCACCCCCTGTCCTGAGCCTCAGCTCTGCCAGGCTGTGGCCCGGCAGCACCTGGTTACCCCTCGCCCCTGGCCAGCCCCTCCTGGTCACCACTGTCCCCTGGCCGGGCGCTCCCCATCTCTTTCCCTTCCCAAGCCCGCGGAGGTTCTCACCCATGTCTCTGGGGCTTCATCCTGGCCTCACTCGTTCCCTTGCCCCACCCCCACCCCAAACTGCCCCCGCACCTCTCCTGGGACTCAAGGACATTTTCGTGGAACCTAGCCCTACCTGGAACCCACGCGGGCCATGTGAGCTCCTGCCCTCCCGCCCTGCCCCCTGCACCCATCTTGTCCCCACACCTGTCTCATCCCTGACACCTGTCCCAGCCCAAGTGAGTATGTCAGGTGCCTACACCCAGGCAGCCACCACGCCTCCTGCCTGCTGGTGGGCCCTGGGTGCCCGCAGCCTCTGACTGGGAGCCCAGGGCGGAGTCTGTTTAATCAGATGGTGTTTCCGTGAGCCAAACGACAAACAGGCTTTCCGGAAGCAGCGGGAATAGCCCGTCTCCCAGGAGGGAAGGGAAACAGGAGGCTGCTTGAGGCCATCCAGGTGCTGGGGCCCGAGCCCTGCAGCTGCCATTTGGGGAGCAGCTATGCACGTGCAAAGGCCCCGTGGGTGGCAGCCTGTGCGCTGGGGGCTGTCGTGTGGGTGCCTGGGGTCTAACTGGCCAGGCCTGGGACAGGTGGGGATGGGGCGCATCCAGGGCCCTGCAGGCTCTGGTGGGTACGGGGCTCCCCTTGCCCGAGGCTCGGCCTCCGCCTCAGGCATCTGTGCCCCAAAGCAGCTCATTCGAGGAGAGACTGCTCCGTTGTCCCTCCGGGCCCAGGCCCTGGTGTGGGGGTGAGGTGGCCTTGTCCCTCAGAAACGGGTCTGTGGCCTCCTCCCCGGACCTGGCCTCGCGGCAGGGAAGGGCCGGCGGCCTCTAGGAGTGTCCTGGCCTGAGCCCTGACAGGACTCACGTGGGACACGGTGGCCCTGCAGGAGGCAGGGGCGTTCTGTGCCCGTGCCCCGCTTTGCTGCTCCTGGGAGTGTGCGCTCCCCGCCGTGGAACAGGAGCTGCGGGGCCGATGAGCCGGCACACAGCCAGAGCTGAGGAGGGGCCCCGGCTCCACCCCTGCCGTCCCAGCTCTTCCTGGACCTTCAGGGCCTCTGTCTGTCCTGCATGGAGTCAGGTAGCAGCTCTGCGGGGCAGAGGCCTGGGGGCAGGGGCCTGGGCATCAATCAGCCTGTCTCCTTCCTGCCCCAGCCTCGAGCTGAGTCCGTCCCATACTGTGGGGAAGGAGGGGACAGTCGGGGCCCCAGCCCCCAGCTGCACGCAGGCCACCCAGCCCTGAGGTCCTGATCCTCTGAGGCTTGGGTGGGGCAGAAATCCAGGTCTGAACCCCTCTTCCAGGTGATTCTCACATGCAGGGGGTCACAGACACCTTGGCCAAGGTGCAGGGGAGGGAAAGGCCCCCAAGCTGTGCTCCCGGGGCAGGCTGTACTGGTGGCCCCCGTGGGCGGTGGGGTCCGTGGCCAGTGCCTCCCACCCCCTGTGTCAGTCTTCTGCTTCCTCATCCATCGGCCTTTGCTGGAGCCCTGTCAGCCAGGCGCCCTCTGTGACGTGGGTGGTGGCTTGCCGTGTAGCTTGGGGCCTGCTGGAGAAACACTGTCATTTTCAGGGTGCGATTTCAGCTTTGTTGGGGACCCCACCAGGCGCCTGCTGCTGGAGCCTCCCTCCCTGCATTTCTCCCCCAGGCCCGGGAACCAGGGGGCCACCTGCTCCCCAAGGGACCAAGGAGCAGGGGATGGGCTGTGAGCAACGCTGGCTGAGCCCGGGCTGGGCAGTGGCATGATAACTGGACGAAGCCTCGCAGAGAGACCCGGGGCCCTGGTCCCGCAGGCCTCCCCTGGCTCAGCAGTGGCCCCTGGGAGGCCGTGGGGGTGCTCCCACAGGACGCACCAGCAACCCTAGCTGCCTGCCCAGGGCTGGGGACGTCGGGAACTGGCCTTGGCCCGCCGTGGGCCCCTCCCTCCTGCCGTACTCTGTCCTCACCTGCAGGACCCGGGCCACCCCCGGGAGGGGCAGCCGGGGTAGCAGACGCCCCGGCTCCAGCCGGGCAGCAGGGGCCTGGCCTGTCTGGTGGGCATCTCCCCGCGAGCTGGGCGGGCCCGGCCTCCAGAGAGAAGCGGGGCTCCGGGGCTGGTGTAGGTGGGCCCTGTTCCTGCACAGCCCCCCGAGACGGGGCCGTGACAGGGCAGGGCCTGACCTCATCCCGGTCTTTCAAGACTCCTGGATAGCCTCGTGCCTTCTCAGGATGTGGGGGCTGCCGGCCCCTCCTGCTGCCCCTCGCCTGGTCCCCTCAGCCTCTGTAGGGGTGGGAGCTGCAGGGGCCGAGGGGGACTCAGGAGGGCCGGTCGCTCTGGAAGGAGTGTTTGGGGACGTCCCTCCCACTCTGGCCTCAGTGTCCCTAATCTCTGTGGCTGGACCACTTGCCCCTGCAGCTTCCCCAGCGCCTACACTCTGCCATCTACGATGTCCCAGGGGCCTTGCTGGGTCCTCCTGCCCGAGGTGGGGTGCTCCGCCTCAGAATCGGGGTGTGCAGCTCCTGTGCTGGGTTGTAAGAGGCCGGGGGCTCCTCAGAGAAGGGTTGGGTTTAGTGCCTGCACAACACTGTCCCCCGAGGGAACGGGGACGCGAATGTGGGATTCGAGGGGCCATCTGAGGACGTGGCCGGCCGCTAAATGGGGCAAGAAACAGCACCTCAGGGGGTTTCTCCCCGTTTAGTATGATGACAGTCTGGTCTCCTGCCGTTCTGGTCCCAGGCTGCCTCCGCTCGGCCGAGTCAACGGAAAGGTGCGATTCTGCCAGTGCCCCCCGAAGGCTGCACCCCCGGGTCACGGCGGGCAGGGCCGGCTCCTTCCGGGGCCTCTCCCGGGCGCGTGGACGCCGTCCTCCTCGTGACCTCACGTGGCCGTCTGTGTGTGTGTGTGTGTGTGTGTGTGTGTGTGTGTCCTCATCCCCTCTTCTCACAGGGACACCGGTCAGTTTGCCCCAGGGTCACTCTAGTGACCTTGCTTTGCCTTAATTATCTCTTTCATGGCACTATTTCCAGATGCAGTCATGTTCTGGGGCTCGGGGGTCGGGCCTTCAGCATGTGCTTCGAGGGGACACAGCTGAGCCCGTCACAGGGCGTTAGCCTCCTAGAATTTGAGGTGCTCTGGCTGCTGGCATCTTTGGGCTCCAGGGGTGCCCGGGGGTCATGCCTGGGTGGAGACTGAGCCCCTGATCTGAGGACGGCCGGGCGGTCAGAGGACCCTCAACGGTGGGCCCCTCCTGGGCACTGCGAGCCCCCCCATTGGGCCCCCGTCCACTCCCTCTGCCCTCCTGTCTGTGGGGAGAGCCGCGTCCTCTGTGGGGCCTGCCCGGCCCCATGGGCCTCACAGCTGCCACGTCATCAGGGTCCCCTCGGCCTGGGGTGGGGCCGTGGCGCTCTGTCGCCTTCAACGGGCAGCCCGCCTGGAGGCCCCTGCCTGCTGCATCCGGTCCATGCTGCTGGGGAGAATCCCACCTCCGATTGTCCCCCCCGAGACTTCGTTCCAGGGCTTGGTATTCACTGCCGCTTAACCCCTCCTCCGCTGGTGGAATGGGGGTGCTGTCCAGCCTGGAGCCGAGGGACGTCACCAAGGCACAGCACTACGTGTGGGAAGGTGACAAAGGAACCCATATGAGGAGGCCAGATGCTGCCTGACCCTCCCTGTGCTGTTACACTCTTCAGCTACCCCACCCGAAGTCAGCCTTATGAGCCCTGGGTGCATGATAGCTACTAAAGGGGAAGGGGATTCTTTGGCCAAAGAAGCTGGGGAGATAGGCAAGGTTGAAGATTGGCTTGCAGCAGGACTTATCAGAGCCTTTGATGGGCTGCATGAACTCTGACCCTCCAGAAGGGGGCAGGGTGGCGGAATTCCCAAGCCAGTGAGTGTTTTACTTTTCATGGAAAGTCTCACGGGATCCGTGTCTTACGACGTCTTATGAACCCATCTGAGAACGCTGCTTAGAACAGCCCACACCAGGAAATGCAGGTGTAATGAGTCCAGACTTCAGGATAAAACCTAAAGGCTCCCTCACCTCCACCTTCTGGGAGCCTTCTCTGCTCAGCCTCTCACCCGCAGAGGGGTCCTGGCGTCCCGGAAGCAGCCTGTCTGCCCTCAGGGCGTGCCGCCTGGCCAGCGCATCCTTGGGGGGGGGGGGGTGTCCTGTGAGGCTGTTCCTGGGCTTGGTTCATTTTGACACAAGGGAGGATGCTGTTTACTTTCCCTTTCACCCTGAAAACCTCAAATGCTTTTTTCTTTTAAAAAGTAGGATCTTGGGGCGCCTGGGTGGCTCTGACTTCAGCTCAGGTCATGATCTCACAGTTCGTGGGTTCGAGCCTCTGCTCTAACTCCTGTCAGCACAGAGCCTGCTCTGGATCCTCTGTCTCCCTCTTTCTCTGCCCCTCCTCCCCCGTCTGAAAAATAAAACTTAAAAAAATTTTTTAAAAGATTTCACGCCGTTTCCTTACTGGTCAGAACGTGGGCATCCTGGGCCGGGCTCGTGGGACCTGCGGCCCTGGGGGCCCCACCTCTTCCACGCTGTGCAGCCCTGTGGGGCAGAGTCCAGACCTCACGGGGCTGGCCTCTCTGCCCGGGCAGCAGAGTCCTGGAGGTCCCCACGAGGAGCCGGGGTGGGGGGGGGTGCTGTGCAGGGCTCCCCAGCGCTCCCTCCTTCTGGGCATTTCCTGGTGGCCGTGGTGCTGCTGTGGGCCTGGCTGGGCAGGTGAAATGAGGGAGCGAACTGTGCGGCTCCTGGCTGGGCCAGGAGCCCTGGTGGCAGTAAGGGCTGCCGGGTTCTGTGTCCTGTTGCCTCCGTGTCTCGGGCAGGCCTGCTCTGCCACCAGGTCCCCAGCAGGCAGGGGTGTGCGGGGGAGGGGCCGTGGCCCCAAGCCTCCTGTGCTTCCTAAACCCCAGTGAGTTAAGCTGCACCTGCCTTGTGGTTTTGAGGGTCTTTGGACGGACGCGGCCTGGACCTGCGTCCAGTGTCCTCTTTCTCCAAACGTTCTCGCGGGTCCATCGCGTGAAGTGTTTTCCAGGCCAGGACACTTTCCGGTTTTTTCCACGGTGTTTGCAAACGTTGCAGCAGCAAGCAGGTCTTTGCTGGGATGCTCTCCAAGCCGTTTTTTTCTCCCCAGGCAGCCACAGCTGCTTCCTTGTGAGGCTGCAGAGAAGGCAGGGACCCCTGAGCGTCCTGCTCGCCTGGACCGGTCCTGCAGGCAGTGGGGGCAGGCCCACGGCGGGGGGGGGGGGGTTGCTGGAGGCCAGTGTGGCACCGCCACCGCAATGCCACGGGCCCTGATCCCAGGAGTGCGTGCCCGTCCTTCTCCCCCCCCAGTTCTCTGCGGGAAACTGCGGGAGAGGCAGACGCATGAGCTCAGGTGCAGACTCCGGGCCGCCCTGAGATGTCTCCTTATGAGACGATTGGCTTCCAAGCTTGTGGTTCTCTAAGTATGTGGTTGTTGTTATTTTAGACAGAGAGCACGTGAGCAGGGGGGCGGGGGGGGGGGCAGGAGCAGACGGGGGAGAGAGAGAGAGAGAGAGAGAGAGAGAGGGTCCATGCTCAGTGCAGAGCCCAACAGAGGGCTCGACCTCACGACCCTGGGATCACGACCTGAGCTGAAATCAAGACTCAGTTGCTCAGCTGACTGAACCCCCAGGCGCCCCTGTGGTTCTCCAAATATGTTATTATTATTATTAGAGAGCATGTGAGCGGGTTTGGGGGAGGGGGACGAGGAGCAGAGAGAGAGGGAGAATCCCAAGCAGGCTCCACGATCAGTGTAGAGTCTGATGTGGGGCTCAATCCCACTGTAATGAAGAGTTGAAATCAAGAGTCAGACGTCAGCTGACTGAGGCCCCCAGGCGCTGTGTTTCTCCAAATATAAAGCAATTCTCTGGCCCCACTGGCGTAACGTGTCTGCAGGCAAGCTGGTGGTGATTTGGCAGTTTTCTCTGGGAAAACCCTGGGCATCAATTTCATGTTTGTACACATCCAGGGTTCATTCTGGTGATCTTCCCCAAAGAGACTTCTGCCCTGATAACGAGGGAACTAGACATTGAGAGACCCCGGGTGATAGGAAAACCCACCCGGGCTGTCCGCTCCCATCGTGTCCGACGGCAGGGCAGACACGCGTCCCTTCGAGGCCAGACACAAGCCCAGGGGCCTGCGGTGCCTTGCTGCCTTCCCAGTTCTGGCGCTGTGCCCCAGCACCGGCGAGCAGCAGGGACAAGTGAGTCACTGCTCAGGGCCTAGCGGTGCTTTTGCAAGATGCCCGAGGAATTGGCGGAAAGACTGAGAGCCAATATGGAAGAGGAAGGCCGGGGAAGGTGTCTCACTACAGAAGTTCGAGAAGTCTTTCTCTTTCCTGTACAACCATAGTCGTCCGTTTAAAAGATACAAAAATCCGGGTATTAGGCTGGAAAATGCTCGCAAAAGGTGTGTTCACTTCCTGATTTCTGGAATCTGTGAATATCCCCCTCTGCAACTGAGGCTGTGAGCAAATGAAGGATTTTAAAGTAAGGAGGTGGTTCTGATCGTCCGGCTGGGCCCTGAGGCGGCCGCGGGCGTCCTTGTAGAGAGGCGGGAGATCTGGTTGACACACGGAGGGGACACGGGAGGGACAGCCCTCGGCCTGGCGCCCCTCCTGTGCCTCCCATGGGCTGGGGGCCCATCAGGGATGCAGGGAGGGCGCTGCAGGCTCACCTGAGCACCACTTCTTTGGGGGCCCTGGTGGGCGGCAAGATGTCCTACCTGAACCTCACTCCCAGAAGAAGCTCTTTGCTCGGGTGATTCTGGGTGGAACGTGGGGGCGGGGACGGGGAGGAGGACAAGGTCGGGGCAAGGTCAGATCTCGTCTCCTGCCTTTGCCTGCCTTTCTGGACCGGGCAACAGCAGCGGGTGCCCGCTGCAGGTGTGACCCAGCGGACGGGCCAGAGCACCTGCCACACTGGGGTTGTGGGTCCCGCTTCAGCAGGTGGGTGCTCGGGCCCTCGGTGTCCAGTGAGGCTCCCTTGAGGGCTGAAGGAGGGCATCTGGTGACCGCGTCCACCGAAGCCGCCACAATGTCTTGGCTCAGGCCTGTTCAGAAGCTCCCGCTGTGACTCCCTCCCGCATCCTCCCTGCGGACCCCCAGCCAGCGGAGCCCTGGGCTCGGCAGTGATGTGGGTCGCCTCCCGAGCATCTACCCAGGCGAATGGGAAGCTTCTGTTGACAGCCACTTTACGTGGTCACCAAAACCCAGAAAGAACTCAGATGCCTTTGGACAGGTGAACAGACCAGCAGACCCGAGGGGCCATTGTCCCGCGGGGTCAGACAGGGATGAAGACGGGCGGGCTAGTATTCACATAACGCGGACGGATCTTAGATGCAGGTTCCCGGCAAGAGAAGCGTGACCCAAAGGCTAGGACATGGGGAAAGGCACACCTTCGGTGATGGCGAGGTCTTGTCACTGCTGCCGGCCGGCACTCCGGCTGAGCCTGAATCCCGTGTGGATGAAACCCAGGCACACCAGGGACTGCAGCGCGGGCCCCGGAGTTTCCTCTCGGGATGCTGCTCCCACTTGGCCTGGCATTCGTGTAAGAGTGGCCGGCATACCAGGCACGTGCCCGATGTCACCGTCACGGCCCCCTGGTGCCTGTGGGGACTGCCCACCATTCTGCCCTCGGGGCCTTGGCCGCCTTCGTGGCATTCCTGTCGTGTTGGTGGTGCTGCCCGGGTGACCTGCACGCACAGGTGACAGCGGGGAACTCAGGTGGTCTGCGAGGCAGGTGTTGGCGAGCACAGACGAAGGAGCCAAGGCTGAGAGCACCAGGGAGACGGGAGGGCCCTTAAGGTCAGCCCATCCACAGGGCCATGGATCTCCCCGGTTCCCACCCTGCCCCACAAAGGGGGGCAAAAGAAGGTGGCCCCAGATGCAGCCAAGGGAAAGAGGGGGTCGAGTTGATGGCTCTCCTGAAAGCGGGGATCCAGGGAAGGCTGGCCTTGTGCAGGTGCCATGGAGGCTCCCCCGTGGTGGCCCGTGCAAGGGGCAGGACGCCTGGCAAGTCGGCGGATCAGTCCCCGAGGCCGCTGCTCTGTGCCAAACCGTGGTCTCCAGCCCCAGGTTTGGCGGCTCAGCCGGATGCTGGTGCACGTGAGAACCTAGGAGTGTCGCTGCACAGGAACGAAAGTAGGAATCGCATCCGTCTGGTCGGGCGTGTGCTCCCTGGGTGTCTCTGGATCCGTCTGGTTGCCCTGTGCTCCCTGGGTGTCTCTGGAATCCATCTGTTTGGCGTGTTCCTTGGGTGTCTCTGGAGTCTCTTGGGTCGGCTCATGCTCCCTGGTTGTCTCTGGAATCCGTCTGGTCGGTCCGTGCTCCCTGGGTGTCTCTGGAATCCATCTGGTCGGCGTGCTCCCTGGGTGTCTCTGGAATCCGTCTGGTCGGTCCGTGCTCCCTGGGTGTCTCTGGAATCCATCTGGTCGGCGTGCTCCCTGGGTGTCTCTGGAATCCGTCAGGTTGTCCCCTGCTCGCTGGGTGTCTGGAATCCATCTGGTGGCGTGCTCCCTGGGTGTCTCTGGACACACGCAGGGACCCCAGCCTGCTCCGGTGTGCCCTGGGGGGAGCAGCAGGGCGGTAAGTTATTGCCACGGACCAAAGTCCTCTTGGGTCCCTCTAGCCACACGCATTGCAGGGTTGGTTCGGTGTAGTGAGGAACCATGTCAACTGGGAACCGCGTGGCCCTACTGTTTAAGAATCAGAGGGGCGCCTGGGTGGCTCAGTTGGTTAAGCATCCGACTCGGCTCAGATCGTGCTCTCTCGGTTTGTGGGTTCGAGCCCCGCGTCGGGCTCTGGGCTGACAGCTTGCTCAGAGCCTGAAGCCTGTTCCGGATTCTGTCTCACTTTCTCTCTGCTCCTCCCCTGCTCACACTCTGTCTCTGTCTCTCTCTAAAATAAATAAACATGAAAAAAAAAGTGCAGCAATCTGCAGTGTCGCGTTTCCCGTGAGCGGGAGCTGGAGCTTGGACTCAAGGCTGAGTCTGCCCAGCAGGGAGAGCCCGGGCGGTATCTGGGGGCTCCCTCGCCAGGCCCCTCCGCGGGCCCCGGGCATGGTCGCCAGGGTCGGGAGGTCACCTGGCACACCTCACCCATCACACCGCACCGTAAACACAACATCCTTAAAATTACGGCACGCGTGAGCAGATTAGCCTCGCAGGAGAAGACTGGAAGGCGGCCAAAGCCAGAAACTGCTGCGGCTCGATGCAGGGCTCTCTTGGCACAGGGCCTCCAGGGTCAGGGTAGGGCTGGGTGCTCCGTGAGAGCCGCAGCGGGGAGAGTGGCTCTGGGGCCCCTTGTGCCCCCGGGCGAGCCCCAGCGCACGGCCTGGGCACGCAGCGGATTCATCTCCAGCGGTGGGCACACTCCCATCCCCTGGGCCCCGGGAGCATCGTCCATGTGGACTGGCATTGCCGTGACTGCGTCATAGTTACCAGCTTTGGAAGAAACCCTTACAGAATTTTTAAACATTGAGATCTAATTCACACATCTTGAATTTACCGTTTTCAAGTGTAGTTCAGCACCATTTAGTACACAGGCGCTGTAGTGCAGCCATCACCTCTGTCTCGTTCCAGAACTTTCTCCTCACCCCAGAGAAAGCCCGCAGCCATCAGCCCTCTCCTGCTCCCTCCTCCAGCAAGCTCTGACAGCCAGGAATCTACTCTCTGCCTCTGTGGATTTCCTTATTTTGGACTTTTCGTTTGAACGGACTCACGGAGAACGTGATGTCTGTGTCTGGCTTATGTCGCTTAGCATCAAGTGCCCGAGGCTCATCCAGCCCTCTTCACGGCTGGGTAGTATTCCAGCACACGGACGGCCTGCACGGCCTTCGTCCACACTCATCGGGCGATGGGACTGGGTGTTGAAACCTTTGGAGTGTGTGAACACTGCTGCAGCGAGCATCACGCGCACGCCCGTGTGCACGTGTGTTTTCACGGTCCTGGGTCCACACGCGGCTCACACCCGGCTGAGGTCACGGGTGAAAACACACGTGGGCAGTCTTGCATCCACCTCTGTGGTTGCCTCCCGCCCCTCTCCTTCCTCACGATGATTCCGGTGACCATCCGGGGTCTCTTGGGGCTGCCTCTGCCGTTCCGGCTAGGGCTCGGGCGGGCTGGCCCGTGATGATGCGCTCAGATTTTGTTCTTGTTCGTGTCGTTAACATTGAAAAATCTTATGTGTTTGTAAATTGTTATAAAGTTGCTTCGTTCATGTGTCCTGATTTCACCCTCCTTTCTGAAGGACAGCCTGAGTGTGGCTGACGTCCGTGGACATGGCTCTGAGGCCCCGACGGGACGCGCGCTCTCCCCCGGCCCTCGTGGGGCCTCTCTGTCTTTCACGCCACGCAGTTCGCTTAAGGTGTGTCCGTGGAGAAGCGTTTCAGGCTTTCTGACCTGGAGTTTGTTGAGCTTCTACAGCGTGTACATTAATGGTGTTCATCAAATTTGCCAAGGTTTGGGCCATTATTTTTTCAAATATTTTGTGTCCTGTTCTCACCTTCCCCTGTTTCTGGGACTCCACTCTGCCAGTGTGCTTACCGGTGCCCGTGGGGCTGAGGCACCACTCTGTGTTCTCCATGCTCTTGAGTGCTCCCCTGTGCTCTCTATGCTCCCCTGTCTCTATGCTCCCCGGTGCTCCCCGGTGCTCCCTGTGCCCTCTGTGCCCCCTGTGCTCCTCTGTGCTCCCACGTGCTCCCCTGTGCTTTCCGTGCTCCCCCATGCTCCCCAGTGCTCCCTGTGCCCTCTGTGCCCCCTATGCTCCCACGTGCTCCCCTGTGCTCTTCATGCTCCCCTGTGCTCTTCGTGCTCCCCTGTGCTCTCTGGTGCTCCCTGTGCCCTCTGTGCCCCCTGTTCTCCTCTGTGCTCCCACGTGCTCCCCTGTGCTTTCCATGCTCCCTGTGCCCCCTGTGCTCCTACGTGTTCCCCTGTGCTCTTCATGCTCCCTCGTGCTCTCCGTGCTCCCCTGTGCTCTCCAGTGCTCCCCGTGCCCTCTGTGCCCCCTGTGCTCCCCCGTGCTCTCTGTGCTCCCCTGTGCTCCTTCGTGTTCCTTTGTGCTCCCCATGCTCCGCTATGCTCCCCATGCCTCCCCCATACTCCCCCATGCGCTTGTCCCCCCTAGATGCAGTGGCCCCTTGGCCCTCTCTCCTGGCCGCCAACAGCGGGAGTGTTTCCTGGCAGGTATTGAATTTCCCGGGATTTCCACAGTTCCCTTTGTATCGGCTTGCCGATCTTCCCTATTTGCTGACACGTTGTTCTCAGACTTTCTTGCAGCTCGTTAGACGTGGTTTCCTTCAGTTCTCTGCACACGCTTACAACAGCCGGTTTACCGTCGTGGACGTGGGTGTGCGTGGGCTGCTCCAGGGGCGGGCCTGTTGAGTGCCATCTCCCCGTGTGTGGGGCATCGTCTCTGCTGTCTCTGCGTGTCTCTGTTCTTTTAAGGCTGGATGTTTAAAATGATGCGTCGTGGGGGCTCTGGAAATCACGTCCTCCCCCCACCCCTCTGTCTCTTCAGTTTCGTTGCTGTTGTTTGCGTAGCGATCTGATGAAGGAGTGTGGGGTCCTGTGTCCTCTGTCGCGAGTAGCCACGGAAGTCTGTTCAGCTGGCCTGGTGGGAGTGAGGTGTTCCTAAATTCTAGGAACCGGCGCGTGCCCCGGTCTCGGCCAAGGGGCTCTGCGCGCGTTGGGCGTACCCGCCGCTCCCGGGCAGTGGACACCGAGGCCAGTGAGCAGGGACTCCCCAGGTCTGCAGGCAGCACACGCGTAGCCCCGGGCACGTGCACGGCCTTACGGATTCCGGGACTACGTTGGAGCTTTCGGATGTCCCTGTGGACCTCTCGTGCCCCAGCTTTCCTTTGAGGCTTGTTTGTTAGTCTAGTTTTCGCCCCAGCCATTATCTGCTGCCTCAGGCAGCTGCTGTGTTAAACATTTGCCTCCGATTTTTTGCCTTTCAACACATTCCCTCGGAGAGATGGCTGCTCCTACGGGAAGAGCTCCGGGTCACGTCAGATGAAGACAGCCTCGAAAGCGGGGTCTTGAGGGAGCTACCGGACGGGCCGGATAACGACACCTCTCTGGGAGGGGGCTGTGAGGGAGCTCCAGCTGCATTCTGTCCCCTCCAGGGGCCGCCAGGCCGCTGGCTTTTTCCAGGTTACCATGGAGACGGGGTGGGCAACGGGCGTAGGGCAGGCGAAAGTGCCACAGAGGTCACGGGTTCGGCCGAGACTCAGGTGTTTGTCTTGAATAAACTTCCCACACTGCTAGTCGTCGGTTAATTTCCAGAGGCCTGGAAAAGTTGATGCTGACCGTTTTCGCCAGTGTCCTCGTGGCTTTTCCGGTAAGAGGCTTTTCGGATGTCCTCGTTCTGCTGTTTTATTGATGTCATTATTCAGAATTTTCAAAACAGCCTGATGAAGTTTCCAAACGATAAACTACGCACAGCCTGACAGGCTGTGATGCGCGTGTCACACGCGACCGCCACGGTGGCCACGGCGGTGACCCCCCCCCCCCGTTCTCCCGGTCTCCCGTGCCCACCCTCGAGCCCGCCCTCCGCCCTCTGCACAGACCCCCATCTCCAGGCAACCGCTGACCTGCTTCCTGTCACCGTGGATTAGTTTGCGTTTTCTCCAGGCTTACGTAAGCGGGATCAGTCTGTCGCAGGGCAGCGTTGTTTTCGGATTCCTCTGCGTTGCCACGCGAGGCAGGGTTTCGTCCCGGCTAACTGCCGACCGGGGTTCCCCGGTAAGGAGCCCACGGCTGGTTTCAGCCTGCCCTGTCGATGACGCCGGGGCTTTTTACAAATAAAGCTGCCGTGGATGCTTACGCACAAGGCTTTGTGTGGATGTGCACTCTCCTGCCTCTGGGAGAGTCGCGTGGCTGGATCGTATGGAAGGTGTACGCTCAGTTTGAGAAGAAATTGTTTTCAGAGGTGGCTGAGCCACGTTTTGTTCCCACCAGCGGCATAGAACCTGTTCACAGCCTCGCCAACACCTGACGTGGCCGGTCCTTTCAGTGTTAGCCTTTCTGTCGGCAGGGTCTCGCCGTGGGCTTAATTTTCCTGACGACCAGCGGTGCTGAGCGTTTCTTCCGTGTTCTGGATCACTTTCTGTCTACTGTCTTTGCTGAACTGTCTGCTCAAACCCTTCAGCTGTTTTCAAAGGGGTGCGTTTCTTACTATTGAGTTTCGAGAGTTCTTTATATATTCCGGATACGACTCTGATATCAGACACACAGATGGCAGGTGTTTCCTCCCCGTCTGTGGCTGCTCCTTTAATTCTCTTCGTCGTGTCTTTTAAAAAGCAGGTATTTTAAAGTTTGATGAAATCCAGTGTTATTGATTTGTTCTTTCCCGGACCGTACTTTTGGTTTTGAATTTAAGAAATCCTTTCCTAACCCAAAGTGGTAAAGATTTTCTTCTATGTTTTCTTACGTAGGGGTTTTGTAGTTTAGGTTTTGCACGTGGACGGACCATGTGGGTGCTGGTTCGCCGGCGATCCCTTGTAAGCTTGATCGCTAGTCTGTGGCTCAGGGGTTACAGACAACGCTCGTCCCCCCCCCCCCCCCACATGGCTAGCCAGTTTCCTACACCATTTGTTAAAAAGACTATTTTCTCTGCTGAACTGCCTTTGCATTTTTTGTCAGAACTCAGTCGTCTGTGTGCGTGGGTCTGTTTCTGGACTTTATATAATTCTTTGCGATCCTAGGGGGAAAGCGTTCGGTCTCACTGATAAGAATAGTGTCAGCTGTGGGTTTTCGTAGGTGCCCTTTACCAAGTGGAGGAAGTCCTCTTCTGTTTTGGTTTGCCCGGTTTTTATCAGAATGGATGTTGGGTTCTTACCAAGTGCTTTCTCTGTGTCTATTGAGATAACCCTGGGGTTTTCCTTTTGCTTTGATAATTTGGTGGCAAATTACATCGATTGGACTTTGAATGTAAACCAACCCTGAGTTCGTGGGCTCCACCCCACTCAGTTATGGGGCATTAGTATTTTGAATTTACCGTTGGATTTAATTTAATAAACTTTTTAAGAATTTTTCATCTGTGTTTGTGAGAGATATGTGTATTTTTTTTTCTTGTGATATCTTGTCTGATTCTGTATCAGGATAACACCGGCCTCGCAGAATGACTTGGGAATAATTCTTTTCTTTTCACTGTTATGAGAGAGCTTACCGCTATCTGTTCTTCCTGAACCGTCTGCTAGAATTCCCCCAGTGAAGCATCCAGGCTGAGTTTTCTCTGTGGGAAGGTTTTTAACCACAGATCCAACGTGCTCATCAGTGCTGTGCCACGTACTCGGGGCACCTGTGCATCTCCCTGCGGCTCTCCCCTCTCTGGTGTCCACCCTGCGTCCTGCGGCCACCTCGGTCTCTGTGGATGCTCACACCCTCAGCTCAGGATGTCCCCCGGGCTCGCCCTGGGTCCCCCTCGCTGCTGGACAGCCTGGAAACTTGGTCGCCTCACCTGGTCTACCTCCCGCTTCATGGGCACCGCGGCTCAGTGTTGCCTTGCGTCCAGCACCTTGAACACCCCAGTTTTGTGTGTTTTGTGTTCGGGTTGTTTCTGGCGGAAGGTAAATTTGGGTCCTGTAGTCTGTCTTGGCTGGAAGTGGAAGTCTACCCTATGGGTTTTTTTTTTTTTAACTTGTTTTTTACATTTATTTTTGAGAGAGACAGCCCGCGCATGGCAGTGGGGGAGGGGCAGAGAAAGAGGGAGACGCAGAATTGGAAGCGGGCTCCAGGCTCTGAGCCGTCAGCACAGAGCCTCATGTGGGGCTTGAACCCGCGAACTGCGAGATCGTGGCCTGAGCCGAGGTCGGACGCTTAACTGATTGAGCCACCCAGGGACCCCTACCCTATGGGTTTTTTTGATGGAAAGAAATGCGTGTTTATTGTAGGAGATCTAGAAGATGCAGAGATACATGAAGAAAAAAGAGTCGCAGATAATCTCATGCCTGGTGTTCTTAATACAGTGTATTTCCTTGTCCTGCCACGCTCCATCCGGCGGAGGGGCGCCTGGGGCCTGCGGCGGACTCTGAGCGGCCAGCGCGGGTGCACCCTCCCCTGCTGCTGTCCGTGAGCCCCCCATCCTGCCCAGGACCTGGCGCCGGGGAGCCCGGGGGGAGCCTGGGCTCGCTCCCGGCGCTTTGGGAAAAGCCGCCAGCAGGGCTGGGATGCTGCCACGCCTGGGTCCACAGGATCCTGGGGGAGCAGAGACTCTTGAATGAATGTTGCAGCAGGAGGTGTTCAGCCCCTTCCGTGTGCGGCGTTCCCTGAAAGCAGGTCTAGAAGTGGCATTTCTGGGTCAAAGCGCGTGTGCATCACAGGCTCAGGCATTCGGCCGAGTCTCCCTCTGGGAAGGTGGTCACATTTACCGTCTAACTGTTTACAACAACAGACAGCAGAGCGGCTCTTGGATTCCAGAGGCCGTGTGGGGTTTCCGGCTGGTCGTGACCTTGTCAGGCCCCCTGGACGGCACTCCCGGGGCATCTTCCGCTCCCTGCGGCCTGTGAGCACCCGTTTCCTCGTCACCCCCTCCCTAGGCCAGGCTTAGCCTGGACACCACTCCTCCTCCCTTGGACGTAGGCGCCTCCTGGCCGGCCCCTCTCGTGTCCACAGCTTCTGGCCAGAACCTCGGCAGAGGCAACGCGGTTGCTGAGTGGTGGTCCCGACCCGCACCTGCGGCCGGACTGGGGACTTGGCCTCCCCCCAGGAGGGACACTTGGTCCACAGCCCCACCTGACCCTGGGCGCTGACCCGACACCAAACCCTGAGCCCAGCGCTGCTCTGAGGTTGAAGCTTCCCTGCGTGGACCACAAAGACGGAGAGGGGTCTGAGGTCCCCAGGCCTGTGTCTGTAAAAGGGACCTGTGTCTGTACAGCTGTGCCCACGGCTCACGTGACAGTGGGCCAGAGGGAGACGGTGGTGCAGACACAGACGGGCGGCCGGCCAAAGGGGTGGGAGACACACGGCCGGAGCCTTGGTGTCGTCGGGTCTGCGCTGTCCCTCGGGACACGGGGCTTTGTCAGCCCTGCTTGTCGGGGGCCACCTGTACACGGCTTATTTTCGGGGCCGCGCCCTCGGGTACGTGAGGTGTCGGTGCCGGTGGCCGAGATGAAGCAGAGCCCACTCGAGGCTGCCCTGCCTGGCCGGACCCGGACCCCAGTCCCCCTCGCGGTGGGCAGCTCGGGTCTGGGGGCGCCCTCCCTGCAGGCCTAGCGGGACCCTTCGGCGATCCCCGCCGGGCACAGCACACCCCCATCCTCGGTGGTGTGGACAGGCAGCGGAGGGTCAAGGTGGGGCGACCTCCAGACCCCTGAAGCCAGGACGCGACAGCAGCAGGCGGGAGAACTCGCACCCAGGACGCGGAGCCCCGGGCTGCCCCTGTGGGATCCGGCTGTGCCCGTGGGCTCCTTGCTCTCGGGCCATCCCCTCCTGCCCCCAGCGCCGGGTGGCCCGGCCTGTGCTCCTGCCGTCCTCTGACGGGGACCCCGAACCCCTGTTCTCATGGGCGGGCCTCGTGATAAATAGGGAAACCAGGGCAATGTGACGGCGGGACCGAAGGAGACGGAAATGGGTGCAGGGTATAGAGAGTGGCCGGCGGGGCCGAGGGAGCAGAGCCCCGGCCGGGTGAGGAGCCACGCGGGGGGAGAATGTTCCGGACAGGAGGGGCAGAGGTGTGTGGGGCCGGGGCGTGGGGGTGACACTGGAGGGCTCGTCAGCTCCCCCTTAGCGACGCGGTGCCTCCGTGTGGTTTGAAAGGCCCCTCCGGCGACCAGGCAAGAGCCCACGAATCTGCTCGTGATTTTCCCTGACCTCATGCAGAACGGTCTATGGTAATGAGAGCGGGAGCCTCCCCTGGGTGGTCCGGTCAGCACAAAGCCCCGTGCACCGCCAGTGACCCCTGCAAAGGGCAGCGGTGCGGGGGAGGGGGAGAAGACCCACCCCCCTGCCGCCCCTGGCGGCCCCCGCCCGGCTCCCCTGAACTTCCCGGTCCTGGCCGTTGTGGCTGCGTGGCCATCCGAGAAGAGTCCTCTGTTACTGGACGGGGGAGAGGAGGGAGGGGATCACTGTCCTGTGTGTGGGGTCGTGGCCCAGCCTGCCCTGCCCAAGTGACCCCTGACCTTGGTTCGCAGATCTAGGGGAGGGTTTTCTAATTGCCCCCCCCTGCCCCTGACACAGCTGGGGAGTCAGGCGGGCCAGCCACACGACCGCCTGTGTGACACTCTGAAGGGCGAGGCCACATGTGGACACAGAGGTCTCGGGCAGGGGGGCGGGGTGGGGGGTGCCGGGCAGAGCTGTGTGTCTGGACCTGGGTGTGGGTTACACTGTGTTAGGTTTGTGAAAACTCCACGGGAGTCCACTTCCGGTCCCTGAGGCTGGAAGCAGATTGTGGCACTATGGGGGGGGGGGGGGCTCCAACTCCGCAGGCGGGGCCTCTGCCCGCGCAGCAGTGCTGTACCTAGAACACATCTTTTCTTTGCCATCGTGTTGGCCGGCTGCGTGGACACGGCCTGTCTCCTAGGACTCAGCGGACAGACCCCCGGCCACCCTCCCTGGGGAGGCCCTGAGGCCTGGCGTCTGGGCGGTGGCTCACAGGCTTGACCTTCTTCACCCAACGGCCCCACTCGGGTCTGGACCCCGTGACAGCCGGTGGACAAGCCCGTCCCCCGCAAGCCGTCCCGGAGGCAGGCGGGGGGCCGGGGAACGAGCTGTGTTAGCAGGTTGCTGCGACGACACGCATTCTCCATCGAATTAAGTATTTCTACCCATTTGCTTGATGGATATTTGATGAGAGGAATTCAAAACTTAACTGTAAGCAGTGGGTCTGGTTTAGAGTGAATTATTCATCAGGAAACAGGCAAAACATCCCAAGAGATCAATCCTTGGCAACTGAGTTTCTATTTTTCTAAAAGGATCGCTAAATGCTGGCTGGCGGGAGTCGCGAGGAGCCACCGAGGTGCTCCTGGGAGGGGCTAGAGCAGGTGCCCGCGGCCGGTTTCGGGGTGACTGCCCCTTGAATGGTGGGGCCCTGGGTAGAGGCGGTGTGTGCCCCTGGGCACGTTTCCGGTGACGGACAAGAGGACTTTTCACCGCCGGGCCCGTCAGGGTCGGGATGACGCATCTCGGCAGCTGAGGGGCCGCGGGGAGGGCGCGTGAAGAGAGCCCCCCAGGCTCGGGTGGGACAGACGGGCCTGGCCAGGTGACTCGGGGAGGCCCTGGGCTCACTACCGGTGGCGACGGGGACCTTTGTGAAGACCCTTGGCCTTGGCCGGAGGCCTGGGGAGATGACCCATTAGTGGGCGAGCCCCCCGGGGCCTGCAGGCCACGGACCGCCGGCCGGGGGCAAGGCCGGGGCTTTGCACCAGGAGGACGCCCCGTTCCCGCTGCTTCTGCTGGCGGGGGCGGGAATGCGTCCCGACGTGTTATTAATAGCGTTGCCCCCACTGCTGGCAGAGTTCACGTCTGCTCCTCTCAGAGGCTTGAGAAAGTACAGATCGGCGAAAGGAAGACAGCAGATCTGGCTCTGGTATTCCAGCTGCTCGGACGAAGTCGCGGCTGCTGTTTACCGTGTCGAATGGCATTTCAGATATGTCTGGGACCACACTATTTCTGTCGCTTTGCACTCTGCTTTCTCACTGCGTGACCGGGTGTCTGTGCCCGTCCCCCCGAGGCTCGCCGTTGCGACCGGACGCTCCGCGTTCTGTCTGTGCCCATGCCTCCCGGGCCAGACACGCGGTCTTTCCCGAGTTTCACGCTGAATGACGCAGGGATGGGCACCTGTGGGGGCCTCATGCTTTCATGTGTGCAGTGCCTAACTGGGGACCCCTCCCTCGCGTGGCTGCGTCGGGCTGACCCCGCTCCTGCTCCGGCTTGGCGTCTCCCCCCCTGGTCAGGGACTGGGTGGGGGGCTGTCCTGTGGCCTGAGCCGAGCCATCAGATCCGTCCCAGGGAAAGGGAGGTGGGTCCTGCTCTGTTCCCGGGGCTCGCGAGCCAGGGTCACCTCTGGCCCCACGTGAAGATGCAGGCTGGGTATGAGGGGACCGTGGCCTGGTGACCCACCCTGGCTCCTGGCTTAGCTGGAGTCCCCATCTGGGTCATGAGCCAGTGACTCTTGTCTGCTTGTCTGCTGTGGTGGGAGACCCACCGGAGACTGGACCTGGGTCTGGAGGGAGCGGTGAGGCAGGCGAGCCTGGGCGGGGCAAGGGCAGCAGGGGAGCGCGCCGTCTGCCTCGTCCGGGGCGGGAGGGTGCGTTGCCCACTTCCCAGAACCTTCCGGTCCGGCTCCTGTGGCTGCAGAGAGAAGACAGGGCTGTTCCGGGAGATGCCCCGCCAGCTGGGAAAGGAGCCGCTCGGCCCCAAACTAAGGCTGGGGGCGAAGCCCAGGCCCAGGCTGTGCTGCCAGGAGGGCTGTTTGCGGGGCCCCTCGTCTGAGGCTCAGCCGGCTGGACAGGGGCGACAGCAGCCAGGGGGGGCGGGCAGGGGCCCTCGCCAAGGCTGTCCGTGGCCGACACGGTGGTGGCTGGAGGCTGGGGCCAGCCAGAGACCCGCTAGGTGGCTCTGACACAAAAACGTAAGGAAAGGAAAGGCCAGCGAAGACCCACACCGTCCAGAAGCTGGCGGGTGTTCGTGCGGCCCCAGGCCTGCCCGAGGGTCCCCGGGCCAGGCGGGCCTGGGGACGTCTGTCCTGCGCTGGCTGCTCAGGCGGCCTGTCAGCAGACGCTCCCGGCAGTGTCCCCCTGGGAGATGGGTCTGGACGTGGAAGGCTGCAGCACCCCACCCCGGGTCTCTGTGCCGCCCCGTGTGGGCACCGCAGGGCCACAGTCAGCGGCGGGACCAGGGAGGCAGAGCGGTCCTTATCTGCTTCCTCGAGGCCCTCAGCCCCTGGCGGCTGGAATCTCTCAGCCCCGCCCACCCTCGAACGTTCCCAGACATGCTCGGGGGGCCCCCCGAGCTCCTGGCATCCGGCGTCCCGGCTGGGAAGCTGCCCATGGCCGGCTCCCACGCGCCCAGCTCACCGCTGCTGGCGCTCAGGCACTGCCATCGGTCACCGCTCTGTTTTTGTGGGCAGCACACCCAGGGGCTCCGTTCCCACACTGTCCCCCGGGCCGGCAAGCTCACCTCACATCCCTCTGTCCACCTCCTGCCTCCCTCTGCCACTCATGGACCCCAGCGCCTGCCTTGGGCCCGGCCTGGTAATCCGGGAGCACCTCTCTTCTGAGGTCGGCTGACGGCAACCTCCCTCCACCTTTTTCTGTAAGTGAACAGGCCCACGGGTTGCAGGGATCAGGACGTGGGCATCTTTGGGACCTCCAGTGGGCTCTCCCACGTGCCCCGGCACCGCATCGGGACTGTGGACTGCCACCTTTAGGACCTGGCAGAGGGCACTGGCCATGGAGAGAGGGCCCAGCCTGGTGGGTGAGGGGAGGGCCGTCCACAAGAGCCCAGAGGCTGCACCTGCTCCCCCCGGGATCACCTGGATGCTTGTCAACGATGCAGGTGATTCTTGGTGTCGGGAAGTCAACAGTGAGGAGCCGGGCTTCTCAAACGTAACTGTCAGGTCTCCCGGGGGCAGCGCGGTTCTGGAGCCGTGGGCCGAGGACACAGCAGGTAGCAAAGTGTGGCCAGAAAGGTGGGCGGGCTAGAACCCTCCACGGGGTGTGTAGGGCACAGCAGGGACTCGACCTCAAGCCCAGCCAACGGTTCAGCCAGGTGAGCACAAGCAGACGGGCTTAGGGAACCCAGGACGCACCGAGCCCCCACGTCCCACACCACAGTTCCCAGGGATGGGACAAGGACGGGCCCTGGAAACCACGTAACAGGCACATTGATCAGTGGCTTCATCTCCAGATGCAAATCTGGAACCTTCCCCACTACATCACCGGTCCAAGGCCAGCGGCTCTCCCCTCCGCCCTGGTCTCCCTGCCCTGCCCTGGCACCCACGGCAGCCCCGTCCTGGATACAACAGCCGGGTGCCCTTCTCGGGTGCCCTTCTCCCAGGAGAGTCCGGGCCCACGGGACCTCACCCCACCCCTGCCACACTCCTGCCACTAAGTCCCTGCATCACCTTCCCCGGTCAGATCTGTTCGGGGCCGGCCTGTCCTCTAGCTGTCTGCTCACCTGTGACCCCATGGGACCACAGGGGGACCCACAGACCCCACAGCAGCTTCCTCCGTACACTCCCCCGCCCCCCCTGGCCCCAGATAGACGGGCCCCACGTGCTGGGGTCTGTGCATCCCGCAGTCGCTGGACGGACACGGGAACCCACTCACCCACCCTTCACAGGGGGAGGGACCTCATCTCTCTCCTTCTGTCCCCCATTCTGTTTTCCAGGGGGAGGGGAGCACGGGGGACCCGGGGCACGGCTGGCAAGGCCCTGCGAGCGCCCTCACATGTCCAGGCAGCTTTCCTGGGGCTCACATGGGGATCTCACTTGTCCTTTCAAAACTGACTAAAAAGCCACCGTGATCAAAGCAGTGTGGTCCTGACGTAGGACAGACATGCAGACCGATGGAATAGAACCCAGAACCCAGAGCCCAGAAACAAACGCTCAAACGTATGGTCATTTCACCTGCGAGGGCGCCAGACCGTTCACTGGGGAAGGACAGTCCCCCAATCACTGGTGCTGGAAAACTGGACATCCATGTGCAGGAGGATGAAACGGGGGCCTCCACTGACGCACACCGTAACGCAGTCCGGATCGGGAACCCGAGCGTAAGACCCCAGTCGCTCCTGGAAGAGAGCCTGGCAAAGACCTGGCCGTCGTTTCTTGGACGTGGCTCCAGAGGCAGAGGGACAGAAGGAAGTTCGGTGAGCTGGAGTGCGTGGTCCCCGGTGCTCGCCCACTTGGACACGGGCCTCTGCCTCCCCCTCCGGCAGACACGTACGCGTTCTCCCCTGCCACGGAGGGGCCAGGGGCCGGCTGGGCCCCCGACCATCTCTCTGCTGACTCTCTGCACCTAGGCTGAGCCCAAGGTACCCTCCCCGTGGCTAAGCCCACACCACCGAAATGGTAACGCCCCAAGACCGTGCAGCACCCAGGGGTGTGAGCACTTGTGAGTGCCCCTCATTGGCAGGTGCGGGAATCTGGGAGCTCGGCCTGGAGTTGCAGCTCTCCGGGGAGGGGTGAGGCTGTGTTCGGAGGCAGCAGGTGGGTGGGGGCAAGGAATCCACATACACCCTCACTTCACCTTCCCTGCACGACCCTGTGCGGAGGGGACCCGCCCTGAGGTCAGCCCCACAGGCACCAGAGACTCCCCCTGCCGAACATCCGGGTAGGGCGGAGGACGGAAGGGGGGCCAGACCCCTTAGAATCTTGTTCCTGCATCCGGTAACCTGTGGGCCCGGCTGCCGTTCGGTCTCTGGGGGTGCCTCGTGGTTCCCGGGGTCTGTCCCTGGAGCAGGACGGGGGGAGAAGAGCTCTGCGCGGGGCACCGGGCCACAGACGCCAGCTCAGGAGGACACCGTGGAAACTGGTGCCCGAGAAGCTTCCTGGCCGCCGGCTCCGAGAGCTCCCCTGTGCGTCGCCCACGGCTGCTTTGGGCTGCAAACACGTGAACGAGAAGCTTCAAGAGACCTCACGGCCCACAGAGCCCAAGACATCGAGGTTCTGGCCCTCGTAGGAAAGTCTCCAAACCCGGGGTTAGAGCCGTTTCCGCAGCAAGCACACCCTGCCTCGCGTGGCTCCGGGGTCGCGCGGTCGGGGCAGGTGCCGGTCACGGCCCGGCCTTGTGCCGGGGACCAGAACCGCGTGGGCAGCCTTCGCCGCGCCTCGGCCTTCACCGCCGCGGGGGCCGATGGCAGAGCGGGGCCTCCGTGCTCCCCGGGTCCTGCGGCCGCCTGCTCCCCGTGGCCGTGCAGGCGGCCTGGGGAGGAAGAACGCCCGCCCAAGAAAGGAGTTGTGGTCGAAACGCTTTATTTGCGGAAGGGATTTCTTATCTGGCTGATCTTTGTCTGGATTTACCCCTTTCTTTTGGGGGTGTTTTTCCCCCACTGTATTTTATTTTACTATTTTATTTTATTTTATTATTATTTATTTTATTTTATTTATTTTATTTTATTTTATTTTTAGAGAGAGGAAGAGAGAGAGAGGGAGAGAGAGGGAGAATCCCAAGCAGGCACCGTGCTCAGCAGGGAGCCCGACATGGGGCTCGATCCCACGCCCCTGGGATCACCATCTGAGCTGAAATCAAGAGTCACGGGCTTAACCCACCGGACCACCCGGGCGTCCTCCCCCACTTTCTGATTCAGATATTTCAAAATGGGGCCATTTGGGGTCCAAAATGCCTCCTGCCTCACAGCCCTCCTCGCAACCCTTCCCAGCTTCTCACCAAAATACCAGCAAAGACTCAAAAAGCCGAGTTCCAGATGGATAAAAGATTTATTTTTAAAACCAAATGATTAAAATATGAGGAATAAATGAAGACGATGTTTATTTTCTCTCAACGTGAAGGAGTTGCTCTCTCAGCATATCTCAGAGGCAGAAGCGATAGGGATTAAGAATTAAATTAAGAAGTAAAATTTTCTGCGCCACAAAAAAGCGGTTCATGAGCGAAACAGAATGGCACATGACTTTGGGGAGGACGGGAATTTTAGCCTTTACGACACATAATATGAAGGTGTCGGCAACACTGTGAACTATAAGGAGACGATTCAGATTCGGGTGACCCAGAGAAAGACCGGTACCTTCCGTGGGCTGACCTTGTCAGACGCCCCCACCCCATGCCCAGGCTTCACCTGCACCTCTTTTAGGGCCTGCACTCTGCCCCTTCCTGGCTGGCGTGCCAGTGCATGTCTGCTCCCATGTGCATTCTCTCTCTCTCCAAATAGAGAAATATTTTTTAAAAAATGGTGACTGTTATATATATAATATATATTATATATAATATATATAATATATATTATATATAATATATATATATACTATGTATATATATATGTATATATGTATACTATGTATATATCATACACACACACACACACACAAATACATACTATATATATATATAAAGTTCCCGATTTATTAAGTGAAGAAAGTGGACTGTGAAGCAGTATGTAGGGTAGGGACCCGTGTCTGTAACTAGGCAGACGCTGACAGGTGCAATTTTTGCCCAGGAAAACCTCTGGGAAAGGAGAGAGCACGCTTCCAGCTACTGTTACCTGGGAGTGGTGGAGGGTTGTGTTATTTTCTTCGCCTGCCCAGGATTCCTCATTTTCCGGAGATAAGTCCGCACTAGTTATCTTATCAGGAAGAGCTGGTGCTGCCTTCTGCTTGTGGCGGGTGAGTGCGGGGCTGCGCTCGGTGGGGCCCAGACACAGGTGTCTCCGTGAGGCCGCTCTGACCCTCTGACCGCCCAGCCCGGGGCCCCAAGTCACCCCGCTCCCAACGGCCCAGGCGTGTCCCGCGCTCCCCGGGGGTCACTGCGCCTCAGCCCTGGGTCATCTCTCTGCTGGGCCCTGGCTTAGGTGACTTCCGTGTGGCCTCACCCTCTGGGCGGGCTAGCCCCAGCTCCTGTCCCCCAGGTGCTAACCTCAGCCGGCCGGCACAGGGTGCCTTTTTCCTCTTGGTCCCACAAAGTCCCAGGGAAGGTGGTCATTGGTGGGGACTGAGTCACATGCTCATCCTGAGCCAATCACGGCGGTGGGGCTGGAGTCGAGGTGCCGTGCTTGGCCAGGCTGGGTCCCTTTGAGGGGAGAGGTGGGTCCGCCTAAAGGAACACACAGGTAAGAGTGGGAAGGGACCCAGTGGGCACCGGGTGTTGGGACTTAGGAGAGGGGCTTGCATGTCCCACCCTGGGGGAAGGGCCTGCTGCGTGCTGGCCCTGAGCAGGCCCAGCCTGTGAGGAGGGCCCTCCATGGATGGACAGGTGACCGCCAGCAGGTGCAGAGCTGAGCCCTGGCCAGGTGCTGGACCCTGGGCCCAGGTCACATGTGGTCTGGCCTCTGCCTGCCCCCCGCCCCCCACCCAACCCAGGAGCCTCAGGTCAAAGGCAGGGAGAGGGAGGCTCTGGGCAGCAGGGTGCAAGACCCCCCCCCAGCCAAGGTCAGGCTTGGAAAGGGCGAGGACCCCGTGCCCGGGTCCCGGGGGTCTAGCTGATGCCCAGGAACAGCGAGGTTGAGCTGTGACAGGGCCAGGAGGCACTTTGCACCAACACAGCAAGGGAGCCAGAGTCCATGCTGAGAGGACATTGGGAGGCCAGTGTCGGGGGGAGCCACGAATCCCTGTCCCCCTCACCCCTTCCCTAGGCCTGCCGGCCCTGGGATCACCTGGGCCCCCTGAGCCCAGCCACACACGGCCGGGGGCAGCAGAAAGAGGCCCGAAAATCGCCTGGACCAGCCTAGACATGGTGACCCTGGACTCACAGGACGCTGGGGACAAGGGCGGGAAGGACGAGTGGCCAGCCGGACTAGCAGGGGGCGGTGCGCGGGAGCCTCCGGGGCCCAGCCTGGCCGCGCGTCCTCCCGGGGCTTGAGCAGAAGCCAGAGGAGAGAGTGCCCTCCGCCCTCTGCCCTCGGCTGGGGTTGCCCGCCTGGGCGTGTGGCCCTGGGGCCACGCGGGCCTGCAGAGTGGACAGGGTGGCATCCTCCTCAGGGAACAGCGGGAGGGACGAAGGCCGTACGTGCTCTTTGAGGTGCCGGCCAACAGGACGCCCCGAGAGAGTCCTGCTGCGACGATCACCTGGCCGCCCCTTGCCTGTGACAGCACCTGCAGATTTCTCAGGCCGCGAGGCCCTGCCCGCAACACTAGCCCGCGGAGCGGAGGGGAGAGGGCGTGACGCAAGAGCCCTGCTCTGCTCACCCGGCCACCTCTCAGCAAACAGCTGGTCCTTTGGTCTCCTTGTCTCTGCCCATGACACCAGGTCACTCCTGACTCGCTGGGCCTCTCGGGAACAGAACGGCCCAGGGGGGCCCCTGTCCCCACCAAGTGGGACTCAGGGCCACGCCTCCAAACTCGGGAGGTGGGGGCGGGGACGAGAACACCCCACAGCAGACCTGAAGAGACATTTTGTGGAGCCAAGCTGGCCTTCCGGGATGCACACGCCTCTTGTTCTCACGCGGCTCCCGGGAGCATCGCTGATTCCACCGGCCCCACCCTGGGCGTCGTGCAGAGGTCATCTGCCCGCCGCCGGAGGCGCCCCCCGCCGTCCCTCACCCCCCCCCCCCCCAGGTCCGGGCAGGGGAGCCCCCTTGAGCGCACGGAGGACCTCTACTGGCAGCCGGGGACTTGGCTCCCCGCCCGTCCCTCCCACGCAGCAGGAACGCTCCATAAAACGTGCACAGCGTTTCCACAGATGCTGCGGCCGCCTGGCGGGTGAGAAATGAGCACTCGGAGGCCGAGCCCACGGCGTGTGCAGGTGCCTGGTGGGCTGAGGTGGGACGAGGGTGTGTGCCGGGCGGAGGACTTGAACCTGAGCCGGGCCGGGGCCCTACGTGGAGGAGGACGAAGCCCGGGGGCCCCCCGGGGAGGAGCAGCCCAGTGGGGGGCCCTGCCCAGCAGGGGCCCGCACCCTCCGCGGAAGGATGAGCCGCCACAGCGCCCCGCGTCCCACCACCCGGGCCGGTCTCTAACGTGGGCCCGGCCGGAGGAGGACGCCTCTCCCTTGAGATCTGTGAGCGCCAGCTGACCTTCCAGGCCCTCACCCCACAGTCACAGTCCCTGCGGGGGCCAGAGCCCAGAATTTTGACTGGAGTGGTTTTGGGCAGACAGTGGCGGTGGGAAAACCCAAGCTCCGGCTGACTTCCAGGGCCCCCCACGCACACACGGTCTAAGACACACGAACCCATGGCAGGTGATCACAAGCCACAGGGGCGACAAGGCACCCTGTGAGAGCCAGAGAAACCACGGGGAGCACAGCCCGACTCGCACATCCTCCCGTGATGGGACTTTCAGAGCAGACTCTCCGATAAGTTAGGTGACCTAAGTAAGTTAGAGGGGAGGCCACCTTGGAAATAAGGAGCCTGTGACTGTAAAAGCGTGATCGAGCCAAACTAAAAGCAACCAAATAGAATTTCTAAAAATGAAAAATAAAACAAATGGAAATACAGCTTTTAAAATAGAGGTTCGGTAATCAACGGATTGATTCAGCGATAGGTATCGTTGAAGAGGGGACCAGTGAGGACAGGCCTGAAGAAATTATCTCTAATTCAGCAGAAACAAAAGCATGGAAAACATGAAGGGTCCATGGTTACGAGCAGAGAAAGTGGCCGATGTGTATAGTTGGACCCCAAAGAAGTAGACTGTCTAAGGCATCACATGTGTCAGCCAGGATCCACCTGGAACAGGACACACAGGGGCACCCGGAGGGCTGAGTCCTGCTCCGACCTTGGTGAGCCAAGTGGGCAGGTTCTGAGACCCGAGGTTCAGGCGTGAGGGGACGTTGTCGGGGGCGGGGTGGCAGAGGACAGAACCATGTGATGTTTGGGGACAGCGAGAAGGGGGCGGAAAGGAACCAGGGAAAGGGAGACACGTAAGAAGCGTAAAGCAAACGCACAGTGGGGATCGGCGACGCCCTGAGTGGACTGTGAGGGTGACGGGCAGAAGGGACAAGGCTCTGTCACCCTGACCAGGACCGGAGGGCCGGGGGGAGCCCAGGAGGCAGGATGGCAGAGGTCCAGGGGCTACGGTGGGGAGGCTGTCACGAGGCTGTCAAATGCTCGTGTATTTGAAAATTTGGGTGAACTGGACACGACTGTGGAAAAATAACATGGAACAAAGCAGATCAAGAAGAAATAACCTGAGAAATCCTATACACGTAAGTTAAATTGAATCAGGAGATACAACCATTCAAAGCTTTTCCCCGGCATTTAAGAAAGTATTAAGAAATAATTCTAATCTAGAAGAGATTATTTCAGAGTACACGGGAAGATTTTTTTAAAAGCCTGTGTCGTCTATCAGACCTTTTGTTGAGCCGAAGGGTAGAGGACACACAGTGTCACGTTGGCTTCAGGTGTAGGCAGCGACTTGGCGAGTCTGTCCCTTTTGCAAAGTCCCCCAGCGTGCCTTAATGGTGGCCTCTGGCAAGCGCTCCTTTGAATAGCCGAGGCCACTGTTCTTAGCAACGTTGTGCCGTCCAGGAAAGGTGCATAGGAAAGGCTGGAAAAGAAATGAGTGGCTTAAAGATAGAGTTTTCATCTTCTCACCGAAAAGCCGGTGTGCCAGGGCTGGGACTGGGACGCCATCTTGCAGAAGACCATCGTCAAGACTTGGTTGCTAACTCGGTCTAAGAGGGCTGCCTGAGCGCCAGCCACCACATCTGTATTCCAGCCGATGGGAGAAAGGTGCCTGCTGTCTGGACATTACTTGAGAGGCACATTGGCCACTTCCACGTGCACCCCTCTGGCCAGAGCGTGTCATCACCATGATTCCGGTTGGCCATGAGTCCGGAACAAATAGAGAATGGGTCCAGGGACCGGAGACGAGCACTCAGGACTGAGGGGAGAGCCCAGGCGGGGGGGCACACCGGTGGCCCAGGCCACTAGAGGTTGTCCGCCCTGCCGGAAGCCGTGCCCCACTGTCCGCAGCCTGCCCGAGCGCCAGCCCCCAGGGGAGACCAGGAAAGGAGGCCAGGGCGGCCGTGGCAGGGACAGAGCTGGTGGGGGAGGACTGCGGCCCGGGACGCGAGCCGCCCGTGACCTTGCCCGGGTCAGCGTTACCCGCAGAGAAAGCGCTCGGAGCGGCTGTTCGGCCGCGGATCTGTGAGCTGGCAGGAGGGCTTGCAGCGCAGGCTGTCTGCTCTGTTAGGACCTCAGCGAGCATATTTTTAGCTCGAGGTCTCGGGAGCTGACTGTGCGGCCTCCGAGCCTGACAGGTGCTGTCAGAGCCCAGGCACCGGCTGCCGGCCCCACAGGGAGGCCGAAACTCAAGGTCTGTCGGGTCCCCCGGGCCGGGAGCGTTGTAGCCACGGCACGGCCGTCCCGGTGGAGGCTGGCATCGCCCGGAGGCGGGGGGTGCCTGGTGTGTGTGCTGCGGCAGAGCGGAGGGGCACGGAGATGCCACGCGGGGACACGGCTGGGGGTGGGGAGGGCTGGGCTGGGAGTGTGGCCCGACACCCTGGCGGCAAGCAGCTTCCCAGGCCCTGTTTGAGGCGCACGGCCGGGGGCGGGGGCAGCACGGGCCCTGAACCCTTGCCGGGCAGCCCCATGGCCCTGGTGTCCCGCCGGGGCCTGGCTCCGAGGTGGTGGCCGGGGCGAGGTCTGGGAGGGGCGCTGGGCTTCCCCAGCTAGGGTTCCCTAGAACCCACTTCCTGCAGGAAGGCCCCAGCCTTGCAGATCCCTCACCAAGGTCATCTCGGAGACTAGAGTGGCCGGGAGGGGCGTGTGCCCTCGGCCGGGGGATGGGACCGTCCTCAGCGCCACTGCACGCACGGGCTTAGAGGGGCCTCTGCAGGCTGGGCCAGCGAGGGGTGCGAGCGTCCGGCTCAGGGGACCTGTGACCGGGAACGCACTGCCCCGTGGGCCTCCTCCGAGCAGGGCTGGCCCCTCCTGGGTCTTCTGGAAGGGGTCACGGGCACCACCAGCCCCACAAGTAAGCGGGATACGGGGCCGAGGGCCAAAAGCCCAGAATGTTACAAGACCAGATGTGCAGACGGTCGGGTCATGTGGGGCACGTGCGCATCTGCCGGACAGGAGGGCTGGGCGAGCCTGCCAGTGCCGGACCCCCGCCCCCGCCCCTGCCGCCTCCCCCTGTGGCCAGGCTGCCAGCCTCCCGGGGGGCTTGGGGTAGCCCCTTCCTTGCACGTGTGGGTGCAGGAGACCGGGACCCACAGCAGGCCACCCGGCCCCCGGGACTGTGGGTCTCCCCAGGCGTGTGTTCCAGAATCCCCCGGCACCCTTTCAGCGTCAGGGTGTCCTGCCCCCCGAGGGCCTATTGGTCGAGGGGGCGGGGCCTGGACAGGGCCTTTGTTGAAGTCCCCGGGGTTGAGCCTTTCTCACGTGGGTAAGACCCGCTCATCTATAACTTTCCTGGAGTCCTTGCCCATAAGGGCAGGTCAGCACCTCATGTCTTCCTGGGGAAGGGAGCCCCCTGCCTATCCTGCCCGGATAGCAGTGATGCCCGGGTGGGAGGGGGCACTGCGTGGGGTGGGGGGGGTGCTCCCCTCCCGAGGTCTAGGCGGGGGCTCCTCCCAGGCCTGCACTCAGCTCTGGGGCCTGACCCTGGCCGCCCCGGGCCCCCAGCTCCATCCTCTCTGTGGACTGTGTCCCCTCCCGTGCCAGCGGGGGCCCCAGTGGCCTCCAGCCCCCCTGAGCTGGGGTGCGCCGTGTGCATGCTGAGTCTGGGCCGACGTTCTCTGGGGCTGCCGCAGCAGAAACCTGGGACTCGCCTCCGGAGGCGGGACGTCCCGTGTCCGCGCACCGTGGGCCATGGTCCCTCTGGTGGCTCTGGGCGGGGACTCTTCCCGCCCCCTCCAAGGCCGGGTGGCCCCTGCCTGCTGGCCTCGTGTCTGCCAGCTTCGCGTCCCCCTCCGTGTGGCCCCTCCCTCACGTCATCCTCTCTTACAGGGACGCCCCTCCGTGGACTCAGGGCCCCAAGATGACCCGAGATGACTGTCTCAGGACTGTCAATTTAGTCACATCTGCAGAGACCCTGTTTCCACATGCGCAGGCTCCGGGCTGTAGGACATGGGCACGTCTTTCAGGGGCCACCGTTCAACCTGCTCCGGGGGGGTGTTGAGCTGGCGCCTCTGTAGGGTGGGGGACCGGGGGCGGCCACTGGAGGGTGCATCTGAGCGCCCCTGCCCCACTCAGAACGTGACGGTCGATGAGCCCGGAGCCCCTGGGGCAGTGCCCCCTCAGGGAGCCGCTGTGGCCTCCTCGCCGCCCCTCCCATCTTCCATCAGAGCCCAGCACAGCTGGGACCTCGTCCCTGACCCTCTGCCTCAGAGGGTTCAGTCCCCTGGCCGAGGACAGGGTGGGAGGGAAGAGGCCTTCACCCTCACCGAGCGGCGGCGTGGGGCCCCCACACGAGGGGCCCCGACCTCCAGACAGGCTGTACGTAGGGCGTGCGCCGACGTCCCGGCGTTGGGACTCACGTTGAAGGCAGGGTCCACGACTGACCACCAGGTCCAGGCCCCCCAGCCTGTCACCCGCCCCCGTTGGGGCTGAGCTGGGCGTGGTCCCCGTGGCAGGACGCCAAGAGTGACCCGGGCCCCTCCCTCCCCCAGGAGGGGAGTCTGCCTCCGTCTCCCCATCCCCTCTGTCCCTACGAGTGTCATGAGGCCTCGGACGGGCAGGAAGCCCTGGCGTGACGTCTCAGAACCTGGAACTAATGGACGGGCTGCAGGAGGGCAGCGTGCAGGGCGTCCCGGCAAGGGGTAGCAGATGGCGGGCTCGTGCGGGTCTGGGAGCCTCTGCCCCATTTGAAACAGTTAAGTGAGTGCAGAGCAAAGTCAAAGGGAAAAGCACACTTTCCGGCTCAGTACGCAAAGCGTAGTATCTTACGAGGACGCCAGAGCACGAGGGCTACTTGCCAAGCGACTTTGGAAGCACAGACAGTGTCCCCAAAAGTGCCGTGCGCATCTCCGCCTCTCCCCAGGCGTGCATCTCCTGCTGCCGAGGACAGTTAAAAACTGTTTCAAGTTTCGGTATCTGAATCGCCGAAGCTTCTCGTGCTCTGGGGAGCATCGCGTCCCCGGGAGCCTGTTGACTGCAGGTTCTGAGCGTGGTCTGGGGCGGGCAGGTCTGAGCAGCTCCGGGTGCCGGTGCCGCCCCCCCTCCCGCCGCCCCCCGCCAGCAGCAGGGTCCGTGTCCCGGTCCCCTTCCCGCTCGGCAGGCGTGGGGAGGTCGTGCGGAGACTACAGGGAGAGATCGGGGTGTGGGTCGGAGAAGCCTCCGGTGGCGTGGAGGGCAAGCAGGGGTGAGGTCGGCGCTGGGAGTGCTGGGGCTCAGGCAGCAAATCCGGGGAAGTCCAGGAAGATGCAGCAAATCACACACCCTGTCACCAGGTTCATTTTCTTTCCGGCCCCTTGCCTTCCCGGTTGTGAGCCCACGACGTGCGCATCGCACGTTCCCGGTTTAGTTAAGTTTCTGTCTCGGAGCCGGGTCCCGCCTCGGCGGGGGCACCTGCAGGGCTGGAGCTGAGCGTCCCCCGGGATCGGTGGCCCCGGGAGAGGAGGGGATAGGACAAGAGCTGTTTCTCTGAACCCCTAAGGCAGCTGACTAGCGGGGCTCCTTGAGTGTCCCCCGAACTCTGGAAGAAGCTCATGGGAGCACCCGATGCGGGAACCCGCGGCCTGGCTCCATCAGCCACCTCGGAGCTCGGGGGTCAGACGTTGGAGGTCAGGGCTGGACCGAGTCCTTGTTGCTGGACATCGGGGGCTCCGTTGTGCCGCTGGGTTGGGGGAGCGGATGGGAAGCAAAGGCCACAGTGGGGCAGGAGGGGCGGGCCCCCCCGTCTGGGGTCTTGGCCCCAGGCCGGCCCTGGCCCCGGCCGGGCTCCTGGCAGGCGAGCGAGACGCATCAGGACTCACTTGGCTCTTGCTGGAAGAACTTGCTGTCTGCAGGAAGGAGGGAAGGAAGGGGCAGAAGCAGGAGGCTGACACCTGGGCCCTCCTCGGGGGCCCCCTCTGGGAGACAGCCCGGCCGGCCGGGCCCCGGTCCTCAGCTCCTGCCGGAGGGGGCTCCCCAGTCCCTCCTGGGGCCCCCCGCCCCCAGCTCACAGGGCACACGGTCACCCCAGCCCCCAGCCGGGCGGGAGCCAGGGCAGGGAAGCAGAGAAGCAGAGATCCTTCCTTTGTTAATCATTTTCCGACAAAACCTCTCTCTGGCCTGGAAAGTAGGCCGAGGCCCGGCGAGCGTGGGGGGTGCCTGGACCCTCACACAGGCTGCGCGGGGCCGCCACCGGGAGAGGCGGGCTGCCTGGCTGGCAGTGTTCTCTCTTCTGACTCACACAGATATTTATAGCGGAAGCGAGGCGCGCCAAGGCCCGGCTCCGATGAGAGTCGGGAGTGCGCACGTCTGGGGGCCTCGGCCCATCTGTCCCCTTTGCCTGCTCGGGGTCTTGGCGGTCACCGAGCGCAGGACAGTGCTGCGCCTTCCCGCTGCCCATCCCACACGGCGCACTCGGCCGCCGCTGTCCCGAGTGTCCGCCGGTCTGGGGGAGGCGGGTCGGGGTCAGGTGCCTGTGCTGCCCGCCCAGGACGAGGGCGTGGGGCGCATCGCGTCTGCACCAGGGTCATGGGTGAATCGTCCTCACTCCCCCTTCCGGGCACATGGGGCAGGGGCTGTCGCCCCTCCACGCACGGTCACCGGGTGTCCCCTGGGCCCGGAGGGAGGAGTCTGTCCAGGGGAGAGAGGGCCTGGGCACCCCTGGCAGGGGCCCTGGTGTGGTGGGGACGAAAGGAAGTGGGCTGCTCTTGGGACAGCCGCCCCTTCGTGAGGCTGCCCCCTTCCCCCCCTAACCCCCAAGACCACCCTGCACCCTTGTCCCTTCCGTTCCAAATGACATCCAGCATATGGCCTCTCTTGGGAGGGGGTGGCAGTGACAGATGATGCCCGAGACCCCCCCTCCCCCAGTGAAATGCCTCTCATGTCCCCCAAGTCCCGAAGGGGGAAATTCAAGACCCACAAGTAAAGGGCAAAGAGAGGACTAAAGCGCCCGGTTCTTGGGGACATTGGAGTCTGTGCCGGGAGAGGGGGCCCGGCCTTGCCGCAGCTCAGCAGATCAGTGGCCGGCAGCCAAGAGAGGACCCCAGACTCCTGTGCCAGCGCCGGGGTCTGTCCCCACGGGCCCTTCCGGTCTGAAGACTGAGGACGCGAGCCTGCTCTAACTTGGGGAGGGGCCCTGCTCCTGACTTTGCTCTCCCGTGTGCCAGCCACCTACTCCATCCCAGGGCGCGGCCCCTCTGACCACAGGCACCTCCTGACATCTGTGTTTCAGTCCTGGGGGGATTTCTGAGCTCCCCAGATTCCTGGTTCGTTTTTCTGGGGTAGCCAGGCTGCCCTTTGCTGTTTTCACTGTTTCAGAGCTGACGACCCTATTTCTCTCCAAGACCCTGTCCCACCCAGGGCGACTTCTGCCCCCCGCCACGGCCACTCGCTTTATAGACCCAAGGTCCCCTCCGGTGACCTCTCTCCAGCACCTGCTGGGCTGGGGGAGGGGCTGGGGTGGGACCCCTCCCGCCTCCTGGCCCCCTGCCTTACCAGAGTTTGACACCCGGGGCCTCTACCAAACTCCTCTGCACCCGGAGTGGGAGGAATTATGGGGTGGTCAAGCCCCCTCTGGGCTGTGCGTGTATTCTAGAAACTCCGAGCAATTTCTCCCGTGGGCCACGCGCCTCCTGCTCCCACGTGACTGTTCCTTGTGATTTTAGCAAGACCTGGGATGGGGGAAGAGTGGCAGTGGGAGACTGCCCTTGCCCGCGGTGAGGCCGAGAGCCCACCTCCACACGCCCACCGTGGCGCCCTCGGCACCTTCACCATGCACGCAGGAGCGTCTGAGTTCTGGGGCTTGCGGTGACTGCCGAGGCCCCTGGGCTGGGAGTCGGGTCAAGGCCTGGCCTGCCTGACGCCCGAGCCGAGAGGGCCCCCTTTGCTGACGTGCTGTGGCCTGCCTCTGAGGACCCGGTGCGGAAACGCGTGTGACGGGAGAGGCCGGGTTTAGCAGGGGTCACGGCCGCGCGAGGCCAGTCCCCGCACGTCTGTTTGGGAGCACAGTGATTTATTTTCCTGTCTGAACCTTGCTTTGCAGTGGGATCTGCAGCCACGAAAGTTCTTGGCCAGGACATCCGTGTCTTAGGAAATGTTGGGTTGCACTTTTATTTTTAGCTTTAGGAATGCGATGCTTGATATTATTTGGGTTTTTTAAGATGGGCCAACTTTAAGATGAGAACTATGTCCCTTCACCCCATGCCAATCCCAGAACACTCCTGTCGAAGTGCCACATGGAAAACACAAGCCGTCCTGTGCTCTGTCCCTACAGGGAGGTTTCTACTGAAGGTCCCTGGTGTGCCTGGGGCCCCATGTCACTGGCCCAGGCCCACAGGCTCCAGAAAACAAACAACTCTCCAGTCTGGGGCAGGACCCGGGTTCTCGGGCTGGAGGACAGGGGCCTCTCTGTGAGTGGCGACCAGCTCCCACCCCAGGTGACAGGCTGCAGGGAAGCCGCCCCGCGCGAGCCGTCGGCTGAGCACACAGCAGGCAGGCTGCTTTTGGCCCCTGAGTTTCCCTGGGGTTTTCAGTGTGCATGTCAGGGGGCACTTCTGTCTGTGGCACAGTTACAGCCCAGGAGAAGGCTGATGTTACAGCCTTGGCCTCAGGTGGAGCCTTCCAGACCTGTCCCAGGGGTCCCTGTTGCAATAATGGCTGCAGAGCTGGGACCGGGTGCCGTGATTTCACACCCAGACCCTGCGTTCAGCTGACCTCACTTCCTCCGTCTGAGAGGCCCAGCCCGCCCCCATTCACACCAGCTCATGTTTCAGTGTTTGTCATTTCTAAGCACAGCATGTGGCAGGGCGTGGCCTCTGACAGGGAGACCTGGGTCTGAATCTTGGTTGTTCACAATGGCCGTCCTGGACAAGTCACATGCATGCCCCAGGCTCAACTCCTGCTGGGAGAGGAGAAGCCTGGATGATGTGTCAGGAAACACGGCGGACGCCCAACCTGGCCCCTCTCTCCTGCCTGGACAGCAGGGTACGACCGAGTCTGCACGGAAATGCTCGTGTCTCCCAGGCCAGGTGTTTGGAAACAGAAGGTGCCTCCCTTGACTCGCAGCCTGTTTCGGGGCCCCGCCCCATCTGGCTTGTGCACCCTCGGGCCCCGGCCTGGGCACCGGCTCTCGTCCCGGTTGCTGTGTCTCCCTCCTGCCATTGCCCGGGTGCTGCAAGGGCACGAAACGCTCCCAGGAAAATCCAGTCCCAATGGCCGGGATGTGCAGGGTCTCTCTGAATTGCACGTCCTGGGGTCCTGAAGTTCGGGACTGAAAGGACAGCAGCACCGAGAGACGCACCTGCGACGGGGCAGAGGGTCTGAGGCAGGGCCCAGGCCAGTCCTGGCACCGATCGGGGTGTGGCAGTCGGCCCCGTGGTCCCAGGCAGGGGATCCTCAAGTTGGGGGGCACCACGTCTGGGGGGTAAGCGCTCTCAGTGGAGTTGGTGCCAGCGTATCTCTTCTAGGTTCTGAATCGAGACCCCGGAGCCTCTGGGCATTTGCTTCTATAACAGCTTCACCGCCCCCCATTGCACAGGGATTGTTTTTAATGGCAAGTTCAAGGGCTTCTCCAACATTAAGGGGAGTATGCCAGTCACATCGGGCTCACAGAGGCCAGCCGACCCTTGGTGATGCCCCAGGAGAGCAACATGGCCACGGCTGCCGGTCGCCGGGGACAGGAGACCCGGTGGGCTGGACAGGGAGGGGCTTCCCAGGCCCCGGCCCCCGCCCTGCAGAAACCATGGCCTCTCCAAGACCCAGTGTGCCTGTCCATTGTCCCTGTCAGGATGCCACATTTTTCTCTGAGCCCCCAAGCACAACACACAGGAAGGCTCCTAAAATGTTGGTTCAGTTGAGTATGTGATAGGCTTAGCGAGGGTGCAGGTGAACCTTTGTCGCCCTGAAGTGGCCCACAGGGTGCAGAATCTGGCCCCACTGAGGGGGTCCCCCCGCTGCTGCTTGGGGAGGCAGGAGAACAGCAGGCTTGCTGCCCCGGGCACGGGGTGGTTTGCAAGGTGCTAGACATGTTTGTCTCCATTCACAACAAGCTGTCCAGCCATGAGCATCCTGGGGAGCTGGTGGGGCCCCTCTCGGTCTCATGGGTGCTTTGAAAGTCAGCTGGTCCATTTGGGGGGTGGGATTAGCTCTGGGGTTTTCTCTCTTCTTCCTATTTCTCTGGGGTTTCCACAGTTTCTACATCATTTTTATAATTTAGAAAACTAATTTTTAAATGTCTGGAGTAATTTTGAAAACTAGGCATCTGTGTTGCCAGCCTTGTTCTGGAAGGCTCTATGGAGCTCTTGTGACACATCCCCTCCTCCAGGGTCCTGCTGGGGGGTGCTGGGTCTGAACTGCAACCTGTCCCCACCGTGGGTCATATGTCATACCACGGCCATGTGCTCCCCTCCAAGTCTGCCTGGGGCCCCCCCCTTGCTTTGGCGAGACTCATCTTGGGGATTTCCTGTCCCAAACCTGGAACAGCCATTTCTCCAGGAAGTCCTGGTTTCTCGGAGTGAGAAATGGTCTTTAGAGACCACAACTTGGGAGATGCTAAACTAGTTTGCTGTTGTTTCTAAGCTTTGTCGGTGGACAGATTTAGGAAATATGCATAGTTTAGAAAATGTGTATTTATTTATTCTGGGAGAGGAGGGGGGGAAGGGGCAGAAAGAGAGATAAAAAGATAGAGAGAGACAGAATCCCAAGCAGGCTCTGCACTGTTAGTGCAAAGCCTGATTCGGGGCTCAAACTCACAAACTGTGAGATCATGACCTGAGTTGAAATATAGAGTTGGGTGCTTAACCGACTGAGCCACCTGGGGGGTCCTGGAAACATGCATATTTTTAAGAGGAAAAAAGCATGAGTATTTGCTATTTATTCAGGTTTTTATTAAGGAGTTTTGACTTCTCTTTATTGACTTTGTATGGGCTTTTTTGGGGGCCCCTCTCGCCTTGTTACTGGGGTCTCCCCAGTGTCCACTGTGAGCACAGAGCCACTGCCTTTTGGGATGGTCCCCATCCTTTGGGGAAGTGGCCTTCAGCTGACACGTGTATGAGCGGGGGGCGGGTGGGGGGAGAGGACAGAATTAGGGACAGGGAGCCAGTGGCCTCATCTGAGCAGCTGAGACCCAATGGGGTAGGAGGCTCAGTGGGGGCCAACACTGACCCAGAAGGGACCAGGGCAGAGTACCCGGAGAGGCCACCTCACGTCAGAGCCTGCGTGGGCCCCGTGACCCGGCACTGGGGGCGGGGGCGACCTGGAGGCTGGCTCTTCTCCATTTGTGGAGGCTGCTTGGTGCATCCACAACAGGTGACTCAGGAGATTTCCAATAGCCTGTGACTTGCTCCCTGGGGCCAAGAGCATCCCGCATCTCTTGTCCACTCACTCATCCCTTGTATCTCTTCCTTCCTCCCCCCGTGGCCTTCCCTGCCCATCCCCCCCCCCCCACTGTGTTTCTCAGCTGCCTCTCTTAACCCTGCAGACGCTGGGTCTCAGGTCACAGCCTTTGCTCACTTGGGCTGTTCGATGTCTATCTGTAGAGCTCCTACTGGACAGGTCAGCCACCTAGGTGTCCCTGGGGATATGGCAGTGAGGCCAGGGCCTCTGTGGCTTACAGTCTGAGGGACAAGCACAGCAAACCATACCTCAAATCAGCTGGCTGGTGGCAGGTGGCAGGTTCTGCTGGGGCAGCGCGGGAGGTGGGGGCCACCGGCTGGGCCGAGGGGACACTGGGCACTGCAGAGGGTGGACCTTGCTAGTATCTGGGAACCGTCCTTCTGCTGAGAGGAGCATGGCCCTGGGGAGAGGCGCGGGGTAGGGGGACATCCAGGGGTCCAGGTGGATGATAGCTTCCGGGGGAGCCACGGAGCAGGTGCAGGGGAGGTTGTGGGTCTGGGGCACTCTACAGGTGGAGGGGAAGAGCAGCCGAGGTTACACGCAGTGTGAGAGAGAAGTCCAGGGCTCCAAGGGTGTGTGGCCCTGAGCTGACAGGGACACAGGGCAGAAAGTTTCTGGGAGGAAGAGGCAGAGTGATCAGGGATGAGCTCAGACCCCCAACACACCTCTCCCGCAGCCTCCCCCACAGCATCCCCTGCCCAGCCCCCCCCACAGCCCTCCCAACACAGCTTCCCAATATGCCCCCAACAGCCCCTGATGGTCCCCACGCAGCCTCAGGCACCATAGCTAGAAATGGGGTTCAGGTCCTCATACTTGGTGTGTCAGAGCTGGAAGATTCTGGAAGCCGCAGTTACTGGAAGAGGCCCCTGGAGATACCACACCCGTAGCAGCAACATAACTCTGGAAACAAGGAGGAACTGGAGAACATCAGAGTTCTTGAAATTTGGAATGCAATTTTCAAAATCAAAACTCAGTGGAAAGGCCAGAAGAGGAAGAAGAAGAAGTTTCTAAAATGCAGAGAAAATAGACAAAGACGTGGTTTTATGAGGGAAACATTAAGAAGTCTGGAGGCTTAATCCAGGTACTCCAAAACCCACCTGATGGACGTTCCAGGATGAGAAACCTAAAATTCAAGGAAGGAAATACTAACAACGTTAGTATAAAGAAGTTTCCCGGGGCTGAATAAAGACAGATGGAAAGGCCGAGTGTCCTACACGGGGTGAAGGACAAGGCACCCACACTGGATACACCTGCTTAAGTTTTCAAGTATTAAGCATGTAGAGAAGATTCTGGAAGTTTGGCAGGGGGGAAAGAAGAAGCTGTCTACAAAAGAACAGAATCGCATTGGCATCAGTGCTGCTCGTGTTAGGTTTCTGTGGAAGGGGCTTCAGGCTTCTGATAATAGTGATTCAGAACCTAGAATTCTATACCCAGCCAAACAGTCCAGCGTGGCTGACAGCGAAGAGAGCTGCGTTCGGACCCACAAGAGCTCAGAACACGCACTTCCCATCTGAAACGACATTTGAAAGAGAGAGGAAGACCTGGGGTCTGGAAGAAAGTGGCCGCACACCAAGAGCGCAGACAGTGAGTGGGGTTGACGGACGTGGCCCCGGTCCACACAGCTACCTTCCGGGGGAGGCAGGAGTCACAGGTCCCTGTGAGGACAGGTGGCGCCCTTTCAACAACAGAGTAATTCAGGAGCGGGATGGGCTGGGGTGAAGACACGTATTTCTGTCATCAGGAGGAAAGAAATGCAGTTAGAAATTCCAAGAAAAACACAACGTGTCCCAGTGAGTCGGCGTCCAAGGATGAAGCAAGCCGGCTGTGGCAAGAGTCAGGGCAGTTGAGGAAGTGAGAGAAGACAGGACCCGTGTGCCCTCCCTGGGTGCCTGGCGTCTGGCACACGCTGAGTCCCAGGGGCCGTGTGCCCCCCAGGGTCACGGTCCGGGTGGAAGGAAGCTGGCCCTGGCCGTGGCCGGGGGAGGCTGGGCGCCGGGAGCGTGGGCCTCACCTTGGGCAGCTCTAGGACGAAACGACAGCGGACTTGGGTTTCTTCTTCCCTGGCTTGTGGATCCCTCTCCTGTGTTCATCACAGAGGCCGAGGCACCTAACACTTTTGGCCCAGGGAGCAGAAAGAGGCTCAGAGGTGGCCGGCTGGGGAGATCTGGACACGTCTAAATAAATGTGGCGCGAGCTCTGCTCTCCATCAGGAGCTCGGCCGTGGGCTTCCCCCCGCCCCGTGATCTCGGGGCAGGGGTCCTCAGCCTTCAGAATCCCGTCAGGTGCTGCGCACAGTGCCTGTGCGCCCTCCCTCGAGGCCAGATCCCCCACTTGCTCTAAAGACACCGCTGGCTGCGGGCGAGGGCCAGACCCCGGAGCCTGCCTGGACCCGACACATGACAGAGGACAGACGCGCTGACCGCCCCCGCCCCGGACGCAAAGCAGAGCTCTCCGCTCTCGCCATAGAAGGGAACGTGAGGGGTGTCACCCAGGGAATGTGCACGCAGCGCCGCTGGGCCCACGGGCCGGGGGTGGGGGCGGGGGCGCAGGTGCGCTGAGGCGCTCACGGACCAGCTCCACCACCATAAAGCCCTTGCCCCCCCACAATCGTCCGGACGCCACGAGGAGGGGGGACAGTCGTGCAAAGCATTTCCCGGAGGCTGAGGAAGGGGAATGGCTGCGAGCAAGGGTGACGTGCGGGAGAGACACGCGGCCGAGACGAGTCCCACGGCGCTCCTGGGCGGCGGCCGAGGAGGATCCGCAGCGGGCTGGACGGGCGGCGTGAGCTCACCCGCGGGAGGCAGTCTCTTAGCGAGGCTGTCGGGAAAAGCAAAGGCACAGGAGAAGCGGGGCCGGTCTGGGGACAGAAGAGTGTTCAGCACGTGTCATGAAGCCGCGCGCTCAGGGCAGGTGTGGAGGGGCAGAAGGGCCCCGGCAGCCCCAGCGCGGATCGATGGGCGCCCGGCACCTGGCGGGTGGGCGGGCGGAGGGGTGGGCGCCCGCTAGCCATCTGGAAAGAACGGTCGGGGTCGTGCGCCACACCATTCGGCAGGGCCCGACGGCTTTAAAAAATCGGAGATTTCTTTAGAACGTTGAAGCTGAAAAGGGGTTTTTATTTATGTACTTATTTATCCTTCTTATTTATTTGTTATATATCTAATTTACTGTCAAGGTAGCTAACCCACCGTGTGTACAGCGTGCTCTTGGTCTTGGGGGTGGATTCCCATGATTCATCGCTTCCATATGACACCCGGGGCTCATCGCAGCAAGAAAGGGCGTCTTAAACGGTGACACAAAACCCAGGAGCTATGAAAGGCAGATATATTTGGCTCCGTAGAAGTTATGCTATTTCTGCACAGCAAGGCCATTGTAACCAAAGGTACAGGACAAAGGGGGCTGTACGCGCCATGGACAAAGCACGCACGCACACACACACGCACGCATACCCCCCCACACATGCACACATACGCACACACTCACATGCACATGCACACACACACATGCACACACACACGCACAGCGCACACACGCACACGCACACATGCACACGCACACACAAATGCACACGCACATGCACACACACACGCACACACACATGCACATGCACACACGCACACAGGCACAGCACACACATGTACACACCCACACGTACACACCACACACATACCACATACCTGCACACACATACACTCATTAAACACAAACATGCACACAACACACATAGCACACTCACACACACACCACACACACACCCAACACCCCACGCACAGTAAAATGCACCCATTCTAAAATGTGAGCCCAGTGCCCCAAGAGAGAAACGCCCATCAGCCCTGCCCAATGCCCCGTCCGACTGGGGACGGCCGGGGGTCCCCCTGGTGCAGTGGGCTGTGAGCGGGGCCGTCACAGGGAGGTGGTGCTACGTGAACAGACCCCTGGACCTCAGGTGGCCACTCGTAGGACTTTCTCCCGGAGGTCCGCCAGCACCAGCGTGCCAGGCTTCTGTCCGTCGGACCCTGAGACGGGAAACTGACAGCCGCCCCCCACCCCCCCGCCCCGAGGTGAGCCCGGCTGAGGGCGGCCCCGGGCTGCTCCCCGCAGGACGGAGCAGGGGACGCTCCTTCTGAGCAGCGAGGGAGGGCCGGTCCTCAGTACAGACACAGCAAGGGCAGGAGGGAAGAGAGGCCCTCCTGCGATATCCCCAGAGACACCACAGAACCCTGACACGGTGGTCGTCGGCAGGATGCCCAGGGCGGGGGCGCGGGGGAGAGGAGCCACCCGTGCTCCCTGACTTCGAGCTCCTGACAGGTGTGATCTGTCCTCAAACGGAAGCGTCGGCGTTTTCAAAGAAACCGAGGCATACGGCTCTCGTTTCCTGTCTGGGCGCTACCAGGGGCATGAGGTGGCACAGGGCATCCCCCCCTGGGCCGTGGGGCAGGGAGCTCCTGGGGGTGTTCCTGGGGAGGGTGCTCCTGGAGGGTGCTCCTGGGGGAATGTTCCTGGGGGGATATTCCTGGGGGGGGGGAACTCCTGGTGGGGGAACACTCCTGGGGAGGGTGCTCCTGGGGCATACTCCTGGGAGGTGCTCCTGGGGAGGGTGATCCTGGGGGGTGCTCCTGGGGGAATGTTCCTGGATGTTCCTGGGGGGATATTCCTGGGGGGGGGAACTCCTGGTGGGGGAACACTCCTGGGGAGGGTGCTCCTGGGGGAATGTTCCTGGATGTTCCTGGGGGGATATTCCTGGGGGAGGGGACACTCCTGGGGGGGACACTCCTGGGGAGGGTGCTCCTGGGGGGTGCTCCTGGGAGGTGTTCCTGGGGGGTGCTCCTGGGGAGGGTGATCCTGGGGGGTGCTCCTGGGGGAATGTTCCTGGATGTTCTTGGGGGGATATTCCTGGGGGGGGGACACTCCTGGGGGGGACACTCCTGGGGAGGGTGCTCCTGGGGGGTGCTCCTGGGAGGTATTCCTGGGGGGTGCTCCTGGGGAGGGTGATCCTGGGGGGTGCTCTTGGGGGAATGTTCCTGGATGTTCCTGGGGGAGGGGACACTCCTGGGGGGGACACTCCTGGGGAGGGTGCTCCTGGGGGAATGTTCCTGGATGTTCCTGGGGGGATATTCCTGGGGGGGGAACTCCTGGTGGGGGAACACTCCTGGGGGGGTGCTCCTGGGGGAATGTTCCTGGATGTTCCTGGGGGATATTCCTGGGGGGGGAACTCCTGGTGGGGGAACATTCCTGGGGAGGGTGCTCCTGGGGGATACTCCTGGGAGGTGCTCCTGGGGAGGGTGATCCTGGGGAGTGCTCCTGGGGGAACGTTCCTGGATGTTCCTGGGGGGATATTCCTGGGGGAGGGGACACTCCTGGGGGGGGACACTCCTGGGGAGGGTGCTCCTGGGGGGTGCTCCTGGGAGGTGTTCCTGGGGGGTGCTCCTGGGGAGGGTGATCCTGGGGGGTGCTCTTGGGGGAATGTTCCTGGATGTTCCTGGGGAGGGGACACTCCTGGGGGGGACACTCCTGGGGGGGTGCTCCTGGGGGAATGTTCCTGGATGTTCCTGGGGGGATATTCCTGGGGGGGGAAACTCCTGGTGGGGGAACACTCCTGGGGAGGGTGCTCCTGGGGGATACTCCTGGGAGGTGCTCCTGGGGGGGGTGATCCTGGGGAGTGCTCCTGGGGGAACGTTCCTGGATGTTCCTGGGGGGATATTCCTGGGGGAGGGGACACTCCTGGGGGGGACACTCCTGGGGAGGGTGCTCCTGTGGGGTGCTCCTGGGAGGTGTTCCTGGGGGGTGCTCCTGGGGAGGGTGATCCTGGGGGGTGCTCTTGGGGGAATGTTCCTGGATGTTCCTGGGGGAGGGGACACTCCTGGGGGGGACACTCCTGAGGAAGGTGCTCCTGGGGGGTGCTCCTGGGGGGTGTTCCTGGGGGGATGTTCCTGGCAGGGTGTTCTTGGGAGGTATTCCTCGAGGGGTGCTCCTGGGGGGGTGCTCCTAGGGAGTAACTCTTGGGAAAATACTGGGAAGGGGTGTTCCCTTGGGGGTGGTGCTCCTGCAAATGTGCCTGGAGCGATTGGGGGGCACTCCCAGGGTGGTCCTTCATGCCTCCCAGGCCAGATGACAGACTGGGAGGAGCCCTCAGGGCAAAGGTGTGAGGGGGGACAGGAGCAGACAGCCTGCTGGGCTGTCCTTGAGACCCAAGGTCTGGTGGAAGCCATCACACATGCCACCGCGAGACCCAGGGGGTCGGCGGTAGGGAAGACGGTGCCACCTTTTCCTTTACGAGAAGTGAACGTCTTGTGTTCCACCTGGTCTGGCTCCCTGCTCCGGCCACCCTGGTGCCAGCTGCTCTGTGAGCCCTGGGCCCGCCTGGACGGACCCCAGGCTGTCACAGCACCCCCTTCTCCATGAAGCTCCCACCCCCCAGTCTAGACTCCACGCTGCAGCTCCAGAGACGACATCCCGTCCCTGCCCCCCGCTCCCTGTGTCTGTGTCCCTCAGGGAGGGGTCTCGGTCCTGCTGACCGCTGCCTGGACTCCAGAGGGGACAGGCGATGCCGCGGCCCTTCAGGGGGTGGGGAGGCTGGCTGGGGCAGCTCCCCCTGACCTGACGTATATGACGGGGTCAGATTTTATCTGTGAAGAAAGAGTTCCTGCCGCTGATCATAAAAAGGGTAGAAAGCCGCTGTGCACCCAGCCCACCCAGTGGGTGCTCAGCTCTCCGAGTGGACTTGGCTCTGGAGACTCCCTTGATTTTTGTGTTTTGGTCAAAGCCACAGAGAATGTGAGTTTGTGGCTTCGAGCTGTATGCCCGGCACAGAGGTCTCTATTTCTGGACGTGAACGTGGTAATTAAGGGGGGAAGCCACCCTCACTGTAGTTACTGGTATTTTAAGGCTTCGCAAATGTTTATTTTCAGCCCGAAGCTCTCTGTCTAAATTCACATTTTACAGTCTAATTGAATCACTTTCATTCATTTTTAAAATCTGCGTAAGGTGAGGAAGTTCTTGCCTCTTTAGAAGTGTCCTGAAGGGTTTCGTTAGTTTTGCCCACAGATAAATAAAAATGTCTGGACTTGAAAGTTGACATTTTCCGTTTGTCTGGTCTTCTCTGAAAGTCTGCACGTCCTCTCCCCCCAGCCAGGTGATTCTGGGGAGAAAAAGAGAAAAAACAAAAGTCTAAGGAATCAGAAAATCACTAGGCCACAATGAGTCGGGAATCTCCCCAATGTTCAAAGCCATCTATGCCAGAGGAGGTCTGCGGCGGCCCCGTGGTCTCCTGGCGGGTCACATGGCCAACGGGGCGGTCTCCCAGGTGGGGGAGGAGAAAGACACGGCAGCTCCCCCCCCATGCCGGCTGTTCCCGGTTCCCAAAAGTCCACTTTAGGGCAGAGACGCGAGGAGAAACACGCCAGGCCTGGGGGCCCTGCCAAGATGCTGGGCTGGCCAGGGCTGCTGGCCCCTGTCCCGACCGGCCCCGAGGGGCCGCTGCGGGAACATCCTGTCACCTAGAGATGAGCGGTGGAGGCCCGGACAGCTGGGTAGGCTGCGGCGCCTGAGGCTGGACCCGGGCTTCAGGACGGGGGTGCGTATCCGGACAGGGGTGCGTAGTGCCTCTGCTGCGTCCACCATGTTGATATTTTGCTCATCGTGAGTTCTTTCCATCCAATTCCACTTGTAAAATATTGCATTAAAATATTATGTGTATTGATTCTTAAATTGTTTGGTGCCCTCTAAAAAAAAGGTCTGTGTGTGTGTGTGTGTGTAGGGAGAGAGAGCAAATATAAAAATGTCTAACACGGGTGCGTGTAGGAGCAGAGAACACAGCTGTTCGTTGCACTATCATTTCAACTTTTCTGCGAGTTTGAAATTTTTCAAAGTAAAACAATTTAGTAAGAAAAAATATTCAACTAAAAAAAAAGAAAAGGAAAAAATATTCAACTAAACCGAACCAATATTCAACTTATGTGATTGTCATGCCCCCTAATTAAACAAGAAAAGACGATTTTGCATTCCTGACTTAAGCATATCCTTGACCCACAAGCTTCTTTGGCCACAGCTCCGGTGAACGGCCGTCAGTGGGAAGTCCTCTCCTCCCCGGTGCGGTCAGAGCCGCCTCCGGGCCCCGGGCTCAGGCCGCCGTGTGCTCTGACCAGAGCCTTTGAGCTCCCTGGATCTTCCGGGGGAAAAGCTGCGACCTCTGGGGCCTGGAAACGCCTTTCTCCTCCTTGGACACCCACTTTCTCCTCCGGTTTCGAAAAACAGGAGCGTTATCGCTGGCTTTCCCTATGTCACAGGTATTTTGTAAAACCGCCCAAATTGTGTAATATATGGAATGTTTTCATGGACAGGGATAAGCAAATGTACAGTCAGATCTTACCACGATTTTTCCATAGCTACCCATATATTTATCATTGCGCCGTGTCGATGACAAAAAGAAAATAAGTTGTTTTTAGAAGAAGAGATCGAGGGGCACCTGGCTGGTTCCATTGGTGGAGGTTATGGCTCTTGATCTCGGGTGGTGGGTTCGAACCCCACGTTGGGGGCAGAGATTACTTACAGGCAAAATCTTAAAAAAATAGAAAGGAAAAGAAGAGAAGAGTTAGGGCCAATAACGAACAACGACACGATATACGGTGGACACCCTCCTGGGTGAGGTCCTGGCACAGAAAAAGGTTAAGAGAAAACTAATGAAATCTAAGAAATGCATGAACTTACGTTAATAATAATGCAGTAGTATTGGTTCGTTATTTGTGACAGAGATACCACGGCGATCCCTTAGTGAAGGGGCAACTGGGCACAGGCACGTGGACTCTCTGTGCCATCCGTGCAACTTCTCTGTACACCTAGAAGTCGTCCAAAATTCAAAATTTATTTTAAAAAATGGAGACCCAGGAAGCCATTTGAAGGGGTTCTTCCTTACAGGGACAACCCAAGCTTCCATCATGATCATGGCAATGGCCACAGACCCATGGGATGTGTGTAGCTCCATGACTCCGTTGTGATGTTAAATAAAAGAGTTGCTCATCTTCAGAGGACAGGGAGTCAATTCATTATCCTGAAAACTGTAAGTGAAGGGAAAGTCAAGTATGTGTCCTGCCCTTCTTGTGCAAACTGTCACCCTGGGTACCCAGGTAACAGAAGAGGCCAGTGTCTCTTTATGACAGTGCTATAACTAATACATGGATGATATAAACAGTGAAATGACACCGTCACCACGATGTAGACCCAGTGAATTCAGAGATACATGTATTAAGAGGCGGCGGCTGCTGACGTCCCAAAGAAAGACCACCTGCCATGTTTCCCGGGTCCTGGCGGAGGGACAGAATCTCAGTCTGCCCCTGTCCCTGATCCACCCGCCACCCCTCGGGAGACGGAGGACAGAGGAACATGCTGCACGGCACCACGAGGGTGCACTCGGCCTCTCCAGAAGCCTCTGGGCCAGTTGGCCCAGGAAGAAGGACAAGACAAGGCTGGAGGGAGACCCTATAGATTCAGAGACCCGGATGGCACACCGGATTTCCAGGAGCCTGGGCAAGACTCAACCAGCGTGTCGAGGTGCACATCGGGTGATAAAACTGCACAGATGCATGCACGTGACTCCTGTGAAAGTCAAGGTCGCCGAGGCTGGAGAGGAGGGAAGGGGGGAGCTCGTGCAGCACGTGGCAGGGCTCCTGGGCGTCGGCAACATTCTTCTCCTTCGCGGACGATCGCTTCACAGCTCGTTCAGCTGTGCTTCTTTTGTGCGATCTTCCCAATTTATGTTTTATGTTACAATAAAACGTTTTTTTAATGCTCATTTTTGAGAGAGAGCACGAGCAGGGGTGGGGCAGAGCGAAAGAGAAAGAGAGGGAGGGGGAGAGAGGATCAGAAGCAGGCTCCACACCGTCAGCGCAGAGCCTGACTCAGGGCTCGAACCCACGAACCGTGAGATCCTGACCCGAGCCGAAATTAAGAGTCGGATGCTTAACCGACTGAGCCACCCGGGCGCCCCTACGATAAAAGTTTTGAAACTTAGAAAACTAAAAAAAGCAAAAGTGTGCAAACACCTTTCCAGATGAATCCCTCTAACGGGAATACTTCATTCACGTAAGCAGAAGCCCCATCTGAGCAGTTTAATAGGTGGCCACTGGAAGGCAGGGGAGGGCACAGGTCTCGGTGAGGCTGACCCAAGGCCGCGTTATCGCCCGGACACGCTTATATCCTCCGGGGGTCCATTCTGGCCTTAAGAGGAAAGCGTGAGCTGGCTCGTGGCCTTTTCGCATTTCATCACTTTACAACTTTCTGGGAGGCATTTTGTTGGTGTGACTGCATCGCCGTGTGATGTGTGAAGCTCGCTTAGCTGTTAATGTAAACTTACCTGTTAGGCGCTTCTCTCTCAGCCTGGCTTAGATTCGGGGCTGCACTGCCAGGAGCACAGCACGCGGCCCGTGGGACGCTGACAGAGGGGCCTTGGAAGACCGCTCCCTCCCCGAGGCTCCCAGTCCCCCCAAAGCCAGCTCCAGAACCCTTCCTCACAGCCCGAGTACAACAGCAATGCTGGGACTCTCTCAAGTCGACGTCATCTCTTTGGCCGAGACAGTCACTGAGACCGGGGCCCAGATGGTGGGGGGTGACACACGCTCTGCCCGTGATGGCGGGTCCCTACAGCCGCCGACGGTGGGGCTGGGAGAAGCAGGCTCTGGGGTGAACGCAGTGATGCTGAAGGTGGACGTGTTCAACCTGGGGTTTTGTTACTGTGTTTGTTTCTTATTTTTTTAAGTGAATTTAACACCCAACCAAAGGAAAGTGGAAAATAACATGACAGATTCCATCTATCCCATGGGGCACATGAGGCCACAAAGCCGGCTGATTACCAAATGCCCATTCCGTTCCCAGCTGTGGCCTCCCTGGGAATGTGAGCCCTGAGTGGATGTGGCAGAGCCCGAGGGAACCTACCCACGCCCGACGCTGGAGCGGCAGAAAGGTCTTTACTGTTGTTTGCACAAAGATGACTTGGTTGTCAGTCTAAATATAAATCAGTAAACTATTTTCAACGTTAGAAATAAAATGTGTGGTGCTTATTTGCATCTGAAGAAATTTTAGTGTGAAGTTATGAAGATCTGATCAGGAAATGCAACTCTTCTCTGAGAGATTTCAGGCTATGGCTGATGTCTCCTCTGCTAGTGTCGCCTTAATGTTTGAGGATATTGGTGTTGTGATCTTCTTGTGACCAAAAGTCTCAAATACAACGGCTTCTGCTTCCATTCACGGCCAGGTAGCTCCTGATCAGACCATCCCTTTCACAGATGACAACCAGAAACTCACCACGGTAGACGACAGCACTGCCATGAGGACTCTGGGTAGTGACCCAAAGCAGGAGGATTTGGAGAGGACGGGGGTGGGGACACGGGATGAATTTCCTATATTTTATAATCCTCGGCCCCAGAGCGGGCTCTAGCTCACTTTTAAATAGACAGATAACGTTATCGATCACTTTTTAATGTGCTCCTGCAATCGGAAGGACAGAGAGGAAAAAAAGACTCGGAAAATGAAACGACTCTCAGGAGCCCATAGGTAATATTAAGAAGTTGAGTATACATTTAATTACAGTGTAAGGAAGAGAGGAGAGAAATAACAGCTGAACATTTTCCAATTCTGTTGGAAAAGATAAATTGATAGATTTAAGAAGAAGCTCAGCAAACCCCGGGCAGAATAAATACCAAGAAGACCACGCTTTTGTACATCATAGTCAAAGCACTGAAAACCAAAGATCAATAGAAAATCGTGACAGCGGCCATAGGAGCACCATACAGCAGTAACAGCGATCAAATAATTGAATAAAAATGTGGAGTCTAGGCTGAAAATCAGTAAGGACATAGCTGAACTCAACATCACCATCAATCAACTGGGTGCAGTTGACATCCACGGACCACTTCGATAGCAGCAGGATACCCATTCGTCTAAGCTCGCTTGGAACTTTCATGAAGGCAGACCGCATTCTGGGCCATAAACACACCTCAACAAATTTAAAAGAATAGAAACCATACAATGTGTGCTCTCAGACCACAATGGAATTGAACGAGAAATCAATAATAGAAAGATAACTGAAAAATCCCCAAATACACAGAGATAAAAAAAAAAAAAACACACACACTTCTAAAGAACACACGGATCAAAGAGGGAATCTCAAGAGAAATTTTAAAATATTTTGAGATAAATGAAAAACAATTTATTAGAATTTGTGTGATGCAGTGAAAGCAGTGTTTGGCGGGGGAATTTATAGCATTAAATGCCTATATTAGAAAAGAAGAAAGATTTGAGATCGATCATCCAAGCTTCTATCTTGGGAGACTAGAAAAAGAAGAGCAAATTAAATCTAAAGTAGGCAGATGAAAAGAAATAATAAAAATCAGGACAGAACTCAATGAAAATAAAAAGAGGGAATTAATAGATAAAGTCAACAAAGCCAAGGATGGTTCTTTGAAAAGATCGATAAAATCAATAAGCCTCTAAGAAAAAGGAGTGCACAAATTACTAGTATCAGAAATGAGAGAGAGGACATCACGAAGGGTTCCCAGGACGTCAAAATGACGAGTATGGTGAATAATTCTGTGCTCACAAAGGTGATAGCCCAGGTGGAAAAGATCAATTCCTTGAAAGACACAATCTGCCAAAACCCACACAAGAAGAAACAGACAATCTGAAGACGCCTATATCTATTAAAGGTATTGAATCAAGACTTAATGACCTTTCAAAACAGAAAGCACCAGGCCCACATGGGTTTAGTGGTGAATTCTACCAAACACTCAAGGAAGAAATTCTACCATTTATTTACAATTTCTTGCAGAAGACAGAAGCAGAGGGAATACTTCTTAATTCATTTGATGTGACCAGCATTACCTTAATACAAAAACCAGACAGAGACATTGCAAGAAAAGAAAACTATACATCAATATCTCCCAGGAGCATAGACGCAAAAATCCTCAACAGATTATTAGCAAATTGAATCCAACAAAGTATAAAAATAACTATACATCACAAGCAAGTGAGATTAGTCTTAGGTAAGCAAGACTGAGTCAACGCTCAGAAATCGGTTAATCCATTGTATGAGCATGCTAAAGAAGAAAAATCACATATCATATCAATAGATGCAATAAAGACATTTGGCAAAATCCAACATCTATTCATGGTAAGCACTCTTGGTAAACAGAAATAGAAGAGAACCTCCTCAACTTGGCAAAGAAGATCTACAGAAAACCTACAGCTGGCGTCATACTTAATGGTGAGAAACTTGAAGCTTTCCTACTAAAATCAGGTATAAGTCAAGGATGTTCCCCTCTCACTGACCTTTAGTATCATACAGAAGTCTCACCTAAGCAATAAAAAAAGGGGGAAAAGGGCACAGAGATTGAGAAAGAAGAAATGAAACTATGTTGCAGATGACATGAGTGTCTATGTAGAAAATCCAAAAGGACTGATGAAAAACCTCAATTCCTGGAACAAATAGGTGGTTATAGGAAGGTTACAGGATTGCAAGAATAATATACAAATGTCAATTGTTTTCCCATTTGCCAGCAATAAACAAATGGAACTTGAAATTAAGAACACAATACCATTTACATTAGCACTCTCCCGAAATGAAATATTTAGATTTGAATCTAACAAAATATGTACAAGATTTGCGTGAGGACAAGTACAAATCTCTGATGAAAGAAGTCAAAGAGCTAAATAAATGCAGAGATGGTCCATGTTCATGGATAGAAAGACTCAGCATTGTCAAGATGTGAGCTCTTCCCAATTTGATCTACAGGTTCAACACAATCCCAATAAAAATCCCATGAAGTTATTTTGTGGATATTGACAAACTGATTCTAAAGTTTATACGGGGAGGGGTGCCTGGGTGGCTCAATCAGTTAAACATCCGAGTCTTGATTTCGGCTCAGGTCATGATCCCATGGTTTCTGGGATCAAGCTCCACATCGGGCTCTGGGCTGACAGCACGGAGCCTGCTTGGGATTCTCTCTCTCTGCCCCTCCCTTTGCTCACATGCATGCACATGTCCCCTCTCTCAAAAGTAAACGAACAGTAAAAAAAAATAATTTTTAATTTTTTTATGTTTATTTATTTTTGAGAGAGAGAGAGATGTACTATAAAACTCCTAGAAGATAATATAGGAGAAAACCTAGATAACCACGGGTTTGGCGATAACTTTTGAGATACAACACCAAAGGCACACTGCATGAAGGACAGAACTGATAAGCTGGATTTCATCAAAATTAAAATTTTTCCTCTGTAATAGACACTGTCGGGAACAAAAGGACAAGCCACAGATCAGCAGAAAATATTTGCAAAACATATATCTGGTAAAGAGCTGTTATCCACAATATACAAAGAACTCTTAAAATTCAACAATAGGAAAATAAACATTAAAAAATTTAGGCCAAAGATGGCAACAGATCCCTCACGAAAGAAAATGTACGGATGGCAACTACTAAGCATATGAGAAGAGGCTTCGTACCATATGCTATCAGGGAAATCCAAGTTGAAACAAGGAGATACCACTGCACGTTTACTAGCGTGGCCGAAATCTGGAACCCTGGTGACACCAAATCCGGGGGAGGGTGTGGAGCAACGGGGGTCTCACTGCTGGTGGGGACACACGATGGTGCAGCCACTTTTGAAGACAATTGGCAGCGTGTTACAAAGCTAAACACGCTCTTAGCATGCACCCCAGCCGTTGTGCTCCTTGATATCTACCCAAAGGAGCTGAAAACAGGTGCCCACACAAACCCCTGCTTGTGAATGTTTCCGGCAGCTTTATTCATAACTGCCAAACCTTGGAAGCAACCAAGGTGCCCTTTGGGAGGTGATGGGCAAACACCCGGCTGCGTCCAGACAACGGGATGGTATTCGGCGCTAAGAAGAAATGGGCCGTCACGCCACGAAAAGACACGGAAGGTCCCCAGGGCGCCTGGGTGGCTCAGTTAAGCGTCTGACTTCGGCTCAGGTCACGATCTCACGCTCGTGGGCTCAAGCCCAGCGTCGGGCTCTGTGCTGACAGCTCGGAGCCTGGAGCCCGCTTTGGATTCTGTGTCTCCCTCTCTCTCTGCCCCTCCCCCACTCATGCTCTGCCTCTCTCTCTCTCTCAAAATAAATAAACATAACAAAAAAATTTATTAAAAAGACACAGAGGGTCCTTAAGTGCATCTCACCAAGTGACAAAAGCCAGTCTGAAGAGGCTGCATCCTGTATGATTCCAACTACCTGGAATTCTGGAAAAGGCAGGACCATGGAGAGAGTCAAAGGATCCGTGGTTGCCAGGGGGCGGGGAGGAGGCAGGGGTGGTTACGTGAGCACAGAGGACTTTTAGGGAAGTGAAACTATTCTAGATGAAACTATAATGGTGGCCACCTGTCATTCCACATTTTTCCATACCCACACCCTGTACAGCACCCAGCGTGGACCCTGATGTAAAGTGTGGACTCTGGGTGATGATGACGTCACGAGAATGGAAGAACGTGGACAGGTATCGAGGGGGCGGGTACATCCAAGTGCATGACACGATTCTGTGTACGTGTACGTGCTGGAAACCTCCCACAACACGATGTTTTCTTAAAAAAGCAATTGAAAGCAAAATGGAAAATAGTCAAAAGAGATTCACCCTGGGCACAATTGGAGCCCCTGAGGAAGAAAATTACACTAAGGAACAGAACATGTAATTTAAGAATATAATTTAAGCATCCTCCTTATAATAAAGGGAAACACACTTTAGGTCAAAAATGTCACACTGGATTTCAAGAAAAATTATCACCCTATTGTCGACAGTAAGACACCCTGGAAATTTACTAAGCTTCCATTAATTGAAATAAAAATATTTTCTTAGCAGCCTAGCAAGAACATAAGGTTAGTTATAAAAGGAAACACCAGTCAGGCCTGAGACGCCTCTGCAGCCATAACTGATGCTAGCAGGTAGCGGGACGGCACCCGGGAGAGTCTCAGGGGCAGACGACAGGAGCCCAATTTCGTATCCAGCTGAGGTGTCATAAGTGAAAGGCGACCGGCCAACACCTGTCCACAAGCAAAGCTCAGGGGATGTTAGTCCTGTGAGCTGGAGGGCAAACCTCAGCCAACTGAGAAATGAGTTAGAAAACATCAAAATAACCCGCAGTGAGACTTGTGTCTATTTAACTATAGGACTAAGGCTAGAACAAATTTGCAAGAATGTTCAGCAATAGATTTCTGACTATAGAGAAGTCATAGCCCTCACAGCGGTTTAGAAGAAGCAAGTCTGGCTGACCCGTGGGCCTGTGGACAAGCGGCTTTTTCTCGACAAATACAGTACAGTAAATGTATTTTCTTTTCCTTATTGTTTTCTTCCTTTTTTTTATTGTCTTATTTATTTTCAAGACAGAGAGAGAGTGAGCAGGAGAAGGACAGAAAGAGAGAGGAGGACAGGGGGTCCAAGGCAGGATCTGCACTGAGCGCAGCGAGCCCGGTGTGAGGCTCGAAACTCATGAACCGTGAGATCATGACCTGAGCCAAAGTGGGATGCTCCACCCAGTGGGCCACCGGGGCGCCTCTCTTCCTTATGATTTGCTTAATTACATTTTCTTGTCTCTACATTACTTTGCTGTAAGAACGCAGCATATAAGACATACAACACGCAAAACATGTGTTGATTGACTGTGTATGTTCTCAGTGAGGCTTCTTGGCGGATTAAGTCTGGAGGGGTCAAAAGTGACACGTGGAGTTTAGACTCTGCGGGGGGGCAGGGGGTTGTGCCTCTCACGCCTGCGTTGTTCAGGGTCAACTGTCTTTGGGAACCAGGACGAGTGTGCTGATTTCTTCATCTTTATGGCCAGGGGCTAAAAGATCGATAAAATCGATGAAGCAAGTGTAGACGTGCAAGGGTATCGGACGGCGAGAAGCCCTGGAAGGTGCTGGGGACGGGGGAGGGGCGAGACTCCCGTCCACGGGGGCGCCCGGCGCCTACTGCTGCCAGGTAGGAGAATAGACGATTACAAAACACAAAAATTAATTGCTTAAAACAAAAAATAAAAGCAATAAACTCAAAGTCGTTGTGAACACATTAGGCATTTATTTTACACAAACGTGATGAGGGAGAGGCATCGCCAATACGGACATCACCCCTTTTATGCTGCTCTTTTAAACTGCGTATCCAAAAGCTGTGCTGGTCGAGACCGGGTAGCCAGATGCTGTGGCAAAAAAGCCACTTCCGTTTTGTGATTGTACAAGTCTATTCTCGGAGGGGCTCCATGAGATAGAATTTTAGAGCTGTTTTTATCTCTTCTCCGAAGATTACGTTTCGTAAGCCAACAAACGGTTGGATGGTTAACTTTTAAGATTTTCCTGCAGAATACGTTCAGTCCTTTTGAAAATCCTAAGAATTGGCTGAGTGCTGCACGGAGACCGAGACCGTGGCCCGGCTTTCGCGATCTGGCCGTGGGCCCCGGGCCTCCCACTGGGGAAAGCAAGCGAGCCCTGAACTAGATTCCCGGCGCTAGACGATTTAGTCCTTTGGTAAGAAGTAATCCTCAAGGAAATTTCCATATTCAACAGCTCCAGCTTTAAATATTGTTTTGGGTTCTGCTCATTAAAAATACGTTGGGTGGAGATTGTTATTAATGAATAAGGTCATTTCTAGGCTCACAACTAAATTTATCGTCTTCCGGTTGGATTTCCAATGTGACGTCCTTCCATCTGAAGGCGATTTGGAGACGAGGGGTGGTTTCTTCCCCTTCCTTGGCAATTCTCTTCATTTCTGGACCCTGGCAGCAGCGATGAGGCAGGCTGTCCACCTATCTTCCTCCGCCCAGCCCATTTTCAGGAAATCGGACCATCTGGGCAGGACGCAGACGCCTTCTGCACAGACTGCCAGACGCAGCCCATCTGGTGAACATTAGTCTAGGGACTTCTTGGTCGAGGTAACTTTCACATAGTTTTGGTACAAACTGAAAATACAGTATTCGATTACAAAAGAATTTAGAAAAATAAGTGTGGTCAGAGCAAAGTCGTACGGAGATCAAAAAAAAAAAAAAACAACAGAGAGAATGCAGGAAAATTTGTTTAAAAATATTAAAGGCCATTCAAAGATATGCAATGTTTGCCACAAAAGTTCTTCTTAGGAACGAAATCTTCAATTCAACATTTTTATGGTATTTGCTTTAATTTTGCTTGAAAAGAACCACGTAGATGAATACTTGCAGTGACTTGTGAGTCTAAAACCAGTACGTTTCTCTGTCTGCTCATAACTGCCCGCTATAGTTGCTCATTTAAAGGGAAAGAATAGTCCATAACCCGCAGATTTGTGGGTCTAGGAATTCCCTGTTTCCCACTCTCAGTGGCAGACTTAGAGCCGCCCTCTGTGTCTCTGCGAGAGGGCCTCTTGTGACTACGCCACGGCCACATTCAAACTTCTCTTTCTTGTTTTTAAGTCTATTAATTTTTTTGAGAGAGAGAAAGAGGGTGCATGCGTGTGAGCTGGGGAGGGGCAGAGAGAGAGGGAGAGAGAATCCCAAGCAGGCCCCAAGCTGTCAGCTGTCACAGACCCGTCTCATGCTGTCCCTGCCCCGAGGTCTGACCTCATCTCCCAATGTCCTGTGGCCGCTGGGTTCCAGCCAACAGCCCCTGGGTGGGAGCGACACGCCCCTCCCAGAAGGGCCTCTCACCCTCCTGAGCCGGCTGGCGGTGACCCGGCCGTCACTGGCAGGGGTGTTGCCTCCTCCCTGATGGCCGAGCAGAGGAGGGACCTTCTTTCCTGCTCGGACCCCCGACGCCCCCGACCCTGCCCGCCCCGCCGGCTAGAGCCTCTTTCGACCCTTTGCAGGAGCAGTAAACTCAGTCCCCCGAGTTTGAGCCACTGCACACGTTCTGTGTGATTGCTAACACACCCAGTAAGCTGTGAGACTTCCTTTCACCCCTTCCTCCTAAAATATTGCTGGGCGTTTCTGTGTTTTCTGCTCACCTCATGACATTAGCTTCTGTTCTGTAATTGGAACTGTGTTAGAAATGTTATTCTCAGACACTGAGTTTTTGTTCTGAACGCTGTTTCCCCAGCAGCAGTGGGTTTACGGTGCCTCGCTGAAGCTCTGCTCACTGCTCGCTGTGGTCTGTATCCACCCGGGGATTGGACGGTGGGTGTCTGTGCCAGCGCTCCCGTTCTAACCTGCTGCTGCAGTTCCAGAACATTCCATCTGCAGGGGTGTCCGAGCACACAGCAGGCACTCAGTGGGGCTGGGTAACCGGCTCAGACTCCAGTCGGATGTGCTTTGAGGAGAGCCTTTAAAGACCTGCAGATTCTTCCAGTGCAGGGAGCTTACAAAAGCTTTTCCTTCCAGAAGGCTCTGCTCTACTCTTCAGCAGAGCTTTGATCAGGTGATGGGTCCGGAGCAAGACTGCAGATGGCCGTTCCAGACCGCGTTTTCCAGAGGACAGACACCTCGGGAACAGAATGCAGGTTCAGCTCATACCATGGGGAAATGTTTTTATCCCTTTTACTATATGGGGAATATATATTCCTTGCAGAAAACTATAAAATTAATAAGAAAAAGGAGAAGAAGTCACTCATGAGCCCATCACAGAGAAAAATGGCTCATATCTGTGTCTATGCGACACACAGAACAGGCACATGGTTTATGTGAGTATGCAGTATATGACCTACTGAGCAGCAATTTTTATGAGTGTACAATTTTTATGTGATAATCACGTCACTAGCAGTTAAGTCAGTAGGTGCAGACCTACTGGGTCATTTTAATAGTCGCATCTACTGATGTTACTTGAATAGATACAACTTATTGGCTAATCTTGTATTGTTGAAAGTTAATTTTTGCAAGAGAGAGAGCAGGGGAGAGGGGCAGAGGGAGAGAGAGAGAGAGAGAGAGAGAGAGAGAGAGAGAATCTCAAGCAGGGTCCACGCTCAGCACAGAGCCTGATGTGGGGCTCGCTCCCGAGACCCTGGGATCATGACTGAGCTGAAACCAAGAGTCAGATGCTTAGGGGCGTCCGGGTGGCTCAGTCGGTTAAGCATCTGACTTCGGCTCAGGTCATGATCTTGGGCTTCGTGAGTTCGAGCCCCGCGTCGGGCTGTGTGCCGACAGCTCGGAGCCTGGAGCCCGCTTCGGATTCTGTGTCTCCCTCTCTCTCTGCCCCTCCCCACCTTGCGCTCTGTCTCTGTCTCTCTCTCAAAAAGAAGCATTAAAAAAAAAAAAAGAGTCGCATGCTTAACCGGCTGAGGTGCCCCTAATCTGGTGCTGTTGACCACTCAGTTTGCTCAGGTCCTAGGTGTGTAGGAAAGTTATGAAAACACCGGTGTGCATCTGTTTGGTGGCGAATATCTCACTGTATCATCTGGATGAATTCCAGCAAATCGTGCACCTTGTAGAGGTTTCTGGGGGGTGTTGTTGAAGGGTCCTGCAGAAACAGGTGGCAAAAACTCCAGTGTCCCCCACGTTCCCTCTGCGCGGGAGTGACATTCCTTGTAGTACTTCCTAATCCGACAACTGGAGCGTGGCATGTTGTCACTCTGGTTCAGTTTACTGTCTTGCCGATGTGTCGATCTGGTGCCGTCCCTCCGGTTACCTGCCTACTGGTCTTTCTTTGTCTCTCTCTGATGGACACGTGAACGTTCCTTAAATAGCAGGACAGCGGCCCCTGGCTTGCTGCACAGCTTGTGGATGTTTCTCCCGGTTTGTCATCATTCTGTTGCCTGGTGTTTTGTCTTGTTGTCTTCTTCCAGTCCACCAGTTTCCCCTCCCGTTACGATTTATGCCTTTCCACGCGGTTACTGACGTAAGAGGGCCCGTCGTCCTGTGCTCGTGGGTCTGTGCGTTTTCTTGCAAAGGTCGGGCGCCTCCTTCAGGGCGGGGCCTGGCGGATTCCCCATCGCAGGCACGGGCGAGCCATCCTGGGGGTCGTGGTGACGCCCCGCCCCTCGTGTCCGCGGGAGGGCAGGCCCCGTGGAGGGACCCCGGGGGGGGGGGGGGGCGGCCTCACGCCCCGGGCTGTGCCGCCCCCTCCGGCCCCCCTCCGGCCGCGTGGATCTTCTCACCGTGGGCGGGAACCTCGTGGGTTGTTCTGAAGGTCAAATACGCAAATACACGTCAAGCACCCATCAGCATCTGGCCAGTCGTCAGCACCGCGGAAGCGTCGCTGCTGAAAGTCTGGTCGTAACTGCACGAAGAGACGCGGTGGGTTTGTTGCGCACGATCGCAGTTAGTGTCTCATACGCTCTCCTTCAGATGTCTCCACGTCGTCAGATGCTCATCTGCCGCCACAGGCACGGCGGGAACCCGAGGGCACAGCTGGAGGTCACATTTGCCAGAGCGAGCCCCCGGCCCTGGGCTGGCGGTCCAGCGGGAGGGGGTGCTCTGAGCTGCAGGTGAGCGGAGCCCAGGGAAGCAGCTGCCGCCCGGCAGGAAATGAGCAGCAAAGACGCGTCCCCGGGAAGGAGAAACCTAGAAGGACAACTGGGGCCCTCCAGAGGCTACCCGTTCAACAGACAAATGTCCTTCAGACGCCAGCTCGGCCCCGCAGCCTGGATGGTAACAGACGGAGGCCTTAAGCAGCTACCGTGAACCGCCCCGGCCCGCGTCCAGGAACCTGAATGCAGCCGCCGCTCATCGACCGGGGAGGACACGGCCGCTCCAGGAGTTGCTAGAGTTGCTAGAGGATTTGCTCCATTCGTCATCTTAAAACGATGAGCTCACCTCCCCTACGGGGCTGGTGGAGCCAGATTCCAAATAACGTGCCCTTGCGTCGGGCAGGCCCGCTCCTGGCGGCGCAGGCCCAGTGGCGTTTGCTCCCAGGTAACACCGCCGTGCTGTTGGCAGAGCGCGGAGCCGGTTCCCAGGGCTGGGGAAAGCGTCGCCGTGTGCCCCCGCCCCCGCCCCCGCCCCCGGAGGCCACGCGGCTCCCCGCGCGCGCCGCCCCTCGGTCTGTCCCCGACTCGTCCGTGCACACTTCCTCTGACGGCGTGCCCCCGTTCACGACGGCAAGCCGACACCCAGGAGTGCCGTCTACACCCCCCCCCCCCTCGAATTCCAGGCCAGCACACCTGCCTTTCACACGGCCCTCCAGAGACCCAGAACCAACAGGTGTGAACAGAGAGAGGCTTGTTGTGAGCAATGGCTCATGGGATTACGGAAGCTGACACAGTGAGGTGAGGGTGAGTGGGGCGGCTGGAGGTGCAGGACGGCTGGTTTAGTTCCAGTCAGGAGCAGGGAGAGGCTGATACTCCAGTTCAAAGGCCATCGAGCGGGAGAATCCTTTCTAACTTGGGGTAGGTCAGTCTTCTTTCTCTCTCCAGCCCTTCGCCTGATTGGACGAGACCCACCTGCACAGAGAGGGCATCTGCTTACGTAGTCTCCTGCTTTAAACGTCAATCTTGTCTAGAAACACCCCGGCGGAGTAACGTTTGACCAAATGCCTGGGCACCCCGTGGCCTCATCAAGTTGACACATAGAATTAACCGTCACAGGCCCCAGCTGCCTGAGACACTTTCATCCAGATGGTAATAGGCCGGAAACAAACAAGTCCAAACTGAAGTTCTGCCTTTCCTTCCCAGCCCCCCAGCGGAAGGAGTGACCCCACAGGCGCGGAGCGGGGCCACAGCCACTTCAGCAGGAGAATGTGCTTCCCAGGGCCCTGCGCCCGGGTGCCCGTGGGATGTGGGCAGCTGAGGGATGCCCCCTCCAGGCCCGGCCAAGGAGCTTCCCTCCGCCATCGGCTAGTGGAGGCCGCCCCCCCGGCAGCCTGGGACCCCGAGGGGACTGGACGCGGCCCGAGCTGCCTGAGCCGACAAGACGGGTCAGATCAAGTCGTCCTCCCTCAAACCCTCCAAGAGCTTCCCACCTCAGCTTCAGCGGCGACCCCCACCACCCTCAAGGTCCTGGGGACCAGCGGGCTCCCGTCACCTCTGACTCCCCTTTCCTGCCCAGGACTGCCCTCCCTCTGGGTGCCTGCAGGCTTTCAACTCAGACCCTGGAGCTCTGGCCACAGGATTCGCACGGCCACCCTCCTCCGGCCTTGGGCCTCGCTTCCCGGTTCCCTGTCTGCACAGGCTCATCGCCGAGATGGTCTGTCCGCACACTGCCCGCGGTCCCGCTCTCCGCTGAGCCTCCTGCTGTCCTCACACCCCGCACGACCAGCGCCAACAGGTACTTGTTGAATGTCTTATTGGCTGAAAGAAGCAAGACGAAGGGAAAAACTGTTACTACTTTGCAAAAGGAGGAGGAAAATACGCAGAGTTGCAGTTTTACGGCCTTTAACGTCTCTGGGAGCAGCTTTTCTAGCAGTGGTAACAGTGACGCGTGGTGGGTGGGGGGTCCTGGGAGAGGTCGGGCAGGGGTGGAGGGACACTCGTCACTTTGCACTTTCTGAGGAGTGAACCAACTATAACCTTTTCAGAAAATTAAGTTAATATTTTTAATTAAAAATATAAGATGAGCCCACCCTCCAAATGTTTGGAGCAGGTGGTCCCTAAGAAATGCCCCTGCGTGCCCGGCTCCTGGGGACTTCCAGGGACCAGCCTGGGAGCTGAAGGGAGGTGCGGGTGGAGGGCTCAGGGGTCAGGGTGCCCTGCGTGCGCAGCGCCTGGGCTGGAGGGTAACGCGCCCCCACCTTCCCCTTTAGGAGTGCAGCCCGATGGAAGCCGTTAGCAAGAAGCCGTCTAAACCGGAAGCCAGCTGCTGGCCCTTCGGAGCACGGAGCTCCGTCCCGGTGGCCGAAAGGCAGGGAGTGGGCAGGGGGCTGAGCCAGGGCACCTGTTTTTAGGAGATGACGGGCCGGGTGGCGAGTGCCCCAGGCCACGCCCCGCTCTACATCGGAGAACGATATTCTATCAGGGTCCACCGGGACACAGGGGGGCCAAGGACAACCCATAGACTCGGCTCCGGGAAGGTTCTGGGCCAGAGGAGACGGCTCCACGGTAAAGAATGAGGAAATAGGATCATTCAGACAAGAGAACTCGGGTCTACCCTCCCGCTTGGAACAACCAAGAACCCCACGAGAGACGAGATACATCAAACACCAGAGAAGGAAGGACAGCTGTCCCCGAGAGGTGGGGGATGGAGGAGGTGGTTCTGAGATGCCCCAGCCGACTTCCAGAAGGTCCACGAGTCGCCGAGTGGGGAGGGGACCTGCGGAGACCCAAGGGCACGCTGGCCTGAGACGTGTCTGCAAACCTTTACGATGAAATGCAGGACGTCCTCACACATGGTGCCCTCGGAGCTGTGTGACCCGTGTCTCCTCCGGAAAACACCGCTGATGCGTGCTAGCAGGGTGCGTTCTGGGCAGCGGCTTAGAATTTGGTTCCGGAGTGTTCGTGCTCAGAGGGGTCCTCGGGGAGGGTCCTGCCAAGGGCAGGGCTGGAGCCCATCTTCCTCACTCCTGCCCTGCTGCCTAGGTCCTCCCCTCCCAGGAGCAAAGACGGCCACTCGTAGGAGAGGCCGGGGGACATTGGGTGAGCAGAGCCCCCCGTCAGGACGCACGTGGGTGCATGTGAGGGCGAGGAGGGTGAGGAGGAGGGAGGCCCGTGGAAACAACGCGGGGGTGAAGCCACACTTCTCTCTTCTCCATCCACACCCTGTCAGCCCGACTGCCCTCAGTGGGGCAGGAAAGTGCACCTGTCGGGACCGTCCCAGAGCGTCCTCCTGACCCCTGGTGTCCTGAGCCCCTGGGAGGTGCGGCGGAGGTGAGCGTGGAGGCAGGCCAGCAGGCGGCACGCTTGGCCACAGAGCTGAGACCTGCCGGAGGAGAGTCCCGGGGGCCGAGGGTGGTGCCAGGAGGCCCCGGCTTCCCGGGACGAGCTGCGAGGGCAGGAGCAGCGCTGCCACACCAGGGGCATGCCCGGAGGCCCCCGCTCCACGGCAGTTCAGAGGCCAGCCCCTTCTTAGCCCGACGCCGTCGACCCCAGGGCTCTGTTGGTTTTCCGAACGGGAGCTGCTGTGATGGGGAGAGTATTTTTAGGCTCTCGGTGGCTTGGGCGGGATTAGCACAAGCGGGCACGGAAGCCCACACTGTGCACTGCCGCTCGTGCTGGGCTCCCACAGGCTCAGCGGTCGGTGAAAGAGAGCCCTCTCCAACCCGGACTTGAGTCATCAGCTGTTATCTCTGGGCTCCTTCGGCGGCCGGGATCTCAAATTAGCCACGAGAGAAACAAAACAGAAAACCATTTCTTTATTGCCCAGAGGAAGACAGGACACCAAAGCTGACACGCAGGGCAGGGCCGGCTCCGTTTGCCGACGTTTATCTCTCTTCCTGCACCTTTCCGCTTCTGTTCGTGGGAGCCCAGAGCTGCCCGCCTCAGAATGGAAGGAAACACGGGACAAATGGGCAGTCTTGGCAGAGCGGGGCCATCGGCTGCTCCAAAAATCCTGAAACAGAAATGGTTTTCCCATAAACCATTTACTTATTGGAGATGCAAATCAGAGATATTTTTAGGACATATTAATAAGCCAAGCACTAGTTTGCACATTGCCGCTTGCTTCTTCCCTCCCCCCACCCAAAGCCACCCAAGTGTCTCCTTCCTTTTAACATTCTTTTTTAGAATAATGACTTGGAGGGGCGCCTGGGTGGCTCAGTCGGTTGAGCGTCCGACTTCGGCTCAGGTCATGATCTCATGGTCTGTGAGTTCGAGCCCCGCGTCGGGCTCTGTGCTGACAGCTCGGAGCCTGGAGCCTGTTTCCGATTCTGTGTCTCCCTCTCTCTCTGCCCCTCCCCCATTCATGCTCTGTCTCTCTCTGTCTCAAAAATAAATAAACATTAAAAAAATTTTTTTTTTTAGAATAATGACTCGGAACGCATGCACGCTGTGAAGAGTCAAACAATTCCAAAAGTGACAAAAGAGAAAGCAATGAGAAACCAGAAATTCCAATTATAAGGCCGACTGGCCGGTTCCAAGGCCAGAAACACCCCTCATTCACGTCGAGTGAGGCAGGCCACATGCAGACCACCAAGAGACTGACCTCTTGATTCAGTGGGTGAATAGGCAGAGGCCAGAGGAGGAAGGCTTTTCCTTAAATTTAACAGAAGAGGGCACCTGTTGGGATGAGGACTGGGTGTTGCGGGGAAACCAATTTGACAATAAATCACATATAAAAAACTTTAACAGAAGAAAAAGACATGGAGGGAAGTCGAGGACTGCTAAACTTCACGTTAATTAGTCTTGGAAATAATTTTTTTTAACGTTTATTTATTATTGAGAGACAGAGAGAGAGCATGAGCAGGGGAGGGGCAGAGAGAGAGGGAGCACAGAATCCGAAGCGGGCTCCAGGCTCCGAGCTGTCAGCACCGAGCCCGACGCGGGGCTCGAACCCACGAGATGTGTGATCATGACCTGAGCCGAAGTCAGATGCTTAATCGACTGAGCCACCTAGGCACACCGCCATCATACTCTTAAAAGAAAAAGACTCAGGGTCGGGACCAGCCCTCCTTACGGCACGGCATCCTGGTCGGCGCACGACTAGACCACCAGACCCGGGATGGAAGAGAGGCCAGAAGCAGGGTGAAGCAATTGGGCAGGTGATAAAGGAGGCACTTCAAATTCCGGCGGCAAAACTGGACTTTTGATAAATAGAACAACCCTGAGAAGAGGGATTAAAGTAGCTCCGCCCCTCCCAGCACACTCAGGGCCGGACTCCCAGGAGACGTGGGCCTGGTGTGAAACAGGAAGCCGTTCAGGCACCGGAGGGACGAGGTGAAGGACGAGGTGAAGTCCTCAATCGCCTGGACGGGGGGAAAGCTTCCTCCTATGACACAAAGAAAAGACTAGCACGTAAGAGTATAAAAGATAAAATGTTTGCACAGCAAAAAACCGCCATAAGCAAGGTCAAAGACAACTGAAGGAGAAAACATGTGCGCTGTAAAATACACATGAGGACCAATATCCCTGATACTGGAAGAACTCTTATAAATTGACAGACAAAAGGCCAAACACCAGACGGGAAAATGGACGAAGGACGTAAAGAGCCAATTCACAAAAAAAGATGTTACGGCGAGCCTTCAAATCCACGAGTGTTCACTCACCCGCGATCGGGGGATGCAAATTTCAACGGTGCTGAGATGCTGCTTCTCTTCTATCAGGCTCGCAAAGCTTACTGGTGTGAGTCTGCGAGTGTGGCCGGGCTGGCGGCCATGCAGCTTGGTGCACCTTCCAGAGGGAAACTGGCAACACCTAGCAGATGCTGTACACACGTCCATTGCACCCAGCATCCGCCTCTCGGAACCCGCCCCGAAGATGCCTGCAACCAAACGAAAATACCTGTGCACGAGGACGTTCCGCTGCAACCCTGTGTGTAGCTGCCAAAAGCCGGAGAAAGCCTGAATGTCCCGTGGCCGCGGACCTGGAGCGATTCTGGGACACAGTGAGGTGCGAACAGAGCCAAGTGAAAAGACTTTCTACAGAAGAGCATCTTCCCGTGAGAAGGCCGAAGGAGGGCACGGAGGGGCAGGATGGACACTGGGAGAGCAGTGCAGGATAGACGGGGCAGGGGGCAGCCTTTCCGTCAAGCCCGGTCAGAGAACGGGGGATTCCGCAGGCTGGCGGGTAGGAGGGACGTGAGGTTAGAGGCAGCCTCCAGAACCCTGCAGTCTAGCCACAGCTGCCCTCCTCTGTTTCTCTGCTCAGCCCTCTTGTGCCGTTGGTGGTCCCTGCCATATCCGCCCCTCTTCCAGGAAGCCCTTGACTACCCTTGGAGCAGAGGGCACCCCCTGGGCTCTCTGAAGGCAACCCAAGCCCTAACTCTGCTCTCCTGACCTTGGCACAACATGCACAACTTCCCTCTCACCTTTGCTTCCAAGTTCCCCAAAGAGAAGTGTGCTCTGGCCACAGTGCCTTTGCACTTGCTCCTCCCCAGGACTCTCATGGACCTGGTGAATGACTTCAGTCGTTTAAGACTCATCTCAGATGTCACCTCATTCGAGAAGTCATCTCTGACCCAATTGGGGCACCTGGATGGCTCAGTCGGTTAAACATCCGACTTCGGCTCGGGTCATGATCTAGTGGTTGGTGAGTTTGAGCCCCTCATCGGGCTCTCTGCTGTCAGTGCAGAGCCTGCTTTGGATCCTCTGTCCCCCTCTCTCTGCTTCTCCCCTGCTCATGTGTGCTCTCTCTCTCTGTCTCTTCCTCAAACATAAAGAACATAAAAAAAAGAAGTCATCTCTGACCCGATTAAGCACAAGTATCAAAGCGATCACCTGTGTGCCCGTGGCACAGACCTGCCATCCCAAGCCAGTCATTTGGGAGGGGGAGACGGGGCTGGTTCAGATTCCTATGTTCCATGGCACCACCTCCTCCCAGGTACGTGACCCGGGGCAAGTTCGCAGGCTCCCCGGGCTTCAGTTTCACCTGTAGAACACCTGGTCCGTAGCAAGTGCCCCATCAGTGTGGGAGGCTGGGTCCCAGATGGTCGGAGAGTTCTAGATCCCTGAGCACCGCGCCAGGCCACAGTGGCCTGCGTCTGGTGTGTGGGAGGTAGATGAATGGTTTCATTCATCTATATCCCCAGTGAAGTGATTTACATGGTGTTCCTCGTATGGTCGCCCTCAATATATACACACCAAAGTGAATTTAATAGATTTACGTGTTTGTCGTGGAAGAAGGTAAGTGCAGTAAAAATAAGAAAAAGAACCCCTTTACGTGATACGCGGCGCCTGCCGTTAGGCGGGCGAACGGGTCTCAAGCGTAAACCCTCCGGTGCAGCTTCGTGGGCATGCCAGCCTGGCAGCCGTGCGGCCCCCTGCCCGGGGGTGGGGTGGGGAGTCCATACTCAAGCGAGCCCTGCCAGGAGGACGGTGCTTGCCGTTTTAATGCTCTGTGGTTGCCGTTTTGAAACTTTAATAATTTTATTGTTAGTGACAAACAATCGGGGAAGGGGTGATGTGGGCACACGTGCCCTGAATACTGAGTGGGGGGGGGGCCCTGGCGCCGGAGGTGGGGGGGTGGGCTCTGAACGTGTCCCCATGCCTGAGGGAGCATGCCTTTAATGGCAGGTAGAAACACCATGATCAGGAGGGAGAGGCAGACATACAGAGAGAGGAGTTAGAGGCAGGGGAAGGGGGAGGGAGCGAAGGGGGCACAGACAGACGGGCAGACGCAGACCTCGAGGGAAAGGAAAGACCTTCTTTCCTGCCTTTTGGATGAGCTGAACCCCCCCCCCCCCCGCAGTTTTCGATTTCCACGAGGCCCAGCAAATTCCACAGCCAGCCCGGCCCCAAGTGTTTAACAGATAAGAGACGTCCTGCCGGGTTTGCTCTTTAGCAGCAAACCCCCCAGAGGATAATCACGTGTTGCACTTCCTCTTGTGGTGGCCTGGGGCCTCTGAACCGTCCTGTGTCCCTGCCCCATGGACTCACTCGTGTGCACACAGTGAGCGTGCTTTGCAACACGGGATCACAGGCCCTGGCCAGTGCACTTGGGCGAGAAAGAGATAGGAGCCGTGCAGATTGGAGAGCGAGAGGTAAATCTCTGTCTACTCATGGGCAACTCGTAGATGTAGGCACAGAAAACCCTAAAGAACCTATAAAAGGTACTGGGATTAGTAAATGAGTACAGCAGGCAGGGGACACACTCATGACACAAAAGCGACTACAGCTCTATGTGTTCGCAAGAGACAGCGGGACAATTAGACGAAAGACCACGGTTTACAGCAGTAGCAACAACCATAAAACACCTGGGAATAGATTTAACAAAGAGACACGCAGGACCTCTACACCGGAGACTCCAAACTGCGGTCAAGCAAAATCAAAGCGACCAAATACACGGGGACACAGGCGATGCCCGTGGGTGACAGATCAGCATGGTGAAGCCGTCCCGTGTCCCGGATGACCTACCGATCGATGCTGCCCTCGTCAATATCCCAGCAGGCTTTTACCTAGACACTGAGGAGCTTATTCCAAAAGCGTAATGGAAATAAATGCAAAGGACTCCGAGCAGCCGAGGGTTCTGACAAAGAACCCGGGGGGGTGATGGCAGCTCCACCTGCTATAAAGGACAGGAATCAGGGCAGCCTGGCGGCAGTGAGGACAGCAAATAAATCAATGAACAGAATGGAGTCCAGAAATAGACCCACGGCAGGCCCGAAATCGCAAGACTGGTTTCCTCTCGGGTTGAGCCAAAGGGGACTCTGCGGGGCGTGGCTGCTGTAGCGCGACTGGGGTCTGGTCACAGAGAGTGTAAATCTGACACAAGCCATCCCGCTGTGCAGTATGTAGGTGGTCTGTCAAGGCAAGGGGTTGGTTAGCATGAGAGGCTGACGGGACGGGGGCAGGACGCCCACCAGATCTTACTGACAAACAGACCAGAGATGGAAGCCGGGCTAGAATTTTCTGGTAAACTTAGCGCAGGCTCTTTTGGGTGGTCGCAGAGTAACTGCTGTTTTAACAGATGTGTTAACAAGTTTCTTTCTTTTTTAAATACTTATTTATTTTTTGAGAAAGAGAGACAACCTGAGCAGGGGAGGGGCAGAGAGAGAGGGTGAGAGAGCATCCCTAGCGGGCTCTGTGCTGTCCGTGCAGAGCCCGATGTGGGGCTTGAACTCACGAAACATGAGATCACGACCTGAGCCGAAATCAAGAGTTGGATGCTTAACTGACTGAGCCACCCAGGTGCTCCTGTTACTTTCTAGAAACGTTTTTAATCACTAAGCTCAGATCCTTCCGCCAATCAACTGGTGGTGAAGAAGGCTGGCGCGCTGGAGTGGGTGAGCCAAGCTGGCCCACACCCACCAGCATGATGGCGGCCGCGGGCTTCCCGAAATAGCAGGATTGTGCGGCGCCCACACACATCTTGAGGGCAGTGCAGCGAGAGAGGGCAGGACTACCTCCCCGCCCCCCCCCCTTCCCCCAGGCGACAGGCCTGGGGTCCCACTACAGAAGGGTGGGCACGTCTGACACCCTCACCCAAGCCCACCTATGGCCGTATGTGTTAAACACTGAGCATGACAAACCCAAATGAGGTAAAGGTAGAGCTTGGGGAAGCCGCCTGTGGTGCACACAGCCAGCACTGCTCAGGGAACCGGGAAACGGGCTCCCCGAACACCCGTACAGACTGAGTGCACTCACTTAATGGGCAACCAAGATATTATAAGACAGTCAGGGGAAAAATGTGTTTTTCCATTTTGGGAAATAGTCAAAGCTTTTATATCTTACCAAAAATAGAAATGGAATTCTAGAAAGCAAAAATAGGTGGGCTCATACATGTATGCAATTCAAAGGAACCCGCATAGCCTACAGAAGCTGTCTCATCTTTCTGGAATGTGTGCCTGCGTTGCCATGAGACTGTGGACCGGCCAGGACAGGAGGCGTCTGGGATCTGTTCCGGGCCTGCACTGGAGCGGCCTCCGGGCCCCCCTCCAGACCCCGTTCTTCCCCTCCTGGACCCACTCTGATGCCCCTGGAGGGGTCCACGTGGGGCTGAGGGCGTCCTGCACCACTCATGGGTGAGCACTCCTTGCGTCTGCCCTCTATGGTGACGATGACTTCCGTACAGAGATCGACATCAGCTTAATTGCATCCGAGGACGACAGGCAGGACAGGTCCCCCCGGAAGAGAGGACAATAGATGTAGAAGGCGGCTGGGCAGGAGGCAGTTTGGGCCTTTAGGAGAGAGCTGGGGGCAGCCGCCCCGCCATGACGAGGGCTCTTAGGGAAGACATCGTAGAGGAAGTGCTGCAGGAAGCTGTGCCGTGTGTGGGAGTATAAATACCCTCTCCGCTCTGGCACGCTCTGATCCAAGGGCATCCTGATCCGCATGGCTTTTCAATTCTTTCCGTGAGTCAGACTGGAATTTCTTTGGAAGGCAACATCCTGCTAAGCAGCCAGCCGGCTCCCCTGCCCGTCCCTCCCTCCGCCAGCCCTCTTCAACCCAGTGCAGGCTGGGGTGAGCAAGACCAGAGTGGACTCTTGTCTGAATAAGAAGAAATAGAAACTCGTAATAGTCCTACATACGGTAAAAAAAACTTGAATCCACAGTCCAAAACTGTCTTACAAAGCAAGCGCCAGACTTAGAAGGCTTCTGAATTCAACAGTTTTACGGAAGGGTTTCCGCCAGTCTCACATTACACTCTTCCAGAGGATAGCAAGGAAGGGGAACCCTTCCCCACCCATGTGATGAAGTTCAATATGACTTGACGCTGAGACCTGAAAAGGACACTGTAAGAAAGAAACATTCAGAACACAGATACCACAGTCCCGGCAAATACGTTAGTGAACCAAATCTAGTTCTACACAAAAAGGCTTGACAACATGTCATGACCTAGTTGGGCTTCTTCAGGAAATGCAAGGTTGGTTTAACACCTGAACTTCAATCACCTCGTTGGAGTAGGCGGTTGGTTAGGTTCTCACGGGACATCTGGAGACCAGCCACGAGGAGTCATGACCAGCCACGAGGAAGTCAGATACCTATCGGGCAGCGTTCCTCAAGAAGCCAGATCACACCGGACAGACCCAAGATGGCAGGTGCCACTGTGACAGGAAACCCCCGACTCCCGACCATAAAGAAGAAAAGGCCCCAAAGCCTGCTGCTGAGAAATCATAGCCCCAAATAATGAGCATTCCTCCCCTTAGTTAACAACTGTCCATAAAAGATAAAAACCCAACCCCCAGCTTATTTAGCTCTCTCTCTCTCTCTCTCACCTGCTCTCACATCGCAAGAGTGTACCTTCACTTTAGTAAGCTTTCCCACTTGTGCTGCTCATCTGCTGTCTTGGGTGTCTGTCCTTGAATTCTTTCTAGTGATGAGACCAAGAACCTTCAGTGACATCTTTGGGATGGGCTGGGTCAGGGCCTCGGGGCCTGGGGTCTCCCTAGTTCACCAGACAACACACTTAGTTCATCATATTAATAGAACAAAGCAGAAAAATCATGCTATCATCTCAATAGGCACAGAAGGGAACACTTGATAAGACTCAACATATATTCATGAAAAGAAACTCTTAGCAAAATGGGAATCTTAACCTGATGGAGGGCATCCGATAAAGATGTCCCCGTCACGAATGCCACATGAAACAAGGACATTCGCTATTGACCCTCCAGTCTGCGTCAGCAAGTGAAGCAAGCCAAGAGCACGGCAATAAAGGACAAAATGATTGAGAGGAATAAATTAGGGGCACCTGGGTAGCTTAGTGGGTTAAGCATCTGGCTCCTGATTTCTGTTCCGGTCATGATCTCAAGGTTCATAAGGTCGAGCCCTGAGCTGGAGCCTACTTGGGATTCTCTCCCTCTCTCTCTGCCCCTTCATAGCTCTTCCCCGCCCCCCTCAATAAATAAATAGACTTAAAGAAAAAGAATAAACTAAAAAGTCAGTATTCACAGATAAAATTACTGTATATATAGAAAATCTAATAGAACCTACGGAAAAAACACAAAAATTATTAAGTAAATCCGGAAAGATTCCTGGATAAAAAGTCAATATACAAAACCAATTCTATTCTAAATAAACCAGAAACCAGTGGCTATAAAATAAAAATAGAGAATATTTTAAAATATCATCCAAAACATCAAATACTTGAGAACAAACCAAATGAAATATGTGTGAAATATCTACACAGAATACTATAAGTTAATGAGAGCAGTTAAGAATACTTAAATAAACACAGGGGTAAATGTGAATCGGAGCACTCAGTAGTGTGAGAATATTCATTCTTACCAAATCGACCTACAGCTTTTTTTTTTTTAACTTTTTTAAAATTTATTTTTGAGACAGAGAGAGACAGAGCATGAACGGGGGAGGGGCAGAGAGAGAAGGAGACACAGAATCGGAAGCAGGCTCCAGGCTCTGAGCCATCAGCCCAGAGCCCGACACGGGGCTCGAACTCACGGACCGTGAGATCGTGACCTGAGCCGAAGCCGGATGCTTAACCGACTGAGCCACCCAGGCGCCCCTCGACCTACAGCTTTAATGCAATTGTTTTTTTTTCTTCAATTAAAAAAAATTTTTTTCAATGCAATTCTAATAAAAATTCTAGCGGGATTTGGGGGGAAACTGATAAGCCAATTCAAAATGCTATATGGAATTGTAAAATGCCCAGTATATATAGCCAGCAAGTTCTGAAGAACAAAACTGGAAAATGACTCTACCAGATAACAGGACTTAGGATAAAACCTCAGTGATTGAGACAGTAAGAGAAGTTACAGCACTTCATAGTGAGTCCAGTGTGAAAACAAAAGCAGCCCAGGGTCGACTGGATTCCAATACACACGATGATGACGACAAGTGAATCTGGACCCCTACCTCACACCACACAGACAAAGAATTCAGAAACAGAACAATAAGCCCTGGAGAAGGTGACAGGAGCGTATCTTCATAACCATGGGCTAGTCAAGGTTTTCTAAACAGGACCCAAAAAGCACTAACCACGGGGAAATGTTGATAAACTGGATCACACTGAAATTAAGAGCTGTTTGTTAAAAGACACCATTAGGATTATGGAAAGAGGAGCTGCTGAGCAGGAGAAGGTATCTGCACTCAACTGACTAGAAAGTTTGTGTTCACAATATACAAAGAACTTCTACAAATAAATAGGAAAAAGCCTGGGCAGCTTCTTTGTCAGAAAGGACACACAGAGGGCAATAAACATGGGTAGAGACACCAACCGCACAGTCATTGGTGAAGCCCACAGGGAGCCCAAATGAAAAAGACCGCCAACGCCAAATGAGGGTAACAACGAGGAGCTCCCGGGATGCTCCCATACCGCCGCGGGACAGAAAGCGGGCCAACACTTTGGAAAATTGGCTGAAGTGGGGCATACGTGTCCCCTGTGACTTGGTTTACACCCAGCAGAAATGTGTAGGTGTATATCCTGAAAGGTGTGCCAGGCGATGTTCACTGAAGCATTATTCACACGGCACAAAATAGGGAACAGCCGAAATCCCCACCAACAGTAGGATGAGCGCGTATATTGTAGAATGTCAATACTCTGGACACTATACGGCAGCAAAAATACCTTAATTAGTGCTGCTTAGACACAGCACAATGGATCTCACAAACCCGCCATGGAGCGAAAGAAGCAAGACCTGAGAGTCCAGGGCCGCGCGAGCTCACGGGCCAAGTAGGTACAGACAACGACTCCTCTACGGTGCTGGAGATCACCCTCCAGAGCTCGGAAGGAGCAGAGATTGGGCAGGGGACTCTGGCTGGTGGTCACGGTCTACTTTTTGCCCCAGGAGGAGATTCCACAGGTGTGTCCACTGTGGGTTAATTCATTAGGCCGCACGCTTCTGATCGGTAGGCCTCCGAGGAAATATTTAGCGTGTGAGGGTCCCTTTTCCGGGAACCATTCGGAGCTGCTGCATTCCTGAGTAACTCATGTGACAGTGGGCTGGAGCCTCGACAATTCTAAGTTTAAAACTGTAAATTCTAGCTGGACTGTATGGTAGCTGAAGTCCCCCGCCCCCCAGAGAAGGCTTTAAATAACCCCAGAGCCATCTAATTTGTCATTAACCAGACTTTGATGAGGTGCGTGTTCAGCCTCCAGCCCTCTCTGGAACGGTGCCTGGAAGCTGGGAGGAGGGGGCCGGGGACCTTCGGTGCTCTGCTTGGTCCTCCCTCTCTCACCCAGCTTCAGTCCCTAACTGCCTTTCCGTTTCTCCAGAAAGACTACTAACATGATAATTGAGAGATAACTCGGCAAAGATGAAAAAATAAAAGCCCCCTTTCCTGGCTCTAGTCCATTATTTTAGAGTCGGATGTTACCAGCAGCCATACTGCTTTTGAACCTGATGTCTAAAAAAAAAAATCTACCACCATTCAACAGAAGTTGGTGAAGCTGCTGGTTTAGTTTTTTTTTTTTTAATTTTTTTTTTCAACATTTACTTATTTTGGGGACAGAGAGAGACAGAGCATGAACGGGGGAGGGGCAGAGAGAGAGGGAGACACAGAATCGGAAACAGGCTCCAGGCTCCGAGCCGTCCGCCCAGAGCCCGATGCGGGGCTCGAACTCACGGACCGCGAGATCGTGACCTGGCTGAAGTCGGACGCTTAACCGACTGCGCCACCCGGGCGCCCCTAGTTTGGTTTTGTATTTATTTGTACTCGTCTCACCACACAAAGGATTTGAGGTGTTTGGTAATAGGAATTCCTAATAGCAACAGTCCTTTCTGGCTTGCAAAGTAGTTTGCCTTACGTAATCCTCACGCTCGTGTGTTCTCACCACTGAGAACCCACTTCCCTTCCTTGCTAACTGTTCCCCACGCACTGCCCTGTGGGACCCTCACCAAACCCCACCTCCGTGGAGGGCACTCAGCGTTTGCCATGGTTCTGATACTATGGACGCCGCTGGGACACGTCTCCTGGGAAACATGAGCTTCTTTAGGGCGCGTGCTCTGCAGAGGGACTGTGGATGCTGACGGCTGTGCAACTTTTTGCGTGAAAATTCCAAATTAGTTTATCGTTCTGTCCTCTGCGCCCTCCCCCCCCCCCCTGCCCCCCGCAGACTGCTTAGGAGTTCTTGTGCCCGGCCCACAGCTTCATCACTCTTGATTCTGGGTGAGGGACTTCTCCCTGCTTCATTCTCCTGTCTCGAGCATCCTTCTTCTTCCTTTAAAATTTGCCTTTAAAATATACTTAGTATGCTCCTTGGCTCACCAAAAGGTTCTGTGTAAAATACATGTAAGTTATAAGGCATCGTACTCGCCCCTCCCACCTCACCACACACCCCAGACCGAGACCATGTCCGGTAACTGTTATCTTCACGCTCTGCCCAGAAGCGGCTCCTGTGGTCTTCCTGCTGGAGGCGGTCTCCACCGGCAACCTGGGGCTCATCACTGGCTTGCTGGGAGATGCGTCATGTGTACATGTGTGTGTATGTGTTTGTGCATACGTGTGCACATAAGTTATATATGTATACACAGCACAATAGGTATGCACACAAATGCATGCATGTGTGTGCCAAGCCCTCTCGTGCTTAGCCCCCCCTTGTTTTCACACAGTGTAAGATAGCATGTTCTTCAGGGAGCATTTTGTCTGCAGGATTCACCCATATTGGGTGTCACTGTAGTTGAGCCATTGAGCAGCTGTGTTGTCCCCTCAGGACGTGTGCACAATGTGTGGCTTTACCCTGACGGATTTCGTCTTTCCCAGGAAATGAGGAATTGGATATTGTGAGCATGGCCATCATGCACGTCCTGTGTCCTGTCTCCCAACCACGTGTGGAGGGATTTGTCCTGGGTATGTACTCAAGAGTGAGATCATTGGTTAGCGGGGCGCACGAATATTCACTTTGATGAGATGAGTGTTTTCCAAAGCGGTTGCCAAATATACTCCTACTGGGGATGTTTAAGAATCCTGGTGATCTGCGTCCTCTCCAATACTTGATGTTTTAGTCTTTCAAGTGGGGGCCAATATGGCGGGTGTAAAATGGTGTTACTGTGACCTGAATCTGCATTTCCTCCCTGGTGAAGAAGCTGAACGTCTTCTCAGGTGCTTTTTGGCCATACAGGTTTCTGCGTCTGTTCGTACCTTTTGTCCATTTTTATTAAGTCGTTGGTGTTTTCTTATTGGATCTGTAGTTCTGTATATATGTCCTGGATGCAAATCCTCTGACAGCTCACACACACTGCGAACATCTGCCTGTGAGTTGCATCTTTAAAAAAAATTTTTTTAAACATTTATTCATTTTTTGAGAGACAGAGACAGAGCGTGAGCGGGGGAGGGGCAGAGAGAGAGGGAGACACAGAATCCGAAGCAGGCTCCGGGCTCCGAGCGGTCAGCACAGAGCCCGACGCGGGGCTCGAACTCACAAACCGCGAGATCGTGACCCGAGCCGAAGTCGGACGCTTAACCGACTGAGCCACCCAGGCGCCCCGCTTTATTGCATCTTGTGATGAACATTCTTGATTTTCATAGGGTCAAATGTATCAGTCCTACCTTTTATGACTAGCACTTTTTGTAAGTGCTTGAGACCTTCTTCCTTTCCTAAGGTCATAAGATATTTGCCCATGTTTTACAAGTTTAAAAGTTTTTTTCCCTTGACTTTTCTGGAACTGAGTTTTGTGCAGGGTGTAGGTTTATACCTAAATCCAATTTTTTCCCAAACGGACGAGCAAACGCCCCAGCATCGCCTGGTGAAGTCGTTTCTTTGCCCACTGCTCTGCACTGCCTCTTCTGCCCTATATCCAAACGCGAGTGAGCCTGGTCCTGGAATCACGGTTTTGTTTCACTGGTCAGTTTGTCCATCCCTGGGCCAATAACACGTGGCTTCACTTACTGTAACTTCAGAGGAGGCCGTCATAGTTGCTGGAACAAATCCCCTCCCTTCATCTTCTTTACGAGTGTCCTGGCTACTCTACCTCCTCTGACTTCCTGTTACATAGTTTAGAATCAGTCAAGTTGCATAAAAATCCCTGTTAGAATGTTTATAGAATTCCGTGAGTCTGCAGGTAGTGTGTGGGAGAGGTGACATCTTTATGACCCTGGGGTCTTCTCATCCATTACAATGATGTCTTGACGTTCACTAGCTCTTTTAATAACTTTTTGCAAATACTTTTTCTCTCTCAAGATCACACACCTCTTCTGTGAGATTTATTTTTAACTCATACTTTTGTGTGCAATTGTAAACAGGTAATTACACATTGCTTGTTGCTGATGCACAGAAATTGGCGTGTGTGTGTGTGTGTGTGTGTGTGTGTGTGTGTGTGTTGGCTTTATACTCAGTAATCTTGCTAGGTTTTAGTAAATCTAATAATTTAGCTGCAGATTGTTTTCATTTTCTGCATGTGTAATCATGTCACCTGTGATTGTTCTCTCTCTCCCTTTCCAGTCTCTATACATCTTCCTGTGTTGCTTCCTCTCTTGTCTGGGCTCTCTCACGATGCTCATGGTGGAAAGTTCCTGATTTGAGGAGAATGTTTCTTACACTTCACCGTGTGTTTGATGAGTGTTTCAGGTGCTTTTAGGCACCTTTCATCAGGTTAAGGAAATTCCCTGTTACTCCTAGTTTCTGAGAGCTCGTGTTTCTAACTGTGAAAGATGCTAGGTGTTACTAAAAGCCTTCCCTGCATCTGCTGAGATGATTGTACAGGTGTTCTCTGATCTCCTGATGGGTGATTCTCATAATAGATTTTTAAAAAATATATTTTGGGGCACCTGGGTAGCTCAGTTAGATAAGTGTCCAACTTCGGTTCGGGTCATGATCTTGAGGTTCACGAGTTCATGCATCGGGCTCTGTGCTGATGGCTCGGAGCCTGAAGTCTGCTTGGGATTCTGTGTCTTCCCCTCTCTCTGTCCCTCCCCCGCTCACACACTGTCTCTTCCTCTCTCAAAAAGAAATAAAAACATAAAATGTTTATTTATTTTGTGAGTGAGAGAGCATGAGAACGTGAGCTGGGGAGGGACAGAGAGAGAGAGAGAGAGAGAGAGAGGACCCCAAGCAGGATGCATGCAGGAGCCTGACACAGGGCTCGTGGGGCTCAGTCCCACGACCCTGGGGTCATGACCTGAGCCGAAATCAAGAGTCCGTCGCTCAACCGACAGCCACCCTGGCGCCCGTCATGTAACAGATTTTTAAGTGTTAAGTCAGAGCTGTATTCCTGGGTGAGCCCAGCTTGGTCATAGTGCCCTTGTTCTCATTTTATACATCACACGCCTGGATTCGGGCTTGCTGGGTGTTTGTTTAGGGTCTTGTGGTTATTTACTTAGTCTCCGAATGAGGTCGGTCCATCTCTTAGGTTCTGGAGTCCAGACAACGTCGGCTTCCTACAAGATGGGGAGTGCCCTCTCCTTCCGGCTGCTTCTGTCCCCGGCACCCCTCTGAACTTTTCAAAGTCACCGTGGCCTCTGTGGATCCCTCACTTGATTCGGACTCACCATTTTACCGACTTTCCTTTCCTTCTAAGGATGCTCCCCAGCAGGCTCCTTGTGCTCTCCTCTGCTGCCCTCCTGCCCCACTGTGCGCCTGTGTCTGTCGGGTCTGCCCAGACTCGCCTTTTCTCTGCCCCTCTCCAGGCAATCACGCGCACTCTCATGGCCTCAAATGTGTGTCCCAGCACGGATGGACCTCTCCTCTGCGTCCAGCCGCTTGGACATCTGAGAGGCCTCGCAGACTCCGCACAGAAGGCCCCGGTGGCTTCTTCCCAGCTGTCCCTCATCTCCGTGCCTGGCGCCTTCTCCCTCCGGTGCACACTAGCCAGATCCTTCCCGCTCCACACCCTTTCACCCAATCTATCACCAAGTGCTACCCAGTCTGTTTCCAAAAACATCTGAACTCGCCACTCGCACGGCTCCCGCCCGATGGAAGCAATCGGCATTCGGCCCGGGTGAGGCCAGACAGCACTGGGAGGCTCACAAGCCACCGCACCCACACTAATGGCACCCTGGTTCTGGTTTGCATTTCTCTCCCTCCCCACGAGGACCCCACGAGGGTCCTTGCGCTTGGGATGGGGCCTAACTCCCGGTGCAGCGGTGAGGCTTGGCTTCAACCAGGAGTCTGCACACTTTTTTCGTAAATGGCCTGATGGTGACTATTTTAGGCTTCGGGGGCCACATACCTCTCTGTCTCTCTTCTTTCTTCCCCCCAATCCTTTCTCCAGGTACAATTCATTCTGAGTACGTAGACTGTGCAAACACAGACCCTTGGCCTTAGTGTGCCGGCCGCTGGCCTTCACACCTCTGGTTTAGCCACGGGGCACATTCCATTCTGGTGGTGGTCCAGGGAGGAAGGTCCAAGTGGCCCAGCCCCATCAGGATGACTCCCCCGATTGGCGGAGAAGCCCTGTCTTCTTTGAATTCACGTCAAAGGGACATGCTGTTCCCTCTGCTTGGCACCCTTACCGCCAGCCCACGCCCCCTTGAAGCTTGGCTCGAGGGCCACGGCTTCATGATGCTCGTTCTGGCCCCGGGGAGCCGGGCGGGATACACTCCCACAACACTCCATCACGGCACCGCGCTCTCTGCCGCTGGAGCCTCTCTACACGCGGGGCGTGGGGCCGGCCTGTGAGCTGGGGGTGAGTAACACCCTCCTTTCCCGGACGAAGAACAGGCTCGGAGAGGCCAGACGAGCCGTCCGGTCGCACGGCTGACGTGTGGTGGAGCAGAGTCTGGACCCTGTTCGACCTGACGCTGTGCTCCTCACCCCGGCCTGTCTCCGGCTGTCTGCACACCACCCTTCCCTGTGTCACCGCAACTCAGAAGCAGATTCGTCGTCTTCCTCGCCTGCGCTCACCTGCACACGTGACCCACAGCACGAGGCACCGAAGAGCCGCCAGCCTGTTCTCCACCCGCCCGCTGTGTGACTCTCACCGCGGGCTCGCTCCCCTGGCCGGTGTGCACGGCGGGTGATGAGGCCATCCCAGCCACGCCGGGTTTCCACGCGGCAGGTCTAGGCACAGACTCGGGCTTGTCTGGACGCCAGCCCCAGCTCCCAAGTGAAGTCATACGGAGTCAGGACTCCACCTTGGTCCTGGAGCTGGGAAGTAGGAGGAGTGTGCCTGTTCCTCTGCACAAACAAGGTCCTGTGGCCGCGGGGTCTCACGGAGGTGGGGGGGGGGGGCTGGGGGACCCAGAGAAGGAGGCACGTCACGAGCTGGGCAGGCTCCATGCAGGGCCTTCTGCTCCCATGAAGAGCTGATTGAAGGCTGAGAACCAGCTGGCTCTCGTCACTCCAGTGTCACGCTTTTTATAAACATAGGACAAAAAAGTTGCCTCAGATGAACATATCACAGTGTACTGGTGATCTCTTATTAGCAGTTGTATCTTCCTGACTTTTTTAGAATCCAAGAAATCAATAGGCTACTTTTAGACTACAATCCAAAAGTACCGTGGGCGTCCTCTCCCAAGCACACTGGACAGAACTAAATAAAACAAGGAAACACACATTTTGTCAGATACGTTTTTGGTTGGACGCAGGGATCCCAGTGGAGCAGGCTTCAAAAGAACAAGAAAAAGGTGCCCTTGGAGTTGAATGATGGAAATCCACACCCAAGGTACGTGGGTCATCCACCTGCGTAAACCGTGACTCTGACCAGGGTGTAACTCAGCAGGACATGTCGGGAATGTCATCAGCTCGGGGAGGCAGTATTGGGGTCACATGGCCACCCTGTGCGAGCAGAGGGCACGGTGGACCCGAGGCCTAGAAAGGAGGGGCAGAAAGCAGGCCGGGCCAGCCTGATGGCTCAGAGCCACAGTGCCCCTCTATGCACAGGTCATGTGGTTCAGCCCTCCGGCTAACACTCTGCTGGGGGCCTGGACAAACGAGTCGTTTCTATACCTGTAGGCCTGGAACATTTCCTTCAACCGAACGTCTTTCTGGAAGCCCAGGATGGGAATGAAGGCACAGCAGCCCCAGTGTGGTCAGGCTGGACCCCTCCCTTCTCCCCACAGTTCCTGAGTGGGCTCTCCAGGCCGCTGCCTGCAGCCCAGGTTCCACGCCATCTCCGGAGTCTGCCGGAGGCCACCGTCCCGGGCTCACAAGGCCTGTTGTTCTGTCCGATAGGTGCCTGGGGGCCCCAGAGTGATTTCTAATTCTCCTTGTTGGATCCAGCTACATGGGCACGGCAGCTAGAGGGAAAAAGGGGTCACGGTGGTGTTTTGGTGTTGTATAGACTGTTCCCACGGCAGACGACAGGTCCTTGAGCTCATATCAATGCTAACGCCCCGTCACCGGGGCAGATGGAGGAGGGAGGCTGGATTCCCGTACACAAGCATTTGAGCGTCAGGTTTGTTTTTCAGGACATCAAAGTGATATTTCATTTTCACAATTTGCGTGAGTGAGGTAAACAACAGACTGTTTGGGGGGCAGGGCAGGGCCAGGCCTGCAGGCTGCCGTTCACGCTGAAGGCCCTGCCAGGTGATAGCACCGGTGCCGTAAGCTGCCAGCACCTCCGTGGAGCCCGGAGGAACAGCCCCCGCACCCAGGTGTCTGACACTGCCTGTAAGCCGGGGGCCGAAGGGCTTTCCCACGGAGGCTGTGGGATCCGTCATCAAGGCAGCGGACCTCACAGGTACCGAGTGGGCGTGCTGGTACTCCACGACACCAGGTCTTGGCGCCAGCGTCTGGAGATTGCTTTCCACCACGTCAGCATAAAGAGGCGCGTTCTGCGTGCCATCCCTCCACGTCAGGGACGGTGCCCCAAGCCTGGCTCTGGAGAGCACTTGTCTGAACCGGTAGGGCAGTCAGCGATCCCGGGCTCCTCGCCGGGTCCGTGCTGGAGGTCAGCTCCTGCGGGAGGGCCGCATGCTGCCTTTCTGTGAAAGACGATACTTGGAGGAGACGGCGCGGAGGCGGCCTCCAGAGGGGGTCACACGTCTCTCCACCGTGCCCTGGGCAGCCCCCCTCGTGCCCACTCAGGGCGCGGCTCTCTCACTTACTTTGGCCAATGGGACTTTAGTAAATGTGGTGTAGAGGCTGGAAGTGCCCCGTGCGCTGAGCTCGGCCTATCCTCTTGCTGCCGACGGGAGTCACATTGCCATGAGAAGCGACCTTGGCCGCTCTGCTGGCGGCCTGGTTCCTCTCGTGGTCCCTGCTGGCGGCCCCCAAGAGTGGGTGCGGCCCCACACGCCATGAAGCAGAGATGAGCTGCGGGAGCTGCTGGCCACAGGATCGTGAGCCATGAGACGACTGCTTTGGGCCACTTGGTCTTGGGGGTGGTCTGTTTCATAGCACTAGATCGCAGGTACTCATGCACATACTCGCTCATTAAGGAGGACTCCCTGAAGGGCATTCCAGGGGTCTTGATTCGTACTTGGTTGTCCAAGCGCTCCTTGGGACTCTGTACCTAGCACGTGGCCCTCAGGCAGGGCGATGGGCTCGCCTGTCAGCTAGCTGGCCCGAAAGGTAGGCTTTTCCTTTACCGTCAGACAGCAAACTGAAGCAGATACGCGGCCTGCTGTGGCACCGTCCCCTGTGGTTAATTTATGCTCCAGGGCACTGAGCTCCTTGTGGTGTTGTGTTCTGCCACGGGACTCTGGGAATGACAGCGTTTGCGAACACTGATGGAGTGCCTTCCACACACCAGGCTCTGGACTGGGCTCTTTACCGGCATTAGTCTTCTCTGACCTGTTTTACTCTTGGGGAAACAGGCAGCTGGGCCTAAGAGATGCCAAAGTCTACCTCTGAGCCGCAGCAGCCCGACTTGCCCTTGGTGTCTAACCTCCACAGCCACGTGCTCTGCAGGGGTTAAGAGCCAGGTGAAAAGCCGCAGGCTTGCCAGACTCTGACCACTGTCTCCTAGAAAGTCACTGCCCTGGTGTCAGCACCTGCCTTCAAGAACTACACATGTTTCCTTATTAAGCTTTAGTTTATTTTCTGTTTTGAACAGAGTGCAGCCTTGACTTGGTCACTCTGGTCTTCGGAAACGCTGCATTTCTCCATGTGCTTATCATCATGTGTACAGTCGTAGAAAAGTCGGTCAATATAAAGAAGTAAGTTTACTCCATACGCTGTAAATAAAAAAGCTTTAAAATGCCTTTATTATCACACAAACCAACCAACCCAACCACAGCCTCCACTGCGATACGGTGGACCGGCTGCTGACTTCCCCGAGAGCTCTCCGCAGGAGCGGGAGGGAGACACCTCCGGGGACTGGGGACGGGGACCCCACCTTCTATCACGCGCCCGGATCCTGCTCGGCACGGCCAGGACCCCGCGGGTGCACCTGGACCGGGAGCCCCGCCCGTGCGCCGCCCCCCGCCGCCCCCCGCCGCCCCCGGCCGCCGGCCAGCTCACTGAGAGCAGGGGGCTCGGCGCGGCGTGCGGGCGCGCGCACGTCCTGCGTCGCGGCGCCCCCCTCCCCCAGCTCCAGGCGTGCGCGCGTCCGGCGGCGGGGGCGGTGGGGAGGGCGGAGCCGGCGGCGAGGGCCGAGGGCGGAGGGCGGAGGCTGAGGCGGAGGCTGAGGCGGCCGCGGCGGCGGCGGCGGCGGCGGCGGAGGCGGCCGGGTCGAGACGCGCTCGGGGCCGCGCTCGGGGCCGCGCCAGGCCACGGCCAGCGCGCCGCAGCCCCGGCGGCCGAGCGGAGCCCGGGCGGCCTGGCGGTGCGAGCCCCGCGCGGCGTGCGGAGCGGAGCGGCCCGCGGCGGAGGTGAGGCGAGGCGAGGCCAGGGCGGGGGCTCGGACCCCGCGGCCGGGCACCGCCGCCGGGGCCGCGTTTATGTAAGCGCCGCCGGGCAGGTGGTGAGGCCGGGCCGGGCGTGCGCCTCGAGCGGGACCCCGTGAAGCCCGGCCGGGGGCCCGGGGCCCGGGGGCTGGAGGGGCTGCCCGGCGGGGGTGTCCGGAGGGGCTGCCCGGCGGGGTGCGGGCCGCCCGGGGTGGGGAGGCTGCGCCCGGGACGGCCCGTGTCTCTTCCCCGGGGCGCCGCGTCTGCGCGGGATGCTCTGCGCCGCGGGTGAGGGAGGCTGCGCCCCGCGACGAAGCTGCGCCCGGTGGGGGCACTGCGCCCGGGATGAAGGGGAGGCTGTGTCCGGGGTGAAGATGCGCCCGTGGTGGTTTTGGGGGGGGGTGTTGCGCGCCGCGATGAAGCTGCGCCCGTGCCGGGGAGGAGGGGGGGGGCGCTGCGCCCGGGATGAAGGGGAGGCTGTGTCCGGGGTGAAGATGCGCCCGTGGTGGTGGTGGTGCTGCTGCGCCCCGGGTTGAAGCTGCGTCCGTGCGGGGGGGCTGCACCCCAGGATGAAGGGGTGGCGGCGCCCCCAGAATGAAGCTGCCGCCGGTGTGTGTCTGTGTGTGTGTTGGGGGGGGGCGGCGGACTGCGTTCCTGGGAGGAGAGAGGCTGCGCCCCGGGGAGAGTAGGCTGCGCCCTGGGTTGAAGGGGAGACTGCGCCCCGGGATAAGGTTGCGCCCCAGTGGAGGGGACACTGCGCCCAGATGAGGCGGCGCCCCCGGATGAAGGGGAGGCTGCGCCCCGGGATAAAGCTGCGCCCCAGTGGAGGGGACACTGCGCCCCGGATGAAGAGGCGCCCCGGGATGAAGGGGAGACTGCGTCCCTGGGAGGGGACGTTGCACCCCGGAATGGAGCTGAGCCCCGGGGGGGGGGGGAGAAACTGCGCCAGGGACAGCCCCTTCCCGTGCCCAGGAGTGCCGTGTCCGCCCCGACGCTCTTCACCCGGGGGAGGATGGCTGCGCCCGGGACCGCCCCGCGTCCCCTTCTGGAGGGCACCGTGTCCGTGCAGAGGCTCTACGTGCGCGGAGGGCAGAGTGCGCCCTTGGGCTGAGCCTGCGCCCCCCGGGAGAGGGCTACACCCCCGATGGCCCCGCGTCCCCTCCCGAGGGCGCCGTGTCCGCGTGGGAAGCTGCGCGCCGCGGGCGGCCCGGGGCGGGGAAGTTCCCGCGGCGTGTGCCGGGCGTCTGGAGCGATCCGGAACAATCTGGGGCGACTGGGGGCCCGAGGTGAATTCTGACGTGTTCAGATCTGCAGTCGGAAAATTACCGGGCTGTGGACGGTCCGAGGGAATGTGTCACATTGGGCTGTGGACGCTGAAAGTGTTGGGGTCCCGAGAAGGGTGCTCTGGTCCCCATACGTGCCGGAGTCCCGCACTCCTGTGTTTGGTTCGCAGTTGATATTTTTAGCCAGCAGATTTTGGTAGTTACTGCTGATAAGGACGTTTTTGTCCCCTTATTAAACAAAACGTAATGGTTAGCGTTCCGTTCTTAAGTATAAAGAAAGCGGCTGGATTATCAGATTTGCTGCTTTACTCTCAGTGCCCTAATTAAAATGATAGATCAGTAAGCTTTGCGAATAGAAGTGTTTCTGTAGGCCTTTTCCTTTTCTCTGAAATTCACCTGTGTGTTTTACTCCTTTGAAAGGTGCCACCAGAGCTGCATTTTCTAAGACAGCGGGTTGTCTCAAGAGCAGTCCCTAGGAAATGTCTTTGGTTGCCGTCTTTTCTTGGGGGCAGAGACTCCCCTCGGCCTGCCCGGAGGGGAGGGGAGGGGAGGGGAGGGGAGGGGAGGGGAGGGGAGGGGAGGGGAGGGGAGGGGAGAAGGCGGTGTGTGCTCCACCCTGGACCGGGAATTAGGGGCCCTTCCCTGCGTGCTTCCGCCAGTGGGCGGGTCCTCTCCGAGTGGACACCCGCCACAGGGGCTTGGGAAGTATTCGGTGAGACGCGCGCCGAGCGGGGTGCGGATGCCCATCCCGGGCCCTGCTGGGGGTGGAGGCAGGGGACTCACCAGGGCTTGGGAAAGAACGCTTGTCTTGTCGGTGAGTAACGCCCTGTTAGATGTCTCAGGGTTCCTGGGACTGGATGTGTTGAGCTACCTCGTGGACAAAATTTGAAGCTATGGTTGGAAGGGAAAAAAGGAGGCCTTTCTGCAGGGGGCAGTGGTGAAAAGAAAATTGGTCCGGCTCTGCGAAATTGATGACACATGTATCTCGAGGTGCCCTGTGCTCATAAAGTCAGTGCTGGGAGGCGAAGAGACTTCAACAAGAACATCACCGGAGAACAACTTCTTGGTTCGTAGGTTAATGCGCGCCTTGGTGAATCGACACGCCCTAGAAACATTTCAGTTGCTTTCAGATTTTTGGGATAAGAAAATTCTTTGAACTTGTCTTTGTCTGGTGAATGAATAAAGCAAACTGAATTCAGTGGACAGACACTTAATCTGTGGCTTGTTGTGTGCTGGGCCCTCCCTGTTACAGGCCTGGGCAATGCAGCGCTGAACAGGACAGGCAGGGTTCAAAAAGTTCAAGCACTGGCAGTGTTAGTAACCGCTTTTATAGCACTAGATTTTTAAAAATAAAATATAAGACTTTGAAATGTATAGCATTACAATTTTCACATATGGATTTAAAAACGGAAGGTTGCACAACGTACATTGAGAAAGTACCGAGATTTACACCTCATCCCATTCATTCCACCTGCTGTGGCCCATTGATTGTGTATCTCCCAGCAGCAGTCAAGATACAGACACAGTTGTATATGTGTTTTAATATAGTGTTAAATATTTGCTATAACAGTGCTGCAGTGAATATTTTTTATACATGGGTGCAAGCAAAACCTAATCATTTTTATTAGCCATCAGCATCCCTTAGGTGTAAGTTTTATTTAAGAATGCAGTTTTATTCCCTGGGATGCTGTGATGAGCTATGTAAATACTTAGGATAAAGGACTCTTATTTAAATACGAGGTAGAAAGAATACTTTGAAGATTAATAGGTGAGACTGTACACTTACCAGCCTGTAAAAATTTTGTTTAAGAAAAAGTGTCACTCTTGGGGCACCTGGGTGGCTCAGTCGGTTAAGCGTCCGACTTTGGCTCAGGTCATGATCTCACGTTTCCTGGGTTTGAGCCCCGTGTTAGGCTCTCTGCTGTCAGCTCGGAGCCTGGAGCCTGCTTCGATTTCTGTGTCTCCCCCTCTCTCTGCCCTTCCCTCACTCCTCCCTCCCTCCCTCTCTCAAAAAGAAATAAACATTAAAAAAAAAAAAAGTGTCAATCTTAGTGTGAAACTGAAAAACTTAGAGACTTCCAAGTTGATTTAAAAACTTAGGGGCGCCTGGATGGCACAGTTGGTTAAACATCTGACTCTTGATTTGGCTCAGGTCACGATCTCACCATTTGTGAGATCAAGCCCCACGTGAGGCTCCACACTGACAGCACAGAGCCTGCTTGGGATTCTCTCTCATTCTCTCACTGTCTGCCCCTCCATGCTCACGTTTTTTCTTTCTCTTTCTCTCTCTCAAAATAAATAAATAAGTAAATAGATAAATAAATAAATAAATAAATACTTTAAAAATAAAAAAAAATTATTTAAAAAAACTCTTGATTTTTTTTTTTTGTGTGTGTGTGTGTCAATTTTCTAAAATATGAGTTTCCAAATTTATAATTTGTGTGATGGAAATGGTGGTGTTAAAAAAAAAACCCTTTAAAAACATATTCGTAATGTGTGTGGTAGAAAAGTTTTATAGTGAGAATTTCATTTAAGAATTGTACGTTGGGGGGCACCTGGCTGGCTCAGTCAGTAAAGCATGCTGAGTCTTCATCTCAGGGCCGTGAGTTCAAGCCCCGTCCGTGTTGGGCATAGAGCTTACTTAAAAAAATAAAAATTAAAAAACCCCCAAGTCGTGTATTTAAATAATTAAAATATCTTTATTCCTTGAATGAATTTTTAAGTTTTATTTGGGGTGTGGACAGGGAAGATGCAGCAGCCGAGAGAGGTCTTCACATAACCTTGGCGCATAGCCTGATGGCTGTTGGGCGTAGACCACGAGTATCATGTTATCACGTTTAAAAACGTGATGCGATTAGTATGACTGGCTGCTGTTCTAGGAGCGCACAAAGAAAACATGACTTTGGTGTTCAGTGTAGCGTCTTTGTGATGGATTACAATGAAGAGGGGTTAAGTGTGTGTGGAAGGGGCTTGAAGGTACCTGGTGTTTTTACTGCAGGTGCAGAGAAATTCTGCTTGCCTTTAGGCCAGTTTTGTTCCTCACACGTGGTCACCAACAGGTGTTCACCATGTGCTGGATTCTCTTCTGGGCACTGGAGACTTGGGTGTGAGCACAGTAAAGGGTAGCTCTTGCCTTCATGAGATTCACATGATGGGGCGGTGCACCCCAGCTAAAGGCCTCCGTGCCAGGAAGGGCAAACAAAATGAGATCGAGGGTGGGCGGGGGCCTGAGAGGGCTCAGGGGACGGAGGGAGCTGGGCACTACCAGGCAGCGGGGAGCTCTGGAGGAACGTCCTTGTCCTGGGTTTGGGTTTGGAATCGTGGGAGGCCGGTGAGGAGGAGGGAGGCAGGGGGTCTGGAGCTGTGTCGAGGAATTTAGATTGTAATCACCCTGTGATGCGAAGCCTTCTTCCCTCCCTCCCTTCCTTCTTTCCTTTTTGTTTCCTAGTTGACTTTAGAGAGTTTTGAAGGAGGGGATGTCATGACCTATCTTTAAAAGAATCTCTCTGGGAGCGCCCGGATGGCTCAATCGGTTTAGCAGCTAAGCATCTGACTCTTGATCTTGGCTCAGGTCGTGGTCTCACAGTTCGTGGGTTTGAGGATCCTCTCCCCCCCCCCCCCCCCCCGCCCCAGCTGCTGTGCCTTGACAGCACGGAGCCTGCTGGGGATTCTCTCCCTCTCTCTCTGCCCGTTTCCTGCTCATTTCTCTCTCTGTCTCTCTCTCTCAAAATAAATAGACTTAAAAAAACAAAAGAATCACTCTGGCTCTCATGCAGCTAATGTTTATTAGGTCCTTGTGACGTGCCAGGGGGTTAAAGCACCTTCTGTGTATGAGCTGGCTTTGCATTAGTCCAAGAGGTGGGCATGTTAGTCTTCGTGTTACTTGTGGGGAAGACGGGGCCCAGCGAGGGCACACGTCAGTGGCAAAGGCAGGACTGCGCTGAGCCCTGTGACTGCAGGGGCCCTTCTCGCCTCCCCTGCCACCGCCAGGGGGTGCTGGCAGGAGCGTGGGGGGACCACGATGGGCCAGGGCACAGGCGGTGAGCTCAGATCTGGCAGGCTGTATTTCAGGCTTGTACTCTTAGCGGGCAAATGTTGCCAGTTACCCTGTGACGCAGTCCTTTCATACCGCCTGGGCCTCACTTATGCTCATCGAGAGTGCTCTTGGACTTTGAGCGAAGACTTTTAAAATCAGACTGTGGTGCTTTCATCGAAAAGGAAGATAGAAGTGAAGTAAAATAAAATACGTAGTTCTAAAATTTCTTTCCGTTTAGAATCTGATTCTTCCCGGTCATCCTTCGGCCAAGCATCGATGTGACGTCATGCTGCCTTCCACGTTGTTCCCTGTGCTGGCATTCCTTAAGACCTCACCACTGCTGTCTCTGGGGTGTCTTCCTTTTTTTCCCCCTTTTAAAAAATGTTTAGTTAAATTTAGACACACACACACACACACACACACACACACACACACAGAATGTGAGCGGGGGAGGGGCAGAGAGAGGGAGACACAGAATCGGAAGCAGGCTCCAGGCCCTGAGCTGTCAGCACAGAGCCCGACGCGGGGCTTGTACTCACGAACCACAAGATCATGACCTGAGCCGAAGTCGGACGCTCAACCCACTGAGCCCCCCCAGGCGCCCCCGTCTGGGGTGTCTTCCAAGCGGCTGAGACCTGGTCTGTGAGTTTAGATGCTTTTTTGATCTCACTGGCAGGTAGTAAGGAGAGGTTTCTGGTCCTTAAATGGTTTGTTGACTGACCTGTCGGCGGGCTGTGTTGTCCTGTCTCCTGTCGTGCCTCCAAGAGTAACAGCTGAGTTTGAGTGTGCCCGGGCAAGAGTCACTATACTCCACTCCTGCCCGGCTGACAGCATTGTGGGACACCTCCGATTTCACAGTTGTTCAGAGGGGGAAAGTGCACGCTTAGAGCTGATGAACCGTAGCGTGTTTTGTAGGCAGGCCCGTCAGGATTGCCAGTAGACTCGCCGTGAGATGGAACATCCGGAATGATCCCAAGGTTGTTGGCCTGAGCGGTTGGCTGGCGCTGGCCTTGGGATAGAGAAGTCTGAGGCTGACGTCAGGAGCTGGGGACTGGCCCCGTGAGGCCTCGGACCCTGCGGGAGACGGTTCCTCAGCAGTTACACCCGCGGACTGGGCCGTGAGCAGGTGGGATGAATCTCTGTTCCGTCACGTTTCAGAAGCGTGATCTTGAGCGAGCTGTTTGATCTTTCTCTGTCTTGGTGTTCTCATCCGTGAATTAGGGAGAACAGTGGCAGCCTCGATCCTCTGGTCGTTGGGCCTACAAACTGAGCCAATGTAAAGTGCCTAAAATAGTACCTCACTTGTTTTTATAAGCAGTCATCCGAGTGGAGATGTTTGGATACTAGTGGAAATTCAAAGTTTGGCTCAAGAAGAGATTGGGGTCAAATATGTGAATTTGGGAGTCATTTGCCTGTTGCTGGTATTTGAAACCATGGGCTTTGCAGTGGATATAGATACAGATGAGCAGAAGGGTAGGGATGAAGCCTGGGGGCTTCTGGCAAGGGGTGCACAGGAGGAGGGGGAGGGGGAGGAGGTGAGGGAGATGGGGGGAGGAGGAGGGGAGGAGGAGGGGAGGGGGGGAGGAAGAGAAGGGGAGAGGGGGAGGAGAGGGAGGAGGGGAGGGGAGAGGAGGAGGAAGGGGCCCAGAAGGAGGAGGAGGAGGGGGCCCAGAAGGAGGAGGGGGGGGGAGGAGGAGGGGAGAGGGAAGAGGAGGAGGAGGGGGGGAAGAGGAGGAGGAGAGGGGGAGGAGTGGAGGAGGGGGAGGGTCTAGCAATACCCGTCGTAAAGGGGTCTGTTGAAGGAGGAAACCAGGAGGGTCTGCTGGCCTGGAGTCCAGGGCTTCCTGAGGGAGCCTTATGGTGGCTGAGGAGACTGTGAGGGGGTGTCACAGAGGATGTCACAGGTATAGGACTCTCTAGGGGAGCTTTGTTAAAACGGGGCGGAATTGTTGGCAGAAGCTGGAGGGGCCATGGGCTTGAGGGAGTTATGTAATTTGGGTTTTTAAATGGAAACGATTGCGGTGTGTTTATGGGCTAAGGGGCAATCCAGTAGGGAAGGACACATTTATAATATGTTGGAAAAGGGGTAATTGCAGGAGGCAAGTCCTTGAGAAGGTGAGAGGGGTTGTCGGAGGAACAGGACCTCTGCACGTGGGAACTGACTCACTTCAAAAATATTTCTCAAAGACATGCTGCCCTTTTGAAAGGAGGGCATAAAATAAAAGATAATTTTGTGCTCAGTCCAAGAAACTGGGGAATCGTGCCCTAGGACTTAGGATCAGTTTCTTATTAGCTTACGGTGTTTAAACATGCCTTGGGGCGTCCTTACAGAAAGATATATGTGGAAATGGCATTTTTCTTTATTAAAACAATTCACTTATATAAATTTTTTTAATGTTTAGTTTTTGAGAGAGAGAGAGAGAGAGAGAGAGAGAGAGCGTACAAGTGCGTGAGCCGGGGAGGGGCGGAGAGAGAGGGGGACAGAATCCCAAGAAGGCTCCAGGCTCCGAGCTGTCAGCACAGAGCCCGACGTGGGGTTCGAACCCACAAACTGTGAGATCGTGACCGGAGCTGAAGTTGGATGCTTAACCGACAGAGCCACCCGGGTGCCCCTACAATTCACTTATCTCTAAAAGTGTCATTAACTTAACTAGAAGTTGGCACCTTTAGTCACCAAACTTCGTACCACAGCAGAGGACCAGCAAGATTCGCCTGCTGCTTTGTGCTTCATTTGTCTTAACAGTATCTAGAAGGATGCCGGTGTTGCGTCCAGGACAGCCCCCACCTCCTGAGGCGGACAGGTGTTGCTTGGGCCCAGTTATGCTGAAACGTCATCAGGGCGGCTGCATTCGCTGAAAGTTACCTGTTCAAGGGGCGCCTGGGGGGCTCAGTCGGTTGAGCGTCTGACTTCGACTCAGGTCAGGTCATGATCTCCTGGTTCGTGGGTTCGAGCCCCACGTCGGGCTCTGTGCTGACAGCTCACGGTCTGGAGCCTGCTTTGGATTCTGTGTCTCCCTCTCTCTGCCCCTCCCCTGCTTCCTCTCTCTCTCAAAAGTAAATAAAAATGTAAAGAAAAGTTACCTGTTAAAATGGTAAAATCTCTTCCTCGCGTGTTGGTTTTTGTTGTTTGTGGTTATCTGATTTTTTTTTTTTAGGTGTGGAGTTTTGAAATATCAATGTTCTCTGTAGTTCAGCCAATGGGATGAAGTGTATGGAAGCCCCCCGACTCCCTGTGTGCCCATCGTCTGTGCCGGGGAAAGGGGAAAACTGATTTCCACCGCCCTGGCACCCTTGCCCGCGGTGACAGGTTCTGTGTGAGTCATCGTGGAAGGACACACTCTGGAGGAGAAGGCCTCTGCCTCCTTGGGCCGGTGTTCCAGCTGGAGGCTAAACCGGGCACCGAGGCGTCCTCGAAGCTGCTTGGTCTGTGCGGTGGCCAAAGGCACGAGGGCTGCGGCAGATGGCGTCCCAGGGCTGTGCCTTCTTGAGGCGTCGCTCTGCACAGGGGCCTCTCTCGGGAGGGGTGCCGCGCTGAGGCCCGGAGGAGAGATGAGCTCTTCTTCCTGCCCAGAGAGGGGCCGAGGGCATTCCCTGCCCGAACCCTGCTTATTGGAGCAGCTGGGGGGGTGGGCAGTCGCCCCCGACCAGCCGTCGATGGGGGGGCGTGGTGGAGGCAAGGTTGAGGCGTGCAGGGCCCGGCTCTGCACCCTTCCGGATGGCGGGAAGGCTTTGGGGGGAGGGGGTGGTGGGGTGCCGGGGTGCCAGGGTGAGCGGGAGTCAGCAGGGTCTGGCGGTGGGTCGAGTCCAGGAGATGAGGAGACCGGAGGGATTAAGAAGTGCCCTTGGAACTCCCTGGCTTGCCATGATGCTCGGTGGCAGAAGGACCCGAGGTGAAGGGTCTTCACTTACGGGCGTCATCTCACAGCGGGTTCTCTTCGAATCTGCAGTTCGCTCATCCCTTGGTGTGCGACGTGCAGAATGTTAATATCCTTCCGTGTGATCAGGAGCCTGTGTACCATGTTGTTTGTAAAACACAGACAGGTGCACGTGTGGAAGCTGCCGTGACACGGAACGGTCCGGAGCTGAGAGTCCCGGGTACCTAGTTACTCCTCACGAGTGTTACCTTGAGCGTGGGTCACCTCTGTGTTTCAGACGGGGAACTGATGTAAGGGGCTCGGTAAGTTCTGGGAGAGCCGGGTGGTGTTGGCTAACGCATATGAAGCTCTCCCGTGTGTCAGGCATGTCGGAGCGAGCTTGATCCAGCCCGCTGCTCGTGATGATGCTCTGAGGGGGCTCCCCTTCTGTGGAACCGTCCTCACCCTCTCTCTGCTCCGCACGCTCCTGCCCCGGGCCTCCTTCCACCTGTTCCTGACCGTCAGCCAAAGCGGAGCCCTAAGTGGGGAGGATGGGTCCATCACTCTCCTGCTCGGAGCCCTGCGAGCTCCCCCATCTCAGTCCCCCCAGGGGCCCGCTGTCCCCTCTGGTCACCCCTCTGGCTGTGGGGTCTGGGCTTCACCCCTCCGCACCCTCACCTCTCACCCACTGTGCCCTGCTGTCCCTCCGTATCCATTCCTCCCTCCCATCAGGCTGCCCTCTGAGCAGAAGCCTCCGGAAGGCGGGGGTCTTGCTCTGTCTCCCTCCTGAGGGCTCAGAACAGTGCATGGCAGAGAGGAGGCAGTTGTCAGTGTCTGTGGACAAATGACTAACGTGTTCTTACTTTCTGCGCAGGTAGGAAGTGGCGAGCCGATCGAAGCTGTTTGCCTGCCTCCCGCACTGCCCCTCCCATGCTCCTGTTGTACTCGGTGAATCAGTCATCTATTTATGCCCCGTATGTCTGTGTTATCTCCAGATTTTTGTGCTTTTCTTCGTAGAATAGAAACATTTACAAAACATTCAAAATTATTCTAAAACCATGACGTACGGTAGAGTAAATTAGTCTGTTGCGAACAGGGAGCCCTCAACCTACGAGAGCAGCTGTGTCCTGCTGCTGCCATTTGAACCCCGGAGGGCAGCCCTACAAATGAAAAGCATTCTCTTAAGTAATAACCGTCAGAGACGTAACGGATATAGCGACGTTGTGACAGAAACGAGAATATGAGTAATTCTGGGAGGTTTCAGAAAAGCAGCCAAATACGATGAAAAACACCTGACTCGGCGGTGAAGGCTTACTTAACCGGTTTAAAACCTGGAGAGAAGGCGGCTTGTAAGGTGCTTGGTGGAGGAGGAAGCAAGAGTGTCCCGGAGTGTAGGAAGCTGGGGATTTCGTCCCGGCTCTGCCTCTGAACTTGCTGGGCCATCTGCTTCCCACCCTGCCGCAGGCTCCTGGAGTGGAAAACAAGGGCGGTCACGTTGGTGACTTCCAAGGCTTGTTCCATTTCTAGGAGACTCTCGTACGCAAGAGTAAAATAATAAATTCTGAGGGTTTCAGGGGCCATTCAGCGAGCTGTTGAATAAATGCTTATCCTAGAACCTGCGCGCACTCCTGTGTTGAAAGTGGGCAATGTCCCGTCCCTTCGCGGCTGCTACGGTCCGCCAGGGGCTAGCGCCTGGCACAGAGTATCCTGTCCCCCCGCTCTGGACCAGGCAGCTCTGCTGAAAGAGGTGAGGTGCGGGAGGAGGGGGGGCTCAGGAGGCAGCATCTCGGGGGTGGAGGAATGGGTTCTGGCTCCAGGGGATTCCCTTGTTCCGTCTTCTTAGTCTTAGGGGACTAGACTCTGTTGGTTGTCGGGAACTAAACTGAGCGAGGATTGTTTTCAGGTGTGTAAGTCTAAAGCTTATCGTACAGATCATTCCATGGGAGGCGGCATTGAGTCAGACCCCCTGCCGTGACATCATAGAGTTAGGAACTGAGCTTGTTAACCTATCTGTTGGTCAGGCCGTGGGTAAGTGTGGAGCTTGCCTCGTATTCTGTGCCTTTCTGTGCAGGCCGCACACACAGACCCAACTTCTTTTTCTTGTTTCGGCTCGGCGTGTGTGAATTCTCTGGCTCTCTGGGTGTTCGCACGCTTGGTTCTCCTGAGGAGAGGGATTTACTCGAGGACACGGGTAGCTCTCCGCCCTCTGCGTGAGGCCAAGGAGCAGGCTTCCTGCGGGGCTGCGGGCCCCCTCTGCCCACGCTCACCCCCCCACCTGGCACCCGGCTGTCCTCCATCTCCATTTCTTCTCTTGTGGGGAGTTGGTTCTGCCGGGCACCTGCTTGGCCAGCTTTCTCTCTTTTGAGGCCAGCCTTTGTGTCGGTCAGCGCGACCTGCCTCTGATGTGTGCCGGGGCTGTGTGAGGGCAGGGCTTCTGCCTTAGGAAGGGGGGCTCACTCAGGGGGCGTCCCCAGGTAGAGACGGGGAGTAGGGTCCTGTGGGAAGCGCTCACTACCCGAAGACTGACGGACAACGGTGAGACTTCACTCAGATGCTTCACGTGGTCTAGACCTGGGCCCGATCTGAAGAGGGACCTACGTGCTCAGGCCACCGTCTACAGAGCAGCGATTTGAGGGGTTACGTCTGCTCTGTCCTGGCGATGCGTGACATCAGTCGCGTGAAACTGTATGTTTATTAGCCTGGATTGTTTCGAATTTGGTTCTTTTTCAGAATAGGAATCTACCCCAAATAAAGGTCCAACAGAGTGGTCGCGCTGGAGTCCATGATCCGTGCTGGCTCTTACGGTGTGTTTCTGGCGTAGCACGGTGCTCTTGGGCGGGCCGCCTCTTTTGTGGTTGGCAATGCAGTGAAACTTTACTTTCACCGAAAAGTTATCTAAATGTTTCAAGGGCCTCGTGTAGTCATTTTTTAGGTTAACAGTTTCAGGGCTGTTGTGGCACATGCAGTAAACTGCGTCAGCTGGAAGCCGCTTTGGGAGTTGGGGCTGCAGAATCTTAATCCAGGAAGATGTGCAATTCATGGGAACGAATCATAGGAATTCGGAGCAGTGATAATTTGGGGTCAGAGAGTTCAACCTGGATTTGACCATCACCGAAGACCTATGGAAAAGTCACTCCCATCACCTTTTGGCTGGTTTCGGCAGTGGTGCGAGGGAACGCCCTCTCAGGGCTGCTGGCTGCGTGTCCTGAGTACGTGGTGCAGTGTCACCCGAATGTAGCTCGCGCTCTATTCACTTCTTGTCACTCCTACTCTGGGGGTTTTCCCTCATTAACGTTTTTGGTGTCACGCGGTAGAGGGCTCTCACCCACATGCTCACGAACGAGTGACATCGTTGATGGTTCTACTATGAAGCTTTCTATTCTTTGATTTTCTCCCTCTGACGAAACTGCGAGCGGCCTGATATTTTCATAGAAAGAGCGGGTGTTGCGCAAAGCGGCAGAGTGCTCTAGAGGGAGCGGAGAGTGCCGTGTGCGGTGTCCCCCAGCTCCCCTTAAACTCCCTGTGTGGGGGGAGGGCCGGGCAGGGAGAGGGGGGTTTGATGAACTTAGGTGTTTCTCACCGCAAGCCCTTGCCGTAGGAAAGGGAGTTTTCTTCCCTTTAGTTCCCAGACTTTTGAGCCGGGACCACCCTGTGCAGGGTACGTTGGGTTCCTGGGACAGAGCCCGGCTGTGAGTGGAGGAGCCAGGATGTGGGAGAGCCGACCGGTGTTTCCCAGTCCCGCTGATCGTTGGGAGAAGCGGTGCCGTCGCACGTGCGACCCAGCTGTCTGGGGGTGCACCTTTCTGAGTGCTCTGAGGGGACGCGCTCGGGAAATAACACGTGGGGGAAGCTCTGTGAGGAGGGTTTGTTTTCTTTTGTGTATAAGCGGCTGTCATGAGACGTACCCTCTGTAGACAAGACAGTTCAGTGACTTTCACAAATGTCTGAGTTGTGCAGCCTGTACCACAGTCCGGTTTTTAAATTTTTTTCAAGTTTTCTTGGAGAGAGAGGGAGACAGAGCGTGAGTGCGCACGCACAAGTCGGGGAGAGGCAGAGACAGCGAGGGAGAGACGGAACCCCAAGCAAGCTCCGCGGTGTCAAAACAGAGCCCGATGCGGGGCTTGAACTCACAAACCTGAGCCCAGACCAAGAGTCGGACGCTTAACCGATTGTGCCACCCAGGTGTCCCACCACAGTCCAGTTTAAAAAAGTTTCCGTCACCCCAGAATGTTCCTGTGTTTGTGTTAATTCCCGTTCCAGCTGCAGGCCTTGGCAGCCACTGATCTGTCTCTACAAATCTGTCTTTTCTAGACATTTCACTTCAATGGAATCATTGCAACATGTAGTCTTTTGGGTCAGGCTTCTTTCCCTTAACAAGGTTTTTGGGGTCTGCCCATGTTGTGGAATGGATCGATACTTTGTTCCTGTTACTTGCTCGGTGGTCCTGCCTGCGTGGTTCTGCCTGTGAAGATCCTGTCCCTTCGCCGGGGCTGGGCGCTTGGAGTGTTTGCACGTTCCGACTACTGTGAATAAAGCTGATCCGAACATTAGCAACCACGGCTTTGTGTGGATATGTGCTCGCGTGGGCATGGGCTTCGAAATGGGTTTAGGGTAAAAACATTTCACTGTTACGGACAATGCTAGTAAAGACCATTTGCTAGATTTTAGCTGGCTTGCTCATTAGGTCTGTCTCCGTGCGCTGAGCTTCTTGAATCGCGTGACCCCTTTGCTTCCAGGGTGAGATGTCACAGTCCTAATGATGAGCGTCGGCTACTAGGGCGGCTTATGCTGACAGCCCTCTGTGTCGGACCCCGCAGGTGAGCTCTTTCCCATCATTTGACTGTTTATTTCCTCCGCCTGAGGAGATCAGTGCTGTGTGCTTGGGCACGAAAACACCCCATTCGGCCTGCGGAACCCCATGTGCCCGGTGCTTCGCCCCAGCATTTTCCCTTCTAGGAGTCTAGCTTGAGGGCGCACCTCCAACTCTATGGAAACACATATGGAAATGACCTCCGTATCCATGCAGGTGTGTCGACCACAGCGCAAAGTGCCACCTGCAGGACGGTACGGCCTCTGGGAACTGATTCGAGGTGACTTCCGAGACCCAGGGAGCGAGCGAGGCACTCTGCCAGAGGGTGCCGTGCTCTGTCCACCAGGAAGAAGGGCCGTGGGAAGACACGGGCGCGGCTGCGCGTTCGTGCCAAAGGGAACGGGACGGACGAGCCGGAGCCAGGGGCTGGACTGCTTCCACGGGGGTGGGTGGGAGGGGCTGGGAGGGACAGGGAAGGGGACTCGGCTGCAGGTGTGGGGGCGCGGTGCCCCTCCAAGCACACCGCTCGCTGCAGCCTGACTCTGGGAGCCACCGCGCTGTTTACACACCCCCGAATGAAGCGCATTAACTTCAGCCAGGAGGTGGGGGGCGCTAAAGTGGAATACACACAGAAGCAAACCTCAGTGTCCCCACCAACGACAACGGAGCCACGGGAAAAGGGACGGGAAGAAAGGTGGCAGCCTCATCTTGGAAGACGGCATTTTGGCTGCGTTCTGTGAGGCCGAGGGCTGTACAGAACCGTGCTTGTCGTGGGGGTGAGGTTCGCAGGGTGAACCTACTCTGTGTGCACCCAGGACTGAACAGGTCGTCCGTCTGGGTGGGCGACCAGAGCCAGGTCGCAGTGTAAACCCACGGTCTCTAACGTGTGCACATCGGGATAGGTGTGTACGGGGACGTGCAGAGATGGATGTGAGCACGAGGGTTACACGCACGTGCCCTGGGTCTCCGTCCCCTGACAGGACCCAGCAATGGCGAGCATGCCCAGATATCATCCTCCGATAGGAAGGAACAGGTGCAGCCAGGACACCTGGCCGTGCAGAAAGTAAGGAGGCGCTCAGAAAGGGTGGGGTGTGTCGAGAGGGCCCGGGGGCCCACCCCAAGCGGCAAAGATGGCCAGAGTTGAGGCAGTCTGAGCGAGGAAATAAAATGATGATAGGATCGGTTTATAATCCAGAGACTGGAATAAATACCCACTACTCTGTACTGATATAAATAAATAAGTGAATAAAGAAGCTAATAAACGGGGGGAGAAGGAGCAGCTCTTCCCGACAGAAGGGTTCTAATTAGTGTAGAAAGAGTGAGGACGTAGAAAAGACAGTACAGCAACGATTAGTTTAGGTGAGACTCAAGGATGGGGGCTGAGATTAGTGGGTGAGAGTTTGAGGAGAAACAGGATATTTGCCTGGGCTCTATCTCTTCCCCAAGTTATTTACTTATTAAAAAGGGAAAAATAGTAACTTTAGAGTGGAGAAAGCCAGCAGACACCAGCTAACCCAGGTGACCCAAGTTAACGTCACCTGTGGTAAGACAGGTCGCCATCATATAGCCCAGATGCCCCACGGGCACATCATGTGTCCAGTGTTCTTGCCACAGATGCGTAATCACAGCAGTTTCACGAGGAGGTAGTGGACCCCGGAGGAACACCTGACCTGTGCTCTTCAAGCGTCCGGGTCCCAAAGGACAAGGAAGGCTTGAGGGGTGGTGGAGGCTCAGGGGAGTCTGGGGGGACATGATGGTGAAGCGCACCGTGGGTTGTGGATGGGCTCCTGGCACAGAGGGGTCTTCGTAGGAAAACGGGTGAAATTCAGATGCAGCTCGTGGCTGAGCTAATAGTGTTGCGCCGGGATCATCTGCTAGCTTAGTAATTTATCTGATGCGGTAAGACGCAAACGTTAGGAGAGGCTGAGCGAACGACAGGTGGGCACTCGCTGCTGTTTCCGGCTTTCCTGTAAGCCTATAGTTTCAACATAGGAAGGTGAAAAAGCACATAACAAAACATGACGAGACGCCTGTGGCGCTCAGGGTGAGGATGGGGCCACCTCCTTGGTCCTCCCACCTGGTCCTCCCATCGTCTGAGCTGCCATTAGGGATCCAGAGTTGTATCCAGTGGGAAACCCTCTCCTTCCATCTTACTGGGAATTCTGGTGGCCTTGAGCCCACGGTGCAGCATTCTGGAGCTGTGCTTTCCACTCCTGGGGAGAGGGGCAGGGGGGTTGCGTCAGGATCACCTGGCTCCAGTGGGAGGTGGCGCTGTGCCCGGGAGGCGGTCGGGGCCCTGGCTGATGGGGACACCGGAGGCCCATATCGGGGATTTCACGTGGTTACGGGTCTTTTTCCTGGGTCTTTTCCTACGTCTTTTGAGTTCATTATTTTTTTTCCAGAGAGCGATTTTAAATGTTTATGTGTTAAAATGTATTGGACATTTCCTTTACGACCTGGGCTTTGAGTCCCGTCTGAGCACACTTGCCCCGCCTCAGGAGCCTTCCTCTTTCATTTCTCCTGGCCTCTTTTCCTCACTTAGCTCATTAACCTATGTGAAATTTGCTTTTATATGGTTGGAAGTGAGGTGTGACATTTCTCCAGCTGGCTAGCCGGTAGCCTACTGCTCCCCGAGCAGCCTGCCCTGTGCCCACGGTTACCACGTGCTGAGTGGTTTCTCCAGTTACGTTTCTAATTGCTTATTGCTGCCGTGCAGGGAGCCTCTTGGGTTTGCATGCCGGTTATGCGCACAGCTTGCGATCGTGTCTCGTGTTTTCTAGGTGGGGGATCAAGTTGTGCAGGTGATGCTGTTTCCGTCTAATCTTTGTACTTTCCCCTCGTGCACTGGCTGGGGCTCCCGGTGCCACCTCAGATGTACCGCTCGCACGGCAGTGGTGGTCAAGGCGCCTCTCTTGCGCTGGCTTCCACCCGGTGTAGACGCTCGTGTTTCATCGCCAGGTGTGGTATTTTCTGTAGCTGTTTTGTGCACACCCTTTATCTAGGTGAGCAGGTCACCTTCCTCCTTGGCTGAGAGTTTTTTAAAATAAGCTTTCTCATGAATAGCAGTAGAATTTTGTATGCTTTTTCTGCATCTGTTGAGATGGTTGTATGGTTTTTCCTGTCTAATCTGTTAATATAGTAAATTTCATTAGTAGATTTCTTGCTGTTAAACATTTCGTTCTTTACTTTCAACACATTGAAAGTTAAATTTTCTACGTATCGCAAGGCCTTTTCCTTTATCAGAAAAGTCCTTCCTCCCCTCAGCCCCCCAGCTTTTGACTTTTTTGGAGTATAGTTTACATACTGTAAGGTGTATGTAGTGCTGTGCTGGTAAATGTTGAACAGCTGGCTTTCTGGAGGGAGGGGGACGTAAAAAGCCCTGATGGCTAGCATTTGCCAGTTTCTGTGGCGTAAATGTTCTCACCATTGCTTGTTTCAAGCTACCAGTGAGCTGTCAGCAGGCTCCCCAAATTCCAGAAAATGTGATAGTCCTCTCTCCTTAGCTGCCAGGGGCTGGTGCCAGCTACCACTGAAACCCGGTGCAGCCTGGTGACCCTCCCGGCTGTGTGCGATCACGTGACCAACTCCGACATCCACCCTGAGGCTTCCTCATGTCCGTCCAAGTCAGCTCTCCTGCCTCCCTGGGGTAGCCGCCGGTCCGACCTTGGTCACCATCCCGTCCTTACTCCTGGTGTGACCTTCACATCATTCTTGTTTTCTGTGCATTTACAACTCTGTGTTTGCCTCTCGGAGCTACCTGTTTATAGGGAGTAAAACGTAGGACTCACAGTGACTTTTATCGGAAAGGTGACATCTGGCCCATGGTTGCTACTGTAGCACTAACTGTATTAGAAAGGCAATGTTGGTCCCATGATAGTAAGTGTCTTATAATCGGAGGGGTTGCTAGCATCTTATATTCACGGAGCTCCCGTCTTCCTCCGTATAAACTGAACCTGTTTTCGGTCACGTATGCAATCATTTGACTGGTAGCTTTTCAGCACCTACTGTGTGTCAGGCCCTTTGGAGGCCAAAGGTGCGGCAGCGAATGAATAACTCGGTGTCTTTCTTCATGGAGCACAGGTTCCCACGTACCGTTAAGCTGCATGTTTTTCCAGTTTGACTGGCCTCGCCGATTTTCTCCTCACTGAGACCTCCGCTTGTCTTTACCCCTGGTATTATCTTAAATCACCCTTAAATCAGTGTGATTTCTTCCACTGCTTGATTTCAAAATTCCCTGCTTCAGTGTTAGTTGGTGTTTAGCCCAACTACTTATATAATTATTTCTGCCTTTATTAAACTCTCATGACGAAAAGGCAAAGGAACTGGTTTTGGTGGTGTTACGTCAGGAAAGGCTAATTTTTGCAAGGGCTGCGACGCTAGAGTGCCTGCAAGGGTTCGTGAGACAACACAGGTGCGGGGACCGTCGTCCGAGGAGGAGCCGTGGGTGGCTCCTCACCTTCGGCTGCAGCTCTCTGGATGCCAGCGGGCTTATTCCCTCCCAGGGTGGTCTCTGCCTGGCTCCTGAAGGCCTCAGGGCGCGTGGGGCTGTGCCTCTGGCAGCCCGCTGGCTCCGAGGGATGGGAGTCCGGCTCCCAAGCACCATATGGCGTGTTGGGCACTTGTTCCACGCTGTGTGGTCAGGTGGGAGTGGAGGAGATGGAGGATGCGAGTCCCCGTTCTCCAGTGGACCCTCGGCCCGGGGAGAGTGGCGGGTTTGCCTGGGGGAGAAACGTCTAGAGGCTCTCCCCCACCCCCACCCCCATGAATTTAGCCGTCATGGCGGGTAGGCGGGCTGGAGGCAGGCCAGGGGACCTCCGAAATCCATCCGCTCATTTTAATGAGAGAAAATAGTTCCGTTCTGTTTATTCAGATAATTAAAAAGCCCTTAGCGATCAACTTTGCTCCTTCCTTGGGGAGGATATTGGGAAACAGTGTGAAAAGCACAGTGTGGGTGGGGCTTGGCTCCTGGCCCCCTAGCATTCTCTGGTGCACAGAAGAACTTTTGGCCTGCTGGGCCCGTTGGCCTAGGAGGTGTGCCTGGCCCTCAGCCGAGATCCAGAGGCAAAAACACATTCCCTTTCCTTGCCCTGGTCTCGAATGACACCTGACTAGCCGGGTGTCAGTTGAGGATGGAGGGAGACCTGGGAGGCTCTTCCTTTTCTCCTCAGCCAACTTCGACCTCATGGAAGGGACCTGCTGAGCTGGCCCCCTATCCCCCACCCCCCTACCTCTGCCATAGTGCATCTGGCTGCTGAGAGGGATTGGAAAGAGGGACATCAAAGATCAAAGAAAAGCATCTTCGTGGGGATAAATATTATCTTTTTCTCAGTATAGTTGCACTTTGGAATTTAATCTTTGAAAATAATAATTATGGGGACTAAGTCTTTTTTTTTTCATCGTTTATTTATTTTTTTTGGGACAGAGAGAGACAGAGCATGAACGGGGGAGGGGCAGAGAGAGAGGGAGACACAGAATCGGAAACAGGCTCCAGGCTCTGAGCCATCAGCCCAGAGCATGACTCGGGGCTCGAACTCACGGACCAGACCGCGAGATCGTGACCTGGCTGAAGTCGGACGCTCAACCGACTGCGCCACCCAGGCGCCCCAGGGGACTAAGTCTTAATATGAGAGTTGAGCCCTTAGAGATAACCTTTAAATCTTGGAATGAGAATTCAAGAGCCATCATCTGAAGTCATTTTTCCATTGTTGGGCTTTTGTTAGATTTTAACAAATGGGTACATCTTCTTTATCTGTACTTAAATTTGTAAGCCAGAGTGATACTCTTGATGTCAATGGAAGAACAAAACATCTTTAAGTGTTAAAGTACTGATCACAGTAGGGATCGTCCTAAAACACAGGTAAGGTGGAGGGAATCAGTGAAGCTCTGAATATCTTAAGTCTAACTTTACCTGAATAATTATTTAAAAAGCCGTTTTGATAGATAAAGCCTCCCAATCCTATAAAATATGAGTAATTCATCGTCATGCATTTTTGTATTTTTTATTTCTCTTTCTTAAAGGTAGATCTCAGGTCCTGAGATGTCAAAACTACTATCATGTTTAGTTTTTTAGGGCCAAGGAAATCTTTATCTTGTTTTCTAGCACCGACAGGGTAATCTGTTACTAGGTTATTGAAATCTTTTGATGAGTCTCATATCATCCCCCAGCCCAATATTTACACAGTAAACAATGAAAACCAGGAAGCCCACGCTCTGAGATAAGCAGGGTTGCCAGAGGAAGGAAGGGGCATGGCTCCTGCCACACTGTGGGGGCCACATGCCCACCTTCACGTGGTTCAGGCCACAGAGAAGCCTGGCGTGAACCATGGCTGGGGGGCGCTGGGGTGCTGAGCGGCTGGCATGCTGTGCCGGGCTGTCCTTAGCGGTCCCCAGGTCCCAGGAGGAAAGCGTCGTCAGAGCCGGGTTTCGGCTGCAGGGAGCCTCTCGCAGCACTAGGCCCGGGTGCACCAGCCGCTCTGTTCCCCATCTGCTTACGCTCCCCGTGGCGGGTCTCCAGAAGTGCCTGCTGACGTCCCTTGTGAGTGGAAGAGAGAAGTGGGCATTCTGTGTGTGCTGAGCCCTCCCAGCCACGCTGTTGCTGTTCTCTGACCTGGTAGTGTTTTCCTGCCACCTCTTGCATTTTATTCTGTGGTTCCGGAACTAGTCCTTGTCCCGTGTGGCGAGGGTCAGGGTGGTCGTGATCTGAGGCTGAAATCTGTCATTGTGTGTGCACAGCGGTGTCTGAGCGGACCTGCCTGTCTCTTGGCCTGGCCTCACCCCGCTTCGCCTTGTCTTACCCCAGGAAGAGGCCCCTATACCAGGGGCCTGGAGGACGCACAGGCAGCCACATCTGGGGGGTGTGGTGGGATGGGTCTGCTGCAGCAGGAGTCTGGCAGGGTGATGAGGCCCAGAAGGTACATGCTACCGGCCGAGACCTGGATTTTTATTTTTTATTTTTATTTATTTTTTATTTTTTTAATGTTTATTTATTATTGAGAGACAGAGAGAGACAGAGCATGAGCAGGGGAGGGGCAGAGAGAGGCGGCGACACAGAATCCGAAGCAGGCTCAGGCTCTGAGCTGTCAGCACAGAGCCCGAGGTGGTACTTGAACCCACGAACCATGAGATCAGGACCTGAGCCGAAGTCAGGTGCTTAACTAACCGAGCCACCCAGGTGCCCCAAGACCTGCATTTTTTAAGTTATAGGCCAGAACTTAATTATTCTGTGTCCTCCTGGCTGTAACTCTGGGCATTTATCTCTTCTCTGCCCTGAGAAGCACCTGGGGGTTGTGCTTCCTGTCCCTGCACAGCCGTGGTATGGTAGGGGCTTAAAAAATGTTTGATAGGGGCACCTGGGTGGCTCAGCCAGTTGAGTGTCTGACTTCGGCTCAGGTCATGATCTCGCTGTCTGTGAGTTGGAGCCTTGCATCGGGCTCTGTGCTGACAGCTCAGAGCCTGGAGCCTGTTTGGATTCTGTGTCACCCTCTCTCTTGCCCCTCCCCCACTCACACTCTGCATCCCTCTCTCTCTCTCTCTCTCTCTCTCTCTCTCTCTCTCTCAGAAATAAACACAAAATTTTTTTTTAGAAGTTGAGGCTCTTTTGAGAAATAAAATACATCAAATTATTCAGAAACATTCTTTACAACTTGACGCACAGCTGGATTCGAGTGCAGTGTCCGGTGTGTATTCTGAGCCTCAGTAAAGACCTATGGTCTCAGCTTCCATCAGGCTGCCCGTCCTGACTCCTGTCCAGGGCAGAGCTTCTCAAGTGCCGAGAGCCCAGTATAGAACCCGGGCTCATTTGTCGTCTGGAGTTACCTTTATGTTCGGAAATCTTTAAGTAAAATTTTGAAAAGCTTTCATTAACGGCCCAGGATGGTTTTGAATTGTGGATTTGGGGGAAAGTGTATCTCTGGTGTTTTGGTGCTGTGCTGTGTCCAGCTGTGTCTCAGCTCCACACCTGTGGATCCTCAGGACCCTGTCCTGGTGGGTGATGTTCACGTGGCTCTTCTCTCCTCCCTGCCAGTCTTTCCCGAGTGCCCCTCGCGTGGGGATGGGGGGAGAGGGTGCAAGTAAATGACTTGTGGAAGTGACTTTGTGGAAGAATCACTCCTATGTATCTAGCAGTACATGCACAAAGGTGACCTGAGGAATCACCGAGCCAGGACCTCCACGTGGGGGACGGCAGACGGTGTTGTTCATGCTGGGGCTTCCCAGCTCGGATGCCTGCCCCTACTGTCACCACCTACTTGATTGTTCTGGTTGAGTTTTGGCCTCCCTGTCCCTCTGAAACGACTCTTCTGAGTCACCAGTGACCTGTCTTTGTCAAGGTCAGTGGCCACTGTCCTGTCCCTCTCTTGCTCAGGCCCTCAGCAGCATCTGACAGAACTGCCTGAGCCGCCTCGTCCCCCAGCCCCCACCTGCCCTTGGCCCAAGGGCCACACTCCCCACCTGCTCTGGGTGCGGATGCCTCTCCTGCCTGCTTGCCCTGCAGCCCCAGCCCCTGCCCTCCACTCTGGAAGTGGGGTCACGTGCACCTGCTCAGAGCTGATCCCCGGCCCATCCCTGCCTCCCACTGCCTCCCACGGGGGCCTGTGACCATTCTCACTCCTTTCTCCCACCTTGCTCACCGCACGAGGCCTGCCAGCTCCTCCAAATCTGTTCCCATCTTCTCCCGCTGATCCCCCTCTCTGAGCCCCAGGAGTTCTTCATTGGCTTTCTGGGGTCCAGACTTGCTCCCGTGTGGTCCACCCTCATGGGGTCACTGCAGACATCCTTCGAGGGGCGCGTCCCATCAGGTAACGCCTGCTTGACCCCTTCCAGTGACTTCCTGTCATGATGGGGAAAGTAAGTTCCCTTAGGAAAAAGTGCGCAGGCCTTCTCCCTGGGTGATTTCCCTCCATTTTTCCTGTTTGCGGATCTGCACAAATGGAGCCCCCCTCCCCCCCGTTCTTCCTGTGGGGGACTGTCATCTATCTCCCAGGTGTTTGTAAGGCTGCCACCTGCCTGTCTCTGGGCCATCAGCTCAAACGTTGTCTCCTTGGCGAGACTGTGTCCCCGTGTTGTCCTTGTCCACGTCACCCCGCTCTGTAAACACTCGGCGTGGCCCTGTCTGCCGGCTGGCCTACGTGTTGACTCTCCCTCTGCCCTGGAACACGAGCTTCTGGAGGCCAGAGGCAGTCATGGTCGCTGCTGTGGATCTGGGTCTGTAGCAGGCCTGTTCATAGGACTTGTGCCCACGTTTCCGTGGCCTGTGTTTGGGTGAGGGTTGGTTTGGCAGCGTGTCGCAGAAAACCTGGCTGGTGTGGTTTTCCATTCCTGGGCTCCTTGTACCAAGAAGTGGACAGTCTGGGGCCGGAGCAGTGGTTTCTGGACCTTTCTGTCTCCAGTCTGCTGCCTCGTTCTCATGCTTAGCTCCTCGGGTCTTGTGGTGAATTCTGACTCCAGCCTGATGTTCCGTAGAAAGGCAGGGAAGCAGGAAGGGGCGGTGTCTCCAACAGGAAGGCATTTCTGGAAACCCCCAGCGTGTGTCTCATTGGCTGGAAGAGTGCTAGAGCCGCCTTTGGCCACTAGGATCTGGGGCAGAGTTTGTGCAGCAGAGTCAGGCTCTGTGGGGGAGGGGTCCTGGTACCTGACTGCCGACCCTTCCCGCTTCTTATGTCTCAAGTCCACACCATAGACAGGTGCGCGGAGATAGCTGCAGGCTCTGTTTCATGCTAAAATAATTGCAGAGTGGGGCTGTCTGGGGCTGGGCGAGCTGGCCAGTCTTGTACCTCAAACCAGACAGACTTAACCTACCTGGTGACACGGACGGCTGGCGGCAGGTGTGGGGTGTGCTTGGCAGGGACAAGCCCCTTCTGTGCAGTGACCCGAGGGCACGGTCGCTGTGGGTGGGCCCAGGCAGCAACCTGCGCCAGGAACCAGGCCTCCCTCTGTAGGGAGGAGGGAGCGAGCTGGGTTCTCACCGCAGGGCACGAGAGGAGGGGGGCCCCTGCCACCCCCGAAGTGACTTTGGCCTGTCTGTGGAAGATGCCTGGAGAAGAGCCCTCTCAGGCTGGGCGGCTTGGGAAGGCAGGCGCCGCCCGCTGTCTGCCGGGGCCCAGCCTCACACAGCTGCCCCGGGGGGGCCGGGAAGCGCAGACCCTCCTCCAGAGGAGCCGCTCTTGTATTCGCCCACGTTTCGCAGCCTCTTGCGTGGTTTCTGAGGTCGCCTACACGAGAGAGAAGCCCTGCCCCGCTCGAGGGCAAACCCAGAGCGGCTGGGGAGAGCCGGGGGAGCTCGCCTGGGACTTGGGACGAGCCTTCCCCACGTCTCAAACGTCCCCAGGGCGCTTCCTGTTCAAGTCCAGCTCCTTTCCCCCGGGTTTCCTGCAGGGAACCAGCTGTGAGGATGGACTTTCCCCGGCAGTGCCTGTAGGTCAGGAAGAACAGAGGGCGGGCCCGCGGTTCCTTGCGAGCCTTCTCCACCCACGGGAGGCGCTCACCAAAGGGCTCGGTGTCGCTGGAGCTGTAGGAGGCAGATGTGGCCAGAGGGGGCTGCGGGCGCCGCAGGTGGTTGAGCCTTCTGAGCAAGCCGTGGTGGGGTATGGGCTATGAAATCAGAACTGCCGTTTGGAAGGTTCTCCGCGGCGCTGGCTGGAGAGCGGGTGCGGGTGTGGGCGTAGGTGTGAGTGTGGGTGCAGGTATAGGTGCGGGTGCGGGGGTGGGGGTGAGTGTGAGTGCAGGTGCGGGTGCGGGTGAGAGTGTGGGTGCGGGTGCGGGTGGGGAGGCCGCCGTCCAGGTCGGCGGGGAAGGAACAGGGCAGGTAGACGGCAGACCCATTGCGTGGGGTTTGGCCTGCGTAGCCGCGTGGAAGGCGGAGCCTTTGGCCGGACACAGCCTATAGAGAACAAGCTTTGGGGGTGGGGGCGTGGACGTGCCCACTTTGACAGGCGGTAGCTGGGGGGGCGGGCACGTCTGCTTTTCCGTCTCCAGTTCCCCTTGGGCTCTGGGGCCCAGGCCTGCCAGGGGGCACATCGCACTCCCCCTCCAGTCTGGTGTCTCACAGGTGTTCCTGAACATCTGGAACCAGCTACTGTATTTTCCTTAATTTCCTACCCCTTCTTCTCACAGTGGATGTCACCGACTCCCCCCCCCCCCCCCCCCCCCCAGTTGCTGGAAACCTGGCAGCTTTTCCTCGGTGTCACATCTAGTTCCCTGCACCTTTTGTGCCTGCTGTCCCATCCATTCTCTACCCAGGATGCCTGCTTCTCCGTGTCTCCCCTCGGCCCAGGGGCCCCAGGCCACCACCATCTGTCCTTTGCCCTCAACAGAAGCCTCCTGACCCTCCTGGGCCCCAAGTCTTGCCTTGTGCTCCCGGTGCCCTTCATGCAGCAGCCAGAGCCCACTCTCTTGCCCTGCACTTACAGGCCCTTAGGCCTGACCTTGGGCGCAGTAAAACTGTACTTACTCCTTACCCACAGACACCGGGCTTGACTGCCTCCCACCTGTTCCCAGCCTCCTCCCTCTGACTGCTCTCCCCGCGTGCTCCAGGCCCCCGGCCTCCTCCCTCCGACCGCTCTGTCTGCTTGAGTTCAGGCCCCCGGCCTCCTCCCTCTGACCGCTCTGTCTGCTTGGGTCCAGGCCCCCGGCCTCCTCCCTCCGACCGCTCTGTCTGCTTGAGTCTAGCTCCTTGCGTCTTCAGGTTCTTGTATATGCCTCGCCTGTTGCCACCTCGTGGCTTTCCCTGTGCTGCTCTTCCTCCATCAGATGGCGGCCCCCACCTCTGAGACGATCCAGACCTGCTTATGTGTAGGGGTATCCTCTTGTCTTCAGTTGAGGGGCAGCTGAAGGAAGTGGGCATCTGCCTGGACTCTGGAACCAGACTGTTGGTCTGAGCCATGCCAACCCCACCTCTCACTGTGTGACCCTGACACGTTGTTTGACACCTTCTGGGCCTTGGTTTCCCGATCTGTAAAATGGAGATACTAATGCCTCCCTCATTACTGTGAGGACTGAATGATCATGGGAACCATGTGAGACAGTGTCTGGATAGTAAGAGCCAGACGGGGCACCTGGCAGAGCCCCTCAAGACGGGTGAGTGTCCAGGAAGTCAGGAGCTGGTCACCTTATCCCTGAGCCTTGCTGCCTTTGCCTTGGAGTTGGAGACACGGCCAGGTTACTCTTAGTGTTTTAGGCCAGACCGGGCATCTTCCTGTAGAGCAGAAATGATTGGTCTCCAGTATAGGGACATACTTTTCCCCAAAAAACACATACCCAAGTTGTTTTACCAGTGGGCAGGTAGAGCTGGAAATGGCTTCTCCAAACTGTAGAGATAAAATTGGATAGATGCTTGGGATTGGAATTAAACCTTGGATCATCCGATAGGAATTTCCATGGCTTCTGTTAAGGGTTGTTAATTCAACATTACTGTGAGAGAGAAGTGGTAGGGATTGGTGACCAAGAAAGTGTAATTTCCTGTGGGAGAGCAGCCTTTTCCTTATTCCTTTTATGTCAAATAAGGCTATAATTGGTCATCCTTTAATGCAGAGAGTAAAACTTGTTAAATTTGGATTTTTCTTTAGATTGGCCTTTAAGCCTTTAAAAAATAATTTGCCACTTATGTTCAATGCAAGTCACTACTGTATCACTTTGTATAAATCAAAGCATAATTACTAAACACAGTGTGCATTCTAGAACATAGTGTTTGTTCACACATGCTGTTCTTGTTTTGAAGATTGTTGAATTTGGTGTTTCTGGAATGCTCTCTAAGGCTGGCACGTCTTTGGTTATGAAGGCCCCATAGCCGAAATAATGGAGTGTCCATGTGTGACGATGGACGAGAGACTTCAGAGAGGGTGTCTGTGTGTTGATGGTTGTATTAGATTAACTTCCAGAAACTACTTTAGGCTTTGTCCCAGGTACTGCCTAAAAATATTGGTAGAGAGGTGTTCAGTTGTGGGTTTATAAAGATAGAAACGTATACAAATAGCATAAAACTTGTGTGAATGTAACTCAGGCGAACTTCTAATCTTCCCTTTTCCAAACACGTGCTTTACCAAACCTCATGTTCAAGATTTAACAGAGGTGTTTTAAGGGGAACCTGGACGTCTCAGTTGGTTAAGCGTCCGACTCCGGCTCAGGTCATGCTCTTGTGGTTTATGGACTCGAGCCCCATGGCGGGCTCTGTGCTGACAGCTCGGAGCCTGGAGCCCGCTTCGGATTCTGTGTCTCCCTCTCTCTCTGCCCTTCCCCCATTCATGCTCTGTCTCTCTCAAAAATAAACATTAAAAAAATTTAAAGGAGATGTTTTAAAAAAGTCACCTTTAAATTGTAAAAATGATTTAACATGTACAAAAATAAAGCAGCATTTGATGACTATGTGAGGTTCTATACATCTGCTCTCTGGCACTGGGTTAAAATGATACTCCAGGGTTCTTGTTGGGCTGGGATGGGAAGGGCAGCAGAGTGTGCATGCTGTGGGTTTGGGGATGCCTACTGTCATTGTGCTGGCTTTGTTACCTGCTGTCCCCAAGTCAGATGCAGCCACCAGCTCCCGTGAGCACTGCCAGCTTCTCCAGAGCTGCAGTGGGCGGGAGGCCCAGCCTCTGCCTGTCACCCACCGTACAGAGAAACACTTTGCAAACTACCTGATCATTTTTTGACTTTATAAATTTAATGAGCCAAAATAAAGGTAAAGTATCTTCTAATTCCCAAGGTAGAGGTGTAGGTACCCAAAGTTCCCAAGTCCTGTCTTGAACTCAGCAGGATGTCGCCAACTTCTTTCAGTCTGTACATGGAATTGCAGGAGGTGTGACCTTTCTTTGTGGCCACAGGCTGCAAACCAGTGGCGGTGGGATTCTCCCTTTTCTGGATCCATTTCTATTAGTGAAGTCAAGGAGCGGAGGCAGGGGAGCCCTGGCGCTCTGTGTCCACGCCGGGGGTCCTGGCCGCGCTGGACGGGCGCCCTACCCGAGGATCAGCTGCAGGGCGAGAGGGATGAGCATGGCCAGCAGGTCCAGAGGGCCAGGCGCGGGGTGCGGGGTGCGGGCTGCGGCCTTGAGCTCAGTGCCCGGCAGGGGCCGGCCCGCCGACGAGTTGCCGTCTGGGATCGCGGTCGGGGTGGGTGCGGTGCCCATCGGCTCCATGCAGGTCTGCGCGGGCAGGAGCAGGGCCACCAGCAGCAGCAGCAGTGCCGGCGTGGGCCGGGTCGCCATGGCTGTGCGCTCGGGGCGCGTCTCCTTGCCGGTGCTGGTCGCAGTGGCCGCCGCTCGGCAGGTCTATTCTGTAGGGTCCTCTCAGGGTCCTCTTTGGTGGGGTCCGGTCTGGCCAGCCGCACCCGGCCAACTCCCGCTGGCGGCTGTTAACCGTCGGTCCCGGGATCCCGCCCTGCCCGCGCGCACCCGCGCCCGCGCGCCCTGGTGCACGCCCGGCTGCCTCCCACGCAGCCCCTGGCCGGGGCCGCGGAGCTGCTAAGCTGGGACTCCGGGGACGCGGATGCCCCTGGCGTGTTACAGCATTCTGCAAATCCCTGGGGTCAGTGCTTTCTGGGGACATCGGAAACCTTTCCTCCTGCGGTGTGCACACGGAGGTTTTGTTTTAAAAACCTTGAGATTATGGTATCTTTTTCTTAAATATGCCTGTGATGTAGCTGTGACATTTTTTTGTTGTTGTTGTTAATGCTTCTCCCAGGTTTTACTCATGTACGACATTTACTTCCTGGACTGCAGTTTGGAAGGAAAGCATTTCTTAAGTAAACCGGGGACTCTTGCTTTTGGACGTTAGGATGCACTCTACCATCTTTGAAACTGTACATTTTTTCTCCCCAAGCAGAACTCTTATGAACATTTCCAAAAACTATGTACTTCATATACAGACATTTGAATTTTTAATTTAAATTAAATAAAATTTATTTGTTTTTCAAATACGTAAGCTCTGCACCCAAGGTTGGGCTCGAACTCATGACCTTGAGGTCAAGAGTCGCATCCTCCACCAGCTGAGTCAGCCAGGCAGGTGCGGCCAGGCAGGTGCCCCCAGACAGGTGAATTTTTTGAATGTCCATTATGAACCGAAGTCTTTGCTGATCGTTAGGTGGGAAAGAGCAACCAGAAGCAGCCCAGGGAGAGTCGTCACATGTGCTGGGGTCACACAAAGCTGGGGCTTTGCCAGATGTGGTTTATTTATTAATTCTACGCACGCGGCATGCTTTTTGCTTATTTCTGTTCCACATCAGCATCGTCGGTGTATCTTCCTTACTTGGATTTGGCCTCTACTTGTAATCAACACAAGGGTTTAAAATAGTTCTATGTGTTTTAAATTCTAAAAGTATGCATATCTTTGGAAATAATTGTGCAAACAGTTGAAAATGAAAGGTTTAGGCGTCCTCCCCCATCCCAGTCACTGCAGGTAGCCCCTCCCATTACACCACCCAGTCAGTATGCAGTGGGAGAAGTCCATTTACTTGGAACAAGCTTGGGGTGCTGGTGTCAGAAGTAGAAGTTGGATTCAACGTAGGTACAACTGGCTTCTTCCGTTAAGCATATTTTTCAGATGTGTAACTGCATGTTCCATAAAAGAGCACACAGGGGCGCCTGGCTTCCTCAGTCAGTTGAGTATCTGACTTCGGCTTGGGTCACGATCTCATGGTTCGTGGGCTCGTGAGTTCGAGCCCCGCATCAGGCTCTCTGCTGGCAGTGCAGAGCCTGCTTCGGATTCTCCGTCTCCCTCTCTCTCTGCCCCTCCCCTGCTCATTCTCTCCTTTTCTTTCTCTCTCTCTAAAATAAAATAAACATTAAAAAAAAAAAAGAGCATATAAAAAATAAAGAGCAAGGGCCCCTTTCTAGGGTCGGGCAGGAAATGCCCCAGGTAAGCCTGGAGCACACGTAAACCCAGACAGGAAGGAAGTGCCCGAACAACACAACGCCACCTCGATGGGCATGTCAGGGGGGACACAGGAGCCACCTGAAGGGGCTCCCGGCCGCCAGAGCCGGATCGGTCCCAGCAAGAGGGAGGGCGTGTTGGATCATAGCCCACCGTGTAAAATAAACATGCACGCGTCCAGACTGACATCAGCAAACGATCCAGGCACGCCCTGATACGCAGACTGAATTTCTTCTCCGAAGGAGGGTCCCACATCGTCTACGCGGCTGCTCCGTCCCCAGGGGGCGGAGCCCACCTCCCCACTCCTCGGGCCACGGGCTCTGCACGGCGACTCCCTTCCACGGGGGGCGGTGGGGGGAGGGAAGGAGTCACGTGGATGGAAACAGCCGGCAGACACACCTCCGCCAGGTGACCACGGCCAACATCAGCGGTGACAGGCCGTGCTGATGGCACCCGCCCGGGCCGGGTGGGAAGAGACGGGCACTTCCCCCCAACAAGCCGCGACCCCAGTCCAGTCACGAGAAACCATCATGCCGCTCCCACTGGGGGACATCCCCCCAGATCCCTGACTCGTCCACCTCGACACTGTCAGGGTCATCAGAGAAACTGTCACAGCCCAGAGGAGAAGCAGAGGGATGCGATCAAGGTCACGTGGTGTCCTGGACGGGGGCCCCAGGACAAAAGAAGGACATCAGGGGAAACTGAGGAAACCTGACTATAAGGCTCATTAGCTTAGTTAACAATAAAGTGTTCATATTGGCTCGTTAATTGTAACCAATGTACCATGTTAACGTAAGAAGTTTATAAAGGGGGAGCTGGCTGTATGTCATCTCCGTTTCTCTTTAAGTCTAAGATGGTTTTTAAATTTATTTTTTTTCAACGTTTATTTATTTATTTTTGGGACAGAGAGAGACAGAGCATGAATGGGGGAGGGGCAGAGAGAGAGGGAGACACAGAATCGGAAACAGGCTCCAGGCTCTGAGCCATCAGCCCAGAGCCTGACGCGGGGCTCGAACTCATGGACCACGAGATCGTGACCTGGCTGAAGTCAGACGCTTAACCGACTGCGCCACCCAGGCGCCCCTAAGATGGTTTTAAAAAAGAAAGTCTCTTTTAAAAGATAGTGTTTTTAAAGAAGCTAATAATTCCTTAGAAGCTCCTTTTGTGTGCTCATCCTCTGCCCTAAGTATCGTTGGCTTTTGTGTTAACTGTCCCCTTGGTTCTCCTTGTAGATTGAACACTTTTGTTGGGTATTCTAAGCAGCTTATCCTTTGGTTTTGCCAGACAGACTCCACTCAGCAGTGAGGGCCCCTGGGCAAGGCGGGGGTCTTAGTGACCGCAAGTCCAGGGGCTTCCCTTGCAGGGCCCTCCTGGCCAGTGTCCTCACACATGTGTTAGTGTTTTAACTTGAGTCACTAGGCCTGCTGCCACCCGTGTCCCCCCCCCTCCCCCGCTTCTCCTCTCTCATACATGCCCTGTCCTGGGAGGCCTTGGAAGGCCTCGGGCGCCATTGTGATCTGGCTGAGAGGAAGTTGTGTTGGGTTGCATTTCCTGTTGGTTTAAAGGGATGCGCATCTGTGGGTGTGGTTACTTCCGGGTTAGGTGCTGCCCAGATGTTGGAAGTTTGCATTCTGTGGTTGTCCCGTGCAGCGTGGGGTGTGAAGGAGCAGGGCCAGAGGACAGGGGCCCTTGCCCTCTGCACCTGTTTACCGTGGGAGCCCAGGGAGGTAGTCAGAGTCCAGAAGAAGAGGGAGGACCAGGGCAGGGGCCAGCCTGACTGCTGCTGGGAGACGCGGGTAGTGGGGTTGCACCAGGAACAGAGGTGTTTCTCAAGGAGGGGTTCTCCGAGAGCTTCGAGATGGGACTCCCGTCCAACTGGCTCGTAGGCAGCTGCGGCAAAGTTGAGATGGTCTGTTCTGGCCGAGTTGGACAGACGTGGCATTGCAGGGGACACCGCGAGGGGCTCAAAGCAGAGAAGTGTGGGCGGGGGTGTCCCCATGAGCGCCCCGGAGCCTGCCCCGGGTCCTTGCTCAGCACGCTCGCTGCCCCATACTCGCTCCTGCGCCTCTTCTTGAGGGGACTGCTGGCTGCCGGGAGTCGTGGTTTTTATGACATTAACATAAAGTTGGCATTTCTTTCCTCGGGGGGAAATAACCCTGGATGCAGTACACACGAGTCAGACCCCAGGGTTAGCGCGGAGACAAAGCGAGGGGACGTGGGTGTCGGGTTCACGTCCTCGGTGATTTTCTGTTATGTTTTAGGTGCATCTTTGGTCCTTTGAATGTTTGATATTTGACTGTGTCACTTGTGATGTTTTAGAGATTTGGTCTCATTTTGGCCTTTTCAGTGTGATGAAAAGAGATAGATGGCCTGGTTTCTCTATTTTCTTCAGGTGCCCCCTTACAGTGTCAGTGGTTCTCAGGTCACACATCACTGAATATATTTTAAATGAGACCACCTGTAACAGTTAGGCGTAAGGAAATCTCGAATCATTTGAACATTGTGCAGATAAAAAAGCAGCCTAACATTGCGCTGTTCCTACCCTTGCTCCTAAACTTCCCTCGTATGAGTACACGTTTGTGGGTCGTACGTGTATTTCGAGAACTGGGCTCCTTCATGACAACGTATGGGGCTGTGGGAAGGTGCAGGAAGGACCTGGTAGTGTGGCCTGCTGGTCTTCAGACGTGCTAGAAACCCACCACGTGCAGGCCTTCTGACCTTGTGGGGTGAGTTTTCCTTCCACAGCGCGCCCATGTCTAGGAATTGTGGCTGAGATCGGCCTCTGCTTTTTCGGTCTGGCTTGCACTGTTGTCTCTGTTCTGTGAAACGACTGTGCAGGGGGGGTCAACGGTCTGGCTGGGAAACTCTTCCGTGAGAAAAAGGCCACCTTAATGTCATTTCACGTTTTAGAATTCCTTGCTTCTTGAGTTGTTGATGAAGTTGTTCTAAGATTCTCAAGTGTTACCGGTAGGATTTCAAGCTTTCAACGCTGTTGCCTTTCGTCTTTTTCTTTTCCATGTTGCCTTTGATTCCTTTGCCTTTATTGCAATTGTATCCTGTAACAACAGGCTTAGTAAATTCCTTTTATTTTATAAGTTCCCTTTTTTCACTTGGCCATGATGCCTGCTGATTTTAAAGCCCTTTTATGATATTTAACCAAGCTCTCTGTGTTCAGTGTGGGTCGTGGTCATGTTCATTGTTGCAGCCTAGACTTATGTGTTGAGTTAAATATAGGCTGTCAATTAACTAACCATTCTGAACGCGTTCATTATCGCTTCTCTGAGGCCGTCCTAACCATGTGCACTAGAGACAGGTTTGTGGATGTGCATACCATGGTATCTGGGTTGAGCTTCCCAGCCGCGCGGCTCCACGTAAAGTCGGGGAGAGCCCCGGGGAAGCCGAGGGCCTCGGGTGTGTTTGCCGTCTGCCCCTCTTTTCTCTCATCCTTCTAAAAACGAGTGACTTGGGAATTAGTCCAAACAACAAGTTAGCCAAGAGTGAATTTTCCCAGCCATGTGAAGGGAGTTTAGCCTGCTCTACTCTCACAAGCCCGGTTTGGTGCTGAGGTGGATTAGGGTCCTTCTGGTGGGAGGTACTCCGAGCCAGGGGTGCGCGCGATGACAGGCCCCTCGTAAGTGGGAGGCGCGTGGCTGGGGGCGGAGCGGGTGTGACACCTGACTGTTGGGATACTGAAGTAATGAAATGGGGTTCAGGCGTCCATTTTGTGTTTATTCCAAATTCCAATAAAAAAGAAACGTTTAGCCACCTAAGTATCTCTTTTTCAGGACTCACAAACGTCAGTTGTTCAGTTTGTTTTAGATGGAAGTTCTGTTTTTGTCTGTGAAAGAAGTCTTATCCACGGTTTCAACGTGGGCCGGAAGGGCGAAGACGTTGAGGACCTAGCCCAGCGTGGTACGTCTCGGTGCTAATTTGTCCTCCCCTCACGCTGTCCTCCCCACAGCAGGATGAGATACTGGACGCCGCCGAGGCCCCAGGGCAGGGCAGGGCAGGGCAGAAGATGTGCAGTTTCATTAAAAATTGTAAATGGGACCCTAGGGGCGCCTGGGGGGCTCAGTTGGTTAAGTGTCCCAACTCTTGATTTCAGCTCAGGTCATGATCTCGAGGTTTGTGAATTCAAGCCCCATGTAGTTGGTCTTTGTGCTGACAGCTTGAAGCCTGCTTGGGACTCTCTCTCTCCCTTCTCTCTGCCCCTCCCCCGCCTCAAAAATAAATAAACTTAAAAAGAATTTCAAGGGGGATCCTAACGTTCTTACCAGCCAGGTTGAGGAGAGGACAAGAGGAAACGAAGGCGTAAAATGTGGAATAGCCTAGGTAAAATGATCCGTTTGCAGGATACTCAGGAAACCCTAGAGAGGGTCCTGTCCAACGGAACCTCCCGCAGCAGCGTGCTGTCCCGTACAGTGGCCACCACGTGGGACCGCACAGCCTCAGAATCAGCGGTTAAAAAAGCTCACATAATAAAAACTAGTTAAGGCAGCAGAAATAAAAATGTAACATACAAACATCAACATAACGTTCGTACTCACAAACATAACCAGTTAGAAGGTATTTGGGGGAGGCAGCCCCATTCACGACAGCAACAAAAGAGAAGCAGTACTCACGAACGCGTGTGGTAAGAGCTGTTGAAAAGTGAAGACCGTTCGGAAACCTCTTGAGAAAGACACAAAAGGAGCCCTGAGCAGAGGGAGGGCCCCGTTCTCGGTTAGCTTGTCACGGCATCATTGCAATGGCACTTCTCCACCAGCTTCATGCACACATTTAATGGGGTCTCCATAAAAATATGAGAGCAACAGGAGTCATTATTTCCCTGGATCCTAAAATTGACACGGAAAAACAAGCATGCACAGATACCCAGAAACGCAGAAGAGAACGGCTGGGGGGTCGGGGGGGGGGGGAACATAGCCCGTCCAGACTTTAAAACACACCGTAAAGCCCCTCGACGTAAAGGAGCATGACGATGGCGCGGCCAGCGTGGTAGGCGGCTCTGGAACAAGCCCGAGTACCGGTGGGAACGTAACGTTCGATTCAAGTGGTATCTCCGATTGCCGGGTCACAGGGGACTTTTTCAAAGGGACTTTGGGACAGCTGAACACCGTTTTGTGAGACACAGCGTCGGGTGTCTGCCTCACGCCACGTGCGGGAGTAAGCGCCAGGCGGGTCAGGGAGCTAACTGTGCAAGATGAAACTGTTCAAGTGTTTGACAAGAACACAGCTGCATATGACCTGCGTGTTGGGCGAGGCTTTTAAAAGTATAGCTGAACATTCAGGTTCACCCGAAGAAAAGATGGTCGAAACGGACTGAAAATATACGACGACAGTGAGAAACTGCCCTACCCGCACAAACCAGCAACAGAAGAATCTACGTAAAGTCAAAAGACGAAAGAATCGGTTGTGAGAAAATTCTTGGTGCTGTGCCACACAGATTCAAAAGTCTTGGGGGAGCAAAGACCAAAATCCTGTAGGAAAATAGGCAAAGGCACAAAGAGACGTGCACGTGTGCACTTGCGCACACTTATGCGTGCACACACGTGAAAATGGCCCTTCAGCGTCCCTGAGATCCGGGTCTTCGCTCATCACATTGGCGAACAAGCCACCTCTTGAAAGCCGTCACCAGTGCGTGTGCCTAATCGGAAATGACGCGTTAAGCAAAGCAGGCGGGTGTCTTCGGCTCCTTGGAGAGTGTTGACGTTTCTGGCTGTTAATCTCTGAGCTTACTCGCATGCGGTATTCTTTAAAGTGGACTTGACGAGAAAACCACAGTTCTGCCTCTAGACACCTTAGGGTGTGGGCACTAACCGCGTGGAGGCAGTGGGTTTTGGGGAACCTGCCAGGTGTCCTTGTAGCTCCCTCACTGGCCCTGTGGTTCCTCTGGGCTGTTTCTTCTCTCCTCCAAACCCCACCACGCCTCATCCCTACACTGAGGGATTGTTAACTCTGGGGATGTCTGCCCTGCTGCCTGTTTTCTCAGGGTGTCCCTGTGTGCATTTTGGATGTCCCAGCCCATTTGACGGGGAGGTGTCTGAGGGAGACGAGAGCTCGGTGAGAAGGCAGTGCTCTGTCTGCAGGCCGTGTGGTTGTGGCCCCACTGCACCATCACAGGCTGGGTCGCCCACCTTAGTGGGACCTGCCCTTCGGTGGCAAGGCCAGCCGTGTGCAGGCGGTGCCGAGAATGTGGGCCTCGTGAAGCTGGGGTCTGTCTTGGGGATCTGGACTGAGGAAGTCAGAGGGAGAAGAGGAGAGACACACAGGAGGACTTGGAGAGCAGGGCAGAACCCCTGCTCTGGGCTGTGCCGGAAACCAGTTCCTGAGCCACAGGCCTGGCCCTCCCACCACCAGCTGACAACAGACACCCCCTGCTGACAGTAGAGTGCGTTCTCTGCTCCCAGGTTTTTGTTAAAGGCTGAATTGTTTTAATTTAAAACCTAATTGTGTGGCTCCCAGTGTGGATCTAAGAGCACATGGTCCTTTCCTCTGCTCGAGTGCGGTCTACACAGAGAAGATAGCCTCGCGGGGGCGAGGACACGGCGCGAGCGCGTGTCCTGCCTCCAGTCCTCTTGAGTCCAGTGGGGCACGAGGGGTGGGTCCCAGGCCAAGGCCCCTACAGGCTGGGAGGCGCTCACCTGCTCGCCGGCGGGTGGACGGGAGGGTCAGCGTCGGCCCCGCCAGCTGCTGGGGGCTCCCGAGCCACCGCCTCCCACTTGGGTTGGCGTGAGCCACGGGACAGTGAGACACGACAGCAGCCACACTCGGCGGTCAGGGAGGGGGGACGGTGCCTGCCACACAGCGAGTCCTGATATTTTACTGGCCCCTTTTTAATTTATTTTTTATTTTTTAATGTTTGTTTATTTGTGAGAGAAACAGACAGAGTGTGAGTGGGGGAGGGGCAGCGAGAGAGCGAGACACAGAATCGGAAGCAGGCTCCAGGCTCCAGGCTGTCAGCACAGAGCCCGACGCGGGGCTCGAACCCATGAACCACGAGATCACGAGCCCCCCAGGCGCCCCCACTGGCCCCTTTTTGATAGCCTGCTTGGGGTTTGCTCACTCTGGCCTTTCCTCATTGGTGACCTTTGACCATCTGGAGGATGTGTTTGTGCGTTTTCTTCACGTGGTGCGTGTGCAGGACGTTAGCCGTATTAGGGGCCTACGGGGCACTGGCCGCTCTCCCCTCCACCGTGGCTCTTACTGCTGAGGCCTTGCTGCCCCGGTTCTGTACTGCTCCTGTCGCCACAGCTGCCCTGCCAGGAGCTGTGCCCTGGCTGGACGGCCTCAGCCTGGTCACCTGGGCCTGTGCGGCCGGGCTGCACGGTAAGAGGAGCCCTGTCCTTTAAAGGCTGTGCTGGCACAAGCCGGTCAGAGCTGGCAGAAGTGCCGTGCTCTCGTTGACTGGCATCTGCCTGCTCTTGGCCCGAGGACCTCAGACTTCATTTAATTTGGGGGACCGAGTGGACATCAAGGCCTCATTCTGAGTGGCCGCTGCGCAGGGGGTCCTGGGGACCCTGACTCGTGCCCTGATACCCTACCCACCTCCCTGCGCTGCTTTAACAATTAAATTGACATTTAAGGTGGTGCCACTAGCCGCACGTGGCTTTTTACATTTAAATTAAGCAGAAATGCGAGTTCACTAGCTCAGCTGCACTGGTCAAAGCAGGGACAGCACAGGGACAGCAGGAAGCCTGCGCCGCGGGGCTGGCGGGAGACCGAGGGCAGGTCCGGGGCAGGGCGTGGCAGCCGCCTTCTCTGCACCTTGCGCCCTTTCCGGGCGTGGCCTTGCCTCTCTGACGCCTTCTCTTATTCGATTGCACGCTTCATCACGGGACATTCAGACGCCAGAGACGAGAAAAAGAAATGGAGGAAGTCGTCTCACCCCTCTGACACCCCGTGTCACCGTCTTGGGCGGTGCCTTCACGTGTGTACACGCGTGCACGCGGGCGTCACCGGGTGCGGATGTCACTTTATATCTGTTCGCTCATTTGTTCTCTGCAGCCTCAGGACGTGAGCACTGCTGACGTTCGGCGCTCGTGATGGATGACGAACCGAGGCGACTCGCTGAGCTGCTGCCCGACACGCATAGCCCTCGGGGCCGCGCTGGGGCCTGCTCGGCCCCTCGGGCTCTGGGGTTCGTGTGTCAGCCGCCGGTCTGGCCGCTGCCTCCGAGGGAGCGGGCGTGCGTGCACATACACGTGTGTGTGTGTACATCTGGGTGTGTGTGCATGTGCACAACCATGTGCGTGCTTGGGCCCGTGTGTGTGTGTGTGTGTGTGTGTGTGTGTGCATGTATACACCGCGTGGGTTCTTGGGCCTGGGTGTGTGTGTGCCTTTGTGTGCGCGTGCACACCGCGTGGGTGCTTGGGCCCAGATGTGTGTGTGTGCGTGCGTGTCGCGTGTGTGCGTGTGTGTGCCGGTGGGGACTGCCACATCCTGACTTGGGAGCAGGTTCCCGTTTTGCGAGCCGGTTGGGTGGCCGTGAGCCGGTCACCCCGCGCCCCGTCTGGCCTCGCCGCTCTGCTCGCCGACCCCGGGCGCCCTCCTGGCACTGACCGTTGGTGAAGGGTGGGTGGGTGGCTGCGGTGTCCTCAACCTAGTGGCACACCTTTGGGGGTTTCCAGGTTTGCGGATGTCATGCCCCGGGGTGCTTTGCTCCGCGCGCCGCAGGAAAGCCAACTCGAGCTAGTTGTAAGTAAAAACACCGTATTTCCCCCGACGCCCTCCTTCGGAGCTCCAAGTAGACGTTCGCAGGAATGAGACTGTCTGTCGGTCTGTGGCTCTCGCCGGTGCCGTGAGCAGTTCTCTCTCTTTATGCTCCTGTCCTTCCAGGTGTTTGGTGGAAACGGAACACAGCAGAGGAGGGTTGCCAGCTGGCCCCGTTTCAGCTGGAAGTCAGATGTGAACGTGTATTTTTACCCCACAGCCCTTTCTCCAGAAAACTCACACTTCCTTTATTTTTAACTTTAGCTTTCTGCTCTGTTGGCTAGTACAGGGAGGAGAGGAGCTCAAATTAGTTAGCTTGCTTTGTATTTATTTTTACTTGACCTTTTCGCTTCTAAATTTTGAGAAGAAAATGTGAGATTCTCTTCCCCGCATCATCTTCTTCCCCGAGGAGAAGCCACGGTCAGCAATTGACTCTGAAGGTGGCGAAGGTTACCCCAGGACAGCACGTCTAGCGTTTTCCGTTCACGAAACAAACTTTCAAATGCTAATCTGTTTATTCTATGAAATACTTATCGATGCCTTTTCCAACTTCTTTGGCAAGTAGTACGTGCGTGCGAACTTTTGTGTTTCCAGGCAGTCTGGCAGGTTCTCAGCACGGGGGTGGGGCGGGGGGACGCGGGGGGGGCGTGCGAGGCACGTTTTGTCAGGGAGCCAGGTGAGGCAAGAGTGGGAGACTTTGTTCATTATTTGGTTTGTACGCTTTTCTTCGAGAACCGAACTAGGGCCTCGTCCCTGACAGGAATCTGTTTTAGTTCCTGGGAGGTTAAACTGCTCGCCTATGGCAGCCCGAGGAATAACCCTAATGTCTTACCCGTGTATCCATCCCTCTGGAAACTCTAAGGGTCGGGTTGGGTCGCTGCTGCCTTTCCTGTTTCTAGTTACAGTTGCGGTCAGGATCCATTTTATTTTGAGTACATAATTTATTTTTTGCCATTCTTTTTAAAAGGTAATACGTAAACGTATTAAATCAAATCTTCTGTAAAGTGTTATGAAAACAGACATTCCTGTCCTGCTTCATAGAAACGAGCCGTGCGTCAGCTTTTACTCTGCTGGCAGACGCCTGCAGGTGCTGCGCGGGGACCGCTGTCCTGGTCCAGCCCCCGGGATGCTCGGGTGCCCGTCACCGCCTCAGGAGGCGGCACGGAGGCCTCTCCGCCTCCCACCCCTCCGCAGGGGCTTTGACCGCCGGGAGCAGTGCCACACGCGGGAAGGTACGCGGAGCCGAAGGGCCGGTGCTCCCAGAGCCAAGCTCTCGCACCCCTGCTCGGCATCGACCGTCTTCTGTTCTGGAGGGTGCACCGTGGCGTCCCGTGCTCCCATTGCCCGTGAGACCGAGCGCTTCTTCCACGTGCTGCGTGGTCACGGGGCCCAGCCGGAACTTGTGTCACCAGGGAGGAGGGCGGGTGGGGGGACGGTGCTCTCTGCCACAGCTGGCGTCACACCTACACGTTTTCTCGAAAACAAGCAAACCTGTTTCCCTCGTGAGCGAAAGGAATTGGCTCGCTTCTGTGTGGCTACAGATATAGCTAGAATCAGTGTCTGAGACCGGGTGACTCCGCCGGGCTCTGCCTCGGTGCCTTCTGGCCTTGCCTGTCCCCTTCAGGTTTCAAGGAGACATAAATACTTCGAGACCTGAGCACACGTGGGGCAACTTCCCTGGAGATCCACCTCCCTTCCCTGCGCTCTGGGACTGCTCGCAGCGCTGCTCTCCCCTTCCTCCCGGGCTGCCTGGGCGGGGGCCGGGCGGTCACCGGGGAGCCCTTACCTCAGGTTCACCTCCAAGCAGAGCTGCTCCGCGAGACGCGCCTTCTGTTCTAAGTGCGGTTGGGTGGAAAGAGGCGCGAGGATCGTCCGCCTGCTGTGAGGTGGGCAGGGAGGTGGCTGGCAGTCCTCCGTAAGCCCCTCTCTCACCTCTGGTTTGGGGACACGGGCTTGTATTAAAGTGGGTGGCCGGGCAGTATACTGCTGCAATGGGGACACTTTTGAGAGTGAAAGGGCCTGCGGTTAGTAATTACCACAAGATGCGGTGGCGGTGAACTGGACGTCCTGGGCGGACGGGCCGTGATCCCAGAGCAGCCATCCCCGAGGCCCCGAGGGTCACCAGGTGGTTGACAGATGAACTATGAGTCGTAAAGGGTCCTGTTTGTCTCCTGTGCCACAGCCGGGGGTTGGGGGGTGGGGCGGAGCTCCCGTGCGTCCCCTGTGCCACAGCCCAGAGGGGCCTCCCGTGTGTCCCCTGTGCCAGCCCAGAGGGAGGGCACCCATGCGTCCCCTGTGCCGCAGCCCAGAGGGGCCTCCTGTGCTTCCCTTGTGCCACAGCCCAGAGGGGCCTCCCATGTGTCTTCTGTGCCACAGCCCAGGGGGGCCTCCCGTGTGTCCCCTGTGCCACAGCCCAGAGGTGCCTCCCGTGTGTCCCCTGTGCCAGCCCAGAGGGAGGGCACCCATGCGTCCCCTGTGCCACAGCCCAGAGGGGCCTCCCATGTGTCTTCTGTGCCACAGCCCAGGGGGGCCTCCCGTGTGTCCCCTGTGCCACAGCCCAGAGGCAGGGCTCCCATGCGTCCCCCGTGCCACAGCCCAGAGGTGCCTCCCGTGTGTCCCCTGTGCCAGCCCAGAGGTGCCTCTTGTGTGTCCCCTGTGCCGCAGCCCAGAGGGGCCTCCCATGTGTCTTCTGTGCCACAGCCCAGGGGGGCCTCCCGTGTGTCCCCTGTGCCACAGCCCAGAGGCAGGGCTCCCATGCGTCCCCTGTGCCACAGCCCAGAGGTGCCTCCCGTGTGTCCCCTGTGCCAGCCCAGAGGTGCCTCCCGTGTGTCCCCTGTGCCAGCCCAGAGGTGCCTCCCGTGTGTCCCCTGTGCCACAGCCCAGAGGTGCCTCCCGTGTGTCCCCTGTGCCAGCCCAGAGGGAGGGCACCCATGCGTCCCCTGTGCCACAGCCCAGAGGGGCCTCCCATGTGTCTTCTGTGCCACAGCCCAGGGGGGCCTCCCGTGTGTCCCCTGTGCCACAGCCCAGAGGCAGGGCTCCCATGCGTCCCCCGTGCCACAGCCCAGAGGGGCCTCCCGTGTGTCCCCTGTGCCAGCCCAGAGGTGCCTCCCGTGTGTCCCCTGTGCCGCAGCCCAGAGGCAGGGCTCCCATGTGTCCCCTGTGCCAGCCCAGAGGTGCCTCTTGTGTGTCCCCTGTGCCGCAGCCCAGAGGGGCCTCCCATGTGTCCCCTGTGCCAGCCCAGAGGTGCCTCCTGTGTGTCCCCTGTGCCGCAGCCCAGAGGGGCCTCCCATGTGTCCCCTGTGCCACAGCCCAGAGGGGCCTCCCGTGTGTCCCCTGTGCCAGCCCAGGGGGGCCTCCCGTGTGTCCCCTGTGCCAGCCCAGAGGTGCCTCCTGTGTGTCCCCTGTGCCGCAGCCCAGAGGGGCCTCCCGTGTGTCCCCTGTGCCACAGCCCAGAGGGGCCTCCCGTGTGTCCCCTGTGCCAGCCCAGAGGGAGGGCACCCATGCGTCCCCTGTGCCACAGCCCAGAGGGGCCTCCCATGTGTCTTCTGTGCCACAGCCCAGGGGGGCCTCCCGTGTGTCCCCTGTGCCACAGCCCAGAGGCAGGGCTCCCATGCGTCCCCTGTGCCACAGCCCAGAGGGGCCTCCCGTGTGTCCCCTGTGCCACAGCCCAGAGGCAGGGCTCCCATGCGTCCCCTGTGCCACAGCCCAGAGGTGCCTCCCGTGTGTCCCCTGTGCTGCAGCCCAGAGGTGCCAGCCCAGAGGGAGGGCACCCATGCGTCCCCTGTGCCACAGCCCAGAGGGGCCTCCCATGTGTCTTCTGTGCCACAGCCCAGGGGGGCCTCCCGTGTGTCCCCTGTGCCACAGCCCAGAGGCAGGGCTCCCATGCGTCCCCTGTGCCACAGCCCAGAGGGGCCTCCCGTGTGTCCCCTGTGCCGCAGCCCAGAGGCAGGGCTCCCATGTGTCCCCTGTGCCAGCCCAGAGGTGCCTCCCGTGTGTCCCCTGTGCCAGCCCAGAGGTGCCTCTTGTGTGTCCCCTGTGCCGCAGCCCGGGTCGGGGGGCTACAGGGGTAACAGAAGGTCTGCAGCTGGAGGCAGAACCTCTAGTATTTCAAGCATCATCTTTGTACCGTTTAGCTTATTTGTCCATGAGAAAGGGATCTACCTGCCTTGCTTGAGTCCCTTCCCTAGGGCGAGTTGGGGGAATAAAATGTGGTAATAAAATTTGAAAATATTTTGTAAGCTGTTAATGATTCATTTTGCCCTCAACTCTTTCCTTGAAAGGAGGTGCCTGTAGAACTTGGCGCCCTCGATCCTGCCTAGGAAGGTGCCCCGGGGAGGCTGAGCCCGTCTGCCCGGTGCTCCGGGATGTGGTCCGCGGCCTCGCCTGCCAGGCTCCTGCCCGCCTGGCGTGTGCCTGACCTACTGAGAGGTTTGCCATCCGTCACCGTATAAACGAGCTGCCCACGGTCGGCACGGTTGCGGCCCGTTAGCTCTTCCTTGCCAAGTGCAGGGGTCAGTTTAGCTTAGCCACTTTATAAATTTTTCAGAGATTTCAAGTTGGAAGTCGCAATTGGCTTTTACTTTTCTAAGCGATCCACTGTTATGATTAGTCATGTACACATATCACAGATGAGAAGATGAATGTTTAGTTAGTTAAAAGTACTTTTAAACGGCTGCTGAAGGACTAGAATTCTTTTGTAAATCGAGAAGCATGTGATCTCACACGGTCGCGGCTTAAAGTTTCCTTTTAATGAATGTTAGGATTAGTAGACATACCCCGCGTACCAGTCACATTAGCACCTAAACAGCAGGCGCTCGCCACGGGCCTGAGGGCGGGGGAGGCTCTCTGTTCCTCCCTTAAAAGGCCTGCAGCCCTGTGGCTGGAGCAGCAGTAGGAAGGGAGCGGAGTTGATCAGGCGTGTCGGGAGGACGCGGGGGCGTTGCCGTGCCCGTGGCAGGCGTGGGAGATCCGCTGTAATGGCCTTTTCCACGGAGCCCACTGCAACCCCAGGGCGTGTGTCAGGACGGTGCTGGGTTTGGTCCTGGAGGCGCCGGGGTGAGGCCATCTGACCGTCTGGGGGCCGGGGGCCTCCTCACTCACTGGGAGAACTTTGCGAGCGCAAGGTCTTCCCAGAGGAGGTGGGGCGTGAGCTGAACCTTGTACAGGTGTGATCACGCTGAAACAAACCTGAAGACCGTTTGTCACTTAGCTGTCGATGATGACGGCGTGTCTGGGCTCCCTGGTCGGCTCCGGTCCGGTTGCAAAGTACTGGTTTAGGTGGCTGTTACTGTCCCGTTAGCAGCCAGCAATATTGAGCATTCTGTTCAGTCCTTTGAAATAACCCCGTGCGGGAGGCACTGCCGGCAGCCCCGGATCCCGGGAGGGGAAGCCCGAGGCACCGGGCGCTGGGGAGCTGGACTTTCAAGCAGACGAGCCCAGCTCCGTTGCTAACTGTGGGCGTGTGGGTCCCAATGTCGTGTACAGAGGCCAGGGCTTGCCGGGCAGGGGGGCCCGGAGCTGTTCGTCAACAGCAGCCGCCGTAAAGCAGGGCGGCCTTTGGGAGGCACGCTTCTCCAGCTCGCGGTCCAAACCTGCTCACAAGCGAGCTTTGTGGGGGCCCAGTCAGCTGGTGATGGATGGCGTTGTGAGCTTAGTCCTGTTTCCTCCTCCCAGAAGTGCAAAAGTGCATGATTTTGGATGTCTGATCTCCTGCGGTGGTCAGGAGGAGATGACGCACTTGAGTCCTGATGTCCAGCTGCCGGCCACAGAGTTGGGGCCGGCGGGCAGGTACGGCAGCTGTGTGGCACGCTGGTGTCCTCGCTGGGCGCTCGGGTTGGGGTGGCGGGCAGCTCCCGCGGAGGCTCTGGGTGGCCCGCGTCCCCCCCGGCAGGGCACAGCCGGAACCGGCTCAGAGGTCACACGGGGGCGGCAGATGCAACCACACGCCGTTCACCTGAGTCGTGTAGTTAAGGTTGTGACTTCCTGTGGGCACATGTCTTTGGCCTCAACGGGAGTCGACCCCTTTTCCCGCATCCTTGGGGTTTGAACTTTGCGTAGTCATTACGTGAGTTTAGTTGTAGAGAGAGCTGGTTTATTTGTAGCCGTGAAACCCCAGCGTTCCTGCACGAGTCCTGCCCTCTGCGTGCAGCTGTGACGTGTGAGGGGTGTGCGAAGAGGGGGTGCTCGCCCTCCAGCTTCACCCGCCGCACGGCCTGCAGGGCCGTTACCTAACCCACGGTGTCGGGGTGGTGAGCCCAAGAGCCCTGGCCTTGCTCGGTGGGGGGGGGGGGGGGGGTTCAGTGTCTCTCCGAAGGTCTGGGGCAAGGGTACCCGCCTAATTAAGTGTTAGGGACGAGGACTCCTCCTTCAGAGGGCTTTGTGTGATCCTTTCCTGCAGAGCCAAAAGCCGAAGAGCCCTGTTTGCCACATGGCCTCTTCGTGTAAGGAGCTGGTGCTGGCTTTACCGGTGGAGACTGGGTCCTTGGCGCGAGGGTGGGTGCCGGGGGGAAGGACAAGTGCTTTCTGGGGGTGCCGGGGAAGATGGCCTGGGCTGCGGGTCCCCACGTCCTCCTGTCCTCAAGACCAGCGCCCCTGGGGCTCAGCACAGGACAGCTGCTGGTCGGAGCTGTTTTATCACAGGATCCGTCTGGGAATTGGCCTTGTCTGAGGGGAGGGGTCCGGGCAGGCCCTGTGCCTGAGCTCGCTGGCAGCGTCTTTGAAGGACGCTTCTTGTCTCTGAGTTTCTCGTAAGAGATTTTATGTTTTATTTGAAAACAAAATATGCTCACCGTACGCTGGGCGTACTTTGCGCAGATGCAAAACAGGAAGAAAGAGGCACCGTTAGTCTCATTGCCTGGTAGCAAATATTGGTGACACTTTCTGGGGTTCCCTGGGGTCTTTTTTATACGCAGATGTATTATTCATCCCGCCGACATGGCAGATGGCCTGCTGTCACTCTGGATTTCCGCAGGCCTCCTCGGGTCACCGGAACAAGACGCGGTGCAGGTTAGCAAAGAACGGCCGGCCCGGGGGGTAGGGGTCTATGTGCTGCTTTTCCCCGGAGAGATTTCGCTGCACGTGTTTTCGGTCCACGCTGTGATGATCCCGTGTGGAGCGGCAGTGCTGTTGAATTCCTTGGCTGTTTTCCGCTCAGGACACAGGTAGTGGACGCGCCTCTGTGGGGCGCTGCTCCTCACCCGGTTCTTCTCTGCGGGACGTTTACCCCCTGCAGAAAAGAGAGGGCATGTGCACGGGCAAGCAGGGGAGGGGCAGAGAGAGAGGGAGAGAGGATCCCAAGCAGGTCCGTGCTGTCAGCATAGAGCCCGATGCGGGGCTCGAACCCACAAAACCATGAGATCGTGAGCTGAGCAGAGATCAAGAGTCAGACGCTTAACCCCCTGAACCCCCCAGGCGCCCCCTCTCCTTTAGTGTAGGGGGATCTCTAACATAACCTCGTTAGTCATGGAAAACAGAGGCCCCAAGCCCCACTCAGAAGACCTCCACTTCCTGATGCCTGGTAAGCAAGCCCACCCGCAGAGGTGCTGAGAACCAGGACCGGAAGCCCCCGTCTGGAGGCCCTGCCACCACACCAGCATGCTCCCCTGTAGCAGAGGCGCCTCTTCTGGCCCGTTGGCCTTTTTGGGTTGTTTTGATGTATGGGGCCAAAGGGTGGGCGGTCGTCCTGAAGGGAGCAGGTGCCCAGGCCAGGGAGGGCTCAGAGCACCTCCCACACCCTGCTTATCTGTTCTTCCCCGCCTGCCGTCCTGGTGATTCAGGCGCCCCCCCACCGAGCCATGAACTGAGACTTTCGTCTCCTGGGCTGGGAAGATGTGGGTGCTGCCCCTGACACCAGGGCCACACGCCCTGCTGGACCCGAATGCGGGAGAGCAGGTGCAGCAGAGCAATGCTCTCGAGTGCTCGCCCCCCTCCCCGCTCTGTGTCTCTGTCTCTGTCTCCACCTCCAACCCCCCCGCCCCCCAGTTGCCTTCTCTCTGGAGACACAGAGCTCATTCCTAGTGTTGGGAGCATTGGGTCCCTCTGGGAATGGTTGTACGACAGTAAAGTGTAGCTGGATAGGGAGAGCTCCCTGGCCTACTTAATGAGTTGTTTTAATGTTTGCAGTGAGGTTTAATTTCCCATAAAACGTTAGATTATTCAGAGTTCAAAAAAATAATGTTTTCCCTCAGGTCGTAAAAATGTTTTCACTAATGTTTACTAATTCACTTTACAAAGTAAGATGAAGGGTTTTAAAATATAAAACAAACTATTCTTTTTAAGAAAATGTTTATTTATTTTTGAGAGAGAGAGTCCTGAGCAGGCTCCACCCTATCAGCACAGGGCCCAACATGGGGCTTGAACCCACGAACTGCGAGATCATGACCTGAGCTGAAACCAAGAGTTGGGTGCTTAACCGACTGAGCCACCCAGGCGCCCCCAAAGTAGTCTTTCTTAAAGCCAGCTTTTTTGAGACATAACTGATAACAAAACACTGCACATATTTTAAAGTGTGAAATTTAGTAAGTGTTGAGACACTGGTGAGACCACTGTCACGGTGAAGATGGTGAGCGTGCCCATGGCCTCTGAAGGTCACTTGCACCCCCGGGACCCTCTCCCCCCACCCCCCCCCGACCCCCACTCCTCACTTTCTGTCTCTAAAGATCCCTTTGCATTTTCTAGAGCTCCCTATCACTGGGGCCAGACAATAGGTACTGTTCTGGTCTGGCTTCTTTCACTGCTCGGCGTTACTTAGAGATTCATCCGTGTTGTATCTGTCGTAGTTCATTCTAAAGTGGTCTTTCCTCTTACTTGCTAAGGACATGGAATATCCTCGGAATATATTTAATTCAGTGAGTAGAGGAAATGGCAAAGTCCATTTTGGTTGGTCTCTTAAGACCAAAATGCCGGGGAACGGAAAGGAGGGCAAACGGGGCTAAGGCGGTCTGAGCGGCGGCCCCAGGGTCCCGTGGGAGCGGCGCCTTGCACTTGGGTCTTCCCGGCTGAGGTGAGTCCCACGTCTGCGCCTCGGATGCTGTCCCGCTTGCTCTTGCCGGACTGGCCCCTGCTCAGGGGCAGCGAAGCAGATGTGGCTCTGCTGTGCAGACTGCTTCCTCAACTGAATTTGAATAATACAAAAAAACTTAAATTAAACCACGGCCTCTGGCGAGACCGTTACTTCCTCCTGCATTTCTTTTCCTTTACAGAAGCAGCAAGTGCAACGGAGCCTTGTGCCCTCCTCCCCAGCCTCTTTGTTAAGCACTGACTTCTTGAAGGTACCTTCATGGCCAGTTCCCTGCTCTGGGGATTCACAGTCTAATATCTGAATGTTCTTGCATGTTAAGGGTTCATTATTATGTTACCACGTAAAGACTTTACCTCTCCCCGTAGTATTAAACTAGGATCGACTTTACCCTTCTGAAACCTCAGGTAGCCAGGGAAGGTCTGGTCACTGTGGAAGTTGAAACATCAATGACTGTAGTTAATCTACTTGGAAGGTTTTTGCAGCTCAGGACAATTGAAAAACACTGTCTTCTCAGATTTCCTCTTTTCTTCTGATTTTCTCATGTCATTGAAAACTCCATCCACCCCTTTGACAGAGTCGGGATCCTTGGAGTCACCCACCGGTGGTGTTCTCCACGTGGTCATCCCTCTGTCCCTGGCTGTCCTCCCCGCCTCGGGTCTCAGCCCTCCAGCCGTTGCCCACAGAGCCAACAGAACCGTCTTTCTGAAAACACGCCGGGTCGCTGCTTCTTCCTGAGGTGCACGTTCGGTGCCTCCTGCAGAGAGGCCTCCCAGCCTCCTCCTCGCCAGAAGCCTCGTGATGGGCCCTCCTGTGTGCTCATCTCAGCTGCGGGGCCTCGCTGTGTCCTTCCGGAGCCCCCGGGCTCACGACTCAGGCCCCACTGGTGGCTCTGTGCTCGCTTCCCACCGGCTTCTGGTCCTGCTTCTGGGGGCACCGATTTTTAGGACTGGCTAAGCACTTAGAATGGAAACCATATCAGAAGTGAGGAAGAATGCTTCCTTGTCTTAGCATCCTTCCGTTGACCGCTGATCTGATCTGATTTTCTTCACTTGTCTTGAGCAAATTGAGCCTTTGTATCTTGAGATAATTGGTGTCGGCAGACATCAGAGTCTACTCAGTTGAGCGTTTCTGTTTCACTGCTTACTCTTATGATGGTTTTGTGCATCTACAAGGTAGGAAATGGGAGTATTTAGCCCTGATTTCCAGAGTCTAATTGAATTATAATGATAAATGTCACCTTAAAAGCAAATGCAATTGTTTCATTTAACCAATGCAATTCTTATTGGCACAGCAGACCCATCAGGTGTTGAGTGACCCAACTGGTCCCACACTTGCGGTCGGTGCGAGCATGCCGAATCCCATACGACACGACTCCTATGTTATCAGCTTCGCCGTGGCATTTGAGTTTCCTTTTGTTAGCAGGTAGTTGGGTACAAATCCTTTGCAGAGACCAGTGTGGCTAATTCGGGGTCATCCTGTTTTCAGAGGACGCTGTCCTGAGCCCAGGAGCAGTCACTGTGAGAAAGTTCCGGAAAGGCGCCGGTGCCAGCTGAGCTGGGCTGCCCTGCGGACCCCACCCCCACTCCAGCCCCTTCGGGCTCTCGGTCACCTAATTCCCTGTCTACGTCTCAGGGACGATCCAGGCGCGCTGAGAAGGGGCTGGATTAGACCTCAGCCCCGCTTGGCCCACTCGCCTGCTCGCCCGTGAAGCACGGTCTCCCTGTGCTGCTTCCTCTGCGGTTTCTCTCGCCGCCTGGCCCGGCTCCCTGGCCTGTAGCCGTCGGCACGGGCAGCCCCTCAGCTCCCTTCCTCCTGCCGCAGGTGCTTGGTGGGCTGTGCTGTCGTCGGTGGCCTCACGTGAGCAAGGGCGGGGTGACGGCGGGGGCCCCCCGCGTCTGCGCTGCGCTGCCGTGTCGCATCCGCGCTGCTGTGTGGGGCCAGGCGCTGCTGGCCTCTGTCGGGTCCCGGTGCCTCGTCGTGTCCTAGCACGTCTGTGTCGTGGGCTGGCTCGGTCCCACAGAAGAGTGCTGGGTAGGAGAAGTCCAGTGTGCCCACGTGGCCGTCGCCCAGGTCGGTCCCGGACACCGCGTGGGGTGGCCCCCTCGTGCTCCTGGACGGCGCCCGGTCCCCGCAGCCACGCCCGTTCTGGGGCGCCTGGGAAGCCTCTGGACAGTAGTGTGGCGGCTGCGGCAGCCGGGTTCCGTGTGCCCGCCCGTTTGCCCGTGCCCGCAGGAAATCCAGCCAGCCGGATGCCAGCTTCAGAAAGATGGTGGGGTCGAGTTTGCTGGCATTTTCTTCGGGGCGTTTTTACATCTGTATTCGTGAGACAGTTTGGCTGACGCTGTACGTGATTATTTCCTGACTCTGGTCTGTCATCGAGTCAGATTTTCTCTTTCCTCCTGTCAGCTTTGATAAACTGTTTTTCTTGGAATTTGCTCATTGTACCTAAGTTTACAAAATTTTCAAAATAAAGTTCTTAATACTCTCTTATATGTGTAATGTTGCGAGAATTCGGAGTGATAATTCTGTTCTGGTATCTCTTGCTGCCTAACATCCCCCCCCCCCCAACCAAGACCCCAACTTCATGGCCTAGAACAGCCACCATTTGATTATGTTCATGACCCAGACAGGCCGGAAGCAGGGCAGGGCACGGTCTGTCTGTGCCCCTGGCACTGGGGCCTCGGCAGTGGTCCTTCAGATGGCTGGAGGTGGCTGTGTGTCTGCAGTGATGGTCCTAGCTGTCGGCTGGGTTTCTGACTTCTTGTCAACATCCTGCACATCTTGTCCAAGGAGGCCTCTTGACCATGGGGAGCACCTGCCTGGGGCTCTGCATAGACCCACAGCTGCGTGCTCTCAGGGCCAAAAGCGAGGGCCCGGCACCCCCAGGACTCTCCTAGCCCATCTGCCCCATGGTCCTGGTCCCAAGGCCTGCTGAGACGCTCAGGGACGCCTTTACAGGGCCACTTCACTCTATAGTAGAGGTGTCACTTCACATCACTCGCTGTCCTTTCTTCAGTGCAGGCTGGCTAAGCCAGTGTCCTCTCTGTCTTCTCTGTGCATTCTCGTCAGCCTTGCCAACGTCGGTCTGTGTGCCTGTGCCTGCCGTTACGTGTGATTAATGCAGGTTTAATCTCTTCCTTTTCCCTCCCGTTCGCTTGGGGCTTGTTTGTCCTCCTGACTTACCGAGGCGGGGTTTGTGGGCTTTTCCCCTTTTCCAGAAGCCTAAGCATCAGGCTACATGTTTCCCTCTGGGTACTGCCTTAGCTGCACACCACACATTTCCATGTGTGATCTTTGTTTCTCGTTCTCAATGTTTTCTGTTTTGTACTATGATCATTTATTTCCTTTTGTCTGTGGATGATTTAGAAGAGTACCAGCCAGGGGTGCCTGGGGGCTCAGTCAGTTGAGCATCCAACTTTGGCTCAGGTCATGATCTCACGGTTCCTGAGTTTGAGCCCTGTGTTGGGCTCTGTGCTGACAGTTTGGAGGCTGGAGCCTGCTTCGGATTCTGTGTCTCCCTCTCTCTCTGCCCCCCCCCCCACTCTCTCTTTCTCTCTCTCAAAAATAAATAAACTTTCAAAAAAAATTAAAAAAAAAGAGTACCAGCTAACTTAGAAAGACATGGACACTTTCCAGATATGCCCTGGTTGTTAGACTCTGGGTGCCTCACACAGTGGGTGGGCATGAGCTCCGCCTGATGTCACTGGGACTCAGGCTGTTCTCGATGCTTCCTGGGCGCCAGAGGGGGTGGTGCAGACTCACTAGGGAAGGCGTCCCATGCGGGACCGCTGTGCGATCGTGGCACTGCTCTCCGCCCTCCGCCAGCTGCTGTCCTCTCCTACCTCTGTGACAAGAGCCTCCTTTGCGCGCCCTCTGTCGTGCTCTTGCTGTGACTTTCGCTGTCACTGGGTCAGGTACTCTGTACCTGCTGGTCTGTTCGGTCCCCGCGGTGGCTCACACGGAGCTCGTCCCCTGCGTCACTGCACTGGGACCTAGGCACTCGGCCTTGTGGCGGCAGAGTCGGGCGTCGGCCTCGGCCACTCCGGTTCCTCCCATCTCAGCTTCGCGGTTTGCAGACATCCCCTGGCCCTGCGGGTCCGGCTCCCCAGGGAGCGGCGGTGGGCTGTCCTGGGCCCGGTCAGACTTCTGCCCAGCGGCTCCCGGCGGGACCACCAGAACCCGGTTCTGTGGGTCTCGTTCCTGTTCGTCCTGCCGTCTCCCTTCTTCTGTGCTGCCTGTGGACTCAGGTTGGTAAAATGACTTCTGACCTCTTGGTGGCTCACGTATCGCCCTTCCCTTTCCTCGGGCTGCAGGGGCCTCCTGTTCTGCGTCCTTTGCCGAGGGGCCTGCTGTATCTCCTGCACACTCTCCGGCCGGGGGAGGAGCTGCCGGCGGGGTTCTGATCGGGTGGGGGTGGCGTTGAGGAACAGGGCGCGGGGGCGAGCACGGTGGCACCCTTTCCTTTCTTCTCCTCACCTGGGTGTGGAGACGGGACCAGCAGGGCACTAATGGGGTCGGGGATGGCATGCCCAGACCTGTGTGCCTGGTCCTGGAGGCTCTGTGCCGGCAGGGTGAGCGTGTGGCCCGTAATCCCAGGCTGATAGGCCATTGTCGTCAGTGCCCACTAGACCTGGTGGCAACATCACAGAACACGGGGGACCGTGTCTTAGACACACGTCCCAGCTGAGAGATGTGGAGGCTGGGCGGTGCTCACCCCCGAGGACCTTCAGCTGGGGCAGGTAGCCCCGGGGAGGTGTGTGCTCACCGGGCGGAGCCTGAAGAGTTAGGGCCCTTCCGGGTTCAGCGAGGCACCTGTCTACACTCACTGCGTCTTGTGGACACCCACTCAGGGCCCGCACACTCTTCCCCTCAGACGCCAGCCGGTAGCTGTGTCCCGGAGAAGCCTGCTGTGGTCGTGCCCTTTACGCGCCCCTTACGCTGTGCTTTTTTTTTTTTTTTTAATTTTTATAAAATGTTTATTTTTGAGAGAGAGAGAGAGAGAGAGAGCATGAGCGGGGGAGGGGCAGAGAGAGAGGGAGACACAGAATCTGAAGCGGGCTCCAGGTGCTGAATCATCAGTACAGGGCCCGATGCGAGGCTCGAACTCACAAACCACGAGATCATGACCTGAGCCAAAGTCGGACGCTCAACCGACTGAGCCACCCAGGCCCCCCTCGGTTTGCTTTTCCAAAAGGAAATGTTAACGTTGGATATTTAGGTTCCATCAGTATGTGAGCACGTTGAAGTCTTCTCTTTAATGACTTTCTAGTTGGCAGTATTTTTAGGCTGAGAGGAGGCAACATGGAGGTGTTTCACAGCCTCTGCCTCCAGATGTGTGGACGGTCGTAGCTTCTGAGCCTGGGCTGGAAAGGGCCGGGGAGGTCCCGGGATCCGTGCGTTGCTTGTGTCTGTACTTACACATGTGCGTGTGCCCCCGTGTGCACGTGGCATTTTATTGTGCAGAAGGTGTTAAGTGCATGCCTTCACGTGTGGGCTACTGCTGTTTGTGCTGGGGTGTGGCGAGCGGACCCTGGAGGGTGATGGGTGGGGTGAAGGGTGATCGGTTGTTGTGTCCGTGCTTTAAAAAGACCTTAACACCATCACAATAATTGAATCTTGTATTTAGGAAGAGGATTTTTAATTAACAGTATTTATTATTAGAATTCGCTTCTGGAGTGGTGAAAAGGCTTTTAAATTAATTGGAAGTAATTGAGACTTTCCGTGACACAGAGTGAAGTGTCTCAGGCTGGGCGTGGAGATCTGCAGCAGTGATTGGAGGGAACACTGCGCGAGCCCCGGTCCGGGTCATCGCGTCCTGCCTGCACCGGAGGGAGCTTTGCCTCGGGGTCGAGCAAACGCAGAAACTAATCTACCGGTAAGGTAAAACCCTGCAGAAATCTGTTGCTATTTGACTGATTAAAAATGCCTTTTGCTTGATGTCAACTGATTAATTAAGCCCGTTTGCCTTTTCAAATGTGTTTTATTGAGTGTCTTCCAGCATAGATTATTTGTTACTGTTAATTCTTTCATCACCCCGCTGCGGCCTGCACAAACCTGCCCGCCCGGCTGCGGGTCCAGGTCGGCGCGCTGCTGCCCTCCAGTGGCCGTGTGGCCAAGTGCGGCCTCCGGTCACCGCCGTGCGAGGCTGTGCCCCATGCCAGGCGCTGGACTAGACCCGCTGTAAAGCTTTTTACTGTAAACGGTTTCCGTTGATGGACTAAAAGAAGACTTACCTAGCGCTTAATTCTTGGCGACTATTATATGACTCAGCCATCTGCTTTTGAGAGAAGTTGAGGCAAATATTAAAATCTGGGTAAATCTAGTAGCACGTAAGATTATTTTATGGCCTGCAGAGTGACTAACTCAAGAAAGTTGGGTTTTGCACACTCGAGGAGGTCTTGTCATGGGGAAGCAGTGTGAGGAGGGAGTCGGCAGAGGGCTGCTGGATGCTTACCCAGCACTGGCGGGCACCCGCGTCCATTCAGCCGTTCTGTAGATGCTGACAATAGCCCGCCTGTCCTGGCCAATGAAGGAAGGAGTGGGCGCAGAGCCCACGGCGGGGAGAGGGGCACTTGCCGTCTCTGAGGGGCACAGGTGCACCCACGTCTGGCCACTGGGCTCTACGTGTGTGTCTGGTAAGGCCCACCGGTCCTTTCTGTGTCTGTAAATGTCCGGAATGTGAGGAAACCGGCTCCCAGGGAGACCGGTAAAACAGGGTTTGCTTTGTCTGTAGCTGATGCCCCCCAGCCCTCCCCCGCTTTCTGGCACAAGAGTGGCGAGAGCATGGAAAGGGCAAAATTAAGGTCATTTCCCTTTGCTGTGCCCGTGGGCGGGGCCTGTTTCAGCTGCGGCTCTTCTGGTAGCCAGGCGAGAGATGTGAAATCAGCGGGTCTGTGACTGGAGTTTGTGGGCAGGAGCCGAGCAGCACGGAGCTGGCCGAGTCTGGAAGGACACCGTCCTTCAGTGCTGCTAAGTGTAGTGGAGTCTGTGACCTACACGTCGTGCCGGGGCAGTCAGCTGCCCCCTCAGCTCTGCCATGTATGCCAAACGCAAGTTTTTTTATATAATGCAAGCACGCGTTGGAGAAGTGAATTATCTGTAATCCTTTGCACAAATAAATTGTCTCTAAAGGCATACAAAAAGTGATCGGGCCCACAGGAGAGCTCTAAAACATGTGCCGAGAAAGCGGAATTAAAGGCCCGGAAGTTGTAAAATACGGCAGCGTTGCGAACTATATCTCCTTCTTCGGGCTCTCAGTAGATGTTTTAGCTGCAGAGTAGGAATTTTGAATGTCTTTCACAAAATGAAAGCTAATCTTGGCAGCAGATAGTCTGATGTACTGTAACTTTCCTTTTTCAGAGTGGTTTGAAAAAGAAAAGTCAACACGAAGGGTTTTGGCTAAAACAAGCCTTTATCAGGGAGCACTCGTCACTGTTAGCCTCACTCTGCCACCGCGTTCCCCAGAGTTCTTCCGGTTCCTGGCGGGAGCACCACGAGCGCGGCTCTGTTTTTAGTTCCAGGCATGGTGGCTGCTCTTGCCCTCCGTGAAAAGATCGAAGCTGTTTCTTGCGGCTTGACGCGTGACGGTGTCTAGGCTGGGGTGGCTCGGGGGTCACCCAGAGGAGGCCCTGCGGCCCCTCCCCAGCGGCGCGCCTTGGGAGAGGGGCTGGGGAAGCGTGGACTCCTGTTCGAACTTGGAAGTTCCCCTGTGTTTCTCATGGCCACACACACACCCCCAAAGGTTTTTTCCGTAACAAGTGTTCACGGACTCCTCCTTTTTATTCTCAGTGAAATTCACAGCAGGTACTGCTTGATATAATTATCACCGCATAATTTTAAAAAGCAGTGGAATGCCCAAATTTAGTAAAAGAGAAATTGAGAATGCATAATAAAGGCGTCTTGAGTCGAGACCTACGCGGTACTCGGTACTCAGTTCTCAGGCACTGACGTTCTCGGCAGAACCACGCGGTGCGTGCCCGTACGAGCAGGTAGCCGCGAGGGCTGGCTTCCGTCAGTCTCGGAAGTGGTTACGGCCTGTGGGTTCTGAGGGAAGCTGGGCACGGCCTTCCCTGTCTTCACATGGTAGTTACGCTTCGGGACCGTTGGGCGTGTGTTAAAAACACGGAGAGATGCTTCGTGCTCACATATAAAACGAGGCGAGACTCTGGGCTGGTGGACCGTGAGCGGCCTCCCCACTGTGTGTTTCTGGGACGGTCCTGGGTGTCCCACGCGGGGCCCCCTGGGCACAGAGCTCCAGAAACACCCCGGCACCGCGATGAGCAGCCGCTGCCCCCCGCGACACTCGGCGGGGACGGAGTTCTCTGGGGGCCTTGGCTGAGCAGAGCCAGTGGCGGCGGGAGGGAGCGCGGCGTCCTGAGCGCGTGGCGCCGTGGCAGGGCTGTCCTCCAGGTTGACACAGGCACAGCCCGGCTGCCGTGCGTGGCCTCCCCGGCTCACGGCAGAGGCAGCGGTGGGCTCCGGGACAGCGAGCGGCGCGAGAGGGATCCAGGCCCGCTCGCCATACTAACGCGGGCGGTCGGGTTCAAGTGCAAGTTGCAACGGCACCGAGTTCCGAATCCCCGTATGTTGTGGCAAAAGCTTGACGGTTTTCCCCTTTAAAGCGGTTTAAGGGTTGAAGTAACCTGTTGAGCACAGATGACGCTTTCTCTTGTAGGCGTTCCCGAGAGTTTCTGAAATAAAATTGGGCTGAGAATGAGAAGCGATTCGTGTGTTTTTTCTGGCATCGGTTATCGTCGCCGAGAAGGTGTCTGTGTGTCTGGCCAAGTCGCTGGCATCACTTTGCCAGGAGGTGTTAACGTGTCTGTGGCTCTGCTGTGAGGTCCCGGATCTAGGGCAGCACCCAAGTCTACGAATGCGTCCCGCCCGGAGCTCCGTGGGAAGTGGGATGCCCTTCTGGCAGCCTCTGCCCTGCGGAGCCTGCAGCCGCTACCCCCCCCCCTCGGTTCAGGATCTCGGAAGCCGGGGGGTGGGGGTGAAGCCCTGTGTCCCGAGCGGAGGCCTTGTAGCCTCGATGGCTTGTAAGGAAGGCCGCGTCCTGCCGGACCCGCTTCCCCGGGGACGTGGTGGTCCCACAGCCGGAGCGGACCCTCCGGCTTCCCGAAAGGTCTGTGGGGAGCGAGGCGTGTTTCCCGAGGGGACCCCGCGGGTGTAGGGCACGGCCGTCTTGGCCAGCTCCGCCAGGTGAGAGGGGGCCGGTTCTCACTGAGCCCGTGCGCCACGCTCACGGTCAGAGGGGCGAACGCGCCTCAGCGCTGGTGTCGGTTCCCGGGTGCGGAAGGCTCAGTGAGAGGACGTGCCGTCGAACACCCTTGCCTTCCAGCCTCGAAGGCAGAGTCGGCCAGATCACGGGCCGGGGGTGGAAGCGAAGGGGCTTCCGTGTGCGCCCCGAGGAAGCAGACGGTGAAGAGGCACCCGCGGCATCGCGAACCAACTGCAGCCGTGGGCGTCCTGGTCACCTCCCCGCCTCACCTGATGCCTGCCCGTGGGGCCGAGGGCCTTAGAGGCCGTGCACGTGCGACCCCCACGGCCCCGACTCACCTCCCAGGACGACTGGACAGTGTCTAGGGATGCCGCATACGCCCAGAGGTGTGGGCCCCGACTCTGCCTCGAAGGTCGAGAGCTGTGGCGCTAGGGATTAGCTTTCTGTCTCTGCACGAGGAATCACCCGATGGGTGTGTACCCCCAGGAGTGTGTACCCGACGGGGGCGTGTACCTGACAGGCGTGTGTACCACCAGGAGTGTGTGGCTGACAGAGATGTGTACCTGACGGGGGTGTGGGCCACCAGGAGTGTGGACCTGACAGGCAGGTACCGAGGCCTGGCTGAGTTTCCAGTCTACGATACGCGAAGATTCCCGCAAGTCAGGAAGGACGAGAGGGTGCGGTGGCATCAGGGACACGACACTTGCACGGCATTTTCACAAAAGACGGAATCTAAGGAAATAGCTAACAGGCCCGTGAAAGGTGCTCACTCGCTCGCTCGGCCAACCCACGGAGTCTACTAGGGGCTGGGATGGGCGCGTGAAGGTGAGGGGCACCTTGGCATCTTTGTTCTCGGGGCCCGCCTGGGTGAAGGTGACGTGCCAAAGAGCCGCGCCCCGGCCTCCTGGGCGACGCCCGCGCACCCCTGAGGCCTGGCAGAGACCTCCCCGCGGGCGGCCAGGTGGGTCCTCCCTCCGGAGTCTGAAGCGAAGAACGGCTTTTGCATCTTCAAGGGATTTGGGGACAAGGGGGCAAAAGCAGACCGCGCAGCAGGGAGTGTGCGCGGCCGCAGGCCCCGCGGAACTCGCCGCCTGACCTTCACAGAAGCGGTCGTGCACCTGCTGTGAGGGCCGAGGCTGCTGCGCAGGGTCCTGTCCGGGGCTCCTTGTCCGCGCTGCACTTCTGCTGGCCCCGCGGGGCCTCAGGACGACCGTGCCGTGACGGGGTCTTCAGAGTGGAGCGTCCCGGCCCGACGGCGGGGACACGTGTCCTCGGTCCCTGCTCTGCCCACAGCTCCAGCTCACGTGGAGCCGTGCTGACGGCGCGCCCGGGTACGGGGACCTTAGCACCGTTAAGAGGCGGAGGAAGTGCAGGTGACCGGTGACAACTGTGACTTAAGGGCAGAAGGCCAACCGGGACCGACCGGGAAGCATTGGCTGCCCAGGAGGTGGAGGACTGGGGGAGGCAGAAGCTCGCGACACCCGGCCCCCAGCGAAGCCGCGAGGCCCTGGTGGACACCAGAGGGCCTTTCCGGAGCTGAGGGACCCGCCGTCTACACTCACGTTTTGTTAGACTGGAGGAAAACCGGCACGCGGGGCGGGGCGCGAGCCTCTGGATCGGGTGAAGGCACAGGTCACGTGCAGGTGGCCGCGGGGGCGTGATCTGAGGGCCTCGGGTGACGTGCCCCCTGCGCTGCCTTCCCCTCACGCTCCTCGGGGGTCCTGGGTGATACGGGGTGAAGCGGAGCGCTCCCCTCCGAGGTGCTTGGGCTTCCGAGGCCAGCGGCCACGGGGGAGCTAGGTATGAGCGGGAGGGGCACGAGGGACCCGCGCCCGCACGCGGCGGGCCACACGAGGCAGCCTCGCCACTCTTCCTCCCGTGGCTGCCCCGGGTGCAGCGGGTGCCGGGCAGGGGCGGTAAGACTGGCTCACCCGGCAGCAGGTTGGGGGAGCGGGAGGCGCACACGCCTCTCCTCTCCCCTGTGGCGGCAGGGCCCCCGGACCCTCGGGAGCTCTCTGGCCTCCTGCTCTTGCTCCCACATGCGAACAGGCCTCCCAGTCTCCTGCTGTTCTGCGTCACGGGGCGCCCCTCTCTTCCGCAGCCCGGGCGAGGCGCGGGACGGCCCGGTCAGAGCCACAGACGCAGCAGATTTGGGGACGGTGACGTCAAATGGTGCGAATAAGCAGCATCAGTGTTTGCACCAGGGAGTCACAGAGCTCCGGAGGTGGTTAGGCTGGGAATTCTAGTTTGGGGAGCCTGTGGCAACGTTACAGAAAGATCTGTGCTGCGTCCCGGCCGCACTCTTGCGTCGATCCAGCAAACATGCGCTGGCACCTGCGGGCGGGCTCTGGCCCGGGCCCTTGGGACAGGCCCGATGGCACCTGGTGGGAGCAGAGAACGGCCCCCTTTCCGGGTGGGAGACCGCAGCAGAGGGAGGGGTGACGGCCTCTCCCAGGGGGTGGCATTTGAGCGAGGACCCAGGAGAGGTCACCACGCTGCGGTGGGGCACGGCCCTCCCCTGGCTTCTCTTCTCCAGACCCCTTGGGGCAGCGGCAGGCCCGCGGGTGGCCGCGGGCCGGGGCAGCTCGCAGACGGCGCACAGCGGGGAGTAGTGATGTGGGCTTGCTTTCCATTCAAGACATGGACAGATCTGAGTGCAACTTGGTTTAAACAGTGTCAAGTTTGAAAAATGTCTAAAAAGCGGTGGTATTCCCGGTTTTTCTGTGCTGTGGCTGTAAGTTTACAAAGGGACAAAAAAATACCCAATTAACCGTAAAAGAATGACTTGAAAAGATAGTTGAAGTGCCTGTACGTTGTTGGATGGAGAATCATAGATCCCCGAAGTAGCTAGAGTTGGTTGGTAATTCTCTTGCTGTTTTGTGCCCGGGGCAGGGCCGACTGTGAAATTCCGGATCCCCACACTTACCTGTGACGTGTGAAAGAAAGCAGCGGGGTTTCGCGTGTAGAGGCAGGGAAGTCTGGCGCTCTCCACTCGGTTCCTTCTGTCTTCCATGAAGGCTTTCCCCAGGGCAGGACCGCTAGGAACGCCAGCACCCTGGGGGACAGCCGCCACCCCGTGTGGCGGGCAGCAGGGAGGGCGAGGAGATCCCGGCCGGTGACGGGTTGCCCCCAGAGCGGCGTGTGCAGAAAGCCGGGGCGCCACGGCTGTCCTCCTGGTGCTGGGGCCCTGGGGCTGGAGCACACGCGTGGCCTCGGGGCACCCTCGCCTGGGAGGACAGACGGCCGCTGCCCTTTGAGGCGCCTAGAGGGGGCTCGGGGGTCTCGCACTCACTCCTGCCTAGCAGCTCCAGGAGGCCTGGGAGAGGGGCTGCCACTGGTGGGGCAGTGGTGTCCACTGACATTGTGACAGAAGTGGGGGCAGGAGGGAGGTGGCTTATTGTCCGGGCAGGGTGAGCTTCGAGGGGTGCGGTGGGACCGAGTCTTGAAAAGTACGGTGGTGTCTTCCTGGGGAGGTGGGCACGGGGCAGGGGGGCTGCTGAGCAGGGGCGGGTGGGTGTGGGTGTGCCACGTGGGAGGGAGTGTGGAGGAGGCCGGCGGGGGAGTGGAGGGTGGGAGTCTGCCCCAGTGTGGAGGGGAGGGGGCGGGGCAGGGGAGGGAGGGGCGGAGCCTGGGGGGGTGGAGGGGTGGAGGGGAGGCCAGACCTGTGTTGTATTTCAGCTTTTCTGCAAGTGATGCTTTCACAGGCAGGTTACCCAACTTAGGTTTTTGATGAAAATGCGTCGCCCACAGGCTTCGCCTTTCTAACTGAGGTGGCGCTGGCCGTAGGTCTCTGGATTCCCGGGCCGGTCGGTGTTCGGACCAGGTGGCGAGACGCAGCACACGGGGCCATCGCTGTCCTGTGCGCCAAGGAGCATGCTAACGGCTCCTCCCTTAGTGCGCCGGACTCGTTGTGGAAGGCCGGGCCACGGCAGTTTATTTATAATCGGACCGTGCCTTTTCCGTGCAATTGTTCCTTTTCCCGCTCCTCGTGCTGTCTGGGCCGTGGGGAGAGCGTGAGGGGCGTGGCCGTCCTCGCAGGAGCTCTGTGTCCTTGGGCACCTTCCTGGGCCTCCCTGCCCAGGCTCCTCCTCCGTGGGGAGGGGTGGCAGCGGTGGCCACGGGGACACGTTCCGACAAGCGTGTCCTTAGCCCGCCACCGCTGTCGTCAAGACGCGGAGCCCGCCTTCCTCCCAGGGCTTCCCTCCTGCCCTCTCGGACTCTTCATCCTTCATGGCCACAGAGTGACCGTGATAGGCCGCCAAGAGCACTCGCTGGGCCTCTCGAGCGGGCAGTGTGGACAGTAGGTGGTGCTGTAGGGTCGTCCAGGACGCCGAGTAGCAGCTTCTAAAGGAAAATCCCCAGTGCGGTCTCTGCGCGTTTCCTCTGTGAGCCCAGATACCGCCTTCCTTCAGGAAAGTTTCTATTCACTGGCTTTCTTTTACCATCTTGAAGGACCCGTGAAGCAGTGCTGTGAAACACTTCTAAGTGATTTAGTTCAGGGACTGATACGATGTGCAAATTAAATTGTCTCAAATAATTTGTGCATTTAAATAATTGAGTCTATGGAGGGGGCTTAGCTGTGTTGTGGAACTGGAAGGTAAAATTTCATAATCTGTTCCAGTATTTAAAAAATTGTTACTTACGTAATTTACGCGTAACATAATTTTGTGATTCTACTGTTTTATTAAGTGTTTTGAATAGGTAATAGTTAAGATAGGATACCAAAAAAGAAAAAGCCTGTACCATCAAGTTCGAATGTGTGGTGTTAAACAAAACCCAGCTGAGTGAATTTTGGAGGTCTGGTTGGCTTTCTCCAGGGATCCCGAACCAGGCAGCAGGCAGTGCAGCAGACAGAAAGCTCCAGCTCGCTGCACGCACGACAGACCGTCCTGTGCAGAAGGGAGCAGGGCGAGGAGGCTGCCCCGGGCAAAACATCTTAGTTGGGCGAGGTCACTCTCCTCCAGGGGACCGTGGGGATCTGCCACCGATGACCTCGCTTGTGCTGACCGGGTGACTCCTCACGGACTCTGAGATCCCATTTCTGGGAGAGGTCAGAGCCGGAATCAGGTGAAGTCTCGGTTTGGTGACGTGGGGCTTAGCATAAGTGACTCCATTTTGGAGACTGCTGTCTTGTTTTTAATAGTGCTAACAAATTGCCAATTTTAATAAGATTAAGTTAGCCAAAGTGTGTGTGTGTGTGTGTGTGTGTGTGTGTGTGTGTTCGATCTTAAGTGAAGAGTTGCCATCGTGAAGTGAAGGAGTAATATAAATATTTTCATTTTAAAATCTCCTGTGAACCCTTGTCTGGCTTCTGTGTGTCCTTTCCTGGCCGAATGGAGCCATACTCCCACTCTGGTGTCCTGCCCTTCTGCGGCTGCCTTCTCTTCTGTGACTGAGCAGTGGTGGGGACAGGATCCTGGGGGGCAGGCCTGGCTGGGCCACTGCTAATGTCTGTGGTGTAATCCAGGGGGCTAAAAGTCTTGGCTCACATTCTGTCTATGAGGCACAGAATTCTAGAATTTTAGACTGACGGGAGGCTTCAGTGCATAGAGTTGCCTCTGGGCACGGGGAGGGGGGGCAGGTGGTGCTGCCACAGAACCCCTCTGAGTGTTGGCTCAGGGTGGCACCCAGCTCTCCAGGCTCAGGGTGATGGGCCCCCTTCCTGCCCGCCGCAGGCCTCTGGCAGACGGGGGGCAGGAGTGAGTCCCCAGGTGCCTCGTGCACGTGGCTTGTACAGATGGGGCATGAGGCCTGTGGCTGCCTGCACCAGGACCCCGGATTTGGTGGTGGAGGTGCTGATGACACCTCCAGGTAAGACTCCAGCCCCTGCCCCCCGACAGTTGAACAACAGCTTGGCTGAAACTCAACTCGGAGGTCACACTGTCCCTTTCCGAGAATTTGGTGACACTCCATCGCTGTCCGCAGACGTGACTTTATCTCCTCAGGAATTGGATTATGTTGGTCTCGATTCCCTTAGAATTCTTTATTTGTGAATTTCAGTAATACTGATGAGAAATATGTGAGTTTTCTTTGTTTCTATCGCCTTTTCTACGCACATGGGTGTCTGTCCAGTGGCTGATTCAGATCTTTATTTCTGGGATGTTTTCTTCCATCATGACGTGGAATGTCTTCCTGGTTTATATGTTCTGGTTTTTGGATCCACACAGTGTGTGCCTTTGGCTCTGCACTCTGTGAGTCCGGGCTGTCATGTTTCTAATCCCTTTTCCACTGTTTTCTTCTCCACTTAGTCTTGTTTGAGTTTTCAATCAGATCAGAAATTTTTGTCTATATTGTACGTTCCTTGTACATACCTATGTTTATGTGGCTTCCTTCCTTTATACACATCCAGCTGGAAAAAGCCCTGAATCATTTATAAATAGATGAGGTTAGCCAGAGGTTTCTATTCTAGATTGAGCAAAATCACTTTGTCTTCTTTGAAAGACCAACCAGTTCTACTTTATATTTCAAAAGTTTTGTGTTTTATTTGGTTTTTTAATAATCAGTAATAATATGCGTTGTTTTTAAAGAATGCTTCCAAAACTCATCTTTAAAGAAATCCCTGCTTAAACCATGACTGTCAAATACATACCCCAGTTTCGTTTCAAATTTATGTTCACACTTGATCACCATATTTCTTCCAAACCTTTCTTCGGTGTGTAGCAAGAAGTTAGAGCTCTCCCCGGTAGCCCCAGGCCTACTGGCTTTGAGTTGTCCCCTATTGCCAGCACTCATTCATGGGCTCACCTCGGCCATCTGCGGGCCCTCTCGGCCATCTGCAGACGACCTGGGCCACTATCTGCGGGCCATCTGGGCCATCTACAGATCACCTGAGCCATCTCTGGGCCCCCCTTGGCCATGTGCAGATCACCTGAGCCATCTGTGGGCCACCTGGGACGTCTCCAGGGCCCCTTGGCCATCTGCAGACCACCTGGGCCACATCCATGGGCCACCTGAGCCATCTGCAGACCACCTAGGCCATCCGTGGGCCACCTGAGCCATCTTTAGGCTACTATCCTTAGCTTTAGGTTCCTTTAGGCTTTTGGAGCTAATTATAGGGCCTTCAATTCAAGTGCCTTTTTTTCCTTTTTTTTTTTTTTTCCTGTCAAATCCGATACCTGCTATACTTATTTGAGAAATGTAGGTTTTGATTTTAATGTAAAATTCCTTGGTAGAGTTACCTTAAAAGAAAATGGCAAAAGCTTAATTGAATTTATGATTTTAATTGAGTGGGGGAATTTTGCAAATAGACTGAAACTATACTTATCTCTGTCTGTCTAAACCCATTGTAATTTAGGAAGCGGAGACGTTCATTTAAAGAAATGTGTATGTATTATTTTGACCTAAAACCATAAGGAATTATAACATAAAAAAAAAGAAATTTGAGCGATCTTGCTTTTGCTTTCACTGGGCAACTCTGTAAACGAGCCAAGAGCGTGGGTCCCAAGGTCGAAGTGTCCTGGACTCTGAACAACATTCTGCCGCTCACTCAGCTTGTGACCTTGGATGCGCTACTCGAGCCCCTGTAGCTGGCGGGCTCCTCTTCATAACGTGGTGGCGCCCGTGATGTGACAGCGGCCAGAGCCCAGCTGGGCACCATGCCCTGCATGCACCCTGCCTTCCCTTGGCCCCCCCGGTGAGCGCGAGCCTGCGCATGGGCCATCCCGCCTCCTGGGGCGTACGCGAGGAATCTGAGGAGCCACGACGGTGAGAACGTGCCCAAGGTTCTCTGGCTAGCCGGAGGTCAAGTGGGCCTTCAACCAGAGAAGGCTTGGGCTCCGTGCTGGTTACCGTGGTGCTATAATCGTGGCCACGCTGTACAGCTGTGTGGGTTGTACACTGCACAGCTCTGCTCACAAAGACTTGAGTGACATCTCTGATGGTTGTAAAACAAAGGGTGGCTGTGTCCAGCTGCCCTTGTGCAGTCATTTCAGTCTCCTTTACTGAGATTTGGTGAAGTGTGAGCACGCTGGCACACGTGTGGTGACTGTCAGCTGACATTCTCTTGGTGAACATAGTCCACACTCTGCCGTAGGGGCTGCTCCCTTGCAAGCTCCCTGCCCATCCTTCCCGTCCCATGACCTGCCAAGAGCGGTGCCCTTCCTGGCTCAGTCCCGGTCTATCCTGGGCTCTGTCCGTTCTCGTGACTTGGGGTCCCACCCCCTCGCACCTCTGTCGGCCTCGGATCCTCGGGATCTGCAGACGTCTCTGACCACAGACAGCAAACCGGACCCCTGGTTCCTGACCCCACCCACAGTCTGCCCATCTCTCCAGGCTCTCGGGCTGCAAGCCATGGCCGTCCCCTCATTTCTGCTCTGCCTCTAGGCCACCGGGAGAGCCCGTCTGCCGTTCCTTAGCATGTGTCCACGTTGGTTATTTCTCCTCTCTACCGTCACGTGCTCTGAGCCATTGGGTCTGTCTGTACCAGTCTCCTGACTGGTCTCCCTGCATCAACCCTCACCCCATACCTGTTCTTCACCAGAGGCCAGAGGCCAGGACTAGGGTAATCCTGGGCAGAGGGACTGCCAGGTCCTTGCACTGGCCCAGAGGCCCCTCGAGCTGCCCTCTTGGCCTCCCGGTCTCCACCTCTGTCTGTCCGGCCTCCACCTCTGCCGGTCCGGCCTCCTGGCTGTTCCCGGGCCACGCCAGGTGCTGCCGCAGAGTCTTGTCCCTCATTCTCAGAACACTCTTCCCCGGTGCCACCTGCCCGTTCCTCGTGTTTGTTGCCCTGCAGCCTCCCTCAGGCCTGGGGAGCACGGCCGCCGCCCTCCTGCCCCTGTCCCCTTCTGGGCCGATGGCCGCCTCCTCCAACGTACGAGGCCGTTCCATTGTTTATGGTGCTCCCCGTCGGTGGTCTTCCCCGCCCTTGGCGGAACAGAGGCTCCGGGGGGCAGCTGCTGCGGTCCATTTGTCCTCTGACCGTGTCCGGCTCCGGGCCCTTCCCCAGTAGGTGCTCACCATTAGTTCAGTGAGTGAATGCATGCGTATTTGCTGTTTTTCTTATTAACACATAGTTTTGAGGCACTGTCCTGATAAGTCGTGCTTCAGTTTCTCACGTATTGATTCTGCGTAATAACTGACTCGTTGCACAGAGCTTAGAATTCTAGTGGAATAAACTCCTTTTTCCTTCTTAAAAGAGGCAATAATTTTTAAGGGTCTTTTCATAAGTTAATATTCTAAGAACATTAAGTTTTGGAGTCTTTCCTCTGAGGACGCCGATAAAAGTGAAATTAATGAGGCACCAGGAACGTCAGGTGCTAAATGGCACACGGCTGTTTATGACACTGTCCTGGCATTCCAGTAGGCCGTTCACTTGCAAAGATGTGGCAGCTGGAGTCGGAAACGGAGGCACCGTCAAAGTTGGAGAAAAGGTCTTCAAAGTACTTCTTTAAAGCATGAACTATCAGTTTAGTCATTACGGAAACCTTGTCTGGTGCACGAAATCGCTGCCATTCTGCTGTGAAGCTCTTGAAGCTCACGAATGCGGGCATTCTCCTTTTGTGCTGCTATTTAAATAACCCTAAAGGTAGAAGGAAGAATTGGGAAGAAGAAAGAAACAGATGGCTTCTGCGTCAGGACCTTACTTGGGCCCCGGTAGCGTCGTGTGTGTGGCTCCGAAGCACGGACGCCCCGGGAGGGCTCGTTCTGGGTCCGCGGCACCCACCCGCCACGTCGGGGCACCGTGTGCCTTGCCACGCCCGTGGACCCTCAGCTTCTCTGACTTTGAAGGAAGCAGAAAATATGGCATTTTTTATGTTCGGAAGACCGACCGTGCACTGGGTTGTGTCCCGCGATGAGGAAAAAACGATCAGTTCGTGAGATGGTGGCAAAATATACGTGACTGCCATTTTTACCCAGTGTTTTATATGAATGCAGGGCAGATGTCAGATAGGATTGCACAATATGACGGCCTGTTTTTTGTTTCATAGACTGTTACCTGCCCTTTGGTTAAGAGGCAACACTAAGTAGACTTGGGAGACCAGTCTACCTAAGTCTACGTAACACTAAGTAGACCAGGCCGGTCTCGAGAATGGTACTGCTGTCCCACTGTCCCCCCGGGGCTCTACTTTATGACATCGCGGGGAGGCCAGTGCCACCGAAAGAAGACTTTATGACTTACATTTCCCTAGAGGAGGGGCCGTGCCACACGGACCACACAGTGAGCCAGGCTTGGCCCAGGGTGAGGGGAAGGACTAGGCCAGAGCCGTTCTTAGGGTTTCCACAGGAAGGGCAAGAGGGGGCAGGGGGAGCAGTTGCAGATTGGCCGTTTGAATGATCACGGCAGGCTTTGGGCTGTATTTGGTTTCTAGTTGCCTGGTCCCGGGCCCTGGAATGCTTTAGAACAAAGGCAACACTAGCTTGATGTGAGAGTTACATAAAGAAGTGAGGAGGTTGTTTGCATAAGAAGGTACACTCCTGGCTGACCCCTTTGCTGTCTTTAAGAGATGGCTCACCCTGGGGACGCCTGGAGGGCTCAGTCGGTTGAGCATCTGACTTTGGCTGAGGTCATGATCCCACGGTTCGGTTCGTAAGTTTGAGCCCACATCGGGCTCTGTGCTGAAAGCTCAGAGCCTGGAACCTGCTTCTGATTCTGTGTCTCCCTCTGTCTCTGCCCCTCCCATGCTCATACTCTGTTTCTCTGTCTCTCAAAAATAAATAAAAACATTAAAAAAAAAAAAAAAAGAATTGGCTAGCCCTGGGAGGGGCAGTCTCTCCCTGGGTCTATAAGGTGCCTAAATGCCAGAGCATCAGGACAAAGAAAATAGAGTTAGTATGATTTTTCCCTGCAATAAATGTATGCCAGGTAGACAAATGCAGCATCTAAGAAAGCAGTTGGAACGATGTCTCCATTGACAACGTGGCGCGCGTAACCCAAGGCAGACACGCAGACGTCAGGACGACACCAGCGGGGGGTCTACTAACAAACTTACCGCTGTGTCTTTCACAGCATTAACTATAATTTCCAAATTAACTTTTAATGATAGCATATCTCTTGGAGTGTGGTCTTAGTGTGTTTCCACTTCAGGCAGCGTCTTAGTTGACAGATTCCCACGGAGCAGTGCGTGGAGTGGGTTTTCGTCGGTCCGTATGTGCGCTGGTGTGGTGGGTAAGCTCTGGCAGGCACCAGCCAGGAGCCTTTGAGTCAGTCCACACAGCCTCTGTACCAGCCCTTGATTTAGCAGTTTTCTGCTTCTGGGTTTATCTGATTCGTGCCGTAAGAATTTTATGCGTAAGCGCATACGCGAATTTTTCACTTCGCAAGCTTTTCTTTTATGAATACGCTTTTTATAAATTGCGGTATGTCTTGATGTAACACGTTTTGTCTCTTTCAGGTCAGGGTTGTGACAGAGATGGAGAAATCGTAATTTTCTCCTCTCAAGGGCACAGAGAGGAAACTGGTGCCCCGGGGTCACCCAGCAGCTTGTTCTGACCTCCAGGTGGCCTTGCCTGTGCTGTGCCTGCGGGTGAGGCAGGGTGGGGCTGACGTGGCTAGCCCCCCTTTCCAAGTGGGGGATGAGCTAGAGCCTGGGGCCACCACTGAGCTCAGCTTTCTGGAGAGACCAAAACCCTAATGGAGAAAGAGAAAACATTAAAAACGGGAGTGTCTTCTCATAGCACGGGGATGTTCCTTGTTTTTACCCAACTTCTTTGACCATTATTGTCTCAGAATAGTCTCTTCATAAAAAATCTAGAGCCCAGACAGCTTTTTACCATTTACCTTTAAAAAAAAAAAAAAGCTATGTTGCATTATATCTGGATTGCTCAAGATTCTGACAGTGTTAAGCTCTTTCTTCTGCATAAGAGAGTTCCAGAAGTTCTGGCTCTATTTCTCAAATTGCTGCTTCCTTGGTTCAGTCCCCATTAAGATACCCTTGGGCCCAGTCCCAATGGCTGTGTGCGCTCCTCCAGCCCGTGTGTCCTCGGAGGGGTTGGAGCCCCTGTTGTTCTCTGTGCTCCAGGCCCAGTGGCCGTGTGCTCCCCGCCTGGGCCCTTGTGTCCTCAGAGGGGTTGGAGGCCATGTTGTTCTCCGTGGTCTTCTCACATGAGTCCCTTGCTGTGCTCTGGGTTTTGAGCTTCTGGCTTGTCCTCAGCATCTCCAGCCTGGTTAATCAGAGTGTGTGGCCATTTTCACGGTCAGGTACCTAACTTGTTTTGATGCGTAGCAAGGGAACAATTAATAAAAAACAAACAAACAAACAAACATGGACGTACCCAGGCTTTAAATACAATAAGTAACTTGGTATTATAAAATAAGTCCAAAGAAATTTTCTCGCTTCTTATTTAAAGTAATTGAAGACTGCATATGTTTTCCTCCATGGTTTCCTTTGTGGTTTCTTGGTTCTCATTCCTGTGGGTTCCTTTTAAATTCCTCCACTGGGGATAGAGTGTGCTTCTGAACTTGACAGGGATTCCAAGCTCCCAAGGTCCCGAGTGGCCGCTGGCAGGAATGCCAGTGCAGGTGCGTGGTGCCGGCGACGATTTTTTCCAAGGCCACTTGTCACGTGAAGTTGCGAAGGCGGTGATGTCTGTCTGGAGAGAGGGAGGTTGTTTGGTGTCCAAGTGCTGCTTCTGCCAAACTAGGGCGTCTTGGGTATGTTGGGCCAGGCCTTTGTGGGCACAGCACAGCAGCAGGGCACCTCCAGCTTGGTGGCCACAGAGCCGTAAGAACTCCGCCTGCCTGTGCGTTGGTCCTGCGTGGTCCCCGTGGGAACCATCTGGCTATGCACGTGGACGGTGCCCAGACCTGATGTTCCCTGCCCCCGCTTTCAGGCTGGGTTCCTTCCGGTGTCTCCTAAGAGCCGGGTTCTGTGGTTCCACCTGCCGCTGCACTTTCCTCTTCCTCCCTGAGGATGGGCCGCGGGTTCTGTCCCGCCGGTGCCTGGAGGCTTCGTAGGGGTGGTCTGCAGGGCTGGCATGGCACCGTGGGCTGTCACTGTCACCTTAATTCCCCCACCCCCAGCCCCACACCCATCTCACAGGCCGAGAAGGCTGTAAGAAAGAAGGATCTCTCTGCTTCCCGAAGGAATCTGTCCCAGACCTGGGGAAGAGCCTTTGCCAGAAGCTTCTCTCTCAGTCCCACCCCCAAGGCCATGACATCCTCCATGAGTTTGTAAGCAACAGAGACATGGGACCACAAAGTCTAAAATACTTATTACCTGATCCTTAGTCCAAACGATTAAAAATAAAATACATAATTGAGTTTAAAATAGTACAAAATTTGACTGTATGCCTGTCAAAAATGTGAATTTCAGTAAACAAGTAAAATTCGGTGATTTGTTCATGTTTTCAGAAAATACTTTTTTAAAAATTATCTATTAAATGTAAGTTACAAAATATAAATTACAGTTAACATCAAATGTTTAAGTCAAATTATTTAAAGACAACTGAATTAAAAAAAATTTTTTAACATTTATTTATTTTTGAGAGACAGAGAGAGAGAGAGCCCAAGCAGGGGAGGGGCAGAGAGAGAGGGAGACACAGAATCCGAAGCAGGCTCCAGGCTCTGAGCCGTCAGCCCAGAGCCCGACGCGGGGCTCGAACTCACGGACCGCGAGATCGTGACCTGAGCTGAAGTTGGACGCTTAACCGACTGAGCCACCCAGGCTCCCCAAATGTTCATTTATTTTTGAGTGCTAGACAGACAGAGCATGAGCAGGGGAGGGGCAGAGAGAGAGGGAGACACAGAATCCGAAGCAGGCTCCAGGCTCTGAGCTGTCAGCACAGAGCCCGACGCGGGGCTCGAACTCACGAACGGTGAGATCATGACCTGAGCTGAAGTCGATGCTTAACCGACTGAGCCACCCAGGTGCCCCAAAAGCTGATTTTTAATTTAACACTTTGAAAATTTAGTTAGATCACATTAATAATTTTATAAAAAGTGGAACTCTCGGCGATGGTGGTGTCCCCCGTCGATCTGGCTGCCAGCACAGGGCGTGAGTTACCTGGAGGGTGTCTGGGCGTGCACACGCACAAATGTGAGCGTAATAGGAACTGCTTTGTATGGGGGCACACTCCTCAGGCACCGTGTGCAGTCGTGCGGAATCCCGTGTCAGCTTGTGTGCCTGTAGAATAGTGAGCTGGAAAATGGATGCTGGGCGTTACTGGGAAGGAACTTTGTTGTACAAGATATGATTGCTCTGCATTGAGAGGAGAGTTGGGTGAGTTCATCGGTCTCCTCTTCTACCCCAGTGCTCTGCCACGGCATCCTCCCCCTCCTGACTCCTCCCAGGACACCCGGCTGTTCAGGGCTTTTGGGTGCAGGTGCCTTTTGTTTCAAGGATGCAGAGCCGAGATCTGGGATGGTGTCTCCCTGGGGCCTGAATGGCGTTCGTCTGGACAGGAGGGTGTTGAGGGCTGCGGCTTGTCCCGCGTCAGCCCTAGATGCTGGATCCCAGAGACAGCCCCCAGGGCTTGGTGGCCTGTGAAAAGGCTCGGTGTCGCCCCCCCCCCCCTCCGGCTGTACCCCCCGCAGAGGAGCCGGCAGGTCTGTGTGTGGCTCCGGAGGGGAGGGGGACACGATCCCTGGAATGGGGCTGGGAGGGGGCGGGGAGGGCGGTGGGAACATAGGTGGGGCGTGCCCCACATCCAGGGGCCAGGGCTGTGGTCCCGCACCGCACCGCACCGTGTGGCAGCCGCCTGCTGGGGCTCAGCGGGGCGCCCGTGCCCTGTGCATTTCCGCAGCTTTGTTTTGTAAACCGCACTCCTGTAGCGACGCTTCCACCTCCTCCTTTGAGGAGCCCTGTCCCTTTTAAAGGCGACAGCAGCCTTTTCCAGGCAGGACTGTGCGGGTCCCAGTGGAGCTTCCCGCTGCCCTGGAAGGGGTCCCCGCGCGCCTTTCGCTCCCGCTCGCGCTGCTGTGTCCGGGCCCGCACGGAAGGGTTAACTGTCACACGTCACTGCTGGGCGGTGTGCTTCGAAGGCGCTGTGGTGTTGGCGAAGCCCTGGTTCTGCAGTTTGAGGGATGAGCCGGGGGCAGAGGGGGGCTGCTTCCCCGAGGCGGCAGGGGATGCCCGCTGGCGGCGGCGGCGGCGGTGGCCGGGGGGGGCCGGGCGGCGCTGGCCTCGCTCGTCCGCATGGCCTCGCTCCTTGCCGGCCCCGTGAGCACGGGGGCCTTCTTCGGCATCGCGGGGCGTCGATGGAAAAGGAGGCGCAGGAAACGCTCCGAGAGGAGAGGTAACCCGTTTGGCTCTGATCCTAAAACGTAAACGCTGGGCTTGCCTGTGATGCCGTGCTTTCTGGGGCGGACTGCTTCGGGGTCCTGCCGATGCCGATGCCGGGGACCTCCCGCCTCCCCTTTCCAGGTGCCTGGTTCCTTACGTTGGCGTCGCATGCAGTTTGAGAGGGGGCTTGTTTTAGAAGGTAGGTTTAAAAGCGCATGTATAGAAGGCATTTTAGCCTCAGTTGTTTAAGGTATATTTTTAGGAAGAGATTTATGAAGGCTTAGGAGTTTGTAGTGTTGGGTACTAAAAGATTTTTCCTCCTGAGACAGACGCCTCATAATGACTTCTCCTTCGCTGCCCCTCTCTGTTGGTAACTTTTGTAGCCTTAAAACTCCTCTTCACGCTGTGGGAAGTAAGGCTGCGGCAGCCCTTGTGAGAATAGTTTCCTTTTAAGAACACGGAGAACAGGTTCCTTGCATTCAGCACCAGGTCACTTTAGTCTCTAGTTCAACTTGATGTTTTAGGGCATTGAAACTCTGCGTACCTTTTCCTAACACCGGGCTTAAAAGCTCTCCGTGACGGTAAAAGTCACAAACCGCTGGCCGTGGGGCGAGTTGTTGCTCAAAGGGTGTTGAGGGTTCCCCGTCCTCGTACGCCGACAGTTAACTAATCGAACGTGTGTCAGGTGAAAAGATGCTTCTGGTGAGGGGACTGGCCTGCCGTCCAGTGAGCCTCCCTTGGTGGGCGTCCCCTTCTTGCCCACCAACCGGTAGGACCAGGACGCCGTTGCACTACCCCAGAATGCTCGGGACGATCTGTGGCCGGAGAGTGTCACCCCTGCGGGGAATAAGGCGAGCCACCGTGTTCAGTGTGACTTCCCAGAGAAAAGAAGAAGAAAGCCACCTGAGAGGAGCAGTCGTGCTGAGTCCAGAAAGATGCTTGCGCCCAACAGAGCTGTGTCTGGGAGCAGTGAGGGCGTCGTCATCTGTAGACTTCAGGGGCGGACATCCTGCCGGTGCGTGCATCCGGGAGGAAAGCGCCCGTGCCCAGGGGACGCTTGCCCAGGGGACCCGGTGCTGGGGCCCGCAGCTGTGGCACACCCCTGCCTCAGGCTGCTGTGCTGCCCTTTGTTCCCTCAGTTAAGCATTGAAAAGAAGGGTGTCCTTAAGACAAAGGTAAAAGCAAAAACTAAGAAATGTTGATTAAACACCCTGAATTTAGGATGGCCACTATTCTTTTCCATGGCCCCTCATCACTAAGCATTTGAAGAAAATATTGAAAAGTACAAGAATAATGGTCAGTTTTTGGTTTTTTTTTTTTGGAACTTGCTGTGATTCGGATGGTTGGTGCTAGTCCCACTCGATGGGGATGAATGTCCAAATGTCCTCTTCGTGCATTCTAGAATCTTTTTCTCCTCTAGGAAAACCATTTTCAAACAGGCTGTAATTTTGGGGCAACAGCGTAAGAGACAGAGTGCTGCGAGATGGAGCAGTCAAGCCCCCGGATCGAGCGAGTGGTGTTCACTGCGCGGTCCCGTGTGTGGAAGCCCACGGTGAGGGTTCCCGAGCATGTTGTGTGTTAGTTTCCCTTCGGCCTTTAAAAATGATCAGTGTTCCACTTACATCAAATGGGCAAAGTTTTACAAGATACGAAACATAGTCTCTTAGTATTATACAATCTTAAGGTGCTCCAAATCACGTGTGTTGAATTTTTCCTAAGACTGGTATAATGTGAGCTTTTCCAAACTTAATTATGTGTTAGAACAGCGTAGCAGCGGGTTATGTGTTGGCCTCAGGAGCGATACGATCTCAGGGATCTTCCATGGCTTCCGAATGACCCACAGTCACTCCCTTCTCTGGCGCGGGTCACTGGCTGTTGACTGTGTGAGGCTCACGTAGATTGGCTGAGTCATCAGAAAATTACGGTTTAAAAGGAATACTGTGCAATTTCAACATCACCCGGGACCTCCACAAAGCAGAGGCTGCTGGGACAGTCAGGCCCCGCACACCAGCCTTCCCGGGGCCCCAGCCAGTCCAGGTGGCTGCCGCTGTTGCCTTCTTTCCACTTGGGGCACAGCTGCTGAGTAAAACATTGTGGCAGGCGGGTGACGCAGCATTCTCTTGCCCCCCCCCACCCCTCATTGTGTGACAGAGCCTCTGTCTTCCACATTAAAGGCTTTCTCGTTGAATACTTACCTGTCTTAATTGTGATAACGCCCTTATCTGTGCCTAGCCCTCCCGCACCCCGTCTGATGACTGCTGTCACATGGGCAGCAGCTCTGAACTGTGCTGAGGTCTGAGGCTGGGATCCCCCATGTTTCCAGGATCAAAAAGAGAACAGGATGTGGGGACCGTTCGTAGAAATGGAGACCCAGACCCATAGAGGTGTGCTTCCTCTGAGTCCTGCTACAGAACAGGCCATCTATTCCGTGTAGAGTCAGGAGATGCAGCCGGTTGTGGGTGAAGCAGGCAGCACCCGAGAGAGCAGGTGGCTGTCACACCAGGCTTCTCCCTGGTCTCACCTTGCTGAGAGAGTGCCTCCTCGTGAGGTGCCGAGCACTATGACAACTCGAGACACAGGGTTGGATGGAAATTACCCGTCTATCCACCCATCTACCCGTTCATTCATCCACCCATCCGTCTCTCATCCATCCGTCAACCCATCCTGTCCACCACCCACCCCTCTACAGCTCTACCCATTCACTCATTCATGTACCCGTCCATCATCCATCTACCCATCCATCCATCCTTCCACCCATCGCTCATCTGCCTGTCCACCATCCACCCACCCACCCATCTACCCATCCATCCACCCATCCACCCATCCTTCCACCCATCATTCATCTGCCTGTCCATCATCCATCCTTCCACCCATCGCTCATCTGCCTGTCCACCATCCACCCACCCACCCACCCATCCGACAGTTCCCATTAGAGCCTTTGGTGTGCTGGCACCAGGGGCTTGGGCATGCACAGGACAGGCAGGTGTAGGTGATAGGGTGGCAGTGGCAGAAGGACCGCCCCAACTCTCAGGCTTGGGATTTGCTCCGGAACGAGCCACCTCAAGTACCGTTCGGTGGACGAGGAGGGTGGACTTGTGTCATGCACTCTGCTCTGCTCTGTGTGTTGGGGAGGAGGGGACGGCTCTTCCCCAGTCTCCGGCAGGAATCGACGTCGCCTGTCTTCCAGGAGAAGGGCCCATGCGCAGACACTTGCTGAGCCCTGCACCCCAACAGTGAACAACAGCAGAAGATAGAAGGCCTAGGTTTTCTAGAACCTGTTGTGACAGATGTGCGTGCATTTTGTGGCTTTCATGCTGAGGGGCTTCCCGGCACAGGTGGGGACCCTGCTTGCTTGGGAGGAGCTCCTTCCGCCAGAGGGGACGCTTTAGAGAAAGTCAGAGACGCTCCAGGTCGACAGTTGAAGTCGTAAAGCAAACCTGTAGAGTAAGGTTTGTGAGGGTGTTCTGGAAATAGTATGAAAATTGGCTCAAATCTGAACACTGCCTGTCCTTAGTGTAATTACTAGTGTTCACGTTGAAAATATCGTTCACGTCGGCTTCTTTTCCTGATTCCAGAAAATACAGTGTGTTTTTCAGATAAGCGAGATTTTAATTAGGTTGTGTTAAGCAGAGCAAATAGAGACTGCGTTGCAAATGCGTTGCTAGCGTGCATCCATTTTGAAGGACAAAGCGTGGTTATAACCACAATGCTCCGTGAAGGCTTTTCTTCCACCGTAGTCGATTCTGAGCTGGTAACGTTTTGTTGTTCTGGAATCAGGCTTCAACGACGCGTGTGCATTTGCTCAGGCATGCCATGCTGGGGAGCAGGGGAGGCCGCGAAGGAGAGCGAGCACGGCGGTCCGTGCACGTGCACGTGCGAGCACAGGCGGGCAGTGCGAGGGGAGAGGGCCGGAGGGCATGACCGCGTGAGGCGCAACCCCAGTGCTCTGAGACAGAGCCGGCCCCTGCCGTCCGTCACCCGTGGCTTCAGGCTTCTTTTTGTTCTTTGCCAGAAGGTTCGGGAGTCACGCAGGGGGTCGCCCCCGTGCCGGTCCAGCAGAGGAGGGTGGGCGAGAACACAGAGCGGCGCACAGGCGGCTGCGTGGCCGGGCCTGGAGGCACAGCGCGCGCGACGAAGAACGCAGCGCCTCCCCAGGGAGAGAGCCCTGCGTCTTTGCACACCACGTCATGTGGCGCACCCTGGGCGGGCGGCCTGGGAGCCTCGTGACGGATACCCCCAGCCGGAGTATGCACCCTGCCCTCGTGTGGGGCCTCTTACACCCCAAGTCTGGGGGGATCGCTGGCTCCATCCCGGGGGTTCTCGCTCGTCCTCTGGAGCCCCTTCTGCGGTGGCCGTGGGACAGTGCGGGAGAGAGCCGGCGGCCATCCGAGGGGTTTGTGGGGACCTCGTAAACCACAGAATTTCATCTCAGGCAGACTCGTTTCTGTGTGTTTGCTAGGTATAAAACAGACACGTTTAGAATAGTATGTGTAATGGTGCCGATCGAGTGGAATGATGCCTCGGATTTGCAGATCGCCTCAGTGCTCAGACTCCTTTGGTCCCCTGGTACCAGCGATGTCCGTCTACGGAGGCTTCTGGCGAGTTGGGGGGGCCTGCCCCAAGGTCACCGTGTGACCCTCCCTCACTGTGCCCCCCGGGTAGCCACATCCCGCTGGCTTGTCGTCTGCCTGGCAGGTTTTAGTTCTGCGTGTGGTTCGGCCACTTGCAACGTCTCTCTGAGGTCCGACGTCGTGCGGGTCTGCAAGGCATCCTGTATTCGCCGTTACACCTGCGGGACGTGTGCAGCTCTGTCAGGGGCTGCAGCACAGGGGACTGTGGAGACCGAGCCCACCGGCTTCAGACGGGGGTCTGCGACTTCCCAGCCCGCTTTCAGAGTCTGCAAAGTAAGGCATGTGTAGGACGGTGGCTCAGAATGAAAACTCCATTTTTGTCATTATGGAAGCAATGCTTATTGTAAGAAATCGGAGATACAGGCGCAAAATTAACTTCATGGAAAAGGAAAAGTGATCATTCTTTTTTTTTTAGTTTTTAAAAACGTTTTATTTATTTTTTTTTAATTTTTTTTCAACGTTTATTTATTTTTGGGACAGAGAGAGACAGAGCATGAATGGGGGAGGGGCAGAGAGAGAGGGAGACACAGAATCGGAAACAGGCTCCAGGCTCTGAGCCATCAGCCCAGAGCCCGACGCGGGGCTCGAACTCCCGGACCGCGAGATCGTCGAACTCCCGGACCGCGAGATTGTGACCTGGCTGAAGTCGGACGCTTAACCGACTGCTCCACCCAGGCGCCCCTAAAAACGTTTTATTTATTTTTGAGAGAGACAGAGAGCAAGCAGGGGGAGGGGCAAAGAGAGAGGGAGACACAGAATCCTGAGCAGGCTCCAGGCTCAGAGCTGTCAGCACAGAGCCTGACGCGGGGCTCGAACTCACAGACCGTGAGATCGTGACCTGAGCCGAAGTCTGACGCTTAACCGACTGAGCCACCCAGGTGCCCTGCAAAGGTCATAATTCTTTTAGCAAAACCTTTGAATCTAAGCAGTCTTCAGAGTTTCGTCCAGTTGTTAGAACTGGAATCAGAGTTTGAAGGTTAGTGGCAGTTCAGTCTTCGTGTTGTGTTATTATGGTGGGAGCCCAGTAGTGCTGACTCGTGCTTCGGGCCTTCCCAGCGTCCCCCTGGGAGGTGAGCGCACACTCAAAGACCCCCACCCCACCACGGTGCTAGCTGCTCAGAGCCCTCCTGCTCGGTGGGGTTTGCCTGGAGCACCTCCTACAGCCCCCTGCTCTCTCCCACCCAGTCCTGCTGAACCTTGGGATGGTTTTACCCCCTCCCAGGCACCAGCATGGAGAAGGCCAGTCAGGCCAGGTGTTCCCGCAGGAGGCATGGCCTTGGCCTTCGTGGAGGCCACTCATTTCTGTTCACCGTACAGGGACCCTTCCCTGTACTCAGCCAACCTGTGACTTTAATGCTCTCTGACAGTTTGACAACTGACATCTTTCTTTGCTTACTTACAAAGAGGTACAACTAAGAAGCTTATCAAAGCCCATTTACATTTATTCTTTTATAAGTTTTGTTCCTGTTTGTGTACCATTTTTTAAATTGGGTGTTTGTGTTTGTATTATTGACTATAAATGCTATTGAAAGATCGCCTGAGGAGACGTGGCTCTTATGTCCAGGTGGGCTGGCACAGGGAGGTCACTGAGTCCGTCCCACCCCCTTACTTCCACCCCTCCCTCCCTCAGGGTCATCTAGAAGGTGCTGCCTTCTGACAGGGGCGCTCCAGGGCCCCTGGGTGTGCAGGGAGATGCACGGCCATTTATCCAGGGGACTCGGCAGAGCTGATGGAAGAAGTCAGCCTTTCCTGGAGGTGCTCTCCCTCTGGCACCTGCCATCACACCCGTGGCCCACCAGGTGTGGATCAGGGGCTGGGTGAGGACTGGGCCTCAGGCTGTGTGAGCCCCAAAGCAAGTTGTCTTTGTGTTTTGTGTTTGTGGGCACACCAGTCGGCCCATTCTCCTGCTCCGACTTGGTGCTGCGTGTGGCCCCGTGCGGTTCTGGGCTTCATTGCTTCGTGACCATGACCATGCCCGGCTGTGCGAGGTGCTGACTGCGAGTGACTCAGTCCTGGCTGCTCTGTTCTGTGCGGCCAGCCCAGTGCTCAGCTGAGTGAGCTGGTTACGTGTAAGGGGGCGGTTCCAGGGCTCACGTGTCTAGAACACTGGTGTACTGAAAACCTTCCCGGATAGGATTTTAACTCAAAATATAACTGGCTTTTATATAAGTAAGATGCACTTTTGTTGGCTGATTGTTTGCATGCGATGCCCCACCTGACTCTGGTTTCTTATCCTCTAATGTAGTCATTGTGCTGTCGAGTGCAGAGTTCACAGATCGCACATGCAAGGGTACTGCTTAGAGGCGAACTTGAGACTTGACTTTGAAAATATATTTCTTTCTTTTTTTTTTTTTAATTTTTTTTTCAACGTTTATTTATTTTTGGGGACAGAGAGAGACAGAGCATGAACGGGGGAGGGGCAGAGAGAGAGGGAGACACAGAATCGGAAACAGGCTCCAGGTTCTGAGCCATCAGCCCAGAGCCCGACGCGGGGCTCGAACTCACGGACCATGAGATAGTGACCTGGCTGAAGTCGGACGCTTAACCGACTGAGCCACCCAGGCGCCCCGAAAATATATTTCTTTAAGAATTACTTTAATGCTGGGGCTCCCGGGTGGCTCAGTCGGTTAAGCATTTGACTCTTGATTTCAGCTCAGGTCCTGATCTCATAGTTTGTGAGTTCAAGCCCCACATTGGGCTCTGCACTGGCAGTGCAGAGCCTGCTGGGGATTCTCTCTCTTCCTCTCTCTCTCTCTGCCTCTCCTCTGCTCATACTCTCCCCTCTCTCTCAAAATAAATATATAAACCCCCCAAAAAATTTGTTTTTTAAATCTTAAAAAAAAGAATGACTCTAAGTCCCTGGAAAGTATGAATAAGCAGCCCCTCTACTGTGTGCTGTGGAATTTATAGTGTGGACACAATCAATCCCCTGCACTTGTCTGCTGTTGTCTCAGTATCTCTGCTTCAGTTACTGTCTGTCTCTTGTTGTGTGAAGTGAGCCTGGAGATCTGATTTACCAAAAACAGCCTCAGGCGATGGGACGCGGAGAAGCATCTGTGCTGGCCTGCTCCGCGCAGTGGTGGTGAATGGCCGACACCCGCGGTGCTCACCGCAGGCAGGGACCGGGCCGCATGCTGTGAGCGTTACTGACCAGAGAGACCCGGAGCCCCGAGAGCCTTGCAGGAGGCCTCCTGGCTAGAAATTGAACCGGGCTCGCTGGGACCATCACACCAGCACCCCCCTCCACCTGCTAATAGCCGTCCTGCAGGCCACACATAAGTGCGTCAGGCTTCCAGTGGAGTGTGACCTTGAACAAGGCCCTTATGACCCATGTAAGAGGAGAGTAATAATCATAGATACTGGGAAGACATTTCTCAGTCATGAGTTGTACTCAGAAGGTAACCTTTCACATTGGTAGGAACCAGATCACAGCTGCTTTGTTCACAACTATTTCTGATTTAAGGACTCAAGAGCAAAGTTAGTACTTAACTTTAGACGCATTTTCAAGAAAGCTGCTAATAGAGATCCAAGCAGGAGTCAAATGTGATTAGTTGGGGTCACTGCAGACAGGACGCCCCCATCTTGCACACCAGGAGGCACAGAGGATCAGCTCTGAGGCCTGCTGGGAAGGGCAGGGGGGTCCGGCCAGAGAGGAACGCTCAGGGGGATGGGCGCTGGGACTGGTTCTGGGGAAGCAGTGGGCCTTCTGGAGCAGTGGGGCGGCCGCAGCCTTGGCCCAGGGCCTTCTGGGAGCAGTGGGGCGGCCGCAGCGGTGGTCCGGGGCCTTCTGGGAGCAGTGGGGAGGCTGCAGCGATGGCCTGGGGCCTTCCAGGAGCAGTGTGGTGGCCTCAGCGGTGGCCCAGGGCCTTCTGGGCACGTAGCGTCTATGGCTCCAGTGGTCACAAGCCTGGGAGCCTGCCGTGGTGGGGCTCACGTGCAAGCGTGTGCTGGGGGAGAAGTCACACGTGTTTGGGGTGCTCTGTTGGCCATGTCAGGAAAACCCTAGAGAGCAGGTTTGCATCCTTGGGTGGAAGCAAGTGACTAGAAGCATGTTGGAAATCTGGGGCTCTCGTCTTTGCCAAGGCAGTCTCCGTGCTCGCCCTCTGCTTTGGGCCCGTGTGCTTGCCGCTGGCCGGCTCCTCGGCGGGGTGCCCAGTGTGGGAACTTCTCTGGTCGCTGTCTCCCCATGCCGCCGTGCTGAATGCGGCCCGGCTCAGCGGCTGGGGGCTTTGTGTTCTCTAATAAGGTCCTGGTTGTTAACAGTAGCTCGTCTGTTTTTGGACAAGTTGACATCTAGTTGGCACGTTTTAGTAAAAGTTATAAATTAGGAAAAATTGATAAAATCCTGTGTCTTTCCTTCTGGCAAAGACCAGCACATGGCCCTCATTAGAGCAGCAGACCCGGAGCGGAGAGGAGCCAGCACATCGTGCTCCCGTCCAGTAGGCCGCCGGCCATCTGCGGTGTTTGTGGTCTCAGAGCAAAGTGCGGCCTATTTAGGGGAAACAGCTGTAGCAGCAGGTTAAGCCCCTGGGACGGGGCAGGCGCTGGAGGTGGGGACTCCCGACCAGCTGCGGGGCTCGGCTAGGTTGTCTGAGCTGCGGTGAGCCCCGTGTATCTGACACAAAGGCAGGGCTCTGGAGAAGGAGCTGGACGTGGGAGAGCTCGGGGCCGCTCGTCGGGCCCATCCTCACAGGCGGGCGCTGGGCATGTAGAGGCCAGGAGGCCGAGGTGCCTGGCCTCACAGCCAAGTGGGGAGGCAGGCTGCACGTCACAGGCCTCGGTGAGGGGAGGGAGGTGAAGAGTGACACTCTGGCTTAGGACGGTGGCAGATGCTCTCCCGGGTGGCGGCCTGTGAGGAGGTGCAGCCTGCCATGATCTGGGGGAAAAGCAGGGCAGGTCTGGTGACCCGAGATCATGTGGCTCCGTGTGGAAAGGCAGCTGGCAGGGTGCTGAGGATGCCCCTGGGATGGGCGTGGTGAGGAGGGACCAGGGCGTCCCCCTGTACGGGGAGAGGTGGCCCCCTGGCTCCAGCAGGCGGTGGGGGAGCCTGTGGGTGTGGGTCCGAGTGCTGCAGGACTTCCTGGTGACCTTTATGAGACACCCTGCTGCGGTGTGGGGGCGATGTCCGACTCCAGGGGCAGACAGCGGCCGCGTCACGGGGAGGATGCGCGGGGCCCCGGCTTGAGGTGCCCGGTGCACGGGATGGGGCAGAGGTGGGGAGGCTGGGATGTGTGGTGCTTACTTCGGGAGAAGAGCTGGCGGGGGGTGGGGGGGGGGAGGAGAGAGAACCCGGGTGGCTGGAGGTGCCAGGCTTGAACACCGGCTGCATGTGCGCAGGGCAGGTAAGACTGCAGAGGGGACACATTCACCCACGTTTGCATTGGTGCAATCACTACCGAGCCTGCAGCCGATCCAGAAGACGCCAGGGTCTCCTGTGCGCCGGGCCTCGCGGGGCCCTCCCGCCTCCCCCACAGCACCGCCCCTGCACCCTCTGCCCCCAGGTGCCACCCGTGCCCTCAGCATTAACGGGACGGGGGACTTTGCCCGCAGCGACAGGGCTGCAGCTCCTGTCACTTGTCCGATGGCAAAGGGGGTCACTGTCGTGTTTGTCCTCCTGACGTGTGTGCTCTTCTGATTCGGGAGAGTCCCCTTCTCTTCGGTGTTCCCCTGCTGACATGATGAGTGCTGTTATGCATCGCTGCGCCTTTTTAAAAAAAAATTAAGACTTCGCGTTTTTAGAGCAGATTTTGATTCACAGCAGAATTGAGGAGAAGCTCAGATTTACCGCCCCCCCCCCCCAAACACCATCTCCTGCATTACCAACACCCACCACCTCAACAGTGTGCCTCTTACGGTGGACAGCCTGCACTGGCACGTCCACACCTGATCTTACGATGTTGGCTACTATCTGTGGGTTTGCACGAATGTGTGATAACACGTGTCCACCATCATAGTATCGCAGAGCTTGTTTTCACTGCCCTAAAAGCCTCCGCATTCTACCCATTTATCCACACCACCCCCACCACCCCTGGCAACCCCTGACCTTGCTGTTGCCTCCATGGTCCCGCCTTTTCCGGGACGTCGCCCAGATAGAATCGTACAGGGTGCAGCCTTTTCAGATTGGCTGCTGTCACTTAGTGAGATGCACCCGCGGACCCTCCGTGTCTTCGTGGCGTGACGGCCCGCTCCTTCTTAGCGCCGAATACCATCCCGTCGTCTGGACGCACCCGTGTGTTTGCCCATCACCTCCCGAAGGGCACCTTGGTGGCTTCCAAGGTCTGGCAGTTATGAATAAAGCTGCCGGAAACATCCGCCTGCGGGTTGTCGTGTGGGCGTGAACGTTCACCTCCTCTGGGTAGACCTCAAGGAGCACGACCACTGGGTCGTATGGTCAGAGCGTGTTCGGTTTTGTAAGAAACCGGCAAACCTTCCTCCGCGGCGGCTGCCCCTCTCTGCTTTCCCGCCAGCAGTGAGGGAGCGTTCCTTCTGCTCCGCGTCCCCGCCAGCGATCTGTGTTGTCGGTGTTCCGGGTTGTGGCCGTTCTCACGGGTGCACGGTGACGTCGTTGTCGTTTTCATTTTCGTTTCCCTGATGACGTGTGACGTCTGTATGTCTTCTCTGGTGAGGTGTCTCTTCGGGTCTTTGGCCTACTTTTTAATCGGGTTGTCCGTTTTCTTATTGCTGAGTTTTAAGTGTTGGTGTATTTTGGATATATCTTCTCTTATCAGATACACGTGTTGCAAATATTTCTCCCAGTCTCTGGCTTGTCTGCTCATCTCTTACCAGTGTCTTTCGCAGAACAGAGATTTTACATTTTGACGCAGTCCAGCTTATCAGTTAGGTTGTACCTTTGGTGTTGTATCTAAAAAGTCATCCCCATGTCCAAGGTCCCCGAGGATGTCTCCTGTGTCATCTTCCAGGCGTTCGATAGTTTTGCATTCTACGTTTGGGTCTGCGATCCGTTGTGAGCGAACTGTTGTGAGGAGTGTAAGGTCTGCGTCCAGATTCCCCTTCGAGCGCCCCTCGTGGAAGAGACTCTTTGCCCCCTTGATTGCCTTTGCTCCTTTGTCAGGGATCCGTCGGCTGTCTCCGTGTGGCTCTCCTTCTGGGTTCTCCGTTCCGTCCCATGGATCGATTTGTGTGTCCTTTCTCCACCACCACACTGTCTTGATCACTGTAGCTTTACAGCGAGTCCTGAAGTCAGTAGTGTCGGTCCTCCAACTTTGTTCTTTTTCAACATTGTGTTGATTATTCTGGGTGTTTTGTCTCTCTATAAACTTTAGAATCGGTTTGTCAATAGCCACAAAATGACTTGCTGGGGTTTTGATGGGGATCACATTCAATCTACAGACAGACCAAGTTGGGAAGAACTGACATCTTCACAGTATTGAGTTGTCCTATCCATGAATATGGAATGTCTCTGTGTTAATTTAGGTCTTTGATTTTGTTAGAGTTTTATAGTTTTCCTTATATAGGTCTTGTACATATTGTTAGGTTTATACCTAAATGTTTTATTTTTTGGGGGGTGCTAATGTAAACAGTATTTTATTTTTTATTTCAAATTCCATATATTTATTGTTGGTATCTGGGAAAGCAATTGACTTTGGTATGTTAACCTGTTATATTGCAACCTAGCTATAATTACTTATTAGTTCGAGGAGGGTTTTTGTTGTTGTTGTTGATTGCTGTGCTTATTATAATTATTCCAAGTTGTGTTTCATTAGAAAAAACGTTTGTAGCAGTAATGCATGAACTTTATTTCCTATGCACAGCCTGCCATATCTTGTTCAATGCATGCAGAATCTCTGAAGGATAATTCAACATCCATTACTTGGATGGTTGCCTAGAAAAAGAATATTTTATTGTAAATGTTATAAATTGAATGTTTCAGATACTTCAGTGATAGTATTTTGTTTGTATAGTAGTGAAAGCAAAATACAAATCATGAAATTTATTCTCTAAACATACATGATTAAGTTGTTGAATTTCAGGTTACTTTCCTTCAAATGATTTAAGAATTTTATATTTTGGTTACCTTTGGTGCATAATCAAATCATCATTTAATATTTTTGCTACAGTTATAAAATTAACCTAGACTTTAGCACGTTGCTTGATTTATAGTAAAGAATCAACACCAATAACCTCCATTTTAACACTTCTCTTTTTAAAAACTTGCAGTGTATGGCTGTTAAAAATAAAACCCATAACAACCACAAGTAATATGTAAAACTTTTCTTAAAACCATTCTGTTTTGAGAATAAAAATGGATAAAATCCAGTAATAATTGCTAGTAATTTTAACCAAGTTTACTGCTTGTCTTAAACATTTTTTTTAAATCTATACATTTTTAGTGAATTCCTAAAGATAGTATAGCAGTACAATAGAGAATATTCCTGTTCCGGCACATCTTTAGTATAAGTAAGTCATGTTCTTTATATTTATTCCAGAATATGTTTTTTCCCAAAGGGAGGGGAGAGCATGAAGAGGTAGGAACATGCCCAGCTTCCCTCTCCCTGGTGGAGAGATAAGGGTACCGTCAGAAGACAAGAGGAACGTTCTTTTTACACACATGTTGTGTACTTCGTGTTACAACATGTGCATCTACAAAGGTACAATAATACAGCAGATAACTGTCCGCCACCCGCCACCTGAGAAATAGAACATAGCGGGTTGAATCGTGCCATTTGAAGTCAGTTCTTGCATGTGGTCACCCCACGTCCAGTCCTGTTTGTTAGGAAGTACTCGTTACTGACTCGGGGCACCACGTTGTCCGCGCAGTGAGTTCTGGGGTGTGCTTGTTGTGACCCTGGACTTGGCCGCCATCACACCGATGGGTCGTCTGCGAACCATGCATGCTGTTTTGGGCGTTGACACTGCACTGTGTCCGGTCTGGGAGGTCTGGCCCTGCCTCATCGCTTCTCTAGTTGGTGCTTGTGGCTGTTCGGACTTGTTCCTTCCTCCACATAAGCTTTAGAACCAGCTGGCCTAGTTCTGTTGCAATTCTAACTGGAATGCAGTTACCCTTAAATCCAGGTCCTTTGATGGCAACTTGAGGGGTCTTTTCACACCTTGGTGCCCCCCAAGCCTAGCTTAGTTCCTACTGCTGCAGGGGCATTCCGAAAAAGGAGGAAATTATTTAAACACTGCTGTCAAATAAAGCTTTTCTCTAATTGGCCGTTCCTGGAATTGTGTTCCGTATGGGATTTTTGTGGAGCTTTAATTCTTAATGTGTTTGTAGTCCAGGCCAGAAGAAGTGCTTTGCAGAATGAAAGAAAAATGGTTACGTGAAATGCCCTAAAGTGCTTGCATTTATTATTTTGCTTTGTTTTATAACCTTTGGTATAAGAGTTGGCATTTGTAGAAGCTGAAAATGTTGACTTCTGCTCTGCAGGAGATTTTTGGCTGCCATTCTTAATGTGCATGTACCACACGCCCCCGGGCACAGCCTGATCATTTTCTACTGTGAGACATTTCCCATGTCCTTTTTTTAGGGTTTTAATATGTAAGAGCAGGTGAGCAAGGTGAGCTCTACAGGTCAGGTGAGCCCCGTTAGAGCCCGGCACCATTGCGCTCGGACTCACCGTCATTACTGTTGCAAGGGGGACTCTCGTCGTCCCAGACCTCCAGGGGAGCCCTCCACGGACCGGGGGTTGCTTCATTGTGTAGTGTGCCTTTTGCTTACTCTTAATTTAACTTCTTATCTTGAGATCACGTACATCCACACATAGCCGTAAGGAAATGACACGAGAGAGGGCCCATATTTGCTTTACACAGTGCACTCCTGCGATGAGGATGTTGACCTCCATACAGTCAAGATCCAGGACATTCTTTTATCACACCGATCCCTCCTGTTGCCGTTCGGGGAGGCCACACCCACAGCCTCCCCAAACCTTGATGACCGCTAACCTGTTCCCCATTTGTACAGTGTTCTCATTTCAAGAATGTTATGTATCAATGGAATATACATGGGTCCGTGCAGTGGCCACGAGATTGGTTTTTTCCAGGAAGCCCTATTCTCTGGCGATCCCTCCGGACTGTTGTGTATATCAATAGTTTGCTCCTTTTCATTGCCACATAGTATTCCATGGTTTGGATGGGCCACATTTTATTCATTCATTCACCTGTTGAAGGGCGTCTGGGTTGTCCCCAGACAACTGGGGGAATCAAGTTGCTATAAACACTCACGTTTGGGACTGTTAGGAATCAAACAAAAATTATTACAAAAATTTTTTTTTAGTAATCTCTTCACCTGACGTGGGGCTTGAACTCGTGAGTTCAAAAGTTGCACGCTTTAACAACCAAGCCAGCCAGGTGCCCCCGGACACAGTTTGTACGTGAACCGTGTCTTCATTTCTCTGGGATAAAATGCCCATGTTCAGTTTTTATTTTTTTTTATTTATTTTATTTTTTTATTTTTTATTTTATTTATTTATTTTTTTCAACGTTTATTTTATTTTTGGGACAGAGAGAGACAGAGCATGAACGGGGGAGGGGCAGAGAGAGAGGGAGACACAGAATCGGAAACAGGCTCCAGGCTCCGAGCCATCAGCCCAGAGCCTGACGCGGGGCTCGAACTCACGGACCGCGAGATCGTGACCCGCCTGAAGTCGGACGCTTAACCGACTGCGCCACCCAGGCGCCCCGCCCATGTTCAGTTTTTAAGAAGCTGCCCAACCAACTGCTCTCCAGAGCGGCCGCCCCGTGTTCCGGTCCCGCCGGCCACGTGCGAGGGATCTGGTTTGTCTGCGCCCGTGCCCGCGTGTGCGGTGGTCACCGTGTTGTCCGTGAGCCGCTCTCACGGGTGTGTGGGGGTGCCTCACGTGGTTGAAGCTGCAGTTCCCCGGGGCTGACGGTCGCGGACCCCGTGTTGTGTGCTTCCTTGCCATCTCTCTCTCCACGTATATCGTCTATGATGATACTGGCTGTTCATGTCTCCTGTCCGTTTTCTGACCGGCTTGTTTTATCGTTTAGTTTTGAGAATCTCATGTGTGTCCTATTTGGATCCGTGGCTGTCAAACCTTTTCTCCCCATCTGTGGCCTGTCTTTGTGTCTCCTCAATAGGGTCTCAAGCGGGAGTGTTTTCTTTGGAGGAGCCCAGTTTGTCAGCGTTTCCTGTCACGGGTCGTGTATTGGGTGCCAGTCTGCAGGCTCTTTGCCTCATCCGAGACCCTGAGGGTTTTCTCCTGTGCATTCGTTGTTTCTCATTGAAGCCCCTGGTCCATTTTGAGTGGGTCCCATGCAGGGTGCAGACTTGGGTGCCCCAGGGCTCCGGCACCCTCTGTGGATAGCACCGTTCCTCCTCCACGGCCCTTCGCTGGCACCGTCGTCCACAGCGTGACCTGTTGGTCAGGCCTCTCGCTAGGTCCCTTGTTCTGCACGTCTGTCCTTCACCGACTCCACGCCGGCCTGCTGACCGGTGCTGCTCAATCAGCCACTAAAATCAGTTAGACTTACTCCTCGCTTCCTTCTTTTTGGTGACGGCCGCTTTAAAATCTTTTTCCAGTAATTGGAACATCTCTGGGTTGGCATTCTGTTGATTGTGTTTTTTCATTCAGTTAGAGATCTTTGTGGCCCTCCGTAGGATGAATGATTTTTGCTTTGAAACCTAGACGGATTATGTTCCAAGAGTCTTACTGGAGCTTCCTGTTTCCGCTGACTTTCTCTCACGCCGCTCTCTCTGTCAGGGGAGGGGGCCCCCCCTCATCACTGCCGTGCGGGTCCAGGTTCCCCACAGGCCACCGCTGACAGTTCCCAGGTTGCCGCTCTTCCGTGGCCTCCACTGACGTTGCCAGGTGGAGGCGAGTCTTGACTCCCAGCTGGGCCTCCCCTGACACCCCCAGTGGGGATGAGATGGGCACCTTGACAGGCTCCCCGAGTGTCAGCCCTGACTGTGCGGTGCAGGTGGGAGGGTGGGGTCCGGCCGGGGAGGGCGTTTCCTCCGTCAGTTGCCTGTCGAGCTGGCGGGTGCCTGTCTTGGACCTTTGGCCACAGTCAGTTCTTGTTTGGTTTGTGTGTGTTGTCTCTGTCTGTCTCTCGGTGTTTCCAGGTTACCAGCGTCTTCGGCTCCCGGTCTGGGATAACGATGCAAAAAGCAGGCCCGGGGGGCTCCCTGCTGCACAGTTCCTTGGTCCCCAGCCGTCTGCGACCTGGTCTGTGACCTGGCCCGCCTTCTTCCCTCCCCCCAGAGCCTTTCTGATGTTCGCTTTAGATGTCATGTCCAGGAGGGTTGCTTGTACTGAGCTGGAGGAAAGGAAAGATGACCCCTGCTCCACTGGCCACTGTGCACATCCCTTCTGCTGTTTTGAAACCGGTGTTCAGCCAGTAAGAACAGAGTGCCCTGCGCGGGTGTGAGTGTGTGTCCAGAGTTGATAGTTGGGGTTCCTCTGACGTGCCCTGTGACTGTGTGCTTTCCTGCAGGCCACCTGCCGGCCGTCTTCAGGGTGTGCCCCCGGCCTGCCCTCTCGCTCGGGTTAGCCGTCACACACCCGTCTTCCCAGTGAGTGACCCCTCAGAGCACCTGCATTCCACCGAGGGCAAATTGTGGTTTACCCCGTGACGACCTCTTCCCTCCCACTTTGGACCTCGAGGAAGTTCCTCTTTATTAAAACTTTCCGTAAGGGAATGTTAAAGCACGTGCAAATTCAGAATTGCAAATGGAAGCCTTCGTGCCCATCAGCGGGCATCAGCACACCAGCACGACCCCTCTGTGCCACCCGGACACCGTCTGCTGTTCCCTGCACTCGCACTGTGTTCTAGTTTATAGTAATAAACCCCAGATGTTACCATTTTGTGTGTAAGTACTTCAGAATATATCCCTAAAATTTAAGCACCATTTCCACCCCTGAAACAATTAATAATCCCTTAATATGATCAGCTACTCAGGTGATGTTTATATTGAAATTTCTCAATTGCAGAATCTATTTGATCCGTTTAGGTTTTATAGTATCTACCCTGTGCTTTGCACCAAATACATTTTCAGCAAATACATCATGAAGTAATTAGTCAATACAAAATAGCAATGCTTTTGAAACTACGCGGAACACTTTCTTGAATAAAGGACTCTAAATAGAGGGCCCCCGGCGGCTCAGTCAGGGGGACAAGCAGGTCTTCACTTTGGGGTCGCGGGTTCGAGTCCCACGTGGGGGCAGAGATTACTTAAATCGATAAAATAAATAAAGGGTTCTAAATAGAAACCCATGTAACTTTTGGCAACAAATTTGCCAGTTATATGTTGGGATTCGCCATTATTAACACGCGATTGTCATGAAAACACACATTTTAGATACCTGAGGGACATTTACGACACATGTGCCTATTTCAGCACATTTTCGTTACCGTTATCCTGAAAGCACTGAATTTGCCTTTTAGTGACTTACAGTGTAAGTTTCATTTCGGTTTTATTCCATACAAAGAGACTGTGGCCAGAACATTTGCAGTCTTTACCTCGCTCGCCGTCTGATGGGGCCCTTTATTATGGATAATGCGTTCACACAGCCTTGCAGAGCACAGCCACAGTATTCAGGAAGACGGGGCTTTGAACTTGCTCGCTGTCGCTGTCGGAGAATCGGAGTAATTGTTCCTTGAGGGTGCCTGTGGTTTCTGCTGCCAACAAAGGAAGTCACAGGTGGCTAAGGGGCGAGGTCCGACTTGAACAGCTGTGTGTGCCCTTTAGTGGCACCCACACGAGGTGCTGTTCAGGACGAAGAAAAGAAGTGGGGGGAAATCCTGCGGTGGCATTGCTCCGGCCAGACCAGAGCGCTCTGGGCGGTGGTGGCCGTTGGCATGGCCAACGGCCGATGGCATGGGCTGGCGTGTGTGTGGCTCTGTCGTCTTCCGTTGTGACATGGAGCGTCTTCACTGCGTCCCATGGGAAGGCTCTCTCCGAGCCGTCCTCGTCCTCCCTGCCCTCCAGGGCCCCGTCCCCGGCACGGTCCGCCCCGCTCAGACGGCGCCTCCCTTGCCCTGTCTCCTTCCACCTCCGCCGTCCCTCCTGGCGGCGCGGCCCCGGCTGGCGGTCCTCCGGTGTCCGGGACCGTGCCAGAGCGGAGGGCGCATCCCCGCGTTCGGTGCTGGACGACAGAGTGGCCCTCCTCGTGTGAAGGCGTCTCCTCTCACTTGCACTTGTGTCGTGGTGGTTCCCGCGCAGCGGACTTACCCCCGTACTCCTGCGACGGGCACGCTCAAAGTCATTTTCTTGCTGTCTTGCAGACAGAAACCGTCTCCGCCAGTCAAGAGACCCTCACGAGCACTTTGCCATGGACGTAGAAGAAGAAGAAAACATGAGTAAGACCTGGGCCCATCACGTAGCGTCAAGTAGCTAGTTCTCCGTTACCCTCGTAGTGTTCTTGTAAATGGTTGTAATGAGACGAAATTGGGAAAAGTGATTTCCTTTCCTGCGAAATGGGCCGCTAACGGTGGCATGTTTTAACTTTCTGATGTGTTCCCTGCAGTAGGTGTTGGTACTTGTGTGGGCACTTTCCTCACGGCCGTCTGTCTGGACCTTCCACTGCCACCGTTCTGGGACCGACACGTGTGTACTAGGAGGGAGAACACGTGTCTCTAGATGCACGTGCCTCACAGCCGCACGGGTTCGTGCCACGTCGCGGCGTGGGTCTCCTACCAGTGGCTGGATTTTCATGTGTGCAAATCTAAGATACCCTTTGGGATTGATTGAAATACTTGGTCATTTGGGAGAAGAGTGGCTAAATTTTCCCCTGCAAAGACAGCGAATTCTCCCTGTGCTTTGAGGGAAGGGGGCTCCCGCAAGCCCGCTGATTTCAAGTTTCCAAGACTTGGGCGAGCCTTTGGGCTGCTGTGGACCGGAGCTCACCGTGGGGCCTGCTCTGTCTGCCCCGCTGTCCCGTCTGTGGAGCAGGGCGGCGAGCCTCAGGGGCACACAGCCCCCCCCCCCCCCGGCCCCCGCAGTGGTGCTCTCTGCCGAAAGCAGTTTGCGGAATGCACTTGTCTCTTCTGTTTTACCTTTACTCCCCGAGAGCAGTGCATTTGGATAAGGTTTAAAGGCTCCCACAGAAGTTGGGGCAGTGACAGCGAGGACACCATTTTCGGATCTGCATCCTTACTTGCAGCGTCTGGTCGTGCCCAGGGAGGAGCAGGCAGGCATGCACGCCGGGTGACTTCGTACCGAGACTGGTCACCGTGCCTAGAACACCGCCCAGTACGTCTCCCTGTGACTTCTCCCAGGGCCGACCAGCTGAGGCCTTGGGCTTGGGCTTGCGGCCACTTAGGACCCGGAAGCTCAGCGGGCAGGGCGCTCCCGCCTCCTGGGCCGCCGAGCTCTGCAGTGCTCTGGGCCTTGGTTGCACGAACCACACGGAGAACGTGCTCTTTGGCGGTTGCGAGTGTGGGAAAGCGTGACCGTAGCGCTGCCCTCCCCCGCTGCCTGCAGGGTGCTGTCTTCCGGCTGGTGTCCCCATCAGAGCCTACTCTTAAGGCCTGTTTGGGGCGCAGCCTGTCTTTGCTCGTCAGCTCCACTCACCACGGCCACTGTTGCCCGGGCACTAGCCCCCCGTGAGGACCGTGTGAGCACGTGTCCCCCAAGCCTCCTTTTCTCGGGGCCGCGGGCTGTTGTCCGCCTGGCGTGGGTGGAGACTTCACGGCACGCAGATCCTGTGGTAACTCACCAAGATGGAGGATTCTTCTGGGTGATTTTCCTGAAGGGTGAACGCGGGTTCCGGTCTGGAGGTCTGTGGTGAGGTCCCACATTTCCTACCGTTTGAAAAGCAGCAAAGATTTTATTGGGTGGCGTTCACGTCCGTGAATTAACGTCGCGCCCACGTCTGCTTAGGAAGAGCTGTGATAGCAGGGTCTGTCTGTCTAATTCAGTGTGTGTTTCCTTTACACAGCAGCACCTCTGATAAGACGGGATACAAGCAGTGTCTGAGTGCTTCTGAAGCAAGTAACAACTTGGAATTTACGTGAACTCTATTATAGGAAGCGTATTTTTTTTTTCTTTTACATCTCAAGATTGTTTGTCAATCCAATACTGATCATTTTTATCTCCTAAAGGACAGCCTTTGTTTCAGAGACAGTGAGTCTGTGATGGAACACACTTGCACGTGTGTCTACACGGCCTGATTTTCCATGTCGATAATCCTGTTTGGCAACCGCGTCAGGATGTTTGCAGTCGCCTGACGTGTGACGTTCTTGCCTATTCGTTCACCTAAATTCTGTCTTGCTCTGCCCTTTTTAACCTTTGTTTCCTTCGAGCACCGAAAGGAGTAACCTATCGAGCTTTTGCTGGAGGATGTTATAAATGAAAATTTAGTGTCCATTCCGTCAGCTTTGTCAACTGGGAGAAGTGGTGTGTGTGTCGGGAGTACTGGGGAGTATTTGACGTCTGCAGAGAGAGGTCAGCAGCCTCCCAACCTCCGCCTCCGTGCAGAGTCCGTTTCCCAGGGTCTGGGCTTAAGCCAGGGTTATTCTTTACATCCCAGCTGAGGGCCGGCCGCCCCGGAAGTTTGACAACTTTCACTTTGGGGATTGGTGGCCGTCAGTCGGACTCTCTGTCCCATTTATCCTCCCGTGTCCACAGTGCTGTTTGCTTAGCGTCACGAGCATCTACTTCTGGATTATGTACCGTGACCCGAGGGCCGCCTGTCAGGGCACTTGTAAGTTGCTTACACGTGTAAAAATTATTTCGGTTGCTAGCTACATCTTTGAGCGCTAATGAAAGGTCTTCCAATGCAGTCCCACTGACAGGGCCCCGGTCGTTACTCCTACGCTTCACGCGGCAGACGGCCTATGAAGATGAGCGGGGAAAACAGGGAATTGGTTCTTTCTCTCTTTTTAAAAAAAGCTTAATAAACTTACAGAGAAGAGTAAATGCCTTTTAATTCCCCGTTTTGAAATTAAAATCATGTTTATTTCGCCAAACTTAGAGAGTTTTAAAATTATCTTCATTAACTGCAAATAGAAACTACCTTTAAAAGGTGGGACAGGCAGCTTATCCTGTCAACCCGTCAAATATTTGTTTCTTAAAAAAAGACAAAATCGCTGCCTTTCCTTGGAAAGTTAGGAAGTGGTAGCCTGTTCGCAGCTTGAGTTTTATGTCTTGTTATGTACTTTTTCCTATCGTGGAATATATTAAGGATTCAGAGATAAATCGATCCCTGTATGTCATGAAAAAAGTAAGTTAATACTAGAAGTGAGGCTGTATCCCTCAGTGATGACATGAGGAGTTTTCCCAGATTGATTCACGGACTAAATCCCACGACCGCACATAGTGATCGAATATTCTAACCCTGAAACACTAATTCCTTGTGAGTGCATCTTGTAAATCCTGGCCCTGCTCCGGGAGGTGCTGCGGTCCGGAGCCCGGTGTGGGCGCAGTCAGAGCAAGTGACATTGAGAAGGAGGAGGATGTGTGTCGATACTGACATTGGACTTACTGAGGGAAGCTTTTTCAGGATTAATTTATCACCCCACACCCCGATAAGCTTGAGTAAAGCATCTCTAGGCGCTTCAGAATATTCTTGTAGAAAACAACTGTTTTAAAAATCCACCCTTGAATGCAAAAGCAGTCGGGGACGGTAGTCGCAAGTGGCGTTGGCCACGAGTTAGCGAAACGTACGGTTGCCCGTCTTGGTGCAGGTGGCAGTTCTTGGGTCGAAGGTGCAGCCCTTGCACGTACGGCCAGAGGCAGAGTGAATAAGCACACATCACTTAACCAGTTACAAAGAGAGATAAAGGAATCTATAAATTTTGCATTTACAAGATCCTGCAACGAAGGCGTTGTAAGTTACTCTTTCTGGGCACCGCAGGTTCGAGCAGCACAGATGTTAAGGAAAGCTGCGGTCTGGACGGCGCGCCCCCCACGGACGGCAGCGCCCCCGGGCCTGGCGAGGGCGCCCCGCTCTCCAACGGGGGCGGTGGCGGCACCGGCCGGAAGCGGCCCCTGGAGGAGGGCAGCAATGGCCACGCCAAGTTCCGCCTGAAGAAGAGGAGGCGGCCGCCGGGGCCCGCGCTGCCCAAGAACGCCCTGATGCAGCTGAACGAGATCAAGCCCGGCCTGCAGTACGCGCTGCTGTCGCAGACGGGGCCGGTGCACGCGCCTCTGTTCGTCATGTCCGTCGAAGTGAACGGGCAGGTGTTCGAGGGCTCCGGCCCCACCAAGAAGAAGGCCAAGCTGCACGCCGCGGAGAAGGCCCTGCGCTCTTTCGTTCAGTTCCCCAACGCCTCCGAGGCCCACCTGGCCATGGGGAGGACCCTGTCCGCCAACACGGACTTCACGTCCGACCAGGCTGACTTCCCCGACACGCTCTTCAACGGCTTCGAGACCCCGGACAGGTCGGATGCGCCCTTCTACCTGGGCTCCAACGGGGACGACTCCTTTAGTTCCAGCGGGGACCTCAGCTTGGCCGCGTCCCCGGCACCCGCCGGCCTCGCGCAGCCTCCCCTGCCCGGCCCTCCGCCGTTCCCGCCGCCGAGCGGGAAGAACCCCGTGATGATCCTGAACGAGCTGCGGCCGGGGCTCAAGTACGACTTCCTGTCGGAGAGCGGGGAGAGCCACGCCAAGAGCTTTGTCATGTCTGTGGTGGTGGACGGCCAGTTCTTCGAGGGCTCGGGCCGGAACAAAAAGCTCGCCAAGGCCCGGGCTGCGCAGTCTGCCCTGGCGACCATTTTTAATTTGCACTTGGATCAAACACCGTCTCGCCAGCCCATCCCCAGCGAGGGCCTTCAGTTGCATTTACCGCAGGTGAGGAACTGTGGTGCTGCCGGAACGGTGGCCGTGTCTTGGCAGTGCTTTCAGACAGGGCTTCGCTCCTCCTTGTCGCTGTTGGCGCCCCGTCCGCGCGTCACCGGTAAGTCTGGCTCCAGGTGTCCCTGCCCTGCCCGCGCCGGTTGTGCCGGGCCGCCCGTCCAGGGCCATCACGCGCGGGCGGGACCCACAAAACCCTGTCCCCCAGAGCAGTGCCGTTCGCGCCCTCCAGGCTGAGCCCTGCCCCACCCCGCACGGCAGCCCGTGTGGCTCCCTTCCCACACCGTCCGCCTCTGTGGGGACCCGCGTCCCACAGCAGCCTGTGACCGGAGCACGGGGACCACATCCCAGGTCAGCGGTGCTCCCTGCAAAGTCTCACCGGAGAGTCCCGAGCACAGAAGTGAGGCTGCCCGCGTCCGGGTCAGGGCGGGTGTCCCGCAAGGCCAAGGGCCCCCAGGCCAAGGGCCAGCCAGGCAGAGGGCGCACCGTAGCAGGTCTGTGAGCCTCTCAGAGGTGGGAGAAGGAAGGGGACCCTTTGGTGGCACTCCAGGGGCCCGGGAGTCCATACCTGGGATCCGTGCGGGCTTCCCTCCTGCTGGGCTGGAGGTAGGTGGCCACACTTGCTTGGCCTAGGACGGCCCTCCCTCGTAAGACCAGGGTGGAGACAGGGTTTCAGGGCGGGCTCCTGGCTGACTCGAAAAGGGAAGAGAGGAGGGGGAAACAGCTGTAGCTGACATCTCTAAATCCTACGACTCTGATTACGTCTTGCTTCTCTTCTTGGAAACCCAGGTTTTTTTTTCTGGCCTAGTGTAAAAATTACTCTTTTAGAGAGAAAACCTGATGACTTTATTCCTTTTTGTCAAAGTATTACTGCTAAAGATAAAATCTGAACTGGTTTGATGGGAAAAAAATGAAGGGCTCCAATTGCCACATGGGACAACTTGCATCTGTCTCAGAAGAATCCGGGATGCAACAGCTTCCCAGTTGTCTTCGGACACAGTCAGGGTAACCTCCCGAAATGGCCAGTAGTGCAAGGTTTTGGGAAAAGAAACTTTATTTTGCCTAAAGCAACCAAATGCGGCATAGTATAAAGTAACCCATTCAGAATATTCTACTGGTCTTTTATGAACCAAAGAATCCCTTCCCCTCTTGACCCCTTGCTGACATTTTTCAGAAGATTCCACAAGGCGGCCCCCTAGAGAGGATGTATTTCGGGCTTCCGTGGCTCAGTGCGCTCTAGCTTGGGTGCAGATTAGCGTCTGAGGCCACCTGACTCCTGTGGCGCCTGCTGTCGTGTTTGAGGCGAACCCCGTGAGCCCCAGATGCCTGGGTTGGCTGCAGGCTGGCTGGCTGCCCCACGGCAGGGAGGAAGACAGGGGTCCCTGAGCGCACTTACCCCTGCTCCCCAGCCTGGCCCCATGCTTCTGCTCCACCGGGGGCCCCGGGGGGCCTCACTGGGGAGGGGCATCTATGGGAATCCCGTGTGAGGGGCAGGGTGGGGTGCTGTCAGCCCTGTCTGATGCCACTTGCCTGGAGTTCTTGCAGGCGCCCAGTGGTCGTCTCTGAACCTCTGGTCGGTGCCCAGGGGGCCTGCAGGCGTGGAGCTAGGTGTCCTGTCTTTGCTCACAGCGCCCCCACCGTGGTGTCTCTGGAGCCCCCTCGGGAGCTCAGGACATGCTCATGCTTTCCTGGGAGGGCCTGGGGTGGCCTTCGCAGAATCAGCCCTTACAGCTTTATTTCTGGACTGTGTTGCCTTTGGCCCGGAGGTTTCCAGACGTACATCCTGGAACGGTGAGCATCCTCACTGCTTTCCTGGAGTAACCCTTGAGGGCGTTGGGCCGGCCCTCCCTGCTCGTAGGACTTTTCACCTTCATCGTGTTCCTGGTGGTGGCCCAGGGTTTAAACCCAGAGATGCGGCCGCAGCCCCTGCAGGTAGTGGATTTTGTTAACGCGGCACAACCAAGCGGCCAGCGCCACAGCCAGCCTTGGACCGGGGCCTCACAGTTCCCGGGCGCTGCCTGGGGCCGTGGGGACACGGGTGTGATTCGTGTGGCGCCCGACGTGCAGAGGGAGACTCTCTTCCTTACTTGTAGGAATGAGGTCACAGTCTCTTTAAGGGGAAGAAAAACTGTCCCGGTGCCCCAAGTGCCTGCCTCTCACGAGTCCGTGTCACCGTAAGGGCCCAACCTGCACATCTCTGAGCTCCGTGGTTTAGAACTTTGCCAAACCTTCCATCAGACGCTTTTCTTTTCTCTGGCTTATCCTTAGCCTCTCTTAGGATTTGTTCTTTTATATAAGTTGGAACACGTGATCCTTACTCTGATAGCCTCACCACCGTGTGGCCTGCAGCCATGTGTGTGGCGTGGACCCTCTGTGTGGGACAGGAGGCGGGGGGGGGGGGGGGGGGGGGAGGGGGAGGCCTGCTGCCCCGCCCTGCGTCTTGTGTCCACGCCCACGCCTCTGGCTCGAGCGCAGTCTTCCTGGGCTCCCTGGTATTTTCCGGTGCAGCAGCAGGAGAGCTTTCATGGCAACTTTTGTTCTTCAGAATAAGTCGTCATTCGGGATGCGGGACGTGTCTGTTCATCTGGGGAGTGTTTTCCTAGGGGCCAAGCCGGGACACTGGATCCGGCCGTTTGGTTGCCGAGACAGGTGTGGGTTCGGTGGGGACACGGCTCTTCACACACGCCCCCGTCAGGCGGCATCTCCCCAAACCCCGATACCCGAGATGAGTTGCGAGCCGTGAAGGTGGGACTGTGGCCACGCTCTGCCGGGTGTGTCTGCTCCTGAGCAGCGTCCTCCGGTGCAGGCTGTGGGCATGGAAACGTGCCAGGCGCCCTCACCCGTTCCCTCGGAGAGCGCGGCCGCTGGTGCTGCCCGCGGCCGGTTGGGCCGAGTGAGAAACGCCCTTCCGGACGCTCGTGAGCGCTGGTTTCTGGGCAGGGCAGGGCGGCTGGTTTGCACGTTGGAGAAACCGAGGCACGAGAGGCTGGCTGGCTGGCTGCCCCACGGCAGGGAGGAAGACAGGGGTCCCTGTGGGCACTCGCACCCTGCTCCCCGGCCTGGCCCCAGGCGCCTTGTGGGAACTGCCGTGGGGCTCGGGCTTCCACACACAGCCCCTGTCCTTGCCCTGATGTTCCCTGGCCCCGCCGGCCCTCCAGCCGATGGCAGCCCTTCCGTGTTGAGGGAAAGAAGCACTTTCGTTTCCTTCACAAGCCCTGATGCTCCCGGGAGTGTGGCCCCGGAGGCTGGGAGAGCCTGGTGCAGAGCAGAGGGCGTGCGGGGCAGGTGGCCCGGGGTGGCCTCGCTTCCCTCGTCCGAGGGGATCCCGGTGGACCAGACGGGTGGCACCGGTTCTGGACCGTCCTTGTCTGTGAGATCCGTTGAAGGAGTCCATCCAGAGCCTCGAATTCCTTGGACCTCTGTTTCCGGGGAGCGCCCTGAAGGGAAAGCACACACACACACACACACACACACGCTCACTCACACGCGCTGGTTTGCCAGATCTCCCTGTGTGGTTTTCCAAAAGAGAAGCCGTCTATGAGGCCACTCTGAAGGGACCGCTGTGTTGGTGTGCACAGGGCGGGTGCGGGCCGCGCCCCTGACTCCCTGCTGTGGTCCTCAGGTGTTAGCGGACGCCGTGGCTCGCCTGGTGCTGGATAAGTTCGGTGACCTGACGGACAACTTCTCCTCTCCTCACGCACGTAGGAAAGTTCTTGCCGGTATCGTCATGACAACAGGTAAAACATCGGGGTGCCTTTCTTCGCGCCTAAAAAAGAGGGGAAGACGGTCAGACTGTGACCATCTCTGGGACCCTAACGGGAACTATCTTCCTAATTCTTCAGAGTCCTTGTCATATGCAGACATAGGAATTGCACCTACAAATGTTCAGTTTCTTAACCTCAGTTTTTTATTTGGAGACGGCACACTGTATTAATGTCTGGTTCCTGTAACCATAAATGAGTGGTTTTGATCTACTCTGGAAAAGGGCAGCAAAATGCACTTCTGTCATTTGAAAGTGGGACGTATCTGACTTCCCAACTAATGGTGATGCCTCCAGATAGTTTGTGTGTGACTTTTATCGGGCAGACGAGCAGCTCTAGCAAGAGCAGAAATTGCTTGGGTAAAAAGCACTCTTTGGGATGACACATGAAACCGTATTAAATGAACCCGGAAGTCCCAGCAGGACAAGGCGCCCTCTCTGAGTTCTTTCCCTCACCCGGGGGTGAGAATGCTCAGCAGCTCCTGCTCCTGGACCACCCCAAGAGTAGGAGGCCACGGCCGTGCCCCCTGCTGGGTCCCTGCAGCTGGCCAGGCTGGGGCTGAGTCGGAGGCTCTTTGTGGGGCCCTCTACACTGGGTCGTCCACTCAGCCCCGCTGGCCATGTGCAGACATCCGGCCCTAGGGCCAGAGAGCAAGCCAGTGGTTTACCTGTCTACACCTGCCGGCCAGGAAGAACGCCTCAGTCCTCTGTGGGGTCCCTGCTCCGTCCTTTTCTCCCGAGGTCGCTCTCCTCTATCTGATTGTGGACAGGATGTGATTCCGTGACCTTTGGCATTGATCCTGCTGCTTTAATGATGATGGCTTTTCGTGCACGATGTGTTTGCCGTGGCACAGCTGAGAGCGTGTCTGCGGTAGCATGAAGGGCTCTGGACGTGACCTGGGGTCCCAGTTTAATTTGGGGTTTGAAGCCTGTGTTGTCTCCGTTTCTCCCTCTCTCTCTGCTGCTGCTCTCGACATGCCCGAGGGGTGAATGCTTCAGCTACTGACATGCAGCGTTCCCGGGGCGAGGCTCTGGGCCTCCGCCAGTGGCAGGCGTGAGCAGCGGGCGGCCCTTCCGTGCGGCTCTCCTCCTGGGCTCAGGGGCCGCGGACCGGCTCCCGGGGCGTTTTGCATCGTGGTGTGTGCATCTCACTCGGGGCCTTTGCTCAGCACCACAGTTTACGCCTGCAGGCAGCACCACACAGCCCTTGGCCCGTGGCCCTGACGTCACCTGGCCTGCTTCAGCTCGGGCTCCCCGTGGTTGAATGACCCTGGGCAGGCTCTGACCCCTCTGGGCCTCAGGGCCCTCATCTTTGAGACGGAGACAGTGGTCGCGTGCCCCTCAGAGGACCCCACAGGACTGAAGCGAAACCCTCACCTAACTACCGCTTGGGGCGCACGCCCTGCACTCAGCTGATAGCAAGTGCGGTTTACCGTCAGGCTTTCCAGGCCTTGCCCCGCGCCTGTCAGGGTGGACGCGTTTCCCGTGCCCGAAGTCCCCAGCAGGCTTCACTCCCAGTACCGTTAGATGGTGACAGGCATTCCTAGGCAGGACACTGTGAGTCACTTCTCTTTTCCTCCTCATCCCTCCGTGAGCCATTCCTCGTACCCTCCTTAGTGCTTTGCTATTAATTTCAAAACTAACTGCCAGACCGGTTAGTCGACCCTTACCCGGTGCTCCCTACCTGTACCCAGCGGGGCCGCGTCCAGAGGAAATGAGTCCCTTAGGTTCAGAGTGTGTGCACTAGAGGGGCAGGGAGGTTGGCTTCCCAGAAACGTTGCACAGCGAGTCCTCAGCGGGAAGTCGCTGCGAAGGCACGCAGACCCCGGGAGCACAGGTAGGCACGCGTGCCTGTGCCTTCGGAGGAATAATGTCTCGTTTGTTTTTCAGGCACAGATGTGAAAGATGCCAAGGTGATAAGTGTCTCTACGGGAACAAAGTGCATTAATGGCGAGTACATGAGTGATCGTGGCCTTGCGTTAAATGACTGCCACGCGGAGATAGTAGCTCGGAGGTCCCTGCTCAGATTTCTTTATACACAGCTTGAGCTTTACTTAAAGTAAGTTCACTAAGTAAATCACTAAAGGGAGCAGTTTTCAAAAAATATTCCCCTCCCATCAGAATGTACTGCAAAACCTTTCGTTGTTTCTATAACCTCTGAAAAACTCTTTAATGAAAACAGTAACTTTATTGGCATCAGTGCGGTTGGGTCCCATTTTCCCATGAGGCTCAAGGTACAGACGAGAGCTGGCCAGGTGCCACACACACGCACGCGCACCGACCGCTGACGCAGTCGTAGATCTGAAGTGTGTTCGAGACCGTGTGCTTGTGTCTTGTGCAGCATGCGTGTGAGCAGAACTAAGCCACCTGGGACCATGGCCACCCATCGTGGTCACCGTACACAGAGACAGCAGGCCAACTGTCTAAGCTACCTTTATGCACCCGTCTCTATGTGTCGTCTGTTTTGAAGTCCTAAATGAGGAGGAGGGGAGGTCACTCGCATTCTGATAACTTGTTCATTATTGAGTGGACAGGAACTGGGTTCATTATCATAACATGCAGATATTCTCGTTGCAGCTTCTCTGTACCCTGGTGAAAACACTGGCCTCTGAAAGTCACCATCAACTATGGTAGACTAAGCTTTGTCTACAGCTTTAAAGTTCCTTTTTGCAACTTTTTTCCTTCCAGTAGCAAAGACGATCAAAAAAGGTCCATCTTTCAGAAGTCAGAGCGCGGCGGGTTCAGGCTGAAGGAGAGCGTTCAGTTCCATCTGTACATCAGCACGTCTCCCTGTGGGGACGCCAGAATCTTCTCGCCGCACGAGCCGATTCTGGAAGGTACGAGACCCAGTGCTCAGCAAGGAGCAACGTCTCGAGGAGATTGGTGATTGCGTAGTAACAGATGGAAGAGTAAACTTGCGTGAATGTCCTTTTCTCCCTTTTTTTGAAGAGTTTCACCTTGAAAGTGATCTGATAGGAATATATAAAAGCAGGAGATTTTTCTCTTCCACTAGTAATTTAATCAGAAAATCTTAATGAAATATGTTGATTCTGATATACTGAGGAATTAGAATAGAGTGAGGATATCAAACCAACATTGCTTTTAGTATTTAAATTTGGACAGTCTGTATCTGTACATCGGAGGTGCGCATCATCTGTGTTTGTGATGAACTGTGACTCGATGCGTGTGTACCTGGGGTATTTGGCTGAAATTTCAGAAACAGCACAGACCAGTGCAAGGGGGGCCCTGTTGCATCACATTTGCCTCCACCCATGTTTGCATATGAGGTCGGTGCTTGTATTTGATAGTAACTTGTGTCCTCATGTCTTTTCCCCAGCTTAAGCATTATTTATTGCAAAGACAACATTTGAGTGCATGAGTTTCTCTGGTTATAAAAGTAACACGTTCTCGCTCTGGATGGTGGCTACATATTTGTAAAATATTAAGAGAAAATGTCAATCCCCCATATTCCTGTAACCCAGAGACAATCACTTTAGATGTTTGTGCATGTGCTTCCCTCTGCATTATTTATGCATCCCCATAATATATTTTTGAAAATTTAAAAATGCAGGGAAAAAACGTAACACTCAAATATCCATCCGCTAGAATTAGCGAATGTCAGCATTTTGTCCTGTTTGCTTCAGCTCCTTTTTAATGATAGAAAGTAAACATTTTGGTTAAAATGGAAGCGCTCTTTAGGACCTACTTCCATGACTTTGGTTTGCATTGTGCCTTTCCTGCCCAGGGCCCCGTGCGGTTGTCACTTACCGGGTAGAGAGAGCACGTGCCACACAGGCCCCAGGGCCCCGTGCGGTGGTCGCTTACCGGGTAGAGAGAGCACGTGCCACACAGGCCCCAGGGCCCCGTGCGGTGGTCGCTTACCGGGTAGAGAGAGCACGTGCCACACAGGCCCCAGGGCCCCGTGCGGTGGTCGCTTACCGGGTAGAGAGAGCACGTGCCACACAGGCCCCAGGGCCCCGTGCGGTGGTCGCTTACCGGGTAGAGAGAGCACGTGCCACACAGGCCCCAGGGCCCCGTGCGGTGGTCGCTTACCGGGTAGAGAGAGCACGTGCCACACAGGCCCCAGGGCCCCGTGCGGTGGTCGCTTACCGGGTAGAGAGAGCACGTGCCACACAGGCCCCAGGGCCCCGTGCGGTGGTCGCTTACCGGGTAGAGAGAGCACGTGCCACACAGGCCCCAGGGCCCCGTGCGGTGGTCGCTTACCGGGTAGAGAGAGCACGTGCCACACAGGCCCCAGGGCCCCGTGCGGTGGTCGCTTACCGGGTAGTGAGCGCGTGCACACAGGCATAAACTCGACTTTAAATGTGTAGGGGCTGCTGCACTTGTTTGCCGTGAGGAGAGGAGAGGACTTTCACCTGGCCTTCCTCTCCTAGAACCAGCGGACAGGCATCCAAACCGCAAAGCCAGAGGACAGCTGCGGACGAAAATAGAGTCCGGCGAAGGCACGATTCCGGTGCGGTCCAACGCCAGCCTGCAGACGTGGGACGGGGTGCTGCAGGGCGAGAGGCTGCTCACCATGTCCTGCAGCGACAAGATGGCCCGGTAAGGCTTCCCGCCCGCGGGCTCCCGCAGGCGCCGTCCGCCGCTCTGGGCCCAGTGTCGTCTGCGTGTCCTGCCCCGGGCTCCTGCGCCCTCTGTGGGACCGGGGCCCCACCCAGAGTGTCGGGGGCCACCTTGAGGGGATCGAGCTGGGCCTTGGGCTGCCGTCCTTCGGGCTGCGTCTCTGCCTCGCCCTTGCGTTTGTGCATCGGGGCATCTGTGTGCTGCAGATAGTTTGCTCCCAGGGGCGCCTGGGGGGCTCAGTCAGTTCAGCGCGACTCTTGATTTTGGCTCAGGTCATGATCCCAGGGTCATGGGATCGAGCCCCGCATCGGGCTCTGCACTGAGCATTGCGCCTGCTTGGGATTCTCTTTCTCTCTCCCTCTACCTCTCTCCCCTGCTTATGCTCCCTGTCCCTCCCTCCCTCCCTCTCCCTCCTTCTCTCTCTCTCTCTCTCTCTCTCTCTCTGAAAAAAAAGTTGTAAAACGGTTTGCTCCCAGAGAAAACTAAAACTAAGGGTGTTCTCATTCTTGGTAGATGCCAGCTTAGTGGTCCTGTTCCCCACAGTTACCATTTGGGGTTTCTGTGAGTGCAGAGTGTCCCTAGCATCCGGTGTTGGGGGGTGGCTTCCGGTGAGGTGGGGGCGGCTGAGACGCACCAGTTTGCATTTGCTTGACAAAGGCTCTTTCAGACGGATGTGTCCGGGCCAGATTTTAGAAGGCCTCATTTCGTCAGACGCTGGTGTTAGTTCCAGTAGCTTGTTGTTTATTTTTTAACAAACGTTCACTTGAAAAAAAAAGGCAAGTAACGTAGGTAGGTGCGAGAAGTTGGATGGCACAAAAGCATATTAAGACAAAGATCGCCTCCTTGTTCAGAGCTCTGCTGTGCGGCGCGTCGTGATCGGGTTCTTGACTGCTCTTCCAAAACCGTCACAGTTGACGTGCACGTATGTGCACGCATGTACCTGTTCGGTTGTCTGTAAGGTCTTTGTATTGACTTTCTTGCAAGGACCTTGTCAGAGAGCCTCAGGTGCACAGAACTTGAATCAGCATACGCTGTGGTCCGTTGCCCTTAAGTACAGGTGCACACTGAGCCCACCTTGATGAATTTGCTTTTTATGTGTCCTTCCTGTCCACCATCCATTCACTTGTGTGTGTGTGTGTGTGTGGCCTTGGGAAAATACATGGTGGTGTCATTTTAGGGTATTTATGTGTATGTTGTTAATTCATAGAAACGGAATTGTGCTTTAGGTGCTATTCTGTGTCTCATAGTTTCATTCAACTCAGTGTTTGGACACTGTCCCTGATGCGGTGACAAACAGCTGGTTTCTGCAGAGACCCTGCCATAGTCATGGCCGTGCTGTGTCCGTGCTCTCGCCATAGAGACTTGGGTCTGCTCTCTCCACCACAGCACAGCCTGGAGTTTTCGTGAGCGTGGCTCGTCATAGACCTTTGCCGCCCAGGGTCTCTGCTGCACTCGTGTAGAACTTCACGGGTCTCTGCCGCGCCCAGAAGGGTCACGCCTGTGTATGCGTACACCGACGGTGCGTGAGGCTGGTTTCCGCCTCATTTCAAAACTGCTCTGTGGGGTGTGGAGCGGCTGTGCCTTCGTTCATCTTTCTCATTGGAGTTACCTGTTCACACCGTCTACCCACTCGTCTTCTGGGTCTCATGCTTTTTGTCATCTCGACCGGCAGAAGTTCTTGTTGTAGCTGCTATTGCAGTCTTTGATGGTCGGAGAAGGTTCCGTGTCTTCTCCAGTCCAGACCCCCGTCTTCACTTGGTCCGTGCCACGCTCTGAGGAGAAACGCTTCGTTTTGTTAGAACCTTACCCGTTAATCTTTCACCCTGTGATTTGTACTTTTAGAATCTTGTTTAAGAAATTCCTCCTCAAATTAAGAGCATGAAAATATTCTCCCGTACTTTTTTCCAAAATTTTTATCATTTTACTCGCAAATATTTGTGTTGTAAATAATAATGTGGCTTTACTACTTTAGTATGGTGAGTCAGTTTTCCTGGGACCGTCTACTAAATAATCGAGACCCTCTCCTTTGATCTGTGAAGGCGTCCCTGTAATATACTGAACTCCCTTACAAAGACGGGGCTGCTCCTAGGCTCCTAGCCTCTCGAGTCTCTATAATCCAGTGTACTTGCACAGGATCCACGGTTTTTGCACTTCTGACATTTTAGTGTGTTTAAAGGTCTGGTTGGATAAGACTGTTCTTCATCCGTCTCTCATCACACTTGGTGCTTTTTACGAGCCTCTGTTCTTCTGTACATATTATAGAATCGGCTTCTCAGGTGCACCACGTGTCTTGCTTAGATTTTATATGGAATTGTGGAATCATGGATTGAAAGGGAAAGAATGAACATAAAGTTAAATCAGTCCCTCCATGAGTATTGTGTATTTTTCCATACGTGAACTGTCATCTGGGTCAGTTATATGCCAGGCAATTTTGACGGATTAATTCCTAGAACTTCATACTTCCTATATTCATGTGAGGATTATCTTATTATCTATTGTGTATTCTGGATGAATTGTTGCTGATGTAGACAAACACAATTTATTTTTATTGTGGGAAAAAACACGTGATGTAAAATCTATCACATTAACCATTTTTAAGAGTTTATATATATACTTTTTAATTTAATTTTTTTAAATTTTTTAAAATGTTTATTTATTTTTGAGAGAGACAGAGCATGAGCAGGGGAGGGGCAGAGAGGGAGACAGAATCTGAAGCAGGCTCTGCGCTGTCAGCGCAAAGCTCAGTGCGGGGCCCGAACTCACAGACTGTGAGATCATGACCTGAGCTGAAGTCAGGCGCTTAACCGACTGAGCCACCCAGGCGCCCCAAGAGTTTAGATCTTTAAAAAGCAGTTTTGGGTTCACAACAAAATTAAGAGGAGTGTACAGAGATTTCCCATATACTCTGTGTCCCCGCACACGCACACCCCCCAGAATGTGCATCTGTTCCAATGATGAACCTGCCCGGATACATCATAGTCACCCAGAGTCCGTAGTTTACATGAGGCTTTACTCTGCATGTGGCACGTTCTCTGGGTTTGGGCAGTTACTTAATCACATGTATTTGTCATTAGGGTGTCATAAAGAGTATTTTCACTGCCTTGAAAATCCTCTGTGCTCCACCCTGTCACCCCCTTCCTCTCCCCAGCCCTTGACAACCCCTGAGCTTTCTGTTGTCTCCATGGTCCCGCCTTTTTCAGAACATCACACAGATAGAATCATACAGGATGTAGCCTTTTCAGATTGGCTGCTGTCACTTAGTGAAATGCACTTGCGAACCCTCTGTCTTCATGGCGTCTTCATGGTGTCTTCATGGCATGACGGCCTGCTCCTTCTTAGCGCCGAATACCATCCCGTTGCCTGGATGCACCCGTGTGTTTGCCTGTCACCTCCCAAAGGACACCTTACTGATTCCCAGCGCTGGCAGTTCTGTAAACCATCTGTGTGCAGGTTTGGTGCGGACCTACGTTTTGAGCTCCTTTGAGTAAATACCAACGAGTGTGGTTGCTGGGTCACGTGGTAAGAATATGTTCAGTTTTGTAAGAAACTGTGAAAACATGTAGAGAACTACTAAAAATCGACAACAGAAAACCTGATTCAAAAATGGATGAAGGACTTGAAAAGCCGCATCTCCAGGAAGATGCACCGACGGCCAACAAGTGCAGGAAGATGTCCCCGATCGGCCGGGACACGCGGACCAAAACCACAGCGAGACACCCCCTCACACCCATGGGGATGCCCCCGCCAACAAAACAGGACAAGACAGAAGATGACAAGTGTTGGCGAGGACGTGGAGAGCTTGGAACCCTGAGCGCGGCTGGTGGGAATGTAGATGGGGCAGCCGCTACGGGAACAGTGTGGCGGCTCGTCAGAGTGCTCGCTAGAACTGCCATGTGACCCAGCCATCCCACTTCTGGGCATTCGCCCCAACAACTGAAACGGGGTCTCCAGCAGATTCTCGCTCACTCGCGTTCACTGCAGCGTTCTTCACAGGAGCCCAAACGTGATGGCGTGTCTGTCTGTTAAGATCTTTGGCCCATTTTTAAAAACATGGTAGTTTGTTTTCTTGTTGAGTTTTAAGAGTTTTTCACATGTTTTAGATAACAGTCACTTATCAGATTTTTCTCCCAGCCTGTGACTTGTCTGTTCATCCTGTGGACGTTGGTCTTACCCAAGCCGAAGTTCTAAATTTTAATGCAGTCCAACTCATCAATGTTGTCTCTCGTGGATTGCACCCTCGGTGCTGTATGTACACTCATCACCATATCGAGGTCACCTAGGTTTTCTCCTGTGTTGTTTCTAGGGGGTTATGGTTTTGCATTCTGCATTTAGGTCTGTGATCCTTGTGAGTTAATTATCGTGAAGGGTGTAGGATCTCTGTCCAGATTCACTTTTTTGCACATGGGTCCTCGGTTGTTTCAGCACCACTTGTTGAAGAGACTCTCTTTGCTCCCTGCGTTGCCTTTGTTTTTTGTCTAGGATCAGTTAACTGTGTCTATGTGAGTCTGTTTCCGGGCTTTCTGTTCTGTCCCCTTGATCTATTCGTGTCTTGTTTTGCCAGTGCTACAGTGTCTTGATTGCCGTTTGGATTTTGAATCCAGTTCTGTCGGACGTGTCGGGGAGGGATTGGTTCCTCGCATTCTAACGAGGACAGGAGCCGGGCGGCCTCCGGTTGGCCTGTGCTTCTAACCAACCGGCTGTAAATTGGAGGTCTCAAGGACCTCCTCCTTGGATTCGGTTAACTTGCTAGGGTGACTCACGGATCTCAGAGAAACATCTCCCCCACTAGATCACTAGCTTATTATAAAAGGATATAACTCAGGAACAGCCAGATGAAGAGACGCAGAGGGCGAGGCATGGGGAGAGGAGGGTCAGGGAGCACCCACGCCGTCTCCAGCCGTGGTGCTCTCCTCACATCCACACACCCACCAACCCGGAAGCTTCAAATCCTGCCCTTTGCAGTTTTTATGGATGCTTCATTACATAGGCACATTTGATCAAATCATTGGCCATTGATTTTTTTTTTTTTTTTAAGTAATCTCTATATCCAACATGGAGTTCAAACTCATGACCCAAAGATCAAGAGTCGCACGCTCTACCAACTGAGCCAGCCAGGTGCTCCGAATCATTGGCTATTGGTGATTAACTCAGCCTCTAGCCTCTCCCCCCTCCCTGGGGGTCAGGGGGATGGGACTGAAATTCCCAACCCTCTAAACCAGCCCTCCTCCTTAGGTGCTTTCTAAAAGCCACCTCATTAACATAGCAAAAGACATCTGTAAGGCTCTCCTCACCTAGGAAATTCCTAAGGTTTTATAGGAGCCTGAGCCAGGAACCATGAACATGAACAAAGACCAAATATGTATAAGACCAAGATATGTTTCTTACAAATCCCAGTATCACAGTTACTGCAGTTTTATCGTAAGTCTAAAAGCCCCCCAGTGCCAGTCCTCCGACTGTGTTCTCCTCCTGTGCTGCGTTGGTGGTGCTGGGTCTTGAGCCTCCGGTGAACTTGAGAATCATTTTGTCAACACCTGCAACATACTTTGCTGAGATCATGACTGGGACTGACCAAGCCGAGAAGAGCCGACATCTTAACAATACCCAGTGTTCCTGTCCATGAACATGGAATATCTCTGCATTTATGTAGTTCTTCTTTGATTCTTTTCTCGGAGTTTGGTAGTTTTCCTCATAGAGATCTCATACATATCCTGTTAGATTTATACCTAAATATTTAATTTTTGAAGGTATTAATGTAAATGGTATTATTTTTTTAATTTCAAATTCTGCTTGTTCCTTGTTGGTCACACTGACCTTTGACCAAGGTGCAGTGGTGATTCATGGAGGAAAAGTCTTTTTAACAGATGGTGACTGGACAAGTGGACCTCTCTATGTGAAAACAGACAAGGGAACTTCATATTTTCACCACATACAGAGATTAAAATGGCCACAGATGGGGGCGCCTGGGTAGCTTAGTTGGTTGAGTGACTGACTCTTGATTTTGGCTTAGGTCATGATCCCAGGGTCATGGGATCGAGCCCTGCATCGGGCTCCATGATAAGTGTGGAGCCTGCTTAAGAGTCACTCTCCCTCTGTCCCTCTCCCCTGCTCGTGTGCTCTCTCTAAATTAAGATAAATTTTTTTTTAAAAGGATCATAGATAGTAATGTATAAAAGTTCTAGAAGAAAACGGGAAAATCTTGGCAGTTGTGGTAGATATTTTCTTAGATATAACACTAAAAGCACTCTCCATAAAAGGAAAAACTGATAAATTGGACTTCATCAAATTAAAATTGCTTCTCTTTGGGGCGCCTGGGTGGCGCAGTCGGTTAAGCCTCCGACTTCAGCCAGGTCACGATCTCGCGGTCCGTGAGTTCGAGCCCCACGTCGGGCTCTGGGTTGATGGCTCAGAGCCTGGAGCCTGTTTCCGTTTCTGTGTCTCCCTCTCTCTCTGCCCCTCGCCCGTTCATGCTCTGTCTCTCTCTGTCCCAAAAATAAACATTGAAAAAAAATTTTTTTTAAAAATTGCTTCTCTTTAAAGACACCATTAGAGAATGAGAAGTAATCACCGACTGGGAGGAAATATTCGCAAGTCATGTATCTGATAAAGGGCCTGTATACAACATATAAATTTAGACCCTCAAAACTCAACCAGGGGGAAAAGCAGTTTTTAAAATGGGCAAAATAATCTGAATGGACACTTTACCAAAAAAGATGTCAGATCAGCACACGATAAAATGCTCGGCACCGTTCCCCATCACTAGGAAATGCAGGCGAGGTGCAAAGTCCCACTGTGAGCTAAGATGAAAACGACCGGCCACGTAAAGCGTTGACAGGGATACAGGGAGACTGGTGCCCTTGTCTTCTGTGGGCGGGCGTGTTCTCTTGAAGACGGGTTGGCGGTTTCTTAAAAGACTAAGGATGTGCCCGTCGCACGCCCCAGCCATCGTGCTCGTGCGTGCGAGGTGGAAGTGGAAGTGCACGCCCACAGAGTCACACGTGAGTGCTCAGAGCCCCTTTGTGGTAGTCGGCAAGCAGAGGCAGGCCAGCCGCCACCTGCACGGAAGTGGGTAGGCGCACGGTGGGTGTCCATGCGGCGGGTACTTGGGGGGGTGGGGATGAACAATGCCACCGGGTGCACTGTGGGTAAACCTCAAGATAACCGTGCAGAGGAAGAGAAACCAGACAAACAGGAGTGCTTGGCGGGTGATTCCATGAATTTAAATCCTAGAGAATGCAAACTAACCTCCAGTGGCAGAAAGCAGGTCAGTGGCCGCCCAGGGAGGGGCAGCAGGGGGGACATAGGACAAGGAGGACTCCGGGGATGATGGGTCTCAAGGGCACGGGCAGAAGTCGCCTCTCACTACCGCGTGGGCCTTAATATGTGCCCTGTAGTGAGTGTCAGCTGTACCTCAGTAATACCCAGAAGAGGAAATCACAGTGGAGATTAGAAAATGATCGTCAGTCACAAAGAGTCGCGCGGCTAATCACTTACAAAGAACAAGCTGTAGGTAGTTACGTGCAGGGTTGTAGGCGACTTCAGCAGAAATAGGTGTTGACACTGAAATGAAATGAAAACAGCCTTCCAGAAAAATGTGCATTCCTGAAACTGACTCAAGCACAGGTGGAGAGGGGAATATGTAACCATTAAAAATACACACGTCACACCCAATCCCAGGAAGGAAACAAACTGAAGAAAACCAAAGAGAGGAGAGGGCTGTAGAGAAGGCAGACCTGCCCGCCTGGACGGCTTTGGCGTGAACTCCCTACACTCCTGCAGAGCTGAGGATCCCTATTTTAGGTCATGTTTTCTAGAGATTAGAAGACAGGGAAGGATCCCCAGCTCACTTTTTGGGATTATTGTCACCTCTGTTACCACGGCAGTAAAGACAGTAAAGGAAAAAGTGGCAAGCCATCCTCAGTCATAAAAACCCGCCCACCCACACCAGAGCCAATAGTGCATTTTCAATAGTTGGATCAACTATTGAATTTTCTACAACTTCAATGCAATTTTAATCAAATGCCCTAATTTTTTTACAGCCCTTGGGAATCTAATCCCAGCACTCAAGTGGAAACGCAGCAGTGTGAGACTGGTAACGACTGGTGGCACCTTTGCCTGCATTTGAGGGGAAACGTAAACCAGATGGAAGTTTATTTCTGTCTCACAGGAAGTCAGGTCCAGAAGTAGGTGGGTCGTCCGGGTTCCGTCTTCCTGCTGCATCCAGGACGCATCTTCTGTCCTCGGGGCGCTGCAGCGCCCCCCCCCCCCCCCACGCCGAATCCTCCGGCGCCTGGTCCGAGCTGCCACGGTGGCAGGAAGGAGGGGCGGCCCGGGGTGGCCCAGCCGCCGCAGGCACAGTCACGTGGCAGCTGTGTCCCATCACCTGGAACCCGGCCCAGGCGCGTGCAGGCAGCCGGGGCCAGCGGGCTCGCACGTCGCCCCCCGAGCCGGGATGGCGGCTGTGCTGCTTAGAGGGGGAGGGAACGGGACTGCAGGTGCAGGCGCTGCTGCGTGTGGGATCTGCGGTCGGCAAACAGTCCCGGAGCGTGTTTATGCTCCGAGAAAAGCAGGCCCCTTCACACGGCACACAGAAGCACGTTCCAGGCAAATTACGGAGCTGAACGCGAAGAGTGGGTCCTGGCAATCCTTGCGGCTTCCGCTTAAGCAGATTTCTCAATCAAGGCGCAGAAAGCCCAAATTAGAAAGAAAAACATGAATAAATTTGACTAACTTGGAAATTTAAAACTTATTTACCAAAACCCCTTTAGATACAGTGAAGAGAAAAGCCACACACTGGGGAAAGAGACTCTGACTTCTATAACCAGCAAGAGGTGAGAACCCAGCCGATAAAGCCAATTCCTGCAGCTCGGTAATTCAGAGGCGCTGCCTGAAGAAGCGTCCCTGCAGGCGGGAAGGAAACGTTCCAGGTCTTGTTGAGATGGGGTGACACTCGTGAGCATGAAAGTCAAAGCTCACGGACGGGAACCCTCACGACCTGTGCCTGTAAACTGGTTACGCGTCGTCCGTGCAAACAGCAGACAAGGCAGACACACAGGCCTGGAGGAAAGGGGGCAGGATGCTTCTAGAAGGGACAACGTGGAGACAGCCACCACCCCTGCTGCCTCTCTCACCCCCCACGGGTGTGGTGTGTGGGCGCCCACACGCACAGTTCTCCAGGTCCCTGAGATGCCTCCTGGGGCTCGTGCAGACCCCGCAGATTAAGGGCTGGGCCTCATGGGACTGCGCCCCCTGCAGACGACAGTTACATCTGCTAGAACTGGGCCCGGGGCTCCCGCACCCTGTCCCACTCGGCTATTGGACTCAGTCCTCGGGTTGGACAATTTGCTAATATAGCTCACGGAAGTCAGAGAAAACAGTTTACTTAACACCTACCGGTTGGTTATGAAGAATACAACTCGGGAACAGCCAGGTGGAAGAGGAGAAGGTTCGGGGGCGTATGGAGCGTCCGCGTCTCCGGGCATACGGCACCTCCCTTCCAGCTCCTTGCTTGTTCACCGCTCCCCGCCCCCCACTGCCATAGCTCCCTGCGCCCTCCCTCAGGGTGGAGGGGTTCCGGCCCACTTGTCCCTATGGACCGGCCCCCACCCTCCCGGGGCCCCTCATTAGCATAAGCTCAGAGTGCTTGAAAGGGGCTTGAAAGGGGCTCGTTATTCCTCGTCACACCAACACCTGGCCAGGGGGCTGGAGGGTTAGAAGAGTCGTCGGAAATGCTCTGGTGGCCTGCAGGCTACCAGCTGGCTGCAGTCTCAACCCCAAGGGAACGAGAGCATCTCGGGAGTCCCTTCTGGAAGGCAGGGCTGACCTGTGTCCCTCCCAGAGAGGCAGGGTCACTCCGTCGGAAGAGCACGGGACAGGGGCAGGGGGCAGGCTTAGGGGCGAGGCCACCGTGGGCTGGGGGCGGGGAGGGAGGCACGGCACTGACGCCAAGGGTCACCAGGTACCATGCGTCTGTCTGGTGGGCGGTTCGGCCGAGAAGCTGCGTGGGGGCAGCCTCGCGGCGAGTCCCGTGGAGAAGCAGGTGGGGTGACCTTGGTTCTGATGACCACAGCCTCTGTGCGCCCAGCTGCGTGGAGCTGAGGGAGGAAGCCGGGGCTTCCTGTGTGGGCACACTCCGAGACAGCCCAGTGGGGAGAGCCGTGCGGTGGGGAGAAGGGCCCCCGCGCTCCCGTGGAGGCCGTGGGCGGCTGTGGAGAAGCTTCATCAGGGACCTGGCCGGGCGACAGTGCTCTGAGCCCTGGCCTCCAAGAAGTCACGGGGGGAGGAGAGCGAGAGAGGCCGGAGCGTGTGGGCATCTTTCTAGCATCGCCCGGCACAACGCCGTGGACCCCTGCACCCTCACGCGGGGCTGAGCCAGTTTGCAGTCTTTGCAGAGGGCGGCTGGGGGGCGTTGTTTGCCTGGAGCCCGGCGGCGTCTGCTCTCCTCGCCCTCCCGGGGCTCTGTAAGGTGCATCGGCAGGAGCCCATCTGCCAAAGCGGGGGGGCACGCCCCGCGTTCCCGCCAGGGCCTCCACGGGGCCGTCACGGCTCCTAGAGTCCTGCCTCGAAGCACGTGCTCAGAATCAATGACTCGTTGCCAAGTACAGGGTTCTGCAAAGTCACTGTTTTAAAGGTTGTCCTGGGAGGCCGAGTTCCCCCTAAAATGGTCTAAACCCCTACGCAGGCTTGAATGTACATAAGGAGGGCTGCCCTGCGATTTTTGTAAGCACTTCATGCTTTTTCTTGCAGGATAGGAAGACCTGCGTTTGACCTTCCTTTTTAGGGGGTGGGAGGCACACGCAGGGCTGGGGGCTCCCCCTTCAGCGTGCGTTATTGATCTGTACGTGGCAGGTGTGTAGTTTGAGCACCGGGAGAGCTCAGCGAATACAGCCGAAGCCTCTCCTCCGTGGAGCTTGCACGCTGGTTGGGGGGTGGGGGGAGGGGACAGCTATGACCGGTAGACCGTAGATTATGTAGGTAGCCCAGGAGGGCACACGGGAGGGCCCCCTGAGAGGGACTTGCTGCAGAGACTAACAGGCGGGGGCACCGTACCCAGGAGGCTGGAGGACCTGGGAGGAGTGGCCGGGAGCCCCCTCACCCCTGGTGGCCCGAGCATGGGAGGGGGGTGGGGGGGCAGCAACCGGTTGCACAGACCTTTGGAACGATGGTGTTTTCTAGGGAGAAGATGGGGGCCTTGGAGGGTTTTGTGCACGGGAGTGACCAGGCCTGGCCTGTTGTCACAGGGTCACATGGCCGCTCTCCAGGGATGGGCCACGGGGGGCGGGGGGGGGGTAGGCGACAGCGATGCAGCAGGTGGGGACCTGTGACTTGACCTGCGGGAGCAACGCAAGGAGTCGGCTCCGGGGTCTGTTCTGAAAGGAGGTCCCCAGCACTGCCGGCTGCCAGCCGGTGACAGAAGCCAGCAGGAGAGCCCGAAAACAGAGCGCGGAGCTGGGTGGGTCAGGAGTTCGGGCAGAGAACCCTGTGCCACCACTGGTTGCCAGCATTGACCCACTGGGCACTGCCCTCTGTCCCCTTCCATGAGGGCGGGGGGGGCACTGGACTTCGGCCTGAAGTCCAGTGGCCGTGAGGTGAGAGCAGTGTGAGCGGGGGAGGGAGGGCTCTAGACGGAGTGGCCTGGGCCTCACTGCACGACACCCCAGCCCCACCCCCACGTCCTGTCCAGACCCCGCAGCCCCCCAGACCCAAGCCCGGCATGTTTCTAAGAGGGGCCTCACTTCCGTGTCCCCACCCCCTTGTGACCTGCAGACGGCCTTCCCACGGCCTCTGCCTGTGGCTCCTTCCTGACACACAGAGGAACGTGGAGGCGAGTCGTCTCCTAAAAACACTTCCACTAAATTAGATGGAGTGGTGGCTCCCCACCGGCCTCAGGCTGCCCGGGTAGGTCCTGGCCCTGCCTTCCCCCGACCTTCCTCTCCTTCCTCTCGGGGCAGCCACCGCACCCCCTCCCAGGTCTGGCTGGGCCCCCAGGACCCAGGTTGCAACCCAAGGTTGCCCTCAGGACCTTCCCCGAAGTTTTCCTTTTCTGGGGACCTTGCCTTCCCTTGGATTGATTTCCCTCCACTTACGTTCTTGATCGTGTGTTTGCCTTGGCTCCACTCGCTCCCAGTCCAGACGGCCCCCTGGCCCCAGAACACGTGGGCCGCGCCTTCCCAGCCCCACGGACTTGGTGCCCAGCACCTGCTGCTGTCTGTAGGACGTGGGAAGGGGGCGGGGCCGTGCCGGTGTGAGGGCAGAGGCTCAAGCAGGAGCCTAGGTTGTCAGTGACGGGAACGCATCTTGACCGGCGTCAGCCGAGCACACGGTCGCCCGTCCTGCGCCGTCCTGCTCGGGTCAGTCCCCGCTGCGGGCCGGGGAGGGCCGGCCGCCGCAGGGACCTCCCCCCACACCCCAGGCCGAGCCTCCCTGCATGTGGTCAGACCAGGCTCCGCCCGGGGTTGTCACCAAGGAGCAGGCAACCGGTTTAATGTTTTCAACATCTCCTTTGCAGTTGTTTTTATTGGAAGTAATAACATAAAGATTTACTTTCTCTTCTGACTTTTCTCCCAAGAAACGTGGCTCACTGAACCTTCTTTTAGAACTGAGCCTCAGAGGGTGTGTCACGGGAGGCACAAAGGCAAGAGATGTTTCCACAGCTCCGAATAATTGTTAAGTAGGATTTTTCTCTACGTCAGTTAACATTTTTAAGTGCTGTCTTCTCCTGTTTGTACACATCGGGGCGCGTGAGTGCGACCAGGCAGCCGTGCGTGGCGCTGGCTCGGTGCGCGTGCGACACGGACCCCCCCCCCCTTGCACTCAAGCGTGTGTTCCCTCTGCCCCCAGGTGGAACGTGGTGGGCGTCCAGGGCTCACTGCTCAGCATCTTCGTGGAGCCGATTTACTTCTCGAGCATCATCCTGGGCAGCCTCTACCACGGGGACCACCTCTCCAGGGCCATGTACCAGCGGATCGCAAACATAGAAGACCTGCCCCCGCTGTACACCCTCAACAAGCCTCTGCTCAGCGGCAAGTACCTCTCCGGTGGGGTCGTTTCCTTGTTCAGATAACTGCGTCTCGCCGGGCCCGCGTCTCGCCAGTGCGGACGCCGTAGGGACGCTGCTCTGGCCGTCAGAAAGGCCGGGCCGCTCTGTGAGGGTGGAAGGCGGTGTGTCGGGGCCTCTGGGCCATCGTAAGTGGGGCCTCATATGCTTCATCTTCTCGTCGATTGGAAGCCTTGGCATTTTGCAGAGCCCACACTTGGCGCCTGCGTGTTTTTCTGTGTCGGCGGGAGAGGCTCGCAGATGCCACGGAAATGACGCAGGCGTCGGCGTCCGAGACGAAGCTGGGCTGGGCCTCCCAGGATTGGTCGTCTCCGTGACGAGCCCGGCTCGCTCTCGGGAGGCTGGCGACGGAGCTGGGCGTACCCGGGACGGGTCCGGGATGTGTCAGTGATGACATGCCCGAGTGCCCTTTGTCACCGGTTTGTCTGCTGTGTCCCCTGTAGCATCTCAGTGGCGACCGGTGAGGGAACAGCAGCTCTTGAATGCAAGGGTCCTAATCTCTCAGTTCAGCCCGTTTAAAGGATGCAGTTAAGGTATTTTTTTTCCTTTTGAAAATATCGTTCTGCTTACTTTTTTAAAGCTCTGAACTAAAACCGTAACCCCAAACTAAAACGCGTTTTTCCCGGTGTGTGCGCGTGTGCTGCCTTGTTTGTGGTGCTGGCCACTGGCTCACCTTTCCCTGGGGAAAAGCGGTGTGGCATTTCGTTCGAAGGCACGTCTCTTAGAGCGCGTGAATTACGCACAACGGAGGAAACCGGGGGTTGTGTCTGATCAAATTCTGCAGCCCCCCTGACTTTAACCCCGACCTTTAAAGACAAAATACTGACTCCGCTAACACTTGGTGGGAAATTGCAGCCGTGGCGTCCATGTGCACGGAGCGTCTGCTGGGACACAGGAGGTGAGCGTGAGTATTTCCTTGTGGGTCAGCACACGGGTTCCCGGACTCGGGAGACTGCTCTCCCCGTGTAGCCTCCGTGGTCTGTAAGTTCAGCGGTCACCTGACCTCTGGATTCACAGACACTGACCGCACTGGGAGACGCGTGGCACAGAGTTGTCACTCAGCGGTAGCTGGGAACCTGTGCCCTGTTGACTGAAACTGAGTCACGTGTATATGAAGTGCGTACGTACCTGTGATAAGATATGAAAATCGTGTTTGCAAGATAGAGACCCTGAGGTCGTCCTGTGTGTATTTGCGACGAAGACGGGCCTGCTCTCCTTTCTCCCCTCCCCCGCATCCCCTCCGCTCCCAGACCCTAAAGCACGCAGCCGCAAGGTTGTGGCAGAGCGCCTGCGGGCACAGAGGGCCTCCCGCGGAGCCGGGCCATCTTGCTGTCGCTCTGTCACGCTGGCAGCTTGCATGGCCCGGTTTCCTGGTCTTCCCTCCCCAGGATGGGGATGGGCTGGGGCCCTGCGTGATCCTTCTGGACAAGCATGTGGGAGTTCTGTGAAATCCAGGGGCAGCGCTGAGGTCTCAGGAAGCAAGTATTTCTCAAATGCTGGGCCACTGGACAGCATCACTTTGGCATCGAAGTCCGCTTCAAAATGCAAACTATTTGATAGTTTCAAACAGAGAGGGAGGCAAACCATAAGAGACTCTTAAATGCAGAGAACAAGCTGAGCGTTGATAGGGGGGCCAGGGGAGGGGAACGGGTGACGGGCACCGAGGAGGCCACTTGTTGGGATGATCACTGGGTGTCGTATGTAAGCGATGAATCATGGGAATCCACCCCCAAAGCCAAGAGTACCCTGTACGCGCCGTATTTAACTAACTTGACGATAAATTATATTTTTTAAAAAATGCAAACTATTTGAGATATTTTACTTTGGATAAATGCTTTATTTTAGAAACCGTGATGTTTGGTTGGTTTTCCTTGAATAGAGTTGAAGTCTGTACAGTGAGTAGCTTTGGGGAAGATGCTTTCGGTCTGTGGCACTCCCGTGAGGTCTGCAGGGCGGAAGCCAGAGGGGCGAGCAGGGAGGAGGTGCAGACGCCACTCCCGTCAGCGGACCAGCGCACATCGGCCTCCTGGGTGGAAATCTGAGCAGATGATATTGTCACGACGCAAGGACTTGGGCAGGGGGGTCCAGGGCAGTGAGCACTGAGGTCTGAAGTGGGGTAGGGTCGCACTCCTTTAAAATGGGCCCCACAGCAAAGCCCTTCTGGGAAAGCCCTACGTTTAACGAGTGGCCTGGACAGTGGAACAGCCAGGACACTGGGTTTCCTTCCGGCCCTGTCCGTACGTGTGTGCGTGTGCGCGCGTGTGCGTGTATTTATTACAGTTCACCGACGTCTGTCCTGCCCTTTTCACCTCACGCTGTGTCACACGTCGTCCCGTGTTGAAGGAGAATGACGGTGTAGCAGGACGTAGGCCGCGGTGTCCTCGGAGAGGAACAAGGACGGCCGTCGGCGCAGCGCGGGGAGCGGCCCGCTAAACGAGACTGTTGCCGGCAACCACAGCGGATCCAGGGGCTCTTCCACCGATGTGGTGGTGGGCCGATTTCCTTAATGCCACCAAGGACGGACGGGAAGAATGTCATTCCTACGTCAGCGTAGAACTTCTCGGTGGCGAGCTGTGACCGCGGGGCCGCGAGCACTCACGTGATTCCCTTCCCTGGCGTTTTGGACGCGGGAGCCTCTTGAACTGTCGTATCTTCTTTCCAGATCAGTTGCACATCCGGCACCTGCAAGCTTCTGATTCGCATCTGTCGGCCCCTGAGGGAGCCGCCTGGGGCTGCTGTCCAGGTGCCTGGAGAACTGGGGAAGAAAGGCCAGCGGTCTGGACGGTCCCAGGGCCCTGGGGTCACTCATGGCCGGCCGTGTCACCAGCGTTGACACAGAACATGACGACAGCCAGGGCCAGGGCAGTGCTGAGGGAGCGAGTGCATTCTTGTGGGTTCAGCCTGCGTGGGGACCTCTGGAAAGGCAGGAGGAAGGCAGGGGCTGAGCACGTGGCACAGAGAAAGCAGGGGTGCCGTTGGCGTGCCCGGTGGAAAGCCACGTACGCGCTTACCGTGGGCAGAGGGGCTCACGTCCGCGTCTTGCCCTAAGCGCAGGAGAGAGAGCAGGTGTGAGGGACAGAGGGAGAAGCTGTGTTTTCCAGGCAAGAGCCGGCACCGGGGGCTGGAAAGGCCTAGAAAAGAGTTTCCTGACGGGAGCTCCGTGCCCCTGATGTTCGCTCGCGTTGGAGTGCCGGCCACTGCCGGCTGTGGACACGGTGACGGTGATGGCAGGTTCTGCTGGGAGGCCACCCAGGTGACCCGAAAGCGTCCTCTAAACTCTTAAGTTCCTATGGATGTGGTTTGCTTGTTTTTTAAAAATTCTCTCTGTGGGTGTCTTTAACGGTAAAGCAGTTACTTATTTAATTGACATATTGGAAGATTTTTCAAAAGCAACAGTTGTCATACTTGATCTGGTGGTGTTTTCGAACCCTGTCCTGCATGTGTCCGTACTTCCCGTCACCCCTCACGGTGGAACGGGCTGCGGTCCCTGCAGGGCTCCAGAAGATCACCGCCCTGCTCCCAGCCCACGTAGAACAGAGACATGGGGCTGCGCACCCTCCTGGGACTGCTGGCCTGAGCGTGTGTCCCCACCCCACCCGGCCTCTTCCCTCCTCCATCCAACTCAGAGACCCTTCTCCTGTGTCACCCTTGGCCCGTTGGCGGGGTGGGAACGTTAGGATTCCGTGCACTCGGCCCGTGCTGCCTCAGGAACGCGGAGTCTGGGCGAGGATCCCGCCTGCAGCCCTGCGCCCGGGTGACGGGCGCGCCTCGGGGCCAGGCCACCGCCAGCACGCACGTCCCTGTCCGGCCCGGAGCACTCAGGCCCTTCCCCAGAGTCGGTGTCACGAAACCCCAAGGTTGGGTTCCAAGAAGGAAGTCTTGTTTGGCCAGAGGCCCTGGTGTGAGGCGGCCCGTCAGGGATTAGTGACCAGGCCGGGAGGAGCCCGAGCCGCCCTGATGGCTTCATTCACTTCCCTTTTAGCTCAGGAGGCGTCTTCACTGAAGACCAGGACCAAAGTCGCAAGGGCGCTCTCTCTGCTCCTGGCTCCAGAGGCAAGTTGTTTCGCAGCTCTCTCTCGACCCCAGGGGTCTGCGGACAGAGAGGCTGAGGCCCGGGCGTCCTCACTGCGGGCACCTACTCCTACCCAGGTCCCGGGCTGTTTGCAGAACAGAGGCCGCTTGCATCGAGGTTGTAAACTGCACACGTTTTCCTGGGCAGGTATCGGATGGCCAACAGTTTCTGTCATGGGAGCCCGTGGCGACCCTGGATACCTGTTATTAATCATTATGTACATAATTTGTTTTGGGGTACATGGTTGGCTCAGTGGGTTGAGCGTCCGACTCTTGATTTCGCTCGGATCACGGTCTCACGGTCATGGGATCGAGCCCCGCGTCAGGCTCCACGGTAAGCCTGGAGCCTGCTTGGGATTTTGTCTCTCTCTCCCTCTGCCCCTCCCCTGCTTAATATCTCTCTGTCTCTCTCCTTCTCTCTCCCTCCCTCTCCCTCCCTCTCCCCCTCCCCCCCTCCTCCTCCTCTTCCCTCCTCCCCCTCCTCCTCCTCCCTCCTCCCCCTCCTCCTCCCTCCTCCCCCTCCCTCTCCCTCCCCCCGCTCCCTCCCTCCCTCCCCCTTCCTTTCCCTCTCTCTCTCCCGCTCCCTCCCTCCCTCTCCCTCCATCTCCATCCCCCTCCCCCCTCCCTCTCTCCCTCTCTCTGTCCCCCTCAAATTAAAAATAGATAAACATTTATAGTTAATTTTTGATTACCCATTAATATGTGAGAAACCACAGAAAATACTTTTGAGAAGGAAGGAAGAAAAACCACCAGCACCAGCTAAGTGTCATAAGTTTTTTGCTTGTGTCAGTTACTGGGCCAACCCAGTTTCTTTGCGTTTTTGCTCTAAAAGTTCTGATTCAGCACACTTAGTTTACGGCAGCTGAGGGACTCTCATTACCAGCCAACTGTGCCTGCTCTTACTGGTTTCTGCGCCGCGGCCTGTGACTGACTCATTACCCTGGTTCTCACTTTGTAGCCCCGGAAAGATGAGCTCCCACTGGCGTCCATCCCCAGGGTAGTGTTGGTCCCAGGGACTCCTAGACCTACTGCTTTTGTGACCATTTGTGACCACATGCAAAGAAGCATGTGGCTAGCACCGAAACTTTAGGCTATTTCTTTTTTACCTAATTTCCTCCGTTCTTGCTACAGATGGCACTTATTTGGCTTAAAATACAAAAACTATTTGTACTTTAGGGTCTCGTTTTCTCAGTTAACCAACCATTTGTAGTTTTAATGCAAAATGTTGTAATTGTAAGGTTTAAGGATCATTCAAAAGTAATCCTTTGTTTTGACTATTGTGGGAAAGTGATGGAATTACAAAGGAAAATAACAAGCATTAGCCATTCATTCACGAAAGATTCAGTTCCTTTATGGCCAGAGATTTGCCCACCAATTGATCCTAAACAGGTCCCCACCTCCACCACCTCCCCCACCCCCCAACCTCCACAAACCCCTCCCTCACCTGTCTACTTGGAACGCCATGGCCTTGAATGAGCTTGGCGACAGGTCCATGACCTGAAGGAACCTGCATGCCAGACAGGTGGCAGAGACAGAACAGATGTGCTGGTAACACCACCAGAGACCCAAAGACCCTGATAAAAGTCCGGGCAGCAGAGAATCAGCAAGATGAGAAAATTGTGACATCAGGACTCTGTAACTCCTGATGGTACCTTGGTGTCCCATGGCCTTCGACATCTAGGGAGAGGCCAGCTGTTTCCTCTGTGGGAGTCTCCCCCGTGCGGCTACTCTATAAGTGGTTAGGGTCCTCCGGCCATTCCAACAGCCAAGCAAGGGTGGGGCTGGACCTCTGGCCTCTTGGTCTAGAAGGGAATGTGGGTCCTGGCTGGATGTGGCTTTCCCTCGAGGCCCTCCCTGGAATACACAGCCAGGAAACAGAAGAAACCAGCTACCCGAATTAATCAACCAAGGTTTTTATTCACGAGTGTGAGTGAACAACCATTATCATTCGAAGAAAATAAACAGATCAAAAGAGAATGATCTATGTGAAAAAACAGAACAACTAAGGGAAAGTAAACATAATTCAGGAAACAGAAAAGAATATAAATAAAAGACCTTATTAATATATGTGTTTTGTGAGTGTGGAAAGCAAACGTCAGTTTGAATGTCTAGAAAACATTCAACAAGCACCACTCAGCTGTGTATGGTAGGCTGTTCTGGACGTTGGGATGCGTGCTGGGCACAAGAAACGTCTCCCCGTAGAGCGTGATCCTTGGGAAGGCGGGCAGGTGTGTCAAAGACACGTCTGATAACTCAGAGCAGAAAAGTCTAAAATGGGAAGACCTGGGGATGTAGAAAGTTAATCCGATGTCTGTCTGGCACCATTTCAGAAATAGAAAACAGAGAGGGAGAGAGAGGAAAATTTGGGGCACTGAAGCAAGCCGTGAGTATTGCAATGGAAGGAACGCACTGAGTACCGAGCAGAATTAATTTTTGAAAACCCATCCCAGCACATCCTTATGAATTTTAGAACACCAGCAGTAAAGACAAGATGCTAAAATCTTCTAAATTAACTACAGTAAGTATCGGACTTATGTAACACTTATCAGGAACACTGGAAGCCAGTGCTGAGGAGAAAAAAAAATTTTAATGTCTGTTGAATTTTGAGAGAGAGAGAGAGAGAGAGAGAGACAGAGTGCGAGTGGGGGAGGGGCAGAGAGAGAGGAGGAGACACAGAATCGGAAACAGGCTCCAGGCCCCGAGCCGTCAGCACAGAGCCCGACGCGGGGCTTGAACTCACGGACCGCGAGATCGTGACCTGAGCCGAAGTCAGATGCTTAACCGACTGAGCCACCCCGGGTGCCCTGGGAAAATATTTTTTGTAGGATTTCTTATTTAACCAAATGTTAAGCATTAGGACAAAATGATAATTTGCAGACATTCCAGGATTCAGAGGATTTCTTTCTAATGTATGTTTTTTGAGGGAAAAAAAAGTGAGAATATTTTAGTGAAATGAAAAAGATATCTAGGAAAGAGGAAAATATGGGATCCAAGAAATAATACTTTGTAAATCCAAGAAGACAATGAAAAAGATAACTTATCAATGAGCCTAAAAAGTAACCATTGCAAGTTAGAACAGAGAATCCTATTAGAGAGCTCTAAAAAGAAAGTTTTTCAGAAGAAAGTGAACGTATTTTAACAAATAACGTGAGAAACTGAATGGTCTTTACGATAACGTGAAAGCAAATGTTTCTTTGGGAGCAATAACAAAGAAAAGAAAAGAGAAAAAGGAAAGTCCAGGAAACCCCAGAAGTCATTTAGGAAAGGATTGGTAAACTGAGGTACTGTGATGGCTGCTTTTTTTTTTAATTTTTATTTTTATTTTATTTTTTTTTTTTAATTTTTTTTTTCAACGTTTATTTATTTTTGGGACAGAGAGAGACAGAGCATGAACGGGGGAAGCGCAGAGAGAGAGGAAGACACAGAATCGGAAACAGGCTCCGGGCTCTGAGCCATCAGCCCAGAGCCCGACGCGGGGCTCGAACTCACGGACCGCGAGATCGTGACCTGGCTGAAGTCGGACACTCAACCGACTGCGCCACCCAGGCGCCCCGTATGATGGCTGCTTTTATGTGTCAATTTGAGTGGCTAAAGGCATGAGCTTAGACCTTTCTGTCTGTGAGGCTCTTTGCAGAATGAGATTAGCGTTTGAATCAGGAGAGACTCAGGAAAGCAAACTGCCCTCCCCGTGTGGATGGGCATCTTTTAACCTACCGAGGGTCTATTTAGAACAAAAAGTGGACAGACAAGGAATCTGCCCCCTTTTCCTGCCTCACTGCCTGAGCCGGGACATCCTATCTCCACCTTCTCCCACTATTGGACTCAGAGTTACAACCTCTCATTCTCAGGCCTCTGGACTCGGACTGAACAGCACTGCTGGCTTTTGGCCTAATACTGGTATGATTTTGAGGAATCAGTTTGAGACAGAGAATCCACTTGAAGTCGGTGCTCAAAATCGTCTCCCTCAAGTAGTTCGGACTTAAGGACAGCCCCCCCAGGTCTGCCACAGTACTCAGCCCCGCAGTGTACCACAGGGTCGCTGTCGCGGGTGATTAAATCCAGACTCCTTGAGTGTACAGGCGACTTCCTCTTACCACGGGCCCCAAACCTTGAAGTTAGCTAGAAAGAGTTAAAACCCAAAAGCCTTGGCCTCTTGAAGGTTAGACTCTACAGTGAATCTTAGATCGGCGAAGAAACCAGACCTTGAACTGGATTCTCAGAATTCACATGTCAAACATGATGAAACGGGGCCACAGTTTCACTTGACAGAATCACATTTGGCCTCGAGCGCGTGAATGGAAACCAGCGCCCTCAGCATTTGGTCCAGAATTGAGAGGGAAAGCCACAGCCGAGCTACATAAGAAGCTAAGTACAGGGGGAGGGAAGAAAATCAGAGAGAAAGTGAGAGGGAAGGAGGGAGCAAGGAACAAGATTATGATCCATCAGTGAAACTAAAAGGTGTTGAGGGGAGCCTGGGGGGCCCAGTCGGCTGAGCGTCCAACTTCGGCTCAGGTCATGATCCCATGGTTTGTGGGTTCAAGCCCCACATCGGGCTCTGTGCAGACACGCTCGAGGTCTGGAGCCTGCTTCCGATTCTGTGTCTTCCTCTCTCTCCGCCCTCCCCTGGTCGTGCTGTGTGTCTGTCTCTCTCGAAAATAAAAAACATTTAAAAAATTTTAAAAACTAAAAGGTGTTGATTTGAAAGAACAAAAGATCCCTATGCCGTGAGTAGTATTTTACTTAACAATGTCATGGCAGATAAGACAAAATTAACAGTAGGAATTGGAGTGTATCTGCAGATACGGAGGCGGACGTCAAAATTTGAACCAACAACAATCATAACAACATAGGACAAGCAAGATGTAAATTGCCAAAATTAACCCCCAAAGAAATAGAAAAATCTGGCAAAGGAAATTTCCAGTAAAGACACTGAAAATATCATCAACAAATTACCTTCCAGCAAGATCGCAGAGTTTAATCAGTCTGTCAAATAACATACCATCCCACTTCTATATAAACCTTCCGGGTCATAGAAAAGAGCAGCTGACCTAATCCTAATTCCAAAACTGGACAAAGAGGCACAAGTAAAAAGAAACCCACAGACAGCATCACCTACGACGAGAGATGCAAAACTTCTAAACGAAGTACTAGAAAATTAAATTTAGCGCTGTAGCCAGAAATCTAAGAAGAGTTTAGTTCTACAGCTATCGACGGAGCCCATCCGTGACTAGATTACGAGAGAGGATCTGTAAGCCCCAGAACCTCACAGAAGTCAGTGTGCAGAGCGTGTGTGCGTGTGTGCTCTCGGGCGTACGCGTGCATTTGCTAGAAGGATCCGGATGAAAATGGCGATTCCCGTCTGGGAAGGATGAATTCTTCGGGGAGATTTACAAATGTCTACAGTCTTCAAAAATTACTTGTGGAGGGCTTTGTTTTCACTGTTAGAGACGCCAGCCGGGGCCACCCACAGAACCCACCCCGTCAGGATCTCAGAGACAGGACACAGTGTGCTTCTTGTTTAAAGCTTCACGTCTACTTCATCTGCTTAAGAACCACTAAAATCGTTATAGTGGCTGTCTCTGGCCTCGTAGCTTTTCATTTCTCTGAGGTGTGTGTCCGTAGTGTCCACAATGAGCAAGTGTTAGAATTTTAAAAAATTTTTTTTTTCGTATTTGTTTATTTTGAGAGACAGCACAAGTGGGAGAGGGGCGGGGGGGAGAGACAGAGAGAGACAGAGACAGAGACAGAGAGACAGAGAATCCCAAGCAGGCTCTGCACTGCCATGAGAACCATGCGATCATGACCTGAGCCCAAATCAAGAGTCAGACGCTTAATCGACTGAGCCACACAGGTGCCCCCAGTGTCACTGTGTAATGAGAACAATATTTTAAAAGATACAATTTGAAAAGTTTTAAACTATGTTTGCATGTGCGCAGCCCTCCCCGTGGGTGACCCACCCGTCACCCTCTAAGCTTCCTGGTGCCCTCGCTAATCCCTGCCTCTCCCCCCCACCCCGTCCCACCCCCAGGCAACCTTGATGTGCTTTCTGCCAATATAGATTAGTTTGCATTTTCTAGGATTAAAAAAAATCATAAGGTATATACTTTTTTGTCTAGCTTATTTCACTCAGCATGAATATTTCGAGATTCACCCATGTTTGCTGAGTTTATCAGTAGCTCACTCCTTTTCATCACTACGTGGCATCGGGTTGTGTGGATAGACCACAACCTTGTGTCCGTCCAGCTATTGACGGCACTTGGATTGTTTCCAGTCTCCTTGCGCTACAGAGAAAGCTGCTAAGAACATTCGTGCACAGGCCTTCGCGTGGACATTCCCTGCCATTCCTCCTGGCGTGGACAGGCTGGGTCACGAGGCAGAACACCGTCCTGCTTTCCCAACGTGGTTGTGCCCACCACTGTGAAGGAGCCTCCACACCCTTGCCCACCCCGAGTGGGGAGCCGGTCCGCCTTTCTGGCAGCCGTGAAGGGCGTCTCGCTGTGGTTTCAACTTGCGTTTCCCCAGTCTTTTCATGTGCCGTTTTGCTGTCTGTACGTCTTCTTCAATACACCGTTCAAACCTCTTCTCATTTCTTACTGAGCTGTTTAATTTCTTACGACCGAGTTTGAGAGTTACTTATATATCCTAAGTCCTTTATCAGATATGTGATTTGAAAATTTTTTCTCTCGGGGCGCCCGGGTGGCGCAGTCGGTTAAGCGTCCGACTTCAGCCAGGTCACAATCTCGCAGTCCGTGAGTTCGAGCCCCGCGTCGGGCTCTGGGCTGATGGCTCAGAGCCTGGAGCCTGTTTCTGATTCTGTGTCTCCCTCTCTCTCTGCCCCTCCCCCGTTCATGCTCTGTCTCTCTCTGTCCCAAAAATAAATAAAAAAAAAAAAAAGAAAAATTTTTCTCTCCAGTCTCTTAACAGTGTCTTTCAGAGACCAAATAATATTTATTTTGACGAAGTCATATTTTTCAATTTTCTTTGTTGAGTCACGTCTTTGATGTTTTGTGTAAGAAACGTTTGCCTAAGTCAGTGCCATAAAGATTTTCGCCGATGTTGTATTCTTAGAAAATTTACACTTTCAGTGTTTACATTTAGGACTGTATTCCAGTTTGAGTTCATGTTTGTATAGGACGTGAGGTGTGGATGGAAGTCCATTTTTTCTCACATAGAACGTGTCTAGTTGACCCAGCACCCTCCGTTGAAAAGTTCACCCTTTCTCCACTGAATTGCCTTTGCAGTTTTGTTACACATCAGTCCGCGTACACACGGAGGGCTGTTAGGGGGCACTAGTGTCTTGCGTTGATCCCTTTGTCACGATGCCGGTATCACACTCGTAGGATTACTAGTTTTATTGTAAGTTTGAGATCGGGGAGAACGAGTTCTCCAACGTTGTACTTTCTCAAAGTTGTTTCGGCTACTTGGTCCTTTTTTGTGTTTCACAGCAGTTTTATAATCAGCTTCTCAGCTTCTCCATGGACCCCGTTTGGATTTTGATTGGGGCCGCATTGAATATGTGGACCGGGCTGGGGAGAGCTGACGTCTGAACAGTTTTGGGTCTTCCGGTTGACGAGCGCCGGTGCCTCCCCACTCCTGCAGGCCCTCGTTCTCTCAGCAGCACTTTGCACCGCACAGCATACATATCTTTCACGTCTTTTGTCGGGTTTATCTTTGTTTTGTATTTTTGCTGCTGCTTTAAATGTTATATTTCTGTCTCGGTCTCTAGGTGTTCGTTGCGAATACAGAGAGGTATTAGTTCTAGCAGCTGTTTGGGAAATTTCATTGAATTTTCTTTATAGATGATCATGTTGTTCATGTTCTATTTGTTGCTGGTAGTCCAGAAACCTTGGATTTCTTCCTTCCCGATTGCACCCCGATGGGCTCTGGTATGATGTGGGGTACAAGGGGTGAGCACAGACACCCTCGTCTTGTGTGCAGTCTCAGGGGAGAGCACTCAGTCGTTCACCACCAGGTGTGGTGTTAGCCGTGGGGTTTCACGGACGCCTCTGTAAGTTCTGCTCCGAGTTTACTAAGGGACTTTTAATCAGGAGTGAATGTTGGATTTGGATTTTGTCAAGCTCTTTGTTTCTACTCTCAATGGAGCCGTTCATTTGTTGCTTGTTTCTGTTCGTTTAATATGGAATATGGTGACATTGATTGAGTCCTTTAAATATTAAACCAACCTTGCATTCCTGGGATAAACGTTGTGTAGGCATTGTGTATTATTCCTTTTAAATGTTGTTGGATTTGATGTGCTAAAATTTTGTTTCCTGTTTCTGCATCCGTGGTGTACTGGCCTGCAGTGATGTTGTCTTTGAATGTCTTTGTCAGGTTTCGACATCAGGGTGATACTTGCCTCATGAAGTGAATTGACAACCGTTTCTTCCTCTTCAGTTTTCTGGAAGAGTTGGTTTAGACTCGCTACCAGTTTTTTCTTAAACACTGGTAGAAGTCACCAGTGAAGCCCTCTGGGCCTCAGGTTTTCTCTGTGAGAAAGTATCTTCAAATTCATTGTCTATAACAGAATAGATGCAGGCATATTCATGTTATCTATTTTTTTTTCCTTGAGTGAACTTTGGTAATTTATGTCTCTCAGGGACATTTGTCTGTTTCATTTAAGGTGTGGAATTTATTGGCCTGAAAGTGTTCACGACATTTCTGTATTATCCTCGTAGCACATGCGGGTCCCCGGTGATGCCTCTCATTCCTAATACTGCTCATCTGTGTCTTCTCTCTCTGCATCAGTCTGCCTAGAGGTCTGTCAAGTTTATGGATTTTTCTCTAAAGAACCAACTTTTGATTTCGTGGATTTTATTTTTCTGTTTTCTGTTTTATTTCAACAATTTCTGCTCTGGTCTTTATTTATTTATTTATTTTTGTCTGCTTACTTAAGTTGCTTTTCTTTTTTCAGTTTTTAGGGTGCTAACTGAGGCCATTGTTTTGAGACCTTTTATTGCTTTCTCAGCATTTCATAAATTTGGATATGTTGTGTTATCACTTTCACCAATTTCAAAATACTTTGTCTCTTGGGCTATTTAGAAGCCTGCTATTTAGTTTCTTTCTTTTTTTTTTTTTTTTTTTTAAATTTTTTTTTTCAACGTTTATTTACTTTTGGGACAGAGAGAGACAGAGCATGAACGGGGGAGGGGCAGAGAGAGAGGGAGACACAGAATCGGAAACAGGCTCCAGGCTCTGAGCCATCAGCCCAGAGCCTGACGCGGGGCTCGAACTCACGGACTGCGAGATCGTGACCTGGCTGAAGTCGGACGCTTAACCGACTGCGCCACCCAGGCGCCCCATAGTTTCAAAATATTAAGGGGTTTTATAGATTTTTCTGTGGTTGATTTCTAATTTGATTTCATTTTCTGACTTGAATCCTTTAAATTTATGTTTGTGTTACAGGCCAGAATGTGGTCTTTGTGAATATTCCATGACAACTTGGAAAACATGTACATCTGCTACTTGTTGGGTAGAGTGGCCTATGAGTTGGTTGGTTGTCTAGTGCATGTCTTCTGTGTCTTTACTTATCTACTTGGTCTATCAGTTATTGAGAGGAGGGTATTAAAAACCTCTTGACTATCACTGTGCTCTTATCTATCTTTCCTTCCAATTTTTTTCAGTTTTTACTTCGAGTATTTTGTAGTTCTCTAATTAGGAGTGTGGGTTCCTCTTAGTAAATTGGCCTCCTTTATCATTATAAAATGACCTTATTTATCCCTGTTTATTACTATTCTTCATTCTGAAATCTGTTTTGTCTGGCATTAATAGATTCTGACCCCTCCCCACTGCTTTCTTTCAATTAGTGCTAGCATAGTGTCTCTTTTCCCATGCTTTAATTTTAAGCTATTTTATATTATTTTACATTGAAAGTATGTTTCTTGTCATCAGCATGTTTGGATCTACTTTTTTCCCTACCCCAACTGATAATCTCTGCCTTTTCATTAGGGTGCTCAGGACATTTACGTTTATTGTGATATTGATATGGTGGGGTTTAAATCTATTGTCTTGGTGCATATTTTTTTGTTCTATATTATCTGTGTTCCCCCTTTTCTCTTTTGCTTTTTTTTACATTACTTATGTTTTATGATTTCATTTTAACTCCTTCTTGACTTTTTAGCTATAACTTTTTGTTTTGTTAATTTAGTGACTGTTCTAGGGTTTTATAGTATACACGCTTAAATTATTATAACCTGCCCTCACATGGTGTTATACCACTCATGCACAGTATAAGAATCTTCCATTTCTCCTCTCCAGGCCTTTGTGATATTGTTGTCGTACATTTAACACCTGCATATGTTAAAAATCCCATACTATACTCTTAGTTTTGTTTCAACAGTCAATTGGCTTTTTTTAATTAAGTATTTTAATTCCAGTATCATTAACAGACAGTGTTATATTAACAGCCAATTAACTTTTAAAGAGATGAGAGTTGCTACTTCCAGTGTTCTTTATCCCTTGAAGTAGATCCCCCTTTACATCTGGTGTCATTTCCTTCTGCCTGGAGGGCTTCCTTTCACATTCTTTGGGGTGCAAGTCTGACGATGAATTCTTTCAGCTTTGGTATGTCTGGAAGAGTCTTTATTTTGCATTCCTTTTTAAAATATATATTTCTGGGAAAGTATATTTTTGCTGGAATGTTAGGATTTTCTTTTCTTTTCTTTTTAGCACTTTGAAGAGTTGCTCCCTTTCTTTTCTTTTTAGCACTTTGAAGAGTTGCTCCCCTGTCGTGCTGTTTGCATTATTTCCAGTAAGAAATCTGCTGTCTTGGGGTGCCTGGGAGGCACAGTCGGTTAAGTATCTGACTCTTGGTTCCAGCTCAGGTGACAGTTCAGGAGATTGAGCCCCACATCAGGCTGCATGCTGGCAGCATAGAGACTGCTTGGGATTCTCGTTCTCCCTGCCCCCCCTCTGCCCCTTCCCTGCTCGTGCCTGCTCTCTCTCTCTCTCAAAATGAACAAATAAACTTAAAAAAAAAGTAATCTGCTGTCTCATCTTTGTCCCTCCATGTGTGAGGCCTTTTCCACTGGCCGTGGTGGGCACATGCTTTGGTGTGGTTTTCTGCACATTTCTCGTGCTTGGCCTTCATCAGGATTCTTAGATCTGTGTGTTTATAGATTTTATAAAATTTGTCACATTTTTATCCGTTTTCTGTACCACCTTCTCTCTTATCCTTCATGAACCCAGTTATATGTGTGTCGGACTGACAGACTTGTCTGACAGCTCAATGATTTGCTGGGTTTTCTTTTTTTCCAATCTCTGTGTGTGTTTCATTTTGTCTTTTTTTTGGGGGGTGGGGGGGTGGGGGGGTGAGGGGCAGAAAAGGAGAGAAAGAATCCCAAGCAGGCTCCACGCTGAGTGTGGAGCCTGACACAGGGCTCTAACTCACAACCATGAGCTCATGACCTGAGCTAAAATCAAGAGTTAGACACTCAATCAACTGACTGAGCCACCTAGGCCCCCCATTCTCTGTGTTTCATTTTGCATAGTTCCTGTTATTGTGTCTTTAAGTTCACTGACCTTTCTTCTATTCTAGATCTTTCTATTCTGAGGTTGGTACCATCCAGTGTAGTTCATCTACCAGATGCACCCTTAGTCTCCAGAAGGGTATACCTAAACACTTCATGCCTTTGTGTGAGCATTAGGCATGTTCCCTGACCCTTCCAAACAGTTCTAACCCAGTCTTGAGCAGTGTGTGTGCCACTGATGTTCAGGGGACTCTCTGCGTGCCATCGCACGGACCCTGGCTGCCCTGTTTCCTGTGCTCTCCGTTCAGGGAGTCTGTAGGCTCCGCCTGGGTTCCTTCTTCCCTCACGGTGGCCTGGATGCCTGGGCGGACCCCGGGGGCACAGATGGGCTCACCTCATGTGTCTCCCGCCTCTCAGAAACCACTGTCCTTCCTTGCTTGATGTCCTGGCTCTTGGAGGCTGGTGTTTGATGTATTTTGTCTGGTTTATGATTTCAGGAGTGGGGGTAAGTCCAGCAGCTGGTACTCCAGCCCACACAGAAGCGAAAGCCTGAATTTATTTTTAAATCACAGTAAAACAGAAAGCCCACTCTTGAACACTGGTCCCTTCTCTGTGTCACCCTCAGAGAGAGATGCTTTTGCAATCTAGACCTGATTGTGCACCTGCTCAGCCAAGCCAGCTGGGTGTTTGGGACTGGCTTGAGTTGGAAGCTCGACTGCCTTGTTCATGTTTTGGTCTGGGTTCCCTGGACAGCAGAGACCAAGGGGAGAATTTAAGGTGCGTGCTTGGCAAGTGTGAACTCAGAGTAGCGGGGTAGACTGGGGGGGGGGGGGAGGTGAAGAGAGGAAGGGTGGCTTTAGCAGCAGGAGAAACTGTCCCAGGGGGCTGCTCCGTCCCCGAGAGCCTCTAGGTTCCTCGCCTGTGCTGTGGAGGTCGCTGTGCTCAGCTGTGTGTGGGTGGCCTGGCCGTGGCGCCTGTGGGGCATGTGACACACCATAACTGTGGTGTCTCCAGGATGGCCAGCGGAGGGCTCGTGTGTGCGGACTCACAGCCATGTGACGGAGGGAGTGTGGCCTGAGCGTCTGGTCCCGGGGGGATCGGCCTGCAGACTCGTGCACCACATCCACTCAGGCTCGCTCGTCAGCCCCCCTCCAGACAGCCCTTCACACACACATCATTGTCTCAGCAAGGTCAGCAATTAATGAAGATTTAAAGCCTTTAAAAAATATATGATGGCCCTCTCTTCCTGTCCTTTTTGTTTTGGAAAATGGAGCTATGGACAGGCGGTCACTCCTAGTCGCCCACAAGCTGCGGGTCCCCTTAACCTGGTCAGCCGTGGCGTCTCTGATGGGCTTAACTGATCTTCCTTGTTGCTGTTTGCTTACTGACAGCACACAGTTTTATCACATTTTAGCCAAAACTAAGTGATATCTCACCAGATGCTTTAAAATTGTGTTTAATCTCGGGCACCTGGGGGCTCCGTCAGTTGAGCGTCTGACTTCGGCTCAGGGCGTGATCTCGCGGTCTGTGAGTTCGAACCCCGCGTTGGGCTCTGTGCTGACAGCTGAAGCCTGGAGACTGCTTGGGATTGTGGGTCTCCCTCTCTCTCTGCCCCTCCCCTGCTCCCGCTCTGCCTCTCTCTCTCTCTCAAGAAAATAAAACATTTTTAAAAACTTCTCCTGACAAGCGGGGGAAGAAACACGGGCCATACGTATCAGGGGCTGTGTGATGGTCAAGTTCCCCGCGGGGCCGCTTGGTTCATGAGCACATTCCTCGCTGTGAGTTTATTGAGGTGCTAGACTCCTGCGCCAGTCCCAGCCAGTGGGACTTCTTTTTAGGAAGGCGGCTTTGTTGAATTGATTCGGAACTTTAGTTTGATTTTCCTGTGTTTCAGGTGGTTTCTTGAACTATGTGGTGAGTTTGCTCATTGGTTAATTACTCCCTGCTTATTAGCAGATGTGTACTGGAGTATTTGTTTTGTGGTTCATTGTAACATTTACATGTGATTGATTAATGTAGAAAAGTGTTGTAGCCAACTCGATCTGGTTTGTCTGACGTTTCCAGTGTTCTCGTGCAATACCTCATGCAGTGCCCAGCCATCATGCGCCAAGTGTCCATCTGTCAGAAATATGTGCATGTTTCACCAAAGCGTGTGGTCAGAAATGTTCACGCACACACTCTTCAGAATAGCCAAGAACTAGGAAAAACAACGAAGTGAGAGTCCACGGTGATGTGTTGCCAGCAGGGTCCTGTGCAGCAGTGAGGTTGGGCGGGCCACGGCCACGTGGAAGGTGTGTGACCTCGGGTGTAAGGCACCAGGCACAGGGGAATCTGTTTGTGTAGGTGGCCCCACGAGTGTAAAGCTCGCAGTGGGCAACGCCGGTCACCGTGCTGGGGTCAGTGCGGTGGCTGCCCGCTCGGGGGAGGGGGCAGCTGTGGAGGCGGGAGGGCTCCGGTGCCAGGACGCCGGCTGTGGGTGTGCTCGCTTTGTGAAAAATCACAAGGCTGCATCCTTGTGATTTGTCACGCCTCAGTGAAAACGTTTGCCTAAAGTAGGATTCACAGCACACGTCTTGGAATCAAAGAGTGATCAGCAGGTTAACAGAGAAGGCGAATCCTGAATTCTTCCTCACAGTGAGGTCCCTCGCTGGGGCTCTCAGGGACTAGCAGGGTCGGGGCAGGTCGCCTGTCCCGTGCACCGGGGGGTTGGCAGGTACTGCTTGCAGGAGGAGCTGTCGGGGAGCACGGAGAGCATGAGCCGGCGCCCGTGGCCGGCCCTGCTGGTGAGGAGCTTCGCGGACAGGGCTGGGGCTCCCCCATCCTGAGTGTGGGCACAGCAGGTGCCCAGCCCTTGGCCCCGGGTGGCCTCTGCCCTGCTCACGAGGGCATGGACTTCCCAGGAGACACCTTCCAGTGACTATCCCAGACCTGGGTGACATGTGTGTGTGGGTTTTCACCCCGCGTCGAGACCGGTGGCCGCTTTGCCCATGGACTGGGGTCTCTTCCATCATGTGGCTTCAAGTCGCATCTTCCACACTCTGAGCCAGCCTGGGGGCCAGCCTGTGGCCTCGGCTGTAGCATTCTGTTCAAGGGCGGCCATGGTCCCTGGAGCAGAAGCAGAGCGTGGCCCGAGGTGGGGGGAGCCCCACGGAGCCGGGTCGGCGCACCTGGCGGGGGGCTCCCGTTGTGGGCGTGTTCTGAAGACACACCCCGAGTCAGGGTGGCCCGTGTCCCCCCGAGGAATGGAGGCTGGAACTCAGGGCACCGATGGGGGAGGTGCGCACCCAGCTCCAGCCTTCCGAGTGTCCTGTGAGAATCTCTCGGGCCCAGCAAGTGAGACTCGGTTCGTTAGGACCATTTCAGCGTGGAAAGAAAACGTACCTGCACTCATCAAGTCAGGTTCCTTGTCTCTGGGGTGTAGTGCGTGCAGGGCGGGGGAGCCTGGCCGGGCCCGGCCCCTGGTGTGCAGGGTGCCAGCGCCAGACCCGGGTGTGGTGTGCAAGGGTCCGCCCTCAGGGCACAACCTCACGTGACCTGAATTAGCCCCAGCAGTGGTTCTCACACTCGGACATCTAGCTCTGGACCCCGAGTGAGGCCTCACGGTTTTGGGCTTCTGTGGAACTGATGCCCACCCCCCGGGCACAGCCGAGCGCGGTTCTGGGCAGCTCGAGGTGGCCCTGGACGGCGTGAGCACACCCGGGCCCGTGCACCCGTGGGCCGCGTCCTCCAGCCCCGCGTCACCTCGCCCGTGTCTCTCTGTTCCAGGCATCAGCAACGCAGAAGCGCGGCAGCCAGGGAAGGCACCCAACTTCAGCGTCAACTGGACGGTGGGTGACTCGGCCATCGAGGTCATCAACGCCACGACGGGGAAGGACGAGCTGGGCCGTGCATCCCGCCTGTGTAAGCACGCCTTGTACTGTCGCTGGATGCGTGTGCACGGCAAGGTACCGGCCCCGCCTCCCCGCAGCTTGTTCCACAAAGCCCCGCGCCACCATCCCCACGGCCTTTCCCAGACCTCTTTGTTCTTTGGGACCCCTCACCTCGAAGTGTGGCCCCGGCTCCTCTCATCTAAAGCAGCCTCAGGCAGCTCTTCCCGTCCCGCTGGCTTCCTGGGGTGGGGGTGGGGGGGGCCCTCTCACCTGCACGTGCTGCCAGGTGATTCCACCAGAGGAGGGAAGGCCCCCTCGCGGCCCTCAGGAGGCCTTAGGCCTGTTCCTGCAGTAGCAGCACGGTCCCTTTCCCCAGATGAGACCTTCTCCGGTCCGTGCGCGTCTTGCTGGTTTTCCTTTATCGGTCGGGGGCATGGCGGGTGTTTGTTAGAAGGCTGGCGCCGAACTTGGCGTGGCGGTTTGGACCGAAGCCGGCTCGCGCTCCCGTCCCTGTTCCCGCAGCAGGGGCACCTGTGCTGGAGGTCCCACCCTGTTTATCCCCTAGACCTGCACCAGCATGAGTCAGCCAGCCACGGGGGGGCAGCGCCTCCCAGTCCTTCGGTGTGAATGAAACACACATAGCATCAGACGGGCTGTGTGTTTCAATCGCTGAAAAGATTAAAATCCAAATTGGAATCAGGTGCCTGTGGGCTCAGAAGCCCCTCTTTAGAACCCGGGGTCTGAAACTGCCTGTCTGACGGGGCGCCGGCTCCGCGGGGGGCGGGGGGCACGACGGTCGTGGGCCCTTGCGCCCTGTGTGACACGGCCCCTTGGAGGAAGGCACTGCTGCCTCGGGGCCGTCCCCCACGAGCCAGCGTAGGACGAAATACCAGATTTTGAATGTCTTACTGAGTTTTGTTTTCTACTGTTTCTGCTTAAATAGTCGTGCTTTTTTTTTAACTCCTTACAGGTTCCCTCCAACTTGTTACGGTCCAAGATTACTAAGCCCAACATGTACCATGAATCCAAACTGGTGGCGAGGGAGTACCAGGCCGCCAAGGCGTGTCTGTTCAAAGCGTTCATCAAGGCGGGGCTGGGCGCCTGGGTGGAGAAGCCCACAGAACAGGACCAGTTCTCTCTCACACCCTGACCTGGGGCCTGGGGCCGGGGCTGCTGCGTCCAGCGCCGTCTCCGGAATGTCCCGTCTGGACTGGGGGCAGGTGTGGGGACGCGGGGTGCTGGGCGTCCAGCGCTCTCTCCAGAACGTCCCGTCTGGACCGGGGGCAGGTGTGGGGACGCGGGGTGCTGGGCGTCCAGCACTTTCTCCGGAACGTCCCGTCTGGATTGGGGGCAGGTGTGGGGACGCGGGGTGCTGGGCGTCCAGCACTTTCTCCGGAACGTCCCGTCTGGATTGGGGGCAGGTGTGGGGACGCGGGGTGCTGGGCATCCAGCACTTTCTCCGGAACGTCCCGTCTGGATTGGGGGCAGGTGTGGGGACGCGGGGTGCTGGGCGTCCAGCACTTTCTCCGGAACGTCCCGTCTGGATTGGGGGCAGGTGTGGGGACGCGGGGTGCTGGGCGTCCAGCGCTGTCTCCGGAAGGTCCGGTCTGGACTGGGGCAGGTGTGGGGACGCGGGGTGCTGGGCGTCCAGCACTTTCTCCGGAACGTCCCGTCTGGATTGGAGGCAGGTGTGGGGACGCGGGGTGGTGGGCGTCCAGCACCGTCTCCGGAACACGTGTCTGGACTGGGGGCGGGCGTGCACTTCGGGGAGGGTGGGGAGGGTGTTGGGGTTCAGTGTCCCCACCTGGCACCCCTGTGCAGCGGCATTACCCCTTTGAATTATCCAGTGACTGCTTTCAATCTCCGTTTACGTTTAGAAATTGAGTTCTACTGAGTAGGGCTTCCTTAAGTTTAGGAAAATAGAAACTACTTTGTGTGAAATTTTTGAATAAATAATTTATTCAGAGTTAGGAACGTGGTTTATAAAATAAGTAATTATATCAGGTCACTCTTACGCCACATTGCTTTATGTGTGGAGAAGGGGAGAGCGTAGGGAGAGGTTGGAGGCGGCAGCCTGAAGAGAGCGTCAGGGCTGCGTTACTGGTGGGGCTCCTGCCCGCCCGCCGTGACCCGGCTGCCCTCAGTGACTGTCCCAGCCTGCCCGGGAGAGGACCCTGCACGACAGGCCCAGCCCAGCGCACACACGCGGCCCCTGGCGTGGTGTCGGCGTGTGTCCGTGAGGGTGCAGCCTGGATCCCTCTAACCTTTAGCCCCCCCGGAAGCTTCTGTGCCCCTCCTGGGGTTGCATCGTGGAAAACGTGTTGGTTCACTTCTAAGTGATCAAAGGTACAACGTGGGTGGTAATCCTGGCCATTCATTGGAGATTTTTCAGCAGTATTTAACTTTTAGGGACTAGGAGGAATCCACAGAGGCTACTGCACAATTTTATTCCTTCCTCTGAATCTAATGAGTGTGGATGACTCTCCAGACATCTTCACAGAATGGAAATAGAATTAATTAAGTAGAGATACTCATTCTTAGAAAATGCCACTTAAGGCATATTTTTAAATTAAGCTTTATCAAAGGTGTGTTTGAAGTCAGTATTCAAGCCAGAAGCTGGTGAGGCCACAGACGCCGTCCCCACCAGGGTCTGCACATTGATTGTCACGGCAGGGAAGGGGTGCTGCTGGCGTCGGGGTGACCCGGGGACGCCGCTCCACACCCCGCAGCACCCGGGGTGGCCCCGGGCCGAGCCGGCAGATGGTCAGGAGCGCGGGCTAGGGTCCTGGGTGGCGCCTCGACCTGAGCTCAGAGATTTGCACCAATTGCCTTGTTTCTTCCACTCAGGATCAGACAGGAGCCCGAGGAGGTGCTGGGTCAGAAGTGGGGGGGGGGGGGGTGGGCCTTGTGGGTGCAGCAAGCAGAGACGGGAGACCCCGCCCTGCCTTTCTGGACTCAGAAGACCTAGGACAGGAGCAGAGCAGCTACTGTCCCCTCGGTCCCGACCCCACGTGCTCAGAGCAGGAGATTCGGACCAGAAGTGCAGAGACTCCCGGCGCCTCTGTGGGTCCCCGGGTGGCCGGTCGCAGCCGTGGGTCCAGACCAGGGACTGACCAGGGGCAGAGGAGCGAGCCCCGCCCACACCAGCCCGCTCTCCTGCAGCCGGGGTGCAGGGGTGCAGGGGGGGCCACGGCCGGGCTGCGCCTTCCACCCGCAGCAGGAAAGCTGCCGGCCGGTGTCGCTCCCCTCCCCGAGCAGGCGCTCCCAACTCAGACGACATCTGTAGCCCCTGCGTTTTTATTCTCTCTACAAATGGTATTTTTTCTAACGGGGATCGGGAGACGGACTTAGTTTTTACAGAATACCTGGATTTTGACTAAAAGCCCAGGGGAAATATATTGCATGTACATACAAACGCTGCCCAGTATGTCTGGCTTCTTCCCTCCCGTCGGGTAAAGGCTGAGGGGAGTGTGGTCCTCTCCCCGCCCCAAGTGAAGAAGGACGGCCCTACTGTGTGCCGGTCCCAAGGACCCCAGCTCCGCGGCCACCGGGACTCTCCCCGGCACGCGTGGGCCTCGTGGGCTGCGGAGGACAGCGCCCGGGGTCGGGAGGGAGGGAGCCGTGCCCGGGACGGGACGGGACAGCAGCCGGATTAGCTCCCCCGTGAGCGGGAACCAGAGGAAGGAAACGTAAACTCCTCAGGGAGGCGGGAGGCCAGTCAGGAAACTGCACTTTAAACAAACTGCCCTATTTGAGGCTCAGCGTGCATTCTGCCCCGTGACTGTTTTCCGAGGTATTATTTTGCACACTGTGCCCTAACCCTGGATTTCAGAGACTTGGGAAGTTGACACCACCAAGAACCTGATTGAGAAAAATCAGTTGTGAAGACGTTTTGCCCAGTGGGGGTTGGGAGGGTTCTGTTCTGTTTTGTTTGCTAAACCTGAAGTATTAACTCCAGGAAGACAGGGACCCTCATGGGGTCCCCAGGCTCGGGGACAGCTGTCCCACTAGCGGAAGGCCCTTCGCGCCTGGGGTGGGGGTGGGGGGCCAGGCGCGCCACAGAGCTCCGTTCTGATCCTGAGTCTTAATTGCACTTTTCATCATGTTTTTCTGTTTTGGAGAGTTTTATTGATTTATTTAATCAAAAACAGTTGCTGTATCTAACAACGTGCAGACTGACATCTCACAAGGCATTGATTTCTCTGGAATGTATTTTCGTTCAGATGATTTCCTTGGTACCCACACTCTAGACTCACTGCTCTCTTCGTCAAGACAGCGTTCCGTGTCATCCCAAATAGGGACGCCGAGGAGGGGGCGGCTCTCTGGCTCCTCAAGGCAGGCAGAGCTGAGGGGATTAGTGATGCTGGGGGCGGGGCCACACGCCGCGCCCCCTTTTATCAAAAAACAGAAAGCGGATGGCTCTTCACTTCTAAAATATTTCACACCAAAAAAATACGGTCTGCCCCGACCATAAGTTTGATCTAGCAAGAGGAATAAAAGCAGCTGGCTTTCCCATCTGTGTGAAGTCAGAGAATCTCTCAGAAGGTTCCTTTTTGTCAACTCCAAACTACCTAAGTGGAAAGGGCAGAGTATTTGCGACCTTGTGTGTCCAGTGTTGTGTGTCCTTGTCCCCTGGAGTGTCCTGTGACCCTCTCCATCCTCCTGGCCAGTCACGTGCCTCGGGGCTGGGAGGGGAGGGTCTGACTCGGTCCCGGCATTTAGCTGACCTCTGGCACTGCTGTGTGCACCTGTTCGCTGTTTGCGGCGACGAGCCCCCAGCCCCAAGAACACTTAGCTTGGCCACGCGTGGGCTGATGGTACATCGCGAGCCGACGCCTGTCCTTCTGGACACGACCACGAATGGTTAAAGTCAGTCTGCGGAACGTTTGTGGAGTGAGCCCGGAAGCAGTTTGCTTCTCCAGATATTGGGTCATATGCTTTTATTTTACTTTATTTTATTTTTGAATTTGGACACTTTATATGAATGTAGTTCAGCCGAGAACCCTGTCGCTAAGATCCACTCCCCAGTGTTCTCTGTATGTATATTGATGTATATACCACACGTTACAACCTGCATGAGCTTCCTTCTCGCAGCGAGACCAGCCGGAACCAAGCATGAGACGCGGTCCTACACACAAAGGATTTGACATGTTCTCAATAAAAGACAGTGTTATACCACTGCAGTGTGGCTGGGTTTTCTCTCTCGTTGTCCCCGTGGTCCGCTGGCAGGCCTGAGGGCAGCCCTAAAGAGCATAATTTGCAGGGGTGCATAAGCACCTGCTGAGGGCGGCCCTCTGACTGGTCTTGTAGCCGTGCGCTGACCCAGCGCTCGGCGCATTCATACCCAGCTCGGGACAGTTCCTCTGAGCCCTTGGACCCGCGGGTCCCTCACGGTCCTCCTGAGCATGCGTCGCCCACCCCCACGTGCAAGGTGTGTAGAGGACAGTCAGGCAGCTGCCCCTGCTCGTGTCCCCGCCTGTGAGAAGGGACGACAACGTGGCCCCTGTGACCTGTTGGGCTGTGTGAGGGCGACACGGACAGGAAAACACATGGGAAGAACCTGGGCTGGCCAACAGGCCACTGGCCAGGTGGACTGGGGTCTCAGGTGCAGGGAAGCAGCACAACTAAGAAGGCGGGACTTTGTTATCCAGGGCTGACATTTCTGAAAGACGCTCATAATAAACCAAGTGGAAAGCTGGCTGCGGAGAGCGGTATTCGTGCATTTCACGGTTGCGAAGAAACGCGGGTGCATTATGTACAGCACATGTGGAACAGCCTGGAAGGGGCTGAGTCTGGTCTATGTGAGTGGGGATTTGGGGTGATTTTAATTTAATTCTGCCTTTTTAAGCTTACCCATTTGTCTGATGTTTCTACAATTACATGAAAAGTAAAGAGGAAAATGTTTTTAAACGTCAAAATCCCCATGCAAATAAAAAGCACTGTTATGAAAAACTTCCTCTCTTTTGCATCAATTTTGAGTCTGTTCTTTTCCCACGATAAAAGCAATGTTAAGATGAAGATACGTAACACGAAAAGACGGGGGCAGCGCGCCCTTCACAGGTTCATCCCCGGAAGAGCATTTCCCCGAGGATGCCATGTTGAGGGAGCCTCAAGGCCCTCGCTGGAGGCTGGTGATGAGGCAGAGACATCACGGGGCGTCCCGAGCGTTGGGGACAGATCCCTGGGCACAGCAGAGACCGCCGCCCGCAAGGAGCTCCTCCTGGGAAAGGACTAGAAAGAAATCCCCCTGGGTTTCACCGCAAACACACACTGCAATGTGCCAGCTACCAGACTAATTAATTTTTAGCAATATATGCCTTTTTTTCCCATTAAACAGAAAGTTAGATCGTGATACTTAATAAAATGGAGGAATTTTTAAAATGATTTTCATACTTAATTCTTATTTAATCTATAGCTCCTGGGGGTAATATTCAATATACACGTGTACACAAAGATTTTATCACTCCCCTCACTTAGGAAATAACCTGAACATTTACCTACGTATTTCATTAAGTTTGTAAGTTTTTTGCAAATAAGAAAAACAGCATATGGAGCTCATTTTCTTCTCACGGCCTATTAGTAAGCGGGCCAACCATATTAAATCTACATGTTGTAAATGTTGGCTGACTTCAGCAGTTTATCTCATAGGGTGTGTGCTGCAATTTTATTTCCCAGTGTTTTTCTTTTGGAATATCCCTGGAAAAGTATGCTAATGCTTTTATTTCAATTGCAAAAGTGGGTCAAACCTTTCTTGACAGAAAATAAGTCTAATTTGGTTCAACAGTTTGACAAGAACGTGAGATTGCATGGAGGACGTTGGCCATAAATAGGATGCACTGAATCTGTAGCTACAAGTTGTGCTGAAAATGCATTTCAGATAATGGTATGATAAAAGACTTTTATTTTTAAATGTTCAGTCGGATTAAAAGCAATGAAATGAACACTTCAACGTCCCCAACCCCCGCCCCCTTAGAATGTATCAGATGAAAAAAGATACCACTTAGGTGACAGAGAATCAGGGATAAATGATCGTTTCTTGATACGTGTAGGAAAAGCCTCCTCAGTAAATGCCCCAAACTTCGCAATGACGAGATAACAAATACAGTCACAGCCCAAGCGGTTTCAAAACAGTTCAGCAAAAGCCCGCGTGAACAGTTGATAAAGCATCACAAGATTCGTACAATGTTTTCTTTTTCCCAATCTTCTGATTTGGCGAATATTCTATAAGAGTGGACGGTGGAAGGTGCAAGGTGGACGGTGGGCGTAGATGATGGAGGTGTATGTGAAAAGTGGAAGGTGGACGGAAGAAGGCGGATGTGGTGGCCAGACGATATTAAAGGTGGGTCCTGGGGCGGGGCCTTCACCTTCGGGGGTCTTGGTTTTTCTGGGGTTTTCAGACAGTAAAGGCCACAGGTGAGCGGAGGACCCAGGCGGCCGATGGCCTGATGGATGCAACCACGTGCCGAGGCAGGATTCTCGAGACTCTGCAGTTCGGGTGCAGCAAGGACGCACGGATGTAGGTAGGTGAGCGCAGGGGGTGGGGGAGCTGGGTCCCTGCCTCTAGAGCCAAGGCCGCTGGGTTGTAAGTGCCTACGTGTAAAGGAGGAATTGAGGGTTTACTTTCGAACTTTAATACTTACGATTGTCCAGAAGCCACATTTTTGCAAAAACCTGCATATGATGAAAAGGTTTAGCTGTAATCTGAAAGTGTTTGACGTGGTGCAGGTTTCCAGAGATTGGGAGCCAATCCAAAGCTTTGGGGATTCTCTGCCCGCCCCTCCCCAGTCCAGCTTCTGGTCCGGGCGCCCTTTGCCCAGGCTGTGTGCGCGGGGAGGTTGGTTGAGGGTCGATTCCAGGGCACCTGACACTCCTTGGGCCTCTGTCCCCAGCCATGTGCAGGCCCCGGGTGTTTTCGGCACAGGTCCCTCCCTGGGCTGCCCTGGGGCAGGGGCGGGGGCTGGGTCTGGGGTTGGGGTCAGCCGGGTGTCCTGCTGTGGGTCCCGAGCCTCATTTTGGGGAGAGAGAACCTGTTTCTTCTCAGCAAGCAAACAGCGTATGAACAGAGCAGGAAGGAGAAGGGCTTATCTGGAGCTGAAATGTTTTGAAGCAAAGTCAGAGGAGGGTGACCTTCCAAGTGGTGTTTGACTTTCTCCTTTTGCCCAGAACTAATCGGCTTAGCTCGGATGCCTGAGTGCCCGGCGACACAGGGACCCGCTGCTTTCAGGGTTTACTCTTCATGAAAGAAAAACACCATTTCTCACCAGAGCCTAAAGTTTATGGGGCTTCTCTCGTGGACCGCTCGTGCTTGGTCATTAAAGGGGCAAAGCCGACACGGTCTCTTTCCTCGAGTTTGTCAAATGGCTTTATTCGTAACGATCATCAGACGGAAACACTGACTGCAGGCTGAATGTTGTCGCCTGCCAGGCAAAGAGCCGCCCACCCATCCCTCCCCCGTTGGCCGTCTGGGGTCAGGGAGCCATCTGGGGGCCTCCTATCGGTGGCCGGCACCTGGGCGGGGGGTGTCAGGGGACAGTCATCTCCATGGGATTACCTGTCTGCTTAAACCGGAGACATCACGCGGGCAAAGCTGACTCCTGGGGACGGAGAGGTGACCCAGCTCCCAACAACAAAAGAACGAGGCTGCCTTTCCAAATCCATTACTGTCACCCGTGTGCCGTCCCTGCCTGCACACCCCTCCCCACAATAAAACTAGGAAACGTAGGTGGGGGCCTCCTGAAGACGCTGCCAGCCGGGCCAGGCTTCTCTTGGTTCAGAAAACAGAGGGATTCTTTGTATCCAGAAGATCAAAATACTCAGGGTGATTTGGTCACAGAGCAGTCACGTGTCTGGAGATGGGTGATGTGTCTGTAGCCAGCAGGGGCCGCCCCGTTCTCCCTGCCTCATCACCATCCCCCACCCCACCCCTTGGAGGTCCAGGTGACCCCCTGCATCCTGTAGGGCAAGCCTCTGCCCAGACAAGCTGGGGTGGGGGTGGGTGGGGGGGAGACATCACCAGGACTCAGGCCTCTGGAGAAGTGACTCAGCCCTAGCGATGGGACAATGGAGTGGGAAGGGACCCAGTACAAGCTCTATTTCTCCAGGGGAAACAGGTGACCTGGAGGGACCTAGTGTGGAGATCAGAGGACTCAGGCTCAAACCTCTGTTCCCAGGAGCCCCTAGGTCTGCTCTTGGGCAAACAGGGGAGAGACCTGCTGGCCGGGAGGGAAGGAGCAGGGATGCAGACGTCCAGGTGGGGCTGTGGAGCACAGCAGATGGGAGCACAGGGCCCTGCGGACACTCGCTTGGCTTAGGGTCCCCGCCCTGGATGGGAGTGCTGAGATGGGGAAGGGCCGGCTGGCGGGGAGGCCCGGGCAGAGGAGGCCAGCCAGCAGCCCGGTGCCAGCACACAGGGGCCCCTGCAGCTCGCACTGTTCTCGGGGACATCGGAAGGGGAACCAACCCCACTCAAACAGGAGTGACCCCACTCAAAAAGGAGCACCTTGCAGGAGATCCTTTCACAGATTCTCCCAAAAATAAAGTAGCACGTGGAGGGGACAGAGTTCTTTGGGTTTTGTTTTTAATGATGGGACAGAATAAGGAAAAAGTGGACAAATACCTAAACCCATGTTCAGGAACGTAAGGACTCGGAAACTTAGCCGCATAGATTTCTGGAGTTTCCAAGAGTGTCGGAGCAAGATGAATGAGCCCAGGCAGTGGGGAACGTAGGGTCAGGGGACAGTGGTGGGCAAAGAAGCCAGAAAGAGCTACAGTGACGCCCAGACCACTGCCGACGACAGACGTGCTCGGCTGTCCAGAGTCCCAGATCCAGGCGTGGCTGGTGGGGCGCAGGGGCGGTGGGGCTTCCCTGTGGCCCGGACCCCTCCCGACACCGGGAGAGGATGGAGGCTCACTCAGTATGCGTCTCAGCAATGCCGGGTGATCATGGTGCCGCAGAGGCAGGGCCAGTGACGTCCAAACCCAAGTCACATGAATACAAATCTCTACTGTTTCACTTCCAGTGACAGTGGACAAGGACAGGCTGGGGACCACCCTGCCCTGAACCCCCATATGCTGGGGAAACGCAGTGAGGTGACAACTCGCGCCCTGGGACACAGACAGCTGGAAAGAATGTCACTGCACCCCTGAAATAATGGCCCAAACTTCCGAGGCTTCCTGGGCCCCCAGAAGGCAGTGGTCATGGGGCAACCAGCAGCCTGGGATCCAGAAGAGACAGGTGTCCCTGGGGGACGGGGCACCAGGCACGGCCCACACCATGGGGGGAGCTCGGATGGAGAGACTGTGAGCATGGGGGTGCAGAGCCACGGCCGGCCCAGGGCTCCCAGTTGGGGACGGGACAGCAGCCCCCGGTGGGACACACGGTGCGGCTGGCCCGTTCATCTGTGGCAAAGCCCCCGGAGCTCTGCTGAAGCCACACCCCTCGGGGCGGGACTAAACTTCTAAGCTTTTATTTAATTCAAATGTAAAGAGCCACGTGCAGCTCATGCTACAATATCGCACAATGCGGAACGTGTACTTTCACTTTTAATCGCATTTCTTTTTGGTCTGAAAACAATTTCCCCTCATTCTTGCAAGGTAGTTTCTAGAATCCTGGGTTGTTATTTTCTCCAGGTTCACTGAAGACATTATCGTGGCATCTTCTGGCTTCCATTCACACTGACGAGAAGTCAGCGATCCACCTGTCCTCCCGTTGTAGATAATCTGTGTGTTCAGCTACTTTAAAATATCTTCTCTTTTTCCCCTGGTTTCTGAGGCTTTATTATTACATATTTAGATACAAATTTGTTTTAACTTATCCTTCTTTGGATTTATTGGGCTCACCGGGTCTTTCAGGTATCTTTAACGTATCTGAAACATTCTCAGCCATTACCTCTTGAAATCGTGTCTCCTTTTTTCCATCAATATCTTCAGAAAACCCTATTTGATGTAGGGCTGACCCTCTGTTTCCATCCTCCACAGTTTTCTGTGTCTGTTTCTCTGGATTGACGTCTGGTATAACTTCGTTGGGTCTGTTTTCCAGTTCACCGTTTCTCTCTTCAGCTGCATCTAATCTGACGTTTAGACATTGAATTTTATGGTGATTTGTTTCCTTCGTTCTTAGGCTTTTTGATCATCAACTTCTTGTCTGATTTGGAAGTGTATTTGGTTGAAATCCTTTGAGTGCTTGACTTAATTTTCCCCCCAAAAGATTTATGCTTCTGTCACCTGGGAAATGCCACCACCATGGGACCATTTTTGCGAACAATCAGCTTGGAATTTGGAGCAGAGTCAGCATGAGGTTAGAGCATCAACGTCACAGAGGTCTGACTCGACTTACGATTTCTCAGGGAAGTACTTCTCCCTTCTCAGTCTCAGGGCTGAGGTGGGAGCATTTCTGGTGTGTTTCCTTGTGCGTGCGGGTTTTTGTTCACCCTGTGAAGTCCTGGCTTCACAGAGGGTTCTCGTCTGCATATCCCGCCCTGGGAAGACCCTGAGCCTTCGGCCCTCGTCCCCGCCTGCCTGGTGCTCCGAGGTGCTGCAGACCTGCGGGTCACTGCAGAACCCCCAGGGGAGAGGCTGGTCTTGACCCAGCTTGCCTGCTGGGGTTCCTGATTTCCCCCCATTTGGTGTCTTGCAATTTCTTTGTTTTCTTGAAAGATGTGTGATGTGTAAGTTTTCCTTTAATTTGTCCACCTAATTATCTTCTCCAGAAGGGTTCTTAAGAGCATCAGATCTGCCACATGTGAGAAACAGAAATCCCCATGGCTGCTCTTGGCTCCTGTGGCCCTTTGCTATGGATCTGTCTTGGCCAGTGTTTCCTGAAAAATGGGCTGAAGCAAGGATGCGCTAACTGGGAAGTACGAATTCAGGGCAGTGAGAGTGAGAGGGACGGGGACGCGGGGATGGAGGGACGTGCTCCACACACAAGGAGCCTTGCCCAGCCGGCAATGACCCAGCTCGTTCCCTGAGCACATAGGACTTCCCGGGACAGGCTTCCTGGAGATGGTGGCCCCGGGGGGGCCCACGGGGGGGGGGGACTTATGCGTCTGCACGGCCCCTCCCGTGCCCCGTTTCTGGCGGCCAGTGTTGCCCGTGGAAGTCAGCCGCCTTGCACTGCACCCCAGCCTCTCGGCAGCCGCTTTGGCCACCACGTCCTCTGTGCTGCAGGGCAGTGTCATGCTCGGGCCCTGCCGTGGCAGGGGTGGGGGGTGGGGGCAGGGGCTGGCTCTGGCCACTTCCAGGCGGCTGAGGCGAGGCGGGAGAGGAGCTGGACTCCCCAGGCCGGGTGTCTGGTGGAGCCACATGGCTGGAGGTGCGTGCCGACACGGGACCGCGCCCTCCCGGACCACACCTGCTGGGCCGAGGGGTCGGTGCTGCTACAGGTCATAGATTTCTAGGCGACAGTAAAATCTCATGTTTTCAGGGGCAGGGTGAACGGATCGTGTTTCCAGCCCCTTGTCCCCACAGCTCTGGAATCTTCAGCCCATCACCCCAGGCCTGGCCCTGCTAACGTCCCTAGATGCTCTGGGTGCAGGTCGTGGGGGACGAGGGGTGATGGCTCTGACCCTGTGGGTGTGGGCTTGTGGGCCTCCAGCCTCCAGCCTGCGATCTGGTGGGTTAGTGCAGGGGAGACCGTGGGAAGCTGGTGGCAGGTCGGCAGTGGTCCCCAGGCCGTATTATGGAGTGTTATCGGCGCTCCCCTGCTTTTCAGACCCTGACACCCCGGTCCTTCCAGGGCAGAACCCCGAGCCCACATGGAGCACGTCCTCCAGACACCCTCCCCCACCTCCTTCCCTGCCCGTGGGGAAGTCACACGAGCCCTCTGGAGTCCTACAGACAACCTCCTGCTCGTGATGTGGTCACTAACGCTGGAAGAGTCCGTCCGTGTTCAGTGGGAGGGAAGGATCCTGTGGCCGAATAGCCGTGGGCGCCCATACACTATGCCCGCTGGCGGTGGCTCTGACTCATACTTGACCGTGGAACCAGCCTCCCCTGGACGCGAGCTTGGGCAGCACGGCCACACTGTGCCCCTGCCTGGCCCCAGGAGGTTCCTGTCCTGCAGGACCTTCAGGTGTGGGACAAGGGGGGGCATGAGGGACAAATGGAGGTACAGAAACTGGGGCGAAAAAGTCCTCACCCCGGTCCACTGCTGACCCCCAGGCAGGGGCACTTAGAGGGCAGCATGTTGTGGGGGCGGGGTTCCCCGTGTCCCGCCTGGCCGGCTAGTGGGGGCGGGGGTCCCGGTGTCCTGCTGGCTGACAACAGAGGCTCCGGGGACGTCCGCCAGCAGAGTGGCGCGGGCACTCATGGTTGCTCCGAGCTGGAGTCTCGGCGAGTTACTGGCGGGGAATCTTCTTCCAACGGGACCTTGTTATTTAAGGGACTGGATGGGCAGCCGCGTCCTAACGGGGACAGTGGGGCGGACAGAACGGCTTATTTTCCCCTGGCGCCGTGGTCAGCCGTGTGGTGTGGCGGGTGGCCGTGTTTCTGCCTTCTGCTTTTAGGGCCGATGTCACGGTTTGCTGTCCTGAGTCCTTTCCCGCCGCGCGGGGAGCAGGGCCGCGGTGGCCGCCACGGCCGCCGGAGACCCCCGCGCCTGCAGGCCCTTGGTGCAGGAGCCCCGTGGGGCTCGGGGGGTCGTGGTCGTGGCCACGGGGAGTCCGTGTCCTCCCGGCTGCAGGCGGCTTTTCGCAGATGCGGGACGGAATCCCACCGGGCCGCTCAGAGCCGAGGCCGGAACCCCGTGCGGCCGACCCAGTTGCCACACACGGCGACGGCAAGGTCACCAGAAGCGCCGCAGGCAGGCTTCCAGGTCAGCTCTCACCAGAACCCACCCAGGCCAACGCGTTACTTGCGCCTTTGCACGCGCCTCGCTTCGCTCTGACCCACGCGGACGCCGCCGGCTGCTCCGATGGCCTCCTCCGTCTGCCTCAGCTCAAACGCTGCCCAAATGCCTTGTAATTAATTCGGCCGTGTTTGTCAGCCTCGCGTGTCTGTGCAGAAGCACAGTAATTTCCCAAGACATCTCCCGTCACTGCACGCTTGGTCGAATGAGCCTTTTCTCACACAGATAATGCTGCAGAAAACATCTCAGGGCGCTTTTGTCTCAGGTGAGACATTGTCTTTCTTTTTAAACGTTTTTGTAATGTTTATTAGTTATTTTTGAGAGAGAGACAGAGCACGAGCAGGGGAGGGGCGGAGAGAGAGGGAGACCCAGAATCCGAAGCAGCTCCAGGCTCCGAGCTGTCAGCACAGAGCCCGACGCGGGGCTCGAACCCACGGACCGCGAGATTGTGACCTGAGCCGAAGTCGGACGCCGAACTGACTGAGCCCCCCCGGCGCCTCTGGGGGCAACGTTTGTTTAAGCTGGACCCCCACCAGCAGGATTGCTGGGTCAAACCACATGCACAGTTCCTGCTTTTGCGTGAGGGTCGTGTCCAAGCAGCTTCCAGAAGAGTCAGGAGTCAGGTCATCCAGAAGTTTGTAAAGTAACCCCCCCCCCCGCCCCCACCCTGCAATGCAGACAATTTACAGAGAGACCAAAGCTTTGGGTCTCTTTGGCTTTAACCTGTTGGGATTCACTAGGCCTCACGGACGCGAGGATGGCTGTCGCGAAAACCCTTGCACGCGTCGGCTCTTTGGCGTGGCCTGTCCGCCTTCCAGGCTCGGGCTGTCTGGACGCCCGCCTGCCCGGTCTCTGTGCGCCTGCCCCCCACTCTCTCACACCGTCCGGCCGCCCAGTCCCCAGGGACTTCGTGCTTTCGAGCTCACTCGTCAGCGTGTCGCGGGCGGAGTTTGCTGTTGTTGCTTGTCGACAATTTCACTCCTTCTGTTTCCATTTCTAGAGGCCGTATTCTGTGTTCCAGCCCCTCCGTGCTCTCTGTTACCTCTGTGAGCCCATCACCGCGGTTCCCTCGTACTCCGTGGGTGCTCCAGGACCTGCTGTGTCTGGCGGGGTCCGTGGGCTGTTTCTCTGATGCTCGGGCGGAGTCTGCTGAGCCTGGGTCGCGAAATCGTGTCCGTGTACGTGGGGATGTTGGCAGCGCTGAGGGTGCAATCCTCCGGTGGCCGCGTCTGCCTCGGCGGGGACCCCAGGAAACCGCGTGGAGCACGTGCACACGTGTGCACTTGGTGTTCTAAGTCCACGTGAGGGTGGCCTGCGGTTAGAAATTGTTGGGGGACACTTTGCTCCCTCCAACGTCCCGGGTTTGCCTCTGGGGTCTGCAGACAGACGGCAGACGCAGCCCGGGCCCTCCCGCTCCCGGCTGGCTGGGCCCGGGCGGCCGCGCGGTGCCACGAAGCAGCGGCCTGAAGCCATGGGTGCAGCCGCGTGGTCCCGGGGGCCACGAGGCTGGCAGCAGGTGCAGCAGGGCGCCGTCCAGCTCGGGCCGCAGCACGGCTCTGGCGTCCTTGGCTGTGGCCGGGTCTCTGCCTGGTTGTGGCCCAGCGCTCCCCCGTGGCTCCCGTCCTCTCCGTCCTTTGGGACACCCGTCACTGGATGTGCCCTGCCCCCGAATCCAGGACGGTCCCACGTTGAGATCTGTAGGTTAGGCACATCTGTGAGGAAGTTTTAACACATGAAGTCACACTGTGCCCCAGGGGCACAGACATGGGTTTGGGGGAACAAACCGGCCGCACCGCCTGAGAGCATGTGGACACCCTGTCTTGCTTCTGCCTTGGATGATACGCGCTGTTCAATTGTACTTGAATGGAAACACTAAACTGAATTTTAACTGAATTTAACAGGAGGAAAGGAAACTGAAGAGAAAGTCAGTCACCCTACACACAGTGTTTGTGCTCGGCTGGGCGAGGTGGGGCCAGGAGGGGCGTGGGGCGCCCTGAGCTGCAACCCCGAGGGGACGGACCCTCCTGGGCCCCCAGGTGTCAGGACCACCGTCTGACATTCGGACTTTCTATTCGAAACTTGGCTTTCGTGAGATCCGGAGGCCTTTCCCGCAAACTGGGCCCTTCGGCCTGGGTGCTCATGGGCGGATCTGGGGCCCCTGGGGAGGTGCGGGCGGGACCCGCTTCCAGCCGGGGGGTGGGGGGGGTGGGGACCCCCCGCAGGATGCCAGCCCCGCGTGGCTCCGTGCTGCTGCTGACTCGTGGCAAAAGTGCCCCGTCGAGTCGAGGCAGCGCCCTTCGAGCCCCTGGCTGCAGTCACTGAGAAGTGCCGACTGTCCAGCTTCCTGCAGGGGCGTCTCCCTCGCCCGTTAGATTCCACAGTCGGTGGCCTCTCAGGCTGGACCGCTGTGTCCCCTGACGGTTGTTGGTAAAATGCCCCCTGGACGCAGCCTGGTGACACTCCTGCGGCAGGTAGGACAGACCGGCCCCCCACGCCCCCCACCCCGGCCCCCCGTGCTGCGGTGTCCCCTCTGCCCTGACCGTCCCCACGCGGAGAGAGCACCGTCTGGGGCGGGTGGCTCCCGTGCGTCCTTGGCGCTCAGTCTTGAACTAGAGTATGTGGCAGGGTGAAAATTGCCCCCAAAATATCCGCTCCCAATCCCGGAACATGCAAATGTGACCTTATAAGGAAGTGGCTCTCTGCAGATGGAAGGTAGGGATACGGAGGTGGCTTCTCCAGTGTCCCCTGAGTGCCCCCTCGGGGGCCTTACAGGAGGGACGGGGTGGGGGACAGGCTGCAGAAGGGGCAGGCCATGTGACCACGGAGGCAGAGACTGGGGTGAGGGGTCACCGCCACCGGAGCTGGAGGAGGCGGGGGGGGGGGGCCCTTCCTGGGCACCCGTGGTTGGAACCAGAGTGGGCGCTGGGGAGGCAGTAGAATGTGCCTTGTGTCCCTCCATCAGTGTCTCTGCCGCCCTCTGGTGACCTTGGGCACACGGCTTGACCTATCTTAGGCCTAGCTTGCTTCCTGTCACTTGGCTCCCTGTGGGTGGGGCGTCCTGGCCGCAAGGTGGGGGGACTCCCTGTGGGCGGGGCGTCCTGGCCCCAGGGTGGGGGTCACACTCAAGTGCCAAGTGAGGGCTGCAGGTGCAGGGACAGGGTCTGGAGTCTCAACACTGGGAAAGTGACCTTGGCTTGGTCCCTGGGGACAGGGCTTGGACGCACTCGAATTTCCCTCCTCTCCGAGGAGCTGAGTCTGTAGGGGCTGTATAGTCCCTCTGGTCTGGGGGACCACCGTGGCCCCATTTCCCACCAGCATGACACAGCCCGCCCAGGGGTGTTTCTAACCTCCGAATGACGGCCCCCAGGGTCCACTGTGCTGGAGCCACACCCTCCCCAGGGGCCCCTTGGGGCTGGGTGTTTCCCTGGTCGCTTGGACCCCCGGGGACAAGGCTGTCTGGGCACTTTGGAGCTGAGTTCACGTCTTCCCGCGGCCCCGCTGACACCCACTCTGCCTTGGGCCCTGCCTTTCGACAGCTGGCATCTCACGCCGGCCACCGTCCCGGGTTTCTCCCATCTCCTGGGCCACAGGGAGGGAGGCCGGGGGTCTGTGGGGGTTAAGTCGTGTCCAAAACGTGCAGCCAGTCAGCCAGGGCTCAGGGGACTTTCTGCACGTACACGACATGGTTCTGCCACTCGGATCTGGAGTGTGCACGCCGCTCCCGGGGGCCGAAGCAGGACTCGGCACAAGAACCCTGCTGTTTCCCCCGAATCGGGAGACATGTGTTGAGGTTCACCTGCCCACCGGCGCGGCGAGGGGGCTGTGGAGGCAGCGGAGGGAGGCAGGAGGGGCCTGGGCCTGGGTCTCAGTGAGGAGGCCGGCCGCGGACGGTGGCGGTTCTGGAACACTTATTCCTAGCCCCCCCTGGAGTGGGAGGGGCAAAGGGGCCGGCGCCCCTCGACGTCCCCTGTGGAGGCCCCGCGCCTGGCCGCAGGCCAGAAGGACCAGGTGAAGTTTCTGGAGAACCTGAAGCATTTCAAGGGAAGGTTCGAGTCTTGGGGATGGCCTGGGGTGTGGTGATGGTTTTGGGCCTCCAAGGGCAGGGGCAAAGGACCACCTTCTGTGACGCTTTCTTCTGACCGACCTGGGGCTGGGTTCCTCGGAGATGCTGTGGGACAAGGCCACGTCAGATGGCGGCCACGCCCTGATGCGCACCTGCTACCGTTCCTCGAGGTGGCGGCTGCGGGCGCCCAGGGGCCTGTGTCAGAGCCAAAGCGGAGCCGGGCCGTCCCGGGGGGGCCACGCTGCGCAGGGGGGGATGCTGGCTCGGTCTGCGGCGGAGGGCGGGGGCACAGACAGCGGGATTCAGGCCACTTTCCTGGCCCGCCTCGTTCCCCACCTGCTGTCTTGGGGCTCCCGGCCGCTGGGGGCCTGCATTTCCAAGCTCACTGTGCTGTCCTGGCAGGAGCCCCAGGCGGTGGTGGTGGGGGGGGGGTGACAAGGTGGGGCTAGAAAGGACGACACAGGGGCCATCTCTGCAGAGCCAGGAGGAGGAAGGTGCAGGTGGGCAGGGTCTTCCAGGGTGTCCCGTGGGCGGTGGAAAGGTGGCTCCCTGCCCTCCAGTGCGCCAGGGCCGGGGCGCCGGAGGAGGTGCTCACGCAGCAAGGCCGGTCACCTGACACAGGTGTACAGCCCTCCCGCGACGGGCCCAGGGGCCACTTGCCGATTTAGCGGGAGGGTGAGGTGGAAGCCGGTGCCACCCCTCCTGATCCTCCCCGGTTCTCCAAGACCTGGTTGGTGGCCGTGGCCATCTGTCGAGGAGTCCGAAGGCCTGGTTACATCGGGGTGGCCACGGTGGCCTTGAGGGAACACTGGGCAAGTGGAGAGGTTCCTGGTGCCCGGGGCTCTGGGCAGACTCAGAGGGCGGGGACTGGACGTGGCGGCCAGGATGGCCTGGGCGCCTCCCTGCAGGGCCCTGCGCACTGCTGTCACCTGAGGGTCTGGGGGCTTCCTCCTTTGCCTCACTGGCCTGGCAGCCCCAGGCAAGGGCTCAGGTGTGCCGGGGAGGGCGGGCTCAGGTGTGCCTGGGGGGAGGGCTCAGGTGTGCGGGGGGGAGGGGGGGCTCAGGTTTGCCTCGTGGGGGGCTCAGGTGTGATGGGGGAGGGGGGGGCTCAGGTGTGCCTCGTGGGGGGGCTCAGGTGTGCCCGGGGAGGGGGGGGCTCAGGTGTGCCTCGTGGGGGGGGCTCAGGTGTGCCTCGTGGGGGGCTCAGGTGTGCCGGGGGGGGGGGGGGCCTCAGGTGTGCCTCGTGGGGGGGCTCAGGTGTGCCTGGGGAGGGGGGGCTCAGGTGTGCCTCATGGGGGGGCTCAGGTGTGCCTCATGGGGGGGCTCAGGTGTGCCTCGTGGGGGGGCTCAGGTGTGCCTCGTGGGGGGGCTCAGGTGTGCCTGGGGAGGGGGGGCTCAGGTGTGCCTGGGGAGGGGGGAGTCTCAGGTTTGCCTCGTGGGGGGGCTCAGGTGTGCCTGGGGAGGGTGGGCTCAGTTGTGCCTTGTGGGGGGCTCAGCTGTGCCTGGCGGGGGGGGCTCAGGTACATGGGCTCCTCTGTGCCTCTCCTGTGCTTCCTCGGAAACAGGCAGGTCAGGAAGTGCCAGCCTGTGGTCCCAACAGAGCCACCTGAAGTCACTGTCGCCAGTCGGCCTGTTGAGATGTGTCTGCATTTTCTGATTGGCTTCACACACCCTGTTCTCAGCGGGACGCCCCTCCCTGCTCCCGGGGAGGGAGGGCAGAACAACTCCTCTGAGGACGCACAGGGCAGCCGGGGCATCTCACACCCAGGGCAAGACCGAGTGCGTGGCGGGGACCCCTGCGGCTGGCCCTGCCCTTGGAGGCGGGAGGGTGCGGGGTGGGGGGCAGCCAACCACAGGGGGGCCCCCGGGAGAGGCCGGCAGCCTGAGGGTTTGGGGCAGCACAGAGTCCCCTGGGCCAGCGGGTCCCTCCTCTGGCGATGATCGCGAGGTCGGTTGCTTCTCTGTTCTCAGGCTCGTTTGTGGGAGACATGGGTGAAGAAGAATGAGAAAGAAAGCGAATTTCGGAGGAAGGAACTGGGGCATAAGGCATGATGTCTGTCCTGAAGTTTCCCTGGCCCGTTTAGTGCCCGCATGGCAATGGGGGCATGGGGGGTGGGTGGGGACAAGGGCTCCCCGCATTACCGGGCACGACTGGGGTACTGAGGGCCAGCGAGGCCCTCCTCAGGCGGAGGGGGCTGGCCTCCCCGCCCCACCTTCCTGCCTGGCCTGGGACAGGGCTCCACCCACACATGGGGCTGGGCCCCTGGATCCCGCTGTGCCTGAAGGCGGCCTCTCCCGGCCTGAGTGCTGGAGTCGTGCCCGTTGAGCAGCTTGGTGGGGGCTCCGTTCTCCGGACTGACCGCGGCTCTGAGGTGGGCTGCTCCCAAACTCCTCAGAGCTGGGTCGTTGAAGACAGCTGCGCACAGCCACCCGCGGCCCTCGGCTCAGCAGCTGTCCGGCCTCCCCTGGGACTCCCCTGTAGTGGAGGCCCGGTCCCCGGGGAGCAGCCCAGCCCCCGCCCTGTCACCCAAACCAATCTGTTCCGGGAGGGCCTCTGGGTCAGACTCTCGGATGGGCGTCCCCAGCCCAGAGGAGGCGCCTCACTTTCCTGAAATCGGCACCGAAAACATCAGCAGTGTGGACGGCAGGGGGCCGGCGGCCAGAGAGATGCGCACGAGCAATAAGGGAAGAACTTCCAAGAGTCAGTCTTGAAATCACACCCTTGAGTTTCCCATCATTTGGGGGTGCCCGGGGGGCTAAGCGGCTGACTCTTGACTTTGACTCAGGTCATGGTCTCACGGTTTGTGGGGTGGAGCTCCGGGCGGGGCTCTGTGCTGACGGCACGGAGCCTGCTTGGGATTCTCTCTCCCTCCCTCTGCCCCGCCCCCCGCTTGTTCTCTCTCTCTCTCTCATAAATAGACAAACATTAAAAAGAATCTCCCATCACTTCCCTTCCCTTCGGGCTGTGAAGGACCTCAGGGCCGTCCTGGGCATTTTCAGCGCTGCTACGGTGCAGGGAGCGCTCCCTGGCTATGTCACCGCCTCCTGAACAAGGACCCGACTGAATTGGAGATGCGGGCAGGCGGGGAGGTGGCGCTCGCCCAGCAGAGCAGAGGACAGCAAGGCCAGGCCTCGCTTCTGGGGGGAGAGAGCGTCTCTCCTGTCCTGGCAGTGGAGGATATGGACCCTGGCAGGCTCCAGATTCTGCGTTCAATGCCCCCTCTGGTCGCAGGATTAAACGGGAACGGTAAGAACGGACAGTTACTGTGTTCGTCAGAAGTATCCGGAGAAGTTGCTGTGGGGACAGGTCTCTCCTCAGGGTGGTAGTTAGAGCCTCCGAGGGCCCATAGCAGAGGGGGTGCCCCGTCCAGGCATCCCGGGTGGCCCTCCAGCTCTGATCACGTCCCCATCTTTCCTACCTGGCTCGGGACCTCGCCCACCATCTGACCAGAGGCCGACAGGCATCTGGTTCCCCTGCAGCCTTTAGCGAACGGAGTTGGCTCCCCGTACTCCTGGCCCGGCCAAGTGCAGGGGCTCCGGCGGGCTCCTTCCTGCTTCCTGGCCCCTCCCCCTGCAGCTGGGAACCACATTACAGTGCTTCCTACCCCAGGCCCCTTGCTGGCCTCAGGGGCTCTGCGACCATGGGGCTCCTTCCTTCCTGCCCCACACCGTGCCGTGGCACCACCATACTGGGTGCTGGCACCTGCTTTCTGTTTCTCAAGCCAGACTTGCACTTACCTCAGGGCCTTTGCACTGCCTGCTCCTTCCCTTCCAATGCTCTTCCGCCCACTCAGGCCCCTTGTCATTCGGACCTCGCGGTGCAGGTGCCTCATTCTGGCCTCCATCGCACCTCTTAGAGTTCCAACCACCGTGAGAGCCAGGGCCTCCAACTTCACTTTGCCTGCAGCCCTGCAGGTAGCAGTTGGTCTGCTCGCCCGGATGGCCCTCCCTGACCGTCCATTAAGGGACAGTTCTCGCCCATCCCTTTTCCTCCCTTCAGCACAGAGGACCCCAGGCTCCCGATTCTGGTTTTAACCGCTTTCCCGTGTGTCCGCTCCAGCAGAACGTCAGCTCCTGGCCCACGTCGGGGCTCGGGACCCAGGCGGGGGGTGCAGGGCCGGGCACCCAGAGGGGAAGCTGTTGCAAGGTACGGAAGAGGGTGAGCGAGGGGTCCTCCCTGCAGCCCAGAGGGCGTCTCAGGCTCGATGCAGCGCACGGTGTCTGTGCAGAAGCCTCCACGTGGAGTAGCACGCGTACCATCCAGGGACACCGGCCCCCGTGAAGCCGGGTGAACTGGAATGTTCTGTGACGACCCTCCTAATTTAAATTGTGATGATGTCTGTGACACAGATGGGTCAAAGGTGTGCTGAGGGGGGAGAGCTGATCTCCAAAGGTCACACTCTTGAGACGACAAAAAGTGCGGCTATGGGGACAGTGGCCGCCAGGTGGTGGTGCGGCACAGGGGTAACGCGAGGGGGCCCATTGGAAGGCGCCGTCTCTACCGTGCAGGCACACACACTTGCACGCACTTGTGGAGACACGTGTACACACGTGCACACAGGCGCACAGGCGCACGTGCACACCCACAAGCACACAGGCGCACAGGCACGATGCACACACACACGCCAGTGCCGGTGGCACTGGTAGCAATGGAGCAGGTCCGTGGACCAGGTCAACCTGGCACTCGGGCCACGCGAGGCGTCACTGTCGCGGACACGGGCGGAAGGGAGCGCCGTCATTTCTCACGACAGCACATGAGTCTACAAGGGGCTCGAAACAAGAGAGCGAAGAACGCATCTATGGCCCTGCGGAGAAGCGGCCGGCACGACCCGACGTTGGACGTGCGCCCAGGGGACCTGAGGCGGAGTCTGCTGCGTGCGTCCCCGAGCCGCTCTCGGAGGACGCACTCTGCCCTTCGCTGGGGCCCGGGCTGGGATGGGTCCACGGAATAAGGTATCTGAGAGGGAACAACGTCACCAGCGGGAGGAGCGGGACAGTGAGGTGGGGGGGGGGGGGCACGGCACTGGGGTGCGGTGGCGCTCTCCCCGGGAGCCGGTGGCGGCCGGGGCCAAGGAGCCCCGTCTGCGGCCAGGTCACCCGTCGCCGTCCCCGCAAGTGCCCGGCTCACGCCACACAGGCCTTCCGGGGCCGCGCGTGCCACCTCCCCCCCGCGGAGAGCCACCCCGGAAAGCCCCGTTCACAGGGATGCCCACGCGGGGATCTTCCCAGGCGTGCCCACGAGGCCCGACCGGCGGCTCCAGCTTTGCCCACCGGGGAGCTTCTGATTTCATTGGGCCCCGCGCACTGGCGGGATTTTAGCCGGGGCAGGGGCACGTCACGGGGGGCCGGGCTCCCGCTGCCATCCTGCAGGGGTGAGACTGTTGAGCAGAACGAGTGAGAGAGCCAGCCCTCCGGGTGCGTGTTGGCTGGGAGGGCAGCGGCCCGCAGACCGTTAACTCTTTGCCCGACGGAGGCAAGCCGTGCAGGAGGCTGGGCCCTGGGGCCTGGGGCCCCTTCTCCCCACGTCTGGGGGGGGGGGGCTCCTCTTCCGGGTCAGGCCCGGCTCCGGGCAGACACAGCCCCCAGCTCAGGAGCAAGGGTCTCCTCAGGTCGAGAGCCCGGGGCCCGGGGCGGAGGGGGGAGCGGGTGCGGGGCGAGGTTCCCTCGGGACAGTCGGCTGGTGGGACACATGAGACGCCGCGCTCAGGTCCTTGGTCACCCCCTCCCCTCCCCCACTGAGGCAGGACCCACACGGAGGAGAGACCTGGATCCAAATCCGGGTCAGCCTCCTGCTCGCACGGCGGCCCTGGTCGTTCACCTGGCCCTGAGCCTCAGTTTCCCCATCTGTAAATGGCAGAGGTGGTGACAGCTTGTAGACACACTCTGGCCCACACTGTTCTGGTACTTTCCACGGACAGCCTGTCCTGCTGGGGCAGTGTCGGGGGGGATGGAGGGATGAAAAAAGGGGCACCTCTCAAGTCTGCCCGAGGGGCAGAGCATCGGAGGCCCCAGGTCCAGTGTGGCGGGTCAGCAGGCGCCCAGTCAGGAGGGCGGGAACGCGGGCTCAGGCCTGAGGCCTCCGGGAGTCAGCATCTCTGGCCCACAGCGACTACAGCTCTAGACCTGCCAGGGTGGGGGGCGGGCCCAGGGTCGCCACGGGCCCCGGGCCCCTCTTCTCCCACACACCGCCTGCCTCTTGGCCTCAGAGTGGACCCCACGTCCCCCACCCTTGCAGCATGACCACTCTGTGCTCCGTGGTGCCCGGAAGCTTCCGGTTCTACAGGCTGGGGTTGGAGGCCACGCCCGCCCAGACCCCCAGGCCCAGCGGCAGCCTCTCCAAGTGCCCCTCCGCGTAGGAGATGCCCAGCACCCAGCATGGGGAGGGGCGGCAGGGGTGTCCCTGCCCCATCGCCCCCGGAGCCTCCGTGACCCCCAGGGCCCAGGGCTCTGCAGGGCCCAGGGACGCGCTGCTGGAAAACCGCCCGCGAGCACACGCTTCCTCCTCCCGGTCCTGGCCAAAGTGCCCGTCTTGTTTCTACCCACAAAGGTGGGCGGGAGCGGGGGCCGGTGGCGTGCCTGGGTCTCCCTTGGAGGAAAGAAGGGGACCGAGACCCACGGAGAGGGCAGCCCGCGCCCTCCCGAGCAGGCGGGGGTCCCGTCGGTCTGGAAGCAGGTCTCCATTCTGAGGCCGGAAGCCCCGTCCCGCCCAGCACACCCCGAGGGCACCGTGGTCACAGCAGCTGGTGCCCGGAGCCCGGACCGCGAGGCAGAGCCCCCAGTGTCGGGGCACAGCCCGTGGGGGACGGTCGGGGGTGGCCGGGCGTCCGGGACGCGAGCGAGCGGGCGCTTCCCATGCCGCGTGGCAAGTGCCGGCGGCCAGGGTCCTCCCACCTGGGAGCCCTCCCGGTGCCGGCGGCTCCTCTCCCCGCACCCCCAAGGGCTCACAAACCGCCGGGACCCAAACCACGTCCACCCGGCTCGCGGGACGCGAACGCTTGGTCCTCGTTTAACGAAAGGCCGGTTTTCCTTCACCTTCAGCCCCAAGGAGAGGTTAGCTGCCGAAGCGCGGGGCTCTGGGGGCCCATCCGGCCTTTGGGAGCAGGGAGGCTGAGGGTCTCGAGACCGCCTCTGCCCACACGCTCCTCGGCATGGGGATGGCCACAGAGGCACACTTCACAAAGACGCGAGCGGCCGTCCTCGCCCCGGCCCCGAGCTGCCCGTTCGGGGGCACCGCCTGGACCTCCCGAAGCACCGCGTCTCCACGCCAGCACGGCTGTCCCTCCAAGTGGCACCCAGACACGCCTGCCGCACGGCTCACCACCCAGGCGGCCACCGGGCGTGTGGCTCCGTGCTCCTCCTCCTCCGGTCGGGCGCTCGAGCGGGGGCGGGTGGGCTGGGCAGCTCCAGGTGTGAAGGGGGGTGGCTCTGCCGACGGGCGGCCTCCGTGGGCCCCGCACCGTTCCCCCCACCGGGCGGAGGCCACCCGAGTGGGCCACCGAGGTTTCCTCCTCCCTCCACCCACGCTCCCCCCCGGCTCCCCCACCTGGCCCCGCCCCGTGGTTTGAGTCCTCTGCTCACCCCTCAACTCGAGACTCCCGACCCCCATCCCGGAAAGTGCTCCAGGGTCCTCCCAGCGGGGGGCCCGGGGGGTGGGGGGACGCCCTGAAGTCGAACCCTCCCTGACGGCTTCACCTGGGCCCCGGTCTCTAGCCTGTCCACCCCTTTGCTCAGACCCCCAGGGGCTCCCGCCGCCACTCCCCCCTCCCCCACCTCTGGGCCCCCCGAGACTCCCTCCGACTCCCCACAGCTCCTCCTCCCCCGCCCTGGGCCCACCTGCCACGGCGCCTTTCCAGGACACGGGGCACAGCCTGCCTGGACCGCAGTGCCCCCTCCCTGCCGACCCCTCACCTCCCCGCGAACCTAAGTGGGGTGGCCTGGGCTGGGGCTTCCCGAGAGCACAGACCCAGGACGGCCTCCTCCGTGCCTGACGGGCGGCTCTCAGGCAGCAGCCGGTCCAGCGGACGGATAGGAGAGGACGCTCTCCCCGTCCCGGCCACGCGGTCCCCGAGTGAGACTACACAACAAAGCAATTCCCTTAAGACGGAGAAGTGGCAGTCACGGTCAGGACTGTTCCGCGTAGCTCTCAGCTGAGAAAAAATTCGGGGCTACGAACAAGGCACCGTTTACAGAATCCCACCTTTCTAGAAAACATATTTTATGAATGGCATTTGAATGTACAAATGGGAAAAGAATAAATACTTCATCGCCTGACCCCACGCCGCCGTGACACCGCAGGACCCTGCCGGGTGTTCAGGTGGGTTTTCGGAGCTCGGGAAGAAGCCCCAGAAGCCCCGGGGCTTTGGACCCGGCCTGGGTGGGTCACCGGGGCTCCCGGCCAGAGGGGATGTGGGGGTGGCCACGCTGACGGCCCAGAAAGGGTTTCTGTGCGGCATGACCCCAAGGCCCTTCTGAGGCCACAGCGATGGTGCCCCTCGTCCCCGGGCCCACCGCGCCCACCACGAGGCTGTGCCAGGGGCGTCCGCCCTCACACGCTCACAGGCGGCCAGGGCTCCTCTCTGTGAGAACCCGACAAACCGCTGGAGACTTCCAACGAACCTTCCAGCACTCTGAGCGGGGGACAACAGGCCTCAGACCTGGTCCGCAAGGCCGCGGTTCACTTCCCGCCAACCCGTGGGTGGCTTCAGGTGGGCGAGAGGGCGGAAAAAACAGGACCAGCAGGCCGACGCCACGCCAGGTCCAAAGGACGGCCACCCCGGCCCCCGGGACGGGAGCTGCCCGCACGCCACATCTGTACCACTCGCTGCCGGACATCCCTCCAGACCCAGGAAACGAGGCCCGGCACCTTCTCCCGTCACGAGGGCCTTGCTGGCAGGCGGAGACCCGGTTTCTCGCCCGACCAAAGCCCCCGGCCACGGGCGGCCGACGGCGGGAAGAAACACCGAGCACAGACACACGCCGTGGCTCACGTGGCTGTGGGCTGCATCCGTGACCCTGAAGAGGGCTTATGTGGTAGCCTGGCCGGTCGGACAGGGGCAGGAGCCACCCGAGGGAACTCGCGTGGTCAGAGAGAGCCCGAGAGTTCGCGTGTAAGGCGAGTCCAGGAGGTGGGGTCCACGGGGTGCCGGCTCAGTAGGCGACCTTCCAGTGCGTGGGCTGCTCGCACGCCTCCTCCAGGTCCCCACAGAACCGGTTGTACGTCGTCCGGGGGTCGAGCCCTAGGATCTCTCTCTCCTCGTGGATCCGGAAAGAAAACGTGGAGACCGAGGTCCCGATGAAGAACCTGCGAATCAGAGGTCACGAGAGCCGCATGAGCGAGCTCACCCACCCCCCGGCCCTGCCCAGCCTCGTGAGTCACCGTTGCCCAGGGGCCACAGGCCTGGCTGGGGTGGGGCTGGGGGGGGGGGGGTGCTGCGGAGAGGCCCCAGGTCCTGCACGGGCGCCGACTCGAGTCCCCTGCAGGATTCTGGCTGCTTGAGGTGGGGGCTCAGAGCTGGGCTTGGACCTCTGAGGGCAGAGAGGCGTCCCCACGCCATCTGCTCAGCACAGGGGAGGCCCCGGCCCGCAGCCCGGCAGGCACAGTTGGGACCAACCGGGGCATACGCCAGGTGGCTCCGAGGGTCCTGCAGACGGAAACTAACCTCCTCTCGGTTTCCCGCCCCCCGCGGAGCATGTGCATCCCAGCCCTGCTCTTCCCCGGGGGCAGGCCTGCCTCTCGGGACAGTGACACAGAGCCCGCCCTCCCTTTCCGGAGGCCCTGCGTGTGCTCCTCGGTGACACGTGTGATCGAGGGGGTCACCGAGTCCAGAGGAGCAGGACCTCGAGGTGAAGGGACACACAGGCGGGTCCGGGACAGAGCGCCGCGACGGGACCGGCGAGGAAGCCGGCGGGCGAGGACCGGACGGGGAGCACGACCCTCCGCGCGGGGGCGGCCGGCAGAGGCACCTGGCGTGCGAGCAGATCCACTGGTCGATGATGGCCACGCCACCGTCACGGTACAGCTCCAGCTCCTCCCACGTGGGCTCGAACCTCACCATCTCGGGCAACAGCCGCCTCAGCTCCTCGTGTTCTGCGGAGCGAAGGAGGGCGGACGCGCTGGGGTCGCGGCTCCCGGACGCGTGTGCTGCGCCGGCTCCGCACGGGCCGGCGGAAACGGGCAGGAGGACCGGCCGCGGGAGCCGCCGCTGCCCTCCCGGCTCGGGCCGAGGCTCGCGCGCGGGCCCGGGTCTGCCGCGGCCCAACCGGGGGCAGCGGACGCGGCCGGAGCCGGAGCCACGTACCCTTCCTGACGGCGTCCGTGGCCACGAACACCTTGTCCAGCTGGTGGGTCTTCATGAGGCCGCGGATCTTCTTCACGGCCCCGTCCAGACTGGGCACGTCCTCTCTGTGGCCCCAGATGAAATCTTTCCTCCTCAGGTGAACCGCGAGGTACGGGCCCCCCAGCGAGGACCCCAGCTTGACCTGGCAAAGGACGGGGACCGCTGAGGGACCTGCGTGCGGCTGGCACGCGGGACACGGAGGGGACGCGTTGTCCGCGTGGCAGTACCACGCCACGCGGGCGTCGGGCCAGATGTCTCTCCAAGACCGCGAAGTGACCAATTACCACAGACCCTTTAACTGAGCGAAACAAAAAAGGTAAAGGAAACCCTGGAAAAAAGTACAAAACTAGGGAAAAGGGTCTATCCGCTACGGTGCTTTTCCAGTAAACACCACGTAACGACCGAGGGATCGCTGCCGGAACGGTGCCGCTCCACGCGCGGCCGGGCCCGTGGACAGCGCCACTCGAACGCGCCCCCGGGAAATGCTCAGCAACGACGCCCGCTTGAGACAGCCACGTGTCATTTGTTGAAAACGAGTTACATGAAAACCACACCCTCAGAAAAAACTCTCTAAAACAAGGGTGACCCTTTTGGCGAGTCCGGTTTGGCCGCTCTGAGAAAAACCTCGCCTTTTCTTTCTCTGTTGTCCTCACGTCACGAGGGAAACGCTGACCGTCCCCGTCCGTGTTCGCCGCCCGGTTTTACTCCCGGAACTCCAGGAACTCCGGCGGAAACGGAACCGGGCCCTGGGCCGGCGCTGGGACAAGGGGACCCTCCTGACGCACATCCCCGAGCGAGAAAGCGTGGGGGCGCTACCTTCATCTTGGTCCAGTCCTCCTCGAAGGGGATCCTGTCGGCTTCGTCCGTGGAGTTCAGGTACTTGCTCCTGAACTCGTCCCCCACGGCCCGCAGGTGCTTGGCGAACACCATGCTCCGCCGGGTCTGCGGGTGCAGAGAACAGCGCCCCGCTGAGTGCCCCACCCCGTCGGCCTCCCGGCGGGCGCCCCGAGCCCCACCCGCATCCCGAGGCCGGCCCGAGAGTCCGAGGGGGACGCCGGATGCCGGGGACGCGGAGCCGACACTCTCGGAGGTCAACTGGGGACGGGCTCCTAAGAGGGTCTGGCGGTGACGGGTCACCAACCGGCAAAAGGCCGGACGGCGGGCGACCGGGACCACCACCACGGGCACAGGGTGAGATGCTCGGACAGGCGCCCCGCCTGGGGGGCGGGGCTCGGGTCAAGAGAACGTGGCTGGCCGGAGGGAGTCAGCGGCCTCGCAGCTAACAGGGGACCACGGTGCCGACGAGAGGCGGAGAGCCCGGAGGGCGGCCGTGACGAGACACCTCTCTGCTTTGGAGACGACCTGCTCAGGGGGCACCCGGGTCAGGGAGCGGGGGTCTCTCCGGGGTCCTCCGGACAGGCGCCTGACCTCTACCTGGCTCCCCGCGGGAGCTCTACGCCTACGTCTACACAGGGCAGACCTCCGGAGCAGGGCAGGCGTGGAGCCCACTTCCTCAGGCTCCTGCCGCGTCAAGGCGACAGGGAGGCGCACGCGCCCAGCACGCACACAGGCCAGTCAACAGCACGGCAGGTGCGGGCGGCACTCACGTCCCAGTACTCCCTCCCGCCGTAGTGGTCGTGCAGAAGGTTCTCAGCTCTGTCCAGCATCACTGACCTGTTTCCAAACCAGAGAAAAAGCGTTTAATTTTAAGACAATTCTGTTCGCCTGCTCCAGGGATTGTCTGGGAAGGAAGCCGGGAGCCCACCGGGACACGCCTGGGCCGGAGAGCTCCACACACGCTCCTGCGGGAGACCGTGAGCACCGTGAGGGGTCTCTCCTGTCCCAGCCACCGCACCGGGGGTCAGCAACCCCGCTGTCACCACTGACGAAAGAAACACCACAGACAAAGCGAGCAAGTGGGACTAGTCAGCGGTTCTGGTAAAACAGCCCCACAGACAGCTCACACAGGAGCACAGAAATGGCTCGATTTTGTAATTTTGGAAGATCTGCTACGTAACTGGCCACATGTGGAAGACAAAACCGCATGATGACAGATACCACAATCGTGTGGTCAGTCAGACCACACTCCTGTTTAAAAAAAAAATCATTTTAACAACACAGGGCTCGGTGCCCCTCAGCACGTCGGCTTTTCAAGCCCCGAACTAGCACCTTTTTCACAGTCCTTGCACAACGAGGGACAACGAGGGACAGAGCAGCCCCTTCCCGAGGCGATCAAAGAATCCCCGGTGTCAGAGCACACAGAAGGGACACTCCAGAAAGGGCCGCGTCCACTCCAGCCTGGACAATGCGGGGCACAAGTGTGGGGAAAGGCGACCAGCCTCCTCCTCTCTCCTGGTCCCCAAGCGTGCGTCCTGAGTGGTACGGGGCACCGGGGAGGCCACAGCCCCTCCTCTGACCACCGTGAGGTCCGGCTCCGAGAAGCCTGCGCGGGAGACCTGACCGCAGGCGGGACCAGGCTGCAGCGGGCCATCTCAAAACGTCCCGAGCCTGCCACTCCCCTCCCGTCCCCGTTCTCACCCCGCTTCAGCCACGCCGGGCGGTCACCGGGACAGGGGAGGTAGGGGAACGAGTAAGGTCAGCGCTCTCTTCCAGTCGGGCCTGCCGCCCCCGGGCCATGCCGCCCTCGCCTCGCTGATGTCTAGCTCCACCCCTGCCTCAGACAGGAGAGCCAGGCCCCTCCACCGCCTGCGTCCGGACTGGAGACCCTCCCATCAGCTCCCACCGTGAAGTGGCTGAGAAGCCTGTGCGAGGCTGTACTGGCAGCACAGACCCCCAGGACGCGGGTACAGCCAACCTATACCCGGGCCCTCCCCGGGGACGCGCGACCGCCTCTGCCCCAGCCCCACCTCGCTGCGGAAGGACGACCAGGTGCAGGGTGGGGACGAGCTCCACCTCTCCAGTGACCCTGCACAGGCCAGGAGGGCCTCCGATGCCAACAGGACAGTGTGCAGACACACACATGTGCATACACGCATACGATACGTGCACGTGCAGCACACATCCACGTGCACATGCGCACACACACATGCACGCACAGCGCACACGCGACACATGTGTGCAGGCACACACACATACACAAGTGCACATACAGCACACATGTACACACGCACCCACACACATGCACGCACTGTGCACACAGCACATATGTGTGCACATTGTGCACACGCAGCACACACAGCGCACGCGCAGGCACACCCACGCACGCGCTCGCCCATTCACTGGCCGGCCACGAGCGGACCCTGCAGGCACGTACCTCGCTGACGTGTTTCTCAAAAGCACAGGCGCCATGATTGAAGCCGAGCCTTGAACGGACAGACAGGAGACGTTTAAAGCTCTTGTCTCTTCGTAACCCCAAAACCATCCTCTGGAAAACAAGATCCCCGGTGCCTCCGTTCGCTGGTTTTCACACAGGAAACCAGTAAACCCCAGATGCACGTGTGTACGGCTCAATCTAGGCAGACCCGGCGATCTCGCGGTGAAAACCTCCCGCTCGTGATCACAGGTAGTGGCGTTCCGGTGAAAACTTACAAAGAACCATAAATCTCAGCGGACTTGAGCAGACCGGTGGGGCTCCATCTGGACGGCTGCCGGGGGAAGGGGGCGGTGGGGGGCAGCTTCACGGTGCCAGAGGCCCGGCGGTAACAACCCTACGACAGCCGTGCCCCTCCGAGGGGAGGGGCTCCCACAGCAGCGAGTTTCTAGAACCCGGGTATTCGGGGGCTTCACCCACAGGTGCTGCCGAGGAGACAGCCCCTCCTTGGGGAAGCCTTCTGATGGCTGCTTCCGTCTGGGTGACCAGGCTGCCATCTCCCCGGCCGCATCCAAATGCGCTGAACGCAGCTGAGCTGTGTCGAGGCGGCCCGGGGATGTGGCGGGGATCTGAGGCCCGGGGATCTGAGCTGTGTCGAGGCGGCCCCTGTAACCGGGGATGGGGGCCGCTGCGCGGGCCAGGCGGGGAAGGGGACCCTCCCGCCGGGGGCCCAGCGGCCGCACCTGTAGTACTCGTGCTTGTCTTGTGCGTAGAGCAGCGGGTCAATGCAGGGCCGCTCGTCAATCTTCTCCTCCCAAGTCCCCTCCTTCCACCCCTCCGCGTAGCTTTGCAGGACGAACACCTGGTCAATGAAGGGCCCGCCGGACTCTGGAAGAGGCCAAGAACGGACAGTGAACAGGAACCGGAAGCACGCGTGTGGGCACGTGTCGGACGGCCGCTGGTACAGACAGGGAATTACTGCTTTACTTAATCCCACCTTCTCCCTGCAGGGCTGCAGAAAGCTTGCAGAAGCAGAGACAGGACACAACAAGGGACAACAGGGACGAGGTCCCTAGAGTGGGTGAAAGGGGCTGCCTCAGGGCAGTGGAGCTGGTCCAGGCCCTGGCCGCTCCCAGGGGCCCCTCTTACAGCAGCGGGACCTGCCCTCGGCGCTCAGCCCTCCTCTGCCGCACCCCCCAACCCAGTCCTCACGACGGCCACTGGCCCCACACACTCTGTCCACCCTGCTGGCCCTCAAGCACGTCGGTGTGCCCCCTTCCCACGGCCCCTGTATGGGCTGTCCCTGCGTGGACCATCCTCGCCTAGACCGCTCCCCTTCAGGGCTCACCCTCGACCCCTGTGACACCATTCAAATCGCACCTCCCGGGGACAGCCTCCCGCCCCACACCCCACCCCACCCCACTCTCTTTTTGTCCGCATGACACTTCACCGCCTTGGACACCGCGTGCTTTAATTACTTCTTCATCTGCCTCCACGCGCCCCACAGGAGCTCCGGGAGGGGAGGAGTCTGTGTCCGACCTCCCCACGGCCCACCGCGCCCACCCGGACCCAGGACGTGCCTGCCACACCCACAGTGCTTCATCAAGCCGTGCCCGGGGTGGATGGATGGAGCCCAGTCACGGGAGAGCCGCATCAAGAGGAATTCTGGCGTCTCTTCCACATTTCCCTCGCTCGGGGGCCGCACTGCTGGCGGGGCCTGGCCCCAGCCCTCCTGGGGCTCCTCTCGCAGTGACGGGAAGGGAGGTGGCACCGAGAGGCTAAGACGCCCGGTGCCCTGGTGCACATCCTCAATCCCTGCCCCCCTCTGCAGTGAGAAAGGGTGGAACAGTCGAGGCCAGCCGGGCGGGGTGGAGGCCAAGCCGTCCGCCTGCTCCGCGGCACTCAGGGCTCTCCAACTTCCTGTCCCCTCTGCTTCGGCTCCAGGCTTGGGGCCTCCAGAGCCGCAGGGTGGGCAGCAGCCGCAGGGCAGTGCCCTGCACACCCACTCCCCCCCCACCTCCCGCTGAGCACGCTCTCACGCGGCTGAGGCCCGGCCCTGTCCTGGTGTCCACCCATCAAGAAACCCTCGGGCCACAGCCCTTCATGGAGGTGAAGGGCAGTTTCTCTGGGAGGCTCCATGACCTGTGGGTCAGACGAAGGCTGAGGCTGATTCCCAGACTAAGTCGAGTCAGACTAAACACCCAGCTGCATCTCTCGTCTTGGCTCTGAGAGAGATGCATTCCAAGAAGACGTTTTACAAGCCCCAGTTTGCTTCTTGCCCGTGAGTGAAGATATCAGAAAACACGGCCTATGTTGTTCCATGGCCGCAGCACTCCCAGGACTGACCCCGACACGGGAACGTTCCAAAGCGACCAGGTCTGCCGCGCAGGGAGAAGTGGAAAAACAAGACGTGCCAGCCGCAGCCGTACGCTCCAGGGCCGACGCAGCAGGAGCTCCACAGACCATGGCACCCGCTCACGACGGCCTGCGCCTCCCTCTGCCAGACTAAGGTGGCAGCAAAAACGTGGCAGTGCCTTTTTAAGCTTAGGTCTAAAGAAAGCAATGCTAAGCTGTAAATACTCTCATTCTAAGAATATTTTCAACTTCTCTCTCTTAAAAAATGAAACAGACCGAGCAGGCCTAAGTGGAAGGAGACGTTATGACGAGTGCTGCAGGGAGGCCCCAGGGTCAACGCCTGCCTGCCTGCCGTGTGGCATCCTGCTTGCCCGTCTCGCTTCCCCTCGGGGACACAGGGCCCTCCCTGCACAGGAGCACGGCCTGCTGGGGCCACGCCTGGCTTCCGGACCAGCAGCCACAGCTCTGAGCGCCCTCCGCTGGCTCGCCAGCCGCCCCAGCTTTCAGAGACAAGGGGGCACACGGCTCACGGAGATCTATCTCCCGAGATAAATTAGAGGAAGACCAAGGTCACCGGGAGTGCAGAATCGGGAAACAGAAGCAGGCCCCCCCTGCAGAGCGAGTGTCACCACAACGGGCGGGCGTGCCGCACACAGCGGGCTGGCCGGTGCTCCTGCACCACCACCTCGGCGGCCTCACCTGCGATGAACTGCTCGTACTCAACCACGGGGATGTTTCTGTTCAGACTCGGAAGATCAAAAAAGTCGGACCACGGAATCCGGACCTGGTGAATGTCCGGGCTCTGCCAGTGATAGAGGCGGCCCCAGGGGGGCAGCACCAGCACCCACTCCTCGGTCTTCAGCAGCGTCTTCAGCAGGGAGGCAACGCGGATGTAGACGTCCCTGCGGAGATTGAAGCCCTCTGGGGGGTTGACGTCATACAGAAGATACCTAGAAGGGAGGGGCAGGAGCCAGGTTCTTCCCCGCTGAGGCTTCTGGACACAAAGCCCAGAGGCGCCCCCAATGCCTACGGGGCAGGATCTGGGCGCTCGGAGCGGCTGGTAGTTCACTGTCGCCGCCAACCCCTTTCTGTACAACCAATTACTTCTAGAGCCCGTGAGTAGGAACGGCACGCATCTTAGCACCCTTTAACGGACGGCAGTAATTCAGTGAGACCGGCAGTCTTACCAACCAGAGCCTGAGGATCAGTCCTCCAGCGGTACCCAGACGTTTTGGTCTACCGACCCCTTCACACTCTTCACAATTACTGAAGACCCCACAGGACTGTTGTTCACGGGGGTTACATCTACTCATCGTGCCGGTGGTAGAAGTTACGAACTTAAAACGCATGTATTATTCACTTAAAATCATGATAATAAGCTATTACGTGATGTGGTTCTTGATATTTTTAAATGAAAAACAAGTATATTTTTCTAAGCAAAAAGAATTAGTGAGAAGAATGACAATGTAACTTTTGTAACTCTTTTTGGTCTCGCGATAACTGGATTTTCACATCCGCTTCCGCATTCAACCTGTCGAGCTATCGCAGGTCAGATGGCCTCAAGAAAACCCCCGCTGTAGACTCACGAGAGAACGACTTCAAAAGGTGGATAAATAACAAACATCCTGATGTTCCTACCAAAATGGCTCTGACACCTCAGGGCTCCCTGGACACACTTCGAGAACCACCGCACTACCGAAACACCTCTCCCTTCTGGGCACTGGTTTTTCCACAACTTCCCTTCCTACCGATGAAACTGTTGTAACGCCCCGCTTGAGCCTCCAGATCTCCCCAAGACCACCCACAGAGGAGGGAACCCCTTTACCACCTCTACATCCAGCATGCAGTGCACGGTCTGTTTCGTCCAAACCCTCAGTGATTGCTGGACGGCACAGACAGTTGTTTTTTTGGTTTTTTGAATCCCTGAGACTTTTATCTAGGGAACATCCACCAACTGGATGGAGCCTAGAAGATTCCGTGCAGATAAACAAGGCCGAGCTCTTACGAACATCTGACTCGGGTCTCCTCCAACCCAGGGCAAGAACCCGCATCATCAAACAGGGGCGCCCGGGCCTGCCCCTTAAGGCTCACCCACAGCCAGCCCTTCCCGGGGCTCCGGAGGCCCAGCAGCCCGGGGCAACCCTGACTCGCGCACGGAGGCTGAAAACCCGGGGAGGGTCAGAGGGTAACGGGGTGAGGGGGTGAGGGCGCTGGAGGCTCCGCCCCGCGCCCCCCCGCACCGGCCCGCTGTCCTCGGTCCCGATCCCCGCCCCCACCCCGACCACAGGTGCCCCGCCACGGGAGTTCCACGCTTTTACCGTCTGCGGGACGCCGCCCCCGACAGGATGTCGGCCGCCGACTGGCCGGGCCAGAACTCCTCGCCCGAGGCCGAGGCCGGCGGCCAGGACACCGCTCCCAGCAGCAGGAGTAAGACGACGCCGAGCGCCGCCATGGCCCCAACGGCCACACACTTCCGGCGGCCGCGCTCCGCCCCGGAAGCGCACGCACGCCGGTCCCACCGGAGCGCGTCTCCTGAAGCCTTGGCAACGCCACGAGCGTCTTGCGTCATCCCGCGGATGGGAGTCTCCCGGACGGAAGGTGCTGGGAGGTGCGTCCGGGAGCGCTGACGTCCTCGCCTGCGGGCCGCGTGGAGTGGAGACCGGGGCGGGGGCGGGGGCGGGGGCGGGGGCGGGGCTATGGGCGGGGGTCAGAGGACCTGTGGGCGGGGCCTCGCGTCCGCGAGCGCGTAGTCTTGGGCCACGAGAGGGGTGGAGGCCCGGACGGGGCCGGGCTTGTGGGCGGGGCCAGAGGACCTGGGGGCCGGTCGAGTCTGTGGGCGGGGCTGCACGGAAGTCCTCGCCTGCGGCCCTGCGAGGTGGAAGCCCGGGTGGTGCCGGACCTGTGGGCGGGGCCAGAGGGCCTGTGGGCGGGGCCGCGCCGCGTGGAGCGCAGTTCCAGGCCGGGTTTGGCAGGCGGTCTCAGCCTCTGATCAGCGACAGCCGGGAGGGGGGCCGGGCCCGCAGCCTTCGGGCTTCGGGCGAGCAAGCCGCAGGACTGCCCCGAGGGCCGCACGGCTGGCTAGGTACGACACCCGAGCCGCAGACCCGCCAGGCGCGGTGACCCGCAGAGCGGGCGATGCTCGGGCGGTTTCCGAGATGACAAGGTGTCTCTTAAAGGGAGAGAGGGTGGAGTGGAGGCCGTCAGGGTGGCTGTCTCACTGTGGAAAACCACAGTGCAAGGGCTGCAGTGTCCCCTTTGTGTTCGAAGAGCACAGCACATTCGAGGGGATGGGGTCGAAGCTGAATATGAGGGAGCCGGACTTGCGGTCACCAGACAAGCGGCTCCTGTGCCCCGACGCCTATTCAGCCCAGGTCTGCACCCCAGGTGCAGACTCTGCGGTGGTGGAGCGCAGGGGTCCCCTCAGGAACCTCATTCCAGGGCGAGGGGCCTTGCTTCGCCGCCCCTCACTGCAGCCCCTTCCTTCGCCAGCACCGCCACCCCTGCCCCGGGAGTAAGTGCCCAGAGCCCCTGCGCTGTGACAGGTGCTTGACTCCTGGTGGCTCCTGCGCGAGGGGGACCGGTGGGGGAACTGGAGCCTCTGTAGTTCCTGGCATGAAGTGCACCCTTCCGTGCCCAGGGGGCAGGCCAGCCTCAGCCCCCGCCAGCCGCGAAGGGACCTGGCGGGGAGGCGGGGCGGGCAGTGAGGGAGGAAGGAATGGTAGGAAGATGGGGGCTGCAGCTCCTGCCGGCGCTGCCCCGGCTGCAGGCTCCTCCTTGCGTGGAGTCACTACACGTCTTTATCGTTCCGGACACTCTTAGCTGGAGGTGTCTCGCAGCAGGTGGGTCTGCCGGCTGCCCCTCCGCGTGCAGACCACACGCCGGTGCACTGATTTGTGCCGCAGGAGGGGCTTAGTAAAGACATCTGAAAACATACTTTTTTTGTCTTTAAGTTTATTTATCTTGAGAGACCGCGAGCAGGGGCGGGGCAGAGAGGAGAGAGAATCCCAAGCAGGCTCTGTGCTGCCATCTCAGCGCCGAACTCGAGGCTCCATCTCACCAACCGAACCGGGAGATCGTGACCCGAGCCGAGCCGAAATCAAGACTTGGATGCTTAACCGACTGAGCCACTCAGGTGTCCCAAAACGTTTTCTTAAAGGAGTTTTTATCATGAGTTTTCAAGCATTCACGGAAACAGGAGGACGTGAGGGCCTGCATGCCCACCTCCAGATTCAACACTTTCTCAGCCCGCCACACTTCTCCAACCCTTTCTTCTTGTTTTCCCTATACTGTTTTAAAGCAAATGATTGACATCAAGTTGTTTCATTTCAAATATTTCCACGTGTGTCTCTAAGAAATAGGACAGTTTTTCACACAGCCACAATATCATTATCCCACCTAAAAATTTATTGATTTTGCTGTAATATCATGAAAAATACTGTCTGCATGCGTGGGTCCCTAGTTGTTTCAAATGCCCTTTATTACAACAGATGTGTTCCAGTTAGGATCAGGGTTGTCCAGAGACAGAAACGATAGAACATAGAGATATATCTGAGGACACTTATTACAGGAATTGGCTCCCTGGGTTATGGAGGCCCGAGGCCTCGCGTCTGCAAGCTGGAGGCCTGGGAAAGCTGGTGGTGTTAGTCAGTCCTGCCGTCCAAAGGCCTGAGAACCGGGAGCTCCACTGTGTGAGGCAGGAGAAGACGGATGTTCCAGCTCAATAGGGAAAGAGAATCCGTGCTTCCTCCTCCTTGTGGTTCTATTCAGGCCCTTGAGGCACTGGGTGAGGCCCACCCACCTTGGGGAGCACAATTTTACTGGGTCTACCAATTCAAATGCTAATCTCTCCCGGAAACTTCCTCACAGACACACCCAGAAATGGATTTTTTACCAGCTCTGGGCGCCAGCCTTTAGCCCAGTCTAGCTGACACATAAAATTAACCACCACAGGCTCCTGGTTTTAATTGGCCCCCTGGCAGCTCAGCCCCCCTTTCCCCTCCCTCCCTCCTCTCTCGTCCCCTCCCCTCCTCCCTCTCCCTCTCCCTCCCTCTCCCTCCCTCTCCCTCCCTCTCCTTCCCTCTCCCTCCCTCTCCCTCCCTCTCTCTCCCTCTCCCCTCCTGCCTGTGCTGATTAACCCCTGGATTCTGTTCCTTACTGGGAATGACCCTGGAGAGGTTTGTGAGTCTTTTATTAAGAGAAAAAGGAAATCTTTGTTAAAAAAAAAAAAAGTAACTGAATTCCTTCTTGCCCTGCACATCCGGAGTCATAGTTAAGGTTTCCTGCTTCAGTGTGAAGTCAGAGCACTCACGCCATCCCCACACAGTGCACTCTGGAGGGGACTTTGCCGCCAGAGGGCAAGAGAGCACTTTGCCAGCGGGAAGGGAGGCGGAGGACAGCCGCCCCTGCTCCCTGGGCCTGAGGGAGGGGCTGGGAGGTGCCGTGACCGGCAGACACAAGGCCAGGCCAGGCCAGGCTAGGCCGCATCCTACTCCTGCCCAGGCCCCCTCCAGCTCCCCTCAAGGATGAGCCCCAGGAGCTGGCCCTGAGGGGGAGCAGAAGGAAGCCCTTGGCTGGGGTCAGCAGGTGTGGTGTGTGCGTCCTGGGGTCTCACCTGTTAAAGCCCCCGTCTCAGGTCTCGGGAGGGTCAGTGCTGGACACCCCGGGTCCCAGCCTTGAGGTGGTGGAGACACGGAGGCCAGGAGTCTCTGAGGAGGGACGTAGAGAGTCTCCTGAAAGCCGGGAGTCCAGGCAAGGCCTTGCTAGAGCCGGCAAGGAATAGGGGGAAGGGGCCGCCTGGCCCCCACTCTGGTCGGTGGGGTGGGGTGGGAGCAGGGAGTGGGGCTGCCGGAGGTCACCAGTGCCCCTCTGTGGCCACAGCAAATTTGCAGTAAAGTAGCGAAAAGCTGTGAACCCCTCACGTGGAGATGTGGGAGGCAGACACGGGCTGGGGAGACAGCAGAGGGGGGTGCAGGTGTGGACGGGGGCCAAGGGCCACCCTGAGGAGTGGTTCTCCTGGGGAGCCACAGACGCCTCAGGGCACACAGCTCTCGCAAGCCCTGCTTGTCCTTGCGAGAGGTGAGTTATCAGGATCCTCATCAGGATCCTCGTGCTGGAAGCTTCTGAGCCAGTGCAGAACCCCACCTCCTTGCTCGGGACAATTTCCTGGCAACCAAGGATTCAGAAGCAGGGGATTTCTGGTTAGGCCATGAGCCACAGGGATTTTTTTCACAGGAGCTTCTGGGGGCCGCCTGCCAGGACTGCCCTCAAGGGACACCAAGTGACCGAGACATGAGGGCGTGCTGACTCCTGTGGTCAGCACATGGGCCCAGTTTCCCCTCGTGACCTGCCCACAGCGGGGTTCACCGCCTCAGGTGGTGGCTCACCAGGACCTGTGGAAGGGCTAGTCCAGGGGGTCCCAGGGGATGCGGGCCACCTGGCCCTGAGGCAAGGCCACAACCTTTCCCCTGGGGGTGCACGGGGCACCTGATCTGGTCCTGCTGCCCGGGACACAGCCCCGCGTTCCCGTGGGGGCAGCCACCAGTCACCCTCATGACTCAGGTCACGTAGGGTGGGGAAGGCCCAGGGTGGGGCCCACCCACAGGGGTGCTGCCTGGAGGCTTCCCCGGGGCTGGGGTCCCCTGGCTGGCCTGTGCATGGGATGTAAGGGCCTCTCCCTTCTCAGGGGAATGAGGGGAAGCTTGGCTGAGAGTAAAAGTCAACGCCTATGCAGCCAGCAGGGTTCTGAAACCGAGGGCGCTGTGAGGAGTCTAGGCTACCGCGGGAAAACAAAACTCGGGCCTCCCCAAGGCAGGTGACCCAGAAAGTCCTTCAAACATACTTTGGGTCCCTAGTTTTTGTCTCCAAATACTTCAGCTCCTTGTCTGTGCCGTCAGGGGTGGGTTTTCTGCTGGGGGTGAACCTGGCAAACAGCCGCTGTCCTGGTGGGAGCTCTCCTCTGCGAGCTGGGGTCCCCGGAGGCAGGCCCCCCCCAGAGGCAGGGTCCCCCGGAGGCAAGGCCCCCCCAGAGGCAGAGTCCCCCAGAGGCAGGCCCCCCCCAGAGTCAGGGTCCCCCGGAGGTAGGGCCCCCCCAGAGACACGGTCCCCCGGAGGCAGGGCCCCCCCCAGAGACAGGGTCCCCCTGAGGCAGGGCTCCCCTAGAAGCAGGGTCCCCCGGAGGCAGGGCCTCCCCAGAGACAGGGTCCTCCGGAGGCAGGGCCCCCCCAGAGGCAGGGCGCCCCCCAGAGACAGGGTCTCCCGGAGGCAGGGCCCCCCAGAGGCAAGCCCCCCCAGAGACAGGTCCCCGGGAGGCAGGCACTGTGGGAAGGTGCGTGAGTGTGAGCAGGGGCGGCAGGGCCACGGGTTGGGGGCCAGGACTGTGGGAATTGTCCACAGCCTTTCTGGAATCAAAACACTGGCAAATGTCAAAAAGTGCGTAATTTGTTTTACTGAAACAGGCTGCTTATTTATGTTTGGAAGGCCGGCTTCAAGGATCCGTCTGGGCCCTCCTTAGATGATAATGTCAACAGAAACACAAACAGATGGGGGGTGGGGTGGTCTGGGGGCTCCTCGGAATGAAGTGCAGACAGGAATTCGTGCTGGTCGCAGGCAGAGAAACTCCACGTGACCCCTACTCTCTGGACCTGGCCACTGCGGTGAATGTTCCCAGCTGAGTTCCAGAACCTGCAGAGAGCTGATCGGATCCAGCCCAAGAGAACCGGAAGGGGGTGGGCTGTCCTTTATCCCGTGTTCCCTCAGCCTGATGGGCGGTAGCTGGGGTGCAACCCCCCACCCCCACCCCGACCCCCAGGGTGGCCGTGGATTCAGGCAAGGCCCCGCCGCTGTGGCCGCGGCTTCTCTCCCTCCCTCCCTCACCCCAGATGGTGTGGCTGATGCTGTCCCTCTGTGTCACGGTGAGTACCCCGTACCCTCCGGTGTGTCCCCTCCTGCGGGCTTCCCTTCTTAGCCAGGTGGTGTCCCCACTCCCCAGCCTCTTCTGTGCCTCGCCGGAGGGTCCAGGCTCCCCTCAAGTTTCCCGCTTCTCAACAACGTGGTCACAAACACACAACCCAGGCGGGAGCCGCCCTCCTATCTCTCTGGCTCCGCGGAAGGCAGAGGGCACACAGGCTGGTGGACGTGACATCTTCTTTTCAGAAGCACAGGCAGAGGCACGTGATCATTTCCTGCGAAAGGTGTCCTGTCTTTACTGACATGAAATGCTACTGTCGGCGTTTCTTCAATTCCCACAAATATATGGTTCTGTCTCTGGTCTTTGGGTCCTGACCCGCGGACCTGCCCGTGACACGGTCCACTACCTAGGATGGCTTTATCGCCAGTTCCTTTTCTGCGTCCTTTTAAACACACCTCTCAGCTAATCTTGTACATTTTCTCCGTCATATAAAGTTTAGCGGCAGCTGCAAGAAACCAGTCCTGTCAGGAATCTTGTTGGGACCGCACTGAGCGTATGGGCACATTTGGGAAAATCGACACTGATGTGCCGCGGAGTCCTGCTCAGGAATGGGTCTTGTGACTTATTGGGATCTCAGTGAACTTGTCTAGTTTTCTTTGATGTCAGATTTGCTCCTTCTCGGTTTATTCCTGGGTTTTATTGCTGTCGCAAACGGCACCCTTTTCCCCATAAAATGTTATAATCATGTAGCGTTCTTTTAATAAATGCTACGTACTGACCTTAAAATTGGCCGCGTTGAATTCTAACGGCTTGCCGTTAATTCGCCAGTTTGGATTTTTCTGGTCAAACGGTCCTATAATTATGCAGGTGGTTGTCGTTTTGTCTCTGCCTTTCTAGTACTTGTACATCGTATATATTTTCTTGGATTATTACGTCTATTGGGAGTCCAAGATAAAATCGGGCACCTCCGTCTGGTTTCTGACTGCACGGACGGTTCCAGCCCAGGGGTCTGCAAACGAGTGCCAGGGGGTCAGATCCGGCCCGCGTTGCCTCTGTCCCTAAATGAAGTTCCGCTGGCACGCACCCGCTCCTGCCCGTTTACGTACAGGGTCACGGCTGCTTTCGCGCTCTTGTGCCGCGACGGTGGCGTTGAGTGGTTGGGACGGAGGCCAGCTGGCTTGGGAGCCCTCAGAGGCTCGCCCTCTGACGGTTTGCCCGGGGCTGCTGGGCCCCCACTCTAGTGTCCATGAGTGTTAGCCGGCTGTCCCACCATTCTTTGCTTCCTAAAGGTCTTGTGGTTGTACAGGCTCGAAATCCGGTAATGGATACTCAGTTTGGCCACGTGCTTTTTGGGGAGCTGCCCTGTCTTTGGAGATGACCAGAGATTTGCCTCCTTTTGATCTCTTAATAAAATGCACTGTACTGTAACGTTGTACGTGTTGTCTGTACTGTTGACTCACGCTGCGTCCCTGAGATGAGCCACACTTGCTCCTGGCGTGTTGGATTCTGCCTGTCGGTGCTTTCGTTTGGGGGAGCTGTGTCCTGATGGAAATAATACGTCCCTATCAGCGAGCGCGTGAGTGTGTTATCCCCACCACCGGTCTTTGGCTAACCGTGTGGGATGAGTCGTGATGCTTCCGCCTCTGTGTGTTTGGGAGCAGGTATCTCTCGGTACCAGTTCAAGTGGATCGAGTTCTTACTGTGCAACGGTCACAGTGGCACCCGTTTCACGTGCGTTCGATCTTTATTTGGCAAACCAGCCGTCAACGAGGTACTATTTTCATGCTCGTGGACGGACGAGGAACCTGAGGCACAGTGCGTCTGAGTAGCCCGCGCGAGGTCTCACCCTGCTGGTAAGACGGGAAGGTGGGATCCCCACCCAGCAGCTGTTGTCCGGAGACCCCGATCCTAAGCGCGGGTCTCCCGCCTCTCCGCCGTGGAGATTATTCCTGAACGGTGGTGGAGACACAGTGAAGCTGCCCGGGCCTGGTGCGTGTTGAAGGATGAACCTTTGGATATTTTTTGTCTGCTCCTGCCGCCCCACCCCAGCCATCGGACTAATTAGATTTCCTCTTTCTCCCCGAGTCACTTTGTACTTCGAAAATGTATTTCCCGGGAAAATCATCCGCGTAATCCAGCTTTTAAAACTTACCGCTGGGAACCGGAAGGTGATAGTTTTGTAATTAAAAAAAATCCCCCCATTCTCTTTTCCCCCTTTGTTGTGGGGGATAGTGTGTGCCCTAGGCGTGGCCTTCTGTCACCTCCTCCCGTGGAGGCAGGGCGGCAGGGGCAGGAGCGGGCGCTCACCGCGGAGTGCAGGCCGCGGAGCCCCAAGCGGAGCCCCAAGCGGAGCCCCAAGCGGAGCCCGCAGAGGCGTGCACCCTCCCCCCCGCCCCCCCCGCAGAACCTGGAAGGAAAATCACTGTGGTTACGGAGCTATTTGTGTTTCCACCTTTATCCCCGTTGCCTTTATTCCAGGGATTAGCTCGTAACTTGGTTTTCGCGCATCCAGGTGACAATGTGTCTGATGGCACAGAAGAAAGATCACCAGCACAAAGTCACTGAACACTTCAAAATGATGACACGAATGCATTTTCAAGAATAACCCATCTCAAATTCTGTGGCGGGGCGCCTGGGGCGTTCGGTGCGTTGAGCGTCAGGCTCTCGACCTCGGCTCAGGTCCCGATCTCAAGGTTGTGGGATCCAGCCCCACGTGGGGCTCTGCTCTGAGGGTGCAAAGCCTGCTTGGGGTGCCCACTCCCTCCCTCCCTGCCCCTTCCCCATTTGCTCGTGTGCACACGCACTCGCACACAATCCCTTTCTGTAAAATAAAAGTACAATTTAAAAGGTTGTGTGGAACGTCCCCTTCTCTGAGTTTGGTTAATTGATGGGAACGTGCTTATCGCGAGAGGCACATAATAAAGTTACACGCCCAACACCAGCTCAAACTCTGGGAACATCTAGTTCGGGGGTGATACTAACACGCTGGGAAGCCCTGATCCGAACAAGGTCTCCCCAGAGGTGAGGCGGCCCTGGAGTGTGCGGGAGGTGGCCCTGCAGCGTGTGACCCTGGAGCGTGCGGCCCCAGAGCGTGTGCGTGCACACGGGGCCCCGGGCACAGTGCCGGAGGGAGTCGCAGTTTGCAGGCCTCTGCTTCCCGCCGGAGCCGCTGGGCGGTGGGCGCCACATCCTGGCCCTTCTCAGTGGGAACCTTCACCATGTCTGTGCAGGTATTTCCAAAGGGGCTTAGAGTCAGAGCCCCAAATAGCACCTGGGGATGTGGGGTGCCGGGGTGATTCCACAATCAAAATGGAGCTTGTGTCAGCAAGTGAAGCCAACGCCTGGGGAGGCTCCCCGAGTCCCAGCTGCGCTGGTGAGTGCGCGGGGAGGCCCTTCTGAGCCTCTTCAGACCCTCGGAAGGTGGGCACCCGCCGCCACGTGTTGGGGGGCCCTTTGGCTGCAGCCACAGGACTACTTCTGGATTTAAGAGGCAAACAGCCAGTGGGGAGGGAACCAATGAAATCTGGGGTCGCCCCCGATGCTCCCTTAGCCTCAGTATCTCTGTCTGTCTGTCTCTCTCTCTCAAGTCCCGATCCCACCAGGCTGCTGAGCAAGGTGCACATTTTCTGAATGTAAGAAGCTTCTGGAGGTCAAGATCTGGACCCCAGACTCCTCAGAGGTCTGGATCCAGGCTTTACACTGAAGCCCGTGCTGCCCACTGACCTTCCTGGGACCCCGCGGCCCCTCAGAATGACGACAGTCTGGATCTGGGCGAGACTTCCCACAGCCGGCCAGTCCACCCGAATCCCCTGGAGCCATCTGAGAGCCCTCCCGTCAAGGCCGCAGCGATGTCCACGATGTCCACATCTGATGGGACGGTGCCCTGCAAACCACAACTTCCTATCTTTGTCTCACGGAACTGGGAACGCCTGGGGCATGAGAACATCAGAAGAGCTCCTTTGAAGCCTGACAGCCACCCTCCCGCGGCGAGGGGATGGTCGGCGCCCTGGGAACCTTCTCTCTCCTGGAATCCATGCCCAACCCCAGCGTCTAACCTGCCCCTGTTCTCCCGGGCCGGGCCCATCAGCCCCTCCCTTTCTGTCAGGCCCAGACTCCTCTCTGCCTTGCTCATCCGCCCGGGGAGCCTCTGGCCCCGAATACCCCCCACCCCATCCTGCAGCCGATGCCCCTGGAGAATCTGAGGACCACCAGATGGGACCCCCGCCCCACCCCGGACACCCCGGCACCCCCTCCTGGCTCCCGTTCCTTCGGCCACTAGCTCCCTCACTGCTGACCCCTCTCTGCTAGTTGACCTCCCCCCCACCAGCTCTTCTGCCTTGAGCCTGGCAAACAGAACCAGGAGGTGCTTCGCGCCTGCCCTCCACAGCCCGGCCCCGGTCCCCCGTTGTCCCCTCCGCTCTCCAGCTGTGCTCCAGCCCTACGTCACCCGCCCTGGACGGCCAGCGGCCACTGCCATGTTCTAAATCTCCTGGGAGTTCACCCCCCCCCCCCAACCGCTTAGTTTCCACCATTTTATTTGGTTTGGGAGAGGGCTTCCCCCCTCACGCGGGGCTCCCGCCCTGTGGCCACACCAGTGCTGCCCAGTGCACCGCTCCTGCCCCCTCACGGCGACATTGTGGGGGGATGTCATGGGGACCCACACGGGGTCCCAGCCCCCTGCCTCAGCCCCGCCCACAGGCTCACTGCCCCATCTTCCCGGGACTCCCACGCCCAGCCTCCCGGACCACAACATCTTTGACTTCGGGGCAAACGCTGACCCAACCGCGTGGCCTTCCCTGGGTCCTGGGAGGCTCGGCTCCGACCAGGCCAGACAGCCGGGGGCAAGGTTTGGCCCTCGTCCCCACCAAGGCCCACGCTGCCTCTCACAAGTGTGCAGGCCTCAGTCTCCCCTTCTCCGGGACCCGCTGGCTCTCAGTGGCCTTCAGTGCTGTCCAGGCCCGGCACTGACGTTCTGAGTCATGGAGTCAGCCGGGCGCCCCGGGGGGCCAGGGTTCTCCCTCGGCCCGGGGGTGCCAGGCTTCTCTCAGTGGCCCCCATGGCAGCGACCCTGCGTGGCTGGGCAGCTCGGACCCGCCAAGGAAGGCACGATTCTGCCTGTACCTGTGCTGGGCGACGGGGAGGGGATCAGCGGGACTCTGGCGGGGGGAGAGGGGATTTGGGATTTCTCGCAGCCATTAAAATATTTCCTTGGGGACGCCGGGGTCCTGAAGCGCAGCCTCACAACAGCCCTGCAAATGGCAGGACAGACTGAGAACGTGTTTCTAGGCGCTTTTATCTCCAAATATGCGGCGGAGCGGCTGTCCTCCCACTCACAGGAAGTGGCTCAGCCGTGGCCAGGAAACGGTCTCCCCAGCCGTACTTGGGGCCATGATGTGACCCTGGGGACCGTCCCCAAATGCGGGCCTCACACCCTGGAGCGTGGACAGGCCCCTCTGGCCGGTCCCGAGGGAAGCAGCTATCACCCTGATCAGAGGTGGACGGGCGGAGCAGGGCCTGCCTGGCCAGGGCCAGATGTACGGTCTAGAGGCAGGTGGGGAATCCATCACCGTCTCGGAGTCTGCAGGCTGGATGGCTTTTCCTGACATTCCCGTAATCCCGTAGCAACCCCCCGAACCAGCTCGCGTCCCTGGGACTGGCCAGCAGACGCGGGGGAGGCCGGCTGCCGTCCACAGAGCGCTCAGGGCAGCTCCAGGCGGGCCCAGGGGACAGGCACGCCCAGAGCCCCACGTCCCGGGGGGCCCTGCCTCTGCCCATCCCTGTGATGTGGGGCAATGTCACCCAACCTCTCGGGGCCCCTGAGTGGGAAGAGGTGGAGGTGGCCCCTCGCGGTGTTCTTGGGTAGCAGACACACAGTAACAGGTGCATCCCCGACAGAGGCTAGCATTTAGGGACACACAGAGGTCCCGCCTTGGTATCCGGCCCGCGGAGCCCGAATCACGACTGCCTCCTTCCCCACCGTTTCCGGCACCCGTGAGCTCCTGCAAATGTCCCCCGATTGTCTGGCGCTAGGAAGGCTGGCGAGTGCCTGTCCAAAGCAACGTGTCACCCCGGAGCCACCGGACTGGCAGAGTCAGCCCTGTGCAGGGGGCAGGCCTGCCTGGCCCATGCCACAGCTGCTTATTAAGAAGGTTTAAGCAGGGCACCGCGGCCACAACTAGCCCCTTGCCGTGAGGGTGTTAGGTGCGTCCTCCTACCCCAGGCGTTCCCTCTAGCAGGTGTCATCGGCCAAGTTGTGTTCCCAAGGCCCACAGGTTGAAACCCGGGCCCCCAGAAGCTCACAATGTGCCCGTATTTGGAGGAATGGTCTTCAAAGAGGAGGTCAAGATAAAAAAGATCGCTGGCGTGAGCCCTGACCCAGTCCGACCGGAGACCACAACACAGACCCGCACGGAGGGACGACTCGGGGAGGAGACAGAGGACCCCACCAGCACTGTCACATCGCACATCCAGTCCTCAGGGCGCAGGGAACGAATGTCGGTGTGGGAGCCACTGGGTCTGTGGTGTTTGTTACGGCTGCCCTCGCTGACTGATGCAGATGTCATACGTGTTTCGGTTCACTGTTGACCTTAACCCTCAGCCACCGCACATTCGGCCAAAACGGGCGCGAGCTGTGCATCCGGGTCAAGGCGGCCTCTGGCGTCACAGGCCAGGCCTCCGGCAGAGGTCTCCTGGGCAGGCGTCCTGGGCTCTCACCTCGGTTTCCCCCTGAAGCAGCAATAACTTCCTGGTCTGGGGGGTTTACACGTTTTTACCCACTGGATCCTCTGAGCCTCATCCTGCACTCTGTGGATGGGAAACCGAGGCAGGCAGAGATGTTCTCTCCTCCAGGTCACACGTCTGTGCGAGTGGCAAAGCCAGCCCGGTAATCTGCCCTACGTAGTGAAAGGTGTTAGGAGCGTTTGTTGAAATAAGGCCTGAACGGCGCCTGGGGGGCTCAGCCAGTTAAGCACCCGACTTTGGCTCAGGTCACGATCTCGCCGTTCGGGAGTTTGAGCCCCGTGTCGGGTTCTCTGCTGTCAGCGCGGAACCCACTTTGGATCTGCTCTCTGACCTCTCTGCTCCTCCCCTGACTGTGCCGTCTCTCTCTCTCTCTCAAAAATACTAAATAAATATTAAAAAAAAAAAAAAGTCCTGAACAAATAAACAGGGCAAAATGATCACCTGTGAAATCGGCCACTGGGTGCGGCGTGAATGTCCCGGCGGCCTTTCCTGCAGGGAAGGGCTTGTGAGGTGTGGTCCCAGCTCCCCGCCCGCCAGGCCCCCCAGCAGGGCCCCCCACGCCTGCCCGGCCCGGGGCCCCACGGTCCACCCTCGGTGGCTGTGCTTCCGATGCCTGATGCCACTGTGTCCCTTTTGGTCTCAGAACCTTCCCTTCCGGCCAGAGAACCTTCCTCCGCCTCGACAAGGAGGCCGGGGACATGGCTTTCTAGCAGGAAGCTGCTGTCGAGCCCCCCAAAGATGGTGAGTCGAGAGCCTTAAGAGACCCCCAGTCCCGGGGCCACCTTTGTCCTCGGGTGCACCTGGTTCCCAGCACCCAGCCCCCTGGGCCAGTCCTCACGACCTCTTCCTCCAGACCCTACATGTCAGGCCTGTGAACTCTCACAGCACGGATCTGAGGACACCTGTACGTCCTGCACTTTTAAAGCCGTTAACGGGATCGGGGCACCCCTCCTGGGCTGACGGCTGTGTGGACGCGCACCTGTTCTAGTCACTGCCGCGTCCCCTGCGGCGGCAGCAGGGGCCAACCGATGTGGGCGATGGCAGCGTGTGTCTGTGGAAGGCAGGGGGGCCCTTGCTGCAGGGCTCAGCTTGCCTGAAATGGCTTTCCTCACCCTCCCAGACACGTCGGTCCCCCAGCGTCCCCGCGCACCGCTCAAACCTGGAGCCCTTTCTGCGCGGATCTCCAAGGACCGTGCGTCCAGAACCGTGACGGGTGCAGCATCGTCCCTGCCTTCAGCTAGCAGCTGGCCTGCCCCGTTTTCGTGGGTGCTGGTGGAAGACACGGGATGGCTGGGTCAGAGGCCAAGAACGGTTTATTAGGCACGCCTAGGACAGCCACCAGGGAATCCTTGTGGCCGTTCCCTGAGCCCGATCCCCCAGGTGATGTGATGAAGGACAGTGACACGGGCGTGTGCAGCGGGTGACTGTGTCACAAGAGAGAAGCCGGGATCGGGGGGCCTGACTCTTGTGGAGGGGTGCCCTGGAAAGGGCATCAGTGTCACTCACGGGTCATGCAGAGCCCCAGAGGCCCGTGGCCCCGAGCAGGCGTCTGCCACATGGCGGTGTAGACGGCGGAACGGGTTGGTGTCAGCCCAGCACAGGGTCTCGCAGGGCTGTGTCGGCTGCCTCGATGAACGACGGCCTCTCCCACTCCTGGCCCGCGGTGCCTCCGACCCGGCCGTCCCCACGGGCGTGCCGTGTGGGAAATCCCTTCCCCCATCACCCCAAGCCCGACCAGGGCAGCGGTGCCCTCTGTGCTCGGCCTCACGTACAGAATCATCCACACTGAGCTCCAGGCCTCTCCAGCCACGCACCCTCCGTGCCTCCTGGGGTCTCGGGCTTCTGCTTTTCCACGGCGCCCCGGCCTGACTGCCCTGTACCCCAGTGAGGACGGGGAACACACGGCTTAGAAAACAGCATAGACGTGGTCAGATTCACGCATCTTTAAAAATTACACGTGGGAGTCCACGTGTGCGTGCCGCACACGCATTCAAGAACTTGCACTTTTCTGGGTCTTGCCCAATCAGCAGCTCACAGCAGGCTGGAGGCAGGGGCCCCCGAGCCACGGGACAGGTGTACCATTTCAGTCACGTGTCAGGTACGTGGATGGGACTCATGGACGTGGTGTTCCAGCCATGTGTCAGGCACACGGACCCTGGGCGTAGTTAAAAACCACCTTTGTTTTTCAGTTTCACTGCTCTTTGAGCGTTGTTCCAAAGGGACCGTTTTTCTCATGCTCCGGTTTGAAAACTGGAGCTGGGATCTAGGACTTTCTAGTCATTGTTAGTCCTGCAATTAATGCAAGATGTTTATGTCATGTCATCGGTCCCCAGGGAGGGCACATCCCACGTAGGGGACAAAGCGGCACGTGCTGAGGTGTAGACAGTCTCCTTGGCTCCTGCTGTGCAAACTCCTTTGATTCCTCGGGGAGACTCAGACCAGGTCCTCAGGTCACCGGCCGAGGGGTCACATGTCAGACTGCACTGTCCCAATGAGAGCCTGATTCGTAGGCCCGGCTTGGGAGGTGGCTGTCCCCCAGGGCCGGGGCACACATCGCAGCCCCCAATCTTCTCCAAGGAGCCCCCCGACCCAGCACTCGCACCCAGCCGTGCCTTTCACTGGGGGCAGAGGCACGGGGTGGGGGTGCAGCAGCCTGTTCTCGGCCTCTGCGGGGAGGACTCCTCTAAGGAGACCGTGCAGTTGCATCTGGGCAGCTGCTGACTGTCCCGGGGCCACGGCACAAGTGTCCAACCCAACACCCTGTTGCAATTACCACTGTGATCTCAAAAAATTTCACAGTTCTGACTCCACGTGGAATTAATTTGATAACTGGCAGAGACAGGAGTCCTTTGTAAAATATGTTTGCGAATGATTAGCTGGTGTCTCCAGTCTGGAGCCGTGGTTACGGGTTGGGGTCTCATCCACGAGCGAACAGCCTGGGGTCCGAGGAGAGACGCGGGGTCCCACACTGACCGCCAACCTGGGACCAGGGCAGGGCTGGGTGCGAGCTACAGTTAGGCGTCGTTCCTGCCCTCCCAGAACTGCCCGAGGGGCGGCCAGGCGGGGCCAGGCAGTGGGGCAGGACGTGTAGACTCAGGAGCAAGGCCGCTGTGGGCCGCGTGTGGCTGTGAACCCTGCGCTGGGGCTCGGCCAGTTGGACCCAGCCTCCGGGAGTTGGGTCCTAGGCGGGAGGCCCGGGGACGGCGGGACACTGACCATCGGGCTCTGCCGGGCATGGTGGCCGTGGTGTGGGTGGTGGCAGGTGGACCTGGGCCCTGCCGCAGGGGACGTACAGATAAGCACGCGGGACTCCGCCTCCCCCGTGGGAGTCCACATGGCCTCCTGCCCCCCACGCCAAAGCCGTAGATCAGGGCTCTGGGAGGGCGGTGGGAATGTGGGTTTTTAAGAAGTCCTTGAGGAGAGTCTGACCACCAGGGAGCTGAGGGCTCAGTTACCGGGCGGGTTAGGGGCTCCTCCTGGGTCTCCGAGGCTACCCCAATCCAGCCCATGAGCCTTTGGGTCCAGCAGGGGCCTAGGCGTGGTGTCCCTTCCACCGTCTGGGCCACCTCGAGTATGTCCTCTGGACAGTGACACAGGAAACCCGCTTGGCCTCTGGGGAGTGGTCCTAGGAGCCAGAACCTGGCTGTGCAGACGGGCAGGGGGGTCTCCGGCTGCAGGGCACGATGTCAGAGCCCTGGACGACCAGTGCCGGAGCCTGGGTGCTGGAGCGGGGCCCCCACGTGGGAGTTCAGGGTGGGCTTGGTCAGTGGCAGGGAGCAGGTGAGGGTCACGGTCGGGGCAGACTCCGTCGGCTCCCCGCTGGTGCAAGGGCAGTGCGCAGGTGCTGGCTCCGAGGTCCCCAGCTCCGTGCTCCTGTGCGGGGGCCACGGCTCCTCCCTCGTCCCCATGTCTGCGGAGGCCCCGACCCGGGTCCTGGCCCCCGCCTCCCTGGGGGCCTGCGGCTCTGCTGTCTGTGAAGACGGGCGGGTGTGAGCAGGTCCAGACAGCAGCGGCTGGAGGGTGAGCGCTGGAAACCAGCCACAAGAGGGGCCGCCTTTTAAAGTGATTTTCACAATTTCAAACATCGTCACAAAGTTGCAAGAAGAGGGTGAGGAATGCCCGTATATTCCGGCCTGGAGACCTCTTCAAGTTTGCCAGTCGTCCCAAGAATGTCCTTCACAGCAAGATGGCACCGATGCCCAGTTACCACAGCTCCGTGGCCCCTCGGTCTCTCCCTGACTCCGGGACCACGGCATGTTCAAGACGGACGTGTCCCCAGCCCGGCCCGCCCGGTGTTTCCTTGACGACGCCCGATTGTTCCCAGGACGCTGGCTCCTCTGGGTGCGCCCTACGCCCGTTCCCGGGGGAGCTCCCTGACCGTCTGATGAGTGTGGGGTCTGCAGGGGGCTCCCCTGGAAAGCCGGCCCCTCTGTGTGATTCACAGATTCATCCCTCTCTTATGGCCCGCTGGCCTCTTCTGATGGTTGATTTGTTGGATTAATTATTATGATTGTGGCTGTCAAATAACGATTTTTTTTTTGATTTTTTAATGTTTTTATTTATTTTCATGAGAGAGAGAGAGAGAGACTGAGCCCAAACAGAGGAGGGGCAAAGAGAGAGGGAGACAGAGTCCCAAGGAGGCTCCAGGCTCTGAGCCGACAGCAGACAGCCCGATGCAGGGCTCGAACTCGTGAACCACGAGATCATGACCTGAGCCGAAGTCAGACGCTTCACCGACCGAGCCACCCAGGCGCCCCAAATAGTGATTTTCTAATTCCATCACTTATTGGCTGGAATTCACTCTGAGGAATTTATTAATTATTTGTTAATTAAGTTTTCTTGATGACATGCATTTATTTTTATTTATTAATTACCTTGATTTATGTCAATAGAGACTCACAGCGCCCCATTTCATGCAATGGACTGTCGTCCGCTATTGTCCTCATTGACTCGACTCTGATGCTCCAATCTGCCCAGTGGGAGCCCCCTCAGGCCCGTTTCTGTGTGTTTTCCACAGGCACCGGCTGTTAAGGCACTTCCTTGCCTGCCCCCCACCCACCCCAGCCTCCCAGGCTTCTCTCCACAGCCCCCAGCACCTCACCACCCCCTGTACCTTCAGTCTCCCCACCCCGATGCCCGGTTGTCCTGTCTGCCGGCCCCCTCCCCCCAGGCCGTCTTCCTGCCCCAGCTGGAGGCCCCGCCATCCACTGGACCCCTCCCTGCCACGGGGGAAGAAGGGGGCCTGCCTCTCTCTGACAACAAGGGGAGACTGGGGACCCGAGGGCAGAGGTCCCTCAAAGGTGGGGGCACTCACTCGACACCAAGCCCTGGGCCCTGCTGGTCCCTCGGTCAGGTCTCAGGCTGGGCGACAGGGGCGGCTGGAGGCTGGGGCTCCAGCCCGCTCTTGGGGTCCCACCTAGGGGGAGGCAGGCCGAGCACCATGAGGCCATCGAGGGGCTCCCACGGATCCCAGACTGCTCTGCAGGCCCTCACGCTGCTTTTCTACCTCAGGCCCTGGCACTCGGCCCCACCCCGAGATTAAAATGATCCACCTGTGACTGTCCCGGCAGCTCTGAGCAGCTACCGGAAATCACCACACGGATGAACGTCTTGGCCTGGAAGTGTCCCACTAGGAGAGAGGGGCCCTTGCCACAGCCAGTGTCCCCTGCTCCCCTGCAGGTCTGGGGACACGGCTTGGGTGACCGGGGGCCCCAGATGCTGATGTGACAAGTCAGGGAACTCTTGCGGCTGGGGCCGGCCGGGCAGCTAGACAGCCGGGCCCTTTAGCTTCTCTGTGCCGCCACAGCTGCTCAAGTGCACAAAGGGGCCTTGTTCTCAGCCGTCACGTGCTCCCAGGCCCCACTCCAGACCTCCTTCGGGACATGATTAGGTGTGGGAACTATTTCTCCTGGGGCTGCATTTGACATTTGCCATTCATCCCCGAGGCGGCGTCTGGACCGCAGGGGCCCTCCCTGGCCTCCCCCAGCCCTGGCTGCCCGTAGACGGTCTAGGAGACGCCGCTGCTGACCTGAGCACAGGCCGTGGCTCGGTCCTGCCATCGTCACCCTACGGTTCAGGTCTGTGGCAGGAGCAGACCGAGATGGAGCTGGGTGACAAGTACAACCACACGCACGCACACACATGCGCCGAGAACCACACGTGCGCACACACCAAGAACACATGCGTGCACGTGTACAGGACAGCACACACGTGCACGCACATGCACATGCAAACACACCAAGAGCACAGGCGTGCACACGCACAGACACGCCACGGCACACACGTGCACGAACACAGGCACAAATATACACACAAATGGACCGTTCCGTACAGAGGGGTGAGGGGCGCACACGCACATCGGCACCCACGCACGCACGGCTCAATCAGCCCCAGCGAGCTGCGATCTTGGCGAAACAGGAGGCTTGTGTCACCCTCGTCCCTTCTGAACACTGATTCCCTCTCAGCCCTGCTCTGTGCCAGGGGCTCAAGGGGCTGAGGTGGGTCCCCGCTCTCAGGAGTGGGATCCGAGATGCTGTCGGGCCGACAAGAAGGAATGTTCTGCAGCCGCTGGGGTGGGGCAGGAGAGGCAGGAGCTCCATGAGCTGCCAGCCTCCCCTCGGTGTGGATTCCGACACCGTCCCGGGTGACCACGGGGTCCGGAGCACATTGCTGGAGCTGTCCACCAAAACCACAATTACGCAGCCAGCCGAGAGCCTGGCGCTGCGTGTTTACAGCGCTCCCGGGTAACGGAAAAAGGCTGTTGTAAACATTGCAGGAGAGTTGCAAAATTGAGCTCTTCAGCATCCAGAGTGTGGGATGGGGCATTCCATGGTGTGCGAGGGCCCCGGGGCCGGAGCCCCGGGAGGGTAGCATCGCTGCAGGGGCATGGCCCTCAGGACCGGGGGAGTCCCTGCCGCCACCCACAGACGATACTTGCCGGCCACCGCTACCCAGCGTAGCGAGTTACGGGAGACGAGGGTGGTGGGCAGGGATGGGCCACGGATCCGGTCGTGCTTGCCCCCTGATGGCCTTGAGCGATGGCCCCCCAGCAGCCCCCGCCCACTATCCGAGCCCCCTCCCCTCCCTCTGTTGGAGGCTTATCGCCCGCTGGCAACAGGGCGTTCAGGGGAGAGCTTGCTTGTCCTCGGCCTGTGGGGGGCCAAGAAATTCCCCATCCATGTTCAGCCCTAGGACCTGTCATTGAGACCTTTTAAGGGAAAAGTATCTTTGTGGATCTGGATGAGCTTGACGAGGGGATCGCCCTGGGGCCCCTGGCGCGTCCTAAGCACCGTCGCGAGCGTCCTCATAAGAGGGAAGCGTGGGGGACACACCGGGGGAGGAGGCCCCGTGGCCGCAAAGACGAGATTGGAGAGGCGCGGCCACAGGCCTGGGAATCAGGGCAGGCAGAGGCGGCCTCCCTGGAGCCTCTTGGCCTCCAGGCCCTGGGGGAGTCGCTCCCTCTGTTTAAGCCACGGTGTAGGGTCCTTTCCTGCAGCGGCCACTGGCCCCCAACAGCGTCTCACCTCAGAGCCCAAGGGACACATTTTGATCAAATTCCTCTAAAACCTAGGGTGACCAGACAAGCGGATATTCAGGCTTTGAGGGGAAAGGTCACCTGACTGTTCAGCAAGGAAATTAATCGCTGATAACCAGACCTGATTTCTGAAGTTTCCCCAAATGCCTGGTTTTCCTGGACTTTTTAGTCCTCTCTGCACCGACCAGGAAATTAAAACAGAGCAACAGTTTGTGAGCAGCCTGGCAGCCGGTGTTTTCTCTGGTTAGACCAGCGCCGAGAGACCCCCGGGTCGGGGCCCCAGGCCAGGCACCGAGATTGACCCTGTGACACCCACCTGGCTTCGTGGACAGGCCTTCTGCACCTTCGGGGGCCAGGCCAGGGACCCCAGCTTGTTGAAATCCACTCGGGGTGGGTATCTGAGTCCCTGCCCAGCCCAGCATCACGTCCCTCACCTGCTTGTCCTCAAACAAGGGAGAAAATGGGTCCCAAAAGGGACAGCGACCTGGCTGAGGTCGAACAGCTGCTCCAGAGAACCAGCCACCTCTCATCCATTGGCTGCCCCGCCCTCCGAGGGCTCAGGACTCCCAGACACTTCCAGAAAGGCCCAGGCCTGCAGTGACGCCAGCACTGCACTGGAGGGGGCTGTCCCCAGCTGCATGTGGGGCTGTGCTCCCAAGCCAAGTGCTGTGCTGGGCAATGGAGCTGCTCCAGGGAGACGCACGCACACACCTGCACAAAAACACGTGGGAACACACACACGTACACACGCTGACACAAAAATCACATACGCGCATAGACACGTGTGTGTGGATGCATACAGACTCCTGTGCGTACCTGTACACGCGCCTGCAGACACAAACACACACTTGGCACGTTCACAGGGGTGGACGTGGGTGCGAAGGATGCTCCAGGCTGAGCAAGAAGAAGACAGGTGTGCCAGGGGACGGCAGGCGGGGTGGGGGCCGGGGCAGGTTAGGTCACATCAGGAGGCCCCGTGGGCCTGCGATCGGCCAGACCCCCGACTTCCTGGGTGCCACCAGCTGAAGCGAGGCTGGCTGGGTGCCCTGGAGGAGAAAGACCGGATCCCGCGTGGGGTGAGCACCCCCGAGCCCTGGAGGCCCCCCTCGCAGCGGCCCACTCACTCCCGATTCATGGCTGGGCACCCCTGCCTGTCCCAGGGCCAGCAGAAGGACAGAAGACCAAACAGTTTGGTCCACTTCTCATTTCCCGAAAAATCCTTTCTGCCAAGAGAAATAGATGTCCATCAGCTGCTCGGCGGGCCGGAGGAGCACCGGTCTGCGGCAGAGACGGAGGTGAAGGTGCAGACCGTGGGCGGGATGGGGCGGCTCACCAGCACTGGCTCCTGTGAGCCGTGCCGTTGCCTGCGTGGCCGGAGGTGGCCTCCCTGGGGTGCGCAGGAACCCCAAGGGCCTTGGAGTCGCCAGAGAGCTGGAGGGGCGGGGCTCGCACACCAACCCGCCACGGCACCAGCTCTCGCTCCCCTCTGGACGCGCTCTGCTGGGGCTTGTAGACCCTGGCCTCAGAGCCCAGACCGTCTCAGAGGCCCTGCCCCCCACTGCCCCGCACCCCAGATGGAGCACAGGAACGGAGCATGGGCCCACCGTTCCTAACCAGTCTGCAACTCGGGGGAGTCCCCGGGGACAGGGGTTCACAAACACACATGTAGAACCCAACACCAGCCAGCCCAGAACTCTAGCCGCATGATGTCCCCCGAGATGGTTCTGTGTAATCCCTCCCTGCCCTTCCTTCAATGGGGCGGGCGGGCCGGTAGCAGAGGACTTGGGCACAACCTGACCCTGACGCTCACCTCTATGCAGTCAGCTCTCCCTGTACGCACACGGATGTGACAGGCAGTCTTAACCAAAGTCCCAAAGGTTTTTGATGCAACCTGATAATCAGAAATAGTAAGTAAACGGGAAGAAACAAAACGGTTCTGAAAAATCACTAAGAAAGCCAATAGGATATTAAAGGAGAACAAAGTTGGAGGACCGACACTACTGGCTTCAGGACTCGCCGTAAAGCTACAGGGATCAAGACAGTGTGGTGGTGGAGAAAGGACACACAAATCGATCCATGGGACGGAACGGAGAACCCAGAAGGAGAGCCACACGGAGACAGCCGACGGATCCCTGACAAAGGAGCAAAGGCAATCAAGGGGGCAAAGAGTCTCTTCCACGAGGGGCGCTCGAAGGGGAATCTGGACGCAGACCTTACACTCCTCACAACAGTTCGCTCACAACGGATCGCAGACCCAAACGTAGAATGCAAAACTATCGAACGCCTGGAAGATGACACAGGAGACATCCTCGGGGACCTTGGGCAGGGGGACGACTTTTTAGATACAACACCAAAGGTACAACCTAACTGATAAGCTGGACTGAGTCAAAACGTAAAATCCCTGTTCTGCGAAAGACACTGGTAAGAGATGAGCAGACAAGCCAGAGACTGGGAGAAATATTTGCAACACGTATATCTGATAAGAGAAGATATATCCAAAATACACCAACACTTAAAACTCAGCAATAAGAAAATGGACGACACAGCCTGTGTGATCGCTCAGTGTGCCCCGGTCCCCACAATGTTAAGCATAAACCCTTCTTAGCTCCAGGGCACGAGTGGAGCTGGCCAGGGGGCCTGTGGGCGGGGCGTGCTGGCCCTGGAGCTGCCCGAGCGGTCTCTGCACCCCTGGGTGCAGCTGGAGGTGCAGCGCCTGCCCCACCCAGACAGAGCAGGAGCGGCACGGACGCGCTCTTAGAAGGCCCTCAGGGAAGGTGCTGGAGCGGTCAAGGACGGCCCTGCACCACCTGGAAACCGCCCGGATGTCCGTCCTGTGGCGCAGGAAGCCCTGGGCAAGATCCCGAGGCCACAGGTCCGCCAGTCGAGATGCTGCAGTCCCACCGGGTGCCTGGAGGGCGCCGTGGCCGGCTGGGGGGACCACCTCCTGCTCCAGTCTGGTGCCCTCCCCCCCCGAGCCCGCTTTTTCCCAGTGGCGTACCTGTGCTACAGGCAGGTGGGAACGGGATTGCTTGCCACTCGGGGGGAGCACGATGTCCTTGGACACTGAGGACCTAATTTTGAGGAGGAGGACGCAGGACGCCATCCTGGAGGTGGAGAAGGACAGACCTCCCTGCCGTCACGGCCACAAAAGCTAACAGCTGCAGGTTTTGTCCTGTGGACTCACCCTGTTCCACTGGAGGGGATTTCTGTCGGTCCACGAGGACCCAGCTAAGCCTGGTTGCCACTTCTGTGCCCCAGATGGGACTCTTCTCTTCCAAGCAGGACCCGCAGTGGCTGGGCGTTCCCCAGGCCAGACCCCCCCCCCCCCGGCCCTGGCCTCTCAGGTGCCATAGCTGTAGAGGGGCCACCAGGAGAAGAAGGGGGCTGAGGCGCCAAAGACTGTCATTTCAGGCTGGCCCAGGGAGGAGCCCACTGGAGAGGGCTGTCCCAGAAGGGGATCCCCGTGGCCTTCAGGGGGATCCCATCCCACTTGAGTGCCATCACCGGGCCGGTTTGGTAGGCTCAGTCTCGCCCCCAATCGGGCTGGGTACTGCTGGGCTCGGTAATGCCCCGTGGACGGTCCCCTGGGGACCACGGTGCCTCTTGTCCCCCTGAAAAGCTCTGAGGTCCTTGAACAGAGCTGCACACTTCTCAAGTTTGAGATGGCAGCAGCCGCTGTCCTCACCCCAGGGGACATCCCGCACCCCCAGGCGTCTCCCCGGGGCCGGGGGGCCCACCTCGAGCTGGGGCAGCTTTCTCGTCACCCGCAGTGGCTGCTGGGCCGGGCTGGTGGTCTGTCGTGGATGCCCAGGGCTCTCGGGGGCCCCGCTCCCGCACTCAGGCTCTCAGGACGTCGGGACCTCCCGGGCTCCCCAGCATCCGCCTTTGCTTACACGGTCTTGCCCCGAGCCCAGATCCCTGCCCACAGTGCCCTCCTGGTGCTCCCCCAGCCTGGCTCTGCCTGCATCCAATGGCCCCTGGGACCCCAGTCCAGGCGACTGCCCTCCTGTCAGGGGCACATCCCTGGGGGCTGGGGGTCAGAGCTGCACCTGGGCTGCTTGGGGTTTCGGGGAGCCGCCGTCCCGCCCACCGTGGTAGGGCCTCCTCTGCACCTCCTTCGGAAGCAGGATCCCGACCTTCCTCCCCGGCTGGCAGCCGGCCCATGCCTCCCGCAGAAGGGTGCAGGCAGGTGTGCAGGAGGACCAGGTGCGGGGGCAGGTGCAGGGACTTGCAGCCCCCACCGTCACCCACAGCTCACTACTGGGGGCACCCGGGCTTACTCTTGGTGGGGTGTCTAACATGGGACTCCCTACACCACACGCCTGCCTGGAGAGAGTGTGTGCCCTTGGGTCTCAGCCAAGCGGTGTCCACCAGTGGGAGGAGAGGGCCTGTCCTTTCACAGTGACACCCCCCTCCCCCCAGCATGCCAGGAGGAAACAGGACGGGGTCTCAGGTGGGCCTGGCTGAATGGGGAGGGAGGCTCAGCGGGGCTGAGGCCTGGTCGGCCCGAGGGGTTTCAAAGGAGGGTGGTGAGGCCGGGGCTGTGAGACCGAGCATCAGGCCCCCTCCCACCCCGACCCTTGCTCCCACCTCAGGCCTCAGCCCTGTCCCCCCTCACCCATCGCCCCTGCCTCCTCAGGCCTCACCCCTGTCCCTCTTCAGGCCTCACCCCTGTCTGCCCTCACCCATCACCCCTGCCCCCTCGGGCCTCACCCCTGCCCCCTTGGGCCTCAGCCCTGTCCCCCCTCAGGCCTCACCCCTGTCTGCCCTCACCCATCACCCCTGCCCCCTCGGGCCTTAGCCATGTCCCCCCTCAGGCCTCACCCCTGTCCCCCCTCAGCCTTCTCTCCTGTGTCTGTTTGGCACTATGCATGCTCCAGGACCCTTTCAGTGTCTGTGTGCACCCCTGACGGTTCTCCTGGGCCAGTTTTCCTGACAGTTTTCCAGGATGGCGGGTCCCTCCTGGCCTAGAGGCTCGTCGCTGCCCCCTGTCCTGCATGGCCATCTGGACGGGGTGACCAGGCATCCCGCAGACCCTGGATGACAGGGCTCTTGATGAGTGGTGTGAGTCAGGCCGAGGTCGGAGGGCACCAGACGCCTGACCTTCCGAGGGCACAGGGACACCTCACAGAGGAGCACGCCGTTCGGGTCACGCGCAGAGATATGTTATTGCTGTGTGTCAATACCATTGTCTTATAACCCTTTGTGTTTCATTTTCCACATTTAAGACGTCATTCTGAACAAACAGGCTTTGCCAGACGGCCAGAGGCTGTGGCAGCGAAAGGCCTAAGAGGCCGTGGTCTGGCCGGACGTGGGCAGTGACCCGCGGGCAGAACCAGTGCCTCCCCTCCCCCGCCCTCCCACCGGGGCGTGGTCGCCGGGAGGAAGGAAGCCGGTCTGAGTGCAGGCCTGACCAACTCCGAGCTGGGCGTTCTCTTCGGGGCCCTGGTGCCGGCCCGTCCGAAGGCCGGTCAGGCAGGCTATTCTGGGAGCTGGTGCAGAGGCCCCAGGAGCTCCTTATAAGGCTCCTTCGGCAGCGTGCTGCGGTCTGAACCCGAGGTCTGCCCCGCCACCCCGGCCTACAGCCCGACCTGAGTGCACAGAGCCCCGACTGCCTTTCCCCGACTGCTTCCTGGGGTCCAATTTCCTCCTGTCTCCAATGATGCTCTCCTGAGATTTCAATGAATCTAACCAACATCTCGGCCTTGGGGGACTTGGGAGAGAATTGGGGAGCAGAGCTGGCTTTCCACTTCCTTATATGATGAAGTTCTTGGTCCTGGCTGAGTCACCGGCGTTTGGGGACTCGGCCATGGGAGCCAGTGATTCTGAATTATTTTTAGACACTCTTACCGGAACACCTGGGTTGGGCCCAAAAATACATGTATTTTAGTAGTTCAAAAATATAACTTTACAGCTAGTCATCCAATGGGGAGACAATGCCCAGCAAGATGTTTCCGGAGGCTGACGGGCCTGTGCTTCCTCCTCGCCCAGCCGTGCGGCCACCGGGAGGACCTGGCTCTGTCCAGCTGTGTCCCCAGGCAGACGCACACCTGCCCCTGCCACCCTTCCTTCAAAGGGAATCGGGAGAACGACTAGGTGCTAGAAACGTGGGGCCGGGACCAGACCGCAGCCGTCTTTCCCCCCAGAAGGCCAAGGCCAGGCACCTGGCGGGCGTTCTGGCGGCACTGAGTGCCGAATGCGCACCAACGAAACAATGAAGGAATGCACCAGCGAGTGAGCAGCTGTGCCAATGGCCTGGCCCGAGTCACCGGTGCATGGAGCCAGCGGGGCCCTGCCAGGACCGGGGGGCCAGGGCCGGGGGGCAGGCCGGCTGCGCAGGGCCTGGGACTCGGGTGAGGACGGCAGGAGAGGGCTGGCGTGCTGGCTTCACCAGGACTGCAGGAGGCAGGCATCACCGGTCCCCGGGACACAGCAGGTGACAAGGAGCGTGGCCCTTCCCCCACCACTGTGAGGGCCTCTGCCCCCAGGCCTCGGCTGTGGTCCCTGACTCCACCGAGCTGGTTAGGACTGGTTAGGACTGGTTAGGACGCAGCCCCTGCAACGGCACGTGCCCCGGCTCTCTTGGCTCTCCCAATTCCCTTTGGAATTGGATCCAGCTTCTTTCCTGTGGGCTCAACCCCCGCACATCGAGGCTGTCCCCGTCCCTCCCTCCCTGGCCTTGACCGCGAATGACGGTGGAGAGAGTCTGCTCCCCTGTGCTTTCATGGTGTCAGATCCCCTCAGCGTAATCCATAATGTTCTTCTGAGATGCCCTTTTAATCACGCACATTGCCGCCGTGCTGGCTTTGTGACGTGAGCAGCCTCGGCCCCAGCCCTGCCCTGGAAGGAAACCCTCGGCCTGCAGCTCCTGGCGACAGCGTCCCCGTCTGCTGTCCCGGAGCTTGGCACACAGTAGGTGCTTAGCAAGGATTTTAGTGGAGGCTAAATAGAGGCCGGCCTTGCTGAGAAGCTGGCCCTGCACGTGTCTTTCTGGGACGACCACCAAAGGGGAAACACAGCATGAGAGGCCCGGAGAATCAGGCAGGCCCTGGCCCCCAGCTGCAGGGGGGTGGTCTGGGCTAGAGGGTCCCCTCCCCAAGCCGCTGAAGGGGTCCCGCAGGCCAAGGGCTGGAGGGATGCCTCTCCCTTCTAGATCACAGACTGCCACGCTATTCCCCAGAGACCAGTGCTGGTCGGGGCCACTGGGGTCTCCGGCACCTTCTCACCTGCTTTTGCAGGAATATTCCACATGATCTTTCCCATGGCCTGTGCCTCTCCCACCCACTCACCCAGTCTCCGGGGGGATGTGGCTCCCAGGTCTGCACCAGCCGCCCCTGGGCCGCCCCTCACCAGCTACTCAGAAACAAGCCCCATCCCACCCCCCCCCCCCTACAAACTGCCCTGTTGGTTTGCTCGACCACTGACCGCAGGCCATCGCTGCCCGAGAGGCCGGAGATGGCGGTGACCGGGGGGGCCTGCGGGCAGGTTCAGATGGCCGAAGGTGGTGGGGGCAGCTCGCACTCGAGGTTCAGGCAGGGAGAGGGTGGAGCCAGGGGAACAGACCCGGAGGACTGAGGGGGCATCCTCGCAGACCCTGGGCAGGAAAGGCACAGACCCAGGGTTTCCGAGGGTCGGGTCTCAGGAAGTCAGGGACATCCTGGAAGCAGGACTCTGAGCGCAGGGGACCTTCTGAGTGTTTGAGCATGTGCTTACTCAGTGCGGGAAGGCAGGAGCAGGAGCCCAGGAAGAGTAGGGAGGGGCAAGGTGTGGCTCAGGAGAAAGGAACTGGGGGCACAGACCAGGGTGGTGGGGGTAGGAGGGGTGGGGCAGGCAGATTCTGGAAGGATTTGGGAGATCCAGCATCATGGTTTGCTGATGGCTTGATGGGGTGTGGGGGAGGCGGGGGAAGGAGAGGGTGTGGGTACAGTGGTCCTGACTGGCCGTGGTGCCCACAGGCTGTGTGTCCTGTGGGCCTTAGTTGCCATGAACTGTGGTCCCCCATGGGCTGTGGGTCCCCTGTGGGCTGTGGGTCCCCCATGAACTGTGGTCCCCTGTGGGTTGTGGGTCCCCTGTGGGCTGTGGGTCCCCCATGAACTGTGGTCCCCCGTGGGCTGTGGCTCCCCCATGAACTATGGTCCCCTGTGGGTTGTGGTCCCCTGTGGGCTGTGGTCCCCCATGAACTGTGGTTCCCCGTGGCACCCCTGTACATCTCGTGGTTGGGACTGCTGTCTCCCTGTGTCCTTCAGGCCCTGAAGCCCAAGCCCATCCAGAGCAGGCCCTGCCCCGGGACACCTCGCTGAGCTGGCAACCCTCACTCTCCAGGGTCTCCAAGGAGCCCGCCCCAGGGGTCTGCTCTGGTGTTTCAAGAGGCAGAGCTAAGATTAGAGAACGCCATCCCCCAAAGATGCCCAGCAGCCTGGCCGTCCTTGTAGGCTTTTTCTGAATCACTCGCTTGCGTCAACCAGGCAGGCGTGCCCCCAGGAGCCATAAGGCCACGTTGGCCTTGAAAGTGGGAGGAGGGGGCTGGTGTTGAAAGGGGCTCTGTCCTCCACGGGGGCCTCGGCCCCAGAACAGCACACAGGGGCTTTGTTCTCCAGTCCCCGGGAGACCCCTCCTTCAGCTGGGGATCGTGGGGCGTCTGGTGGGACGGGACGCATCTCTCCAGGCCGCGGTGCGGGCCAGCCGGGCCCCTCCTGAAGTCACCGCCCGAGAATCAGCCCGTCTGCCGGCCGCACCCCTCGCCCAGAACCCTGGCCTCGGGGCCGTGCCCGTCTGACCCCTCCCTGCCCCTGCCAGTGGCCAGGCCAGGTCGTGCAGCGCACAGAACACACGCGGGTGGCAGCGGGGGGGCTGCTGGAAGAGCCACGTCAGCCACGGCCGGGGCAGGAGGGCCGCGTCCTGTCTTTCCCTGGGAGCTCTTTTCCCCCCCAGATCTCAGTGTTTTCTGACGTTTCTTCAGGACACGCGCTGGGCTCTGTAACAAACATCGTGTTAAGCCTTAGCAGAAGGGCCCTGCTCGTCGGGTCCCCAAAATGCTACAGCCCCTGCGTCTGGACCCCAGCCCCCTACCCCGGCCCCCCCACCCCCCTGCCCCACACCGGTATTATTCAGAACCCTTTCCCCCAAGAGCAGGTCACATCTTCCCTAGGGGTGCTGCCTGGGGGCAGTGCAGGGCATTGTGGGAGAGGGGTGCAGGTGAGGGTCAGCAGGGGGATGCCCAGGTGAGACCTGGGGGCAGGGGTCCAGGGGAAGAATGGTGGGGGGGGGGAACTGTAGGTGCAAATGTCCTGAGGCAGGAAGGAGAGACTGTAGGAAGAAGGAGGTCTGTGGAAGCCTGGAGGAGAGGCCAGAGCAGACTGCCAGGCGAGGAGCCCTGGAGACCCTGGGGTGTGTCTTCAGCAGGGCAGGGAGCCACTGGAAAGACCCGAGCACTCTGATGCTGGTGGAGGCCTGTGGCAGGGGGGCAAGAGTGTATGGGTCCAGCAGGGGGGTGAGTGGGGTTGGGGCCAGGTGGAGAGCGGGGAGGCAGGGTGGAGGGGCGTCCTTGGAGGCTGAGTGCACGGGCCAGACTACATGTGACAGAGGGAAGTGGGGGGTGTCTGGCTCGCCTGGGGGCTGGGCTCTGGGCGTGTGGGATTACAGGGCTCTGGGAGAAGGGGGTCAGGGGAGAGATGGGGCGTCGGTTTTAGACACCAGTGGGGTGTCTAGGCCGACCTGCCCTCTGAGCCGGGGGCTCTATGGGGTCCAGGTACAGGGAAAGCCTCGGCCCACAGGATGAGGGTGAGGTCGTGAGGTTCCGGGGTCCCAGACGTGCAGGAAATCCCCGACACCAAGTCTCGGTTTCTTCATCTGTGAAATGGAGGTAACTGCCGACTTTCTAGCCCTCTAAGGAAGGTGTGATTAAATGGGGTCAAGTTTCTGACAGCCCTGGGCCGTGTGGTTCGTGGCAGGGGCTTCACCCCTGTTATGCCCTCCCTGACCTCTGCCCGGCAGGTCCTCTCCCCTTCGGCGCTGAGCCCAGAGCCCCCGGGGCTGCGGCCGGCCGGAGGCACCTCTGAGATGCCGGCCCGGTGAGGGTCCCTTCCAGGTGGGCGCTCGGCCTGCAGACGGGGCGGGTGGTGCAGCCGGTCCGAGGGTGGCCGGGGTCAAGGAGGCTCGAATCTGGGGAGATGGTGCGTCTTCAAGAAACAGGAAATGAAGAAAACCACGTCTTCCCGACACACAAAGACCCCTTTGACATGAGACTCCGTGGCAACGTGTAGGACCCAGCGAGGCATTTTGCTCCTGGAAGGACATTCCTGATATTAGAGGGGGAAAAAAATGCTTTGGGACCCGGGGCTTTTCAGCCGTGAAGAATAATCATCTCATTGTTACCGAGCGCCAGGGAGTGGGAAATATCTTCAGGTACGATCGGCCAAATTACGCCTTGCGGCTCTTGGAAACACGAAATCCCCGTGGACAAGCCGTAAGTCTCCTGGGCCCACAGATGAGCCGCGGGTGTCACTTCAGCGTCACTGCCCCGAGTTCCACGAGAACCAGCTAACTCCCCAGGGAAAGCGGTCATTGTCCTCAGCGCGTGTTGTTGGGAAGATCCCGTGAACCTCTTTGTGCTGAAACGGTTCTAGCCTCCCAGGAGGGCGGCCGAGACGTGGGGCTCCGCGCGCCCCGCCGTGGGTCCCTCACGGGGCCCTCGCCACCAGCCCCCTGCTGTTCACGAGCCTTCGCCAGCTCTCCCTGAGACCCTCTCCCGCCCGGATCCCGCGGGGCTCCCGTCCCCCACCCCCGTCTCCTGGCGCCCCCTGTCTTTCCTCGCCTCTCTACTCCACATGCTTGAGGAGCTGGGCAGGCCCCCGCGGGACTGGCCACCGTGCACCCCCCTGGTGTCCCTCACGGTCGGACCGGAGTCGGGGGAATCTGGCCAGCACGCTGCAGAGCGGGGCGCCCTCCCGTCACGTCCAGCGGCGGCTCACGGTGTCATTCAAGCCCGGTGCTCTGACTCCGACCGCCCCGTCAAGTCCCTGTGTCCCCCGCCCCGCTTTCTCCGTCGGAAGCCCCCGCTCCCGGCAGGGAGTTGGGCCCCACCTGCGGAGGGGAGGAGCCTCGGGGAGTGTGTGGCACGTGTTAAAACCAAGGGTGACGGGTACGGGTTTGGGGAGATACTTTCAGGCTGTGCGGCCAGCTCGCTTCTCCCGCCAACTTGGCCCCCGGCGCCCCAGAACCAGGGAGAGTTTGTTCTTCCTGCACATCCGTCTATTCCTCGCCCCACGACCCTTCTATCCGAAGCACTGAGGATGCCTCCAGTGTGTGCGTGTCCATCCTATGAGGAGTCCGTGTTCCGTGAAAGCTGACGCACACACCGATCTGCACGACCGCCGGGGCCGCACCCCAAAGTGCGCCTCCTCTGACCCGGGACCCCCACAGCGCGGCCCGTCTTCCCCGTTGGAACCGGTCTTCCGGAGGTGCTGGGGGCGGGGACTGCCTCAGGGCCTGCCTCGGACTCCGGGGTCTTTGATGGGTTCGGAATGCTGGTGTTTTACAGTTTGTCCAGCTTTGTCTTGCCGTGCGGTGGCAGCGAACTTCCTCAGCTGGGCCGGAGCTTAGCCCAGGCCGCGGTCCCTGTGGGGTCACATGCTCGTCTGGCCCCAAATACAACACGACCCAGGACCGAAAAGGCACACCGATTGTGGACCGAGCCCCCTGAGCAGGCAGATACCTTTGGACCTCTGACCTCCCCCCGCCTGGATGGGCCTCACAGGCTGCCCTGCCCTGACTGCTCCCCATGGGCGCCCGGCCCTGGGGGGGGTCTGAACCACGCCGGGGACGGGCTTGGCTCAGGAAGGCACGAAACCGGGCTGGTGAGGGCGGTTTGGAGCCCGCACCGCCCAGGCTCTGTGCCGCGGCCTCAGGCTGGGCGCCGCGGCCGTGATGGAGCACTCGGTGACCCTGCACCGGCCAGAGGGGACTCGAGAGGGCTTCTCTCCCGGGGACCCGGGAGCACCAAGGGTGGGGGTGGGGGAGGCCTGGGCCCAGGGAGCCGGGGCCCATTCTGGGGGCCGCAGCCCTCATGTTGGCTTCCACCCACAGAGAGTCACCCCATCCCGCCGGGCTCCCGCGGCCCTGAGGGGGCCCTCCCTCCTCCGGTCAGCGGAAGGCGCTTGTCCCGACGCCCACGTGCTCGGGTCTCCTTCCAGGCCCAAGCTCCGGAGGACGGGCCCACCTTCTCCCCAGCGCCACCCTGGCTCCCCAAGGGCCCTGCTGGGTCGGGTGGAACACACCTGAGCCCCTTGGCTCTCTTCGAAACGGGGGCGCTGCTGTTAACTGAAGGGGGTGCTCCCCTGAGGGGGGCATCAGCCCAGGAGCAGGACAGAGGCCCAGACCCCCACCCAGCCCCCGGTTGCTCTGTGTCCAGTAGGGACAGGTGGCTCAACGGGACAATGAGGCCAGAAAGAAAGAAAAGCAAGGGCCAGGGGGTAGGGAGGGGCAGGGATCAGGAGGGGGTGGTTGTCACGGCCCGTGGCCCATGTTACTCTGGTTGACTGTCCCTGCTGAGGACGCACCTCTGACCTCGCTGTTCCCTGAGTGCCCGGCCACAACAGGGGAGAGGACAAGGCCACAGGGGCACAGGGGAGCGGCCGCAGCAGGTAAGGTGCTGCCTCAGACTTGGAGAAAACAACTTTTCTTTTAGAGAGAAGAATGCCTGGGGCACCTGGGGGGCTCAGTCGGTTGGGCGTCCGACTTCGGCTCGGGTCATGATCTCACGGCTAGTGAGTTCGAGCCCCGCGTCGGGCTCTGTGCCGACGGCTCAGAGCCTGGAGCTGCTTCGGATTCTGTGTCTCCCTCTCTCTCTGCCCCTCCCTTGCTCATGCTCTGTCTCTGAAAAATGAATAAACCTTAAAAAAATTTGTTTTGGTCTTTTGCATTAATTTTGATGTTTAAAATATTCTGTTAAAGTATTGCTTGTTTTGATGACTGAGATTTTTGACATCTTTCCCCTTAAAATCTGCCTCCAAGCAGGGTGGATGTGTGTCTCTCTCTGTGCACACATGTGTATATGTCTGTGCACCTGTGTGCCTGTGTGTGTGCACGTGTGTGCGTGTGTGGGCACGCGTGTGTGTTGGTGTGTGTGTCCATCTCGTGCCCTACGGGGACGTGGAGGGTGGGGACAGCCCTGAGCCCAGAGCTGGAGGCGTGGCTTCTCTCTTGTTCCTGCTGAACAGGGACGGGGTGGCTGACCCGCCAAGGTGCAGGAAGAAAGCATGGGCCTCATCCACATTCAGGCCCCGCTGGGACAGACAGGCAGGCTGCCCCACTGTGTGCAGGGCTGTTGGCTTTATCGTTTGCCCTCTCCCTCCACTCCCCTCCCCTCTCTTCTCCTCCCCTCTCTTCTCCTCCCCTCCCCTCCCCTCCCTTCCCCTCCCCTGTCTCTTCCCTCCCCTGTTCCTCCCCTCTCTTCTCCCTCCCCTCCACTTTCTTCTCCTCCTCTCTCTTCTCCTCCCCTCCCCTCCCCTCTCCCTCCCCTCCCCTCCCTTCCTCTCTCTTCTCCTCCCCTCCCCTCCCCTCTCCCTCCCCTCCCCTCCCTTCCCCTCCCCTCTCTCTTCCCTCCCCTCTTCCTCCCCTCTCTTCTCCCTCCCCTCCCCTGTCTTCCTCTCCCCTCCCCTCCCTTCGCCTCCCCTCTCTCTTCCCTCCCTCCTCTTCCTCCCTTCTCTTCTCCCTCCCCTCCCCTCCCCTCCCCTCCCCTCTCTTCTCCTCCCCTCCCCTCCCCTCCCTTCTCCCTCCCCTCTCCCTCCCCTCCCCTCCCCTCTCCCTCTCCTCCCCTCCCCTCCCTTCGCCTCCCCTCTCTCTTCCCTCCCTCCTCTTCCTCCCTTCTCTTCTCCCTCCCCTCCCCTCCCCTCCCCTCTCTTCTCCTCCCCTCCCCTCCCTTCCCCTCCCCTCTCCCGCCCCTCCCCTCCCCTCTCCCTCCCCTCCCCTCCCCTCCCTTCCCCTCCCCTCTCTCTTCCCTCCCCTCTTCCTCCCCTCTCTTCTCCTCCCCTCCCCTCCCCTCCCCTCCCTTCCCCTCCCCTCTCTCTTCCCTCCCCTCTTCCTCCCCTCTCTTCTCCCTCCCCTCCCCTGTCTTCCTCTCCCCTCCCCTCCCTTCGCCTCCCCTCTCTCTTCCCTCCCTCCTCTTCCTCCCTTCTCTTCTCCCTCCCCTCCCCTCCCCTCCCCTCCCCTCCCCTCTCTTCTCCTCCCCTCCCCTCCCCTCCCTTCTCCCTCCCCTCTCCCTCCCCTCCCCTCCCCTCCCCTCTCTTCTCCTCCCCTCCCCTCCCCTCCCCTCCCCTCTCCCTCCCCTCCCCTCCCCTCTCCCTCCCCTCCCCTCCCCTCTCTTCTCCTCCCCTCCCCTCCCCTCCCCTCCCCTCTCCCTCCCCTCCCTTCCCCTCCCCTCCCCTCCCTTCCCCTCCCCTCTCTCTTCCCTCCCCTCTTCCTCCCCTCTCTTCTCCCTCCCCTCCCCTGTCTTCCTCTCCCCTCCCCTCCCTTCGCCTCCCCTCTCTCTTCCCTCCCTCCTCTTCCTCCCTTCTCTTCTCCCTCCCCTCCCCTCCCCTCCCCTCCCCTCTCTTCTCCTCCCCTCCCCTCCCCTCCCTTCTCCCTCCCCTCTCCCTCCCCTCCCCTCCCCTCCCCTCTCTTCTCCTCCCCTCCCCTCCCCTCCCCTCCCCTCCCCTCTCCCTCCCCTCCCCTCCCCTCTCCCTCCCCTCCCCTCCCCTCCCCTCTCTTCTCCTCCCCTCCCCTCCCCTCCCCTCCCCTCTCCCTCCCCTCCCTTCCCCTCCCCTCCCCTCCCTTCCCCTCCCCTCTCTCTTCTCTCTTGTCTCCTCTCCCTCCCTCCTGGCCTCCTGTTACCTGTGGCAGTCCTCACGCCCACAGGGAGGCCCAAGGCTCTGGATGAGGAGGCCAGCGAGGAGTGGAGGCAGCCCTGGGTGCTGGCAAGTTCGAGTGGTGGGGTACAGGCTCGGGGTCAAGGACTCACAGCGGGCAGTGCCCCCGTCACACAGCAGCCCCAGCCCTGAGGATGGGAGGTGACACTGCTGTCCCCTGGCACGGGGCTGCAGGCCGGGGCTAGGCTCAAGCAGGGGAAGCTGCTGTGTCTGTCCCGAGTCCCATTCCAGCCAACTTTTGCAGACTTGGGCAGGTCCCTTCGACGTGTGGCCTCCGTTTCCCAAGGACACAGCGTGGGCCGGGGTGGGGAGGGCTCCCTGCCTGGCAGGATCCTTCCTCACAGTGCAGACGTCCCCCTGCCGTGGGGCCCGGCTAGGAAGGGGGCAGCTGCGTTTCCCCGGGTGAGAGCAAGCGCCCAGCCCGGGCGATACAAGGGCTCCGGCATGTGGGGAAGATGCTTCTCCTTGGTCCTGGTGGAGAAGGATCCTGGGGGGACGGAGGCTGAGCTCTGGCTGACCGGGTTCTGGGCTGAGGCCGGGCCTCCCTCCGTCAGGACGCAGCCGGTGCCTACAGCTGAGCCAGACCCTGCTCTTGGGCTGAGGCCTGAGAGCCCGACGCCGCCTCCCGCGGTCCCTGCGGTCGGCTCTGGTCTGGCCCCGAGTGTAGGACGCAGCGTTGGGGCCCGTGCAGAGGCTGAGCCATCTGGGGCTCTGGCTTTGGGGGTTATGCCAGCGTGGAGGCAAATTTCCTGAGGCTGCAAGGGAACTCAACGTCTTTCAAAAGTGTCTAGAACTGGGCTGATGTCTCTGGGGAGTCCCTACCCACCGGGATGCAGAGAAACCTGAGCGAAATTAACAGGCACGCGAAGCTTCAGCTGTTTGGGTTTGATTTAGCAACGCTGGGGTACTGCTCGAACCTTCAGATTCCCCCGTCCCCTGTGCCCACTCGGCACAGCCAGATCTTCCGTCCTACAGCTCGGAGGTGACCCGTTTGTCTCCTCCACGGACAGCAGGTCCCCTGGAACCGAGGTGTCGGGACCTGGGGTCAGGTCTGGACCAGAGCTGTCCCGGGGTCCGGTCCCCCAGTGTCAGGAGCTGAGGTCCCTCCCGGGCATTTCTTAGCCTCGAAGTCCCCACTGGCCCTGCGTTAGGGCTGTAAAGGAGGAACCCTCTGGAATCTCAGATACGTAAGAGACTGCAAACCACCCCACGGAGACACCAGCTTCCTGCTGCCGAGCAGCCTGGAGAAGTGTCGCTGGTCGAGGTGTTTTGTGCCCAGCATGTTTCGGGGCCATGTAACCTGCCTTCCTTCCACAAGCTGGGACACTTCCTCGTAAGACAAGCTTTGAGGGTCAGAGCAAACCCCTCTTTGTGGCTGCCACGGAGCCACCCCCTGTCTGCGGGAAATCCAGTGGGGGCTGGGTGGGGGAAGCGGACCGTGTGTCCGGGACTGAGTTCCATTTTTTCTCTGCATCTTCCCCATAACTCAGAGGCTGCACATCGGATAATAAGACACCGCGTTTGTGGAGGGTCCTGTTTGTTCGCACGCTCATCAGACCTGCATCGCTGACTCCCGCCTGTGAGGGCGGCACCAGGCCCGGGGCCCCTGCAGGCGCGAACCCCCCCTTCCTAGCCTGGACGACCCTGCGGGCCCCAGGCCGAGACGCTGGCCTCTCCTCTTGGGTCCCCCAAAGCTGGGACTCTCACAGCTGATTGTTCCCCGGGAGCTGCCCTGCCAGGCCAGGCCACAGCCCCAGCTCATCTCCTCCCACCTGCCTCCTGGCCCGGCCCAGCACCCCAGACGTGCCTGTCCACCACTTTGCATTGGCTGTTCCCTCCCTGCAGTGCTGTTCCCCCAGCAACGCGGGCCCCTGCCTCACCTTCTCCAGTTGCCCCTGGGGCTCCTCGGGGAGGCCCCATGACGACCCGTGTAGAATTCTGGAGTCCAGAGACCATGACGGGTGAAGGATACGACCAGCGGCTGCCGGCCTGTGGGTGTGAGGGTGGGTGTGAGGGTGCCGCCTTCTGCATGGCCGAGGGAGAGAGGTTCGCGGGGGTGGGGCTGGGGGGGCTGGGGGAGGCTGGGGCGTCGCGGAGGGAGGGTTTGCGGGGGTGGGGGCCTGGGCGGTTATGTTATGATTTGAAAGCATGTCCCTTCTCCCTCAGGAGTGAGTGGTGGCCGATTCACTCCGCCAGGCGCTTGGGGGTGGATTCCATGGCACAGGGTCCTCTGGCTGGTCCGATTTTCATAGAATCCGCCCCAGAACCTCTGCATCTGACTCCGCTCGCAGAGAAGGGGTATAGTCATGGGTCTTTTCGGGTCATCAAAGCACCTCGATTTGTGTTTGGGAACTCGCACTTTCTGAGAGAACCGTGCGTGGACCTGGGCTGTGTGACGGCGAAGCCGTGGCTCCCACCCACCGCGCCCCTGCCCACCCTCCACCCCTGCCCCTGCCACCCCCTGTGCCCCCACCTGCCTCCCTCATGCCTCCCCCAGCCCCCCAGCCCCTGTCCCCTCCCACCCGGCGCACTCACCCCACCTGGCCCCCCCCCTCCACCCGCCCCCTGCCCCTCTGCTGTGGACAGCTCTCAGCTTTCCCCCCCAGGCTGTTCTCTGTTGACTGAGACACCACTGTGAGTTTTACCCCATTTGTGTTGGTTTTTGTCTCCACGGCTCCCATTTCTTGGACTGAATCATGGCTGCAAGAGAGTGTCCTAGCTTCGCCACCCGCCCGGGCACCAGCGTGTGTGGGATGTAGGGTTTCAGGCTCCCAATCACTCCCCTGAGAAGCTCTTTCTTGTCAAGGGGAACGGACAGGAGCTGGGTTGGGGAGGCAGCATGTGGGGGTCCTCCGTGAAGTCTCCCGGGGACCGGAGACCCCCCACAAGGCGTGACGTGGCTCGGTGTCGCCCCTGTCTACCGCCCAGCTCAGGGTCTGCGACCCCCTCCCCCCCACCCGTGGCATCCGTGGGGCCCATCCCCCCTCAGGGGCAAATGCTGATCCCGTTCTGCTTTCCAGGCGGACGGTTCCAGAAGGGCTGAGTGGAGCCAGCCTGTGCCTCCGAGGGACCTCGGAAGAAGCCCCACAGGCCCCAGGGACGGCGAGGGGTGGGGGGAATGCAGGACAGCAGGTGCCAAGTGGCAGGGCAGCCCACAGGCGAGGAAGCTCGGCTTCTCCGTGGCCCAGAGGGAGTGACTCCGTGACTTTGACCCCATGGGGTGAGGTGGGGTGGTGGGGGCAGGAGCCGGCCTGCAGTGAGGACCCCTACCGGCAGCCGGCGTACCTCACCCCTGCGCAGGACCCCGGGGTGGGTTCTCAGCGCCTGTCAGAGCCGCCCATTCAGAATGGCCCAGGAAACCCCGGCAAGGTTCGGGAGGGAGGAACACTCCGGAGGGTCCGATGGTGCGGTGGCCCCTGTGGTCTTGAGTGCGTCCCTGCCCCCAGCCCCTCTGCGGCCCAGGCCAGGTGCCTGCTCGTCACAGACCAGCCTGAGGGATGGTGGGCGGCCTGCCACGAGCCCCCGCGGGCCCGACTGCCGTCCACTCACATCTTGGGTGGCAGCCTACCGCGGTCCCGATTCTGCCACATGACACTCCCGGGTGTCCTCCCTCAGACCCCACCATGCATTGTGACCCCAGGATTTCTTAGCTGGTTTTCCTTAGCTGCTGTGACACAGCTCTGAGCCTCCGGCGGAAGGACCCACAGCGTTTTCCGGTTGGAGATGCTCGTCTGGCCTATCCTGGCCCTTTGCTTGCCAGCGCAGGGCCTCGACCCTCCGCGTTCACCGTGCTCCCCCGCCCCGTGGTCCCCAGCGCCCCGCGGAGGTAGGCTTCCAGTAAGGGAGCAGGGGCTTCCTGGAGGAGGGGGTGCTGGGCGGGACCTTGGGGGGAAGGCGCCAACTCTGTGGGACCCTCTGCTCTCGTGGGCACGTGCAGCAGTCACGGCCCCTCTGGCCTCCGTTGTCCAGTGGACCGGCCATCTCCCCATGGTCCACGTGGTCTGGACTGGCTGCCACCAGGCGCCCCGCCCCTGAGGGTCAAGACCCCTCCCGTGGCTGCTGTTCTGCCGCCTGGCTCTCCAGGCACGGGTGCCGGGAGCCCCCAGGACACAGGCCTTGGCCAGCCCGGCTCACTCACCTTGTGCTGTCCCCAGACTTCCACGTCCACAGGGTGTTCCCCGCGGTGGGGACAGGTGCGACTCCCACGCCCCTCCGGCAGTGACCCGCTCCTGCACTTGGCGAAGACCCCCCAGGGGACGTCAAGTGCTCTCTGGTCAGCCTTAAATCTGTGATGTGTCATCAAGGCTTCCAGACAAATGGCCCCGAGTACAGTGAGTCAGGTCGTCTCCCCTCGAGGCGCGACGTTTAGAAGGCTCTGTGGTTTTCACACCTGGGAGGAAAGAAAAGACAAATCCCCCAGGTGTGTCCGTTGTTCCAAAAAAGGGGAGATTCGTGGCCGCAGGTATGTCTGGAAAGCCTGCCACCTGCACAAACCTTCTTGTGGAATTTGCCAGGAATGTTCCGTGTGGCGGTGCCTAGCGGCTGGAGGAGAGTCGGCTGGGCCCAGATGGAGACCTGAGAGTGTCAGCCGGTGCGATGCGGGCGGGGACCCGGCGGGGAGGCAGCCAGCCGGCCAGCGCCGGTCTCGAAGCCCCGGGCGCGCGTGGACCCGCTGGCCCCAGTGACCCGGGCGGGTGCTACGGCCTCAGCGTTCCGGCCGCTGTGAGGACAGGACAGGTGTCCGTCGACGTGGGACGGCTTGTGACACAGCAGGCAGCTAACACGCCCGAGGGGCTACACGCGTGCACACACATACATGCACGTGCACGCACACACACGTGAACACACGCACGCACACACACATGCACACGCGCACAAGCACATGCGCCCACTCACACATACGCAGACACATGCACGCACGCACGTGAACACGTGTGCACACGTGCAATGCACACGCATGCACGCGCACACACGCACATGCACATGGACGCACACACACACGCACACGCGCAGGGTCTACGTCACACAGACCCGCCCTGCCCTCCTGTGGGTTTGCAGGACTCGAATGTATGGAAACACACGTGTTTGAAAGAAGAGAGGGCACCGCACTCTTGGTTCTAGGCGGTTCTGGGCCCACGTCGACCCAGGGGCAAGATCGGGCCGAGGAAGCGCGTCCACTCTTTTCTCCTGGTGCCTAATTCGTTGCTCCCGCTTGCCTGGTTCATCAGCCTTTTCCTCCTCAGTCCCTTTCAGTGGTTTTCTTATCAATGCTCACGTGCCTCCTTACACGTGGTCACGCCCAACGGGTCCCCGCTTAGAGCAAAACCGTGTCTCGGGTAAGCACATCACGTGGGCGGCAGCTTAGACGCTGGTCACGTGGCCGCTTTGTTTCGGCTTCGAGAAAAACCGCAGTGGGTGGCAATGGGGCAATAGAGTGGGGCGACGTTCCCGTGGGCCCCGTGAGGACGCACGGAACGTGAGTGACCGGGAAGGGGCCTCCCAGCCCTGCCGGCCCCCAACCTCCGGCCACCAGAGCGTCGAGCAGCATGCTTCTGTCGTCGACAAGCCACCTGCCCACATGGGGCACTTTGTCACAGCAGCCTGAGGGGACCAGGGCCATTCAGGGGAACGGTTTTGTGTATTGTAATAGCATCTGAGCTCCTGCACATTCCTACTTCTAAGCTGAAGGAAAGGGAGCAGTTATGAGCTTACAAGTCATTCACAAAATGTTTGAGGACCCACATCAGGGAGCGAGATACCCAGAGCAGTGCAACATGCCCAGCCTTCTTACCCCATAGGACGTTCCCTAAGCCCGTAGGAAAGACTCCAGATCTGATGTTTAAAACGGTGAATATTAGCACTGGGAAAAGCCACGTGGGGTTTATTAAAGATGGGGAAGGGGTGCCCGGGTGGCTCAGTGGGTTAAGCGTCCGACTTCGGCTCAGGTCACGATCTCGCGGTCCGTGGGTTCGAGCCCCACTTCGGGCTCTGTGCCGACAGCTCGGAGCCTGGAGCCTGTTTCCGATTCTGCGTCTCCCTCTCTCTCTGCCCCTCCCCCGTTCATGCTCTGTCTCTGTCTTGTCTCAAAAATAAATAAACGTTAAAAAAAATGTAAAGACGGGGTCTCGGTTTGGCCCCCTAAAAACTCTGCCGTTGGTAGACTTCATTGGTTTGAGGAGAAAGCGAGCGGCGCGTACGGGCCCCTGCCCCAGCCTCGTCCCACTGCGGCCCCGCGTCGGCCTGGAGGGCTCACCCTACCCAGAGCACACGGACACCTTGCTGGAAACCCAAGTCCACGGCTCCCGGCACGCGTCCCCCTTTGTGCCCCACACTCTGCGGGTTTTGACAAATATCCGCCAGTTTGGCTCCTGCCTGTTAGGTTGGAGATAAAACGGGGCCTGACAGACTGCGTGTGGGGCTAATAACCTGTTGCATTTTTCCTCCCGAAAACATGAACCTTGGAAGGAAACGTTTCAACAACCGGCCGCTGTTCTGCATTCTGGGCGGGTCCACGAGCGCGTTATCTTATCTACTCGGGCTGTGTTGCCAGTTTGCAGGCGGGCAGCTCAGGGCTGGTTCTTCCTTCTGAGAGTAAGCTAATACTCCAAACGGAATCTTCGGTTCAGACTGCAGCTTGGCCTCCTGGGAGCGTTTCAGGCCTCCCGTGTGAACACAGGCACCCCCGTCCGTGTGCTGGCTCATCTGTCCGTGCCTTCTGCCCAGGTGCCCGTCACCCTACAGACCGAGGGCTCGGCCCCACGTCTTCTCAGAAAGCACGAGCGGAGGTGAGCTGGCCGCCGCGGTCAGAGCCAGCACGAGGCCCACACCCTTCTCACCTCCGGTCCCACCCCCTGTGGCTCGGGGCCGTCCCAGGACGGGAAAGGGGGAGGAACAGACAGCGGGAGGAAGAGACCAGCAAGTGGGGGACCCCCCTTTCATCCGAGAAGTTGACGGCCCCGCTGTCCCTGGGAACTTAATTTTTGCTCTTAAAACTTGCTGTTTTAATACTAGCATGGACACCAAAATCGTAAAATGTGCCATCTGTCTAAATGAAAATTCCTGTATCGTTGACATCATTTCTTCCGTGAAAATCGCAAGCCGCGTACCACGCTTGAGTGGCTGTTCTTTCAGAGTCGTTTGCTCCCAGCATACCTGAGGTTGACACAGAAAAAGTATTTAGACACGGAAATGATGTTTTTCTCCTAATTGTTCCGGTCGCCGGAAGCTTGGGAAGCAGTCGGTCTACGGGGGCAGGTGTCCCATTCTCAGAGGACCCCGGGGCATGACACCGTCCTGACACCAGTCCAGGTTCGCCCCCGTGGCACCTTCCCAGGGGACAGCAGCCGATGCTGGGTGTTGCCCGGGGACCTTTGACCCGCCAGCGGCACAGGTGAGGGGACAGGCTGGGCCACACTCACCCTGCCCCTCGGTCTGCCCCTCCACAGCTGGCACATTTAATCTTCTCTGGGGATGGGGAGGAGATACACTGGAGACACCTTTGTCCGTAAGGCCCCAGGAGCTCGTACCGGGATCCCCCCAGGCTCCAGAATCTGTTCACATCTGCCCAACTCTCAATCCACCCCCGAGACCCGGAGGCACCCTTCCGCCAGTCACTCTGGAGCACACGCGTGTGCACACGCCCGGCCGCCTGCCCTGATCCGGCTGTGCCTAGTTCACGTCCGCACACGTGCAGACCCAGCCCCTCTCTCTACGCCAGTCTGTTCGCCATCTCCAGAGGGACCCTTCTTACTAAACCCACCCTTCTGTGGATTCCTCCAGGCTGTAGCACCACAAGCGTAGGCGGAGAGCCGTTGTGTCTGCAGAAAATCCACAAGAATCTGTAGATAAATGCTGAGGATTGAAAGTGAATGTAACATAGACACAGAGTTGGGCAGGTGACAAAAATGTTTTAGGATGAGTGGGAAGGTTGCACAATTCTGTGAATATACTAGAAAATGTTGAATTTTATACTTTAAGTGGACGAATTACACAGCGTGTGAATTATATCTTAATAAAGTTGTTATTTTAAGAAGCGAATTTTGCAAGGACACTGGATACAAAATAAATACACAAAAGGCCCATTGTATTTATGTAGACCTGCGACAAATAATCAGGGAAATAAAAAGAGAATTTTAGGGGCGCCTGGGTGGCTCAATCAGTTGAGCATCTGACTCTTGATTTTCGCTCAGGTCATGATCCCAGTGTTGTGGGATCAGGGCTCCGGTCTGAGTTTGGAGCTTGCTTAAGATTCTCTTTCTTTCTCTCTCTGTCTCTCTCTCTCTCTCTCTCCCTCTGTCCCTCTCCCCTGCTTGCTCGCTCTCCCTCTCTAAAATAAAAAATAAATAAAATAGGGGCGCCTGGGTGGCTCAGTCTGTTAAGCGTCTGACCCTTGATTTTGGCTCAGGTCATGATCTCGCGGTTCGTGAGTTCTGCGGTGGCTCAGGGCCTGCTTGGGATTCGGTCTCTCCTTCTCCTTGCCCCTCCCCTGGTTATGTGCACGCTTTTTCTCTCAAAATTAATAAATAAACAATAAAAAATAAATAAAATAAAATAAAAAGACAATGTCAAAGTGACATCATCTCCATAGCATCAAAAACGTATCATCTGTAATGAGTCCAAGGAAAGGTTCTGGAAACTATAACGCATTTATCAAGTAGGTTTAGGCAGACCCAAAGACAGGAAAGGAGATGGTGTATTTATGGATTAAAAGACAAACGTTACAAAGTCATAAAACTGGTCTAGAGATGCCATGTAATCTCAGCTAAAATCCCGGTGTGGGGTGGGCTGGGGGAGGAGGCACACTGCCAGGCTGATTCTAAGGGTCACGTAGAAATACAAAAAGGCAGAATGGCCAAGACAACCACGCCGGAAGACCGAAGAGAGGGTCTACACCACCGGTACGAAGACTTGCTACAAAGCTTCGGTCGTGAACATTGGGCTACAAATAGACCAAAGAAATGGAACGAAAGGTCCAGAAGCAGACACACACGTACGGGATGCGTGCTTCGTAACTAGCGCGGATTATAGAGCAGGAGAGAAGGAAGGTCTCTAACCAGTAGCCCCAGGTTAACGGATACCCATTCAGAAAATGAAACTCGTACCGCACACAAAATATCCATTCCCAGCTGGCCTGTGCGTGTACACATGAAAGTCGAGGCACAGACGCTTCCAGAACGTGATGTGTGTGTGCGTCCCCGGAAAGCCTCAAGCCGTCAGGAGTGACAGTCCTCTCAGGGAGCACTAAGGCCCTGGGCGAGCGAGGAAGCGAGGCGCGGGCTGCCCTTCCTGTTCTCAGTGCCTGAGACGCACCTGTCTCTGCTCACTTCTACATTGCCCGGATGAGTGACTCCTGAATTTAAAAACGAGGTGTGCCTGAGTGCATGCCATGTACACACACACACACACACACACACATGCTCTGCACTGGTACACTCACATCCGTGTGCACACACACAAGTGTTACTTACCTCTATGTTAGAGTGGCCCTGGCCCGAGGCAGGCTGGGGACTCCCCAGTTTCAAACTGGAAATCCTACATCCTGGGTCAGCCCCCAGCCCCGGGTCAGCCCCCAGCCCCAGGGCGGGCCCATGGCTCTGGGTAGGCTGGGACGGTTGGTGGCCTGGCCGGGACCGAGGCGGCTTTCCCAGTGCACATAGCACACGCTGGACTCTTCTGTGCACCCGCACGCTTAGAAGTTAGTGAGGTGCTGTCACCGTTTTAAGGGACCGACCGGTTCTCCTGCCCCATTTCTGCCCCAGGAAAGCCCAGGTGAGGAGGTCGAGGGAGGCCCAGCAGACTGACGGAGTGGGGCTGAGTCACATGTACTTAGTGCACCCTCGCTTGGCCAGGACAAGCCTTGAAGTTGGGGCTTCTCTGGGCCCCCCCGGGCCCTCTGGGCAGGCGCGGTGTGTGTGCCGGGAAGCACCTCCCCGGGGGCCAGAGCCGCCCCCGGCACACTCCCTGGGCCTGGGACAGCCACGGCCAGTTGCGCTGCCCCTGCCCCACCGGGGCCGGTGCCCCTGCCCCACCCACACGTCTGATGGGGGTTTCTCCAGTGGGGGGGGGGTTGTGCTCTGGGCGGGGTGCTCCCTCACCCCCTCCTCCCCTCCCTCAAGCCTCGATGGCTTCCCCTGCACGGGGCACCTGCTGGGGCAGGTCTGGCCGCACTCCCGTCGCGTGTGTGAGGTCAGAGAGGGAGCCAGGGCACAAAAGGTGAGGGGGTCGGCACCTGGGAAACAGCGTGCAGGGGAGCGGCCAGGGACACGGGAGCGAGGACTCGTCTGCCCCCAGTTCTCCAGGACTTCTGGCCACACTGACCCCCGCTCCAAAGACCAGTCCTGAACGTCCTCAGGATGCGGCTGACAGTGGAGCTCCACCGATGCCATGTCCCCCGATGCCACAGGTGACTGATGTCCGTGTCCCAGGTCTGGGGACACAGGGACTCCTCCAGCCAGGCCCCCCGAAATCGAGCCACGTTGTACCCTGTGGGGCAGTGGCTCGCTCTGGGGCATCTCGGGGCAGCTGAGCCCTGCTCACACCCACAGAGGGGACCCAGGTCCCGTGGGGGGCGAGACGTCCCAGCCCAAACATCCAGCAAGGTCTCTGGCTGACCCCATGCAGGACACCAGCCAGACATGGGTGGCAGCTGGAGGCAATGTAGCCTGACAAATGTGCATAGAGAAATCAGAGTGTAGGAGCAGAGTGTTATCCAAGGCGGAGGTTGCTAGAAGCCGGGAGCAGAGCAGAGGCCTCAGGTCCAGAAGCTCAGCTGCTGGGGGCCAGCGACGTGGGGACTGTGCGTGGGGACATGGTGGGCGAGCTGGCTGTGTTCGGTCCCCTTGGCTCGCGCCGGCTCACGGCTTCGGACAGCCTGAGGGTGGGGACACGACCCGACTCATGCTGGACGCCCGCCAGCCACGGCTCTTCCCCGACGGCAGGCAACCGGAGGCCCCGACGTCCTCGGGGCACATGGGGCCACAGCGTTCCCCACAGTGACAGGCCTGGGAGGGGAGGGAAATGGGCCTCCCGACACCTGGGCTGTGGGGACCAGGGCAGGGAGCAGACCTCGTCTGGGGCAAAACAGGCAGGAGAGCAGGGCTCAGGGCACCTCGCGGGCCTCTCACTCTGTCCGGGGAGGCCGTGCTACCAAAATAAGAAACTCAGCAAACTTCTGCGAGTGTGGGTTAAAGACCCTCCGGCCCGGCGTGCGTGATGCCAAAACTTCACACTGGACGTGCCTTCAGCTCACACCAGGGCCTCCAGAGCACTGTGGGTCTGAGATTAGTGGAGGCCCGGCCTCCCTGACTCCCCGCTGCCCACCCGCAGCAGAGCCCTGGGGTCAGGGGAGGATGTCCCCTCTCCTCCCCCTGGCCCCGGAGCCTGAGAGAAGGGAGCCCTTTCGTTTGGGGGGCGGGCACTCAGCCTGTGTGGGGCCTTGACGGGCCAGCTCACCTCTGCACCCCGCCCCCACAGGAGCCCTGGGGGCTTAACCTGGGCCCATGGTGTCTGGGGGAAGAAGGGCCCAGAAGGCGCACGCATGGCCCACCCTTCCTGCGGGGGCAGGAGGGCTTATCTGCCCCTCCCAGGACCACTTCCTTCCTCCCACACCGGTGACCCCGGGGCCCAGCCTTGGAAAATCTGACCAGCTGACGACAGCAGACCTCCCCCCTCCATACATCGGGAGGCTTACGCCCTGATCCCACACACTAGCATCTGGGACCCATTTCCTGCCGGTCCACACCGCGTGCCCTGGGCCACAGCCAGCTGGCCCGTCCAGACCCTCCGTCAGCCCCTCGCCCGTCGGCCCGCACAGAAGCCACCCAGGCCAGGTCCCGCCTTCTCTCCAGAGTGGCTGCGTGGTGTGGGGACCCCGTGGGCCTCACAGATCTGCCAGAAAACACACACCGGAAACCGCCGCTCGCGGGGCTCGTGGGCAAGAGGCCCGGCCGACCCACTTGGCTGGCAGACAGGACAACCGTCCCGACCCAACGTCCCGGCTCCGCTCCCCTCCCTCTCTCTGTCCCCCTCACGGCCCGTCCACAGCCGGCCATCCGCACAGGGTCCTCAGCTGCCTCGCTCGGCTCAGCCCTGCAGCTCCGTCCTGGGTGTCAGGCGGTCGCCTCCGCCCGGTGCTCGTCCACGCCTCGTCCACGCCTCCGCCCGTCCACGCACGGAGCTGGTCCACACCTCCGCGGCTACAGGAGCTGCAGGTGGTTGACCCTCAGCCGGGGTGGCAGGGCCACATCGTCCTGACCCCGGCAGCCCGTGTCAGTCACCCCCAGGAGGGGCAGGGGTGGGGTGGGCACATGGCCCCGAGTGGCCCCGGCAGTGGTCCCCTGTCATCACCTGTGTACCTTATACATAGTCATGCGGTTTACACGCACCCACACGCACACGTGGTCAGGTTAAGATGAGGTCACGAGGGAGGGCTCTAATCCAGTGTGACCGAGTCCGGAAAAGGACAGATTCCGGCAAGAGACAGACGCGCAAGAGGCCTGGGACCAGCACGTGAACACCAGGCAGAGACCGAGCGACGCGCACACGGGCCAAGGAGCCCCGAAGATTTACCAGAAGCCACGGGAGAGCGGGGAGCAGACTCGGCCTCCCAGCCGTTGGAGGGAAGCCGTCCTGCCCACACCTGGCCCGGGCCTTGGGCCTCCGGGCCACTCAGGCCGCCCGGTCTGTGGGGCTTTGTTACAGCTCTAGCAAACTCAGGCGTGGACGTGCACGCACACAAGCACGCCGGCCCGCACACAGACACAAGCAGGGACACGCACAGGCACACGCGCACGCACAACGTGTTAGCGTTCAGAAGCCCTGACGTCACCTTCTGGTGGAGCTGGGCTCACGGCCGGCTGGCCTTGTTTCGCCCGTTTGGCTTTTCTTATTTTTTAATTGTTTAATGTTTATTTTTGAGAGAGAGAGAGAGAGAGAGAGAGCATGGCAGGCAAGGGGCAGAGAGAGGGGGAGACACAGAACCCGAAACAGGCTCCAGCCTCCGAGCTGTCAGCACAGAGCCCGACGCGGGGCTCGAACCCTGAACCGCGAGATGATGACCCGAGCCGAAGTCGGACGCTCCACTGACTGAGCCACCCAGGCGCCCGCCCATTTGACTTTGAACAGTTACGTACTTGTCCTGAGCCTCAGTTTTCTCATTTGAACGTGGGAAAAATAATATCCCTCCCTCGTAGGGTTGTTTCAAAGAGATCGCAGGGCTCCGTCCAGGCACCCTGAGGGCCACACTGCCTCCTGGTCATCCCTCACATATCTGGAGAAGTCTCATCAGTCTGGAAATTAAACGGTACACTTCCAAATAACATAGAAACGATCTTGAACTGAGTGGCCGTGAAAACACAACGTGTGATGACCTACAGAATGCAGCACAGGAGGCCGATGGCTTGACGAGCTTGTGTTAGAAACCCGAAGAGGCTTCCTATCTGGGATCTAAGTTTCCACCGTGAGAGGCTGGGGAAAGAGAAACTAAATCCAAAAAGTGAAGGAAATAATAAAATAGTGGCAGAAATAAATGAACTAGAAAACAAACAGAAAAATGTAACAAAGTGAAAATTGATTTTTTGAAAATTTGTAAACATTGGGGCGCCTGGGTGGCTCTGTCGGTTGAGCGTCTGACTCTTGATTTCAGCTCAGGTGGTGATCTCATGGCCGTGGGTTCGAGCCCCACATCAGGCCCCACAGTTGTCAGCACAGAACCTGTTTGGGATTCTCTCTCTCCCTCTCTCTCTCTCTCTCTCTGCCACTCCTCTGCTCGTGCTCTTTCTCTCTCAAAATAAGTAAATAAAGCTTTAAAAAATTAAAAAAAAAAAGAATTTGTAAGGACTGAAAACGCTGTAGCAAAACTGATCAAGAATAAGAGACAGAAATCAAGAGCAGAGAAGGGAGGTGGGCTCAGCCCCTTCAGAGGTGACAGGACGGTGGAGAGGTGTCGGCAACAACCTTATGTCAGTAAATCCAACAACCGTGGTGGATGAAATCGTGAAAAGGGCAGCTTCCCAAAACTAATAGCCATGAAACAGGAAGTCTGAATGGCCCCATGTTTTGTTTTCTTTCATTGAGTTTATCATCAAAACTTTCTACGAAGAAAACTCATATCCAGATGGTTTCCTTGGCGAGTTTGATCAAAGATTGAGGGAAGAAATATTATCAATCCTACACACGCTCATTCGGAGAACAGGAGAGGGAGCGATTTGCAGCTCACGTATGCGGCGGGCATCACCCTGGGACCACGTCTGACAAAAGATGAGAAAAGAAACTAAGAGATCGATGTCCTACATAGAGACTAAGTGCTAAAGAAAATGTTAGCAAACCAAATGCAGCAAAACATGAGAAGGGTAAATCACATAGCGGACCAAGCACGGTGTAACCCAAGAACACAAGATTAGCTCGATGCGCGGAAATTGACGCAGAGTAAAGGAACACTGCAGAAAAGTCCACCAATGAGAAGTCAGCACCCGCTTATGATAAAGGTGCCGCACGGACCCAGAACGCAACGGAGCCTCGGCTGCCGCAGACTTCCACGGAACTCCTGCCATCTGTCAAATTTAGTGGTGAAGTTTGGGAACGAGCCGGGCCGTCTGCTGCGACCACTCCTGTTCCACGTTGTCTGGGAAGCACGGCCAATGCAACGAGACAAGACGAGGAAATCGGAGGCGTATCATCTGAAAAGCGCTCGCTCCTGAGGGGTTGTCTTTCACCCAAACCTGCTCCCACCTCCGGGTGGCGTCGCTGGGCTACGCTACTTTGCCCACTGACTCCCATGTCTGCTCCGCCAACGCAGCGCCAGAGAGAGACCACAGGGACACAGGGACAGACGGGCAAGTGCCCGGGGGAAATGAAACCCCGCGTGCGCCCCCGCACGGCACGCTCCATGGGAAGGGACGTAGGGGGCGCTGACGAAGACGGGATGCGTGACGTCTCCCAGCTACTCCCCGCTGGTTCTATAAACTCTCCAGGGAGGGGCAGCGTGAGGGCCACGGGACAAGATGTAGAGGAGGAAGGTCTACGTGGAAAGTTCCCCCTCTATTCTTGCAGCTTTAATTTTCTTCAAGTTTACTTATTATTTCAAAATAAAACACTGGGGGAAAAAATAAGAACAGTTAATGGGGGGGGGGGGAGTCACCGTTTCTTTCCAAGGGAAGTGACCGCATGTTCACAACCACACCGAGCGAGGCCCCGACTCGGTTATGAAGCTGTTTTGCTGTCAGATATGCTGAGGCTGCACATTTCCAGAGCTGACCTTAGCTCCCTGGGCTGCGCTTTTTCCAATCAGATGTTCTTTCACAGAGAAAGAATGTCCAGTTCTGCACTTGACTCTCACTGATGCTTTCCTGATGAGCACTGCTGTGCCCTCACGGCTCCAGCCCGCCTCTGTCTCTGCAGGAAGTTAAGAGGCCTCGCTCGCTGAGCACGTCGAGTGCGTGTGGCAGGCACCCCGCGGGGCACGGGCGCGTCGCGAGCCCCGCAGACGAGCTCTCTGCCCTTGGGCAGCCTCGGTCTGGTGGGCAGAGGGTCCCGTTCGTCTCCTGCTGGACACGGAAGGAGCAGCCAAGATCACCGGGTCCTGTGGTTTCCGAATGTCCCATCCATCACGTAAACAACGGCACTGGTGTGAGGGAAGCTCACTATAAATCACAAAATAGATGGTTCCAGCTGAGCGGGGAAGCCGGCCACGCCTCCGTGTGGTTCCGCGGCCCCTCGCGGGAGCCCCGTCAGTGCAGGGCACGCGTGGGCAGCCACGGACGGGCCCAGGACCCCAGGAAGGGTCCGGTATTCAGAGTCGCGTCCCCTCTGCCCTCGGCCGCTGCCCAAATGCCATGCGACCGTCAGGCTCGTGGAGCCCAGTGCCCCCCTTCCCAGACCCTCCTGGCCTTCCCTGGAGTCCCGTCCTCAGCCGACTAAAGCCTAGTCTGCCCCCTCCTCTCTGCCCGGGGGAGTCCCGTGGGGGGTCCCGCAGGCTACCTGCCCCCCTCCCCCCAACACACACGCCAGCCAGGGAACAGCGGGACAAAGCAGACTGTTCACGACTGCAACCACCACGGCGCGGGAAAGAGGAGGCTCCCAGTGTGTGCGACCCTCCCGAGCTGTGTTACAAGCTTCCCGAGAGGCTCTGAGGCAGTGGAGAACTTGGCCTCTTGGAGGAGAGGTGATGGACCGGCCACTAAGCGCTCGCTCACACACTCCCCTGCATTTATGCGGCACCTACCGGGCGCTGGACCGCGGGAAGCCTGGGAGACCCCGGGGGTCAGGCGACAAGGGTGTGAGAACATGGTGACGGCTGGGTTCAGGCTAGGAAGGGGGCAAATGGGGGCTCCTCTGATGGGGCTTGGGATGGCCCTCCAGGGAGGTGACGTGGCCAGGAGACCCGAGGGCACAAAGATCAGGCACCAACTTTCCCAGCAGAGGGACAGCGGGGGCACAGGACTCCCTTTATCAGGAAGACAATCCCATGAGCTTGAAGTGATTGTGAAATTTGCTGTATGCCTAAAACCTAGAGAATAGACAGGAATATTTTAGCAGAAAGCACAACAAGGGGGGGCAGGCCCTATCGGGCGCACAAGCACCCCAACACTCAGAGTGGAGCCCCGTCATCCGTGGGGTCGCACAGAGAAGTCGGCGTTCCGGGGTATCGTGGTGTTGGCTGTTCCTGAGCGCTCCACCCCACTGCCCCTCGAGCCTGGGGTGCAGCGGGACACTGTGTGAGCGTCTCAAGGCCAGAGAGAAGCTCGGGGCTGCTGTGGGCCTAACGGACACCGGGAGGGACAGAGTGGACCCGCCCAGAAAGTGCCCACACGGTACCACGGGGTTCTGTTAGAACCTGGGGTAAGCGGGAAGGCGGTCCCTACCGACGCCCCACCGGGTCCCTGGAGCCTGTGGGGCTGGACCTCACAGGGCAAAGGGCTTTGCGGACGTGATGAGGGTCAGCCCTGCAGACGGGGGATTGTCCTCATATGATCACGGGGTCGTCGTGGGAGGGCAGTGGGCGCAGTGGGGCAGCAGAGGCGGCCAAGCCTCTGGAAGCTGACAAAGGCAGGGACAGAGCCCGTCTGGAGGCTGCGGGGGCACCGCCTGCTCGGCGCAGGGAGGCTGACCTTGGATACGCTGTCCAGTAGCAACCGTGTCGTGTTTGGTGGCCTGTGTGTGCCCACTCGCCGTGGCGGCTGCGGGAAACCCGTACAAACACCGGAAGCAAGCCCTCGGGGGGAACCCAGAAGGTACGACGGGAAAATGTCACACGAGGCACGTCTTGATCCCACGGCAGAGAAGCCGTCGGCGTCCGTGAAATAGGGCAGAGCTGGGCCACCACTCCGTGCGCCGGGGCTGGGGACGTCCCTCCACGGCGCAGGCCGTGACGCAGAGGATAAGGGCCCACAGGCATCACCCCGGACACCCCGTTCTGTCCCTGGCCACCCCTCTGACCCCAACAGGCCCCCACCGAAGGCGGCCGCAGACCATCGCACCTGCCCGGCAGCAGACACAGCAGGTGGCGAGGGAGGGGACGGGGCTCTGCTGTTCCCACCGTGGGTGCCCCAGGAGCCCTCCCGGACTGCTTGGGAGGCTGCGGGGGCCTCCAGCTCCTGGGCCGGCTCTCTCAGCCGCGTGCGTGCAGGGGCAGAGGTCGTTCCAGGGGCCCAGGACGCACCCTCACCTCTCACCCTCTGGGGTCAAGGCTTTGAGGACAGAGGAGGGACTCAGAGGGGCTCCCCCACGTGAGGAGGGAGAGGCGCGGGGACGAAGCTCTGGGTCCGCAGGTTGTCTGGGTCCATCCTGCTGCTGGGGGCCAGAGGACACGGCCCTGCAGGGCGGCCAGGGGCAGGGGCTGCGGAGTGAGAATGTCCTCGGGTGACAGCCACCAAGGGCGGAGCCGCTCGCTGAGGGAAGGGGCAGATTTTTGTTCCTCGAAGTTTCTCTGAACGTATTTTTCCTTAAAAACACTGGTCCGATTTCAGATGGAAGGAGGTCAGGATACGACACCCCAGAAGACGTCACTTTGTTATTTTGAGCCCAGGGCGATAAAGAAATCGCAAACACAGGGGCGCTCTCTGCCCCCTCCTTTCTGCCTAAAAGTAGGGCATGCATTTCCCGTTGGTGAAGAAAATGTCCTTTGTAAACGGTGTCCTCAGGAGAGGACCCTTCGACTTGAGTCTGCGTGAAGAAGCTTACTAAACATCTTATTGTTTTTAGGTTTATTTATTGACTGTGAGAGAGAGGGAGAGCGCGTGTGCAAGCGGGGGAAGGGGAAAGAGAGAAGGCCCCAAGCAGGCTCCGCAGTAGGACCGTGGAGTCAGACACGGGGCTCGAACTCACGAACTGTGAGATCATGACTTGAGTCGAAATCAAGAGTCAGACATTTAACCGACTGAGCCACCCAGGGTGGGGGGGGGGCACTAAACATCCTATTTACCATGTTTCCCACTCACTTTTCCTCAACCGCCCCTCTCCCCAGCCCCACCCCGTCCACCCCCACACACAAAGCCCCGGCTCCCTTTTCTGGTCTCTTCTCCACAAGCGTCACCCTTTGTTAAAATGGCCTAAGTCCCCCTCCCAGGCCTAACCCCCTCTTTGGAGTTTTCACTTCTTTTCTCTGAGGTCCCGCACATGCATATAAAATAAACCTTTTCTCCTGTTAATCTGGCTTTTCTCATTTTAATCAGCAGGTGTCAGTTACGGAACTTAAGAGGGTAGATGAAAGGGTTTTTTCCTCCCTCTCCTACAGGGTGTTTAGAGGCCGACCACCTCCTGGCGCTCTTCTAGCTCCCAGGCACCCACACAGGGTCTGTGTTACTTTTAAACTCTAGGAAGTGCTCAAAACTTTCTTCCGTTTCCTTAACAATCACTGCGGCCGACTCCCAGGCCAGGGAGCAGGGTGTCCCGCGAGCCGCTGTGCTAACAATGCTGGCTGTGCCCGCAGAAATTCTGCAAGCTTGTCTCGACCCACAGAATGTGCTTCTCGAATGTCGGAGGCCGCTTCGTCGTCCCAAAGGACATCATGCCATGTGTCTGGAAGTTCAGTGTGAACTTTCACAGGAGGTAATAGAAGAAAGCCGGGCAGTGCAGCGCGTGAGCCCTTCCGGGACGCCCTGCAGTCGGCTGCGCATTCTCGGTCAGCTCGTCCCCCTCCGGGCCCGAGTCACGGCTGGCCGGTGTCCTTCCTTCCTGTGGTTTGATGAAAACTCCCGCGCACACGGGGCCGCGGCTGGGGGGACGGGATTCGTTGGGTGTTCACACTGGCGTGTCACGAAAGAAGCCCCGTTGGCGTTTCTTCCCAAAGACAGTGTGGCCGGAAGGGCAGTGGGGCCGCCGGGAGGAGCCCTCACCACCCTTCTCGCCCAGCTGGGGAGGCGGGCAGCCACCTCGGGGGCTCGGGTCCCCGTGGAGGCCGGCTGTGCCCACCCGCGACCTCCCTGCCTCCCCTGCTGCCCGGGGCCCCACTCCCCCCGCCGGCCTTCCCGGTCAGCAAATGCACCCTGGGCCACGCGGGACCCGGCGGCGGGGCCACACCGGCTTGGCCAGGGGGGGAGCTCTGAGGCAAATGCAGATTTGCTCCCTCCTGGAAGAAGAGAGCCCCAGCCCTCCCTTCTTTCAGAATTTCTGGGTTCCCTGTCCGGACGTGTGTAAATCTCTTTAATGGCTACGTCAGCCTCTGGCCAGCCTCCCGACTCAGGAATGTTCCTCAAGGCCTGGAAGCCAGCCCTTTGAACTGTAATCTGCAGGGAGATAGCACCCCCTCTCCTGTTTCCTGGGAGGGGAAGGGCTAACACATCGCCTGACTCTCAGTTGCAAAACCTCCCTATCGACAAGAGCCAGGGCTCGGTCTGAGCTTGTGCTATTTTAGCAGATTGCCCGCGGTGTGGATCTCCCTCTGGCTCAATGCTCTTTCAGCGATAGAATCGTGTTCCTTCTCTTCTGCCTTTCTGGAGAAGTGTTCTGATCGAGGAAGACATTGGTTCTTAATTCTATTTCCCAGTAGAGCCCTGGTGGGAGACACCGTGGGAGGAGAGACGATCGAGGCAGCCCCGGGGCCAGGTGGCCTCTCACTCCCTTGCCCCTCAAGCCTGGGCTGAGCGGCTCCCGCCTGCCAACCCTGGCTACTACACTAGTCCTTGTAAACGGCCTTTTGTCAAAATCCCCTCCCCCGCTGGGTGTGTCTGCCTCGGCCAGGCACCCATCCGTCCACCAAGGGACCACCTTCTGGTCATTGTGTGGGCTGCATTCGGTCCTGGTGGTCAGGGACGGCCCAGCGGATGGGAAGCCACACAGAGGGCCGTGGGTCCCAAGGTCCAGGGGGCGGCTACGGGTCTTCCCCCTCAGCCACCCAGACGCACACCCTGCAAGGCCGGACCCCACCCTGCCCCGCCCCAGCCTGCTGGGCTCACACCCCAGGCTCAGGTGGCAGACTGCGGGACCCCAGAGACTGGGACTCTACCCTGTGCCTTACTGTCCTCAAGGGCAGACACGTGTCTTTTTTTTGTCCCGGGGCCCTTTTCCCATGCTGGTGGGTTAGCAGTTTAGACTAGCTGTCCGCACGGCGGGGTGCAGTGCTCCAGGCCCAGCCAGCCCCCCTGACCATCCGGGACAGGCCCCAGACCCTCCCTCCCCAGGGGCCCCCCTCACTTCCTGAGGTCTTTGGTTGTGGGGAGGTCATGGGGCAGAAGGCAGAGACGGGGATCTTTGGTGGCAGCCTGGCCCTGGGAGCCAACCGCAGTGGCTTCCCACGCTCGCACGCACGCGTGTGGGTCTGGGATGAGTGGCTGGCCAGGGCGCCCCCTGGACCGGGTGTCGGGGGAGCTGGCCTGGAGGACCCGGCCGTGGACGGAGGGCGCCGTGGACCGAGGGCACCGTGGCCGCCCTCAGCCGGAATGGGTAGAGAGGACAGAAGCCCCTGGAGACGTTGCAGATGTTGGGTGGGCCTGGGGTTCCCACGGAACTGGGACGTGGGCAGGGAGCCAGACGGGCTCTCAGTCTTCAAGGCCAGGACGAGGCGGCCGTCTGGACCCCAGCCCTGCGCCCAGTGTGAGAAGGGCCTGGACTGCACCTTCCCCCACCAGGCTGGGCCGCGCACCCCCCGATGCCCTGTTCCCAGGCCCCTTGTCCCGCCGGGACCACTGCCCTGAGCCCGGTCAGCCTGCAGCTGACCCACAGCCTCCCGCCTCCCCCACCCCCCCGGGACCTCCCCAGACGGGCACAGGTGACCGGTATAGCTGAGGACTGGGCGGGGGGCGGGTAGAGGGAGTCTGTTTTTGACCTCCCCCCTTTCTCAACAAGCTGATAACACCCCGCGGTCCCTGTTGACGTCTAAGCAGCTGTGGGCCTGAGGGGGTTGCCGTCATCAGCAGGGAGGAGGCCCCGCACACGTGGGGCCAAGCCCCGCCATCTCCCCTGCCCGCTCTCCCAGGCCCCTGACAACGTGGCAGGACTGATGTGCGCCCCACAGACGGACCCTCCCCACCTCTGAGTCCACGCCAGGCCTTCGGGCACCAGGAGCGAAGCAGACGGTGTGTGGCCTGTCCCTGCCCCTCGAAATCCCCACCCGCGGGGTCCTCTGTGGTCAGGTCACGGATGGAAGAGTCCCCCCAGCGGCAGCAACACCCAGGAGTCCAGCTTCTCCTGTGGGGGACGAGCCCCGAGCACCAGGAGAGCCAGACCAGGGAGGGCGCTATGCTTCTGGAACTCTAGAGATCCCGTGAAAACTCTCCCTGAGCCCCTCAAGATAAGAGGGAGCGAACAGACCACACCACCCGGTCCCGGGGTGTCTGCCACGGATGCTGGGGATCAAAGGCACAAGCGGAGCTCGACCACGAGGCAGCACGTGGTGGGAACGTTCTTATCTTCCTATCATTGCTGCGCTCACGTGGAGGGCACCCCCCGTGGGCCCCAGGACGGGGACCGTTCCCACCGGGGCGGCTCCTGTGTCCCCGGGCCGGCATCCGACAGACCCGGTCCTGCCTTGGGCTCCCCCACGGGCCTTCCAGGGCCGTCTCTTCTGACTCGCACTGGGTGTCTTTCAGGTTAACGCTCTGTCCTGGGCAGGGCCGGGGTCTCCCCACCTGCGGTGGTGGGAGGCAGGCCCCTTGCTGGCTCTCAGCCCCCTCTCCCCCTGCGTCTCTGCAGCCAGGGAAGGGTTTGTCTGGGGCGGGGAGGGGGGCGGGTGGCTGCCCACGGCCCTTGTGTCTCCCCCCCGGGGGTCTGGTGCAAATGCTGTGTCCCGGCTCCGCCAGGACTCGGGGCCCAGAGCCCCAGAAGCCCCACAGGCCCCTCCTCCTGGCGTGGATACCGGCCCACGGAAACCTGGCTGCCTCCGCCGGCCTGGGACGGGCTTCACGGAGAAGGGAATGCTGGGCAGGCCAGGGCCGGAGAGCACGGGAGCCGCGGCTTCTAAGGGAAGGGGGCTGCAGGCACCAAACGCAGGAGCAGGAACATACTGGAAAACGCTTCCCAGTATCCTTGGTGCTGCTCTTCAGAGAGCACGGCGAGCAAAGGTGACCAGCCGTGACAGAACCATGGGGAATGCGGCTCCGGGGAGCCCGGCCGTGTCCTCGCACGGAGGCACTCGCTCACCGTCCTGCGTCTCTCGTGGGCGCGGGTGGCCCGGTCCCCGCCAGCAGGCCCCTGGGGAGCGAGGCTTGGCTGTCAGAGCAAGTCCCCGTCGCCGCACCTCTTGAAGAGCATGACAGGGGCCGGGGTCCTCCTCCCGATCCCCAGACGCCCTTCCCCCAGGCGGCCCTGGACCAGACCCCGGCCACCCAGCACCCTCCGCGCCCCACACCGGCCCCTCGGCTTCCCCACTTGGCCGCGGGCCTTCCTGGCGCTGGCCACCTCCCCTCTGCCCCACGCCTTCTCCGCCCTGGCCTCTCGGGGCCTGGCTCCTGTGCCCTGGGAACGGCGGTCGGGGCGCATCTAATTGATCGTTAGAGGACACGCTGACGGGCTGATTTTGTGTGTCGGCCCGTGTCGCTAAGATGCTCCAGGGACGGGGCCGCGTCTCGGGGCCCCGAGTAATGGGGGAGAGCTGGAACCGGGCCGCTGGGACTTTGGCCGGCCTCCACCTCATTGTTCATGCCTCAGCTCCTGCTTCCTCTGCTTCTAAATGAGCAGAAGTTGTTGGGGTCTGTTTACCCCATCAGAGTTCACATGGCCCGCGTGAGTCATACCGCGGCCACTTCCTCCTGGACGCGATCCCCAAATCCCCGCTGTTCGCTCGCGGAGGCCAAGACACCGCCATCTGTTCAGAGCACAGAGTCAAGGAGCCATCGGAGCCCAAAGGATCTATGATTCAGCACAATCCCCGAGAGTTACTCACCAGCCCTGAGTCACCCCGGCCATGACGCCTCGCGTCCACCGAGCTCCCTCGCCCGCCGAGTCCTGCCGGGCACCGTGCGAAACGGCCTCGGCCGCCTCCGCCCCCAGGACCTCCCGGTCCCTCGAGAAGAAGCTGGCGGGGCTCCCAAAGCCCAGTGGCGGCCAGGGTGGGGCTCGGCGGGGGCCGCGAGCCGGGACCCGGTGCCGAGTGAGGGGCGCTCCCTCCCTGCGCCCCCCCCCACGCCACCCGAGAGGGGCCCCCGCGGCTCACGTCATCGTCTCTCGGGCTGCCGTCCCTCAACCGCTCTGTGACTCGCGCCATGCTGTGGTGTGGCGGTGGTTTGCCGTGCGCTGTGTGGCGCCCGTGGCGAGGATGTGCCCCAGCTGCCCCCTTCCACGGCCAGTTCAGGCTGGGCCGCGCTGCCGGGTCACCTCGTGCGCAGGGCGCCTCCCGCACAGTGGAGACGCCGCCACAGGGCACGAGCTTGAACTTTTCAAGCAGTGATGATGTCTGCCGGAGCGCTGAAGCCATCGACCGGCCCACCGCCCCGGCGGCTCCGCGTCCTTGCCGACGCCGGCACCCATCACTCTCTCGGGGCTTAGGCGTCCCCGTAGGAAGGCATGTCATACTTACTTTGCGTGTCCCTGACGACCAATGAGGTCGGGTGCCGTTCCGAGCGTTTTCTGGCCCCTCTGCTGTGAAGGCACGAAGTCCGTGGGCGTGTCTCTCGTGGGCTGTGGACTTGATCCCTCTGGATTCCTGAGAACTCCTTGTACGTTCTTAATCCACGTCCGTCCCTGGTGCTGTGACCCCTTCTCTCCGGTGACCGACCCCTCGCTCTGCAAGTTCACGCTTTCCGTGCAGGCCTCGTAGCGAGTCTGTCCACGTGAGCGATTGCACGTTTCCCGAGGCCACATTCTGAAATCCCACCTCTCACCTCTGAGCACCCGGAGCTGATGTTTCAGTGCCATGTTGGGGGGGGGGGTCAAGGTTCTCTTGCCCTCCATAGGCGTCCCACCGCTGGGCACCCCCTGCTGCGGAGACCCCCCCACCGTCCCCTGCGGCGCTGTGGACCCACCCACACCTCCATGTGGCCCCCCAGCGCTCTCTCCACCGGTGTGAACTTTGTATGCTCACGTGCCTTTTCTTTTTTTTCATTTTTTTAATGTTTTTATTTATTTTGAGATAGAGAGACAGAGTGTGAGTGGAGGAGGGGCAGAGAGAGGGAGACACAGAATCCAAAGCAGGCTCCAGACTCCGGAGCCCAACATGGGGCTCGAACTCACAAACCGTGAGATCGTGACCTGAGTCCAAGTGGGACGCTTAACCGACTGAGCCACCCAGGTGCCCCCTCACGTCCCTTTTCTTACATGCTTCCCGCATTTTTTTCAGATGCAACCCCTTGGAGCAGAATATCGTTAGATTTTTCGCTCTTTGAACCCAGCCTGGCAATCTTTGAGAGTGTTTTGTTTATTTGCATCCACGTAATCTCTAACACAGCTGCGGTCACAGCCCCCATCCTACCCCCCACTTGGCCGTATTCCCGCCTGTTCAGTGGCCCTTGTCTCCTCCTCGATTGTCCTCTTTTTAACTGTATTGACCACCTTCTCGGTTCGTCCATATTCTCCTCTGCGAGCTTGCCTGCTGTACATCTTGTGCTGTGTTCTTAGTGGTTCCTTTCCAGAGTAGCTAACACTTCCATCCACTCCCAGGCGACGTCAGGACCTTTGAACTCCTGAATTGCGTTTATTCCCGGAGGTACAGGGAACGACACCCCCCAAAGACGTCTATGCCCTAATCCCTGGGACCCACAAATACGTCCTGTTACGCAGGAAGGAGACGTTGCGGACGTAATGAGGTTACGGACATTAAAATGCAGAGATTATCCTGGATTACCCAGGTGGCTTCAGTCGAAGCACATGAGCTCCTGAGAACAGAGGGCTTCTCAAGCCTCCGCCAAGACGTGCGGGGCGGGAGGACCGGACGTGCGCAGCCGGCCGGAGGTGGAGGGGACCGGGACGGGGAGCCTGGCGGGCTTCCGGAGCAGGAGGCGACGACGGGGATGTCAGCCCCACGAGGACGAGGCCCGGAGCTCTGCCGGGACGGACACGAGCTCGGACGCGGACTCTGCCCCAGGGCCTGCAGACAGGAGCCCAGGCTGGCGGGGCCTTGACTCCGGCCGTGTGAGGGGCCACGCGGAGGACCCGGGCGAGCCCCAGGCCTCGGCCCCAGGAAGGCTGAGATGCCAGATTCCTTTTGCTTCAAGCCCCTGGGCTTGTGGTGGTTTCTTCTGCAGCAGCGGAAAACGAACTTGGCCTCCTTTTCGGCTCCCAGGGCCGTGTGTGTGAATCCCACACACATTTTAAACCCGCCAGACATTCTTCCTCCCCGTCTTTGGTCGGTGCTCTCGTGTCTGCTCACCGCCCTGCACGGCCAGCCCCTCCTCCGCTCCTGTGCCGCGTGGCTTCCGTCCCTCTTCCGAGCGGCTTCCTTGGGAATAAGCCTGACTGCCAGTTTGTTGGGGACAAATTCTGTGTTCGGCTGTCTGGAAATACCTTAATTTTGCCTCCGTTTTTGCAGGATGTTTTTGCTGGGTGCAGATACTTGCAAATAATAACAGTATTATTGGCTCAGGGCCCAAAGAATGAAATGAATACCCATGAGTCCATCTGGATTGAAATCACGATTGCAAATACGAATAAATGAGCGAGAGAGGCAACCATTCCCTAAAGTAAATGCCAATGAACAAATGCAGAAGGAATGAAGGGAGTAGAAAACTCACCCTCATGACCCTGCTATGGGATTGCCAGAGCTAAGACCCACCGACAAATGCTGAAATCAGGGTACTTGTTGGCTTGCGTGAGAGCCTCCTGGACAGAGATCACGTGGCCTCCGCCGCGGGGGAAGGGCCCCGCGGCTCCCTTCGCACAGACGTGTGCAGAGGGAACCAGTGCCTTCGTGCTGGGCAAACCACTCAGTGCCACCCCCCCCGGGCGACCAAGGCGAACATCACCATCGTCAGTGGTGCTGACAACCCGTCCCCCTCCTCCATCAGACTGGCCCCGGGCAGGATCTAACGGTGGGGGCAGGGGCACCAGACGGACACGTCCAGCCTCTGCTGACGCAACGTTCGTTGACACCCTACTGGCCAGAGAGTCGCAGGGCCCAGCCAGCATCAGCGAGGGGACCCCGCGTCACGCAGCAAAGATGGGCATCCAGGGCCGGAGAGTGGCAGCCATCACTCCAATCCATACGCCTGGCTCTCGGTCCCCCGCTGCCCACCACAGACCCAGGGGTGCCCGGGAACCCACAAATGACAACTGGCTGGGTGCAGGGGCGGCTGTGGTCTCTTCATCCCCCGTGGCCCCCAGCAAAGCAGGTGTTACTAAATGCCCCCATCATACGGAGAATTTAGGTCACGTGCCCACGGCACACGCCTGTTTGGAGCAGGGCCTGGACACGGCAGTCCCACCCAGGGCTGCTCCCTCAGCCGCTACATTCTTCCAGGTGCTTCGCAGATGGGGGCCCGGCCCCAGAGCTCTGTGTGGGTCACACCCGAGCCGGCCCATCGAGAAGGGGCACCCGCTGCATCCAAGTCCAGGGGTACTACCCCCCTTCACCCCCACTTCCGCTGCCCTTTATCAAACCCAGATGCAGACGGTAATGTGTGGATTTCTGCCCCCTCGCGGGCCACGAGTCCACGGGCCCGAAGGGCAAAGTCAGCAAGATCTGAGAAGGGATGGGGCTCCTTTCAACCCTCACTCCCCCAGTTCTGTGTTCATCACCCCCACCTGTCCTGGGCCTGTCCTGGGGCAGAGCCCTGGAGCTGGGTTTGGCTGGATGCCTCCCCAAGGGGGTCCCTGCTGATGGATGGGGGGCTGGGGTGGTGCTGGTGGGCTCAGTGGGGAGTGAGTGCCTAGAGCCCCCGGGGCTGAAGCCAGAGACGCCTGCAGAATCGAGGAGGCTGGGTGGGCCACAGCCAGGTGCTCCAGAGCCCGGGCCTGACCGCCTGTGGGGGGAGGGCGTCTGTCAGCCCCCCTTACCCACATCCCATGCCCCGGTGCTCCGGGCTGCTGCGCCTCCTGCCGGCAGTCTAGCCCAGGACGGGGGTGCCCAGGTCCTTGGTGCACAAAGTCAAACTCAGCCTTACGTGGGGAGGGAGGCCGGGCCGGGCGGCTTTGAAGAAATCTGAAGACACCCGGGAGGGTCTTGGTCTCCGGGAAGGCCCCCCAGCCCCAGCCAGGGACAGGGAGCTGGAAGGACTCCCTCCCGCCAGGAGCCCACAGCAGAAGGGTCACTGGAAGTGGGTGTCATCCAGACGGACCAGCACCCCCCACGCCGGGAGCTCTGCTGCCCACTCCTGCCCCCACAGGGGCACGGGGAGCCCGGCTCACAGCTCAGCCCCTTGCGGCCTCCGGGCACATCTTAATAGCAGAAGCCCCCGGGCAGCCCGGGAGACCACATCTGACCACAGGAGGCCAAAGGTGCTGGCTCGCAGGGTCAGAGGTAGGTGATTTCTTGCTGCATTTCTTTCCGGGGGGAGGGAATTGGCTGCAGCTGCCTAGAGTGCGCTGTTAGGTGCCCGCAGGCTACCTTTGTTACGGTGACAGCCATGTGTCCTTCGATCTCTGTTTTCGTTCTCTGTTACATCATCTCAGCTCCCAGGGATGGAGCCACCTTCTGGAACCGTTAGCTGCTTTCGCTGCTGTGGATCCCACCTTGGATGTGGACGGTGATGAGTCTGGGGGCTGTTTTCTTTTCCACCACACGACCTGACTCCCCACCAACCCCAGATTCTCCTGACAATGGTGCAGTGAGCTGGGAAAGCAGGAGATGAGGATTGAGTGTGTATGTGTGTGTGAGTGTGCACCTGTGTGAGTATGCACAGGAGTGTGCACGTGTTTGTGCGTGAGCATGAACGTGTGTGATGTGTGTGTGCACTTGTGTGTGTGGGTGTAGTGTAGATGGAGGGGCCGTGGGACACCAGCCGCTCTGTGTGGCTGTCACTCGCCCGTAGGGGAGGTGACCCATCCATGGGATGGAGCCCTTAGGCCTGGACCCCCTGCTCCCATAGGGCCACTGGGAAGACCCCCAGGGGTTGGGGCTCAACAAGCCGGGCTCATACTTGTCAAGACACGGAGGTGACATCAGGCCTGCGGGGTGCGGGGCCCTTCCTTGGAGCTAGTGGGCTTCCGGCCTTTGTCGTCCAGGAGGGAAACAGCAGATGGGGGGCTTTGGGCCAGGGTCGCCCCGGGTCGGAGGAACTCACACTCAGAAGTAAAAACTGGGAGACTGGCCCCGGGTTCTGAGGGCCCGGTGGTGGAGTGGGGGAACGTCCTGAGATTTGTGACCTCCCTGGAAAATCCCACCTCAGGACCTACATTTGGGGAAGGAAGAAGGTGGGGGGCTCCTTTTCCTGCCTCCATTAATCATGAATCCTTGGTTTATTATTGTAGTCTTTCCCTGACATTTACTTGTTGAGGGAAAATAAACATTAAAACATTTGCTTTGTTACAAAATAAAAGCTGCATTCCAGGAAATATTCCAGGAAGGTGACTTTGAAGGCAAGCCCCCCCCCTGCCCCGACCCGCCCCAGCGTGCACTCTGCTCGGGACATCAGCAAGCTCAGCCCCTCCTGTGCCTCGTAGAGACCCAGGGAAAGAATAATCCTCACCAGCAAACAGATGCGTCATCCCCAAAGCCGGACACTCACTGAAAATGTGATGAACCACCCAGAGAATCCCAAGCCAGTTCCCGGGGGTCGAGGGGTCGTGGGGTCCTGGGGTCCAGGGTCCCCACGGCTTTCACCGGGACAGCGGAGAGGGGCTGCTGGCCCTCAGCACTCTGGGCGTGGCAGTCGGACAGCGGTTGGGACCCAGCGCCCACAAAGCCAGCCCGCACGGAGGGCCGACCCGCCAGCTTCCCCCAGACCCTCCGGCCCCACCTGCCTGGCCCGGCGTGCGTGAGCCCACCGCCCACACCTGCTCCGGGGCGGCCCCGGTGGGGGAGCCCCTGCCACTCAGCTGAAGGGACCCTGCATTCGCACGCTCAGGGAGGATGTCAGGACCCAGTTCCCAGGACTTCTGCGAGTGGGGAAACGCCCGTGCCGTGAACGCCGTGCCGACTCCATCCTGTGAGTCACGAGTAGCCCCCGTTCCGTGGCCTGAAGGCCTCAACTCACCTCCCGAACCGGGACGCCTGGCCCCACAGCTGTGGTCCCACATTCGGAGCGCCAACCAGCCCCTCAGACCCAATAGACCCACGCCGAGCCTTGCCTCTGACCTTCAGCCCCGGGTCTGCTGTGTCCTGACCATACAGTCGTGGACACGTCCCTCCCCTCACGCCCAACGCCCCACGAGGGGGTGAGGGGAGCAGATGTGGGCACCCGAGGCTAAGCAGGGCACGAGTACACCTTGGCGAGCGCAGAGCCCCCGGGGGGGGCGACCTCACTCCAAACCACCGCCCCGGATTCCCGCCTCCCCGGACTCCCGCCACGGGCGGCTCCTCCGTGCACTCCCCGTTCCCCTCTGCGCCTTCTCCATTTCTGCTTCGGGGTCATGGTGCCCCACAGACCCCAGACTCGACCTCAGCCTAAGCTCTCCCTCTATCTGCCATGCATCCGTCCGTGTCCGTCTATGTATCTGCCATCCGTCTGCCTTCCTGTCATCGTCGGTCATTGTTCATACACCGCCACCTGCCTATACCCGGACACTGTCCTCCTTGTTTCCTTGTTTCCTCACCCTGTTGGGACTCATTTCTTCCCAAGCACAGACCCTGGGATGCTGAGGAATATGGTTGACAGGCACCGCGACAGAGTGACGGCGGCCAGATGCGCCGGTCCTCTCACAACTGCTCAGCGTACCCCGGCCGCAGATCCCCGGGTTCCTGCTGCCCCTCGCCTCCCTCTCCCCTCCCTCCATCAGACACGTCAGTCAGGCCCCCTTCCCTCCGCCGTGCCCACCCCTGCCTCCTCGGCCCGTCCCCGGAACAGAACTGAGGCTCCACAGGCACGTCGGTGGCAGGAAGATGCGGAGACAGGAAGCGGGCTGGGTGAGGTTGGGGCACAACTCAAGAAAGCAAAGACAATGGGGCGTCTGGTGGCCCAGGGTCCGTCACACGGGACACTCGGACTCACTGCACAGAAACCCTGCCTGGTGTGTGGGGACCTGCTTCCACCATGGGGACGTGCCGCCCGCACCACCCGCCCCATCCCCCGTCCTCCGTGTCAAGTTCAACCTCATGGGGGAGTACGCTCCCCTTTGCAAAGCCAGCTGCCCCGGTTGCCACCGTGTAGGCGGGAACAGGGGTCCCCGGGGCTCTGAAAGCCAGGCTCTGGAGGCTGTGGGTGTGCGGGACGCCAGGCCTGGGAGCCACGGCTCCAGTGGCCACAGGAGGGGCCACTGGGGCTCTCCATGAGCGAAGACCAAATGCTCAGCAGTCTGATGTGGCTCATGAACTGGTCCAGCATGTGAACCTGGCAACGGAAGCCAACGTGCCTCATACACCAGACACTCTCCCACGTATGGGGCCGGGAGACGCTCCAGCCTTCCACCTGTCACTGACCCCTAGTCCCCACAACGGCGGGAGATCAGGGGGAAGGAAGGACACACAGCCTTACCCCAAAATCAGAGATAAATCCATAAGTCCACGGACACAGGGATTGCTTCAAAACCCTGTCGGGGCCAACCCCATCCATTCCGGGTTAACTGGGAGCAAGGCTGACCCATCCCCCCACGCAGCCTGCCCCCGCGTGTCACTGTGGTCCTGTGTGGCTTGGTCCAGATCTGGAGACTCCCCGTGATCTCGATGAGTCACGAACAGTCTCAGAAGAGCCTGGAGACCCGGCGTGCAACACACAGTGGGTTTCCACCCTTAGCAAGAAGTGGTGGATGGAGACGCACACTCGGCGTCAGTCAGGGGCTCCGTGCGACAGAACGAGGTTTTGGCACCACCTCCGAGGTGGGCCTCTCTGGGGCGTGGATCGCTCCATCCTGGGGAGACGACCTCACCTCGGCCTGCGCGGTCTTCGGGGGCCCTCCCTCCGGTCCAGGGTCCGCGGCCCTGGCTGCACAGTGGGCACCTCGTCAAACACGCCAGGGCCCCTTCCCTGCAGGTGGGCCAGCACCAGTGGGTTTCAGCTCCCGCTTTCCACGGTGGCGCCGGGCCCGAGCGCGATGGCCAAGCTGGCTCTTGGCTTCAGGAAGGAAGGAATTTGTCAAGAGCAATCCGTAGAGGATCCTGGCAGGAGGAGGGTCCAACACCGCAAAGAGAGCACAGGCCGAGCAGCCCAAGGCTACGGTGCCTGGAGGGGGGTGTCAGCCCTCCCGCTCCCCACTGCTCCATCTGTGAGGGCGGACAGTCCCTCCCAGAGTTCCCAGGAGGGTCAGTGAGGTGAAGTCTATACCCAGCACGTGATGGAAATTCCAAGAGTCAAAGAAGCTATTTTCATGCCTAAGAGGCAAAGTTTTTCGGAGGAATTCAAACAAAAAGACCAGACAGGGGTCAGAAATCTCTATCACCGAAGCCGGGGTGTCTGATTTCTCTAACTCAATTCCCAGCGGTGCCGACAGACACGTGGGGAGCCGTGCGGGCATTAGGAAGCCCAGAAACACTGAACGATGAAGAACGTGTGCTCAGAGGCCCTACCCTCCTCTTGGGGCGGTTGGCCTGGGGGTCCTGGTAGCTTCAGATAAACGGAGGTTCGGGCACGTGCACACCTGGGGAGGTGGGTGCGGGGAGACGGGGTTCTGTCCTGTTGTCCCAGGACGGGCCTGGGTGTCGTCGATCTGTCCACAGCTCCCGGTTGAATGAGCTTTCTGGTTTCCTATTCCCGTAACAAAATGTGCTTTCTCGGTAAAGACAAAAGAAAACTTATGTTCTAAAACACACACGACTCGAAAAGGAGGGAAAAAAGTGCCCATCATCTTCTAAGGGCTCCTTTCAGCTGGGCCCGGGAAACCCTGCCTTCTGGGAGTCATGTGCTGCGGGCGGGGGGGACCAGTGTGGCCAGGGCAGGGACACTTTCCGTCAGGCAGCCTGCCGCGCGGCCAACTCCCCTGCAAGGAACTCCGGCCTCATTTTCATTTCTTTCTCGCCGAAGGCTTTCACTACAGCTACCTCCTAATTCTCTGCCCCCGCCGTATGCTGCCTCCGGGCCATGGACGTGGCCACAAAACTCCACGTGGCAGGCGGGGAAGCGGTAGTCAGGACACCGGGGGATGGACTGCACTCTGCCCCTTGGGGTTTCTGGCGATTGTGGGCAAGTCATGGTGGTAGGACTCAGTTTCCCAGGGGGCAGCTTGGGGGGGCCGCCGTAGACCATTTGCAGGGTGGGCCTGTGCAAAAGGGTGTGTGGACGCTTCTGAGGCCACTCAAAGCTTGATAAAGATACACGAAGAGCTGAAGATACAAAGGGAACTAAGGAAAGAGATGAAGTAGAATTAGATGAGATGAGATGCAGACTGAGAGGGGATGGGGGTGGGGAAGGGGGTGGGGAGGGGTGGGGGTGGGGTGGAGGAGGAGGGGGATGGAGGGGGTGGGGGTGGGGATGGGGATGGGGGTGGCGTGGGATGGGGGTGGGGTTATGGGACTGAAGATGGGACCAAGGAACAAGGTGAAGGCAGAGACAAGGGCAGGTGCAACCAGGAGAGTCTAATTCAGGGCCATCCCTACTGGTTGGGATACTGTCAGGCTTTCGTCCTAGGTGGGAGCCCACGTAAACTGAAAGGGAGCCGACTTTGTCCTCGGAGCCTTTCTGGCTGAAGCTACGAAGGCCCAAGGGTGAGGGGTCCGAGGCCGCTCCCGTCTCGTCCCCGTCCCAGTCTCCTCTCCGTCCCCATCTCCATGCTCTTGAGGGCCCCCTGCTCAGACGTGCCCCTCGGGGTGGATGGTCCCCGTAGAGACCACGCCTTTCTCCAGAGACGCTTGCGGACGCTCATGATGTCTTGCTGGGGGTGGTAGTTCCGGAGGGGTCTGCGAGCCTCGGAGGCTGGTGGTGAATGAGCCGAGAGCCCAGCCGTGCAGACTCAGGTGCAGGCAATCGGGTCCATGCCTGGACTGTTCTCTTTCTCCATCAGTGGGAGACAATTTTGTTTTGAAAATTGGAAACACGAGTCGAGGGGCTAGTTCCCATATGGAGGCCGGTTTTCCAGGTTCCGCCTCTTCGTGTGTGGATCCCGCCAGTCAGCCTGGCGGTGGGGAGGGGCCCGAGACCCATGGCACAGGCGCGAGTTTCAAAGGCACAGAAGTATTTCTCCAAGGAGGTATTAGTTCCATGAAAGCCAAATTCCAAGCCCTGGCCCTGCTCTGGGCCCCCACCCTCCCCGGGATCCCGCCAGGCACGGCCCCCACCGGCATCGGTGGCTTCCTCTGAGCACCGGCACAGCAGGGGCAGGGGCATCCTTTCAGAAGGAATTCTCCAGCCCGCAGATCAGGGCTGGGAGAGGCCACGCAAGCTTCCAGGCGGGTGTGCGAGCAGCCGGGCGGCCACCTGAGCCGAAAGTCCCCTGTGGGCTCGCAGCTGTGGGCTGGGTCCCGGGCACACCTGGCCTACCCTCGGGGGCACTTCCAGAGGAAGGTGAAATATGTAGCGTTTCTGTCTTGTGTCCACACGGCAGCTCCACTGAGTAGTCTGCAGATAAGAGATGTTCCAAAGGACGGTCCAGGCAGGAGCCGCACGGAAGCGTGGACGTCTTCGTGCAGAGAACTTGGAGGACCTCGCCGACTGACTCCGGCGAGGTCCCGTGTGCTATCTCTCCCATCTAATGTGGCACTAAAATTAGCCCGAGTCACTGTGACCCTGAAAAAGTCCCAACTATTTTTAAATTAGCTGTCCCAAGGGCAAGTGGCAGATGATTCATGGTGACAGATCTTCTCTTTGTGTCCCTTCTGACCCCAGCATCCGGGATCGTGCAGCCTCGTGGGGAGGCCTGATGGGACTTGAGCTCAACACCACCAGCTAGGTCTCACCTGGGGGGACACTCGCCTCGACTTGCACAAAAGACCGACCGGAGGAGGACGCCCGGCCGAGCCTGGCCTCCTCGGCCTCCCGCGGGCAAGGCGTGGCTGGGGAGCGGCTTCCGGAGAACCTGAGCGAAGAGTCCGTTTACGTAGAGCAGCGGCTGCAGTGACACGAGGAAGCTGTCAGCCACCAGAGTTCCTGCATCAGAATCGAGGCGGGGCCCGGCCGCCAGGCCCCAGCGGGCGCTGATGTCTTCCAGAATGTGGGCTCCGTGTTCCTTCTGATCTCAAGGAAAATACCGTCAATCTCATTATCGCAAAGTTCTGTATTTGCGAATCGGCTAGGGCTTCCTCGTAACCACGGAAGCGGCGCTGTGGTTCTTTCGTGGCCGTTCCTGGACACGTGTGGAGTGGCGGAAACACGAGTCCCCACAGGCGGCTCCCGACGGAGGCCAAACCGGCCACGCCCTGCCTTCTTCTTCCAGAATGTGTCCTGCTCACTGTGTGCTTCCTGCCGGGTTCTTTGCATTTTTGCCCCCGGCTCCCTTGTTTACCGTGGCCCCAGGCGCCGGGTGGGGGTGAGGGCAGGGTCTGGAGCGCACGAAGGCTGTGAGGTGCCTCAGGAGTGAGCGTGTCAAGAAGCTTCCTCCAGGCGGGGGTCCCGGGCTGGTGGCTGAGCTCGGTGGGAACCAGCTGACAGTACCTACTCAGTAAGGGGTCTTCCGACAACGGCACTTCGGATGGGTCGTCCACCGGTCAGTCGACGCAGATGTGACCAGAGGCTCATAGGAACCTGACCCTGTGTCTCCGCCAGGAGTGACGGTCCGGTGTTCGCTGATTCCGTGTTGGAACTTGGGCCCGCCAGTAACTGAGTCAACTGTGCTGTGAAATTCTGTAAATCTCACAGATCTCAGTCTTCAGTCAGATTCAGCCATTCCGTGTTCTATTGCACTTTGACCACCCAGGTGTCTTGAAGCCGGAGGCCTGACGGGGTCCGCCCTCTGGTGCTCCGGGGTGCCCGCCCCCTACGGAGGGCGGCCGCGGCTGCGGCTGGGCCAGCGGAGAACGGGGTCATGCGACACATGGGAGCTTCTGGTATGGGCGAGTGTTTGAGCACGTGCTATGTTCTCGCTGAGACGCAGACACCTTGGGGCGGGCGGGCTGTGGCCCCAGGCACCTCCAAGCCCACATGGGCTCCCTGTCGGTGCCGGAAAGTTCTAGAGCAACGACTGAGGTGCTCACCAAGTCAAATCGAGCACAAATGAGAAATTTACCCCTCCTTCTGGGTCCAAAGAGAGAGTTCACATGTCAGATTATGCATGGTCCTCGGGAATGCAGACGTTTTCTGCAAACGGTCAGGCGTCTGGGCGGATGTGAACCACCTACAGACAGTGACAGGGGCCAGCCACGGGTGGTGCCAAGAGCTGGCAACCACTGCTGCCCGTGCTGACCTCCCGCGTCTGCCGGACACTGTCCCTGGGCCCCAGGGAAGGGGGACGTCCGGGCCGTGTGCAGCCTTCCGGCCTCCTGACCACGGGCCGGCCTCGTCCCCAACGGAGTACATCCACCCTCCGAGAACGGCTTGGCTAATTGTCCTTAAAAGGAGCCTCCCTGTCGACCCAGTCTTGGGAATCCCAAGCTGGAGGTGGAGGCAGGAATCCAGGCCCTAGGAGAATCCGGGCCCTGGCCCCAAGGGTCTTCTCTCCTCGAGGTCATGGCTTCTTCTGGCTGTGAGGAATTCTGGGTCCTTCCTAGGGCAGTCCAGCTAAGTCGGGCGGGATCGTCCCGGGACAGGAGGAGACCGGGGTCCACATCCGAATGCCCTGTCCTGCCCTGCAGCTGCGGGGAGCGGAAGGGGCGCCGGAGCCCAGGAACTGCTCAGGGAGCGTGCAAGAGTGTAAGCTGCCCCTGCCTCCCCTTTCCTTCCGGCTGCAGCGTGCAGAGCTGGGTTCCCCCACGGCCCTTGGACCAGGACGCTCCCTCCCACCACCACACTTGGCCGCTGCTGGCCGCGCTTGTTACCTTGTTGTTTTAAGCCACGTCACGCGTGTCCCCGGCACCGGTGGGGACCGCGCTAGCCTTCCTCTGACCCCTTGGTCCCGCCTCCGTCCCTGCTGCCCGCCAGCGTGGGTGCCGCCCATGGGGTCCATTCCTTTGCCTTCCTTCCTGCTTGCTGTATTGCATGTTGCATTTTTTTAAAAAAAGGTGTTTTCTGTTTTAGCTGTTTTAACCGTATAGGAAGGGCATCACGCCGTAGGTGACCTCTGAGTCTATTTTCTTAACACGCGGTCTAGCTGCTGTGCACCACGGGGTGCGCGTCGCCGTGTCCTGATGGCCGCGCGCCGTCCGTCGTGTCCTGATCTCAAAGGCTCTCCCGCGGGCTGTTCTCGGGCTGTGGCTGCTGTGAGCACACCCACCCACGTCCCTGTTACAGAACGAGGGTGTAGTTAGCAGTGGGGTGCGGGGCCCGGGCTCAAATTCAGGAACAGCGTCGCACCGCTTCCCCCAGCGGCGGTGCTGCTCCAGCTCCCCGAGGGAGACGGGAGACGGCGTGGCCTCCTCAGGTCTTTAAGTTGTCCCCAAAGAAACGGGCCTGAAACGGCCCCGCTCTCCCCGACCACGCACAGTACCGAGGGTCTCACGGGCTTTGCACACGATGTCTCCGTGCTGGTTTTCCCGACTGCTGGTTGGCACACACGCTCCAGGCACCCTGGCACAGCCCTCCTTCAGGTGTGGTGTCGTGAGCATCTTCTCCCGGTTACCACCCGTCTCGCAACTGTCTTCAGGGCGTCCTTACACTCTCGAGGCCTCCCCTGTGACACGGCCAAGTGTGCTGACCTTTCCTTTCCAGGTGAGTGGCTCCCACCCCCCTGCCACAGGCTCCCTTTCTCCTTCTGCATCCGGTCCGCGCTGGAGGCCCGGGGATGGCCTGCACGCTGCCTCTTGCCCTTTGGTTTCTGATGGGTCCAGCCCCGGGGAGGCACAGCAAGAGTGGAGACCGGGAGCCGTGAGTTTGCGTGTGGCTTCCCAGGTCCTCCTGCTCGTCCCTGAAGTCCGCGAGACCCTCCGCCAAAGGCCATAGCTCCATAGGGGCCCACTCCTCAGACCTCCTTCTGGATCCCAGCAAACGGGCCTCCCTGCCCCTCGGGTGCGGGCACCCTGTACTGGGTCCCTTAAACCCTGCCCACACCTCAGCGAAAAATCTCTTTTTTAAAATTCTCCACGAGCGGCGCCTGGGTGGCTCAGTCGGTTAAGCGTCCAACTTCGGCTCAGGTCACGATCTCGCGGTCCGCGAGTTCGAGCCCCGCGTCGGGCCCTGGGCTGAGTGCTCAGAGCCTGGAGCCTGTTTCAGATTCTGTGCCTCCCTCTCTCTCTGACCCTCCCCCGTTCATGCTCTGTCTCTCTCTGTCTCAAAAATAAATAAACGTTAAAAAAAATCTTTTTTTAAATAAAAATAAAATTCTCCACGAAATTTCCATTCTGAGCATGGCCTCCGTTTCTCACCAGGACCCTGACTGGTACAACATCCAAACTTTGTGTGCCATGTGTATGTAATCTTTTCCAACCCGATGTCTAAGAGAGTCATGTATTTTTCTACCTAGAATTTACTGTTTGGTTTTTGACATTTGCGTCCTCAATGCATAGGAACTTCTTCCTATCTTTTCCATATGAATAGCCATCTTTTCCAGCTCCATTGGCTGAGGGGTATCCTCTCTCCCATAGACAAACCATGTCCTCACACTTATGTCTCTTTCTATGTTCTCTTTCCAGTCCTGGCACCCAGTTGTCTATTTTTGCAATAACCTCATATCACCTCAATTACCACAATTTCATGGTGATCCCAACATGTGACAGGGAAACTCCCCTCCCTCTTCAGAAATGTCCTGTTTATACCTGTTTTTTTAATTCTTCTGAACAATTCTAACATGTTCTGTGAAATACTTTGTTAGGATTTTGATTAAAAAGTGCATTAAATTGGGGTGCCTGGGTGACTCAGTTTGTTAAGCATCAAACTCTTGATCTCGGCTTAGGTCTTGATCTCAAGGTTATGAGTTCAAGCCCCATGTTTGGCTCTGTGCTGAGCGTGAAGCCTACCAAAAAAAATGCATTAAATCTAGTCATCGATTTGGGGAGAATTGTCATTTTATAGCATATGTCCTATCCATGAATATGGTATACCATTCTATTTATGTTTTTGAAAAATTTATCTTTTTTGTTTCAAAAAAATTTTTAATGTTTACTTATTTTTGAGAGACAGAGAGTGGGGAAGGAGCAGAGAAAGAGGGAGACACAGAATCTGAAGCAGACTCCAGGCTCTGAGCTGTCAGCACAGAGCCCGACATGAGGCTTGAACTCACGAATCCCCAGATCATGACCTGAGCTGAAGTCAGCGCTTAACCGACGGAGCCACCCAGGCGCCCCCCAAAATTTATCTTAATGACATTTTTATCATTTCCACTGTAGACGTCTTCACATCTTTTGTTAGATTTATTCTTAAATACTTGACATTCTGTGATTCTAGTAAATGTGTTTTCTCTTTATTTCTTTTTTGAGGATTGTTTGTAACTGGTATGAAGAAATCCAGCTGACTATTGTATATTAACATTATATCTAGTTACTGCACTAAGCCCTTTTTAAAATTTATGTCTATAGATTCTTTTGGGTTTTAATCATAGCACCTGAAAATAATGGCAGCTTTGTTTCCTCTTTTTCAATTCTTGATGGTGTCACACTGAATGGGGCAATTATAGGGTAGGGGCTTCAAATTCATACTGAAGGACCTTTCTGGCAATAAAAGCAGCACAAAACAGAGGGGACTGCCTCCATCAGTTGTGTTTTCTTCATGAAAAAAGCGTGAGTCAAGTTGGGGGTACCAATTTCTTGGGAAGCCAGAAATAGGCCGGGACACGAGGAAAGGCAGGTCTAAATGACACCAAATGCAGTTTACAGATTACAAGTAAAGTAAATAAAACAAGAACACATATCAAACCTACGTGTGGTGCCCCAGCCATGCTCAAATAAGAATGAAAATAAAAGTGGAAGCATTCAACACTAGACGTTCCTAACAGAAGAACAGAATAAAACTAAGGAAGGTAAGAGGAAGTGTGGTTGATAAGGAAGAGGTTCAGGCCCTGTACGTCTCATCCAGAAGGACAAGCTGCTCATCTCCTTATAAGTCCTCCTCACTGTCACTAGTGACCTTTCTACATGCAGAGGTTTAGACCTCTTCAGTTGGTCCCTGTCAGAATAAAACCCCAACTTCTTAGCAGGAGCCACGAAATTCTGTGAAACCCAGGCTCTGTGCTGGTCTGCAGCCCGGGCTTAGAATGGACCGCTTCATACCAGGCCTGGCCCTTGGCAGGCATCCGGGACACATGTGGTTTTTAATGGTTCCTGGGGTGTGTTTTAATCAGGAAAGGTAAGAAAGGCCACCATGGAAATGACTGTCATGAGGAGGAAGTTTATACCCACAGGTCCCGAGAAACAGGAAGCAGGCTACTCAGGACCCACGAGGAGCCCCAGGGTCAGTGAGCAGGCAGAGGAGGTGAAGGGAAAATGGGCAGGAGTTTTATTATGGTTTCCGTGGGAGGGCCAGGTGAGGCGGGGTCAGCCTTCAGAAGTTTGGCTAGCTTGAGTAATTTCAGCAGGCCCTAGGGCGTAGGGGCTGTCCCTGGTTGTGTGGTCCCTGGTCCTGGGGTGACGGGGGCAGGCAGACAGCGGCCCAGAGTACGAGAGCCCCACTGAGGAGGCGGTGGGGGGTGTGGGCTCTGAATCGGCTGGTTTGCTCCCGGGGTGAGCACTCGCTAACTCTAGGAGGATAGTCCCTCTGGGGTCAGCAAGGCCCAGATGTCAATGCATCGGACATAGAAACGGTACACACACGCACGGGCCCGTCCTCCCTCACCCACGGCAGCTCCTGTCTGGGTGACCTCGGGTGGGAAGTGGTCTACCACCAGCTCTCGCCTGAACCGCATGAGGCTGAGGGGCCCCCGTGCCTCGTGCCTCTGCCCCTTCCAGATGCCCTTCCTTCTCTCTTCCTTCCTCTCTCCCCCAGGCTGCCCCGCCCGGGTCAGTGTGCTCTCCGAGACCCAGGTCAAGCATGACCCCTTGGATGGAGCCTTCCCCGCCACGACCTGCTGCCCTTCTGTGTGGTCTCTGTGTTACAATGTCTGGTGGCCCTGGTCTCCTGTCCAGAAGTATAGCTTCTGTCACAGGTGTCTGGGCCTAGACAGCGAGTTACCCAACCCCCTACCTGTCTACGACCTTACTGCAACACCCGCCACTCGGTCATGGAGTTCTGTGTGAGTCTCTCCTAACAGACCGTGAGGGCCTGGAGATGGGGGTCCATTCTGTTTCACTCCTGATCTCGGTGGCGTAGAGTCGGGAGACTCAGTAAATATTTGCCGAACGACAGCTGAAATGCCGAATATAATCCTTTGAGGTGCTCCCCTCCCCTCCTCGTTGTGAGGGAAGGGGTGTGGGGTGCCGGGGCAGCGCCCAGGTAGAGGGGGTGGAGGCAGAGAGGCCCCGCTGGTGCCACACGCGGAGGTCCTGTGCCCCGTGGAGTTTGTGTGCGTCCACACTTCCCTACGGCATCGTTCACTTCCGTGTTGTTCCGTTTAATTTAATACGGAAGACGTTTCCCACACACGCCGCAGGCCTTGTGCTGGGGGGGTCTCAACGCTGACTGGCGCCCCCATTCCCAGACGTGCCCTCGCTTCCCATGTGACGGTTGGCAATTTGAGTTTCTCATGTTGTGTGTGTGAACAGTGTCATTCTGAACCTATTTTGTGTGCGTCTCAGGGGGCATCTGAATCGCTTCCTTCTGACTCAGCCCAGGCATGAGGTTACGGGGTCAGAGGATCTCCACATTCCTACGGCTCCTAATATAAGTTGCCAAGTCGTTCTTGAAAGAAGGAAGAAAGAAGGAGAGTAGGAAGGAGGGAAGGAAGGAGAAAGAAACCAGGCCACACGGCCCTCGGGGAAGGTCATTCGGATTCTGGGTGTGGGCAGAGAGAGACTGCGTGCCCTAAAAGGAGGTTTGAATTTGGAGCAAATATGAAAACAACAGAAAACAGTCACCCGTGCACACTTACGCACGTGTGTTCGCACAGGGTCCCCACGCAAGCATGCCCCTCACGTGCACACGCGTGGCCCTCTGATCACACGGTTTCACGTATCCCTGCATGGAACTCAGGCAAGCACCTCGGCCGTGTGCCATGTCCCCGTGGGGACCCTGGGAGCAGTGGCCGGGGCACCAGCAGGCCACGGATGCCACGGAGTGCAGGTGGATTGCTCGTTTGTAGGTGAATTCACAGTTCCTGCCCCTGGAGGTGGGGGGGGGGCGGTGACTGTAGGATCGGTAGTGGGGAGGGTGAGGCCCAGAGGTCCCCAAGGGGAAAGGGGTCACCGTTTACTTGGGGGTTCTGAAGCCCGGTGTCCTCCCCCGCCAGGGCCACCTCGGTGGTCAGAGGGCGTCGTCCCTCACCCTGTCATTTGTAAGGGGCCAGCCTGACGGACGTCCTCTCACAGCTGCTGTATCGGTCTGTTCCTGCAGCCATGCGTGTGGGACCCTCAAGCAGGTTAACTGTCGGTGCCCGTGGTTCCTGGTCCAGGTCCCGCCAGCAGCTGGGTGCGTCTGTCACCAGCACACGGGGTGTAGCCCAAACACTCGGAACGGCGAGGAGAGTGGATCCAGAGAAGTTCGTACCTTCCAAACACAGCGTGGCCCGTTGGCCATGGGTCCCCCGCGGGCTCCCTGTCACCGCGTTGCTACAGCTCCCAGACTGTGACCTGGGGCTGGCAGCTCCCCTGGCCGGCTCCCTGTTCCTTCTGCCAAGATGAAATTGGGGCGACCTCGGGGCATCTCTAAGGGGACCTTTGCACTGACTTGTCAGAGGCAGACGGGGCCCTGCTGCGAGCATCTAGCCTCGCACACGGCGTCAGGGCAGTGCGGTGACATCAGCAAAGGTGCAGACTCTTCTAGAACCAGGAGGCAGACAGAGCCCCAGTGAGTCCGAAGCAAAGCTGGCTGGGAGGAAGCCCCAAGCCCTGGAGACCTCCAGGCCCAGGTCTCTCCTCCGCCCACCGGGCCTGCCCTTTTCCTTCCTTCATCCCAAGAAACCCCCAGAGCAGGGCTGAGGCAGAGAGAAGAAAAGCCTGACAGAAAACAGGAAAAGGGGAAGCAGATGGAGGAGCCAGCCAGGGCTCAGAGGAAGGGGGCGCCATGGGCAGGGGAGGGGAGGGAGCAGGGGAGGAAGGGGCACAGTGGGCAGGGGAGGGGAGGGAGTGGGAGAGGAAGGGGCATAGTGGGCAGGGGAAGGGAGGGAGGGAGGGAGGCTCAGAGGAAGGGGGCACCATGGGCAGGGGAGGGGAGGGGGGAGGCTCAGAGGAAGGGGGCACCATGGGCAGGGGAGGGGAGGGGGGCTCAGAGGAAGGGGGCACCATGGGCAGGGGAGGGGAGGGGGGCTCAGAGGAAGGGGGCACCATGGGCAGGGGAGGGGAGGGAGCGGGGGAGGAAGGGGCACAGTGGGCAGGGGAGGGGAGGGGGAGGCTCAGAGGAAGGGGGCACCATGGGCAGGGGAGGGGAGGGGGGGCTCAGAGGAAGGGGGCACCATGGGCAGGGGAGGGGAGAGAGCGGGGGAGGAAGGGGCACAGTGGGCAGGGGAGGGGAGGGGGGAGGCTCAGAGGAAGGGGGCACCATGGGCAGGGGAGGGGAGGGGGGCTCAGAGGAAGGGGGCACCATGGGCAGAGGAGGGGATGGAGCGGGGGAGGAAGGGGCACCATGGGCAGGGGAGGGGAGGGGGGAGGCTCAGAGGAAGGGGGCACCATGGACAGGGGAGGGGAAGGGGGCTCAGAGGAAGGGGGCACCATGGGCAGGGGAGGGGAGGGGGGAGGCTCAGAGGAAGGGGGCACCATGGGCAGGGGAGGGGAGGGGAGGCTCAGAGGAAGGGGGCACCATGGGCAGAGGAGGGGAGGGAGCGGGGGAGGAAGGGGTACAGTGGGCAGGGGAGGGGAGGGAGGGGGGCTCAGAAGAAGGGGACACCATGGGCAGGGGAGGGGATGGAGCAGGGGAGGAAGGGGCACAGTGGGCAGGGGAGGGGAGGGGGGAGGCTCCGAGGAAGGGGGCACCATGGGCAGGGGAGGGGGGCTCAGAGAAAGGGGGTACCATGGGCAGGGGAGGGGAGGGAGCAGGGGAGGAAGGGGCACCATGGGCAGGGGAGGGGATGGAGCGGGGGAGGAAGGGGCACAGTGGGCAGGGGAGGGGAGGGGGGAGGCTCAGAGGAAGGGGGCACCATGGGCAGGGGAGGGGAGGGGGGCTCAGAGGAAGGGGGCACCATGGGCAGGGGAGGGGATGGAGCGGGGGAGGAAGGGGCACAGTGGGCAGGGGAGGGGAGGGGGGAGGCTCAGAGGAAGGGGGCACCATGGGCAGGGGAGGGGAAGGGGGCTCAGAGGAAGGGGGCACCATGGGCAGGGGAGGGGAGGGGGGGCTCAGAGGAAGGGGTGCCATGGGCAGGGGAGGGGAGGGAGGGGCTGGGGGGGATGGCGAGGACACAGGGCCAACCGCCCTGCTGAGCTCCGTCCCCACCCGTCCCTCTCCCCGGTGACTGGGGGCCAGGAGCGTTCGGGGCCATGGCTCCTGAGGGCACAGGAGGCGACCTGGTCTGGATGCCGCTCTTCAACCGAGAACTTTCCCGGAGGGGCCGCACTCTAGCTCACAAGTCGGTTCGCATGTGCAATTCCGGTCTCACGGTTTTTAGTTACTCCCACGGTGAGAGGCGGCCAAGGTCAGAAGCGTGTAAGGCGCAGATGCAGAGTTCGAAGGGCAGCGACATCCAAATCGCCCGAACATGCCCCTGGGTCCTCAGGCCGCTCCGGGAGAGAGGGAGGCAAGGATCCCAGGCAAGGAGGCGATGGCTGGAGTGACGGCACTGAAACGGCCGGCCGTCTCGGGCAGACCAGCTGCCCCGGGGGCCCTGCGGACATCTGGTGGACCACGGGGCTCAGCGACAGCCCGCACGGGACGCGGAGGAGCCGGGAAGCCCTCGGGCGGAGGGCAGACGCTGGGGGTGCGCTCATCCCCCCGGGTGGGCCCCAAAGTGGCCAGGCCCTGGGCGTCGGCCGCACCCCCCCCCCCCCCCCCCCCCCCCCCCGCCTTGAGAATTAGAAGCTTCCCGTTCCCGTGAGTTTCTCAGTTATGCCTCATCACGGCTTCACCCCATGTGCGTGGACACTCGCGTGTCATCTTTGCTCTTTGAGCTTTATAAGGGTTTCCCCCTCCCCCTTCGGCCGAGGCCCATCGTGTTGGTGCACGTTCCCCGTGTCACCGAGGACGCGCTAAGGAAAGGGTGGGGGGTGGGTCCGAGCGCGGCCAGACACACGTGCGTGGTTCCCGTTCCCACCTGCACCGTATTCCAGGCCTGGCCATCCGGCTGGCCGCTTAGTTTTCCCCGTCAGCCTTCTCGTGCGTGCCGCCGCGTCCGCCCGCGTCCAGGCGTTTCTCCGGATGGTGTTTCCAAACCTCCCGGCCGGGGTTATTTTCATGCTGCCCCAGGGCACAAACGTACAGCTCACGCCAACTATTTTGAAGCAGCCCTGCCCTCACAGTGTGCCGTGCGTGCCGACATCGCGATTCTATTCCCCGTGACTTGCTGTCGCGTCGCCACCACCATCGTAGACGCTTGCGCCCCACTCCGTTGGTTCAGTCACTCCCTAACGGCTATGCGGTTGGAAAACACGGCTCCGGGCTGCAGAGTAGGAGCGGCCTTGCAGCGTGACTGGGTGTGCAGAGCTTTAATTAAAACGGGCCCGCAGAGGTGCCTGTGTTTTTCCACATCGGCGACAGGGTATCTGGGGCTTTCTACTCTGTTTAGCTCATGTCTCTGACCCTCTGCCAAAACCACGCTGTCTTACTTCTTCTCACTTTTACTACCTGTTGAACTAGCAGGGCCAACCCCCCACCTGATGCTTCTAGAATGTCCAGCAATTCTTGGACGTGTGTTCCTTCGTACAAATCCTAGATTTAATTTCTGTGGTTCCATGTTTGGTATTTTATTCGAATGACGCTGAGGCCGAACATCAATCACGTCAGAGACGGTAGCGCTTCACTTACTGTTACCGGTTTGTAACAACGGACGTTGTGACGGATACGGATGAGCAGCCAGGTGAAGAGGTGCGCAGGGTGAGGTCTGGGAGGGTCGCTGGAGCTGGGGTGTGCGCCCTCCGGCACCGGCGGCAACTTTCCGAACACTTTTGTCTCAGGTTTTGCGGGATTGCTTGAATCACTGGCCATTGACGTCTGGCTCAGCCTCCGCGTCCCCTCAGCTCGGCTCTGGGCTCCTCCGGGGACATCCCCCTGAGCCCTCCAAGAGCCACCTTATTAGCATAAACTCAGGCGGGGCTCAAGGGGCTTGTGATGAGTAACGGAAGGTAACCCCCAGCCCAGGGAGTTGCGGGGTTTTAGAAGCTCTGCCAGGAGCCGGGGGCAGAGAACAAGGCAGGTGAAGCTCCTTGTGACAACCCCCCCTCCCCCCCAAGCCCCTCTGTCTTCCCTGCCGGCTGGGTTCTCCTTCCCGCCCCACTGCCACTGCCCCCAAATCTAGGACCCCCCCCCTTGCCTGTGGCTCGACGGGGGACATTTGAACTTCTGAGGGTGGGTCCTGCTCTGGGTCCTGATACGTGATCCTCATAAAGCACAAAGCTGAAGTCGCCTTTTGCTTGCTACTTTACTTTTTGAAGTTTAAATAAAATCCGCTGATTTTGGCCCCCACCACCGCCACCACTGCGCAAGGTGCCACCTGATTGATCCCCAGCTACTATTGTTGATGGTGCCATGTGTGGTCGAGCAGGGCAACTAGCCGCTCGAGGGTGCAGATTAAAATAACGAATCCCTGAACTGTTCCAAATATAAATATATATTTTTTAATTTTTTAATGTTTATTATTTTTGAGAGATAGCCAGAGAGAGACAGCGTGATTGGGAGAAGGGCAGAGAGAGGGAAACAGAATCGGAAGCAGGCTCCAGGCTCCGAGCTGTCAGCCCAGACCCCGACACGGGAATTGAACCCACAAGCAGCAAGATCACGACCTGAGCCGAAGTCGGACGCTTAACTGACTGAGCCACCCAGGAGCCCCCCGGATATATTTTGAAACAGCTTTATGGATACATAATTGACATTCGATAAACTGCTTTTCAAGTGTACAATTTGATATGGTTTGACACCCGTATACACCTGGGAATCCATCGCCAGCATCCACACAGTAGACAGACCCCCGTGTGGTTTGCGAGTTTCTCGTGCGGCCCCCGTGGGTCATCTGCCCTTCCTGGCCATCCGCACCCCGACCCCAGGCCACCACTCACCTGCTCCGTAACACCGGTCAGCTTGCATTTCCTAGGATTTTATGCAGATGCGATCGAACAAACAGTACGTGCTTCTCAGTCTGGCTCCTCACCTGGCACAGTACCTTGACGTCTCCTATGTTGCAGTGCGGATCGATAATCAGCGCATCAATCATTTTCTCGCCGAGTGGCATTCCATTGCGGAGAAATCCCACAGTTTGCGTCTCCATCCACCTCCCGATGGACACTCGCTCTGCTTCCCGGGCGGGGCTCTGCGAATAAAGCCGCCGTGCGCATCTGAGCGCAAGTCTGTGCTTGGACACCTGCTTTCATTTCTCCTGGGTCAACACCTGGGGGGGGGGAGGTCTGGACCACATGGCAGGGGCACGTTTAACGTTTTAAGAAGCTGCCGATCTGTCTTCGAGAGCGGTTGTTCTGTTTTTACAGACGGTCCCCGACTTCTGCTCGGTCTTTCTGACCTTGCGAAGGTGTGAAAGCAAGGTGCCTTCAGTGGAGACCGTCCTCCCGATTTTGAATGTGGATGTCTTCCCGGGTTGGCGATGCAGGGCAGCGGCCAGCCCGGCTCCCAGGCAGCCGGTGGTCCCCGGGGTCCACGACCCACAGACACACTGTGCCCAGGTGGCCCGTCTGTTTGTCACTTTCGGTGCAGCGTTGGGTCAACCACACGAGACACTCGCCCTCTCTTGTAGAATCGGCTTTGTGTGAGGTCATTCTGCCCCAGCACAGGCTAGCGGGAGTGTTCCCAGAATGTGTCAAGCGGGCCAGGCTAAGCTGCGATGTGCCGAAGGCCAGCTGTTAATTGCATTTTTGCCTTACGGTGTTTTCCGCTTACGGTTCAGGGGATGTCACCCGCCGTAGTGGGGGAAGGTCTGTGCTCCGTGACTCGCGGCGGGTTTTGGTTCCTTCGCACCCTCGCTAACACCTGGAACGGTCGGGCTTCTAGCTCCCGGCCGTTAACAAGCATGCAGGGCGTCTCCCCCGGGTGCTGGTTCCGGCCGCCCCGCGGACTGGGGTGCAGCGTTGAGCCCCTCTCTCTGCTGACGGCTCAGCCGCCATCCCTGTCCCCCACGGCATCGCCCGGTCTTCTCCAGAGCCCCACCTGAGTTCCTCTGTTCTCTTGTCACCAATGAGGAAACTCAGGCACGGAGAGGTTAAGAAATGTCCCCCTGTCACGGACCGGGTGAGTCCCAGAGTCAGGGCAGGGTCCTCCAGGAAGAGAGCCCGAGCCCGGGAGCGGCAGGCCCCACGCCCCCAGCCACGGAGCATTCCTGTCCTCGGCAGTCACTGCCTGAACACCTGCAGGGATCCCCAGAAGCCGCTGGCTACCCGTCCCCCTGCACAGACGCGACATCTGAGCTGTCCTTGCAGAGCCAGCGATTTGTGCAACGGGGAAGGGCTGGGGGTTACTGAGGTGGAGAAGGAAGGGAGACGTGGCCTCCCGTGGCTCCTCGTCGGCCCTGCTGAGGGGGGAGAGGAGTGGTGCCCGCTTTCGGTTAAGAAGCGCGTGGAGCCCAGTGGACGTGGACTCAGGCGCGAGACGAAGTCAGAAGAACGGAGACCCGCGGGCCCCGTCCCTTGCTTGTGTCGACTCCTTGCTTGCACACACCCCCGGTGCCTGCGTGTTGCACAAAGCTGTCAGCCGGACGGCCAGGCCCTCAGGTGCAAGGTGAGTCAGCGCCCCGTTCCTCGTGACCCTGGGCGGTGTCTTCCTCCCCACCCACACCCGCCTCTGGGCCCAGACTCTGAGTCACGGAGCTGGCGTGCCACCGGGGGACGGCCCTCTGCACGAGGATGGAGGGGTCCCGGGGAGGCCCGGCCGAACCGCGCTGTCGCCGGAGAAGAGATGCGGGCGGACACGCAGGAATGTGGCGACACCCGTCTCCGCAACAAAACTCAGCCAGAGGCTGTGCTTCTGGAACTCTCCGGGAGCCTCTGGAGACTGGCACCCTGAAATACACTAGCAAGGAAGGCACAGCACTAAAGCTGGATTATAAACACGCGCTGCGTGCAAAGCACACCCGGACCCGAGCCAGGCCGCCGCTCACGCGTTGAGGCAACCAGCGCCCCTCGCCAGACACGGAAGAACGTAAACGACCGTCCGTGAGCTTTTCTAGAATCTACAACCCAGAGCAAAATCCACACGCGTGAAGGCGCTACAGAGAGAGGACGAGGGCCTCCCCGGCACGGAGCGGCCCAGACAGGCCGGCGCGTGCCAGGCGCGGGGGCCGTGGGGGGTCCGCATCCGAGTCGGGGGGGAACACGGTGCCACGAGTGAGCGAGAGGGGCTCGTGGGCCTGAGGACCCCGCACGGTAACCTCATGGTGAGGAGAAGGCAGGCGTCCCAACCAGGGAACAGCGCGAGCAAAGGAGAGGAGGGCAGGACACAGACGAGGGGAGGCTCAAGGTGCAACTTCGAGGAGGCGGGGCGTGGTCTCGGGCCAGCGCGCCAGGCTGTAGAGTGACACGGCCGCCACTGGCTCTCCCACAGCCCTTCTCTTCAGGGTGGAGGACAAACTGGAACAGGGGAGAGGGCAGAGAGCGGCTCTGTGACCCTCGCTTAGACTAGAGTGGTAGCGGCGGAGACTGCGATACGGTCACGGTCGGGACACGGGATCGATAGAGCTGGGTGGGATGCAGGGGACAGAGAAGGGTGACGCAGAAGGCCCCGCACAACTGGCCTGGTTGGGGCACCGCTCCCCAAGACAAGGAGAGCCAAGAAGATGGCACTCTGGGAAAAGAACTGAGTTCACGTTGGGACAGGGGTTGGGGGGATGAGTGTTGGATTCTGAGACCCTTTACTCGAGTCCCCTCCCCGCCCCGCCAGCCAGGGGACCTTGAGGGAAACGCCTCCCCTCCGCGAGCCCCGTCTCTGACGTAGAACAAAATACCCCCTACACTCCCTCTCCTGCCTCAGCCTCCACATCCCGTGATGTTGAACTTGGAGACTGGGTCCTCACCTGGCACAGGAGGCAAATGGCGTTGTCGCCACCGTTTCACAGAGGAGGTTTGCCAAGGTCCGCCCCGGAAAGTGGGTGTGGGCCGGCTGGCTAAATGCGTGTGCTCTCGCTTGTCAGCTCTCCTGGCCTTGGTGTGAACCCTTCGCCGTGAATTTGTCGGCTGTCCTAGCCGGTTCCCCTGAAATGGGGCCGGAAATGCAGAGACAAACTGCAAACACTTTATGGGGACTGTGATCCAGGATCAGGAGGGGAGGCGATCACAGGACCCGCTCCTGAGCTGACCGACCCGGGCACCCACGTGGTGCTTAGTCCTGTCTCTGACATCGGAAGGTCTTCTCTTAACCACTAGGCTCCACTCTTCTCAGAACAGGGAGGGGCCTCACACGGAGGTCTCCTTTCCAGTCCCCTGCCAGTCGCTGGTGATTTCGTCAAGTTGTATGCATGTCTTACTGGGGTCACCGCTAGGCATTTCATGTGTTGTCCCTGTTGTGAGACACTTTCCCATCATATTCAAATTTATTATTGTTGACTTACAAGAAAACTATTTTTTCCACTTGCCTCTGACCACCGTCCTCAACTGTTATTCATTCTGATGTCTCTGCAGTGTTCTGACTGATCCTCTTGGAATTCCTAAATGGACAATGCTGTCGTCTGAAAAGATTCAATTCCAATAGCTCTTCTTCATTTCTTTCCTTGCCCTGTCACGTTGTCTAGGAGCTCGAGAATAATTAAATGTTTATTCTTAGCAAATTTTTATCATTTTCTTTTTGCTGATTTTTAAAAAGAATCCCTAATATTTCACAATTAGTTTTAGATAGACGAGAGTAACTTTTTTTTTTAATTTTTTTAAACATTTATTCATTTTTGAGAGACAGAGAGAGACAGAGCATGAGCAGGGGAGGGGCAGAGAGAGAAGGAGACACAGAATCCGAAGCAGGCTCCGGGCTCTGAGCCGTCGGCACAGAGCCCGACGCGGGGCTCGAACTCAGGAGCTGCGAGATCATGACTTGAGCCGAAGTCGGATGCTCAACCCACTGAGCCACCCAGATGCCCCAGTAGTGTCTGTCTCGTTCTATCAGCCGAGTCTGGCGATGAGTAAAGGATCAGCACAATCCCTTATCGCCTGTATGGACGGGGTCGATACTGGTTTGCTTTCTCAGTGGGCTCCTCCAGAAGTCCGATAAAGCTGGACTACGGCCCGGGAAGGAGGCTGATGACAGAAACGACCTGGCTGGCACAGCGCACCTGGACTTGTTGGGCTCTGTGGGCTCTTCAGCAGATACGGAGCCACTGGGATTTCAAAATTTTCTTTTTGTATCGATGAGGACAATCTGTGTCTTTCAAGGAGTTCGTGTATTTTGTTTAAGCGGGAGGACATAGAAGCATCGAGTAACATTGTTTGCAATATTCCTTTCTTATCTTTTGAAAAGCTGCAGGATCTGTGATGAAGTGTGTGCTTTTGTCCTTGGTGCTCGCAAGCGAGCTCAGCGCTGTTTTCTTCACGCTCAGTCCGGCCAGAGTTTGTAAACACGGAAGAAATGGGGCGCCTGGGGGGCTCGGCCGGTTGAGCGTCCAGCTCTTGATTTCAGCTCAGGTCGTGACCTCACGGTTTGGGTTTGTGAGTTGGGGCCGCGCGTTAGGTTCTGTGCCGACAGAGCAGAGACTGCTTGGGGTCCTCTCTCTCCTCTCTCTGCCCCTCCCTCTCCTTCTCTCCAAATAAATAAACATTTAAAAAACAAATCAAGCATCAGATTCTTTATTCGAAAAAACAGAATAAGCAAAAAAACAAAACCAAATGGCTTTGGTTATTTCAATATTTAATTATTTCCATACTTCTCATTTCATTGGTTTCTGTCCTGATCTGTTTGATTCCCTTTCTTCCACTTCCTTTGTGCTTAATTGAATCTTTTTTTTTTCCCCTTCCGGTTTTGTAACACGGAAGGTGAGGTCATTTCTTTGAAATTTTTCTTCTTTTCACATACGGGTATTTAGTGTTACAAATTTCCCACTAAAGCACTGTCTCAGCTTGTTCCCACAAATTTTGATCCGTTGTATTTTCATTTCAATTAATTTGAAATGTTCTTGTATTTCCCTGAGATGTCTTTTTGACATATGGCTTATTTGGAATTTTGTTGTTTTATTATTTTTTTTTAATCTTTTTAATCTGCATTTATTTTTGAGAGACAGAGTGTGAGCAGGGGAGAAGCAGAGAGCAAGGGAGACACAGAATGCAAAGCAGGCTCCAGGCTCTAAGCTGTCAGCACAGAGCCGGACGCGGGACTCGAACTCACAAACTGTGAGATCGCGACCGGAGCCGAAGTCAGACGCTCGACCGACTGAGCCACCCGGGCGCCCCTGGAATTTTGTTGTTTTAAATTTCCAAATACTTTAGGACTTTACAGATATCTTTTTGATCACTCGTCTGTCGTGACCTGAAAGCACATTTTGTATAATTTATATTCTTCTAAGTTTGCTGAGGCATATTTTGTGGCCCGGAAGAAAGGATATCTTGGTGATGTCAACGTATACCCGAGAAGAGTATATTTTTATTCTCGAGAAGGGTTGGTGGGTGGAGTGTTCTATACACGCCAGTGAGGTCCAGGTAGCTGACGGTGTTCATTCTTTCACTCCCTTATTTATTTTGTGGTCTACTTGTTTTAACAATGACTAAGAGTAGGGCACTGACATGTTCACCTATGACTTGGGATTTGTTTCTCCTTTCTATCTAGTCAGTTTCTGCTGCATATGTTTAGAAGCTGTTTAGGTGCATCCTCCTTGACGAATGCTGTGTCCTCTTGGAGAATTAATGCCATCGTCATGTGATGTCCTTCTTTATGTGTGATAATATTTCTTCCTCAAAAGTCTGTCTGCTGTTCAGATAGCTACTCTGGTTTTCTTTTGGCTGGTGCGCAAGTGGTCTCTCTTCATCTTTACATTTTAAATCTATACATGTTTTACGTTTAATGTGGATTTCTTATGAGACATAATATATTGGGGTGTTGCTTTTTTTTTAAATCCAATCTGACCATCTCTATCTTTTAACTGGTATGTTTAGACCATTCACATTTAATGTGATTAGTGACAAGGTTGGCCTAAAATTGGAATTTTGTTAGGTGCCTTCTATTTGTTTCATCTGTTTTTGTTTCTTTTTTACTCTTTTTCTGTCTTCTCTTGGTTAATTGAGCATTTTTGTAATCATTTCTTATGTCTTCTTGAATTATTACTTAATGCTTCTTTTAAAAAGTTTTAGCGTCTGCCCCAAAGTTGGTAATATAAATCTTAAATTACTCAGAGTTTACCTTCATATAGTCTTAGACCATATGTAGTTAAGAAACTTACAACAATATTCTCCCCTTCCTCTCATCCTTCCTGACGTTTTCACACATTTCACTTTTATGTATACCACCAACATGACACTATTTCCTGTAGATAGCAGCTCTCATTTGTGGCAATTAAAAATAAGGGGAGAAAAGAGTTGATCTTGTCTTCTTTCCTTCCACTGGCACTCGTCTTTCCATCGTGAAGACCCAGTTAGGGGTCTGATACCATTCTTTCCAATAGATGGACGTCAGTTATTTCTTGCAGGTTACATGCCCGCAATAAATTCCCATAGTTTTGCTTCGTCTTATTCTTAATTTTTAACATATATTTCCTCTGGTATACAATATTGAACTAACACTTCTTTTTTCTTTGAAGGCTACACGGATATCATTTCACTTTCATCCAGCCTACACGGTTCCTAAAGAGGTTTGTGTCATAATTCTTATCTTTTTTTTCTCTGCACCTAATGTGTCTATGTTGGTAGTCTGGTTGCCTTAGAGATTTTTTTCTGTGTCTTTTCCCCAGCAGCTTGAATATGTCATGCATATGGAGTTTTTGTTTGTTTTTTTGTTTTACTTTTTTTTTTTTTTTTTTTTTAGCATTTATCTCGATGCACATTCTCTGAGCTCTGATCTATGGTTTGGTGTCTATCATTAATTTTGGAAAAGTCTCAGCCTTTTTTCTTCAGTTTTCTGCTCCCCCAGCTCCCGGATGTACAGTTCTGTCCTCCGTACCATTCTGTCTTCTCTTTGTGTCTCAATGCGGAGGTTTCCGTAAAGCTGTTTTCAGATTCCTGACTCTCCTTGGCTAAGTTGAGCTCACCGGTGAGCCTATCAAAACCATTCTTCACTTTTTCCGTGGTTTCCACGTTCGTCTCTTCCGTTTTGTTCTTTTTCACGGTTTCCGTATCTTTTCAAGGCAGTATAGTATTTAAAGCACGGAATTCAAAACCACCTAAGTCTCGCTAGTGGTGGGATTGCTGAGTATGCTACTTCCATGCCACGAAACATGTGTGTAATCTTTTAAATATATGTGTATCCACCGACGCGAAAACGCTACAACATATGTTGTGCTAATAAAGCAAGTTTTAGGGGCGCCTGGGTGGCTCAGTCTGTTAAATGTCCGATTTCAGCTTGAGTCATGATCTCAAGGTTCGTGAGTTCGAGCCCCGCGTCAGGCTCTGTGCTGATGGCTCAGAGCCTGGACCCTGTTTCAGATTCTGTGTCTCCCTCTCTCTCTCTGCCTCTCCCCCGCTTGTGCGCTCTCTCTCTCTCTCTCTCTCTCTCTCAAAAATGAATAAGCATTAAAAAATTTTTTAAACAAGCAAATTTTAGAACCATGAGTATTATCTCATGTATGTTCTAAAATTTCCACAAAACAACTTTCTACATTTCTAGAGTAACACGTATCTATAAAAATCATTTTAAAATAACCAGCAGAAGGGTCATGTCGGGGGCTATCTTGTCAGGAGATGGAAATGTAAAGGCAGGTCAGGCGGGACCTGAGCTTCACTAGTAGCATTTGGGGACTTTTATAACGAGTTAGAAGCGTATGTTAGTTTTATGTCTTCAAGTGGCTCACATGTTGGGGGAGACGGTGAGCGGAAGGCTGCACAGAGTCCTTGAATACAAGGTGATGGGTACCGGAAGTCCGAGGTTGTGGTAGGTGCGGACAGTTTCCACTGGGCGCCGTGCTCCTCGTGGGGAGCACCTTGGAGCGCCCGCGGGACTCAGCTTTCACATCTTTGCCTCCACTCCCTCCCCCCTTCCTTCTGGTCAGGAAGCAGAGGAGCTGCCCTGTGGGGGCCTGAATTCTACCCGTGGGGCCTGGGAAGGTCATGAGAAAGAACTGAAAGAGTGAGGGAATGAAGGGACGAGATTGCTGGGGAGCGATGCGGGCTCTGCAGAAAGATGGACTGGGGGTGCTGGTGGGGACGGACCTGAGCTCAAAGCACTGCAGATGGGGAGGGAGGGAGGTCGAGGCCACAGCCCTGCCTCGGTGGGGCTGGAGTAGGGGTTGGATGTGTGTTAGCAGGGATCCGGAGGGGTCTGGAGGTGTGGGGGCCCGCGGGGGGGAGGGGGGTGGCGTATGCATAGCTGGGATGGTTTTGCTCTGAGCAGTCCTCCCGGCTTATCTCGGGGGATAAGCAGGAGTCCTCTGAAGTTGCCTGGCCGGAGCCGGGAAGGAAAGGGGCTGGGGCCGAGCTGTTCGTGGTGGAAGGCTGCCAGGCTGGCAGGAAACCGGGATCACCTGGACCCCTTCCTTCCGGCCGCGTGTGTCGGCAGCACCTGCAACATACGAGGGCGGTGTGTGTTTCCCTTCTGGCTGGCGCAGCCCAGCGCAGCCTCTGCGGGGAGAGGGCGGTGCGGAACGAGAGCGCGCCAGGTCGTTAGATGGATGATGCACTTGAGAGTTCGGGGACCCCTCCCCTTCCCTCCGCTGACTCAACATGGGCTGAGACATTTCCTTGCCGCACCGAAACGAGGAAACGGCCCACACGAAAATTCACATAGATGTTTACCGTCTGAAGCTTTGGCGAAGTGGAAGAGAGCGGAGAAGGGCCCGGAGCTCTGCCGCGATTCCGGCTCTCGCAGGTCACGACCGGAAGCGGGGCTCCTCACCTTCCTCCCACGCCCGCTTGGCGCCACAGCAGCTGGCCGCCTCGGTGTGAGTCGCTTTTGCTTCTTGTTTCGTTAGATTTCCGCAGGGAGCGCAACATTCCCCCTGGCGGATGTCTCCCCATTCCCTGGCGCTCCCAAATTCTGCCAGGAGGAGTCTCCCCATGGACCACGGGCCGCATCGCCCGGCTGCCCGGGGTCAGCGGGCCAGGGGCTCGAGTCCCTCGGAGCTGTCCTCCCTGGGCGAGGCCGAGCGGGCGGCCGGGGACCCGCAGGCGCCAAAGGCAGTTGGCCGCCCTGGTCTGCCACTTGGCAGGTGATTCCTGAGCACCCACCGGAGGTCCCCGGGAGCGGTGGGGACGACAGGACCTGGGAGCCGCCACCGCGCACCGCTGGGCACCAGGTCGAGAGCGGCTGAGTGGGCAGCGAGCCTGGGGACCAGGAAACACAAGCCGTCACTTCTATGGTGGTGAGGGCAGTGGGGCCAAGTGACAGGTGGGGCACTTGGAGTCCACGGAGGCCGGAGCGTGGGGCCCCTGCTGGTCCTCGGCCCAGCCAGAACGCCTGTGGTTCGGCTACACTGCGGACAGGGCAGCGGGGGGGCGGGGCGGAACCCTGCGACCAGGGCCAGGGGACTGAAGTGTGGGGCGGGGCCCTGCACCAGACACGCTCTGTGCTTCCCACGGCCTGTTCTGCCAACACACAGCTTCTTCCTTTCCTGCTGAGAAGTTACTTTCCCAGCACACGAGAAGGGACGGCCTGGTAGGGGTCACATGTCCTGTTTATTCCATGTCCCTGGCCTCACTCGCCTCACCTGGCCCGTGGCCCCTCTCTGTCTGTCCGGGTCTCTCTCCCTGCGCACACCCGGGTCCCCACCCCGACGGCCTGCCCAGCAGGAAGACACCCCACGGTGCAGGCCCTGGACTTGAGAGCATCCCCTTCGGTTTCCCAACACTGTGTGTGAGTTCAAAACAAAACCAGCCTACAAACAAAAACAACCCAGCCTGTTTTCAGCCGTGGATGGGACCGTCAACGGAGCATGGGGGCCAGCACTCTGCTGGAAACTGCTGGACCCTCACTCTGCCTTTCGTGGGCCGGGCTGGGGACGACCACGGCACTTCTCTGTCATTTGTCACCTGTCCCTGTGGAATAAAACCGTGAAGGCCGCCACAGTGGGACGAGACACAAAATAACACAAAGAGACAAAGCGGCCAAACCTGGGCTTCAGCCCGCTCCCCGTGTTCTGTCTCTAAAGTCCACAGCCACCACCCACGCCGCCCACAAACCTGCCACGTGTGTCCAAGGACCGTGCAACACACGGGCCCTCTCTCCAGGGCCTCCACTCTGGAGGCCCCATGTCTTGGGCCCCTCCGCCTCTCCTCAGCCTGCCCGCCCGGAGCCCCCGCCGCCCTCAGGCCTCCCCTGCTGCCCGGAAGACCCGCACCCCAGCACCTGGCAATCCTTTGGGGTGAGCTGACTTCTGTTGGCCCACCTGGGGGCTGGGCACTGGTCCTACCCGATGGGGGTCTTTGTGGACGAGGAGGAAAGACCCTCAGCACAGTGTTAGCTGAACCGGGTCTGGGGTCTTACTCTCCCCTGTGCATGTGTCTATTTTCCGTCTTTTCTACATCGATCACATGGGAATATCCGTTGCACGTAAAGGGAAAAGTCTCTAATAGGAAAAAGATGTGAATGCCATGGGACCGGCAGAGCAATGACCCTGTGGTAACGTAGTAACTGGGGGAAAAGGATGCAGAGTGTGTTTTTACAGCTATGAGTTGAGCCATCATGAGTGCTTCAGAGGACAAAGCCTATTTTTGTACTTTTTTGCTGTTAATAGCACTTTCATTGCACGGAATGCCCTTTGAGGCTGGGCTTCCCCCAAAGCCTGCAAAGGTGGGCTCATCTCTGCCTCTCTGCCTCGGGGGTTCCAACTGGAGGAGGTGAATCCTGGAGGAGGAGAGGAGAGGAAAGGAGAGGACAGGGGAAGGAAGGGGAGAGGAGGGGGAGGGAAGAGGAGAGGGGAGGAGAGGGAAGGAGGGGAGAGGAGGGGAGGAGAGGAGAGGGGAGGGGAGGAGAGGAGAGGAGAAGGAGGGGAAAGGAAAGGGGGGAGGGAAGAGGAAAGGGAGGGGAGGGGCAAGCAAGGGGTGGAGGGAAGAGGAGAGGAGAGGGGAGGAGAGGAAGGGAGGGGAGGAAGGAGAGGGGAGGGGAGGAGGGGAGGGGAGGAAGGAGAGGGGAGGGGAGGAGAGGAGAGGGGAGGGGAGGGGAAAGGAAAGGGGGGAGGGAAGAGGAGAGGAGAGGGGAGGAGAGGAAGGGAGGGGAGGAAGGAGAGGGGAGGGGAGGAGGGGAGAGGAGGAAGGCGAGGAGAGGGGAGGAGGGGAGGGGAGCCCTGGAAGAGAGACGAGGAGAGGGGAAGTGAACCCCGAGCCACTGATGCAGGGCAGGGACCCAGCACAGGCCCCGCTGTTCCAGCCACCACCTCCTGGAGCCACAGACAGGCCCCAGGGCCAGCATCGGTCACACAAGCAGAGGCTGGCCGTCTGACCGGAAGATACAAGGATAGACCAGGTTGGGTGGAAGCAGGGTGGGCCTGCAAGGCAGGTGGCAAGGAAGAGATGAGACCCTGCACTTCAGACCCCACCCGGAGCAAGGCTCTGGGCCGGCAGACAGAAGGATGGATGGATGGACGGACACACAGGACTGATGGGCCATGAGCCACAGGAGGGATGCATCGGGACCCGGGATGCTCATGCCTACCGCACACGCGAACACACCACACACACGAGTGCACATGCACACACAGACTCGCCCACCCCGCCGCACCAACAGCCATCAGATGCAGACACACCCTCTGCAGGCACGTGGAACAAACTTTCACAAAACAGGACGCACTAATCATTTCTTCTCCACTCTGTTCTTCATTTTGAGAAGAGTGGGTCCCAAGCCTCCCACTGATTTCTCCCCTTGCCATGGACCACCCGCACCCTTTCCACCCAACCCGGAGAGGGGCCCAGTAGGGATGGAGGAGGGTGGACCCAGAACTTTTAGCTAGAAGTTACTAAGCCAGGGGCAATGGCTCTGGGCTCTGTTCTCTGCAGACTGGGAGAGCCCCAGGTCCAGGAAAAGACCGTTTACTTTGGAAGTTGATATAAAGGGCTCTCCGGCTGCACCGAGGGGTCTCTAGGGTGCTTCCAAGGGCAGGACCCCATAAGCACAGCTGCTGGAGGAAGGAACTGCAGGCCTGCGGGGGGGGGGGGGGGGGCGGGTTCTGAAGGTCTGGCCAGAGGAAGGGGCAAGGGGAGGGGACATAATTCGGAGAGGGAGCCGGGGAAGGCTCTGGAGAGGGGCAGCTGGACCCCAGCCAGGAAAGGGGTGCTCTAGGCCTGTTCCCGGGGGCAGAAACCCACAGGAGTGGGGGGACACAGAGGGCTCTGTGGGTGAGAGAGACACCGCAGGAGGCGGGCAGTGGAGCCTGGAGGAGAGTGCTACTGTCCTGGGCCCGCGCCCCTGGAGGCAGCCAGGCGTGGGGGGGGGGGGGGGCCCACGAGGCCCGCACAGGAGTTCAGCTTCCTCCGCCTCCATTCGCCGTCCGTGGCAATAAACGTCTTTGTTCAAATCGCCCGCCTCCCCGCATAAACGCCTGTTGACACGCTGCGTGTCCCGTGACCTTGCCTCGTTTGGAGCCGGGACCCCACGTGCAGCCGCGGGCAGCGGCGGGAGGCGGCTTCCTTCGCAACGGGGGCGCGGGCGGGCCTCGAGCACTGGGGACCGGGGGCGGGAGCGGGGAGAAGCAGCCAGGACTCGGGGCAGCGGCGGGTCACTCGGTTCCGGGCCCGCATCCCACTCCGCGCCGTGTTTGTCCCCGCCTAACCGCCGCCAGCCCAGCGCCCCGGTCCGACCCGGCGCCCCGCGACCCCGCACCCCGCCGGGTCCCGGCTCCTCCTCTGCGGGTCCCCGCGCCCCCGGCCCCGCCCCGCCGGGTCCCCGCTCCTCCCCTGCCCGTCACACCGCCCCCAGCCGCCCATGGCTCCGCCCTACTAGGTCCCCGCCTCGTCCCAGCCGGTCCCCCGCGCCCCGCCCCCGCGCCCCGCCCCGCCGCTGCCCGTCCCGGCGCCCCCGGCCCACCGCCCCGCCCCGCCCCGCCCCGCCCCTGTCCGTCCCCTGCGGCCGGAGCGCGGCTGGCCGAGGGCGCACCGCTGCGGAGCCCGCAGCATCCGCGGCGCTGACGGTCCGGCCGGCCGAGCATGGCGCCGAGGTGCGGGGCGGGCAGGGGCAGCGGGGCGCACGGGCGGGCGGTGGAGGCGCGCGGCGCCCTAACCTGTGACCTGTGGCCTGTCGCCCGCAGGTGGCCCTGGCTGCGGCCGCGGCCGCAGAGCCTCCTGGACGTGCTCGCCCCCCTGGTCCTGCTGCTCGGGGTCCGCGCGGCCTCCGCGGACCCAGGTAAGACCCGGGGGCAGCGGGGGGAGGGGGGACGCGAAGGTTGGTTCCCCGGACCGGTCCCCCGCCATCCGCGCTTCGTGCGAGTCTCCGGCCGGTCCAGGCGGCGGCGGCCTCACCCTCAGCGCATCTCGGCTTGGTTCCCGGGAGGCCGCCCGGCTCCTCCCACGCGCGCAGGTGGCGGGCGGGGGGCGAGCGGAGGGGGACGGGGTCAGGCCGAGGCCGTGTGTCCCGAGTGTCCTGCGTCGGCCATTCATTCTTGGGCGGCGCGCCGCGGGGCCGAGACCGGGCTGGGCCGAGGGCAGTGCGGACCGTGCGGTCCCCGAGCCCCTGGCGTCCTGACCAAACTTGGCGACTCCGCCGGGAGGTTGGCGCGCTTGGCGGACCGCGCTGCCGGCCGAGGGCCAACGAGGGGCCCGGGCCGTGGTCGCGGTGGCGGCCGGTCCACGCGCACGGGCTCCGGAGACGCAGGTCAGCAGCCGCCGGCCCGCCGGGCCTGTGTCACCGTCACCAGGCTCGTCCCTCCCGGCGCCAGCACGGCCGCAGTGGGTCGCGCCCCCGGGCCTGGGAGTGACCGCGCGGGCTCCGGCAGGTCTCTGGGGCAGGCGCTGCAGAGCCGAGCGCCGCCGTCGTCGGTTTCCAACCTGTTGAGGCGAAACTGCCCGGATTTCCCAGGGCCAGCCTTTGTGCGCCGCCGGGGCCGCCAGGCCTCTGTCCCCGCGCCCGCCAGGGTGTCGGGTTGCGCGCGGTCCCCTTTGATGCGGCCGAGCGCCAGCGCCGGCCGCGGCCGGGAACAATGCTCAGAAGCCCAGGGCTTGGCCGGCACCCGCGGCTTTTCCCGCGTGGGCCGCAGCCCGTGCGCAGGGACGCTGTTCCAGCCGCCCTCAGACCGCCTGTGCCGCCAGCTCCGGGACCCCGGCCCCTGCCACGCGGTCGGCCAGGTCGTCTTCCCAACTGGCCCAACAAAGGCCGGGAGGAGGTGGCGCGGGAGGAAGGGGGGAGCCCCCCCACCCCGAGAGAGCCCGGCGTTTTGTCACAGGTGGAAGTGGAATGCCGTGCGTGCTGCCCTCTTCTCCAGGTCGGAGGGAAAGTGGGAGAATGTTGACTGCGATCACGGGGCAGCAACACACCTGCTGGCCGCAGCTGGCCAGGAAGGAGGGTCGGGCCTGGAGAGAGAGGAAGATAATAGTTTGTTTCATTGTTTCCAGTTGGTGGAGTCACCAGGTTACACAGCAGCAGAGACCTTTTTAAAAAGTAACCGCTCATGACTAGCTCTGCAGGGAGCACCTGTTTGTTCCCCAGCTGGGTTAACTCTGGGTTAACTCCCTCTCCTTTTAGGGGACAAGTTTGTCTCCACACCCCTTCCTGTCCCCGGTTCTTACCAACCACCCTCCTGGCTTCAGGGGCCGTCCCCTGGGCTGCACCGTGTGCGCACAGGGACCAGACCAGGGCCGCAAGTGCTGGAATTTGTAAGCCTGGCGCCTCTTCTATAATCTGACCCTGGAGTTCCCAGCCCCCAGTTTATGAAACTTTGTAATCAAGTCTGTAATCCAGGTTGCTGGCTGTTGGCCGTAGAGTGGAAACAATATAACGTTATGTCAGTAAGCTTTGGGGAGCTGCGGTCTTGAGCTCTAAGGGTGGGGTGTAAGGTGGACTTGGGGGTTCTGAGGGTAGTGACGGTGGGGAACCTGCTTGGTCTTCTGCCCGCTACTGTGGCTGCAGTGAGGTCGCCGCAGCCTCAGATGCTCTGGGGAGGAAGGAAGACCTCCGATGGAGCTCAGCCTTTTCTCACTCTGGAGGTTAAAGCAGGAAGCCGGCTCAGCGGGAACGCGGGTTCCTCCCGGCTGGGACTAAGTCCCCTTGAAATGGGATAATAATCGCCCCCTCTGGGTGTTACTGGAGAAGAGCTAATGTGTGTGAAATCCTAATTTAGCAGAGGCTCAATTTCTTCTAGAAACCCTTTAAAATCATCCTTGGGAATTAAAGGTTGAGGCCCGGTTTGCTGATTCTCACATTTTTTTCTGATCAAAAATGATGCATTTTTCCACGTCTCTGCTGCACCTGACCCTTCCCTCCCAGAGGAGAGCCTCCCGCTGTTTTGTCTAAGGGTTGGTCGTGATTCTGATGCTGTTAAATGGTTTGTGCATTCCCCCGTAACTAGAAACCTGGTGGCACTGTGGGCCGAGCCATCTGTGACCCCGGAGCTCAGTGCTGCCGGCAGGCCTGCTCTCCTAGGGGGAGAGGGGGCGGGGTGTGGACTCACGTGGGCCGGATGGCTGTGGACGTTCGGAAGTGTTTGTGAGTCACGAGTCAGGGCTGTGGACAAGGACCGAGTGTGGCAGGCGTTCGCAGGGTCTCCAGGACCCTGGTCTCCATCCACACCTCTTGTCTCTGGCCTTGGCATCTGGCTCTGTCAGACGTCGCCCTGCGCTCAGCCCATGGGTCCCACCCCTTGTCACCACTTGGGCTCGCACACGAAGCTCACGGTCCCTCGGTGGCCCTACAAGGGGCCTGGGTTTGAAGAAGACACAGCCGACACCCTGTGGGCCCCAGGGTCTTTGAGCGTCCGTCATCCTGAGGACACAGTACCTCACACGGTAACCGTTGGGCCCAAGCAGGTGGGAAATGCTCGGCCCAGAGCAGCCTGTATTTAGGGCCTGGTCCTCTCATCTGCAGGGGAGTCTTCAGGGTTCAGGTGCGGGACTTCATAAGATAGTTTTGAATTTCCGCAGAACTCGTTTTTCAGGGTACTCCTGTTTTCCTTTAAAAGGAGGAGGAGAGGGGAAAGTCCTGTGCAAGAAAACCTAGAAGGAGTGACACTGACCCCACCCGGAGTGAGGGCGCCCGAGAGCCCTGCCCCCCTCGCTTCACCTTAGAGAAGGTGCTTACATGTCAGGGTGCATGCACGCACAAATGCGTGTGCACACGTGTGCATACACACATGGACGCGTGTGCGTGTATCACAAACACATACGCGCACACACACACTCACGCGCACATGCATGTACGCAGGCACACACACCCCACACTCGCATGCAGGCACACACAGCCCACACTCTCACGCGTGCGTGTGCACACGCGTGCGTGCACACACTAGTGCTCTAGTTCCTCCCAAAGTGTTGAAAAGGCTTGGTTCTCTGGGCCACTGGGGGAGCTGGAGGGGCCCTGGGTGGGGTATCCCGCCCCCTCCGTGTCTGGGGTGAGCGCTGACGCTGCCCCCAGGACAGCCCCAGGGCCAAAGGGGCAGCCAGGCTGGGAGGGGCAGCTGCAGTCGTGTGTCGCCCAAGGGAGGAGTCTCGGTGACGCCCCTGTGCTCAGCGTCCACACGGGGCCACGCTGCTGGCCTAGCTGCTGCTCTTCAGGAAGGTGCTGTCCACCCACCCCCCGAAGGCGATCCATTAGGTTCTCCACGCGGGGAGGTCAGGGCACGCTGGGACCCTGCGGGGCCTGGTGATGAACACGCACTGGGGACCCTAGGCCGCCCCGGTGCCTTCCAGCTGGTGAGGGGCGAAATGGGGCAAAACCCATCTCGTGGCGCGATGTCCAGTGAGCCTCCCCCTCTCTTGTGGCCTGAGGCCCGCTGGGAAGGGCTGGTCCACCGAGGGGTGGGGTCCAGGATGGGGGGGGGTGGCCGCCAGCTCTCAGGGATCGGGTGAGGGTGTGGGTCGGCCTAGCTGCCCGCTGTGGTTGACGAGCGGCCCCAGCCCCGCTCTGCCTGCCGTGGGCCGGCCGCTGCCCGCGGCACAGGCCCATCGGTAGCTTCGGTCACCCATGTTAGCTCTGCTGTCGGCTCCCTGCGGCTCTGGGTCACCGTTCTGTGAGGGAGAGCCAGACCGGGTGCCCTGACATGGGGACCCCTCTCCAGGGAACCAGGCTCCAGGCTCAGCCGATACAAGTGGATGTCACAGGACCCGACACGGAAAACTCACAGAAACTCGATGCTGTCCTTTGGTGGGGGGGGGGGCGCGGGTAAAGCAGTAGGAAATTCAAAAGCCTGTTTGGTGTGCTTCTGAGATTATTCGCTTTGGCAGCGATGGCTCCGAATGACTCCAGTGTGCCCTGAGCCTCCGTGGCCTCCCCTCCCGGTGGTTCAGGGCCTGGGACTAGCCCCGCGCCAGGCCCTCGGCCCCCCGTGCCCCACCCCCTCCATGCCTGGGGTCCCTCCCCTCACCTGTGCAGGAAGAGCTGCTCTTTCCAAGCGCCGTGAGCGCACGTGGTCGTGTTATAAACCGTCTTTAGGCCACACACCACGTCCTCGCGCGGCACCGGGCCCTCTGCGTCCTGCCCCCCACACTGCCAGGTGTGTGCGGGGGGTGCGCAGAGGCTCAGCTGTGGCTGGACGAGGGGTGATGATCCGGACCGGGGGGTCTGGGCCCGGGCAGAGGGGCTGTCGGAAGGAGCTTTTGATCACAGAAGTGCTGAGTCAGATGACACGCGGGGTTGCAGGCCGGTCCTGCGCTCCGCCTGCCTCCCCAGCACGGCCTCCCTGGCTGCTTCGCGAGAGCCCCGGGAAGGAGAACCTGTTCGCAGGCGCGTACGTCGTTTTGGGATTTTGTGCCAGCACGCGGGGTCACTCTGGGCTGATTGATCCCCTGTGACCAGGGCAAGGCAGGGGCTCCCCTCACTGAGCTAGGTGGTGATGAGGCTTTAGGCCACCCCTGGTTTCTGGAGGACCAGGGGGCTTTGGGGTGGGGGACGGCACTGCCTGTGGGGTCAGGTTGACCTTCTCAGGGCATTTCCTCGGATTGGACGTCTGGCCAGAGCCAGAGGCTGGGGGGGGGGGGGGGGGGACGTCAGGCCAGGAGATGGGATGAGATGTGGCATGGGACCTTGGTTGCTCCTCTGGTGGCAGGACCTGGGTTTGAGCCACAGGACCCGTGTGTGGCAAGAGGTGTCCTTCTCTTTCTGGGTGACTTGGGCTGGCGTGAAGGCGGTGCAGGGAGGGCGTGGCTCAACAGTGGCTTCACCCCTTGGCGCCTACCTGTGCAAAGCAAGTGTTGCCGTCCTGGGAACGTGAGCCGCGGGTTCCTCTGCTCGGGAGCGGGAGGCTGGCCGCACCTCTGCAGGGACCTGACCCAGGCGCCCCAGACCTCCAGGACAAAGGGAGACCTTTCTCCACATTTCCATTTATCCAACCAGGGACCTCACCTTGGAAGGAATCATGGATTCAGTGCCTGGTGGAGAGTGTGGTCCCCACCCTGTGCTGTTGGGAAGGGCAGGCAGGGGGCATGTAGGGAGAGGAGTAACGTTCCCAGATCCCTTGGCGGGCCCTCTGGGTGGCAGAGACCCAACCCGTCCAGTGGGCCGCTTCCCTGCTGGGGGTCTGGGGGCTGAGGGTGGGGGGTTGGCATCAGTGCGGGACCTCGGAAAGCTTACTTGCCTCTGGGTGGTCCAGGGCTGGGAGTCACTGGGTGCCAGGGCCCTGCTGGTCACTCTACTGGGTCCGTCCGGGTGAGCCCAGCCACCTAGCCTCTTGTCCATTCATCGAGTGACTTCCTCCCTCCCATGTGCATTTTTGAGCACCTTCTGTATGCAAGGCACCCTGCCTGCCGAGAAAGACACGGAGGTTAGCCCCCAAGTGCCTCCCCAGCTGGGACCTCCATCCCGAGGCAGGAAAGAGCTTCGTTTAGCGCTCTGTGTTGTCACCTCTAGAGCTGGCCCGCGCTGGGGCTGAGTGCAGGGCTGAGTGCGGGTCTGTGGTTGGGGCTGAGTGCAGGGCAGTGGTTGGGGTTGAGTGTGGGGCTGAGTGCAGGGCTGAGTGTGGGGCTGAGTGCAGGGCAGTGGTTGGGGCTGAGTTGGGGGGCTGTGGTTGGGGCTGAGTGCAAGGCTGTGGTTGGGGCTGAGTGCAGGGCTGTGGTTGGGGCTGAGTTGGGGGGCTGTGGTTGGGGCTGAGTGCAAGGCTGTGGTTGGGGCTGAGTGCAGGGCTGTGGTTGGGGCTGAGTTGAGGGGCTGTGGTTGGGGCTGAGTGCAGGGCTGTGGTTGGGGCTGAGTGCGGGGCCGAGTGCGGGTATGTGGCTGGGGCTGATTGTGGGGCTGAGTGGAGGGTTCTGGTTGGAGCTGAGTGGGGGGCTGTGGTTGGGGCTGAATGGGGGCTGATTGTGGGGCTGAGTGGAGGGTTCTGGTTGGAGCTGAGTGGGGGGCTGTGGTGGGGCTGAGTGGGGGCCTGAGTGGAGGGTTCTGGTTGGGGCTGAGTGCAGGACTGAGTGGGGGCTGAGTGCGGGGCTGAGTGCGGGGATGTGTTGGGGCCGAGCATGGGCCCCTCGGGGGGGGGGGGGGCGTCCCTCCAGACGAGCGGCTGTCTGGCTCTGTGCACTGTCACTTTGAGAGTCTCCCTAATTTGATAAACGGGAAGAAGTCATGTCACTGTCCCAGTCTGCGAGTTTTCAGTTGCTAGCGAGGTGGGTGGGCTGGCTGCCGCCGGGTTGCCCCTGGTGTCCGGTGCTCTGTGGTGCCCGGTCCCCTCGTCGCTTCCGTCTGCTCGCTCCGTCTGCTGCAGATGGGAGCACGTGGCGCGTTTCCTGCTTTGAGGTCGGCCCTAACTGGTGTTTCTTGAGGCACGGGGTTATTTTTTCCCTAATTTTTATGGCCTGTTCTTCTAGTTGGACGGCACCGCTCAGGGACCACACCGGGCTCGTCCGTACAGCAGGGATAGGAAAAGTAGTGAGGATTCTGTGGGTAAAGGTGTCCAAGGCCGTAACCAGTGCACGTGGGAGGGCCACGTGCTTCATGTGAGCTGGTGCTGTCTTTACTCTGCCTTCGTGGGCATGGACTTGGGGCTAGCTAGTCCTTGGAGAAAGCTATTACAGAGTCACTCAATCCTGGACTGTTGCAGCTGGTGGGTGGGTGGCCTGGCTGTCCACTTTGCCTTTGTGGGTGGGACCCCGTTTACGGCGATGGTTGAGAGCCCAGGCCCCAGGTGTTCATTGCAGCACTGACCCTGAGCGCTGTGTGACCTTGGACAGGTTACTCACCCTCTCTGTGCCTCTGGGTCTGACCTGGGACAGTGGGGAGGACAGTGGGGCTCTGTGGGGTTTAGTGGGACATTCCTTCATTGAGTGCACATCGCATGTCAGCTTTCCGGGATGTGTCTGATAATGCCTCGTGGGGCCCAGGGGACCGCGGTGGGGATGGCTTCCACCCGGAAGTCTGGAGGGGCCTGGAAGGAGGGACTGGTGTGCATCGAGAGCAGGATGTGGTTTTGCGTTTCTTACTAGAAGGTGGGCTGTGTCTGCTGAAGTGATCGAGTCTATTAGAGTCTCCCACTCCCCCCCAGCCCTCCCAATGTGCCCGCCCTGGCCGCCACGCCCACCTGCATGTCCCCTCCTCGGGCTCAGGGCCGCTGACCTGCCTCTGCTTGTCGGGTCTTGTTACCGTGCTGCTGTATTTTGAAAAAATCCTCCTGCTGAGACAGTCTCTTGTTCCTTGTGAGCCAGGGAGCTTCCTGGACCAGGGCCCGTCTGTGCTTGTAAATCTGGACCAAGCCTGATGGAGTGCCGTCTGGGGAGCGGGCAGGGGAACGTTCAGCCCCTTCCTATCTTGTCATCTTGGCCTGCGCTCACCGCGCTCACCTTTGGGCCTCTCCCCTGCCCTGGCTCCCCAGGAAGGTGAAGTTCCCTGGGAATTCACACACCGCTGCCTTTGCCCCAGGGCTGCCCTGTAGGCCCCCCGGTTTGGACACCTGCAGGCCCGCTGGGAAATCCTCTAGGGGGGATTGGAGGCGGGCAGGTGCCCCCTGGAGCCAGCTGGGAGCTGGGAGGGGCTTTTTCTAACATAAATAATTGTTTCGATGGAAGAACTTCTTGCCACCCTAAGCAAGTCTGTGCCTGGTGCCGAACCGTTTCCGCCCCCCAAGCCTCTTGGCCTCTAGGAGGAGGAGGGACCCCTCTGAGTCCAGGTGCCCCCCAGGGCCCCAGGCCCTCCTGCCCTGCTGCAAGGTCCTGGCCGTGGCTTGGGTCCCTTCTCTGGGTCTGAGGCTAATCGTCGTCATGCTGTGGGGTCACGACACGCCCACTGTAGCAGACAATGGTGGCGGTGACCTCTGGTCGTCTTGGGCCCTGGCATTTCAGTCTTGTCTCCCCACGGTACTCAGGGGGACCCAGCTTGATGCAGCCTGGATCTTCCTGTTTTCTGGCTAAAAGGAGCCTCCACCCCCAGGGCCAGGGCTGACTCAGAGTCCACGATGTTCCACATTCATAGCCTTGCGTTGTGAAAATAATTAAGAATGCCGCTGGAGGTTTGGAACCGGATGGAAGAAGGCACCATCCTTACACAGACTTATGTGTCATCATGGGGCAATCTGACATTTTAAACAGACTTGGGCCCCCCTCCCCGCGGCCCCGACCCCGGGCCAGGGAACAGCCCCGCCCGCCCGTGAGAGGACAGATGGCATTCTGGACACCTAACGTCCCCACATTTAAGACTCATTTATCTTCTGCTTCCCATGGCATACGTTGCCCAGCGAGTGACAGTCTCCAGAGACACCCGTGTCCCGTCCGCAGAACGTGTGAACGCTGCCGTGCGTAGTGGAAAGGAGCGTGTGGGTGTGTTAAGGCCCTCGACGGGGGGACAGGGCTCTGGGGGGGAGCGGGGGCTATGTGTAACCCTAGTGTCCTGACGAGGACAGGGGAGGCAGGGTGGTGGGGGGCAGAGTCGGGACACAGGGCCGTGGAGGCAGAGCGGCGGTCGGAGGGAGGGGGCGGGGAAGGGACTGGGCACCACTGGCCATGCGGGCGGCCGAGGGGCCACGAGCCGAGGGGCGTGGGTGCCTCCGGAGGCTGGACAAGGCAGGAAGCGGACTCTGCTGGAGCTTCCGGAAGGGAGCCCGGTCGTGCTGACTTCTGACTGTTAAGAAAATACGCATGTGCTGTTCTGTCACCACAGCTTTGTCGCAACAGCTACAGGACACGGCACATCCGTCACTGGGTCACTGAAAGGGGTGGGATTGTGGTCATTGCAAAGGCCTCTCATCTGTAAAAAAGACCCTGATACGTTCAAGGCCTTGGTCCCCCACCTGTGCGGGGGGAGGGGGGGCCGGAATGTGCTTCCTGCCCCTCGGGCCCCCTGGGCGCGGGCTCCCTACAGAGACGCCCAAGGTGGCGGTCCTTCCTGCCTCAGGCCCCAGCACAACTCCCAGGTGCCCTGGGCAGAGCCAGAGCTGGACTCGAGGGCAGAGGGCAGGGGGCCGGGTCTCGTGGGGCCTGAGGGCCCTCCCGCCCCAGCCCTGCTGTTGAAAGAAGGCTGTCCAGGTGTGTGCCAAGCAGGCTGGTAGCCCCTGCCTGCCGCTCCAGAGCCCCAGACCATCCAGACGCTGCTGCCTCCGTTACCCAGAGCGCCCGGAGGCCTGGTGGGGGGCGGGTGCGGGCTGGCCGGGCTGGTTCGCTGGGGGAAAGGGCCACGCCAGCCACACCCTCGTGTCACCCCGTCATTTGCTTGCGAGTACTGGGCGACGTTCCCCTGTTCTTTGGCCCGGTGGCCTTCTCTGGGAGCTCACACGGTGAGCAAATGTGGGGGGTGTCCAGGCAGGGAGAGCACCCCCCCCCAGGCCTGGCTCTGCATCCTGTGGGGAGGGGCTGGGGACTGCCGTACCTGCTGGCTCTCAGAAGTGGGGGGCCTCAGGTCGGGGGCAACCCGTGCTGGCCAGAGGATGGGGCTTCCTGGCCCAACCTGCGGGGAGGGTGTGAAGTTCCTCCCCAGGGTGGCCTTTCTTCATAAAATGGGAAGCCTGAGGCCCCGGAAAAACCGTGTCTCGCCTCAGTTTCCCCGTGTTGCCCAGGCCCCTCGGCGGACGGGCGGCAGTCCTGTGCTCGTAAGTTGCACTGATTCTCGCCGCAGGGCTTACGGGTCCTCTCGGGCGCTCTCACTTCGGGGGTGTGGAGGCTCGTGTGACGTCTCCTTCACTCCAGCAGGAGCACCCTGCCTCCTTGCCGTGCTTCCGGAAAGGGCTCTGGAATGAAAGGGAGCTTCTGTTCTCCTGGTTGGTGGCGCTCAGGACTGTGTGTGCGGGGGTCACTCACAAGTAGCCCCGAAACTCGGCGGGGCCGCCCGCACCCAGCGGATTGTGATTTCTTCGCTCCCCGAGTCCGATCTTCTGGAACCCAGGCGGGACACAGAGACGGGGGGGGGGGGGGGGGGGGGGGGGGCGGGGTCCTTGGGAGACTCTCCTGCTGCGCTCAGCTCCTTTCCTATTCACCCGGGACCCCACGTCTGTCTTCCTCCTGCCGGGGCTGTGCCCGTCCTGTGGCGGTGAGCCCCCACTGCGTGCCCTGTGGGTCACGGGGCCGCCCTCCCTGCTTGGGCCTGTGGGTACAGGCGCCCTGCTGCGTGTGTCTGCCGGTCCGTGCGGAGTCGGGGTCCCACCAGGCCTGCCGCCCCCGTCCGTGCAGTCCCGCGTGCTCCGTGCCCTCTCTCAGGGGTCGCGTCTGCCGCCTTGCCCCCAAAGTCTTCACTCCTGGCTCACCCAGGAGCCGCCCGTGTCCCGTCTGTCACGCTGGGCCGCGGGGGCCGCAGGTGGGCTCTGTGGAAGTGCCGACTGGCACCGGGAGAAGTCTCTGCAGGAGAGCAGATGGCGGATGTGTGGCGGCCTCTGTCCCAGCCCTGCCCGCGTCCCCACCGCGAGACAGCCCCGGCCCCGGCCCCGGCCGTGCTGCTCTGCTCTGGGAGCCCCCTCCATCACCCGGGAGGTTTCCCGGGAGTCGGGCAGGGCATGCACGAGTGTGGCGTTCGTGTTGGTGACCCCGTCACGTAGTGGAAATCCACAGTGTGCTACGTAGATGAAGGAGGGGCCCAGGGGTGCGGGCCGTCTGCCATTGTCTGTCCGTCCGCTTTCCTCGATGAAAAGGTCGGTGTGATGTGCATACAAGATCTGGCTGACGTGAGGCTTCACGGGACAAGGCCCCAGGGGGCCGGGTGTCCGGCCCTTTACGAGACTGTGGACCCCCCGGGCCGCGCCCAGGTCGGGCCTGCTCGACACCATCAACTCCATGAGTGGCTGGACAGATGACCGTTGGGATCCCAAACGCTGGTTTGGGGGGAGGATTTCCCACCGTCCCTCTGGCGGGTTGGGTGCTGCCGTCTGCCACGGAGATGCGTTCTCTCTTGTCTTCCGTGAAGGATGGACGAGTCCACCAGGGTCCCCAAGCATCCCCTCTCCTCTCGGAAGACGGGCGGGCCCTGTCCTGGGCTGTCCAAGCTGCGTTTAGGGCACACGCGATCCGTCACCGAGTCTGGAACATGACAGAGGACAGAGCTCTGGTGCCTCGGGCTGGGGTCGGGGGGCCCGTGACGCATTGGGGGATGGGACCAGCCCTTAGAGGCCTGTACCATGTCAGGAACCAGTGGCCACCCCTGAAGTTTGGGGGGCTCCGGCTTTCCCAGGGCCACTGGGTGGAGCCTGTGAGGCTGGGGCCAACTGCCCACACGGCTGTTGGTGGCCCGGGCACAGGAGTTTCTGTCCCAGCCGACAAATGTCAGATCTGAGCCACTGGTAGTGTGGGTCGTGGGGGGGGGGGGGTGCCCTCCCAGAGCCCTCACCGGCCCGTGTTTGGGGGGCCCTGGTGGTTCTGACCACAGCATCTGTTGAGATGCTCCTGTGGGTGCAAAGAACCAAGAACCAGCTTCTGGAGAAAGATGGAGGTGGATGTACACAGCACGGTCCTGGGGCAGCCGCGTGCCGCCCCAGGCTCTCAGTGCACAGGGTCCCCGAGACCCCCGGGGGCAGGAGACCGTGGCAGGGGCGGGGTGGACGCCGAGCACTGCCGGGTGCGTTCACGGGGCAGAGCGGGTCCCCGTGCCCGGCCCACAGGGACCACTTCCTGCGAGTGGGAGAGGCGGCCGGGTGCTCGACCTCTGGGTTCTTCCATTGCTAATGACGCGAGGGCCTCAGCTCCCCCACGCCCAGGGGCAGGTGGTGGATGGCCCTTGTGCCAAAGGAGTGTCCCCACAGGGTGCCGTGACAACTCCCTCCTTTCTTTCCTGTCTCAGCTCATGACGCCCGGCGATTTGGGTCCCAATTATATCTAGGAAGGAGGGGAAAGGTCGTGCTGTCTAGACACTAATCCTGCATGGTTTCGTTTCTACCCCTGCGAGTATCCCAGCAACAGGATTAGGGCTGGAGGGGATGGCATTCCCCGGGGTCCACTCCTGCTGCTCTCCGGAACCTTCTGGGGCCAGCGGTGGGGTATGGCATGGAGGGCCGTGTGGAGAAGACAAGCTCCCCTCAGGCTGGCCACCAGGGGATGGCGGTACAGGACTCGGGGAGAAGGGGCCACGGCTCCTGGGACCCCGGGGCTGGGGGAGCCTCAGCTGGAAGCTGGGCGTGGCCGCGTGCGGGCCCTGCTCGTGTGGCCTGGTTTCAGCCTGGCCACGCGCACGGTCCTGCCTTTCTCCTGGAAGAGCTGGAGACGCTTCAATGACGGTCCGTCCCGGCTTCTCACCAGGTCTGCCCCTCACTGCGAGACTGACCTGTGCAGCTCCCCACCAGCCCCCAGCGGTGTCCACACTGGTTCCTACTCTGCACTGGGTCAGTCGGTACCTGTGCGTGTGAGGCTCAGCCCCCTCCAAGCAGCTCGGGGACAGACGGACAGACAGGCTCTGGGCAGGACTGGACTTTGTCCGGGGAAGCGTTCGCAGTCCTTGTGATCCGTCCTCACTGAAAGCTTACGTCACGTGCCTTGTGCTTAGTGCTCCTTGCAAAGGGACCCTGCTGTCCGAGTTCAAGCACGTGGACCAGGACCCTGGTGGAGTCACCATCTGTGCACCTGACCCCAGGACTTGATGGCGGCTGGGCCAGGAAGCAGGGCTGCTGAGTCGGTGCTGGTTGAGCCGCAGGACTGTCACGTCGCAGGGCCGTGTGGTCCGTGGAAGGGGCGCAGGAGGGAGGGAGGCCCCATGAACAAGGGATCCCCTGTCTGACAGCCATCTGTCTGGGGTCTCGGTGGGGTGAAGCACCTGCCACACTCCCGTGTGTGCAGCCAGTGGGGGGGGGGTCTCGGCGGGGACGGGGGCAAGGTGGGAGTCTGCTGTGCACGCACCCTCTCCACCCACCTTCCAGCCCTGAAGCAGTTGGGGGGGGCTCCAGCACGCTGGGGGTTTGGAGCCATGGTCTGTGTCCGCCAGAGCCCTTTGTTCCTTAGAGGTGGCAGTAATTTGTGGGCTGTAAATTTGGAAAGTGCCCAAGATGAGAAGCCAGAGTGTCCCGTGCTTGGCTGATCCTGCTGCCCAATGGGGAAAGGTTCCCTGCTTCCCGTGGGCCTGGCAGGGTGCACCGGGGCTCACAGCCCGCAGGCTGCGTCTAGGCTCCAAGTGGCCTGGGGTGGGGGGCAGGGGGGCGTGTACCCGTGAGGCCTTCCTTACGCGGAGACCCATGCTCCCGCCAGCTCCAGGAAGCAGGCTACAGGTCTGCTCGGCACGCCAGGCCCAGGGACCTGCTTTCGCAGGACATAACAGACGCGCCGCGCAGATAAACGTCTCCACAGGCCTCGGGGAGCGCCGGCCCGCTTGGGATGACCGCGCCTCTGGAATTTCTAAGCCTGTCACTGCCACATGCATGGGGGTGTCTGTACCGAGCCCGCTGGTCACTCCACTCGTGCGGTCGCTTCCTCGGTTCCCGAGGCTCCTCCCGTTTCGGGGGAGGTGCCCCGTCCCTCCCACCCCAGCACGCTCGCACACCTGCCCCCCACGCAACCACACGTGTGCTCACACACGCTCACACAGGGTTCTGCCTCAGGGCACAGTGACCGCTCACGGGCTCCCCGCCCAGCCAGGTGCAGGTGCAGATGCAGATGGCTGTCCTGTGGGGAGCCTCCCGGAGCCCGCTGGGCGCTTTCTAGAAGGTTCGAGAGGTCTTAGGTGTCTTACTGATGGCCCACTGTCAGTGCGACTGTTTTCTCTCCCCCAGAGCAAACCCGGTTTGGAAACCGGTCCCTGAACGTGGTGGGGTGAGGACGGCCGCTTTCGTCCCGGGGTCACCAGGCCCCTGAGCGCCCCTTGCTGGGTGACGGTGCCTGTGGGGGCTCCTGTCGCCCCTGCTCCTCTGGGAACGTGCTCAGGGGGCTTGAAGATCAGGGCACGGGAGCCTCCAGCCTTGGGACCCCAGGGCCAGTCCCGCAGACGCCTGGACCACCTGCCTGGGCTGGGCTGGGAGGTGTGGACTTTCCACTTCCTTCAGGACAGTCGACCGCTCAGTCCCTGTCTCCGCAGGGTCGGCCCAGGTCAGCGCTGGCTGCCTCGTGGCACAGATGTCCCCTCCCCCGCCCCTCCGTGGCCCCTGAGTCACCCAGGTTAGGGCTGAGTTAATTATCCTGGGCTTGGTCAAACATTAACATGTCAGGCTGGACAGAGCACCCCCGCTTTCTGGAAGAATAACTTCGTCTTGGCCCAGGCTGCAGGAGGGTGCCTTCCTGCTGGCTCCACTGCCCGAGGTGGAGCCATCAGCCTGGGGCCATCTCGGGACCAGGCTCTGCGGGCGGCGTTGTCCCCACGGGCAGTGGCTCGACACACCCAGCTCCCCCAGGCGGTCCCGGTCGGCATTTTGATTTGGAACCTAAGGCAGAACAGTGTGAGCAAGGCTGGGGTGGACGAGGAGTGGGCTCCCTCCAGGTCTGCAGGTGGGGGGCCCGGCGGCCAGCGGCGAAGGGACCGAGGCCAGGGACAGTGAGCAGCCACCGCCGGGCCCTGGAGGGACAGCCCCCTAGGGGCCGGGCGCCTGGTCTGACCTGTGCAATGGCACAACTAGCCCCTTACGGTTCACAGGGCATCTGAAGAGCACCGTGCCCTGCTGTGTGGGGGGCCCTGGCGCCGTGGCCGGCCCTGCGGCAGGAGCGCGTGCTGCCCCCAGAGGGTGGTGCTCAGGCTGCGGGGCGGGCACAGGGTCCTTCTCCCTGAGAGGCAGTAAGGCGGCTGGGGAGGGGGCGGGCTGCAGGTGAGCACAGCGTGGCCCGGCTCTGGCCTGTGTTAGCTGGGGGACCCCGGGGGAACGTCCTGGGGATGCCCCGGGAGGCGGCGGCCCGGGGCCGGCCCGGAGCCAGCCTGGGGTCCCCTGCAGAGACTGTCCCCTCCCGTGAGGAGCATGGCCTCTGCATCTTGAGCTGTGAGGACACGGGAGGTGACGGTGGTGAGCCCCGTCTCCAAGGCTGGACACCGACACGCGTGCCCCTGAATTCAGAGCACGGGGGCTGTGGCCAGATTCGTGTCGTTTTTGCCTGCAGTTTGGAAGGACAGGTGCCACCCTCACCCAGCTCCCTTGGCCACTCCCTCTGGAAGGTTCTGCTGGGGCTGATGCCCACGGACACCGCTTGTCTCCCGTGGGTCTGTAGACCAGGTCTGACCCTGCCAAGGCTGTCCGTCCCCCTTCCTGCCTCATGACCGTCCATTCCGGTCGCCTCAGGCAGCACCAGGCTCCTCCGGGGGGTCTCGGAGAAGCCCAGGGTCGCTGGGGGCCTCCAGGCAGAGATCAGGTGCTGATCAGTTTGGGCGTCTCGGGGGGGGTGGGTCACAGGGCAGGGGCTCTGGTAGCAGCTGCGTGCTCTCAAAAGCAGGGCAGGGGCTCCCTGTCGGCTGAAGCAATGACAGGGACACAAACCCGGAACTTTCCGCAGATGCCGGAGGCTGTGGTTGGAGGCTCTTGGCCTCACCGTCACTTGGGAAGAGTTCACGATGTCACCTCTGGCCCACACACCTTCATGTTGGGGCCTGCTGCCGGGTGTGTGGCCCTGTGTGGCCCTGTGACTTCGTGGGTCCTCAGCTGCACTTGCCCTGTAAGGCTGCTACAGCTCACCAGCGCCTCCTGAGCTTTGGTGCCTCCCGGAGAGAGGGGTGCCCTGGGAGGGACGGAGCCTGGCATGCGGCGTGGCACGCATGGGGCCGCTCACAGGGCTTCTGTTCCTGAAGCCTGAGGTCCCCGGGGCGTGTCCTCCTTCCGGCCTTTCCCGGGAAGGCACGAGCCGGGGACCCAGGCTTGGTGCCAGGACGGGAAGGGTGGATCCCGGAGGGCTCAGCGGGGGCGACCGTGGGGGCCGGTGGACCCCCATGCTCCCCAGGCGACTGGACGTAGGGGGCTAAGGGCTCTTCCTGCGCCCTGAAGGACGGAGCTGGGCCTCGATGTGAACTTGGTTCTGTTTGATTTTCACGCTAATGGCGTTGAGGACAGGAGCAGGTAGGGAGAGGGAGGAAAGCCGGCCGGCCGAGCATTCGAGGGTCTGGATATAATGCTCAACTTAAGTCTGTGTTTGCACACGCCCCCTGCGAGCAGGGCCGTCCTTCTGTCCCTCACACGGTGCTCGCCGTCCCCACTGTCTTCGCTGCCTGGGAGAGCGTCTCTGTGCAGGTGCGCCCAGGCGTGACCCGCGAACAGTTGTTTTCAGCCGCTTATCTTCAGCGGTGCTGGCCCGGCACCCGTGCTGCTTTCCAGGGTCAGGCCGCAGCTGAGCCCCTTGTGCAGGGACAGGGTGGGCACCCCGGCTGGCTGAACACAGCCGCGAGCCACGGGGTCCACCCCCACGTAAGTGCTGGAGGCTGCCGTGGCTTTGGAGCAGGACCCAGGCTGTGTTTTCAGGTGAAGGGTGTCCGTGACCCTCGGGGGCTGGGGCACGGCATCGCCTCCTCTGCCCCGAGGCCGGCTGGCCGATCTGTGGACAACAGGTGAGGACCAGGTGGGCCGAGGCAGGGTCTGGGGGTGCCTGTTCCTCTGAAGAAAACCGTGTAGAACCAGGCTCTTAGGGCCTACACAGGCGCCCTGGGAACGGCGGGGGTGTCCACGGCGCCCTGCGGGAGGCCTCTGAGCACACCAGGGCTTTGCGACTTTGAGGACCGTGTCGGGAGCCAGGGCCCCCAGCCCCTGGTTTGTGCGGCCCCGTGCTTTGTCTGCTGGGCTTTGCTGGCCGGCCACCAGCTAGGTGCCTGTTGGTCAGGATCTGACATCCCGGATGCAAGGCCCAGCCTGGGACTCCCTGCTTCTGTCGCCCTCCTCCCCGGCGCAGAGCCCTCCCCCACCACCCCGCGGACACCGGACGCTCACTCACAGGGCCTGCTGGTCCCGGGCTCCCTCAGGGGCTCGGGGCTCAGCTGGGGAGCCCTGCGGGGACCCGGGAACGTGCTGGGGAGGGAGCTGTCCTGACAGAGGTGAGGGGGTGTGCCCAGCGGGTCTGAGAGACTAGGACACCCCCACTTTCACAGGCACCTCTTTACAAGGACCGTGCGTGTGCCGGTGGCATGTGCTGCGTGTTTTAAACCAGGGTTCCTCTGAGCGTTTGCAAGCCTACCAGGCACCCGGACCCCGTGGGGTTTCTGTGCCCTCCCTCATCGCTGCCTCCTTCTCACCGGGGCGTCCACATCAAAATGTCACATCCCCTGCCTGCTGCCTGCCCCCACACGTGCCCAACCTGCCCAGAGGGTCCCTGGGCCCCTCCCTGCCCGTGACCCCCACTCACTTCTGGGCGTGGACCCCAGGAGGCGGGTCGGGACCCCCCTCGCCCACCGGCAGCCCAGGAGGCTTTTCATCCCCCGGCCCGACTGCTCCTGTGGCCCCACCCGGGCTTGGCGAGATGGCGGAGCCCGTGGGCTGTGCACCGCCTCCTCCGGGCAGGCCCCCTCTTGCCCCTGGCCCATCCCGGCCCTGACCTCACCCGTCTGCCTGCGTGTCGGGACAGCCCGTCCGAGCCGGCGGGAGGCTCCCGTGGGCCTGCCGAGGCTTCTGTGCTGCTGTGGGGCTGACTTACTCCCCAGCTGACAGCATTCCATTTGGCCCTCGTGATGCGGGCTTGCTTCCCTGGGACCTGAGTGTCCCGTGCGGGCGGTCGCCCGCAGTCCCACCGGGTACTGGGGTCGGATTTCTGTCGCCCAGCAGACAGTTCACTCTGATTGGGGGAGCACTGGGCCTGTGGCCGGGTACAGAGGGGGCGAGGCCGCAGGAATCCGAGGCCTCGGGATGTAGGCTCACACCTGGGCCATGAGCTCAGGTCTGACTAATGAGGCTCAGTGACTCACGGCCCCGGGGCCTCCCAGGCGAGGGCTGCTTCCCAGCACCGTGTTGGGAGCCCAGGACACCAGGTCTCATGGTCGTGTTCACACCGCCTCCCCCGCGTCCCCCACCCCGTCCCTCCTCGAGTGCCTCTGAGGGTACATTTCACCCCCGTTGCACAAGGTCCGGGCAGTGGCCGTTGGGGCTTGGGGAGCAGGTAGGGGTGAGGTCATGTGCCTTGCATGGGCCACGTGATGGGGCAGCCTCCGCAAAAAGGGCAGGACAGCCTGTGAGGAAGGCAGGCTGACCTTGGTGCCCCGGGCACTGGTTGTGGCCAGCGAGCATGGCCCGGGACAGGGATGGAGGTCAGGAGACTCTACAACACAAGGTGGGCCTTGTGGGTCACGTGCTGTAAATTCTGTAGGCCGGGGAGCAAAAGAATCCCTTAACGTTTTTTATTGGGGTAAAATGCACATAGCCCAAAACTGACCATTTTATTTGTATCTTTTAAAGTTTATTTATTGAGAGAGAGAGAGAGAATGAGCAAGGGAGGGGCAGAGAGAGAAGGAGAGAGAGAGAGAGAGAGAGAGGGAGAGAGAGGGAGAGAGAGTTCCAAGCAGGCTCCACGCTCCGAGCTGAGCCTGACTTGGGGCTCCATTTCACAACTGTGAGGTCATGACCTGAGCCAAAATCAAGAAGACACCTAACCGACAGAGCCACCCAGGTGCCCCAAGACTAACCATTTTAAAGCGAACGATTCGGGAACATTTGCTCCATTCACAATGTCATGCAACCGTCACGTGTCTGGTTCTGGAACACTCACCGGGGAGGCCCTCGTCCATCGGCAGGGCACCCCCGTGCCCTTGCCCCAGGCCCGGCCACCACGGCCCCTTTCTGTCTGTGGGTTTGCCCGCTGCGGGCATGTTGTGTGCCTGAACTCCTGCGGTCCTCATCCTGTGGCTCCCGGCTTCGCTTACCCAGCGTGGCGTTTTCCAGGTCCTTCCACGTTGCAGTGTGGGCCAGTTCTGCATCCCTTGTGATGGCTGCATAGTATCGCCCTGTGGATTCTTTAACCTCTACGTTTTTCGTGGAACTGAAACGTCTCTGGACCGAGGACGCTGGCTTTCCTTAAAAACGGCGAGGGCAGTATCTGCAAACCCTCCTTCGCGTGTCCTGTGGGAAAGTGTGTGGGCAGCCTCCCCGCCAGCAGCCTCTGCCAGCACCGAAGGTGCGGCCGGGAGGTGAGGACGGCGAGACCTGGTTCTCCCTGGCTGGCCCTCGCAGAGCTCAGCGGGGGGGGGGGGGGGGGGGGGGGGGGGGGAGGGGACGCGCTGCTGGCTGGGAGGGGAGACGTGTGCGCCAGAGGCGGGACGCAGCCGCTGCCCGAAGACCCCGCACGCTGGGCAGGGCGTTCACGTAGGGCTGTTCCTTCATCCGTGTGCAGAGGGGCTCCGCCGGTCAGGGCTGCGTCCCAGGAAGGCCGGTTCCGGGGTCCCCTCTCTCCCGGTCTCCCCTCTCCGTGGTCCCGCAGCGGGGCTGGAGTCAGCATACGGTTTCAAATTCTGAGCGGTGCCCAGGCCGGGAGCAGAGGACCCACAGACGTGGAAAAGCCCCTGTGCCTGAGAGCAGGTGGGGGCAGGAGGGGGCAGCGGGGGTGTGCAGCCGGGGCCGCGGGCCCTGGCTCTCAGTTGCCTTCGATGGCTGTCTGTGGCTGGCGGTTCCTGCGAGTGGCCAGAGGCTGCGGGGTGCCTTTCTTCCTACCACTCCGTCCCCCACCGTCGGGGTCTCTCTGCCTGGTCTCCGCATCGGCAGAGTGTGAGGGGGCTCAGCCGCGTCCCTCCCCACCTCCCCGGGCCCGTCCACTCCTGGGCCTGGCTCTCTGGTCCTGCTAAGGGCTCCCGCCTGCCCTGCTCGAGCTCCCACGCTGCGGCAGGGGGCCCAGAAGCAGCATCGTGTCCGTGTCCCTGCGTGCACCAGGACCCTGTGTGGCGAGTCTGGGCTGGAGTTCTGAGCAGGTAGAAGGTCCTCCCAGCCCCAGTCAGCTCTCCCTCCTCCTGCGACATCCTGAATGGATTAACAGGGAGGGGAGGGCATGGGGGGCAGGGGGCTCAGCCACCTGCCCGGCTGCCCCCCAGGGGGTTGCAGGTGGGCGCCCCGGGCTTCTGCCCCACCCGGCTCCTGTGAGTACAGAGGAGGGGGCTGGGTCTGCTCGGGTCTGCTCGGGGCGGCTCGGGGTCACTCCTGCTGCCCCTGGGTCTGGTTACAAAGGCACATGGAGAACGTGGGTGGCTGCCTAAGCCTCTGGAAGCCCAAGAATGTGCAGAGGGCTCATCTTGGCCTCAGGTCTCCTGGTTGGTTGGGCGAATTTGCTTTTATTTCTAGGCAGAGACCACACGGAGAGACCTTTTATGGCCTGGCAGACGCGTCTGGCAGATGCCCCCGCCCGAGCATTTCCATCAGGCAGGCAGGCTGTGAGTGGACCGGCCGGCCGGCCGGCATCACCGGGCTCTGCCAGTGTGGACACCCACACGGGTCTGCCGGGCAGTGGGGGACCGAGGGGCCGTGTCTGAAGGACAAACAGGAACGTGAGGGGGCAGCCACGCCTGCCATAGTGCACCGTCGGCAACCTGCGTGGGACTGTGCTGTCCGGCAGGCCCTGGGTACTTTCCTCCCAGGTGATTTATTTGCTAGGCGGGGGCGGGGTGGGGGGGCACTGAGTCCCAGGCAGAGGTCACATTCCATTCATAGCGGCTTATCTGGGCTGTCAGGCAGGCCTGGGAGGGGGTCTGAGACAGAACAGAGCTCCCGTCTCTCAAGTTCCAGCTTGCTGGGGGCCAAGGTGGGTGTTTGCGAAGAGCTCCCTGAGCGCCCGCTGTGTGCAGGGACCAGGCCGGAGCCCCCTGCAGGCTCCCCTCCCATTGCTTGCAGCCCCGAGGAGGCGGGCAGGACCCACCCCCCACACAGCGGCGGCCGTGCCTGGGGGTGGAGGCCAGGCTTCTAGGGCCTGGGGAAGGGGGACTCATTCTGATGGGGGCTCCTGAGGCCCCCAGAGGACGGTGTCCCTCGTCAAGGCCCAAGAGTTGTGCTGGGTGCATTTCCGGAACCTAAAGAATTCTCCCGAGGCCCCAAGGCACGCCCCCCAGCCAGCTCTGTGAGGCTTTCCATGCGTGACGCATCAGTGTGGGGGGGGGGGGCGGTGGGGTGCTGCTGGTAAGGCTGGGGGAGCCGGTGGGGCTGGGCTCTATGGGTCCAGGACAGGAAGCCTTCACTGAAGGCCTTGGGGACCCCACCCTTCACGTCGTCAGGTGACTTCCTCCGGTCAGGTTTCCATCAGTGTAAATGGGGGCCAAGGCGCCTTCTCTGCTCCTGGACCTGGGGCCCTGCCCTGAGGGTCACGTGTCCAGGTGGGAGGGCATCCTGCAGAGTGGGGAGCCCCCGGTGACGGTGACGGGAGAGGGGCCAGCCTGAGGCTTGGCTGCCTGGGGAGAAGCACCAGGGATGGGGGAGGGACCCCCAAAGGCAGCTCCTGCGAGCTCGTTCTAGGACCGGGCTGAGCTTCACGGGCTGAGCAGTGGGCTCCCCCCGAAGCGGGTCCCCCCAGGTGGGCGCCCTGACGGCCTCCTGAGACTATCGTCCACACTCCCATACCTAACTCACCACGCACGGTCACCGGGATGATGTCCAGTCTCTGTGCCCGTGTGAAGACGTGACTTGAGGCCTCTGAAGGGGTCCCTGGGAAGGGAACGGTCTGGTCCCCTCTGCCCAAAGTCAGGGATGGCACAGTTACGCCGAATGGGCCGTGATGCCTCCCGGAGACACGCCCCCGCAGGGCCCCCGTCCCTTCACCGTAATGACCGCGTGGGAAAGCTCCAGAAAGGGTCTGGAGAAAGACAGCAGCTTGCACAGATGTTAATCCTCTTTGAAAGTGGACTTAATAGTTTAGCCAAAGAAAATAACAACAAGTTTCATTTTGAAGGGGGTCAGACTGTCTTTAATGTTTAATCTCTCTCCACCCTCAAGTATTCTGGAAGAACAAGGACAGAGAGCACATCTAGTTTGCTCAGATGTCGGGCGGAAGTTTGGATGATGGGACATTTCATACGATTCTTTTAATTAAAAAAATCCTTTGTTTTTATAAGTATTTTCTTAGCCGACTTGAAAAACACGAGGCCGTTGCCGCCTGCCGAGCATGGCTGGGACGGTCCCAGGTCCCGTGGGCGCCAGAGGCCATTGGAGCTGAGCCGGGGCTCCCCAGGGCCTCCCAGCCAGGCCCCCTCTGGGATGCAGGAGAGCCACAGAGGCCAAGAGGTCTCACACGGACCCTGTCCCGTCCTGGTGTCTCCTCACGAGAGGTGCCCGTCTGCAAGAATAGGCCGGGGTGGCCCTTTGAGGAGCCAAGGAGGCTGGTGGCGGGGTCCGGGCCACTGCAGGATGCTCAACATCAGCACGCCCCGCCCCCTCCCCCACCGCCCTGTGACCTCAGGACTTGGGTGTCTCCTCTGTGCCCCCTGCTGCCGCTTTTCCCTGCTGCAGGTGGGCTTGCAGTGGTGGTGGCCGCAGGAGGGCTGTGGGGGTGTCGAGATGGCACTGGGAAGCATTTAGCTGGGGGACAGGTGCCTCTCCGGGGCCCCCCAGGCCCCCCGGGTGAGTGCCCTGGAAACTTCTGGGGGTGGGGGTACAGGAGCGCTTTTCCCTTTGACACCAGGCCTTGGAGAGCAGGACGGGATGGCAGGGCGACCCTGCACGGGGACGGGCGTGCAGCCTCCTGAAAGCTCTGCCCTTAACTCAGAGACCAGTGCTCCCCCCGTCTCACAGGGAGCCTCAGAAATGCTCCCCTGCCCAGCCTGCCCCGCGGCCACACCGGGCTCTCCTGGGGTAATTCACAGCAGCTCTGGACCCCCTGCCTCACAGTCAAGGTGGACTTTACGTGAAAGATGTTGATGGGAAGGGCTGTTAGGACTACGTTTAAAATCAACACGGAGACGCAGAGGGAGCAAGAGACAATCTGCAACTCAGACCTTCTGCCTTCATACCTGTTCTTACCGAGTGATTATTTACACGCAGGTGGTGGTGGATATATCCAAGGGGCAGGCTGGTCACTGGGGGAGAGATGGGGCCTCTGCCACGTTCCGGCCAGGGGTCCTGGGGGGTCGGGCCCAGAGCTGTCTCCTGCAGACTCTTATCTCCACACATCCCTGTTGGGAGGTGCTGGAGTCGCTCTGGGTGTGGGTCGACCCCAGGGCCTTTGAACAGCCCATTCTGGAGTCAAAATCTTTGCTGTTGTCACTGTTCATGTCACACAGACAGTGCAGTTTGAGAAGAGCTCAAGGCATGAAGACCCTTATCAAGGGTGGGGAATAAATTGAGGAGGGGGTGTCTGGCCCATGTGGTGTTCTGGAGGGAGGTGGGCAGTGGGGTTTGTCTCTGGAGCACCCCCTACCCTGCTCTCTGTCACCACAGGTCCTTTCCTGTTGGGCACAAGGTGGGGGAGGAGCTCACGCACACCCTGGGTTGAGGGCAGCAGCAGACGGACTAGCAGGTGTGGGTGGGTGAGCCCACTGCCCGGGTGCCGGTGCAGGTGTGGGTCCCAGGAAGTGGGGTGGAGCAGGAGGGTGGGAGGGAGAGCAAGGCGGTGGACGCATCTCCTCGGTGTCACTGCGTGCAGGGCTTGGGGGCCACATCCCTGCCAGGGAGGCCCTTCCCCGCAGGTTTGGCAGCTCCCCCCCCCAGAGGGAGTGGTCAGGCTGGTACGGAGCCCCCCCCCGCCCAGAGCGGTTGGGCTGGTGCAGAGCCCCCACCCCGCCCCCAGAGCGAGCGGTCGGGCTGGTACAAAGGGCCAGCCGTTTAACCAGCATCTAGTGTTTAGCTGTGGCCATGAGGCCACAGGGAAAGGGCGGCCCCATCCTTGGTGAGTGCCGGGGGCTGGCAGAGGGATCATCAGCACGGACCCCACTGTCAGGTGGGGGGTGTGGGGGGTGAGGGAGGCCTGTTGGGTCTTTAGGGAGTGCTGGTGAGCCTGGTGGGGTGGGCAGGGTATAGACGTGGGGAACGGGGATCGGAAATGTGAACTTGTGTGTGGAGGCAGGCAGGGAGGGGCCGGCACCACCCAGGAGGTTCCCATGAGGTGAAGGGGTCAGTTCTAACCCGGGGCTGAGGCGCTGTGGGGACCCAGTGGGTTCCCTCAATGCCCCCTTGATGTCCTCTCGGGCCCACCCTCGGATGGGCGTGCAGGTGTTAATCAGGAAGTGAACGCTGGTCCCTTCCACGACCCGGGAGCCCCTCCCGGCCCCTGGCCCTTGAGAAGCTCTCAGGTGGGGGCAGTGGGGTGGGGGTCCAGCCGGAGGCGCGTGGGGGCCTCCGGCTCTTCCCCGGTGAGGAGGGGGGGCGCGCTGTGTGACTGCAGGATGAGTGTGGCCCTTGTACACACCGTCCTGGCCGAGAAAGACTGTTTTCAAAGGGAACTCATCTAAAGCCTTGCTTCCTGAAGCCGGGTGTGGGGTGTCTGAGAGCCGGCCGGCCTCGGGGGAGATGACGCTGGTGCGTGTGCCGTCCTCCGCCCGCTGGACGCCCTCGTGGGCCCCGTCCAGCCGTGGCGGGGGGGGGGGGCATGAAGAGGGTGTGTGCCCGGCGCCCCGTAAAACCAGCCCGTCTTCAGGTGAATCCGTGTTCAACTTTCTAACTTCCTGCAGACCGCGTGTCTTGTGACCTTAACGGGATAGCCATTTCCAGCTTCATCCGGGGGGAGAAGGACAGGGTGGCTGGGCCGAAACCGTGGACGGAGGCCGCTGTCCGGGCTGTGCTGGGAAGTGGCCTGCACGGAGAGTGGGGCACGCCCCGTGTCCGGCCCCAGCTCCTCCGGTCAGCAGGGGGCGCCGTCCCCCCAGACGTTTGGGCCCGGTCAGCTGCCGAGGCCTGGAGGTGGTGGGTGTGTCACACGTGGCACACCCACTCCCTCTCACGCGGGGCCCCTCGCGGCCGGGTGCTCACTGGCCGATCAGCACGGCGGGAGGCCCGGCCCACGAGAGCCACGCGGTCACACGCGTTACGTGGGGTAAAGCGGCCTTGTTATTCTCGTGGCGAGAGGGGTTCGCTTATTACGGGGCGCGGGCAGGTTGTCGGCGCAGCTGTGAGAGGACAGACACCCTGCACGTGGCGAGACAGAGGGTGCTTTCCAGGCGGCCGACCCTGCGCTCCTGGCCCCCGCTCGGCCTGTCGACGTCTGCGTGGAGCTGAGTTCAGAAAGCGATGGTGCCGGGCGCCGAGGACACTCGTCCCCGAGTCTGCCGGTCTGTGCGTCCCGCCTGCGTCTGCCGGTTCACGCGACCGGCCCCCGCCTGCGCAGCTTTCCGTCACAGCCTCCTCCGGCAAGGCGCACGTCGGAAGCCTCCCCGAGCTTCGGGCCGCCGCCGTGGAGGAAGCATGGTGCCTCCGAGGAGGTGAGGCTCTCCCGCTGCAGAGGTGCGGAGGGAAAGACCTGGTCCTCTTCTGCCTGCCAGACTGGCCCGTCGTCCGCCCCACGGAGAGCCCCCCTCTCAGCGAGCGTGCCGGGACTCCGCAAGCCGGGCCATGAGGTGCTGGGCCTCTGTGGAGTCCGGTCACACACCCAGCTTGGATCAACACGCCCAGGAAGGAAGGAGGCTCACCCTGCCCGCCACCCCACCCCCCCATCCCCCTGCTGGCAGGTGTAACCGGAAGCTTGTCCCAAGGTGATGGCACACCAACAGAAGATGCCGGCATTGCCTGCAGGAGCCCCTTAATCATCCGTGGCGAGGGTGCCCTTCGCCAGAGCCCCGCCTGTGGCGCGTTCCGTGGACGGAGCTCTGTGGCTGGTGCACACCTTCCAGTACGCGGGCGAGCGTGCGGGAGTCTGTCCCGCCAGCTGGAAGCCCGTCACGGACGATGGCAAGGGACGCTTCTCCAGACACAGCGAGGCCGGCAGGCGGGTGGAAAGCTTGGGCTCCTGGCCCCCACCTGCGCCCCTGCCTGGATGCCCGGGCTGACCCAGGAGAGGCCAGACCTGCCCCTCCGAACTCCGTGGTCTCTGACCCTGGAGGGCTAGGCCCAGGCCTGCTCACCCCCCCCACCAGCTGGGGCCTGGTGAACGGTGGCCCCCTCCCTGGAGCCCGCCTAGACGGGTGCAGGCCTAGAGATGGCCACTAAGGTATCAGACGGAAAACAGGAAAAGAAAGTGACAGCAACTGTTTAGGAGCGTTTACAGCAACTCGGCCTCACCGTGCCACTGTTACTGTACCTCATGAAAGCATCTGCCAGGACGGACTGGGGGCAAAGCCAGTCCTCGTCCACAGCTTGAAAAGCAAGTGTCTCGTGGTGGGGACGCAGATGTGAGGGGACCCTCAGGAGACCAGAGGGACGAGTGGAGGCCCAAGCACGTAGAAGAGAAAAAGGCTGCAGGAGGAGAGTGGACCAGAAGAAAGGGTTTGCAGACGTGTGACTAGAGGTTGTGTGTGCCTCTGGTGACAGAGGAGCCCCCAAAGGAGGGGGCCCGGAGGAGGGGGACCCCTGAGAACAGGCAGGACGTGCCCGGGGCCACACCGGGCAGAGGAAGCAGGAGCCCCCGCCCGCTTCTGTCCATCAGGGTGACCGCTTCCAGAAGCCCCGCCCTCTCTGCTGCTTCTAGGATCTGCACCTCCTTGACCCGGTGCTCCCAGTTCTGGAATCTGTGCTCCACAGACAAGAGCACCCACCGGGCAGGACATCAGGTCCCGCGTCACTCAGAGCAGCCAGAGCAGACGGAGACCCGCTGGACAGCAGGGCTGTGCACCGTGTGGACTGGCCGGCGTGTGTTAGTGCCTCCCTGACCACCAACATGCACACCGTCAGCTCCGCTCGGGGGGAGCCCCGAGTGCTGGGGGGGTGGGGGGAAGGTCCGAGCGCTAGGAGGGGAGCGGGAGTGTGGGGAGAGCCCCAAGTATGTGGGGGGGGGGGTCTGGGTATGGGGGAGGGGGAGTCCCGAGTGCAGGGGTGCAGTGTGGGGACCCCTGAGTGTAGGGGGGGAGCCCCGAGTGCAGTGGGGAGGAGCCCCAACTGCAGCGGGGGGGTCGGGCAGTGTGGGGAGCCCTGAGTGCAGGGGGGAGCCCCAAGTGCAGCGGGGAGGAGCCCCAACGACAGCGGGGGGGGCGGGTGGTGTGGGGAGCCCTGAGTGCAGGGTGGGAGCCCCGAGTGTGGGGTGGCGGGGTGGGTTAGCCCCCAGCCCGGGTGGACCCAGGGTGGCGGGGAGCACTGTGGGATCTCTGTGCCAAGGCCACTCCTGAGCGCGTGTGGGCAGAGGAGGGCCCGGCCTTTATCTCACAGTTTGCCCCTTTACACTCGAAGAAAATCGGGCCCCTGAGGAGGGACATTTCACGCTGGGGTCAGGCCCCCTGTGCCTGAGAAGCCTGAGGTCTGCGCGGTCTGCGTCTCCCCCTGCTGGTCAGTCGGGCTGGACAGCCTGCTGCAGGCGGGGCCCCGGGATCCCAGTGTAGACGGAGAGCGGCGGGTCCAGCCGGTCCACGTCCGGGGCAGAATTTCCTCTGGCCGCTGCCTCTTTGGACGGTGTTGGGCTCGTGAAGCTCGTGTGGCTCGGCGTACGGTGGGTCAGCACCGCCGGGGGGTCACCGCTGGAGGGTGCCCTGTGCGGTCACCTCGGCACCGGCTCTGTACGCGCCCGCGGGTGGGGGAGGGGCGGCCCCCGCTGTGTGCGGCCGGGGCCAAAGCGTGTCCGGCTGCTCCCTGGGCAAAAGCAAACAGACATCGCAGGCTAGTTGGTGGCCTCTGACCCTGCTCCTTCCACGTGGCGCTCCGTGGCGCTGGCGGGTGGTGGCGAAGGGACAGAAGGCCCGGACCCCGGAGGGTGTTGCTGGCGGACGCCCCGTGAGGTGGAGACACAGACCAGGGCTCCCTCCCGGCGCAGCTGTCTGCTCCGTGGCTGTCGTGACCCCCGTCCGTCCTACTTACCTTCCCGGGGTTCCGAGTGGGATTTGTGGCCTTTCCAGGCGTGTGATGTTACAGAGGGGCCGGGGGGGCCGTCAGTGAACCTGCCAGAGACAAGCCAGCGGAAGTCCTGAGGGGTGGCTCGGTGGCCTGTGGAGGGGCCCGGGTGGGGGCCCCGGGCAGGCCCTCCGCTCTGTGTGCAGGGCAGGTGGACTCACCGGGCTGGGGGCCGTGGCCAACCTCCTCCTCCCAGGTCATTCTGCAGCAGGCCGTCGAGTGCCCCTCCCCCTCTACGTCCTTGGACACCTTTCCCTTCCTGGCACCCCACCTGGCTTTGTCACCTGGAACAAAAACGGTCTTGTTTTGCTCGGGTGGGAGGTGCCCTCAGAAGTCAGTGTGTAGCCGCATCCCCCGCAGGTGCAGGGCAGAGCCTGGTGCCCCGAGCGCATGCGCATGGGTGGGAGGGCAGAGCCCCCAGGTGCCCCACGCAGGCGGCAGGTGGGAGAAGTGCACCAGTCCTCTCCCCCGGGGAGGGGTTCAGGCAGCCCCCACGCCCGCCGCTGAGACACAAACCCGGTGGCACTGGAGGGCAGCAGGCCGCAATCTGGGGCCACCGTGTCATCTGCGAACGGGTGTCTTCTGTGTGACCGACGTGGGATCGTGTCTCCTGCCTTCCCAGGTTAGGAAACGGCGCGTGTTTGAGTAAAGGTGGGAAATAGAGACCGAGAGCGGTCGCAGGCCCGGGCGTAGACGTGGGGCAGGCGTGCCAGGAGGCGCTGCCAGCTGGGAGCCCGGGGGAGGCGGCCTGGAGACAGCTGCCGGGTGCCGAGAGGGTGGGGGTGGGTGTGTGGCAGCCCGGAGGTCTGCACGTTCCCACGTCTGCCCCGAGTGGCGGGCACGTCTGCCCCTCTGCTTCCCCGTTCCTGCCTCCAGAATCCAAGCTGAGCCGGGAGAAGCCGGCGGTGAGGTCCCAGCCGGTTCTCGGGGCCATCTGTCACCCTCGCATCTGCCAGGCGTCTCCGGCCGAGTTTCCAGGAGCACGTGAGACTCGCCGCAGCCTGTGTCTGCGGGGGCCCCGGGCCCACGCCTCCCCTGCTTTCCCGATGCCCTGGAGCAGGACCGGGACCGGGCGGCCGAGGCCAGGGCAGGGCGAAGGGCGCACTGCGCTGACCCCCAGTGGGCGGCCGTGGCCAGGCTGAGACCACAGACCGCTCCTGGGCAAGGTCTGCGTGGGACAAGGTCACGGTCCTGTGGCAATGGTGATGGAGCCACCTCCCCACTTCGTTTGTGAGTTTTGTTTTTATAATTAGCAAAACAAAAAAACCACCCCAAACCCCAAATTCACAAAACCGCAGTGTGACAAGGACAAGGGCAAAACTCCCGTTCTGCTCTCCGCGAACCTCATCACACTCCCCCGCGGGGATGTCCCTGCCCCCTAGTGCGTCCTCGCCCGCGTCCTTCCACTGGCTGCCTCTGCCACCTGCAGCCTCCGCGCGAAGACGGGACCGTTGTCGTGCATCGCGGTGTCGACCCGCCTGCCGACCAGCACGCGCAAGCCGGTGGGGGTGGGGGGTAGACGCCAGGTGAGCTGCGGCTGGGCCAGGCCCCGACCCCCAGGCCCTTCTCTCCCTGAGGGTGCCCCCCGGGAGGCGAGCGAGGTCCCGCCATGGACCAAGCGCTCTGCGCAGCATCTGGCCACTTGGGGACGTGAAGGGAAGAAGGGGGGCTGTAGCCAGTGGGCGTCCCGCCTTGGGTGCCATGGCGTGAGCCCTGAGTGCAGTGCCTACAGGCCCTGCCCGGCCGGGTGCACGCTGGGTGTCTGGGGTGGCTTGCTGACGCAGCTGGCCGTGTGTCCCCCGCCCTCTATGTCCATGGTGGAGACACCCGTCACACGTGGGGCGAACGCTGCCGTGCCCCGTGGGTTCCTCTCTGTTAGACGGCTGTTTCTGGATCCTTGCTGTGCCTCTGGAGATCAGGACAGGGAGCAGAGCCGGGTGCTGTCCTCGTGGTGGTCCGGGCTCAGGAGGGGGTCCAGCCTGCACTGCCCTGGCCAGGCACAGGGGCCGTGATCGCCGTGTGGGACCTCGTGGGCATTGGTAGACCTGGGGTGTCGGCACACAGGCCGTGCTTGACCCATCACCCCGGCCAGACTGGAGTGTGGTCACCACGGATCAGGGGGCTGAACAAGTTAAGCACTACCCAGCACTACCCCATGCCCTCCCCATGGGAACCTGGCCTCGCGAGCCTGCCCGCCAGCCTTCCATTAAAAATCCAGTTAATGAGCAACCCGTCAAGCCCTTAGAAATGAATCAGCCTGCTCACAGCTTAAATGGGTCTGAGGGTTCTCCACATCCCTCCCCTTCTTGTCCCCCGTGGCCCCTATCCTGGAGGTGCCAGGACCCCACCGGCCCCTCCCCGGCTGGGCACCAAGTCCTCCCCACGCTGTTCTCCTGGGTCCTGAGAGGTCGCGAGGCTGGGGGGTGCACTGTGGCCATATTTGGGGTCGTGGGATGAATCATGGTCCATGCCGCTGAGGAGTGAAGCAGGGATGTGACGCTCTGCATGCCAGGTCCCCGGGAGGCTCTGCCGAAAACACCGAGTCAAATATTAATTTCCTGGGTCAAGAGCCTGTGTGTGAAAGGCCCGTCGTGTGGCCCCATTCCCGGAAAAACACACACAAACAGCACATGTTGGAGGACTCTGCTCCTGGTAGATAACCTGCCAAACAGGCCTCATGGAAACACCGCTGCTGGTTGACCCTCCGGACCCCTAGCAAGGGCGCCGTCCTCCCTGCTGGCTGGCAGAGGCCGCCCCTTCCCCCCGAGGGTGGCCGAGCTACTGCCAGGTCCGCACAGAAGAATCTGGTGTTCCTCTGTGGGGAGGGGCTCGCATCGCCTTCCCCGATGCACCCTCCCTCTGTCCCGTGTCCTGGTCTGGGGCGGTCACCTGTGTGCCCTCCCGTGCCCGCTTTGCGGTGGACCTTCGTGCACGAGAGCTGATGCACCGTCAGCGTGCGGGGCGGGGCCTGGACACCCAGTGGGAGCTCGGTATGTCCCCATGAGGTGAAGGGTTAATGCACAGGGACACAGGAGAGGGTTCCGTGGGGGGCCCCTGCCCGCCCACCCACCGCGGACTGGCCTGCCTCCTCCCCTGGGCTCCGGTTTTCCCGGTTCTCCAGCGCACATGGTGGCAGCGGGTGGTGAGGTTTGCGCTCCACGCTCACGAGGATGTGGAACGTGATTCCAACACGCCCCGTCAGAGTAAGCGCCCCTTACGTGGCGCCGCGAGCCCCCGCGTGGCTCTGCCAGCGTGCTGGCGTAGAGAACGAGCTTGGGCACCAGCGCACACAGGCCACGGTGGGGAGGAGACCTCGTTCCCCGGGCGTGAGACGCAGTGTGTCTCGCGAGAGGCCAGGGGTCACCTTGGGAACCATCTTAGCAGCGAGGATGACCCTGTGTCCATATCCCTCGTTTAATAAAAAAGTGGCAAGTACGTCCCTAGAACACCGAGTGAAGACACACAGGAATTTATAAAGGACAGAAATGCTGTCATCACACGTACAAAAAAAACCAATCTCGCCAACAGCCAAATTCATGCAAATTAGGTGGCATCTAATTTAAGATCGTGCGGTTTCAAGGCACGACATGACCTCCCTTGGTGCGTTTTTGAAACGTCTTCACGTTGGTGTAACGGACCCGGCGTACGATGCACTAACGAATTTTGTACAAGGCGGAGGTTTCCCAGACACACGGCCGTCGCAGCCCTTCGGGGCAATTTCACGGCCCCAGAAAGAAGCCCTGTGCAACCACCGCAGCCCCGAACCACCACTGAGCTGCGTCCATGGATCTCTCTGTTCTGGGTATTTCACGTGAAGGGAGCCGATCGTGTGGCCTTGCGTGGCCGGCTGCCCTCTCTCAGCGGGCTGTTTTCAGGGCTCCCTTGCGTGCAGCTGGCGTCAGAGCTCTGGTCCCTTTCGTGGCCGAGGGCTACTCAGTGCGTAGATGGACCACACTGCGTCTGTCCTTTGGCGTTGGTTGTTTCCCCTTGGACCGTGATGAATTCTGCTGTTCTAAACGTCGCGTGCAGGTTTTTGTGGGGTGCGTGTCTTCATTTCTCTTGGGTCTGTTTCTTGAGTGGAATTTCCGGACACAGGGTCCAGCGCGATGGTTCATTATTCGAGGACCCGCCAGACTGTTTTCCTGGGGGCTGTGCTAGTTTTCCTTCCCACCAGCAGTGTGAGAGGGTCTGACTTCTCCACGCCCTGCCGCCACCGTGACCCTCTGACTTTTCATTCTAGCCATCCTGGCGGGCATGAAGTGCATCATCTCACTGTGGGTTTGCTCTGTGCGTCCCTGATGACTGACGATAGCGAACGTCTCTTCACGTGCCTGTCGGCTGCTTATATGTTTTCCTTGGAGAAGTGTCTATTTAGATTCTTTGCCAACTTTTTTTTAAGTTTATTTATTTTGAGAGAGAGAGAGCAGGGGAGGGGCAGAGGGAGAAGGAGAGAGAGAATCCCAAGCAGGCTTCATGCCCAATGGAGAGCCCGACGCGGGGCTTGATCCCATGAGCTGTGAGATCATCAGCTGAGCCAAGACCAGGAGTCAGACATTCAGCCGACTGAGCCCCCCCAGGTGCCCCTCTTTGCCACCTGTTTAGTTGGGTGGCTTGTGTTTTCATTGTCACGTCATAGCAGGTCTTTACGGATTCTAGGTACAAGTCCCTTATCAGACACGTGATTTGCAAATATTTTCTGCCATTTTATGGGTTGTCTTTTCACTTTCTTGATGGTGTCCTTTGAAGCACAGAAGTTTTCCATTTTTATTTAGTCCGATTTTGTTCTTTCCCTTGTTTAGGCTTTTAGCATCATATTCTCAGAGTCCTTTCTAAGTCCAAGGTCATGAACATACTCTTATGTTTTCCTCTGAGAGTTTTACAGTTGTAGCTCTTACGTTTAGGTCTTCGATCCACTTGAAGTTAATTTTTGTCAACAGTGTGAAGGGTCCACTTCGTTCTTTTGCCTGTGGCACCCAGTTGCGCCAGCACCGTTGGTTGAAGTGCTATTCTCTCCCTGGATAATCTTGGCCTTCTTGTTGAGAAGTCGTTGACCAGAGATGTATGAGTCCACCCTCGGGCCGGCACCACACTGCCTCGGTCACTGTAGCCTTGTAGTAAGTGTTGAAATGGGGAAGCAGGAGTCCCCCAGTTTTGTTTGAACCCTATAAATGTTCTAGCCCAATGTGATGAATGGTTATGTCAACACATTGGACAACTGAGGTGGAATTGACGAGTTCCTAGAAAGATAGGCGCTCTGGAGACTTAATGAGAAATACACAATTTGAATAGATCTGTAGCCATTAAAAGAGATTGATTTAATGATCCAAAAACTACCCATAAAGAAAAGCCCAGCTTTGCTGTTGAATTCTACCGAACGGTTAAAGAATCAAAACCAGTTCTTCAGAAACTCTTTTAAAAAATAAAAAAAAAAGGGAACAGTTTCCAACTGATTTTATGAGGCCAGTGTGACCTGCACAGCAAAACCAAAGATGTCACAAGAAAGAAAACTACAGACCAGTATCAGTTATAAACGCAGATACAAAAAGCCTCAAGTACTAGCAAATCAGATCCAGCAACATAGAAAACTTATTGTATACCATGACCAACTGGGCTTCATCCTAGAAACACAAGGCTGGTTTAACATCTGTAAATCAGTGTAATGCGTGACATCCATGGAATGAATAAAAGTTGTGCGATTGTCTCAAAAGACACAGAAAAGGCATTTGATAATTCAACACCCTCTCAAAAACTAGGAATAGAAGGGCACTTCCTCAACCCTATAAAAGGCACCTCCTAAAACCCACAGCTGATGTCCAACCTACTGGTGGAAAGCCGGACGTGCCCCCCGCCAGGTCAGGAACGAGACAAGGGTGCCCCCACTCACCACTTCCATTCAACATTGTACTCTGTTCACAGATCACGTGATCTTCAAGCTACAGAGTCCTAAGGAATCCGTGAAAAATAGTTATAGCTAATAAGTTCAGCTGCAGGGCACGAGTTCGTTGTAAAAAATCAATTGCATTTCTATACACTTGCAACAAATGATCCAAAATGAAATTAAGGGAAAAAATCCATTTACAAAAGCACAAAAAGAATAAAACACTTCGGAATAAATCCAACAAAAGGAGTGCGAAACGTATACTCTGGAAATTGAAAACAACGTTGAGAGAACTTAAGGAAGATCTAAATAAATTGGAAAACACTCGGTGTTCGCGGATCGGGAGACTTCCCACCGTTAAGGTGGCACGCATCCCAAACCGTGCGCAGAGCCGTGCGACCTTACGGACCCCCACGGATGCCCTGTCGGGACCTTCAAACTGATTCTACCACGTGTATGGAACTTCAAGGCACCGGCAGGGCCAATGCACTCTTGCATTGAGAGACTCTTGGGTCTCAGAAGAGTTTTTGGAGTCTATGAAAGTAGGTGTTTTGTTTCAGGGTGGCACTGGGAGGAGTCCTGGGGAGGGGAGGAAGCGCGTTAACATCTTTGGCTCCGCGTAAGTGAACTTCAAATTATAGCATCGACTAAGAGAAGTTCGGTGCCCCGGCCCCTCGGCGGCCTGCCTGGGGGTCTGAAGGCTCGGGGGGCTCACACCCACATGGAGCCCGGGGGACGGGGGTGGTGCCTGGAAAGCACCTGCCACCACCCTGTGCCGGGTCCCCCGGTTTCCAGAGGTGAGGCCGGCAGAGGACTCCCAAGAAGATGGCAGGAAGAAATCTGTCTTCCCTGCAGGCTCTTCATTTCAAACCCACAGAAGGGGTGGAAGGCCGGCGCTCTGCTGACTCACGTGCACCTGCACCGCGCTTCGGGCCGTTAACGTTCGCCGCGTTTTCCGGGCAGTCCTGTCCCCCGTCCACGTCTGCGTGCGCGGACACGTGTCCACACGCGGGAGCGTCTGCGACGTGCACGTCCACGCTCCTCACAAATCTGTGCGTGCGCACACGCGTGGCACACGTACCCACATGCGCGCACGTACACGCTTTCCCGTGGCAAAGTGAGGTGCGGCGTCCTGACCGTTGCCCTGGCGATTCCGTGCATCTCCCGAAGCGAGGAATTCACGGTCTGTCCATACTCATTTGAGTCTGTCCATACTCAAATGTGCCCCGGTGCCCGGTGACGTCCATTACAGAGCCAGCTCATATCTTCGCTCCGCGGCCCCAGACCCGTGGAGGCACACACGTTGCACTTGGTGGGGTGGCTCCTCTCCTCCTTGCTCTGGAGCCCCCCTCCCGCCGTGGCTTTCCTGACGTGGACAGCTCTGGGGAGTCCAGCCGGCTGTCCAGTGGAACGGCCCAGGCCGACTTGACCAGCTGCTTCCCCGTGTTTGGACTCAGGCAAGTGCCCCGGGCAGATGGCCACGGGTCCTCCTGGTGGCCTTCATCGGGAGGTGGGAGGTGGTAGACGTGGCGGTGGCCGCGGCCAGGCCGAGCCCAGCGGGTGCTTGGTCCCCGCGGCATTTGACACCTGGGGAATCTCTGCCCTCCGACCACATCTCACTTCCGTGACCGTGCTTCCCAGTGGGTGGCCGTGCTCTGTGGGGGTGGGGCTGCACAGACCTCCCCCCACCCCCAGGGAGGCCCAGGGTCCCCTCAGGCTCGTGGCGGGGACTAGCAGCCCACCCAGCGGAGCGCCGGGCGATGCTTGGCGTTAGCTGGGAGCCGAGAGAGTTCACTTGGGTGTCACTGTCCCCGTAGGGCATTTGAGTTTGGAGGCTGGAGGGTCATTCTTCCCACCAGACCGCCCCTCCCTCCCTGGAGGCAGGGACACCAGAGCCTTGGAAATGCTGGGGCACGTCAGCCACAGCGGTGTTGGGGGAAGAGCTGAGAACGCATCGTCATGAACGTGGGGGGCCTCTGCCCTCCCCACAGGGGGGAGGGTGAGTTTGAACCACGCGCCGAGGACTGAGTTAAAGAGGGAGGACCGGACGCCCTGGAGGTCAGACATCAGGCGGGGTTGCCGTGTTCCTGCCGCCGCCTGTCCCTTCGGGGTTGTGTGCTCAGCTCCCACGGGGCAGTGGGGCCAGGCGGGCTCCTCGGGTGACTGAGCGCCCACCAGGGAGGGCAGGTGCCTGTGGGCCCCGGCCTGGGCCCTGGCTGCCCGCCACCTCACGCCCCTTCGCCTGGACAGCGGCCCCGAGGCCGGGCAGTGGCTGGTGGGGAGGCCCGGCGGGGGGCGGCGGCCCGCCAGTGAGCAGAGCCTTCAGTGGGCATCTCATGATGAGCCGGTCTTTTATCCTTGTGTTCGAAAAAGTCATCCACGAAATGCAGAGTTTGGGCAGAGCATTTGGGCGCGTTAGGCAGTTATAAACCAGTTACGCCACAGGAAGATGAAAAGTCGTGTTTTCATTTCGAAAGAGCTGGAAATGTATGCACAGTGTAGGGACCTTTACCGGCCCTGCTGCCTCCTAGGAGCGTGGGTGCCCAGGTCTGCTCCTCGGGGGTCGGGGACACATGCCAGGGCTGGCCTGGGACCGTCCCTGGCCCCCGAGGGAGGAGCAGGAAAGAGGGCCCCAGGGTTACCTGAGGAGGGGTCTCCGCGTGTGGGGGCAGCGGGGATGGGCCCAGGGGAGGAAGGGGTGAGGACCCTGGGCTCTGGGCAGCCAAGGGGCCTCAGCATGAGGGGCAACGTGTGAGGTCACGATGGAAGGCTCTCTGAGAGGCGAGTGCACTCAAAGCCGTTCTCGGAAGCTCACACAAGGCTCGTCTGAGACCAGAGCGTTGTCTTGTTTCTTGGAGGCTGATTTTCTCTGTTCACATGTGGGTGTTTTGTGCTTTTTCAAAAATGAAAATAAAAGACCACATTATTCAGGAATCCAGACCGGACGGACCAAAAGATGGGACAGACCCTGGCGTGGGGGGAGGGGGGAGCAGCTGCCTCGTCGGAGCCCCTGCAGTCCTGCGAGGTCCCAGTGTGTTCTCCGTGTGTCTGTCCATAAGGGGCGCGAGGTTGCCCCCAGTGCTGGGAGCTGCAAGGCCGCCCAGGCTGCCCGCGCTCTGGCCGGGCCAGACCGGGCCGCGCTCTGGGCTTCTGTGGGCGGCACCGGGTGCCCAGAGACCTTCCCAAGCGCGTGAAGCGCCTCTGTGGGCGCATGGGGGTCAGTGCGCCTCCTTCCGCAGGGGCTGTCTCTGGAGTGCCGCCTGAGCCGTGTCCCCAGCCTGGGTGCCCTCACCTCGGGGCTTTCGGGACCCCTCCCTGCTACTTTCTGGACCTGTACAAACACGCGAGCGACTGAGTCCCCCCGGGGCGTGACGAGGGGTCCCGCTGCCCGGGGCGGCTTCCCTCGGCCACCAGGACCCGAGCGCTGACCATCCGCGGGGGGGGGTTCCTCTTCTTTGACTCTTGGGGACACTGAGGCACTCGGACAGAGAGGGGTCGCTTTTCCCTGTTGACTAGCAGGTTTCAGGCCCGGGAAACAGACGTTGAGACACTTTACAGGGAGCGGCTCCAGTCGTGGCTCCGGCACCCCCCAAGGTGTGGCCTCCGCCTCAGGGTGGCCTAGTCGAGGAGCAGTGGTGCTGGGGGCGGGGGCAGCCCAGAAGGAGCCTCGGTGCCCACAGACACCCCGTGTCGCCCAGCTGGGCGGCTGACCCCTGTTCCCCAAGGGTCGGGCCCTGGCTGCCCAAGCAAACTCCTGGGACTCCCCGGCCCGACCCAGCACAGACGGGTGTTCGGGTCTGGGGCTGCCATGGCCGCAGCGTCGACTAGATGGGGTGCTTTGCATGGACCGTAAGGAGTGGCTTCCTGTGGGCCTCGGCCAGCCAAGTGCTTTCAGAAGTGTCGCACCCGACCCAAAGACACTTGTGTCTCACCCACTGGAAGTGGGTTGTCCCCTTCTTCTCTGTCCCCATGGGCAACTGGGTGATTATCCAACCTCAGCGACAGGCACAGGCTCCGGCCCACGAGCCGGACAGGACCCTTTACACGGAGCCGGTCGGAGCCCCCGGGCCCAGACCCCACAGCGAGCGTCCCAGGAGCTGGGCCTGCTGCAGCCGTGGTGGAAGAGGGGTCGAGGGGAGCCTGGTCTACACCACAGAGCTGTCTGTGCATGAGCCTGTGCTGTCTGTGCACGTGAGCCTGCATGCACGTGCGAGTGTACACACACGTGAGTGAGCGAGCGTGCTCGAGTGCGAGCGTGCGTGTGAACGGGACACGTGTGTGCGTGCGTGAGCGTGCACCCGCGAGCGTGAGGCCGTGATGTGTGTGGCGGTGACCGGTAGGCAGCGCACGCAGGCTGCTCCCCGGGGCCGCACTGCTGTGTCCGGGGAAGGTTAACCGTGTGACGTTCTAGCAGTGCTCCCAGGTGACCGTGGCCTCTGGAAGGTGGCAGGAGGGGCGGGGTCTGGAGTGTGAGGGCACCGGTGGGGCGTGGGGGGTGCAGGGCCGCCCTGCTCAGTCGGGGTGTGGGGGGGGAGGGGGAGCCGGCCGCCTCCCGCTCCCGGTTCTGCCTGGAAAGGCGAGTGGGGCCAGTGGGTGCGGGGCTGGCCTTGCCCGAGGGGGCCCAGGGTTGCACGGGGCCACCTGGGGGGATCAGGGAGCTGCCCCCCAGCAGAGCAGCCCGGGGTCCCCTCCCCACACGAGTGGGAGAAGAGAGGGCCTTGGAATTCCTGTCCTGAGATTTCCCAGAGACATTTTAGGCATAAAATCACATTAGTGAATTTTCAAGCAAAGAGACGATTCTCTGGGCATTTCTGAGAATTCGGAGCATCGTGGGGATTAACACTGGGAACGTGGCCTCACAGAGACACAGATGTTTGCATATGGATGTCCCCGTCCGCGGGGGGACACGGCGTTCCGCTGTCCTGAAACTCGAGTTCCCAACTGCGACAGCCGGGCTCTGCCCTCTGGACGGCAGTTAACTGATTGTGTCCTCAGTGCTCTGAGCTGGGGACAGTCGGGGACACGTCTTCAGGGCTCTCACCACAGCTGCTAGACTGCTGAACCCAACTCTGGGGGAGGAGGGGTCCAGCCACAGCCTGGAGCAGACCGGGTTGGAGGGGACGTGGGATCTGGTGTAGAGTGTGGTGATAAAACCAGCGTGTGGGTGTGTGTGTGTGTCTGTGTGTGTGTGTGTTGTGTGTGTGGTTTGTAGTGTGTGTCGTGTGTGTGCGAGTGCACGTGAGCGTGCATGAGCAAGCGTATTTGCACGAGTGAGCAAGGACGTTTGTGTAAGCGTGGCCGGGGAGCCTCCCCTCCCCCCAGAAGAGGCCAGAGCACCAGCCCCGCCCCCCCCCTCCCGCGGGAGCCCAATGTGTCCTGGAGCGGGCAGCGGCACCTCCAGCCTCGCCCGCCAGCCCGCAGGGGGGGGGGGGGGCGCAGCAGCTCTCGGGGTAACAGGAGCCCCCACCCCCGGGGCCCCGTGCAGGGTCGGGGTAACCTGAACCACCCCTCCCCCACCCGTGCAGAGACGCGGTGGTTGTGTCGGGCCCAGCACGTGGGCTCCGGGGAGAAGGACGGAGGGGCGTCCCGGGGCACCGGAGGTCGGGGGGCTGAGGAGCGCGTGGCTCGCAGCAGGCGGGCGCCTGGCCCCTGGGTCCCCGACCACCCGCCCTCGGGGTCCTCCGTGGAGAACGTAGCCGAGGCGGCACTTGCTGCAGGGGAATTGGAACGCGGAGCACTTCTGAAGTTCCAGCGTCGCCACAGATTGGTGGCCCCGGGCCGGGCTCCTCCGGGGTGCTCTCCGCCGCGGGGACGGCAGGCGCGCCCGGAGCTGCCCAGGGTGCCCTGCGTCCCCAGCCCTGCTCCCAGCAGACGGCCCCTGCCGGGCCGGGCCCCTTCTCGCGGAGGACACCCCCAGGCCTGCGCCGCCGGCACGCGGATCGGCGGAGGGCGCTGGGTGCACCGCGAAGCGGTCTGCGGCTGCTTCCAAGACGGGTGACAAGTTCGCTGGGGTGCCTGTCCCCTCGATTTAGAGGTCTGAGCCTTCTCCCTCCGCCCGGGCTGAGAAGGTGGAAGGAGCCCCCTGGAAAAGCCAACCGAGCGGCAGGCGGCGGGCGGGCCGGGCGGGGAGGGCGGGGCCAGGCCAGGCCAGCCCCGCCCCCGGGACGCAGACACCGCCCGCGGCCCCGGCCGAGCGCACTGCACCGATGGCTCGCGACCCCGGCGGCCGCCTGGGCCTTCTGCTGCTGCTGCTGCTGCTCACCTATGGCCTCGCGGCCGCCCAGGTTGACCTACTGAACTGGCTGTGGGCCCCTAGGACCGCTGGGCCCACGGTGGAACCGGCCTCCGCGCCCCCGCGCAGCCCACACGTGCAGCCCACGGAGGAGACCGCGGCTCACGTGGCCCCCCGGGATGACCCCACGGAGCAGGGGAGAGCCCCTGCCAGCCCTGAGCCGCCCCCGGGGAGGCTGGAGACCGGCCGGGACCCGGCTTCCGCCGCACCCACTGCCTCCACGGCGGGCCCAGACACGAAGGAGGAGAACATCGCCGGCGTCGGAGCCAAGATCCTGAACGTGGCCCAGGGCATCCGCAGCTTCGTCCAGCTGTGGGACGGCACCACTCCCAGCCAGAGCTCCACCGGGGCGGAGACGCCAGCCCCTGGGACCCCCACGGCCCCCCTCACCCTCCCGGGGCCCTCTGGCGTCCCCCCGGAGGACGGGACCACTCTCTGGCTGGGCAGTAGGGCCCTGACCTCTCCGGATACCCAGAGGACCGAGGCTGGCACCCTGCCAGTGCCCACCCAGCTGCCTCCCTCCCCTGGTGGGCCCCGGGCACCGCTCAGGGAGCCCTCGGTGCCGCCATCTTCTCCAGGTAGAGCTTCTCTCTCCTCTGCGCCGGGCGGGGCCCCTCCCCGGGGGACACAGCCGTCCTCGGGGCGGCCCCACGATCTGGACGGCGGAGGACCCTCCCCCATGTCAGCCCGTGCCCGCCGGCAGCGCCGACTCGCTGACAGCCGCAGGCCCGCGCCACATCTGCTTCCGCTGGTGACGGGTCTCCTGGGCGCCCACGCTGCCCCCTTGGCTCTGTCCTCTGACCTCCCCGCCCTGGTGTCTCCGATCCCACTCCTCGCTGTCACCGGGGACAAGGGTGCTTGGGCTCCTCACGTGGCTAACTCTGTGGGGCCTGGTCTCGCTAATAACTCCGCGCTGCGCGGGGCTGACCTGCCGACCCCCACCGGGCAGCCTGCCCGCCCCGCCGCCGGCCGCTGCCTGCCCCTGCCGCCCTCCCTGCCGGTCTGCAGTCACCTGGGCATCGGGCGCTCCTGGCTGCCCAACCACCTCCGGCACGCCAGCAGCGAGGAGGTGCGGGCCGCCGCGCGGGCGTGGGGGGCCCTCCTCCGGACGCACTGCCACCGCTTCCTCGCCTGGTTCTTCTGCCTGCTGCTGGCCCCGCCCTGCGGTGCTGGCCCGCTGCCCGCCCCTCCGCCCTGCCGCCAGTTCTGCGAGGCCCTGGAGGATGCGTGCTGGAGCCACCTGGACGGGGGCGGGCTGCCGGTCACCTGTGCCTCGCTCCCGGCCCAGGAGGACGGGGTCTGCGTGTTCATTGGGCCGGGTGCAGGTAACTGGCAGGCCCATCCTCCCCACCCTGTCCTTCCTGTCCCCCGCAGGGGAACTTGGCCGTGCTGGTGTGAGCCTGGAGCAGAGGCCCCCACCCCGCCCACGATGCCCAGCGAGAGGCAGAGGGGGCGTGATGCCGCTTTGCAGGCGGGAGGCTGAGCCCTGGAGTGGGAGAGAGGGCGTGTGACCCTGGCACGGTGCAGGACAAGGGCCAAGGCTCGGGAGCAATCCCTGTCTGAAGGTCGTGGCTCCTTCCGTCCTCCCCATGGCTCCAAGATAGCCGTTGACACCCGCAGTTACGGGGGTGGCGGGGGGGTGGTGGAGACAGAGGCATGAGGCCGTGACCTGACCCGCCAGCCAAATTCTGGCTCCTCTGGCCCATTGTGGGCCAGTCTGCATGGCTGGGGGGGGGGGGGGTTCATGGAGGCTGAGGGGGCCTCCAGGGTTCGATGCTGGAGGGAGGGTTCTTGCTGCTTAGAAGGTCAAGGGGTCACAGCCGTGTGAGCAGCGGGTTGTGGAGGTCAGGGGCTGCCCCATCCGGATCTGTGAGCTCTGGGGGCCGCCCCTGGGCCTCACTCCCCACGTGGGCCGTGCCCCCTCGCCCCGTGGTGGACAGGGGACAGGGCAGGGCTGTAACCTTAGAAAGGCCCCCCAGCTGCCTCTGCCTCCACGGGTGGGCCCCTGAACAGTGTGCCTGCTCCCGTTGACCCTCGAGGCCCCGTCCCGTCCCCGTCGGGCTGTGTGTCCTGCTTCCCCCGCCCCCCACCCCACGCCCTTGGGAGCGGCCTTGACCTGCTTCAGTCCCTGGGGTCATTGGGCTTCAGAGCGGGCTGCACTGGACCCCAAGGTGGGGGGTGTCACGCTGCTGGTCCCCTCAGGGATGTGTCCCTGTGCCCACCTCCAAGGAGGAAGCATGTGGGATGGGATGGAGGGGGACCGTGGCTGCCGCGGGTGGACGAGCAGGCAGGCTGAGCCCTGCGTGTGAGTGAGCAGGAGTGGCCAGGAGGTCATCCGGCCAAGGAGCATCCTGCGTGGGGCCCTGCAGTCCCAGTGTGTGCAGAGCCAAGGGCCCCGTGGCTGCCAGGGAACAAGGGCGGGAGCTGGGGCTGGGGGGTTCTCATGCAGCAGGCAGGGCTGCGTGGGGTGTGGAATTTCTCTGACCGCAGCTGCCTCAGTCAGCCAAGTGGCCTGAAAGGGACTTCTCACTGGACATCTGCACACGTTGGCAGGGCCCCCGCCGGTCAGGGAGGCCGTGTTCCCGGCGGAATCCTGGGGAATTCCTCTGTCAGTGCTAACTGCCTGTGCCCCCTCAGGTCAGAGGTGGGGGTCAGGCCTCCATCACAGCAGGGACCCCTCCTGGGTGTGGTCTGGCAGGGCGAGGGTCCCCGGGGGAGCCAGAGCTGGGGGGCCAGGGACCACCCACTGCTAGGCCACTTGATGGGGGTGGGCAGGGCGGGAGGAAGGCCCTGATCTGGAGGGAAGGGACTAAGGGGGGCCCTAGTCCCCTCCTTCGTGTTGGTAACTGGTCCCCCAACAGTGAGTGTGAGGATCCTGGCTGAGGGAGGTCCTTGGGCTACCTGGATATTGGGAGGCTGTGGGGGAGGGGGATTATGGGGGGGGGCTGTGGGGGGGCGGTTTTCTATAGCAGAGGGAGACCCGAAGGGTGTGTGCTACTTCTTTCCTGGGACCCCCACCAGAACTGCCCACGGAGGCTCCCCACCAAGGCACCGCCATTTCTGTCCTTTCTCTCGAGTGTGTCCTACATGGGGGCCACAGGCTCCAGGGCAGAGATGGCCCCCACTCCCCTCACGCTGGAGCAGTGGGGTGTGGACGGATCACTTGGTCCCAGCACACCAGCCTGAGGTGCAGCTCTGTCCAGCCCCTTGGAAGTGCCTCTCCTTATCTGCTTTCTTCTTATTCCCGCAGGGAGAGTTGGGGGGGAGCGGCAGGCACCAGCCCTGGACTGGGGGGTGGGGGGGGGACAGTGCAGCCACTGGTTGGGGCCCAGGGAGGTGGTCGAGAGGAGAGGGCTGCTATGGGAGCTCCCATGCCGGGGCTGGAGCTGGCCGTGGGTCAGCACGCCGTTGGGGACCTGTGTCAAGTCTGTCTCTGTGGGCTTGTCTCTCAGGACCCAGAGAAAAATACGTAGGGCCCCCACACAGGAGAGGCTCAGCCAGCAGGGGGACTGTCCCCTGGGAAAGGGGGAACCAAGTGGGGGCATCGCCACAGCACAGTAACGGGCAGCCTGACAGTGAAGACAAGGTCACGTTCTGAGCCTGGAGCAGGTGTTGTTACGCTTGTGTACAGGGGAGAAACTGAGTCTAGTGGGGATAAAGATGTGTGTGCGCTGCCCGGCTAGCAAGAGGGAGCTGGGAGCTGGACCCAGGCAGCCTAGCTCCCGGACTGGACCCAAGTGCCACATGGACGCCAGACAAGCAGAACCCCAGGCTGCGAGGACCCCAGGTGGCCGGTGGGGTCCCGTCACTGTGACAGTTCTGAGGCTGGCGCTGTCTTCTGGGGACGTCTGCCCTGGACCCGCCGTGTGCTCAGGCTTCCCCACTGCTGGGCTTTGCGTCTACTGTTTAACGAAACGTGAACTCAGAAACAGTGTGGTTTAAGTGCTTCAATGACTTGAGGCCTCACTTCACTTTAAGACCAGACCAGACCACCTTCATGGAAAAATACTTAGGCTTACCTTTCACCTCTTGGCAACCTACAAATACCGTTTGAGGACGCCGACTGAACTTTGCACAGATGTACCTGCCGTGGCTTTGGTGTCTCATTCTTTTTTGCTGGGGTGTCAGGTGCCCAAATCGGTGGATGACGTTGTCTGCAGGTAAGGAGGTACACAGCGCTTGGAATGGGGTTTCCTTGACCATCCACCCCAGGAGCATCAAGCTTACCGTTGTCTCCAGTGGCTATTCCTTCCTGCACTGAAGAACTGAGGTAGGACATCGTGCAGACAGGAGCTCACCTTTGGCCTCACTGAGGAGGAGCAAGATGGCGGCTGCGATTGTGCCCATGTACTGGCAGGTTGGACCCTCCACATGGGGACTCATAGGACCATCTCCTTGACACTGTCCTTCCCCTTAGTGAAGGAGTTGTCCATCCTGCCACAGGGAAGTCATTTGTGACCGCTTTCCTTTTCAGTTGAGAAATCAAATCTTGAACTATTGTTACTATTATATTTCATGTGAGCAGCTGGTCCACCCACCTTCATCCACCCATCCATCCATCCACTCACCCACCTATCCGCCCATCCATCCATCCACTCACCCACCCACCTATTCACCTGTCTATCCATCCACCCACACATCCATCCATCCACCCACCCATCCATCCATCCATTCATCCATCTATCCATCTACTCACCCATCTATCTACCCACTCATCCATCCATCTATCCATCCATCCATCCATCCATCCATCCATCCATCCACCCATCCCTTCACCCATATGTCCATCCATCACCCATCCATCCATCCACCCACCCACCCATCCACCTAACCATCCATCCATCCATCCATCCATCCATCCATCCACCCGTCCACTCACCCATCTATCTACCCACTCATCCATCCATCCATCCACTCACCTATCCGTCCACCCACACATCCATCCATTCATCCATCCATCCATCCATCCATCCACCCACTCACCCACCTATCCATCCACTCACCCATATATCCACCCACTCACCCACCTATCCATCCACTCACCCATATATCCACCCACTCACCCACCCATCCGCCCATCCATCCACTCACCCACCCACCTATTCACCTATCCATCCACCCATACATCCATCTACCCACCCACCCATCCACCCATCCACCCATCCATCCTAATCCATCTATCCATCTACTCACCCACCTATCCACACACCTATTCATCCATCTATCCACCCATCCATCCATTCATCCATCTATCCGTTCACCCACCCACTCACCCCATCCATCCATCCATCTATCCACCCATCCATTCACCCATATGCCCATCCATCACCCATTCATCCATCCACCCACCCACCCATCCACCTAACCATCCATCCATCCATCCATCCATCCGCCCATCCACTCACCAATCTATCCATCCATCCATCCATCCATCCATCCACTCACCCATCTGTCCATCCACACATCCATCCATCCATCCATCCATCCATTCACTCACCCATCCATCCATCCATCCATCCATTCATCCAACCATCCATCCATGCACACATCCATCCATCCATCCATCCACCCATCCATTCACTCACCCACCAACCTATTCACCTATCCATCCATCCACCCACACATCCATTCATCCACACACCTATCCATCCATCCATCCATCCATCCATCCATCCATCCATCCATCTGGATATCGGATCAGGTTTACCATGTGAGAATGTGATTGTCACATGTAATATGCAATTTGTTTTTGTCTTGAAACCTGTCTGGAGAGAACCCACAAAGCAGGCAGTGGGGGCAGATGCTCAGCTTCACACGGTTGAGTTTTGTGTGTCAGTGATTCCAATGTAGGATCTTGTTTGGGATCATTTCTCTTCCTGGTATATGGGCCCAGCCTCTCCCCCACTGCCATGCTGGTTTCCCTCTATGTTCTCTTTCTGATCTCCTGATTCTTGGAGTACGCAGGAGGCTCAGCAGCCCCTTCCTGTACTGGGGCCATGCGCCCAGAGAGGCTGACCTTGTGACCGGCAAGAGTGGCTGTGGGTGCTGCCTTGTCCACTCCAAGCAGCACATCCAGTGTTCCGGGAGCCTCGGCATGTGTTTGAAGTACGTAGAACTGTTCAGGGACGCCTGCCTCCTGACAGGGCTCCTTACACAGAGGTCTGTGGGCAGCCCCACTTGGAAGGAGCAGGCTCTGCAGACATGGGCCTCAGTTCCGAGGAGAAGAGAGGGTGCAGAGCAGCTGGGGCTTAGAGTGAGCCTTCCTTCTCCTAAGCCCACAAGTTCTGGCCCTGGGGGGCCGTCTCTGCCTGCCATTCTCATCCCTTAGGACCACTCTGCCCCATCATCTTGTCCTCTGCTGCTTCTCTCCATTTTTATCCCAGAACTAGCTCATGAGCTACACTGGCATTGAGATGGGAGTCACACGAGAGAGAGCTGAAGCCAGCTCCCGAGCCCCTCGCTGCTGGTTTTCCGTTCCCTCTGTGGATTTGCGTACGTGCGGGTATCCTGTGGCTGCTGTAACAAATAATCGCACTTAGCAGCTTAAAACAATACAGGTGTGCAACCTGACGATTCTGGAGGGCAGAATTCCGAAATCCGTCTCACTGGGCTAAAATCAAGGTGTCTGTCCTGTGTTCCTTTTGGGGACTGCAGGGAAGAGTCCATTCCCTGCCTTTTCCAGCTTCTGGGGGCTGCCCAAGTGCCCCTGGCTGGGAGACACACATGCTTTTAAGGATGTATGTCATTAGATCTGGTTAATCTCCCCATCTGGGGCCGAAACATTAATCATACCTGCAAAGGACCATGCGCAGGTTCCAGACATTGTGGAATGGACATCTTGGGGCCACAGTGTGTGTACAACGTGCAGACAAGTGTGGTTGTTAAAGGTGGAGCCCACGGGGTGAGAGCACGTCTCCACTTCCGAGGGTGTTCATTAGTCTCTCAGTCCACCTTTACGGCCTTTGATGTTTCCTGAAATGTTTGTTCTCAGTGTATTTTCCTCTTTGACATTGACCTTACGTTCCGCGCTCACCCCAGACATTTTTTCCTTTGTGGTTGCGACTGTATGTAACAACATGACAGGTCCGGAGCTTTCTTTAAACACTTCATTAGGTTCAGGGAGCCTCTGCACATGGGTCTCACTCAGGTCCTTATGTTCTAGTCTAACAAGAAAATAGGATGAGACAGTGTCTCAGGGACCTTCTCCACCGTTGTTGGGTGTATGTGGCTGATAACTGGCTCGTCTCATCTCAGTGGATTGTCAAAAAGTGTCCCACTTGCCCCCACCCCCACACACGCACAGCCTCCCCCGCTGTCAACATCCTCCACCTGACTTGTGCGTTTATTGCCATCTATGAACCTGCACTGACACCTCATCACCCAGAGTTCATAGTTTCCACTGGACTCGCTCTTAGTGGTGCGTGTTGTGTGGGTTTGGACAGATGTGTAATGACAGCTGTCCACCGTCACGGTGTTGTAATGAGGAGGGAGTGTTTTCACTGCCCTAAAAGCCTCCACATTCTATCCATTTATCCACACCACCCCCACTACCTCTGGCAACCCCTGACCTTGCTGTTGCCTCCATGGTCCCGCCTTTTCCAGAACGTCGCACAGATAGAATTGTACAGGATGCAGCCTTTTCAGATTGGCTGCTGTCACTTAGTGAGATGCACCCGCGGACCCTCCGTGTCTTCGTGGCGTGACGGCCCGCTCCTTCTTAGTGCCGAATACCATCCCGTCGTCTGGACGCACCCGTGTGTTTGCCCATCACCTCCCAAAGGGCACCTTGGTGGCTTCCAAGGTCTGGCAGTTATGAATAAAGCTGCCGGAAACATCCGCCTGTGGGTTGTCGTGTGGGCGTGAACGTTCACCTCCTCTGGGTAGACCTCAAGGAGCACGACCGCTGGGTCGTATGGTCAGAGCGTGTTCGGTTTTGTAAGAAACCGGCAAACCTTCCTCCGCGGCGGCTGCCCCTCTCTGCTTTCCCGCCAGCAGTGAGGGAGCGTTCCTTCTGCTCCGCGTCCCCGCCAGCGATCCGTGTTGTCGGTGTTCCGGGTTGTGGCCGTTCTCACGGGTGCACGGTGACGTCGTTGTCGTTTTCATTTTCTTTCTTTCTTTTTTAATATGAAATTTATTGTCCAGTTGGTTTCCACACAACACCCAGTGCTCATCCCAACAGGTGCCCTCCTCATTTTCATTTTCCTGATGACTTGTGACGTCTGTATGTCTTCTCTGGTGAGGTGTCTCTTCGGGTCTTTGACCTACTTTTTAATCGGGTTGTCCGTTTTCTTATTGCTGAGTTTTAAGTGTTGGTGTATTTTGGATATATCTTCTCTTATCAGATATACGTGTTGCAAATATTTCTCCCAGCCTCTGGCTTGTCTGCTCATCTCTTACCAGTGTCTTTCGCAGAACAGAGATTTTACGTTTTGACTCAGTCCAGCTTATCAGTTAGGTTGTACCTTTGGTGTTGTATCTAAAAAGTCGTCCCCCTGCCCAAGGTCCCCGAGGATGTCTCCTGTGTCATCTTCCAGGCGTTCGATAGTTTTGCATTCTACGTTTGGGTCTGCGATCCGTTGTGAGCGAACTGTTGTGAGGAGTGTAAGGTCTGCGTCCAGATTCCCCTTCGAGCGCCCCTCGTGGAAGAGACTCTTTGCCCCCTTGATTGCCTTTGCTCCTTTGTCAGGGATCCGTCGGCTGTCTCCGTGTGGCTCTCCTTCTGGGTTCTCCGTTCCGTCCCATGGATCGATTTGTGTGTCCTTTCTCCACCACCACACTGTCTTGATCCCTGTAGCTTTACAGTGAGTCCTGAAGTCAGTAGTGTCGGTCCTCCAACTTTGTTCTTTTTCAACATTGTGTTGGCTATTCTGGGTGTTTTGTCTCTCTATAAACTTTAGAATCGGTTTGTCAATAGCCACAAAATGACTTGCTGGGGTTTTGATGGGGATCACATTCAATCTACAGACAGACCAAGTTGGGAAGAACTGACATCTTCACAGTATTGAGTCTTCCTATCCATGAACATGGAATATCTCTGCATTTATTTAGGCCTTTGATTTAGTTCAGCAGAGTCTTATAGTTTCCCTCATGTAGATGTTGTACATATATTTGTTATATTTACACCTAAGTAACTAATTTGTGGGAATGCTAATGTGAATGGTATTATGTTTTACAAATTCTGCTTGCTCATTACTGGTATAGAGGAAAGTGAATTTTGTATATTAATCTTGTATCTCATAACCTTGCTATAATCACAGATTAGTTCCACTCATTAGTTCCAGTGATTTTAGGGCCGTGGCCTTCAGAGGCTTACTCCCGATGGGAACCATGAGGCATTTCACGGAGAGAAAGAAGGAGCTGTCTATGAGTCGCTGGTGTCCACAGGGCTACCCCTGTAGCTTGCTGCTGTCTTTCAGCCCAGGACAACAGCGGCTGGTGCATCTTGCCTTCTGAATTAATTTGGAGAACTTCTAGCCACCCGGGAGGAAGGGCAGTGGTGGGCATATCCACGTGTAACTCTGAGGACAGCTGAGTCAGGGCAGCAGGGCCATTAGCACACAGGCCGCTGAGAGTCCTGTTTTCTTCATCTCAGAACATCTCCCTGAGTGCACCCTCAGGCCCCGGGGACTTCTGACGTGAAGGGACGATCACAGCAGCCACCATCTTGGTGGCCAGGAGTGTCTTTCTTTGAGCGTCAAGGGACCGCCGTCCTCCCAGAGCCCGGCGTCTTCCCGGAGGGCCCCCCCGGTCCCCACTTCCCATCGGCATGAGAGTCTTGCCTGTGAGCCGCGGGGAAGCCCTGGCTGGCTGGTGGTGCTGCCTACCGGGCGTGTCGTCAGGCCCGTGCAGAGTGGAGAGGCCCACCCCTGCCCGGGAGCGCCAGGCCTGGCAGGAATCCAAAGTGCGTGTCCTCATGTGGGTGGTGTCTGCCTCTCTTCTGTTTTCGTTCTTTGTTCTCAAAGAGCTCTTTGAAAGACAGAACTTGCCTTAGGAAGTTGGGGTTCAGTATTTCTTCCCCCTGCTCTGACTGGGAAGTCCCAGGTCAGCCTGGCCCTGCGGCTCAGGGACAGACCCCAGGTCCCCGTCACACACACACAGACGCACACATATTCGTGCGCACGGTCACACGCTCGCTCGCCACGGTCCTCGGGACATCTGCGCGTCGGCAGCCCCTTCCCAGAAGAGCGTCTCCCCCGTGTGAGTCACACCTTGGAGGTCGACCACACCCGGACAGTAGGTGGGGGTCTTGAGAGAAGAGGCTTTGGGTCGGGGCCCGTGGCTGGACCGTGGCTCCAACCACGGGGGACTGGGCTCCGCCTGGTAAAGTGGGTGTGCATGCAGGAAGCCACCGACGTATAGGTGTCTCCTTGAATGGGTGTGTGCCCCCTCCTGTGTCCGGCGGTGACCGGGCTCCCTGGACAGAGAGGTGGCACTCCTGGTCCGAGGTCGTCAGGCTTGCGTGCCTTGGAGGCGTTCTCCTCAGTTGTACACCTGCAGGCTCAGGCAGGTACAGGTGCATGGCCAAGTCAGGCCCTGCTGGGTCCCAGGACCAGGTCGTGGAGAGCAGGGCCTGTGTCCCTCCCCCGGCCTGACAGCAGCCTCTGGTCCCACCTGGAAGGATGAGAAATGAGGGAGAACACCGGGCACCACGGCCGTGTCCCCAGCCTAGACCAGAGCTCACGTGCCCCTGGACACCGAGGAAGAGGGTGCTTGAGCAGAAGGGAGGGCCGTCCAGTGTGAGCATCCGTTGGTGAAGGCGATCACGGTTCTCCCCAGTGGCTCATCCACCACGTGGCCCCTCTCCAGGTCAGGGTGGCTGTGGCACCGCAGCGTGGACACCGTGGGAGGGGAGGGAAGCCCCCGACAAACCTGGGGCGCTTGAGTGGGATTCGCCTACGAGCAGGCGCAGGACACAGGACTGGTTCAAGCCAGGACAGATCCTCCAAGAGACAGCCCAGCCTCCCGTTCTGATTTTCTACCCCCAGGGCTTTGATTAGTTTCCAGGCCGGTTTGTAACGTAGTAAAACCACAGGGAGCTGCCTGGCGTTCAGCTTTCTCTCCTCTGTAATGCAGTCAGCACCCCGGGCAGGTGCCTCGACTGGTGCCGGAGTATCGTTCCCGCTGTCTGAGGGTGGGCATGGGGGTCGTGGAGGTGGAGCGGGGTCCGAGCATGGGGCGCGGATGGGGCGCAGCCCCCGGCACCCTCAGCGGGCTGCCCCATCGCATCCTTGCCCCCCTGGTTGGGGCGGTTCCTGTGGCGCCCCCCTTGGGCCTGTGAGCCACAAGCCCCGGCCCCGGGAGGGTGCCCGGAGAAGCAGGGCAGGTGCCAGGCGGGTGGGGAGCCCCTCGTGACTCAGTGTCCCCCTGGCACCCTGCCTGCTTGGTCTCTCCCACGCGCAGCCTCACCGGGGTCTCCCTCCTCTTTGCAGAGAGCCTGGGCACGGAGGTGGGGCTCCTGCAGCTGCTCGGAGAGCCGCCGCCCCAGCAGGTCGCCCAGGTGGACGACCCTGACGTCGGGCCGGCCTTCGTCTTCGGCCCGGATGCCAACAGCGGCCAGGTGGCCCGGTACCACTTCCCCAGCCCGTTCTTCCGCGACTTCTCACTGCTCTTCCACGTCCGGCCCGCCACCGAGGGCGCGGGGGTGCTGTTCGCCATCACGGACGCGGCCCAGGCGGTGGTCTCCGTGGGCGTGAAGCTGTCGGCCGTGCGTGACGGGCAGCAGCACATCCAGCTCCTGTACACCGAGCCCGGCGCCACCCGCACCCGCACGGCCGCCAGCTTCCGCCTGCCCGCCTTCACCGGCCAGTGGACGCGCTTCGCGCTCAGCGTGGACGGCGCGACCGTGGCGCTGTTTGTGGACTGCGAGCTGTTCCAGAGGGTGCCCTTGGTGCGCTCCCCGCGGGCCCTGGAGCTGGAGCCCGGCGCCGGCCTCTTCGTGGCCCAGGCTGGAGGAGCAGACCCCAGCAAGTTCCAGGTAAGCTGACAGCCACCGCTGGTGTGGGGACCGGCCCTGGTGTGGGGGTCTGGCCCCCGGGGACAAGGGACGGTCTGCCTCCTGCCTTGTGCAGCAGTGCCAGGGAGAGGACCGCCCGCGGGGCGGGGCCGCCGGCCGCTTGAGTGCAGGCCCCGGTTGGGGATGTGGTGGAAGTCTCGGAGGCCCCCCGGCACCGTCCCCTTCCCAACTGGACCCCATCTGCAGCACATGAGAGCCCCTCCATTGTGCGTGGTGCCCATGGTGACCCCGGGGTCCAGGCCCCCCTGCCCCATGGGGCGGACGGGAGTCAGCGTCCCGGCCCAGCTACGTGAGCTGTGTACACGGCGTGGCCCTGAGCGTGGGCTGTTGTGGGGGCGGGCTGCACCCTGGAGGGCGCACTCACCCGCCCCATCAACGTGCCGATGACCTTATTTTCACCAAACTGCTCAGCAGGCCCTCAGCGCAGCTTCCGAGCAGCGAGGGCAGAATTTCGCCAGGGCAACTGGATCGTGGCGGTCCCACCATGTCCTCGGGGAAGCCCCCACCCCTAGGCCTGTCCTCGGCCTTTCATTCTGGGGGCAGGCGGATCCCAGAGCCTGGAGGGGGTCTTTCTCCCGGGCCCTCAGCACCTACGTTTGTTGGAAACTTGAGCCGGACTCCCTGCCTCCGGTGAACATCGCGTGGACACCCTCCACGGGCACTGACCCACAGACCCCCAAACCCTGACACTGGAGCCAGCCGGCGGCTAGAGCGTCCCTGCTCAGCGGTCCAGACAGGGGCCCCTGTGTGTGCTGGAAGGGGCCGTGTCCCCGGGGGACAGAAAGTTAATTATTGCCTAGAGAAAGGCTGCTTCATGAAAGTTGTTCTAAGTCCTGGTGACTTGGGTGCTGAAAGCTGACCTTTCGCCTCTGGCAGGAACTTTAACCCTTGGGGTCTGGGAGCCAGCAGGACTTTGATACGAAACTGGGCCTCTTTGTGTTTTCGCTTTGATCCTCAAACGTGATTAACTGCAAAGAAGTCAGAGAGAGCCGTCTGTCGAGGCGGGGGCTGTGTCCACTGGCTGTTTGTTGTGTGACTTCCCGGGAAGCTGAGGACAAAAAAGCGTCCCGTGTGTCCCCACGTCTCTAACACTCCAGCAGAAAGGCTGCCTGTGTGCGGGTGGGGACAGGGTTGCCCGGGTCACCACTGTCGTGGGTGAGGACGCCCGGCGCCTCCTCCCTGTGCCTCGTCGGGGCTGCGTGTCACGTGTGCAAAACACATTCGCCACTGGAAATAGGCTGAGATGGTGTCTGGGTGTTTTAACTTGCATTTCTCGGTTGCTAGTGTAGACAGACTTAGATTTTTTTTTTTACATGGTTTTTGGTTATTTGCATTTCTTCTTTTGTGACTGGCCCATTTATGTTCTTTGCACTTTTGGGGGTTCAATAATTTCTTATTGACTTTTACAAACTCTTTATATGTGAAAGAAAATGGTCCTTGGTTTTGTGCACTTAAAATTTTAGCTGTCAGTTTGTCATTTGCGTTTTCACCATGTCACTTTTTTGTTCAAACTGTTGAGATATTTAAAGTGTTTAAGTGGAAGATACCCATGGCGGGAGAAGATGCCCATGGCGTGTAATAGCGTGGCCAAGTCTCTGAAGGTTAGGAAGACAGGACTCCTGGAGCGGGGTGTAGGCTCCTCTGTCGGCGCTGGGCTGTGGCCTGCTTGCCCCGGGTGGCTGCTTGACTTCCAGCTGACTTCGCTTGTGTCACATGCACCTGAGCCAAGTCTCCTTATGTCCCCACGGACTAGAGGCTTCAGGAATTTTCTGTGTGGGTGTTTGAACGGATTCCAGCTGGCCGAGAGAAGCTTGTAGAACAGGAGACAAATCGGTTTAGCAGCGGGTTTTGCAGACTTTCTGAATTGAAGTTCCTGGAGAAGAATCACTCACGTCACGTGATTTATAAGATTTGGCAGAAGCGAGCTCGGGCTTAGGGCGCCGGGAGGAAGCTGGGCGGCGTCTCCTCCGGCCCCTCCCGGGCGGTCCAGGCGGGTCCGGACAGAACCTTGATTGTTTGCCTCTGGTCAGAAAAACTGGTCTCTTCGGGCTTCTTCTTCTTCTTGAGTCACTTTTGGTAGCGAGCGTCTCCTGGGAAGTCCTGCCTTCTGTGCGGTTCGGACAGCGCTTGCCTTATCGCCAACCCTTTCGGCGTTTGTGTGCCTTTTAATTTTTTTAACCATTTCTAAAGCTCTGCGGCCGCGTCTCCCTCGACTCACTCCGCCTTCCCCCGCTCTGTGCAGCTCCTCCCTGGCCGCCGGGGGGCTTCTGCGGGTGCCCCCGCCGCACCCCTGGAGCAGACGCGGCCCTGCCTTCCCGGAGGCTGTGCTCCAGCCGCCGCACCTCATGCTGAGCGCTCACCTGCCTTGTTCGACGGGGACTTCCCCCCACACGCGGCCTTGTGGGCCACGTTATACAGAAATAAGCGCCCCGTCCACTGAAGCCAGGAGGGTGCCCCGCAGCCACGGCAGGCTCGACGCCTGGGATGGCCGGGAAAGGGTCGTCAGGGGCCTGTGGCCCCCAAGCCCAGCACCCAGACCCGCGCCTCCTGAGCGAGGGAGAGCCGGGCGCCCCGGTCACTGCCATCCCCCGCCCCACACCCCTCCTATGACACGCACCGTGCTCACCTGACGTGACGTGCGGTAGGACGGCCTCGACGTGATGCCGCTGCATCCCTGCCATTTCCTGCCACGACTGGGGGAGAGAGAGGAGCAGCCTGTGATGGAAGCGCTTGCCCGGACGCGCCCCCACGAGAAGGAACCAAGAGGAAGCAGATGGTGTCGTGCCGGCGGCCAGGGTGACGCAGGCAGGCGGTCAGGAGCCACCGGGGCCGGGGCCCGAGGAAGCGGGGCAGCCACAGCGCAGCCGGCGTGGGTGACAGGGCGAGGGAGTCCGGCCCGGAGCGCCACCAGCCACCTCCCCCCCCACGGGCTCACTCAGCCCCCCCGCCCGCGACCAGGATGCAGCGCTTCCCGGCAGGGCCCCGAGGCCGGTCAAGGCCACCTCCGAGAACCCGGGGGGCCCAGGGAGGCAGCCCGCGGCCAGTGACCTCAGTAACAAGCGTGAGCAGCACGGGGTTCTCATTGTGCGACTCGGCCGCGCAGCCGGCAGCGTGGCAGCGACGGGACACATTCCAGACGGTTAACAAAGTGCGACGTCTCCAGATTCCACGTCTGCTTCCAAGCCCGTCCGATATTTGCAGTGTGTCTGTGGCTTTTGCACCAGTGACGTCTTCCCCACTAAACGTGTCCCCGGGGAAGCGCATGCGGCTCCCGGAGCAGCGGGCAGCCCGGCGAACAGCCTCAGCTGCTGGCAGCTCGGAGCCTCGAGGGACGGGTCTGTGGGGACGGTCACGGCGGAGGTCTGGCCCCCTGACCCCACCTGCCGGGAGCGCCCGTCCCTCCCCTCATGGCCGCCACCCCCAGGGCACCCTGCTGCCCCGTGGAGAGCTCGACCTTCTAGAATTTAACACCCTCCCTGTGCTGTCCTTGCGTCTTCAAACTCGGTCACCTGGGCGACCCTGTCCCTCCTTCAACAGGACTGAGGTCGAGAACTTGCATCCCCAGCACGATGCCAGTGCTGACCCCTGACCTGACCCCTGCGTTTTTACAGGACGGCCCAGATTTCCCGTGGGCGATGGTGCCCCCAGGAACCTGTGTGTGTGGATGGACAGGGGCCTCGCTGCAACGCTCCCTGCTCCTGGTCTGCACACTTGTGCTCACGTGCACACCCCTCTCTCACCACACCCGCATACGTGTTTACATGCACCCGCGTGCTCTCGTACGATGCTCTCACTGCACACACACATATGTGCACACGTTCATGCACACGGGCACACGCCTGCTCTCACACCCTTGCGCACACGCCTCACATTGGCACACGCTCTCTCACGTGCTGTCACTGCATGCACACATCTGCTCACACGCACACGTGTACGTTCACACGCACGCACGTGCTCACGCATAACCCATCCACACAAAGCTCTCACACACGCTCACACACCTCTCCCGCGCGGCTTGGCCACCCTCCGTGGTGGTTGGACCGTCCAAGAATTTGAAGGGAGGGACACTTGTCCCTCAGATATACCAAGCACTGTCCATAGCTGACTCCCTGCACCCGGGCGCGGACTTCCTCTCGCCCCGGGCGCAGCTCTGGGGACCTGCCTGCGGCCAGTCCCTGTGCCGCCCGTCCTCCCCCCGCCACGGTCCACAGGGAGGAGCTCTCAATAGTTGTGCCACGTGGTCGGGCAGGCCGTCCCTGAGTCCCGCTGATGGATCTGCAGTGAGTTCCCCGGTGACCACTGTGAGGAAGGCTGGGCCCCACTCTGACCTTGCACTTTGCCGGGACGCTGCAGGGCGGCATTGCGCCTGGGGGACGGCGGCAGGAGGAGGCAGGGACCGGCGAGCGTGACTCCGGGTCTGAAGGGGCAGCAGTGGCTGCGGTGGGAGTGGCCTGCTGGGCTCGGGGTTAGACACAGGCCACTGTTGGTGTGGTTGAAACATCTCTGGCCCCTGAGACCGTGCTCTCTGTGCCGGGTCACCTTCTTCCTTAAAGAGATGGAGTTCTCAGCTCCATGCTTCCGGAAGGATGCCACCACCACCCTCCCCCAGTGAGGCCACCTAGCAGCCTGGGTACAGGCCCGTGGACAGCAACCCTGCCCCCAGCTCCCTCAGCCCCAGGGTCCGGCCACCGTCTGTCAGCTTGCCTCGGAGCGCCACGAGGCCTGGACATCACTTGGCACGTGCTGGTCCTCACCCAGGTGCCCGGAAGAACCTTCTAGAACTGATGACCATCCTGAGTCCAACTGAGAACCAGGGCGGCTTCCTTCTGGGCTTTGACTGTGGAGCCACGGGCAGCTCCTGCCTCTGGTCTTCCAGAACACGCTGTGGCTGGTGGGAGAACGGTGAGGATGAGGTACGTGGTCCTGCCCACGGCCACGTTTTCACCGCCTTCCGAAGTCAGCCCAGCTGCAGGAAGTGACCCTCTGCCACTTGGCGCACCCCACGTCAGCTTGTGAGCCGGTGGCCGCTCTGGTGGCCCCGAGTCGTACCAGCTGCCCGTGATGGCGGCTCTTTTGTGCATACTTGCAAAGGAGGACACCGCGTGTGTGCATAGAGCACAGATCACCCACCTGCGTCCCGACTGTTCCCCGCCCGCCTCCTCAGCCGCCTCCTTCCCCTGCACGTTGGGAAAACGAGGACCTCGCGGTAACTGGAGCCGAGGGTCTCCCTCCACCCAAGTCCCGCCTGGACCCGACCGCCCTCACTGGCCTCCCAGGAGCAGGTGTGTGTGCCTGAATGAGCACGTGTGTGCAAGGGCACGTGTATGTAAGCACAGGGGCAGGTGCACATACGTGCGTGTAAGCATGTACCCACACGGCACATACATGCGCACACACGGGCACGCATACATAGCCACACACGGAGATGGGACACGGCCCCACAGGCCTCACTGTCAGCAGCTGGGGAGTGGAGCCGGGAGTACGGAGTCTGGCAGGACTGGCCCCTGAGGTGCTCACAGCCCTGGGTAGAGATCCAGGAGTGCTTCCTGGAGGAGGCGGCCTTGGAAAGCAAGTGGAGCCCTCAAGCAGGGCTCATCTGGGGACCCACTGGGGTGTTGTTGGTTTGCTGTCACGTGCTCCTTGCTGGTGTGGAACACGAAGGTCAGGGGATCGAGGGGTCACGTGATGGAGGGAGTCTGAAGGTCATTTGGAGGAATAAACAGAACAACCGAGGTGAGTCAGCACGTGGCCTGTGGACCCGTCTGGCATCGCCTGTTCTGTGCAGGTGGGAAAGGGTTTGTTTGACACGTTGAAACGGGCGAATCGGAAGGAGACTCTTACAACGTGGAAATGACACGATGACATTTCGGTGTCGGTAACGCTCGGAACAGCCGCGCTCGGCCCTTCACGCGCTGGCTGTGGCCGATGCCGAGCGGGTGTGCACCAGGCAGCACAGAGACCGAGGACTCCCCAGCTGGCCCTTTACGGAGAAGCTCTGGCGACCCCTGACCCAGGCCCTTCCATGACGTCTCAGGATTGACCAAGTGTGGTTTCTACTTGGGAAAAAGGTGCCGGAGAAAATCCCAGTGGGTTAAATGTTGAGTAAAAAACAAAGAAAATACTAGAAACCACACGTGTGGACACTCACCGTTTCCAGGCAGGGAAACCTTTTAGAAAGCGGCCCCGGTGGCCTCTCGTGCTTGAGGGCGAGGTCTCAGCCGAGGCGATTCGGGGCCCGGAAGTCAGCGAGCGCCACGCGGACTCCGCTGGGCCGCGCTGCGTATGCCCTGGGGCTTCTTCAGTCTTGCCTGCTGCTTTTCAGTCACGGGCTCTGCCGGTCCCCGAAATAGCCGGGGCCACGCGCGGCTCTCCCGTCCCCGTCACCGCCTCCCTCAGGCCCCGTCCCTCCACGTCTGCGCTGGCGACCCTGCCTCCCGTGGCACTGACTGGGAGAGCGGCCTCTGTTCCCCGTCCCCTCACGCAAGTGCCTTTGGAGCCCCAGTGGGAGCGACCCGAGGGGCCTCCTGTCTCCAAGACGGCCTCGTCCTGGACCTCGGTCGGCTCCGTGACCCCGCTGAGATCCTCAGCAGCGCCAGGCTCCGAGCCGGGTGCCGGCATGGCCGTGCCGACTGCCTCGGGGCCTACGGTGACCGCTCTCCCCCTCTGCCTTTAGGGAAGGATCGCGGAGCTGAGGGTGCGCGGAGACCCCCGGGTGAGCCCCCTGCACTGTCTGGAGGAGGACGACGAGGACAGCGGTGGGGTGAGTCGCTGCCGTGGCCGGGCTCCACGGAGCTCCCTCCCCCTGCCCCACCCTGCTTCGCCCCCCACCACGGGTGGAGGGCCCAGGGTTGGTGGGGACTGGGGACCCCAAAGTGGTAGGACATCCTCCTTTGAAGGATGTCATTTGGGTATCAAGAACCTGGGACATTTTCATTTACCCGTAACATCAGAAAGAGCATTCATTCCCTGCCTAGAACTTTCCACTTAAAAACACATACCAAACATGGAGTGTTAAAAGCTTCCCTAGAGTAGCCGGTTAGGTGATATGGTTGATGACGGTCACCTTGGCCAAAATGTGCACATGTGTCTGCATGAGACAGCATGTGTGTGAGTGTGCATGTGTGAGAGCATGTGTGTGTACGTGCATGTGTGAAAGCGTGTGTATGTGTGCCTGTGAGAGACTGTGTGTGCATGTGCAAGAGCGTGTGTGTGTGCACGTGCCTGTGAGAAAGCGTGTGTGCATGTATGAGAGAGCATGTGTGCGTGCAGGCGTGAATGAGAGACTGTGCATGCACACGCCTGTTTGTGATTGTGTGTGTGCGTGCATTTGTGAGAGACCGCGTGTGTGTGCACGTGCCTGTATGAGAGTGTGTGTGCATGTGTGCATGTTTGAGAGCATGTGTGTGCCTGTGAGAGAGCATATGTGTGTGCATGTGTGTGTATGGGTGTGCATACGTGAGTGACTGTGCGTGCACACACCTGTATGAGAAGCGTGTGTGCGTGCCTGTGTGAGAGAGCGTGTGTGCATGGGACCTAAGAAGATCCACTTCCCAGGGCGTGTGAGTGACAGAAGGGGAGGAAAGCCCGTGTTTCCACGGAGAATCCGGATCTCAAAAATGCCCCCAGTGACCGCACGGTTGTGAACAGAACGAGGTCGTCAGCCACGTGCAGTGACCAGGGCAGGGACGATACGATGGCTCACGTTTCCTGTGGCCGCAGGCCACCTCATTCAGCTCCGTGAGGCCGTCCCCCGGTGTGGCCTTTGAGTTGACAAATCTGTGCCCGGAGCCCCCTCCGCGGGGCCTCTCTCCTCTGGCTGTTTCCTGGGACAGTGTCCCAGGAGCGGGATGACCAGGCAGAAGGAAGGAGCGTGTTTCTTCACGGTTCTGTGTGTGTGGCCGGCGGCCGCACCGTTTCCCAGAGGGGTGTCCTAGTTGCTCTGATCGGCGTGCCTGCTGACGCCACCCAGGGACGGGGTTCGGTCACCGGCTCCTTCTTTCCTGCGACCGTCAGGTGTCTGGAGACTTCGGGAGCGGGCTGGAGGAGAACCGGGAGCTTCTCAGGGAGCAGTCGGTGAGTTCCGTGAGTCCTGGCGGGACCCTGTCCCGACAGGCTGTGTGAGCACACGGGTGCGCACGCGTGGGGGACTCCAGGGGCTCCCTGCGACCTGAGGACACGTTCCCAGCGGGACACGGGAACGCACCCTCTCACTCCTGTCACCAGGGATTTAAAATTCGGTTTCTGAGTCTAACCCCTTGTTGGGTCTCTGGGGTGACGTTGATGTTCTGTTTACGCCTCCCCGTTAGCTTGGAGGGGCCGCGGAGTACTAGCGGGTTTGTAGCTCAGACACAAAGGGAGGGTGGGCGGGCCTTACAGCGAGGAGGTTTCTGGAGGCCAAGTCTGAGCTCGCCCAGGTCCCGACACCCAAAACAGCGAGCGGGAGGGGGAAAGGCCGCTTGTCTGCATTTGCACCACAGTGTTGCGCCCTCCGCTCCTGCCGGCCCGGGGCTTGGGCATCGAGGGGCCAGGACAGGCAGGGTGCTGAGCTCCACCCACACAGGGGGTGCTGGGGACCCCCTGGCCCCGCGCCGGCCGGAGCAGTCCTGGGAGGCGCGCCCAGCAGGGCCCCGCTCACAGCAGGCGTCGGTGCGCGGTGCCCGACGGCAGTGCCCGGTTCAGACGGGCCGTGCGTCCCCACAGACACGGGTTGGATTTGGGCGCTCGCCCCTTCACCCACCGAGCTCCCGTCCCTACCAGGGTGCCTGGGGGCAAATCGTTGCTTTGGGAGCGCAGAGACCCCCCGTGGAAACGTATCCGAGCAGTGCCGGGGCCGCGGTGGGAAGTGCCGAAGCTCTGCATCCCGTCTCAGTGGGCTAGACGAGCGGCCGGCCCAGGGCGGGTCCGCCCCGTGGTCGGCAGTACTTGAACTGGGAACCCACACCCGGCCAGGCTCCGCTGGGGAAATCCGGCCGGCCGGCTGCTTAGGGTGATGACAGAGGAACTGGGCCACAGCCTGTGCGGGGTGGGCGGGCCGGGCCAGAGCACGAGCGGCCTGCGGGGGCTCCCCTGCCGGCTCTCCGTGTTCTCCACCCTCTCGCGCTCAGTGGCGCAGGGATGTCGGGGGGCCAGCCAGGGCTCGCGGGTCCCGGGGGGCCTTCCCGCATGTGTGGCTGGGGCCTCGGGGGAGGCCTGATGTCCGGCTCCGGGCCCCCCAGCCCTCCGGCCTCGTGGGCACGCCGGTCCCCGAGTGCCTTGACCCGCACGGCGTCACCAGGGAGCTCCTGCCAGACGTGGGGCGGACAGTTGCGGGAAGCATCTTGACTGTGTGTTTGAACGTCAGCTTGTGCCCACGTCCTTGAGGCTCCCGGGTGCCTCTGGGGACCAGGAAGAGGCGTTTTCAGAGCACAGCCGGTCTTGCCTCCTCAAGGGTGGGTGCAAGTCACCCGGCCCTGGCCGTGGAGTCCCCCGGTCGTGACCCCTGCCGAGGACAGGTCGCGCCACATGCCGTCTGTGCCGTGAAATGCCGGAGGCTCCCTTCCTCTGAAGGCCTCCGGCTGCCCTCGCCGGGTGGGTCCTACCTCGGGGAGTGTCCCCTCGGGGCTGTCCCGGGGCCCTGGGCAAGCACAGTGGGTGCTGGTGCGTCCCTACCGCACGGGGGGACCTGCAGGCTGGGGCGTCCGGGGGCTCGCAGGGCCGGGACCCCATCCCCACGGCTGTTTCGGAGGAAGAAGCTGTGGGGAGTCCCGGAGCTTCTTCAAGGATCCACGCAGACCACACGTGTCATAACCCAGCACCTGCCACGGCACATCCGCGTCTGCCACATAATGGACTTGTCTCCCCCTCTCACCTTGCCAGGGTCTGTCCCCAAAGCCCAGCCTCCCCGAGGCTCCACCGGTCACTTCTCCGCCCTTGGCTGGAGGCAGGAATGTGGAAGATTCCAGAACTGAAGAAATTGAGGAAGAAACCACGATGTCTCCGTTGGGAGGTAGAACTGTTTACTGATGGGGTGTGCGTGTCAGTTTGAGCGTGTCAGCGGCGTGTGGTTGTGTGGTGTGTGTGTCAGTGGCACACGTGTGTCAGTCGTGTGCACGCCGGCGAGGGGCTCCCTGCCGTCACAAATGCGCCCAGACTGGGGAGCGGTCAGTGCCCGCCCGCCCCCTCGTGGCCGCAGGAGAGTCAGGGCAGGGCCGCTGCGTGGCCTTTCCTTCCGTGTCTCGTTCCCGGCATTCTTGTGCCGGCGGGTCCGTGGGGCGTCCTGTGCTGCAGGCTCGCCAGGAGGACCTGAGATTTGGTTTTGAAGGATGACAAATCATCGTACAAGTTGTCCGATGAATCGTGGAATGCTGTGGGTCGGCATTTGGGGTCAAGGACGCTTCCCCGGTGGCCTTGGGGGTCTGCTGCCCCGGGGGGTGCGGTGTGGACCTGCCCGCGGCCGGGCCACTGAAAATGGAGTGTCAACGCGTCAGCCGTCTGTCGCTGCCAGCAGACGGCCACACATGTGGCCGCTGGGAGGGCGCTCGTGTCTCGCCTCGCGTCCCGAGGGCCGTGTCCTCTCCTGCAGGCCCCGCGGGGGGTGGGCTCCCCGCCCGCTCAGGTTGGCGGCAGAATCCAGTTCCCCGCAGCCGTGGGACGGAGGCTCCCGGTCCTCACTGCCGTCGGCCAGCGACGGGTCTCACGTTCTCGGGCCACCCACGCCCCTCCGTTCCTGGCCACTCCAGAGCCAGCCACGGCAGGTGGAGTCTTCTCGTGCTCTGCACGTCTCAGACGCCCCCTCCTGCCTCTCCTCTCCCGCCTCTTCTGTTCTGGGGCCTCGTGTGGTTAGCGGGTTGTACCCCAGTAGCCCAGGATGATCTCCCTACCTGCACGACGGCTGTTTAGTCACCTGCGACGCCTGCGGGGGGGCCTTCACAGCAGCGCCCAGACTAGCGTCCGACAGGATCACCAGGGGCCGGCGAGCTCAGGAGACCTCAGGGCTCTGCCTTCCATACTTCCGTCAAGGCTGTAGAAAAGTATGCAGACGTTTGTTTTTATTTTAGAGAAAAACATTTATTGCTTTTGAAAAATTACTGAAATAATACATGCTCATTGCTGCCTCCGAAACTTAGAAAAAATAGGGAGAGACTTGGCATCGGTCCCCCAGGGCCCCACGGTCCCTGTTCTGGGTGCCCTTTCTCCAAGGACCTAGTTACGGCATTTGTCACAGACGTGCTTCCCAAGGGCCCGGCCATGCTGGATGACGTTGGTGAAGAGTCTGGCCCCTCAGGGTCCTGAGTGAGGGATTCGGGCCCCATCAGGGTCCCAGGGTCAGCCCACTGTGCTCCGTGGCCTGGGACCCCAGCCCAGGGCTGACCCAGGACCCCTTGGGGGGAGGCTTGATGGGCCTGGGGTCACTTTTTGTTTTTGTTCTTAGTGTAACCAGCATACAGTAAACTGCACTTATTTGAAATTTGAAACACGCAATCTGATAAGTTTTGACCTGTGTGTCCACCCGTGAAAGTGTCACGATCAGGGCATGACCGCGTCCACCAGCCCCAGATACTCGTTATGCAGCTTGCGGTCCCTCCCTCCTACTCCCCACACCCCTCCCAGGTGCCCCCTGGTCTGCCTTCTGTTGCTGGTAGATGCTGGTGTTTTCTGGAAGGTTCCGCACGTGGAACCATACGCTCTGCCTTCCTGTCTGGATTCATCCGCTCAGCACCGTTGTGCTGACGCTCAGCAAGGTGTGATTTTGCACTGCTGGTTCGGGCGCGGTTTCACCGTGTGGAAGGACCCGAAGTTGGCTGTCCACTCACCTGCCAGTGGACCTTTGTGTCATTTCCAGCTGGGGACTGTCACAGCTAAAGGTGCTGTGGGGCTCCAGGGGAAGCCTCTGTAGGGACACCTGCTGCTGTGTCTCCGCTCGACACCTTGGGTAGAATGGCTGGGCCACAGGACAGGTGTGTGTTTGACTATCGAAGATGCTGCCGCAGACGACCTTTCCCCGCGGTTCCGGGCGGCGCTGGGCGTGGCCACGTGCCATTGCCAGCGTCCCGGCAGGTGCACAGGGCGGCTCAAGGCCGTGTGATTAGCCGCCCCCTGATGACTGATGACGTGGGGCATCTTTCCACGTGCTGATCTTGCCTGCCCTTTGTGCGTTGTTTTCCGTAAAGCATCTGTTCAAATCTTAGCGGCTGTTTCCCAGTTCCTGACTTTTGAGAGTTCTTTATGTTCTGGATGGGACTCCTTTGTCGGGTGTGTGTTTTGCAAATATTTTTTCAGTCTGTGGCTTATCTTTCCGTTTTGTTAATAGCGTCTGTACAAGAGCAGAACAGATTGGTTTTTAATTTGGATGAAACTCAATTTATCAGTTCGTTCACGTGTGGATCTCGCTTCTGGTGTCAGAGCTAGAAAGTCTCCCTGCCCACGGTCCCAGGGGCTTTCTGATGTGTCTGGTCGTGTTACGGTTTTGGGTTTTGCATTTGGTCCTGTGACCCGCTTTGAGTTAGGTTTCTGTGTGGAATGAAGCACGGCTAGTCTGTTCGGCGCCGCTTACCAGAAAGACGGTCTTTCCTCCCGCCGAGCCGCACGTGTGCCTTGGTCGGAAATCAGCCATCCGTGTACGTGTGAGACTATTTCTGGACTCTGCTCCGTGGGTCTGTCCTCACAGCAGTCCCGTTGCTGTGGCTTTCTAACAAGTCTGGGATAACACCGTGCCAGCCCTCCACACCTGCTGTCCCTTTGTGATGCTGCTGTGATTTTCCGCGTCCTCCTCACGTCCTCGCGCACCGCGGACCCGGTTTGCCGGTTTCTGCGCGAAGAGCCAGCCCGAGCGCCGACCGGAGCGTCTCTTGCTCTGTAAACCAGTCCTCGGAAGGCACAGACGCTGAACGGAGTCTTCCGAAAAGGCTTCTTCCTTTGCTTTCTCTTAGCAAGGTTTTTGCCGTTTAAATGTTCACTGAGGCAGAGGTTTTAAGTTTGCCTTAAATCATGCTGCATTTGGAATACGGGCCCGAGAGGTGTGCACCCCATGCTGGCCGCCACGGGGCCGGGGCCGGGCTGCCCTCCCGCACCGACCTGGGACTCTCCCTAGGTCCTCAGTGGGCGTGGTCTGGCTGCTGGGCGCAGGGGCATCCAGGAGGCTCTGGCAGGGTCGTGGTCAAGGGCGTGGACGTGGCTCCGATTTCTTCTGTGCCGGCGGGGAGGCTGGCAAGGCCCCGGAACAGTCTGCACGTCAGTCCCTGTTCAGCTAAGGGGCCTCAGATCCCATGCAGTCCCCGCCCCCAGCCCGCTGCACCGTCAGAGGGCCCAGCACACCCACCAAGGGGGCGGTGGTTCCCCCCAAGTCCCCTCAGGAAACGGGCCTCAGGAGCGGCGTGAGTCCCTGCGGTCTAACTGGGTGGGCCGACCCCCTTGGAGGAAGGTTTGGGGGAGCAGCCTTAGTTTACCCCACAAGGGGAAGGTGCCCATCCTGACCGTCCTGGGCTGGCCAGGGCCAGCCAACGGCCCATGCCTCAGGCATCTGTGCCCTGTGGTACTTGTCTGTGCGGTGGCTGCCCTGGAGCTCTGGGCCCTGTCTGCAGCTCTGGGGCCCTGCAGGGCAGGCCAAGGGCTGATTAGGCCAGACTCGGCCCGTTCTTCCTGGGGTCTGGAGCCTCCGCCGTCAACCATCCCCAGAAGGAAGCTTCCAAGGACATCGCGGGGCCAGTGTAGACACTTGAATCTGGGCCGCGTGTTCAGTCACCGCAGGCAACAGCCTGAAACATCCTAAGTATAACTGCCTGGTTGTCAGAAAACATCCTCACTCTCAGCTCTTAGGAGGCATGTGGCGTGGGGGGTGAGGGTTGTGACAGATGCAACAAACTTCCGTGGTTCAGCAAGAGAAGAAATGATGTGTGTCTGCGTGTGCATGCATTGCGTGTGTGCACGTGCATATGAGTGCATGTATGTGAATGTGTGTGTGCATGTATGTGAGCATGCGCATGAGAGTGTGTGCGCGTGTGTGTGCGTGATGGGGGGACTGCATCCTGGAGCCGCACGCAGCCTGGGTCCGGGGCGGGGAGCCCAGAGTGGAGCCTGGGCCGTGCTCCCGGGTACGACGGGTGTGACGGCTGCCTCTGCCTCCCCCAGCTTGGACCCTCCCCGGCTCAGACACCGTCACCGCATGGAGCGTTCGGAGCCCTGGGGGCCGCCCGGAAGAGGTGAGGCCCCTCCCTTGACCCCAGGGCACCCGGATGCAGCTCCAGCTGCCACACCCCTTCCTCTGTGCTCCTCCTGCGCCCGCAGCCCCGGGAGCACGTGGCAGGGATGACCGGGCAGGGCCCACTGTGTGTCCCATGCCTGTCATGTCCACTCTGCACGTCCCCTGTGATACATAGCCCAGCCTGAGACTCAGGAGGGTGCAGCCGCGGCCCCCCAGCCTGTGCCCTCTCCTCTTCGTCCCCAGGGTCCTGCAGGCTCTGCAGTACAGAGCCCCGATGCACAGCCTATACCCGGGCCACAGGGCCCCCCGGGCCCCCCAGGGCCACCGGGGAAGGACGGTGCTCCCGGAAAGGATGGTGAGCCGGTGAGTCTGTCTTCCCTGGGTTGGGCCAGGGGGAGGGGCTTGGACAGGAGGGGGAGGTGGGCCTAAGGCGGCCGAGCAGCCGTCCCCGATGGAGACCTTGGGGTGGCCCTGACCTGAGGCTGCTTCCTCTCTCCTCGGGAGACAGAGGGCAGTCAGCAAGGCAGGGGGGGAGATCAGGGAGGTGAGGGGTGGTCAGCAAGGGGGGGTGGTCAGGGAGGAGGGGTGGTCAGCAAGTCAGGGGGCAATTAGGGAGTCAGGGGGCGGTCAGGGAGGGGGGCAGTTAGCGAGGCCGGGGGCGGTCAGGTCGGAAGGCTGGTTAGCAAGGTGGGGGCAGTCAGGGAAGAGGGTGGCCGGGGGTGGCCAGCGAGGCCCCGCAGGACCAGCCCGCGGTGCACTGGGAGGGAGGCTCTCCACACTCACACGCCACCGTTCGGGGGGCCTGGAGTGCAGCTCCGTTTCCGTGTTCAGATCAGGGTGGGGACGGGGTATAATTCTCTGTCACTAACGGTTCTCCTGCACGTTCCAGGGCGATCCTGGTGAAGACGGGAAACCTGTAAGTTCACTTTTCTTTCACAGCCAGGTCCCATCTGTGACATTTGTGTGAGACCCTCGGGCTTCTTTACCCCGTGGCACTCTGTAAACTCAGTGCCAATGCACTTAGCTTTGAATGCAACTTCACTTTGGTTGAGAAAATAGAAGTCTAACTGTTGATAGAAAAATACTAAGTTATGCGTACGTATTGAGAAGTTTAGGCTAACTACCAGGAAAAAAAAAGGAAAGGGAAGAAATAAAAGGTGTAGCTTCCAGATTCTTAGAGGGAAAAACACATAACAAAGAAATAGGAAGTGTGTTTGTGGGTTGGGGAGGGGTGCAGCCTGTAGCTGGGCGGGGGGTGGGGGAGCAGGGTCCATGCAGACCAACCAGCAGTCACAACAGATGGGAGCTTCTATCTTGAAAACTATGGATTTTTAAAAATCAACAAATGCTATTTCCCAGAAGCATGGTAACACAGCGCGAGAAAGTTGCCAACTGAGATATGGGACATGACGCCCCGACAAGTGGTCATGGGGGCAGGCCGCTGACTAACCGCACACCCCTCTTGAAAACATTCGAGGGGGCAGAAAGGGATATTTCCTACTGACCCCAGACAGTCCCTACTTAACCTGGTGGTGGAGTCACTTGCGGGAATACCGGTGGCTCCTGAGGAAATCAGCCGGTGCTCGGCCGGGCAGGGCCTGGGGCGTCTGGGACCCAAAGGACTCCAGGGACAGCTTGCTCTGGGCAAACGCATGGGAATCTGTAATCTGACGGGCCCCACAGTGAACGTGGATGTTCCAGCACACAGAAGCCTCCTGCGCCCACCAGGGGCAAATGTGCAGGCACTCTGTCCACAGCACCCAATGCAGGCACACGAGTGTATGGGACAGGTACACACACACGTACGGGGCAGGCACACACGTACGGGGCAGGTACACACACGTACAGGACAGGCACACACACACACATGTACGGGGCAGGCACAGGCATATATGGGGCAGAGCGCCAGTGTCTGGTGAGGATATCCATGGGAAGTCGCAGGTCACATTTGTGTAGAAAGGTCCACGTGGCCCCTCAGGTCAGATCCCCAGTGGGCAGCGTCTGCCTTGAGTCCTGCACGGATGCCCTCTGTCAACCCCTCGATGACTTGGCTGTCTGCCCCGGCCATGTGTCTTGGGCGGGACAGGTGGCGACAGCACAGAGGGGCCTTCTCCCTGACCGAGATGATGGTCTTTGTCTTCCAGGGTGACCCTGGGCCACAGGGCTTCCCCGGGACCCCAGGAGACATGGGCCCCAAGGGCGAGAAGGTGAGAGTCTCAGCTGTCTGGGTCTCCGTTCGTGTGTGTTACGCTCTCAAGCCCTGACCGCAGTGAGGGCCGTACGCCCTGATGCAACTGGTGTCTTACATCCCCAGGGGGACCCTGGAGTCGGGCCAAGAGGACCCCCAGGACCCCAAGGGCCTCCGGGGCCACCAGGACCCTCCTTCAGACACGACAGGCTGGTAAGTCCCGGCCACAGCCTCTTCCAGCAGGGGGGCCGCCTGCTGCCCCGGGAGGGACCCTCCACACCTCGCTTGGCTTCCTGACGCCTCCTTCTTTGGACCCAGACCGGCCTTCCGGGAGGGTGTCCAGGCCCGGGAGTCAGCCCTGTCTGCTGGGCCACAGGGTGTTGGGGCCGCAGGGCTGTCCTCCTGCCCGGCTCTGCCTCCTTTTGTTCAGCGGGCGCATCCACTACCTGCTCACGGCTTCTCGCCGTAAACCTCCCAGCTGTGGGCTGTGGGCAGTGCTCGAGATGAGCATCCTGCCGGGTCGAGCCCCCACCCCGCTGGCCTCGGGCGAGGGGAGGGCCAGGTGGAAGGACCTGGGCCCCCAGTGACATGTCCGTGGGCTCCTTCCCTCAGACCTTCATTGACATGGAGGGGTCCGGGTTCGGCGGTGACCTGGAGAGTCTCCGAGTGAGTGTCCTGGGCATGTGGACCCTGTGGTGGTGGTGGTGGTGGTGGTGCCCAAGTGGGGGTGGGGGTCAGGGCCGTCCCTCGGCGGGTGCCGCGTGCCACAACCATCCTGCGTTTCTCTGTATCCAGGGCCCGAGAGGCTTCCCCGGCCCCCCGGGGCCCCCCGGCGTCCCAGGCCTGCCCGGAGAGCCAGGCCGCTTTGGGATGAACAGCTCCGACGTCCCAGGCCCCGCAGGCCTTCCTGGAGTGCCTGGGCGGGACGGGGCCCCCGGGCTTCCTGGCACCCCGGTAAGGCCTGCCTCCTGCCCCTCCCTGCCCTTGACCCCCTCCGGGCTTGGCCTGGGATGGGGGGTGAACTCCAGTCCCCACCCATACCCCCCCTGCCCAGATCATCGCAGGGAGGCGGCTCCTGGCTCTGGGCCCCTGGCGGGGAGGAGCCTGAGTGGCCGACCCACCGGGTGATGCCTGCAGCGTCATTCAGCTCCGGGACTCCGGCGGGTCAGTGGACCTCCCAGAGTCTGTCTCCAGGAGCGGGCCCTGCCTGCAGGCCCGGGGGCCGTGAGGAGCCCGCGTCTGGGACTCACCACTCGTGGGGTGCTCAGAGCCCTGCCACCCCCACTCCCGATGCCGGGGGGGGGGGGGCCTGCGGCCTGGAGGTTCCCACACGTGTCGCTATCAGAGTTGCGCCACGTGAACCGGGTGCACGGAACGTGTTCGCCGGACGACGCGCTCCGGAGGTCCAATCCGCACGCTCGTGGCGTCGTCCCGTGGATGGCGCCCGGCTCTGTTCGAGTGACCAGCCCCTCACTCACGGTCTGGGGGCCCTTCTCGTCCTCCCCTATTCGATCAACTCAACGAAAAGGGAACAAATGTAGAAACCGAGCAGAGCCGCTGCACCCCATAGCCCGTGTGCAGGCTCTCCTGTGAGCCGTCAGGGGAGACACTCGGCGTCCTCGACCCTGGGGAAGCGTGCACACCCGGATAATCATCCGCTGCCCCGTGAATCTTTTTCAGCGGCTGAATTCCATCTGGCCCCACACTCTGCTTTTTTCTCCCCCAGGGACCTCCAGGTCCTCCAGGAAGAGACGGGGGACCAGGAAAGACTGGCCAGAAAGGCAGCCCTGTAAGTCACTTCCCCGGAAGTCTGTGCGGGCCTGACCCGGTGCCACGTGCCGGCCGGAGGGCGATGGGTGTGGGGGTGCGGCCGGGCGGCCTTCCGCACGAGAAGTGCCACAAAGGTGGCCACGGGGAGGCAGGTGGCCCTGTCATCCCGTGCACGGCCACCATCCACCGTCAGCCTAAGTCATCAGGGTCTGAGAGCCTGGGGCCTGGGGCGTCCGGAGTTCGCTGAGAAGCGTGTAAAAATTCGGGACTCTGTGATCAGTGTTTCTGATGACAGCTGGACTAGGTGTTTGGGGTCGTGGGGACACTTCGCTTGATTTGGAAACTGCATCCCAAACTTTCATTCTGGTTACAACCGGGGCCCGTGGCTCCACGTCGTTTATGGTGAATGAACCAGGAGGGGTTTTGAGGCCGTCCTCCGTGGGATACTTTCCGTGAGAGCCAGGCTGCTCGGGGCTGCGGAGGAGGTGCGTTTTCCGTGAACCCCGGGTGCTCAGGGCCTCTCGCTGGGGAAGCAGCCGAGCCAGAGGGGCTCTCGTGGGGGTGCCGGCCACTCCCAGCCCCCCGGGAGCCTCTGTCCAGGTCTGACACAGGGCGGTGGCGGGAGCAGCCCACGCCGTGCCAGGGCCAGGAGACACTCAGGGTTTCAGACGCGTGTCTTCCGGGAGTGGCACACGGGATCCCGGCGGCCCAGACACGCGCGAGGAAAGCCAGGCTTTGATCGGCGTGACTGGCAAAGCAGCGGCCTCTCGGGTCAGGACAGAATGAGCACAGGTGTGTGCTCTCCTCTTGCTGGCTGCACGCGGTCTGGTTCAGCGACTGTTCTCTCTCCCCTGCAGGGCCAAGCGGGCGCCCCGGGACCTAAGGTACAGACGAGATGCCCAGACGCCCTGGAGGCACCTGGGGCGGGGCGGGCTGGGCCACGGTCAAGGGAGCCGGTGTCCACTGTGGGAGCCGCCCCGGGGAGGCGTCCCCTTGGTCCGGCCAGGGTTCCCACCCAGTTCTGGCCGCTGCGGAATGACACCTGGTGTTTGGAAACAAGCTCCCGGTGAAAACTTGTCGGATAAAGCGTGGAGTGGTGGGGGCTTCATGGGGAGGGACTGGGCTGCTGGGGGCTGGGGTGCTGCTGGGGCCCCGTGGGATCCCATGAGGAAGCGGGTCCAGGGAGGCCCCTTCTCAGCTGCACCGGGTGGGCGGGCGCTCACCGGAAACTTCCCGGGAAGTCAAGGGGCTGGTCCCCAGGGGAAGTGCCCGCTGGTGGGCCGGGGCTGCGCTGGGCAAACCCCACGGGGCGGAAGGGAGGACCAGGATGAGGACGGGATCGGGACACAGGTCATACGGATTCTGAGGGATGGGGTGGGGTTCAGAGAGGAGCGTGTGCATAGGAGCACACATGCACATATGCACACGCACACATATGCATATGCACACGTGCATGTACACATACCCACACATATGCATATGCACACACGCACGTGCATGCACGCATACACGCACGTGCATACGTGAGTGGACACACGCACACATCATGCACACCTGCATGTGCACACACGTATGCACATGTGCATATGCACACACATGCACATGCATACACGAGCATGCACGTGCACACACATGCGCATGCACACATCATGCACACATGCACGCGCACACACACGCATGAGCATGGGGGCACTGAGGGCCTCTGGGAGGCCTGAAATGAGGGGCTACAACTGCAGGAAAATTCAGCATTGAAGCTGAGGTCAGACCTGCTGTGGAAATGAGACCCCGAGTGGGAAACTGGCTATTGAGACTCAACTTTAAAACCGTCAGGAGCTGGCCTGAGGGGTCCAGATGCTACAGCCTGGTTGTAAACTGAGTAGGAAACTGGGAAAAAATAAATACAAAAGATCAGCCCCGATGGAGTTTTCTAGGCACAAATATTTACGTAGAAGCCTTTCAAAGATTGACCATTAGATGAGTTGTTTAAATATAATAAAAAGGCACTAGTATTAAAACCCAGAAAGTAAAATATAAGATTCTATTAAAATGAGCACGTGGATAAAGTGGGTGACAACAAGTCAAAACTGCTGACTATCTGTTAAATAGACCGTAAAGGGGTTAACACCAGCCTCAGGGGCAGCTCACGGAGGGCCGGGGCCCAACCCCCGTAGGACAGCATCCGATGTCTATGGGAAGCGGTGAGGGGACCCCAGCCCACTCGAGGGGCCGGAGGAGGCAGTGGAACTGGCCGGGGAGGCCCCCTGGGGAGAGGCCGTGGTCGGCGCTGCCCGGGGCCTTCCGGTGGGCTTGCGTGCGTGGGTAACACGCCCTGCTGTGGGCCAGGGGCGCCTGTGCCCCTGACAGGAGACTGTGGTCGCTCCATTTGCAGGTGAGGTTAGGTGGTCTTGGGTGGGGCCGGGCCAGGTGGTGATCCCGGCCTCGGGCTGAGCCTGCACAGAGCCCAGCCCTCTGCCTGGGGGCCTCCCTGTGTCAAGTCCCCACCTCCCTGCCCTGCTCACAAGCTGGCATCCAGGACCCTCGGGCCTCCTCAGTCTGTGGGTCTCCCTCGGTAGTGCCATTTTTAAAGTGGATAAAACCGTTTCCTAGAGTCAGAGGAAAAACAGGGGCTATTGGGTTTGCTTTGTGCAATGCCGTTTGTCTCCGGTTTCCAGATTTGCAAAAAGCACATAGGGAAAGCAGGTGGGCACGGCATGCAGTGGCTGTCTCGGGGTTTAGTGGACACCCTGGTGGCCGAAAGCAGTGACTTCTGTCTCTCCACCTGTGCAGGGAAGCAAGGGGGACCCTGGCCCCACTGGCGCTCCTGGGGAGACTGGCTTGGCAGGAGCCCCCGGACCAGCTGGACCACCAGGGCCCCCCGGACCCCCTGGGCCTCCAGGACCAGGACTTGCCGCGGGGTTTGTGAGTACTGGCTGCTCCCGTCCCCCAGAAAGCCGAGTCTGCAGCCCCGTGCCCCCCCTGGGCAACCCCCACGGGCAGGCACTCTCCCCGGCCCCGTGTCTGAGCCCCACCTGGACGGTGCCACAAGGTGGAACCGGGGGCAGTGGGGGAGCAGCCACCCAGTTGCACAGGTGGTCATGCCAGGGCCCCTGTCCTGTGCGTGCTGGGGAAAGACTGCTCCAAGCAACACCGTGAGACAGCCAGGCCCCCGGCTGGTGCTCGGGCCAAAAATAAAATCCCCTAAACTCAGAGGAGGGCTGAACGGGGCGCCCCCCCCCCCCCAGCAGGGTCCCTGCAACCCGGCAGACGCTTCTTATGCCAGGACCAAGAATGGCCGCTTCCAGGCGACCTCAGCCCTTGGAACCCGCCCTGCTTAGCTGTGGCTGAGTCTCCCCCTCAGGCCAGCGGCTGGCCTCCGGGAGGGATCTCTTCCCGTAAGACACGCAGACCCAACTGTCCCCCTCGTGTGCTGCCCGCAGGAGGACATGGACGGCTCTGGGGGACCCTTCTGGTCAACTGCTCACGGAGCCAGCGGGCCACAGGTACTGCCCTTGCCGGCTTGATCCGCTCTCGGGGGGAGGTGCACGCGGGGCAGGGGATGCCCCTGGGACCAGCCCGCCGGTGGGGACCAGCAAGGCTGCTGATGCCTGGGCACTGTCCACCCTGGAGGCCTTCTGGAAGGGAGTGGACCGCCCATGTGGGGAAGCGCCGTTGGTGGTCCGGTAGATGGACGTGGGGCAGAATGAGCCCTAAAAGATGGATCTTTCTGGAAAACAGCAGTGCTTGAGTTCTCGTTACGGCTCTAACTGGGGCAAGCGATAAACTTTGGCCCTAAGTGCGATTGTAACTAAACAAAGATGGGTGCCTTCCTGTGAAATCCCCCCTCGTTCTGCTGTTAACGTCGGCACCAGTTGGGCCTGGGTTTGGCTGAAGCAGCCGACACCCCCGCAAGCCCTGGACTTGGGCCAGACGCGGGGGACACGTCCCGGGGTGGGGCGCTGCCTCTGCCATGGCCGGCGGATGCCCAGGGGACCCTCCTGCCAGCGCCCGCCGCGGCCCCAGACCCTCAGCCTGGTGAGAGTGAGCAGCGGGGACAGGTTTCTATTCTGGGCAGCGTTAGTGAGAATTTTCTCTTGGGCAGAAACTATTTCCCTGAGCAGCTAGAGTGGCTTTGCCGGTTTAATTTCGTGCTTTTCCTTTTACGTGTTAAAAAATCCTAGCCTTTGGCCACATCGGGTAGCTGCCTGGGCACCAGAGAGGACCCGGTGGGAGGTGGCAGCGAGGTCCCGGGCCCGGGGTCCTGTCCCCGCTTGTAGGGCCCTGGACCCGGGTACACAGATCCAGTGCCCCTCGACCCCTGGAGGAATCAGCAGGGCTGTTCCGTGACTTCGGAGGTGACGGAGACCCCCGGGGGTCGCAGCAAAGCTGAGCCAGCCGGTGCCCTGTACGGGCCAGAGGGCAGCATTCTGTCTGCTCGGACGCAGGCTTCAGTTACACAAGATGCAGATTCGGGTTGTGGAGGCACCGGCACGCCTGCCCTCGCGTCTGGTCTGTGTGCTGCTTGAGGGGTAAAGGTGGTGCCGAGGACAGACCCCTGCTCCTGGGCTGCCCAGGGGGGTCCTGGCTCCTGTAGGAGGAAGACCTTCCCTTCGGGGGCTCAGGCTCTGTTCCTTCTCTGCCCCACAGGGACCACCAGGCCTGCCGGGGGTCAAGGTCAGTGAGCGCACCCCCCCCCCCCCACTAGGAGTTACCGTTTCAGCGGGGCCTGGGGGTAGCAGGAGTTCACGGCGGGAGATCGGAGAAACACGGGGAAACAGTCAGGCACCACCCACCCCGAGCTTCCGTGTTGGGGGGCACTCCTCCCATCCTTCTAAAGCCGCAGGGTCCCCGGCTTCATGCGTCTGAAGGGGGCTTGCCAACCCGGGGGTACGGAGGAACCTGCCCCCGCCACGCCTCCCAGGCTCTGGGGCGGCGGGGGGTGGGGCGCCCCGGGACTCCCCCCACCTCCCTGCTTGGCTCTGCTGCCCCACCCTGTCCCTGGAGGACACCAGCCCCCACCCCTCCCCATGGGTGGCCAGGCTGGGAGGGCACGCCGCGCTCCCCACAGACACACGGGTTCAAGGGCGCACAGGGCCCACCAGGCGATGTGTTATGGTCCTGTGATGAACGTTCCTTTTAGAGTGTTCTGCTTTGATTTAGAACTTTGGGTTGTGGTAGGAGATTGTATTTTAGAAAGACACACTCACTTCCTTAAAACGAAGTCGTCTGGTGGGGTGCTCCTTGGAGCAAACTGATGGGGCAGCTTCCAGAACAGTCTAGGCTGCACGTGTTAGCTGCCTGCACAGCTGGCCCGGTGTCCCTGGGACCCTCCGCTCTGGGCTGGCCCTGGAGGAGGAGGAGGCAGCATGGACGCCACCACTGTGGGGGCAGACTGCCACACTCGTGCTCACAGAGCCCCTTCACCCGCTCTAGGGGGACCCTGGAATAGCCGGACCACCAGGCGCCAAGGTAAGAAAGAGCCTTTTCTCGGGGTCAGAGAATCTGTGATCTTGACCCGTCCCAGTCGGGAGCAGGCAGGGGCCCCCTCAGCCGCACGGCCCCGGTCCCCTGGAACCATGGTAACTCGGGGGGAGGTCCGCGTGCAGTGACTTCCAAGGCCAGGCCCAGGCTCACTCTCCCTCTGGTTCTTCCTGGTGCCGTCTGGGCTCGGCCTCCACTCCTCAGACTGCAAGACGTGCCTGTCCTGAGGACACCCACCCCCAGGACACCTGCCCGCCGCCCCAGGTCACAGGACAGGCTTCCTCCTGGCTCCAGGGTGGAAACCTTGGGAACCACAGGAGTCTGTCCAACCATAGTCCCCTCCCCCTCTGCCCCTTGAGGCTCCTAAGGAGGCTGGAGGCCGACTGGGCCAAGTTGCTGCCAGGGGCGTGAGCTGGTGACCCACAGAAGCCCCGGCCTGCTCACCTCCCCGGACGCCAGGCTTTGCTGGGCGGTGGGATGACGCTCGTCTCCTCCTGTGTCGGGTGCAGGGAGAAGTCGGAGCCGATGGACCTCCCGGGTTTCCCGGCCTCCCTGGCAGAGAGGGCACAGCCGGAGCCCAGGTGCACGACCACTAGGAACGCTTGGGGTGGGGGAGCGGACCACCCGAGCGGCTGATGACGCTGACACCTCGGTGTGGTCTCGGGGTCCTGACCAGTGCTCTGTACCCCACAGGGCTCAGAGACCCCGGCTCCGTGGGCCGTGGGTCCAGGCTGCCCGCCGGGCTTCCTGCCTGGCTCAGCCCCCTTTCCCAGGAAGAACTCTCTACGTCTCCATTCAGAGCCGCTGCTGGTGGTGGGGTCTCCAGGAAGGGGGCTCAGGCTCTGTTTGAGATGAACTGTTTCCATCTTTGCAGGGACCCAAAGGAGAAAAAGGGACCCAGGGAGAGAAAGTGAGTGGGGCTCGGAGTCTGCGGGCCGGGCACGTGCGTGGCCAAGCCTTGAGGGGTGCTGGCTCGGAGCCTGCCCTGCCGGGAGGTGGGGCCCTCAGCACTGCCGTCCCCAGCCCAGGCGCCTCCTCACACCCTCTGGGCGCCAGGAACCCCTTCCAAGCCCTGGGTGGGCCTGGGGTCCCTTCCAGGGCCGCCCGGACAATCTGGAGGCCCCCGCAAGCCATCTGAGAGTCAGACACCGGCTTTCTCTTCCAGGGTGACCCAGGGAGGGATGGAGTGGGGCAGCCTGGCCTCCCCGGACCCCCCGGGCCCCCAGGACCTGTCGTCTACGTGTCGGAGCAGGACGTAAGAACACTGCGTGGGTGGGCAGGCGCTGTGCCCGGCCCTCCCCCTGGCACTGGCCACGGCGGGTGCCAGCCCGGTCCCTGACCCCACGTCGGCTCCCCCCCACCTCGGGTGCCCCCTAAAGACTCCAGGGTTTCCACTTGGTTCTATTCTGGACCAGCGATGGTGTCTCATTATGGTGAGACTTTTAAATTATTTGAATGAGAAAAAAGTTATGGGAGTGGGTGACTGGAGAGAAATGGAAATTCTATAGCAGAAAATCTAAATGGAGCAAGGCCTCTCCCACTGAGACCCTCGTGTCCTCAGCCTCTGAGCTGCCCATCAGAACCCCCTGGGTTCCCAGATGCCGGCAGTCCGCTCTGGCCCCGGGGTCTCTGGAAGCTTCTCCAGTGCCTGATCTGAGGGACCTGAGGCCAAAGCCAGGACGGCGAGTGAAAGCAGTTTTTCTTGGGCATTAGTTGCTGTGCTGTTTCCTTGGGCCCGTGAGGCGAGCTGGGCTTTAACTCTAACGTGTTTTCCCTTCCTCCTCCGGCCTGTGTTTCCGCCGGCCCGTGGACAGAGAGCGGTGGCAGGCGTGCCGGGACCCGAGGTATGTGCACGCCGTCCCAGGGGGGAGCCACAGCCGGCTCCACGCCCGCCCCGAGCTGACCTGGCCCCTCTCTTCCGCAGGGCCGGCCGGGGTACGCGGGCTTTCCTGTAAGTCGCCCCTCGGCCCTCCTCGCACCGACCCCGAGCCCCTGGTGAGCCCAGTGCCGGAGGGTGCCTGCAGAGCCGAGGAACCTTCAGGCTCCTGCGCAGAAGCCCCCGGGGACCAGGGCGGGGTCTCGGGGTGTGGGTCAGGACGAGGAGGCAGGTGTGCCCAGGCGGCCGCGGTGGGACAGGGTCCCTCGCGTGGCCCTCATTCCTGTCTCCTCACAGGGACCGGCCGGGCCAAAGGGAGATCTGGGCTCCAAAGGCCAGCGGGGCCCCCCGGGACCCAAGGTGAGAGGCTCAGGCACCATCGGCTCTGTGACCCTGGGGGGGGCGATGGGGACACGAGAGCCCTGACCGAGTCTGATGCCGGTTCTCTTCACGGTCACCTCACTGTGACCCATGGAGGCCCTGCGGAGACCACCCCACGGCAGAGCCCAGGGAGGGGAGGACCCCGCTCACCATGCACCTGCTCCGGGGTTGGTGTTCATGCCCCGAGTTGGGGCTTTACTGTGGGAGTCGAGGGCCCTCCCTTCCCCAGAGCCGGCCTCATGCCGTCACCCCCGCTGTTCCAGGGCGAGAAGGGCGAGCCGGGCCCAGTCTTCAGCCCCGATGGCGGCACGCTGGGCCCTGCCCAGAAAGGAGCCAAGGTGAGCCCGGTGCCTGGGATTGCTCACCTTTGTCCAGGCCGGGGGCTGGGCGGGGGGGGTGGGTGGGGGGGTCCTGAGAGGGCTCTGGAAACTTCTGTAGCCTGGGCCCCTCGCCCTTCCCTGTCTGTCCCTCTCTCAGTGCCGCACTGGGAGGGTCAGAGCCCGTACGCCTGGCTTGGCCACCACCCAGCCGGCCCCTGGTTATCCCCTGCCCGTCAGCTGAGCCCGCCCTGCCGAGGGGCTGGGGGCTCTGGAGGAGGGGGACTCGGCAGGGGCCTCACCTGCAGACACCCCTCCCTGAGGCTGCAGCTGCCCCTCTGCCTCCGGGTGCTGCCACCGTGGAGGGGTCCCGGCCCTCCTCCCTCAGCCCCCACCCCCAGACAGGCCCTGAGAGGGTGCGGGGAGGACTTGGACCCAGATTCAGTGGCCGTGGGGGACAGGCCCGGAGGGGCCCTGAAAAGTCTCCCAGGGTTGTCTGGGATGGGCAGTGGGACCTTGGATCTCAGGGCCCAGAGAACTCAGGCCGGCCCCGAGGTCGGGGGGGCCCCCACGGCAGGCCTCGTCCGTGCTCCCTGGGGACAAAAACCCCCATCTAGAGCATGCTCCCTCTGCCGTTTCCTTCCGTCCCTGGCGCGGTCGGAGCCCCTCGGGCACTGCCCCGCCGGCCATCTGACGGCGCCTTCTGGTTTCCTGTTCAGGGAGAGCCCGGCTTCCGAGGACCGCCGGTGAGTAGGCGCACGCCTCCCACCGCGAACACGCGTGCGCGGTGTGACAGAACACGAGGTGCCGTGACGGCCTGGCGCTGAGCGGGCGTGGTGGCCCGAGCGTACATCCCGGTGCGCTTGGCGAACACGGAGGCAGGTGTCGGGCGGGAGGCCACCGCAGGCGCCGGCCTCTGCTCTCCTGAAAGGCGCTTCTCCTTCCTGCAGGGTCCATATGGACGGCCGGGGCACAAAGGGGAGATTGGCTTCCCTGGGCGGCCGGTAAGGACCCAGGATCTCGTTCGGGCCTGGCCCCTGGGGGCCTATAGGGGCCCGCAGACCACAGTTCCTCCCCCTGCCCTGCCCCCAGGGACCACCCCGCCTGGGGACGGCTTCTCCAGGACAAAGCCTAGGGCTGCCCAGCCCGTTTGTGGGCGGCTCGGGCCAGAGGGGCTGGCGCCCTAGGAGGCCCTGGGCGGGGACCGAGAGCTGGCCAGCTCCGGCAGTGACCGCCCCTGTGCCCCGCCCCAGGGTCGCCCCGGGATGAACGGACTGAAAGGCGAGAAAGGGGAGCCAGGACATGCCAGCGTCGGCTTTGGTGTGAGGGTGAGTGTCCCCCAAGGGGCGGACGGCGCGGCTGGGACGCCCAGGGGCGTGGAGGGCCCTGCGCCGTGACCACACCGGGCCGGTCCTCTGGCACGAGGACCCCACACATGTGCGCGCACACTCCAGCTGAGCTGCGGGGACAGGGGCCCCGAGTGGCTCTTCTGGAAGGGCACGGCCGCGTGGGTCCCGGGCGTGACCCCTGCCCCCGGTGGGGCCCCTCACTCAGCACCACAGCCTGACTCTCGGCGCCTCACCGGCTTCTGAGCAGGGTTTATGTTGGTAGCCTGGGTGTTTTTATCCGTTTCTCCCTAAGAGGGGGCCTCCAGACACGGGACCTGCTCCCGATCCCGCGGCCGGGCACCCAGCCAGCTGCCAGGTGCACTCGGTGACTTTGCTCCCACGGCCCGGGCCGGGGTGTGGGGTCCCGAGGCCAGCGTGTCAGACGGTCCCCACTTTTCTGCTTTTGCCATCACTGCTGGTTCTTCATCGTGGCTCCTTCCTCCCGTGGCCTAAATGTGGCTGCTGCCTCGTGAAAAATCAAGAGGCAGGAGGTGACATCTCGCGGCGATCTGAAGTAGTGACACAAAGTCGGGTCGCGGGCCTCGACAAGCAAGCCAGGCACCGGGATCCTTTCCGCACTTCTGACCTAAGGGCGGACGGCGAGTCAGTTCTGACCTAAGGGCGCATGTGTGCCCCGCGGAGTCTGCTGGGACAGGGCTCCGCCTCCAGCGGCTCCTCTGGGGGCCCGACACCCCACCTCTGTGCTGCCTCCAGTCCCTCTGTCCTTGGCCTCAGTGGGGCACTGCAAGGAGGTGACCGCAGGGCAGGCGGGGCCGGGTCCTGAGGTTCGCACGACCTCACTGGGCGTGGTCTCACTCCTGACACAGCGTGAGTTACACAGGCTGGTGCTTTGTCCAGTAGGCAGGTCACTGCCAGAATGAGTGCTTTGCACCCCGCCTGGGTGGCTGTCTCTTCTCTTTCTGTGAATAAGTAAATGAAAGTTCACACATGGGCTCAGCCTGCTGGCCTCTGGGCCTCCTGGGGCTCTGCATTGAATGTGGAAATACACAGATGAGCTCCCAGACTCTGCGTTAGTCTCCGTGCTCCCCGCCAGTCCTGTCGCCCTCTCCACGTCCCCCAGGCACGTTCTGAAAGGGGCAGCTGTGCTTGGGGGCCCCACAGCCACAACCAAACTGGATGCTTCCTGATTATATGCTGTCACACACGTTCAGTTTTCTGATTTTAGTGAGATATTTAGTGAAATATTCCCCCTCACATCTGCTGCCCTGGTCACATCCACGGCCTGGCTGTGAACGTGACTGACCTCGTGTTCTGTCCTCCCCATGCAGGGCCCACCCGGTCCCCCGGGGCCTCCAGGACCCCCAGGCCCTCCCGGGACTCCCGTCTATGACAGCAACGTAAGTCCCCACTCCCCTCCTCACAGGCCCTATCCACCAGCCACCCCCTGGAGGGGTCAGCCTCTCCCAGGGAGGGGACACCCCAATTTCTGGCAGGGGGCTGGCCAGTACTCCATTAGAAAACAAACCCCACCTGGGGAAGTGAGGGCTCTCTGCATCTGGGAGCCGGAACCTCGAGCCGTGTGGTCCTGGGGGGCAGACACCCCTGTTTTACAAGGTTCAGCCACATGAAGTGACTCCGAAGGGGCAGGTCATATCACGATCAGGGCTCTTGATTCCAAACCCCCGTCTCCTCCCCCTCCCCCTCCCCATGCTCCTACGGGGGACCGGTGTCTGTGTGGCCTCACAGAGGGCTGGGGCTCCGGGCTCAGAGACCGCTGGGGGGGGTGCTGCCCTCAATCCGCAGAGCCCCTCGCCTCACCGGCCAGCTTCTTTGCAGGCCTTCATGGAGTCTGGCCGCCCTGGACCTCCAGGATTGCCAGGTGAGGGCCCCTGGGGCCTCGCGGTGGCTGGGGCGGTGGCTTCTCTTGGGGATGCTGGATGCCGCAGGACTTCGTCCTGTGAGCCTGGGCTCCAGGGGAAGCAGGAATGCCTCATCGGCCCATGTCCCCTGCTCCAGAGTGATCACAGGCCCCTCTCGGGGCCTCCCGGGTCGTCCCAGCTCAGCCGTCCTGGCAGCCTCACGGGGGACAGCCCCGGATACTGAGTAGACACCCACTTGCGTGCGGAATTTAGATCTGCCCCCCTGCCCTGGGCCTGCTCTGTCAGCCCACGCCCACCCCGCGGGAGTGGCGTGGCCTCCAGGGGCAGCCCCTTGGGTGGGACCCCCGAGTGCTTCTGCTCAACAAAAGCTCTTGCTCTGAAGGCTCCCAAACTCGTGTGGTGCTCCTCCCCCGTCCAGGCTAGTGCACGCAGCACTCACAAGGGCTGGGGGTGAGCGGGGCACAGGGGCATGGCCCAAGGGCCCTGTCACAGCTCAATGATGGGCACTCCTGGGTCTCTGTCCCTCCAGGGTACCAGGGGCCTCCTGGACCGAAGGGTGACAAAGGAGAAGTGGGCCCACCAGGACCACCAGGTGAGTGTGCTCCAGGCGGCCCTGGGCTGGGGTGGGTCCCCGGCACTGTCCTCTGTGGTTACCCGTGCCCTCCTGGAGGAAGGACACCCCTTCCAGGCGTATGGGGACCGACGGCACCTGTGGCGGTTTGATCCCTAGTTGGCCCAAAGCCTCAGGGCCCAGGGCTTCAAGGACAGCGGGGCTGAAGGGCGGAGCTGGGCCCCGGCACCCTCCCCTCCCACTGGCTGCGTGGAGTCCTCCCTTGGCCCGATTGCCCCGGGGCTGAAGTCTTAGCACCTCACAGGTTCCTTCCGAGGGACGGTGGGACGGCTCTGCCAAATTCTTCCACTGCTGAATGAAATAGAAGAAAACGACAGGGTGGCTGTTGGGGGCTAGCAGGACAGAAGCCCAGAGGGCCGGGGCGCCCAGCCCCAGGCAGTGACAACTAAAGGGTGGCCGACCGGGGCCCCCCCAGTGAGGGGCTGCAGCCCAGAGCAAGGGCGGGGTCAGAGACAGGCCGCCGGGCGGGGCTGAGACCCAGGGTTTTCCCTGAGGACCGCTAGAGGCAGAAGCCGCTCCCTGAGGAAGGTGAGCTCACCGAGGGCCTACGATTTAGGCTGAGCAGGTGAACAAAATGGCCAGAACGGACCGGAATGCAGGCAGGAGAGCAGAGGTGAGACAGGCCCCCAGGAGAGCCCGCCAGGGTGGGAGCTTGAATCACGACAGTGCTCCAGCAAAGGGAAGGTGGGGGTGAGTGCAGGGAGCCGGGACCCTGGAAAGAACCCGGTTCCGTTCTGGGATGGAGGGGCGCGGCCACTGGACCCGAGGAGGCCGCGTGAGTTTCGGCAGACGAGACCGGGAGGGGAGCGAGAGAGGTCTGCGTGGAGGCCGCGGGCCGGGGCAGGGGCAGGGGCGCCGGCGGGAGAGCACCTGGAGGCGTCACGGCGAAGGGTTTTCTGAGGCCGAAGGAGCCCTTCGCTCCACCGACCAACAGGACCTCACTCCTCCGCACGGAAGACAGACGCCAGAGAAGAGGCCTCAGGACGACGTAAAGATGGCCTGTGTGCGTCAGCGGAAACCCCCTTCCGAGCGAGGCCATCGGAGGACCCGCCCTGATGGGACGGGACAGATGGCAAGGGCCCTTCGAGAAGGAGGCGATGCTGGAGGGGAGACCCCCAGGAGCGAACCGCTGCCCTCGTTCAGCGTGGTCGAAGCGGGACATACCTCGCCGCTTCCGGGGGTGGAGCCAACGACGGGCCAGGACCACGCAACTAAGCATGCCCGGCGAGGATGGCACCAAAATTACGGGACCCTGAAGACGACACGAAAGGAGAGAAAAGGGAGCACAGAGCAGATGGAACCAGGCACATTTAACGTGGTTGGTTCAAACTGACATCTGTCCGTAAGCGCACTGAACGGGAACCCACTGAATACTCCGTTAAAGGTAAACGTCGGCAGTTGGATAAAAACAAAACCATATGCTGCTTACGAGGGACACTGCAAATGTGAGGACAGACACACACACAAGCTGAATGCGGGACGGGCAGGCAAACCAAGCCCGTGTGTGTGCACCTGTGTCTGAATGTGCCCCTGCGTGTGCTCCCGTGTGCATGTGTCCGCATCTATGAACGGACCTGTGTGTGCACCTGTGTGTGTGAATGTGCACCTGTGTGTGTGCGTGCCCCTGTGTGCGCGTGTGCGCATCTGTGAGTGCACCTGTGTGCTTGTGTGCTCATGTGCACCTGTATGTGTGAGCGTGCCCGTGTTCTTGTGTGTGCACGTGTGAGTGCACCTGTGCACATACATGTACCTATGTATATGTGTGCCTTTGTGTGCCTGTGTATCTGTGAAGGCACCTGTGTGTGTGTGCACCTGCATGCATCTGTGAATGTACCTGTGTGTGTGCACATGTGCACCTGTGTGTGAATGTGCACCTTTGCATGGGTGTGTGTCTACATGCGTCTGTGAATGTACCTGTGTGTGTGTGTGTGTGTACGTGTACACAAATATCTGTTTGTGTGTGAGAAATCAGACGAGTGTACCTTGAGGCAGGAAACATTGCCAGAAACTCGAAAAAAAAGAGTCCATTATGAAAAAGGAGTAAACCCACCAGAAAAATACAGCAATTCCAAATCCTGTGCCTCTAACAACATAGCTTCAAGACGTAAAGAGCAGCAACCGACAGAAGGACGACACAGATCCGTCCTCGTGGGGGTACGGCCAGCTCTCAGGAAGTGACGGCACCAGCACACAAAGAACAGCTCAGGCAGGAGACGGAGTTCCCGACCTGGCCCTGGGGCCCTGGGGCCCTGGGGCCCTGGCAGCAACACGGGGACCCTGTCTTCACCACACGGGCCCTCGCCTGGCAGAAAGTGAGCAGGAAGCCAGCGTCACAGACACGCCTGGAAGATGACCCCAGAGCAGTGCACTTCCCTTCCAGATAAGGAGGAACCGCTCACAGCCGGCAGGTGGAAGGTGGTGAGGCCCCGGCCGAGTCCGTGGCCGCAGCGGCCCCGCGGCAGCAGGACGCCCCCAGATGGGGGCCACGCACCCATCGGCCGGCCCAGCTGGGCCCCAGGCCACGGGTCCTGTTAACCGTTCAGGAACTCACAACCTCAAGCGGGACACGTTTCTCAGCACTCAGCTCGGGAAGTCAGAAAACAAATAGCAAATTTACCTTTAACAAAAGAGATGGGCACTGAGGAGGGCACTGTTTGGGATGAGCACTGGGTTGTACAGAAGCGATGAGTCACGGGGATCTACCCCCAAAACCAGGAGCGCACTGTGCACACTGTATGTTAGTCAACTTGACAAGAAATTATGTTAAAAAATAAAGTAAAATTAACATAGAAAAGCAAAGAAAAGGGAAGAAATGGTACAGCTCAGAGCTGAGTGAACAACCATTTGCAAGTCAAGGTAGTTTTTGGAAAGACCGCTAATCCTGGCACGCCCCTGCAGGACCGAGAAAGGAGGGAGCCCTGCGAGCGAGCGAGCGAGCGAGGGGCAAAGGGCTGCTCCGCCTCCACCCTCGCTAGGGCTGCAGGGTGGCTGGTGCTCAGGGTGGTGGCCGCTGCCCCGGGAGGGTGGGGAGGGTTGCGAAGGAAGAAGTACCTGCCATTTGTACAGACGGGTTTGGGAACATCAACCACCCAAAAGAACATACCGTTGCAATTAATAGGTAGACTTACCAAGGTCACAGGGGCGATTCACAAAAATCAACTGGTAATAAGCAAAAAGAAATTCTAAAAAGGTGCCATTACAAAAGGAGGTCAGACCTGTGGCCGCCAGAGGCAGGCGGGCGTCACGGGGAACCGTCCGAGCCGCCAGACGCGTCCTGGAACTCCCATCGCGAGGTGACGCACGTCTTCCTGTGTCCTCACCAGTGAGGCCACGGGTGTGAACCAGCCTTACTGTCCGGTCCTGCTGCTGCACCCCTAAAACATTCCGGGGCCGCCATTAACAAAAGTGTAACAAAACTGCAGGGGGCCCCCCAGAAACAGACGTTCTCGGAGGCAACGAAGGCAGCTGTAGGTGGGGGGCATGGCGCTGCCGAGACACTCACCTTGGCGCCCCATCTCTCCTACAGGGCAGTTCCCGCTCGACCTCCTCCAGCTGGAGGCTGAAATGAAGGTGGGTGTCACCCGCGTCCCCGTCGCCTGTCCCACCCTGGCTGGGTTCCTTGGGGGCTCAGAAGGTGGCGAGACAAGTCCTGTCCCGCAGGGCGTGCCGGACCTCCTGGGCTCCAGAAGCTTCCGGCTGCCTCACCCTGCCCACTCGGGGCTTCCGGGGGTCGGCCTGCCCCTCCCAGGTCAGCAGCGGGAGCCGGGCTGTCTCAGACCGGCGTTTCCATCCACAGGGGGAGAAGGGTGATAGAGGAGACCCGGGGCAGAAGGGCGAACGGGGTGAGCCCGGGGGTGGCGGATTCTTCGGCTCCAGTGTGCCCGGCCCCCCCGGCCCGCCAGGCTACCCTGGGATTCCGGTAAGTCTGGACTCCTGGCTGCCTGCAGGCCCGAGCCAGAGCCCGTGTCCCCAACGTCCTGGGCCAGGTCCAGCCCAGCTGTGGATGCCTGCAAGGCCCAAAAGGTTGCCCCCACTCCTGGCAGGGGGGGGCACGGGGCAGGCCTGGTGGGTCACGGCCTGGGCCCGCCCCCAGCCAGCCGGGAGAATGGGGGGCATAGGGGCCCTCACCCAGCCCTCCCTCAGGGAGACCATCTGCCCTAAAAGATTCCAGGGGGCACAGGCCCCAGCTTCTGCCTGAGGGATGGAGGGGGAACGAGGGCCTTCGGGGGACCGAACCTCTGTCCAGGGTGTGCTCTGGTCCGTGTTCTGGGATCCCTTCCCAGCACAGAGCACACCGTGTGGGAGGCCAGGTTTCCCCGGCCATCGTGGGGGCAGGCAGCGGGCTCCCCGCAGGGCCTCTGCCACATGTTCTGTTGTCTCCCCTAGGGTCCCAAGGGAGAGAGCATTCGGGGCCAGCCAGGCCCACCTGGACCTCAGGGGCCCCCTGGCATCGGCCATGAGGGGCGTCAGGGGCCTCCTGGCCCCCCCGGCCCCCCCGGGCCCCCAGGGCCCCCTTCCTTCCCCGGCCCTTACAGGCAGAGTAAGTCAAGCAGGGGCGGGTACCTGGTCTCCGGCCTCGTCCAGCCAGGGCCATGCGTTCCCATCTCTGGCTCTTCTCTTGCAGCGATCAGTGTTCCCGGCCCCCCAGGCCCACCTGGGCCCCCCGGACCCCCTGGAACCATGGGCACCTCCTCAGGGGTAAGGGTCCCCGTGTTCCTTACCGGTCAGATGCTTGCTGCCCAGTCGCCTGCCCGGCCACCCTCTCCTCTGCAGACCTGTGGGTGGCCTGCTCCGGAGGGTCCCAGCACCGGGCCTGGCCCTGCCCCGTGCACAGATGCACAGCAGCCGAGATGTGGTTTGCAAAGCAGAAAACGGGGAGCCTGGGGGTGGCCGTGGGACTCGGGCGGGCAGGGGAGGACAAGGGAGGACAGCCATTAAGAAGGGTCCCCAGCAGGGCTCACCGGGCACGTGGGCACTTGGCATCCAGCCCTCCCATAGGGTGGCCTCACCGTCCTGGTGCCACAGAGCATTCTCAGGGAACAGCCTGATCGAGAAAGGAACACACTTAAGCCTTCAGGACTGTCCCTCATCCGGAAGTGTCCTCCCCCCACCCCCCATGAGCCCAGACGCTGCCTGTGTGCGAGGGCACCCACTGGGTCGGGCTTCCAGCAGGTAAGGATCTGGGCCACGTACCAGACCATGCTGGACAAGGTGCCGGAGGTTCCGGAGGGCTGGCTCATCTTTGTGGCTGAGACAGAGGAGCTGTACGTCCGGGTCCGGAATGGGTTCCGGAAGGTCCTGGTGAGTTACCTGCACGGGGAAGGGGCGGGAGACCTTCTCGAGCTTGCTTGGGGTTCAGGAGAGCACGTGGGGGGGAAGGGGGCCCCCCACAGCGAGCCTGAGCCTTGGTCTCGGTTGTCCTGTGGGGTGAGCGCCTCATGCAGTGACCGTGCTCCCTCCTCACGTTTCTTTATTTTTTAACTCGGGGCCTTCCGAGCAGTTTGGGGTTTACGGAGAAGTGACTCCCACTTCTTACAGCCGATGCACGTGAGGTGCTGTGCGCCCGCTGATGGCACAGGCACCAGGATGTAGCCGTGCCAGCTTCCGCTGGGGCGGGGCGGGGGTGCCAGGCGTCAGGGTTGCTGGGGTGACCCCTGCGTTTTCTTTCAGCTGGAGGCGCGGACACCCCTCCCACGTGGGACGGTAAGGACGCAGCCGAGTTCAGGGCTTGGAGCCCGGGGGACGTCTGGCCGGGGCTCCACGGTGGCAGGCCGAGCACGGCCTCGCGTCCCCGGCACGCCTGGGGCTCTGGGGGCTGGGCGTGGGAGGTGGTGTGCAGACCACGAGGCCGCCTCCCTTCGGGCCACGCTGCCCACCCCTCTCCTCTCTCGGGGCCCGGGGGATGGAGGAGCCCACATACTTAGGTTTTCCACTGCTGCGGCTCTTCTAAGCCAGGACTTCTTAAAGGGCCCGGGACCGAGGCTGCGTTAGGTAGTGTGTGTCCTGGGCTCCTGGCGAGTCCGCCCGCTCACGGAGCCCAGGGAGTCCTCCCTCGCTCGTTCCTTCCTTCCTTCCTTCGGCGTAGTGTCGGGCCAGGCGCTGTTTTAAAATTTTTTTTTTTTTTCAACGTTTATTTATTTTTGGGACAGAGAGAGACAGAGCATGAACGGGGGAGGGGCAGAGAGAGAGGGAGACACAGAATCAGAAACAGGCTCCAGGCTCTGAGCCATCAGCCCAGAGCCTGACGCGGGGCTCGAACTCCCGGACCGCGAGATCGTGACCTGTCTGAAGTCGGACGCTTAACCGACTGCGCCACCCAGGCGCCCCCAGGCGCTGTTTTAGACAGGGAGGGACACACGAGGCCCCTGCCTCGCGGAGCTCGCGGGCTGGGGGAAAGGTGGCAAAGATGACAGACGATAGACAACCTGTTTTATCGTCTTAGCAGGAAAAGGTGCCTAGTCACAGAGCACATGGGGTGTCAGAGGCACTGGGTGCTGGGGGAGGACAGTTGGGAAGGGGGGGTCGGTGCAGATCACCTGAGGCGGGCACACGGGGCATAAGGAGCGGAGAACTTGGGTGTCTGGGTGGCAGTGAGGGGGGCTGGAAGGTCAGGGAATGTGGTCCTGAGCGGAGCGGGGTGCCCGAGCGCAGGGCCAGCCACCCACTTTGCACGTCAGGCCGGCAGGGTGCCCCCTCCAGCTTACGAGAGCACAAGCCGCAGGTGCAGGAGGAGAGAGCCGCCCGGACAGGAGGGCAGAGCCCCCGCCCACGGCGCCTCTGCCTCTGCGTCTGCAGGACAACGAGGTGGCCGCCCTACAGCCCCCGCTGGTGCAGCTGCACGAAGGCAACCCGTACCCCCGGCGGGAGCTCACCCACTCCACGGCGCGGCCCTGGCGGGCGGATGACATCCTGGCCGGCCCCCCGCGCCTGCCGGACCCCCGGCCCTACCCTGGCGCCCCCCACCACGGCCCCTACCTGCACGTCCAGCCGGCTCGCCCCACCGGCGGGCCCGCCCGCACCCACACCCACCAGGACTTCCAGCCCGTGGTGAGTGGCCCACCAGCCCCTCGGCTCCCGCGGACTCCCAGGGCTGCCGGGATGGGAGGGCGCTCTGGGCCTTCGAGAAGCGGGAGAGCCCGAGGAGCCGGGCAGGGGTGGGGGCCTGACGGCGGCCACTCTGGCCCCCCTGGCCCCCAGCCCACCGCGGTCCCTGCTGCCCTAGGCCGAGGGGCTGGGCTGGTCCTCTTGGGGCCCCCGGGGCCGGTCACGCGGGCTCTCTGTGCACGCTCAGCCCCTCGGCCGGCCAGGGGCTGGTGGCTGACCCCCGCGGCCCCTCCACAGCTCCACCTGGTCGCACTCAACAGCCCCCAGCCGGGCGGCATGCGCGGCATCCGGGGCGCGGACTTCCAGTGCTTTCAGCAGGCACGCGCCGTGGGGCTGGCGGGCACTTTCCGCGCCTTCCTGTCCTCGCGGCTGCAGGACCTCTACAGCATCGTGCGCCGCGCTGACCGCACGGGCGTGCCCATCGTCAACCTCCGGGTGCGTGAGGGCTCCCGCGTGGGGCAAGGGGCGGGGGTCCGGCGGGGTCCCCAACCCCCCACAGCCACCCCATCTCACGGGGCGCCTTCAGGGGCAGGAGGCAGGGCCGGGCCCTCGCACGCAGCCACCTCCGAGCCCGGGCTGGGAACCGTCTCTGGGGCGGTCCCCATGCCTCTCTCCCACCGCCGAGTGCTTCCTGGGAGCTGGGGAGCACCAGCGTGCCTCGGGGCCAGAGGCAGTGGCCTCACCGCAGACCTGGGGGTGGAGGCCCCGCGGCAGGGCGTCCCTGGGGCGGGAGTAAGTCCTGCGACACCGCCCTCCCCCAGGACGAGGTGCTGTTTCCCAGCTGGGAGGCCTTGTTCTCCGGCTCCGAGGGCCAGCTGAAGCCCGGGGCCCGCGTCTTCTCTTTCGACGGCAGAGACGTCCTGCAGCATCCTGCCTGGTAGGCTCCCCAGCAGAGGCCACAGGGGGTGTGTTCTGGGAGGTGGAGCCCCCAGGGACGGCCCCACAGGCAGCCGCACCTTGGGCCTTGGGGCCTTTGGGAAACGCCCTCCCCCGCCCAGAGTGGTCCAGATCCCGGGGGTCAGGGCTCGGGCCTGCGGCTGATGGCTGCTGCCTCCCGCAGGCCTCAGAAGAGCGTGTGGCACGGCTCGGACCCCAGCGGGCGCCGTCTGACCGACAGCTACTGCGAGACGTGGCGGACAGAGGACGCGGCGGCGGCTGGCCAGGCCTCCTCGCTGCTGGCGGGCAGGCTGCTGGCGCAGAAAGCCGCGAGCTGCCGCAACGCCTTCATCGTGCTCTGCATCGAGAACAGCTTCATGACCTCCTCCTCCAAGTAGGGGCTCTGCCAGCTCAGACGGGCAGATGGACAGTCAGACGGCCAGGCCGGGAGGCCAGCAGCAGGGGAGCAGGGAAGCCGCCCTTAAGGAGGGTCTGCCCCTGCCCGCCCCCAGGGTGGGACCTGGCTGGCACTCTCCTGTATGGTTCTGTGGTTCACGTTTCATGTAACCCCCAAGAAATAAAAGGAAACCAAAGAGTGTATTTTTTAAAAAGTTTAAAACAAAACCTGGTGCCCAGACTTTCTCTTGCCCCTCCCCACCTCGCACAAGGCCCTGCCCCCTTCCTCTTTGACCCCAATCAGAACAGGAGGGAGACCCCCCCCCCCACCTCTGAGGCAAAGGAACATACTGACTTGGGGAGGTGTGCGTGCCGGAGGGCCTGGCAGGGGCCAGGTGGGGTTAGGGTTAGGGTTAGCTCAGGCCAAGGGCACAGCGTGGGGCCATTTCTCCTTGGCCTCCCGCAGCCACCCCCGGGCTAGAGCCAGCCCCAAACTCAGGGGCCACTGCTGCCCCCAGGCTATGGCCTTTACCCCAACACCACCTTGTGCTGGTGGCTGGGAGCCAGCCTGCACACGGGGCAGGTGCGTCTTCAGTTCTGTCCCACACCGGCTTCCCTCGTGGAGCTCAATCCAGCCAAGGCCCTGCAGGGAGATTTTTAATCTCTACCCCCAGCGTGGGGCTCAAACTCACAACCCTGACATCAAGAGCTCTACTGACTGAGCCAGCCAGACGCCCCCAACCCAGGGATGGCAGTGTCCTGTCCCCGGGCCCCACGCAGGTCCAAAACTCCTTTGCTGAGGCAAGGATTCCCAGAGGCTTCCCTAGCCTTGCCCAGGAGCACATCCCGGAACCCAACTGGGCCCAAACCTACTCCCACTCCCAGGGGCCCGGCCAGAACTCCTGCCTGCTGAGTCCAGGGCCCCAGGTTTATCTTCATGGGACACAGAGTTCAAAAAACCACAGAGGAAAGGGGTGCCTGGGTGGCTCAGTTGGTTAAGTGTCCGACTCAATCAGCTCAGATCATGATCTCATGGTTTGTGGGTTCAAGCCCCATGTCGGGCTCCACGCTGGGCACGAAGCTTACTTAAAACAAGGCACAGGGGCAAACAGGATCGCGACACCTGTCCTCAGCCAGGACACGGCTCACCTGAGACCGGCCTTGCCGAGCCCTGGGACCCGAGGCCGTGTACACAAAGCACTCTGAAGGGGGCATTCTGGGGGCACCCCCAGGGTCCCTCCCCCCGGTGGCTGTGCTGGGTCGTGGGCACGGAGCCAAGCGCCTCGGGTCTGCTGTCTCGACACTGCCCTGTAAACCACAGCAGCCGGTCCTGCTAGCTGTGTAATGTGGTTTCCAAACAGGCTCCCAATAAAAACAGCGTTTTGCACGGACACTCGGTTTGGAAGCAGCCTTCGTTATCGTGAGACAGACCATGGGGGTCTTTGTCCTGCTGGTGGGTCCCGCTGAAGGGGCACAGGTGGGCGTGGCTAGATGTACACGGATGTCAGATGCACACACGTGCATGGGGATGCTGGTGCCCTAAACCTTGTCTCTGGAGCGTCCCTGGGGACGGCCGGCAGTCTGCACAGGCAAGTCGGGGTGTAGACCCAGCACCCATGTTCTCCCCAGAGCTGCTGCAGCACGCGGAACCCACCGTGGGGCCAGGTGGCTGGGCCACCCACCGATGGGAGCATTCGCAGGTCAGGGTGGGGGCAAGAGCAAAGGCCTGCATCATGAGGTCAGTGACCAGAGGTGAGAGGCACCGCCCTCCACCCGCCAAGTCCCGCAGGATCCCTGAGCATGGAAGGGGAAGAGCACTGTGCCTCCCCACGGGGTCCCTGGGGCATGGGGTGGGTGGGGTGGGGAGTCAGCGGGGAGGCCCCCTGTGGATGCCCCGCCCCCCAGCATCCTCCTGCAGCCTCAGGGCAGCCTCCTGAGACACCCTGCCCCCGACAAGCGGACCTCAGGGATCCCTGGGTGCAGGCAGCTCCTCTCCAGGAGGGCTGCTCCAACCTCTCTGCACCAAGCTGGCTCCGAGCAGCTGGCCTTCCCTTCCCGCGGGGCGTGGGCGGTTCTCAAGACAGGGCTGTAGGAGGGGGCTGTGCTCAGCTCGAGGCCGTGGGGGCCTGGTTTGGGTTCCTGCCTGGGGCCGGGGCCCTCTTCTTGGCCTCCTGACCAGCCGCCCCCACCCACGCCAGGTTAGTACAAGACCAGGAGCCCCTCCACGTGTGGGGCTTGTGGTTTGATTTTGGGGAGAGCCGACGGTCTTGCATCTGAGGCGGTGTGCTCAGGGTGGGTCCCGTGTGGGCCGGCACGTGGGCGAGGGACCCCAAGCGGTCTGCAGTCACCAGTGAGGTAGGTCAGGGTTAGCCCGCTGGGAGAGAAGCGGGGCTCCAGGGCCCCCGCATCCCTGCTTCCACCTGACGGGCAAATGTCTGCCAGCGGCCAATGCCTGGCGTCTCGCCCGGAAAGAGAAGCCCACTGAGGCTTCTCATTTGGGTCAACTTTCTTTAGGAAAGGGACATAGTCTAAAGCAAGTACCTGGACAACTGGCCTTACCAAGTTTAGCCACAGGCTACGGGAATCAGGGATCCCAGCCTGGCCCTGCAGGGCACAGGATACCCTGTGGGGGACTGAGTCCCTGAGGCTGGCGTCTTGGCCCCCTCACTGGTCCCCAAGAACAAGCAGGACCTGCCTCTTGTGGGGGGCGGGGTGAAGGCAGAGTGGCCTGGTGGGCACATGAGACCCCCCCTCCCCGCCACGGGGACAGCAAGCCAGCCCGCAGTGCCCCAGCAGGCAGCGGGATGGGGACGAGAACCAGTACTCAGGGCCACCGCCAGACAAGCCCTCGGGGTGTGGGTCACAGGGATACCCCACCTAGGGTCCCCATCAGTCCCTGGCTCCACAATGCGAACACTGGAACGTGGACCGTGCCGGAACCCGGGTCCTGGGGCAGCTGCGAAGAGACATCCCTTCCGAGACATCGAGGCCCCAGGACGTGGAGCACGGTGCACGGGCTGCCCCCGGTGCCAGAGGAGCCTGGCCTCCCGCTAGGCCGGGCTGGGTCAGGCTTTGGCCTCGGGCTGCTGGTTCTGTTCCTGAGAGGCCAACCCTGCTGTCCACACGCTGTCCTCCAGGGCCGGCGGGGGGGGCTTCCGGCTTCGGGCCACTGAGGCCTCTGTCCTGCAGGCTCAGCACCTGCTCGGCCTTCTCCTCCTGGGGCGGGGGCAGGGCTGGGGGCGGGTGGCGGCCTTCCCGGAGGTGCCGCAGGATCACCAGCATGGCCGCCGAGAGGTAGACAACGAACAGCACTAGGAAGTACACGAAGTAGACGAGGAACTAGAACAGAGAGGGGTAGGGGTGAGGTCAGCCCAGGCAGGTGAGGGGCAGGGGCGGGAAGGGGCCTGTGGATTCCTCCCCGGCTCTCCCTCCTCCCGCCGAGGCCACAGGAACACTGCAGGAGTGGGGCTGGGTGCCCGAGGGTCGGGGGACAGGCCGGGAGCAGGTCTCCACAGTGGGCAGGGCCCGCCCTCTGCCCTGCTCCAGGACGAGCCCTGGGGGGGCCCCCACCGCTTTCCCACAAGCCCTGGCAGTTTCCCTGCATCGCGTGGCCCTTGTGATCTGCCCCAAGATGCTCCGCTCGATTTAAGATAACAAACATGAGCTTCATTCTGTGGGCCAAGTTCCCACGGCTGCCGAGGGCACAAGGACAAGTGTGTGCGGGAAGTTCCCACACGGCGGAGCCCAGACGCAAGCCCCAAGCCAGTCTCCGTCCCGGGGATCGGTGCAGCGGCGCGGAGCGCCCAGAACATGGGAACGTCCCTCCTGAGTCTCGTGACCGCCGGGACAGGCAGTCCAGGCGGTTCCGGGCGTCTGCGGGCCATACCAGGCGTGGGTCCTGCCCGAGACCTTGGCGCTCCGCTCCCCGCAGGCCCCTCTCCGTGCCTTTCTGGGAAAAGCTCATCTTCACAAGCAAAACCGGGAAATGAACCATGACGGACGCTGCTTCCAGGCAGATGGAGCGGATGTGTTTTCCCCACTCCTCCCCCAGGTACGGCTGACGCTCTGGACGTTACACACAGAGCACACAGACGAAGGCAGGTCACCAGCTAGGAGCCCTGGAGGCTGAGGACAAACACCAATGTGTCCCCCAGGCTTTTCTAATTTTGTGCTGTAATTTTAGAAACGAAACCAGGGGTGCCTGGGTGGCTCAGTCGGTTGAGCGTCCGACTTCAGCTCAGGTCATGATCTCACAGCTCGTGAGTTCGAGCCCCGCATCAGCCTCTGTGCTGACAGCTCGGGGCCTGGAGCCTGCTTCGGATTCTGTGCCTCCCTCTCTCTCTGCCCCAACCCACTCACATTCTGTCTCTGTCTCTCTCAGAAATAAATAAACATTAAAAAAAAAAAAAAAAAAGAAACCAGCAACCCAGAAATGCCAGCTAATGAAGGGGGGAAAAAAACAAAAAAAACAATAAAAGCTGTTCTTTCCAGCAAAGGGACTGGGACTGGAGAGGGACAGCCCATCAGGACAGGAAACAGACAGAGGGAACAGCCCTACAATGGCTGAACCCCACCCTCATTACCCAGACTACAATGGGGCCCCCGTCAGATGGTGGTGAAGGCCCAGTGGGGAGCTGGAAAGTTCACCCCGGCAGAAACCACACAGAAAGCCTGGACTTTCACTCTCCCCAGGCGGTAACAACCCCCAAACCCCAGCCCTGTGGGTTGAGGACTTGTACCATTGCCCAGCAGCAGGGAGAACACCCCATCCCCGGTGGTGTCACTGGAGGCCACGTGGGAGCGGTCACAAGGCACCCCCCCCCCCGCCTTGTAACCACTGGAGGCTGGAAGCCAGGTGGGGAGAACTGGAACCCCTGTCCTTGCCAGGCAGGCAGGAGGAGGGAGGAGCCCCCCCAGCTCCCTCTTGGTCAGGAGGTCTGAGCACAGAGCCTGAACTTCCACCCGCCTGGCTGTAACAAGGCACATGTCCCCAACTTCCTCTGCTAGAGCAGTGTCAGGAAAAAGCAGCTAAAGTGGAGGGTTTCAGTAAGATGCAGATCTCTTAACATAATCTCCGAAATGTCCAGGCTTTAATAAAAAAATCACTTAGAACCACAAAGACCTCTAACTGAATGAATACAATCTACAGATGCCGTCACAGGGACGACAGAGATGTTAAAATTATCTGAGAGAGACTTTAACACAGCATGGTGAAACTGTTTCACCGTGCATGAACACTCTTGGAATAGGTCAAAAACTCTAAGAAAAGAAATGGAAGAGACAAAGAACGGCTAGAATTGAAAACACAATAACCAGACTAAAAACTCAATGGTTTCAACAACAGAACAGAACAGACAGGACAGAGAAAACAATCAACGAACTGGAAGATGGGGCGATGGAAATCACCAAATCTAAACAGAGAGAAAACAAGACTAAAAAAAAAAAAAAAGAAAGAAAGAAATCCTAAGCAGAGCTTCATTCCCTTATGTGACAAAAGATGTGATGTTTGTCATGCGAATCCCGCGAAAAGAAAGGGGATAGGGCTGGAAAACTTGAGGAAATAGTGGCTAAAAATTCTCCAAATTTGGTGAGAAATAAACCTACAGATTCAAGATGCTCAGGGAACCACACACACAGGACAAACCCAAAGAAAATCAGACCAACACACACCATATTTAAACTTCTGAAAAAGCTAAAGGCAAAGGAAAAAGAAAAGCCTTGCGAGTAGCCAGAAAAAAGCAACACCTTAAGGGAAAAGTGGACTTTTTCAGCAGAAGCCAGTTAAGACCACAAGGATGTGACACATTTTTCTTCAAAGTTAAAAGAAAAAACTATCAGCCTAGAAGCCTATATCCAGTATCATCTCCTTTGGGAATGAAAAGGAAATCAAGAGAGTCTCAGAAAAAGGAAAAACTAACAGAAGAAGTTGTCACCAGCCGACCTACCCTAAAAGAAGGGCTTAAAGGAGAATTCTCTGAACAGAAAGGAAATCATTAAGAAGAAACCCTGGATCAACGGGGAAGACAAAACACAGTGAGCCAAATCATGGGTAAACAGAAGCCTTTCTTTCTCTTCTAGAAATGTCTAAATGTTTGAGAGTTAAAGCAAAATTTGGAACCCTAACGTATATGGCTGTAATGATATGTAGAGAAAATACTTGAGACAACCATACTATCAACAGTGGAAGGTAGGGGCGATGGGTGGCTCAGTCGGTTGAGTGTCCGACTTCGGCTCAGGTCATGATCTCCCAGTTCATGAGTTTGAGCCCCATGTCGGGTTCTGTGCTGACAGCTCAGAGCCTGGAGCTTGCTTTGGATTCTGTGTCTCCCTCTCTCTCTGCCCCTCCCTGGCTCATGCTCGCTCTCTCCCTCTCTCTCTCTCGCTCTGTCAAAAATAAACATTCAAAAAAAAATTTTTTTTAATGAATAAATAAATAAAAACAGTGGAAGGTAGAATGACATGGTAGGAGATGAGATTTCTATACTTCGCTCAAATAGGTTATTTAACACACAGTCACCATCAAAAAAGCTATAGCAAGAGATACACTCAAAAACACAACAGATAAATAAAATGAAACTCTAAAGAATGTGCAAACAATCCATAGGAAGGCACAGAAAATACAAAGGAGAAGAAAAGGAAAACAGAAAATGATATGGCAAATGTAAACTCTAACACGTCAATAATTTCACTAAACGTAAATGGTCTACCTTCACCACTTAAGACAGACGTTTGCAGAATAGATTATCAAGTGTGACTCAATCATATGTAGTCTACAAGGAACTCATTTCAAATATAACAATACAGTCAGGTAAAAAGTAAAAGGATGTAAAAATGTGTATCACACAAATGTTAATTAAAGGAAAACAGAGGGGCACCTGGTGGCTCAGTCAATTAAGCGTAGGAGTTCAGCTCAGCTCATGATCTCATGGTTCGTGAGTTCGAGCCCCGCGTTGGGCTCTCTGCTGACAGCCGGGAGACCGGAACCTGCTTCGGATTCTGTGTCTCCATCTCTCTCTGCCCCTCTCTGCTCGCTTGTGCACTCTCTCTCTCTCAAAAATAAACATTTAAAAAAATGGTTTTTTTAAGAAAACAGGAGTGCCTATGTTGATAGTAGGTGAAGTAGATGTCAGAGAAAAGAAAATGACCAGAGGCAGAGAAGGACATTTCATAATGATCAAAAGCTCAATCCATCAAAACACACTGCAATCCCCACAATCCCCAAGGTGTGTGCAACAAACAAAAGACCTAAAAACACGTGAAGAAAAACACGATGGAACTGAAAGCAGAAACGATCAAAGCCACAATTAAGGATGGAAATGCCAACACTCCTCTCTCAACAATGGGATGGGACAAAATCCACAGGGAGACAGATTAAATCAATACCACCATCAATCAGATCTAACTGGAATTTATAAAACACTCCACCCAACAAAAGGAGAACTCACATTCTTTTCAAGGGTCCCACATAACATATAATAAGATAAACCACATCCTGGGCCAGAAAACAAACCTCAACAAATTTAAAAGGACTGCAATCAGATAGACTGTATTCACTGATCACAAAATAGAATCAAAATGGAAATCAACAACAAAGGTAACAGGAAACTCTCAAAACACTTGGAAACCAAACAAGACCATCTGCAATAATTATAGGTCAAAGAGAAATAAAAAGACACACTGAGATGAACAAAAATGAAAATGCAGCTTCCCGATCTGTGGGACGCAGCTGAAGCGGCAGGAGAGGGGACTGCACGCACAGCACTAAATGCGAATGTTAGAGAAGAAGCCTCAAGGGGCACCCGGGTGGCCCAGTCGGTTGAGCGTCTGACTCTTAATTTAGGCTCAGGTCATGATCCCAGGGTCCTGGGACCGAGCCCCGTGTTGGGCACGCTTCGCGCGGAGCCCATTTAAGATCCCCTCTCTCCCTCTGCCCCTCGCCCCTGCTCGCCTGCTCTCTAAAATAAAAATAAAATAAAAAAGAAGCCTCGGGTCGTTGATCTAAATTCCCACTTCAAGAACCTAGAAAAAGATGAATATGAATCTAAAGCAAGTAAGAAGAAGGAACCGATAAGGAGGAAGTCTGAGCCAGCCGCAGTAAGGCAAGAAAAGGAAAGAAAAAGCCTATGAAAAACAAACCACCTCCTGGAACTAACGAATGGCCACAGCAAGGCTACAGAACACCAAGAGCCGAGTATCGGGGGTACCCCTACGTGTTCTCGACGAGCACACGGTGCTGCGGGACCGAAGCCACGTGTGCAGGCCCCCACCTCCAATGGGACTGTGTTTGGAGACAGGGCCTTCAAAGAGGCAATTAAGGTCAGAGGGGTCATAACAGTGGGCCCTGATCCAACGTGACCCCTGTTCCTGGAAGCAGAGAGGGACACCAGACGTGCACACACACGGAGAAAAGTTCACATGAGGACACAGAAGACGACGTCTACGTGCCAGCAAGCCCTCGGGAGCACCCAGCTCTGCGCACACCCTGACCTTAGACTCTGAGCTTCCGGGATTGTGAGTTGCCCAGCGTCTGGTGCTTCCATATGGCAGCCCCGGCAGCCGAGTGTGGACACGAATGTTAAAATACACTACCACTCACAATTGCTCAAAACACAATGAAATACTTAGGCATAAACCTAAGAAAGCACGTACAATACTCGTTTGCCGGAAACTGCAAGATGCGGGAGGAAATCAAGGACTCTCCACACAAATGCAGACACACACCACGTTCACAGACTGGAAACAGAGCGAAGATGCCAATTCTCCCCGAACAGACACGGGCTTACTGTGAGTCGCAGCAAAATTCCAGCAAGAATTTTTGTAGGTAGACAAGTTGACTCTAAAATTTACACAGAAAGGCTGGGGAGCCTGGGTGGCTCGGTCGGTTAAGCGTCCGACTCTCGGTTTCGGCTCGGATCATCTCACAGTTTGTGGCTTCGAGCCCCATGTTGGGCTCCGTGATGACAGTGTGGAGCCTGCTTGGGATTCTCTCTCCCTCTCTCTGCCCCTCCAATGCCTGCTCTCTCTCTCTCAAAATAAACTGTAAAAAAGTTTTAAAAAATAAATAAAACTTACCGAGAAAGGCAAGGAAACTAGAAGGTGGAAACAATCCTGAAAACACGCTTCAAAGCTGGGGCAATCAGTCTGCCCAATTTCAGAGCTCACCGTGGAGCTGGCGAGCAGGACGCGGTGGCGGTGGCAGACGGGCAGGTGTCCAGCTCCGTGGGTGGCCCGAGAGCCCAGAAACAGACCCGCACAAACACGCGCAACGCGATTCTGACAACAGTGAGGCAGCAGTTGGACAGAGAAGAGACGGTCTCTTCGACAAGCGGGGCCGGGCAACGGGCCGTCCGGACAGAGGCGGCCTTTGACCTCACACAAAACTTAAGTCCGCGTGGGTCAGACTTAAAGGTAAACCCATGAAACTTTAAGAAAGAGATTGGGGAAGACTCTCGAGAGCCCGGGCCACACAAAAAGTTCTTCCACGTGACGCCAAGCCCAGACCCATAAAGGGAGAAACAGGTAAACCAGAGCTGATCAAATCTGGAAGTTTTGCTCTGCAAAAACCCCGTCAGGATGGACAGATGGGCCAGAGAGGCACAGAACGCGCAGACCTCATACCGCCGACCCCACAAGGCATACGGGTGCGGGGCCGCACAGAACTCCGGACGCCCCCCAACTTACTAACAACCTCCCGTGGCCCGGCAACTCCACCAGTAACACGACTAACGCACACTTTGGATGCCGGCCGCTCTCAGCACAGTCCACCACACAGAGCACACCCACAGGGGGGCGCTCGGCAGACAGGAGCAAGCGCTTCACATGTTCTCCTAACCAGCGTTTTCAAACCCCGCAGGCCGGTTTCCAAACAAGAGGGTCTGTCCCCGCCCGGCGCCTCTTTCCAGTCAACTCTGGGGTCACCAAAGTAGTGCCAACTCAGCTCAGAGGCTGGGACTTCTCCATGGAGCCCAAGCCCACTGAGGTCCAGGCTCCAGGCAGACGGGAGGCTGCATGCCCCCAGGCTCAGGGTACGTGTCCGGCCACTGGTGGGGGGGGGGGGGTGGTCCCCAGGAGCCTGGCTGCCTCCCTCCTGCGGGCCTGCCCTCTGGCTAATTCCAGCTTGCCCGAGGGGTCGCACTGTGGCCGAGACCAGCTAGAGTCACACGTGGGAGTGTCCCCCAACCTCACAGGGGACAGAACTCTCAAGCCCTTCGCAGAGGCACCGAGGACCCGCCCAGAGTTGGATGGAGGGAGGGACCAGACAGGGGCCCGCGCGCACCCAGGTCAACCCCAGGTCCACTCTCCTGTCTTGCGGACAAAAAACAGCTCAAGTGAGGGTCAGGGCCCAGGCCGGATAGGTTTTGACATCAAAGGCAGAGACCTCAAACGGGCAGTGAGCTGTAACCACACAGGGAGGGGCTCTCGGCCATACCTCTGTCCTTCCTGGGACATCAGCCGGTGTGGGGCACGCCGGGGGCTGCTCAGGGGGGCCTGCATCTGGGCGGCCTCGGGGGCCCCAGCAGCCTAAGCAGGGCTGGCTGTGCGCTGCCCAGACCAGGGGGCCTGCCCGGCCCCAGCCTGGGCCCCCGGGACGGGGCAGCCCAACCACAGCTGACCCTTCCCTCCCTGCTCCTGCTCTGCCCCAGCCCACCCTTGCCACACCGCCCCTGCAGCGGACCCGCGGACCCAGACCCTTTGGAGGGGGAGATGCCGCTGGCCGAACACCCCTCCAGAGGCTTCCGTCCCCAGGACGCGAGGCTGAAAGGGACTCACCTGCGAGCGCACCGGGAGGCCCAGACACCGCTTGTCGGCAACGATGAGGATGACGATGGTCTTGAGGACGGTGGCGAAGAATGTGTTGACTCCGAACACCAGGGCACAGAGCTCTTTAGAAAGAGAGGACGCGATCTGAAAGCTGAATGGGAAAGCAGCCGAGCTCAGACGCAGCTGCGGCATGGGGCGCGCCCACCGCACAAAGGGAACCGGCACGACCGGCCCGGGACCCAGGCGGCGCTCCGAGCCCTGCGCAAGCTGTGTGCATGCGACACCGAGGACAACACACACCCCGGGAAGACGTCCAGAACATCTCCTGGTAATTCTGGGACAGAGTAAACAGAGCCCCGAGAGCCTCGTGAGAACAGGCAGAAATCACGAGGGTTCTGGAATCACTGTTCTTTCACGACTCGAGAAATTAGGGACAGAACAGTGAAACAAACAAGAAAAAGCAAGAGGAACGAACATGCCCACGGCTCCCGGTCCTCTGCAGAAAAGTGAACACTTGAAGGTGCTTCTGCCAACATCCCCGAGGTGCCTCTAAAAACAACTGGATAAAAAAACATTCCGAAGTTCTGAAGAATGAAGGAAAATACGCAAGAAGCCTTTCAAGAGGGTGACAGAAGCAGAGGGGCCGCTGTCCTGGGTGGGGAACAAGGAAGGGCCCCCGCCCACATGAGCAGCAGCGCGACTGACCCAGAGTGGGGAAACCCAAGCCGGGCCGGGTCCCTGGCCACCTGCCCCGCGTGTCTCCTGTGTTCCACAGCCCCGGGTGGGAGCAATTGAGACGTGACAAGGGGCACACGGCGAGAAGCTCCCACCACATCCGGTTGCCCGAGGGACAGTACAGAACCCAGCAGGAGAGGCCAGATGCAAACTGTCCCTACGAAAGGCAAGGGGCCCGCAGGGCCACCGTGTGCTCGCCCAGGATCTACTGTCTTCCGGGGCACGTGCCCCGGCCTGGCCAGTCCCTCCTGGGACCCATCTGCGGCCATCAGAATCTGGAGGAATAAACGCAGATGAGGGGCTATCGACCTCAGGGCTCTCTCAGTTGCAGGGAAACATCGCACGTGGCATCCCAGTCACCTGGGGACCAGCCGTACAGCATCACTGAGAGGACCGAGAGGACCGACTGCGTCTGCACCTGTGACACCGAAGCACACAGCTAAGTGTGCGGGGCAGGGCTGCAGCGGGACGAGAGTGGTCCCGGGTCAGCCCAGACACCCCGACGGCCGAAGCAGGCCTGGCGGTGGAGCCAGAAAGGCCGTTCTCCACGCCAGCCCACGTCGTATCCCACCCTTTCTGCGTTCCTACAATCAGCACAAACGTCCGAGGAGGAGATGTATCGAGTGCACAGCAGTCACAGCAGATGACCCGGAGCCCTTTCCGGTGCTGACCGTGGTGCTCCTGGCCAACGAGACGCCCTGGGGACATTTGCAGGCTGAGAGAGGGCGAGGAGGGACAGGAGGCAGGGAGGACCAGCGGGCCACACAGGGGGCCGTCAGGGGAAGTGGCCCCGGCCACGGGGAGCAGGCTGGACGTCTTCCGAGGAAACCGTCCCTGGGGCGTCTGGCAGAGCTCGGCCCTCCCCAACAGAAGAGGAGGGACGCCTGGGCGGGTGTGGACCGAGTGCGGAGAGCAAAGCTGGGGACTGGCACTTCCGTGAAGCGACACCAAGGAGCTAGGAGCCTGAGGATGCCACGTGAGCTCAAGATCGAGTGCGGACAGATGAAATGATCAGGGGTGACCAGGGGTGAGGCCCAGAGGGGAACCAGGGCCAGGCAGGGGAGCTGGTAACAGACCCAAGCCGACCTTGGGTGCAGGAAGCTCAAGGAGGAAGGGAGGGAGGGAGGGAAGGAGGCTCCTACACGTGTGGGGCGTGGGCACAATTGGTGTGAACATGTGCGGCAACAGCATACAGCTTCACGAAAGGGTCAGTTCAAAGGAATACACAGAGGATCTTAGGAGCAAGCAAGACGTGGGCTGGAGAAAGTTCTGGAAGGCACAAGTGGGCTGAGGGCAGCACCTGGCTACTCCTTGGCTGTGTGTCACCGTGCCCTGCCGCGGAAAGGGACAAGAAGGGCCTCGCGCCACAGTCAGGGCCACAGCAACGCCCGGGGCCTCAAAAACAGGCCAGGGAGCAGGGAGGAAGGACATTACAAGGGCTGGTAACTGTGGACACCAAGTAGCCGCCACGGGAGAAGCAGAAGGGATGCCGATGCCACACGTGGTAGGCTCCGTGCCGAGCTCGGGGTCACGAAAGCCAGGACAAGCCGTGCCACGGACAAGGGACAGCTGGGCCCCTAGCGGGGGGGCACGCTAGGTTCACTGTTCCTCCCAGTAAGAGAGCACACCGCCCCGCTAGCTCCATGCTGCCTGCACGTGCCCCCTCTGCTCCCCACAGAACATTCTGGAAGGGAGGCCTCTTAACACATGCAGGCAGCCTGTCCATTCCCAGCGAGCAGGAGGAAGGCGTGTGGCCCTCCGGCCACCCGCCACCGGCCAGGCTGTAGCTCTGGCTCTTAAGCGGCCACCCAGACCACGGCCTCACACGGCCCGCCCCGCTCCAGTCGACTCACGTGGCGATGGGCACCAGGAACTGGTAGGCGCCACGGAAGAGCACAAAGGCCACGTAGCACAGCCAGATGCTGCTCGTGCTGTACATGAGGAAGACCAACGCAGCCTGCACTGCCGTCACGCCCGCGATGACCAGCTTCGCCCACAGCGCCCAGCGGATCTTCACGAAGCCCGCGGAGAAGGAGGTGATGGCACCTGGGGAGACAGGGCGCGTCACGGCCGTCCGGGGGAGGCGGGCGGGGTGGGCGAGGCCGGCGGGGCCGTGGGCGTACCGAGCAGGGTGGACGCGGCGTCCGCCCCCCCGTTGTAGACGGAGGAGGTGTCCGTGGTGGGGTGGACCACGTTCCACAGGATGTGCACGTAGTAGACGATCAGGTAGTAGGCGGCCGAGTTGAAGACCCACCAGAGGGACCAGAGGCGCAGCTGCGGCAGCCGCAGGTGGTCCCCCAGCTCCCGGAACATGCGCACCAGGGTCCAGTCCCGCCAGGCCCCCGGCGGCGCCCGGCCCGGCTTGGCGTCCGCGGGCTGGGAGGGGGCCGGGTTCATGCGGTCCAGCTCGGAGGGCGAGGCCCCGCGGCGCGCGGGGGCGGCGCGGTTGAAGAAGAGGCTGCGCTTGGGGCGCTTGAGGAAGAGGGCGAGGACCAGGCTGAAGGTGAGGAAGCCCAGGGAGATGTAGTTGACCGTGGAGAAGGGGACCCGGCCCACGGTGACCAGCAGCTGGCCCAGCACGGAGCTGGTGAAGACGCCCAGCAGCACGGCCGTGCGCGAGTAGCCGGCCATGCGCTGGTAGCGGGCCGGGCACACGAGCGAGAAGACGTAGGAGGAGTAGGCGATGCGGGCGGCCATGGTGAGGCTGTAGAAGAGCTCCATGAACTGCATGTGCAGCACGGAGTCGCCCAGCAGCAGCAGCAGCCACACGGACACGTAGCTCAGGCCCTGCAGCACCAGCACCGGCTTGTAGCGCAGGTAGTCGGTGAGCAGGAAGACGGGCACCAGCACCGCCAGGTAGGAGTAGGACAGCACCGGCGTGATCTCGTTGGTGACCTGCGGACGGCAGGCTCGTGACACCGCGGCCCCTCGGCGCCCCGGCCGCCCCCCGCCCCCGGGGCCGGGCCGTCGGCGCTTTCCCGCCTTACTACATCCGATAAAAACACACGGCCGTTGGGACTGCGCGCGGCGGCCCGGCGCCAACCACGTCCACGCCACGGCACGCTGGCCCCGCGGGCACGCCGCTCCCGGCACGGGACGCCGGGGGCTGCCTGGCACGGGACGGCGGGCCCGGGACGCCGGGGACCGCCTCGCTAACGGGCAGTCGTGATGCGGTCACGTGCTAACCCAGCTTTGTTTGTTCCTCGTGATACAGAAACACGACGTGGCTTCTCCTTGGTCACAGTTGTGACCAACTTACACTCCGGTCTCAGGAGGAAAGGCCGCAGATGACGAGTGTGCACAACAGGTTTCACAGACCAGAAGGAAGGGAAGAAACCACAAGGAAAAGGGAACCGGGCCAGAGGCAACAGCAGGGCCCGGCCAGGCCCCCCTCACGCCTGTCTGCCGGGGGAGGGCACCGGCCACCACCCTCACCCGGTCCCGGGGCACAGGGACACTGGGTGGGAAGCCCCTGCACCCAATGCCACTGGACCCCACCACGGGGCTCTGGCCGTG